>NW_027507903.1:61632816-63115316 GCF_037356315.1 Lithobates pipiens
TAAAATCAATAAGAGAAAAACTTAAAGCACCCCATCCCTCTGTGTTCGCACGCAGAAGTGAACACGTATGTAAGTCATGCACGCATATGTAATCGTATATGTATCACCGCACAAGAGCAATCATTTTAGCGCTAGACCTCCTCTGTAACTAAACGGGTAACTTGTAAATGTGTTTAAAGCATCGCCTATGGATATTTTTAAGTACAGTAGTTTGTCGCTATTCCAGGAGCGTGTGGAATTTTAATGTGTAACATGTAAGATATTTATACTTGGTGTAACATCATCTTTCATATGTTACAGAAAAATTGGGGTAGACAGAATTTTTCTTTTTGTTTTTTAAATCATTAAAATCTATTTTTTTCCAAATAAAAAAACAGCTGCGCAAATACTTTGTGACATAGAAAATTGCAACAATCGCCATTTTATTCCCTAGGATCGTTGCCAAAAAAAGAAAATTTATAATGTTTGGGGGTTAGAAGTAATTTTTCTAGCGAAAAACATGGATTTAAACTTTTTAAACAAAAAGTGACAGGAAAAGCCTGCTCTTAAATTAGTTCTAGATCTCAGCAATGAAAATGCACAATTAGATGAGGCTTATTGTGATTTTGGTTGCAGATAACATTTTTTTTTTTTTTTTTTAAGATTTGAAAAGGAACGATTACACACCCGATAAAGTCATATTCTCTCAGGATGAACATACAGAGTCATCGACCGATCCTGACGATTCCACCAAAGAATCAAAACATTCTATTCGTTTGATGCTGTAACTTGGAAATTACAAACTGATGACAAGTCTCACATCCTGGCTCTAAGAGATGGAGTTGGATTTTGCACATATGTGCGTGCTGCTAGAAGTCTTTTGTTTTTATTTTTTAGCATTTTTTAAAAATATATGTATTTTATAAAAGGACTTTTAAAGTTTCTGCCTCTGCTGGTGGCCCAGATGTAGGCAGCCAATCAGCCCAGTCTGCCTGCAGATCATGATCATAGGCTGGGATGATGCTGTGCACTTACACCTGAGCTGAGCCATACAGGAGGTGATCTGCCTGTGGTTACATTACAGAGCAGTCTTCATTCTGCAAGACCTTCTTGTAGAGTTTATGAAACATATACAAACTTGACTTTTAGCTGTGTATAACTGCTATCTTTTATACATTTAAATTTTACTCATTCTTTAGTAAAGCCATGATCAGCAGACAACTGTTGTAATATATAAAAAGGGGAAAGTGTCCCTTCAAGTTGCCTTGTAAAGAGAAGTGCTTTTTATCTTGTAAGTTATGCGTGCTTCAGAAGTTTTATCTTCCAAAGACCTCAACTGTACAACATGTATATCAAACGAGAATGTACACAGTCTCTTATGGTTTTTATTGATGTATTTAAACCCCTGTACAAAGATTATTATGTGGTACCTGTTTATTGAATTACGAAGTTGTAAATTAAGGGACACTGCAATGCTTAGGCAATGAATTATAACTTAATTTTTCCTGATGTTGAGAGAGCATTTATGTCCAGAGACATTTTGTTTTTTTTAGAGGTACTAAAATGCAGGTTTAACCTGCAGAACCTATATGAAGCTCTATACATTTTTAATCTGTAGTGTATCTTATAGATACAATACTTAAGGCACGAACAAATTAGCTGTTAAAATTATTTTATGTTGCTGGGGAAAGATGAAATATACTGTATACCTTTTTATATATCATATAAATCTTTAAAAAAATGAAATAAATTTATTCTTCACAAAGTTTTGTACAGTGCTATTTTGTTATTTATACACATCCAGCAATTATTTAATTATTGTGACCATTCTAAATGTAACTATATATAGAATTACCATGCTAATCATTTATTTCTGAACAAGTATCAGCTGCTGTGCTAAGAAGATCACAAAAACATGAAACAAAATCTAAACCCCAAACTAAAGATAACCAACTAAAAACATGAAATAATGAACTTGCAGTTCATTTCTAGAATGCTGAACATTATGTGCCTTTAGTCACTTTTAAAATAACGCAGTGTTTGATTACTATGGAAAACACAGAGAAAATATTGGTAGCTACACTAAACACCCCAATATGAAGAAATATAATAACTTGCTTGTATGCTATGAAGTGAGAATAATTTGATCTGAACACTGTAAGACATATTTTTATTTATTTTTTCATAATGGAGAACAGTCTTATCAAACCCTTTTCCATACACAAGGCCTAGTATGAATTCACACATATGATGTTTAGGCCTTATTCACACAGGCTTTACCTACCCATACACCCCTGCGAACAGCCCTGTTCTAACACACAGGTCATAGGTTTTTATGTGTAGGCAGTCCCATTCATGTCTATAGGGATGGAGCAACTGCGCGAACACAGCCACCGCTGCATGGCCCCGAATGTGCACTGTCTGCATTTTGGAACACACACGGCTGTCATTTGGAACCAGCGGCTGTGTAAGCTGGAGAGTGCTCAGAGCTGAACATCAGACAGTGGACAACAGATGCCAGCCGACCCACTGCAGTAAAGATGCTGGTGACATACCCGATTGCTGACAGTTGAAGTTTTTAGTGCTGTGATGTAAGAATTATGATACGGAGTTTTTATTACTAAGACCACAATCTGTCTCGGATAAATACCATTAAGGTTATTATCTAATCTGCATCTGGTAAGCGCATCAAAATTCTGGTGACGGGCACTGGTTTGCAACTTTGTTTGGACTCACCGCAGTGACTTGATAAACACGGATATATTGGACTTTATTTTCCAGTTCCAGCTTTCTGCAAGCTGATATATGTTATTTTCACACTTCTTATAATTTTTTGTGGTTTTATTTGTGTAATGTTAATGCTATTTTTTGGGCAACAAAATATTCATTTTCTGTGGGTGCTATTAACTCTCTATTGATATTTCATTTGTTTTCTATTATTGAATAGGACTATTGGCGCAGCTTTCCAAATTTTCTTATTTATTCCAGTGTGTGTATCCCACTTAGAGCTGCAGCCTTTATTTTTTTATTTTTTTTATTTTTTTCCTGAGCGCAGTTTATTTTTATTTTCTACATTGGGCTGTGTAAGTGCAACCTCTGTGTCCCAATTAACATGAATTGGACTGCCTGTACCCTGACTTGCAGAACACCTGTGCAGGCAAAGGTGACCCTTTAGGCTTAATGTACACGGGACGTTTTTACAACCTCTCCAGAAGGATTTAACTTGATAGATAATAACTCATGTTTAAAACGTCTCTTTTGCCACGTTTACATGCTGTGTCTAGTGGCGTTTTGCCGCGCTTGCGTTTAGAGGCATCTGAAAAAAAAATTATTTAATTTCAAAATAGCCAAAAATTAAAAACAGCTGTAAAGGAAACGCGGCTAAACCCCGGTACCGCGTTTAGCGGCGTTGTCGTCTGAACCGGAAACTTCGTGTCTGAACTAATTTTTTTTCCCTTCAAAGAAAAGCCTCTAAACGCAACTGCCTAAAAACTATATTAAACGAACCTGTTTACATGTACACATAAGATAACTATGAATGAGTTCAGGGGTAGCTGAAAATAGCATCCAACTGCCTCTGAACGTCCGTTTACCAGCAGCAGTATACATGAGGCCTTACACTGGTGTATGGATGGGTATGCCTGAGTGAATGAGACTTTAAGGTGGATGTAAACGCTCACATATACCCAGTGCAGTGAACAGCCTCATATATACAGAGATGAAACAAATCCTTCTACATAGGTTTTACTTGTATATCTGCAGTCTTCTCTCCACATCCTTTCAAAAGGGCAAAAAAGTGTTAAAATCTTTCTTCATCTGTGAGGAGCACAGAGGAGGGGACGGAGAGGCTGCAGTTAGTGTGTGAGCTGATTGGAGGAAAGAAACACACCCCTTCACACAGCGGAAGAACTGAGTGCTGAATAGACAGGCTCCATTCTAATCTCTTCCCCCCCCCCCCCCAAACACAGATTTACCTCAAAAGTAACACATGCTGACAACAAAGGTATCTCACAAAAGTGAGTGCACCCCTCACATTTTTGTAAATATTTTATTCTATCTTTTCATGTGACAACCCTGAAGAAATTACACTTTGCTACACAGTAGTGAGTGTACAGCTTGTATAACAATGTACATTTTCTGTCCCCTCAAAATAACAAACAGCCATTAATGTCTAAATCGCTGGCAACAAAAGTGAGTACACCCCTGATTGAAAATGTCCAAATTGGGCCCAAAGTGTCAATATTTTGTGTGCCCATCATTATTTCCCAGAACTGCCTTAACCCTCTTGAGCATGGAGTTCACCAGAGCTTCACAGGTTGCCACTGGAGTCCTCTTCCACTCCATGACAACATCACAGAGCTGGTGGATGTTAGAGACCTTGCGCTCCTCCACCTTCCGTTTTGAGAATGCCCCACAGATGCTCAATAGGGTTAAGGTCTGGAGACATACTTGGCCAGTCCATCAACTTTACTCTCAGCTTCTTTAACAAGGCAGTGGTTGTCTTGGAGGTGTGTTTGGGATCGTTATGTTGGAATACTGCCCTGCGGCCCAGTCTTCGGAGGGAGGGGATTCATGCTCTGCTTCAGTATGTCATAGTACATGTTGGCATTCATGGTTCACTCAATGAACTGTAGCTCCCCAGTGCTGGCAGCACTCATGCAGACCCAGACCATGACACATTTAGAAGGAACCAAGGAATAGCTGGTAGCTTACTGGGGTATATAAACAGGGAAGGCTCTGTATGAGAGCGGACACAGCGTCCATCAGATTGCTGACTCGCTGGTAAGGTGTGATCCAAGTAATCAAAGGTAAAGCATACAAAAAAGAAAGGTGATGAAGGAACTCGCCTAAAGTAATTACTGAGGACCATGCAGCTTAAGGGTAAGGGAACTTTATACAAAAATATCAATTGGTACAAAATTCACCAGATAAAATTCCCCCCACCAATACCTCAGTCAAGATTAAAATAGACAACAATGGTCAAGATGCAGCTGCATCATTCATATCCACACACATGCTCATATCAACATAACATCCCTAGGGTAATATAAAGACTAGCACTATGGCAGAGTAAAATCACTATTTGGGCACCATAGATAATTATTCCCGCAGATTTGAGGATGATTGATCAAAAATTGGGGCTCTGCGAGTGCAGCAAAGGGAGATCCTGTGGCCACTGTGGATGCAAACTCCAGGCACAAATGTGCCGTTTTGAAGAGATATGTGTCCCAAGTCCAGGGTTTTTCACTAAGAGGTGAAGCTGGGAGGTAGTAGTGCAGTATGGTCAGGTATGATTAATACAATGACAGTTGCTTGATACCAACCCAGTATATAGCATAGGACAGTGATGGCGTACCCAGATGTTTTGGAACTACATTTACCATGATGCTCATGCACTCTACAGTGTAGTTGGGCATCATGGGAAATGTAGTTCCAAAACATCTGGGGTGCCAAGGTTTGCCATCACTGGCATAGGATATCGTGCTGAGTGTAACCAATGTTCACTGCCATACAGGGAAACACTGCATTGAAGTATAATGTATGGACCGACAGGTCCGCTCACCCAGCCTATAGACAGTGTGGACTTGCGTCGATAGTAGCTGTGGTTTTCCCGCTTGTTCATCAAAGAGGTATGCATGGAATGGATCAGGAGTATGTCCATATTGCCGGTCGAGCTCTATGTCAGCGACGGGTGACAATAGTTCGGTCTGGTCCCGTGGCAGTCTCGGCGTGCCTTAGTAAAGTTGGATTCTGCAGTGCTCGCAGAATCCACTGAGCATGTGCGGGTTTGCAAGCTGGCATCAATAGTGATGTCAATGTGTAATTCACGTGGTGTCGTGACAACCAACCAGTTTCGCCCAATAAGCTTGAGCTTCTTCAGGGATTGGAGGGGCTAGTGGTAAGCATGTTATACTCTACGAACGATGAAGTGCACTTATTTTTTTCACCACTAGAGGCCACCTTCACCGTCAACATCGCATTAATTTCATTTGCAGCTGGCTTTCACCAATCAAGTTTAACCCTATATTGGGAAAGCCTGGTTAAACGAAGGGTGCGCAAATAGACGGTAAGATAGTAGCAGAAAAAAAAACATTTTAAATTTATTATACAGCTAAAACAATAATTCTATTATTAGGAGGGCATGTGTGTGTGGGGCAGGGGGGGGGGGGGGTGTTACAGCTGGTTGGAACCTTTATGTCAGAGGAAACCTAGATTCCCAAGTGGGATTTACCACTGGTTCTTGACTTCTTCTCACAACTGGACAAACCACTTTCAGTCAAAGAATTGTCCCTCATGACATCTTTTTTTAGTAGCCATATCTTCGGCAAAGAGAGCCTCTGAAATACAGTCTCTAGGATCAAAAGAGCCTTTCCTCATGTTCTTCCCTGACAGAGTGGTCCTAGTGCCAATGCTAGGGTCGAATCCCAAGGTCACTTCAGTCTTCCACGAAAATCAGGATATTACTCTTCCTACCTTTAATTCTGCTAGGAGTCAAGATCTTCATCCTCCTGACATGGGAGTTTTTTTGAAGCGATACTTGGAGGCGACAGCTTCTTTCCGGCAATTGGATTACCTTTTTGTTCTTTTCCACGGTAAAAGCAAAGGCCTTAGGGCTTCTGTCGGATCCATCTCCACGTGGGTGGTTCAGGCAATCCAGTGGGCTTATAGAGAGAAGAGCTTGGCTCCTCCTTACAGCACATTCCACGAGAAGTCTCTCTACTTCTTGGGCAGCTTCACGTCATGTGGCTCCTGAGGTTATCTGCAAAGCGGCTTCTTGGTCATCCATTCATACATTTGTGGATCATTATTGTGTTGATCCTGCCAGTTTATCCTCTGTTGATTTTGGTTTAAAGGTGCTGTCGGTCGACAGTGTTAAATAAATCTTTGTTCAGCATTTTTTGCCCACCCGAGTGTGTTTGGCGAGTTATTTCCTACACGTTGCTGCCATGGAGTCTGTCAGGAAAATGGAAAATTCCTATCAAAATACTTACCGTAATTTTCCTTTCCTGATGGACTCCATGGCAGCAGGAGTTCCCTCCCAAAATGGCTGGAGTAGGCTAGTTGCCGAACATGGGCAGGGAGCAAAGATTTATGGGAGTAGTGTCCTATAGGGTAGTGGAGGCGGGACTTAACCCACACGTTGCTGCCATGGAGTCCATCAGGAAAGAAAAATTACGGTAAGTATTTTTATTGGAATTTTCCATTTTCTGGGCCCCACCACCCCTAGCAATTTCGCTCTCCACCCCAATATCCCAAAAAACAAACACACACATAGACGTATCTAAAAAATAAAAATAATAATGTAAACCTAAACATCTGGTTCCCACTCACTGATTGCATGCTAGGTTACTGCACATCAAAACTGCTCACGGATTGATTGCTAGAAGTTACTGAACAATCTTACCCCTCAATGATTGGTTGCTAGAGGTTACTGCAAATCATAACCACTCACTGGTTGCTAGAGGTTACTGCACAATATTACCCCTCAATGATGGGTTGCTAGAGGTTACTGCACATTATTACCACTCAATGATTGGTTGTTAGAGGTTACTGCACATCGTTACTGCTAACCCATTGGTTGCTTGAGGTTACTGCACATCATTACCTCTCACTGGGTGGCAGGGCAGTATTGTGGTGTGTGGTGCAACTGTTGGTGTACAGTTGGTTGGATGGCAGGATGCAGTTTTGGGTGATGGTAGCAGCATTAGGGTGGGAGGCTGAGATCATATCTCCCATATACTGATAGGGGGTAGGCTGGTAGGATGCAGGAGGGATGAGGATGATGACAGGAGGCAGGGTGGTACGATGCCAGAGGTGGGGTGCAGGAGGATGATAGGGATGATAACGGGGGTGGGGTGGTAGGAAGCTAGCGGGGGGGTGACGATGACAGGGGCGAGGTGGTAAGAAGCTGGCAAACGGGTGCGGGGGGGAGCAGATAACAGGGGCAAGGTTCTAGGAAGCTGGCAGATGGGTGTGGGGGGGTGAAGATGACAGGGGCAAGGTGGTAGGAAGCTGGCAGATGGGTGCAGGGGGATGAAGATGACAGGATGTGGGGTGGTAGGAAGCTGGCAGATGGGTGCAGGGAGGATGAAGGTGACAGGGTGGAGTGGTGGGAAGCTGGCAGATGGGTGCAGGGAGGATGAAGATGACAGAGGTGGGGTGGTGGGAAGCTGGCAGAGGGGTGCGGGGGGGATGAAGATGACAGGGGCAATGTGGTAGGAAGCTGGCAGACAGTGCAGGGGGGATGAAGATGACCGGGACGACGTGGTGAGAAGCTGGCAGTCGGGTGCAGGGGGAATGAAGATGACGGGTGGGGTGGTAGGAAGCTTGTAGGGGGGATGAAGATGACGGGGTGGGGTAGTAGGATGCCAGGCACAGGGAAATGATGAGGATAATGGTGATGATAGAGGGTCATTAAGTGCATCATATGCCGAATAGCAAACAAATCATCAGGGCTGTGTGTGGGGCAGCTGGCAGCAGTGATTATCTGGGCACCCTCAGTCAGGAGGTGATGTCACAGGATGTGTCAGTGTTGGGCAGGACGGTCATTCTGTACCTTCTGGAGCTCCGGCAGACAGGCTCCCCGATGATTGCCAGGCGCCTGCTCTAGCAGTGGTAGGTCCTGCATTACAGACCGTCCATCCGTGCCGTGGAGAGTGGATCAGAGTGAGAGCTGCTCGGCCACTGCTGGCATTTTCCTGGCTCTGCACATGGCAGGTGATCTGCAGAGCCTGGCAGAAGGTGAGGAGCCAGAGGAGGGGAGTACATAATGGAGCCACCCACTGACCCTGGGATCTCAGGCAGTGCTCAAGGAAACAGTCCGCTCCTGGCAGGGGAAAAGTAGTAGCGGGCAGAGAGATGGCCCTGGGGACACCGACTGGGGAATATACCATCCCGCTCCTGCACACATTTTAGGCAAATTAGATGACCGTGAGGCCTTGGCGACCGCCTAATTAGAGAGCCGCCTCTGAGCAGAGACCCAGGTGGCAGAACAGGTAGACTCAAGGAGTCACTACAAAGAAGGAGGATCAGGGAAGGAGAGGAGGAAAAGGAAAAGAAAGGAGGAGTAAACACCATGGGAGCAACACCCAGGAACCCAAAACATGGCCAAGGTACATCCGCGAATCGTACACCATCTCGGTCTCCCAGAGGCCCAGGTGTAGGCATGCATATGCCAGGGCACAAGGAGCCCCCATAGCTGTACCCCTGGTCTGCTGGTAGTAACCACTGAAAATTTTTTAAAAATTGTTATTCAGAGCAAAGTCCAGGAGCTCAATGATGAACTAATTTTGAGCTCCAAATTCGGGGTGTTCTAACTCAAGGAAGTGTCTTGGACATATGACTTGGGGCACATATCAATTGAAACGGCACGTTTGTGCCTGAAGTTTCTATCCACGGTGGCCATAGGATCTCCTTTTGCTGCACTCGCAGAGCCCCAATTTTTGATCAACCATCCCCAAATCTGCAGGAATATTTTTTATCTGTGGTGCCCAAATAGTGATTAATATCCCCCCACACTGATGCCCTCCTAATAATAATATAATTATTGTTTTAGCTGTATAATAAATGTAAAAAAAAATTTCTGCTACTATCTTGCCGTCTATTTGTGCCCTCTTCATTTAACCAGGCTTTCCGAATATAGGGTTGAACTTGATTGGTGAAAGCCAGCTTCAGCTGAAATTAATGTGGTGTTGATGGTGAAGGTGGCCTCTAGTGGTGAAAAAAATAAGTGCACTTCGTCGTTCGTAGAGTATAACAACATGCTTACCACTAGCCCCTCCGATCCCTGAAGAAGCTCAAGCTTATTGGGCGAAACTGGTTGGATGTCACGACACCACGTTAATTACGCATTGACATCACTATTCATGTCAGCTTGCAAACCCGCACATGCTCAGTGGATTTTGTGAGCACTGCGGCATCCAACTTTACTAAGGCACGCTGAGACTGCCACGGGACCAGACCAAACTGACATGGAGCTTGACTGGCAATATGGACATACTCCTGATCCATTCCTTGCATACCTCTTGGATGTGCAAGCGGGAAAGCCACAGCTACTATCGATGCAAGTCCACACTGTCTATAGGCTGGGTGAGCGGACCTGTCGGTCCATACATTATACTTCAATGCTGTGTTTTCCTGTATGGCAGTGAACATTGGTTACACTCAGCATGATATCCTATGCCAGTGATGGCAAACCTTGGCACCCCAGATGTTTTGGAACTACATTTCCCATGATGCCCAACTACACTGCAGAGTGCATGAGCATCATGTTAAATGTAGTTCCAAAACATCTGGGTTCACCATCACTGTCCTATGCTATATACTGGGTTGTGTTAGGCCCCTTTCCCCCGGGACGGATCAGTAATGATCCGCTCCGTGATGATCCGCTCGCTCAGCGGGGATCGCTCCGTTGTCCCCGCTGAGCCGGCGGCGGACAGGGCGGTCTCCGCACACTGTGCAGGGACCGCCCTGTCAGCTCTCCCCTCTCCTCTATGGGGGATCGGATGAGCACGGACCGTCTGTCCTTGTTCATCCGATCCGCTCTGCAGACGGATAAAAAAATATGATTTTTCTCCGTCTGCAGAATCGGACAGTAGCGGAGGCGGACAATAGTGGGTGTCTGCGGATGTTCATCCGCAGACACCCGCTTTCCCATAGGAATGCATGTATGTCCGTATTTCATCCGCAAATGCAAGGAAGCCTTCACTCTCCTCTCCTCCAGCCACAACAGATCCTCCAGTAAGAAGTGGGGGTCTGGTCTCCTCCTATGCCCCCAATATTTGTTTTTTCCCCGGGGACAGGACTTACCCCCCCCCCCCCCGGCACTATGCCTGCATGTCCACAGGATGCCACTCGCACGGGAAAGCACTGTCCTTTGAAAGGAAATGAGGGGGGCCGTAATTTGCGGGGTGGCGTGGCTAACAGGGTCAGGTGCCGGCCACACATGGAGGAAGCTGGTTTTAGCGCTGTGTATGTGAAAGCTGCTGCTGGCTGTGGAGGGACTGGCTTATTCCTTTGGCACATTATACTTTACTGAAGCTAGGGTTAATAGTAGCTAATGGCGCTGAACTATAGCCTAGCAATGTACATTCTTTTGCTGGTAGTGCCTCTGCTTTATGCTTCAGGCTATGAATGGTAATGGGACCAGGAACTTCACTAAAGGGGTCATTAGTTTTCACTGTAAACTAAATCCATTTCCAAAGAATAACATCCTCTTCTGAGAGGGATGCGCCTAGTCAAATTGAGCCGTCAGGGGAAATTGTTGTTGCTTAGAACACTTCAGTCACTTTATATATCATACAAAGGTTTTTTTCTTCTACTATTTGTAAATTGAAAAGAAGATTAATGCTATGATGTCTCTCCATAGTGGGACGAAGCATAGCAGATTCCCATCTAGTCCTTAGGACCCCCTTTTTTGTTGAGGTGCAGGAGACTGGGGATCAGGTAGATCTTCCCAAATATTGGAAGATACTTATTTTTCCTCTTCGGAGGATCCTAATATGGAAGGAGTAGCATCACAAGTCAGGTTGCTTGTGTGCTACCTTATTCAACCCTTTTGCTGCCTGCAGCACAGGCTCTTGAGGTAACTGCCTTTAATTGGGTTCATTAGAACCTCCCCCACCTGGGGATGTTTTTTCCTGTTCATGCATAGCTAAAAAAAAAAAAACCTTATGTATTCTGAATGGGAACATCCGCATAAACGATATTATCCTCCCAAGAAATTCTCCACACTTTATCTATGAAAGACGATTTCTATGAAGAAAATGGGGGGGGGGGGGGGGGTTCCAGCAATTGATGCTGCAATCACCTCGGTGAGCAGAGTCTCACATGTCCGATGGATAATGCACTGATGTTAAAGGATCCAGCAAATTAAAGTTGGAACTTCCTTTTAAAGACAAGATGTCTTTTGCAGTTCAGTAGCGCAGACGGTTCTTGCTGCAATTGGTGTATCTCAGTCCATTAACCCCTTAACGTTCTGTAGATGCTATGAAAGACTATAATTTAAGCCTTATGGCTTTTGCTTGAACTAGTGCATTCTCGCAGAGTTCTGTGGCTGAAATATTGATCAGCCGAAGCACCGTATAAAAGGCTCTTAGCCAGTTTGTTTCCCTTCAATGGGTATGGTTATTTAGAGACAATCTGGATAAGTAAATCCAAAGGACCTCTAATAGGGTAAAGCTCTCTTTATCAGTAAAAAGAGGTTCAAACATTTCTCCTTTTATCATGCTGCCTCTCCTATGCCAGGGGCATCTGCCTCTAGGCAGTCTCGACGGCCTCAACCTTCAGGTTCAAGGGATAGTCCCCAAGGGCAGCACCAGGGTCTTGGGGCAGAAAGCTCACAAAGCACAATGCTAAAGCCTTCTCATGAATGGGCACCCCCAATCGTTCGGGTGAGGGGAATGGTCCTGCGATTCTCAAGATCTGGCAGGAACAATGTCAAGACAGATGGATTTCTGCAATTTTTTCCTCTAGGTTACAACTAGAGTTCCGAGAGTTTGAATCTCCTTGGAGAATGTTCCTAAGGATCCAGAGAAAAATGAAGTCTTGTTTTCTGGCCTCTGGATCAACTGTTATCCCAGTCGGTGATATCAGAGGTTCCCTTAGTGGAACAGGGGGTTTTGGCTCAGACCTTTTAAGGTTCCAGAACCGAACAGAGAGGTAAGACCCATTATAGATCTCGAAGATCTGAATCGGCACTTAAACATCCAATTCTTTCATAATTCGATCGGCTGTGTCCATCCTGCCAAATTTTCCCGCTCACCAGAAATTTCTGTGTTTTGAAATATAAAATTATCTTTTCAGTTGTGGCCCTGCCATTCGGCTTAGCCACAGCACCACGAGTATTCTGAAAGATTCTGGCACCTCCTTTAGCCAAATTAAAGGCTCAAGGCATAGCGGTCCTAACCTATTTAGGAGATCTACTTTTAATAGAGTCTGATCTCAGCCATAACTATCTGAAATCTCTATGTTGAATACCCAACCTAGGAAGATTCTCCTTAAAACCATCAAGGAGATTAGAGTACTTGGGGGCTGGTTATAGATGCCATACAGAAGAAGGTATTCTTACCCCAGACAAGAATCAGTTCCATTGTAGGACTAATTCAAATGATCAAAACAAAGGAAAATTCCTTCATTTGGCTGTGCAGGAGATTTTTAGGGGAAATGGTGGCCTCCTTCAAGGCCATCCCTTGCGTACACTTTTACTCAAAAACTGCTTCTAAACACCATTCTGGCGGTCTGGAATAAAAAAGATTTAGGCTTTGTTTGTTTCCAATACGCTTGGCTCCCGACATAATTCAGAGCCTAAATTGGTGGTTGTTATCCAGCAAAAAGGAAAATCTTTATCCTGGAAGGTGTTAACATCAGATGCCAGCCTTCTAGGCTGAGGAGCAGCCCTGGAGGAAGATTCTTTCCAGGGGAGATGGTCCAGGTTAGAGGACCTTGCCTATCAACTTTTTTGGAAGTTTCGAGCAGTAGGTCTGGCCCTAGAATCTTGGACGGTCAGACTACAGGACTGTCAGGATTCAGTCTGACAAGGCCACGGCAGTGGTTTACATCAATCACCAGGGGGGCACGAGAAGTCGTGTTGCCTAAAAAGAGGTAAATCATGTTCTAGCTTGGGAAGAACACAACATTCCATTCGGCAATTTTCATTTTCAGCAATAGGGAATTGGCAGGCGTACTACTTGAGTCGCCAACAATTATTTCCGGGAGAATGATCTCTTCACCCCGACATCTTCCTAGCGCTATGTCAGAGATCGGGTATTCCGGACATGGACCTATTCACGTACAGATTCATCAACAAAGTCGACAACTTTGTGTCGAGAACAAGGGGTCCGCTAGCAAGCGGAAAAAATGCATTAGTCTTCCCATGGGATCAGTTTTCACTGATCTATGCATTTCCCCCAGTTCTGCTGCTTCCACGCCTTCTCCACGGGATTAAGCAGGAACAAGAGGAGGTGATTCTGGCAGCCCCGGCGGGTCCCAGAAGATCTTGATTTACCGAGATCATAAAGATGGCAATAGGAGTCCTTTGGACTCTGCCATTATAGCCAGACCTTCTCGCATAAGGTCCAGTATTTCATCCTACCTTATGGAGGAAAAATTTAACAGGTAGTGTCTACTTTGATTAATGCCAGGAAGCCGGCTTCCAGAGTCACTTACTATAAGAATCTGGAAGGCATATGTTTCTTGGTGTGGATACAGGGGTTGGCACCCCAGGAAGTATGTCATAGGCAGGATCTGTGATTTCCTGCATATGGGATCTGAAATGAAGCTGGCCTTGACTTGGATCAAAAGCCAGATCCCGGCCTTGTCAGTGTTTTCAATGGCCTAAATTCCTACCAAAGGTGGTAACAGGTTTTGATTTAAACCAAAGATATTATTTTTTCTTCTTTTTCCCCAGAGCCTTAATCTAGGGAAGAGAAGGCAGTACATTCTCTTGATGTAGTAAGAGCGACCAGTCTATTTAAAGGCGACCGCTCAGGTTCGCAAAACACATGTTTTGTTTGTACTGCCAGAGGGTCGAAAATGTGGACAGGCAGCGTCAAAATCCACTATTTTCCAAATGGATTCGTTAAGTGATTGTTCAAGCTACAGCTTAAAGAAAATTCTTCCTTCTCGTGTTAGAGCACACTCATCCAGGGCGATTAGTGCCTCTTGGGTGGTGCATCATCAGGCCTCTATGGCTCAGATCTGTAAGGCAGCAACTTGGTCTTCGGTTCATACGTTTATCAGATTTTATCAAATTGATATTAAAGGTCATGAGGATATTGCCTTTGGGCACAGTATACTGCAGGCTGCAGTATGAGTCCTCTGGCCTCCTGTTTTTTGTTGTCTCCCCCTTCAGTTGCCATTGCTATGGGACATCCCACATAGTAACTACTATGGCTCTGTGTCCCCTGATGTAAGAAAAGAAAACAGGATTTTTATAACAGCTTACCTGTAAAATCCTTTTCTTTGATGTGCATCAGGGGACACAGAGGTCCCTCCCTTCTTTGGTATACATTTCTATTGCTTGGCTACAAAACTGAGGACTCCCAGTAATGGCAGGGGAGGGGAGTACATGCCTTAGGGGCATGCCAGTGTCCATCACCTGTCGGTCCGATATAACCCACATAGTAACTACTATGGCTCTGTGCCCCTGATGTACATCAAAGAAAAGGATTTTACAGGTAAGCTGTTATAAAAATCCTGTTTTCTGCAGTGGTGCTTAGACATGTATTGGGGCTTAAGTGTTGGTCTGTGGACTGGGCTTCTAAAAAAGCTCTGACTAGGTTACCATTTCAAGGCAATTGCATTTTTTACAAGTCCCTCAGGAGGGAAGTGTAAATGTCTTCCATGGTCTGAAATGGGGAAAAGGGCCTCGTAGAGGATGCGGTCTTTCTTCTCGGCATGCAATGGACCTGGTCTGGCAAGCCAAGATCAGGGCTCCCTAGACCCATGGATAAGGCCCCTTCTGCATGAAGGCTCGCCCTCACCTATGTCCTAGTGTTTTCCGGCCTTGAACCCTGAAAAGGTTTTTTTTCCTTCCAATTGGTGTCTGTCACCAGACTGCTGGCAGTTTTCCTTGGGGCTGTGCAAGCCCTGTTGCTTCAGGGTGTGCTTGTCCCGGTTCCAGTGGGTACAGAATGGAGTCCATCTGCACAGTGGTGGCGTCCCTTCATCATGGGGACTTTTGGGCTTCTGTCGACTTCACAGATGCTTATTTACACACTCCAATATGTGCCCAACACCAACACTTCCTCCATTTTACTGTGGGAAAAGAGCATTTTCAGCTTGCGGTGTTGACTTTTGGTCTCGCCTCCACCCCTCGCTTACTCACAAAGGTGTTGGCCCCAGTTCTGACCTGGTTAAGGGTGGGATTGCAGTCCTGGGCTGCTTGGACAATCTCCTTCTGCGAGCAGAGTCCTCGACTACCCTGGGGGGCAACGTAGCTCGCTATTCAGACCTCACTTTTCAGCTAGCTTCTATACTACCTGAAGTCTGTTCCGGCTCCTTCCAGAAAATTGGATTATCTGGGCCTGATTCTGGTTTCATCTCTGGTTAGAGTGTTTCTTCCTCTGGACAAACTCCAGAAGTTGCATGCTGCGTTTCAACTACTATATACAATATATGGGAACTACCGCAATCTTAAATGTAGCCAGGCCAGGGTCATTCACAGGAGATCAGCAGATAAACAAGGGCAGTTCCAGAATCACAAACGTAAGGCAGGCCGGGGTCATACACAGGGAATCAGCAGATGGGGGAAAGTTCAAAGGGATCAGGCTATAGGGCAGGGATGCAAGGTAACAGGAGGGACAGGATCAGGATCAGATGCACAGGGTAACAGGATCAGGTACACAGGTTACAGGTTGCAGAATCAGGTTCACAGATCGCAGGTACGGATCAGGGCACAAGGAAGATACCAGAGCGATGAGAGCAATCATCAGCCGGGTATTTATATGAATGCCTGTAATTCGTCTCAAGTGACACCTGAACACAGGAGGTGCTGTCTGCTCCACAGTGTCCGGAAACACCCGCTGGTGGACACCAGTATTACAGCCAAAGGATCTAATAGTGCCACCAACAAGTCCTCCACTACAGATCCAGAGTGTTGGGAGACACCCACTGGTGGACACTGGTACTGCGATTCAAAAGACCGACAGTACTACCAACAGGCAAACCCTTTCCTGACAGTACCCCCACTTAAAGGAACGGCCCCTGGACGCTCCATCTAGTTGTAATTGTCCATAGTCTGTAGCATCAAGTAGAAACAACGGAGGGGGGTGTGTCAGGCTGGGCAACATGCATTTCAGGCTGGGCATCAGGACTTTGGGCAGGACAACAGGAACATCAAACTCAGTAACGGGTACCTCAAACTGGGAAACGGGCACATCAGGACAGACAGCGGGCACATCAGGGCAGATCGAGGGCTCTGGGTCATGGAGCTGGGCAGCAGGCTCCGAGTCATGGAGCTGGGCAGCAGGCTCCGGGTCATCGGGCTGGTCAGCAGGCTCCGGGGCATCGCGCTGAGCAGCAGGCTCTGGGTCATCAGGCTGGGCAGCAGACTCTGGGTCAATGGGCTGTGCAGCAGGCTCCGGGTCATCGAGCTGGGCAGCAGGCTCCAGGTCATCGGGCTGGGCAGCAGGCTCCAGGTCATCAAGTTGGGCAACGGAAAAGGAACCACCAGGCAGGGTATCAGGAATGGGACCATCAGACAGGGTATCAGGAACAGGACCACCAGGAACTGGATTATCAGGCTGGATACCAGATTCGGGATCACTAAGCAGACATCGAATCATTAAGCAAGACAGTGAGCACCGGGACATCAGACTGAAAGGCGTGCACCGGGACATCAGACTGGAAGACGGGCACCGGGACATCAGACTGGAAGGCGGGCACCGGGACATCAGACTGGAAGGGGGGCATTGGGACATCAGACTGGAAGGCGGGCATCGAGACATCTGACTGGAAGGCAGGTACCGAGACATCAGTTTGGAAGGCAGGTACCAAGACATCAGACTGGAAGGCAGGCACCGAGACTGTCAGGGCTGGCTTAGCCCTTCTTTCTCTGGGCTGGCTGCTCAGCTGTCAGATAATTGCCAGCTCTCATCTCTCTCTACAGTTACCAGCTGTTCCTGATCATGCTCATCTGACCTGCCTACTTAAATCTGTCCAGCTCACTTCACCTCTGCCTTCGCCTTGGTCACATCCTAGAAACCATCTCCTGCGGTTCTGTTTAAAGACAGGCTTGCTGACATCCCTTCTGGCTCCTTATCCTGCTTGCTGTTGCAGGACTTGGATCCCTAACTTCTGGCCTGGCTGATTACCCGATCTGGTTATTGAACTCTGGACTGGCTGACTACTCTATGCTTTGACTATGCTTTTTCTATTTACCTTTTTATTTTTATTTAATAAACAAGTGTGATTTAATTGTACTTCTGTCTCGGTCTGATTCATGAATTCTGACAGTAGGCAAAGGCCATGAATTCAGAAGATACAGTCAATCAACTTGTTGGTAATATTTTTTCCAGATTGGATGAGCAAGATCACTTTGCATGGATCAGTTTGCCATGGCGTTACAAATGCTCCTGAGTCACACGGCTCACCTGGAATCCCCCCCCACGGTGGCTGCTCCGGCACAACCTGAGTCGCAGGCCGTCCCTGCTGCTGCTCCAGTCTCTGTGCAGGCACCCACCTCGAGTATTACCTCTATAAGAGGTATGTCTGGTTCCGCTCCACTTCCCCAGCGATTTGGGGGTGATTCAGTTCAGTGCAGAGGGTTTCTCAATCAGGTTGAGATATACTTCGAGATGCTGCCCAGGCGTTTCCCACGGACAGAAGCAAAGTAGGTTTCGTGATATATTTGCTTTCTGAGAGAGTCTTGGCCTGGGCTAACCCTCTATGGGAGACACGAAAACCTGTTGTCTTGAGTTACCCTGAGTTTGTGGCCTCCTTTAAAAGGGTATTTGACGTTCCCGCACGCTCCGCTTCTGCTGCCAAGTGCCTCATGTCCATCAAACAGAGTACGAGAACTGTTGCCGACTACGCCATTGAATTCCGTACTCTGGCAGAAGAGGTTGCTTGGAACAATGAGGTCCTCATGGATGCTTTTTCTCATGGTCTCTCGGATTCCATCACGGATGAGATAGCAGCCCGAGATATTCCCACTGAGCTGGAGAGCGTGATCTCGTTTGCCATCCTCATTGACTCCAGACTCAGAGAAAGACTTTCTCTTAAGGAGCGCTTGCGGAAGCCTCCTGTATGCTTGCATCCGAGCTTTGTAGTCCCACCCATGCCTCCCTCACCTCCCATGCCTCCTGGTACTGAGTCTGTCAGTGAAGATGATCCCATGCACCTGGGCTTCACGCATCTCTCTGCAGATGAGAGAGCCTTTAGGAGGAGGGAGAGGTTGTGCCTTTATTGTGGCCAGGCAGGTCACTTTTTGTCCTACCCGTTCAGGGAAAGCCTGAACCTTGATGTGCTGTCATGGACAGACCTTAGGTGGCGTTGTTTCGTCCCCAGTTATCCAGAAGGATAAGCCCCTGGTTTCGGTCACCCTTTCTTGTCGTCCATCGAGATTCAGGCTTTAATTGACTCTGGGGCTGCAGGCCTGTTCATTGATGCTGCATTTGTTTCGCAGCATTCGATTCCGCTGCAGCTGCGTGACACTCCACATGCCATTGAGGCTCTTGACGGGACACCTTTACAGCCTGCCCATGTGACTCATGAGACGGTTCCGTTGTCCATGGCCGTAGGGGCTCTTCACCATGAGATAATCCAATTCCAAGTTATTTCCTCACCCAGGTTTCTGCTGGTTATTGGTTATCCTTGGTTACAGAGGCACAACCCCTCTTTTTATTGGCTCCGTGCTGAGGTTCTCTCCTGGTCACCACAATGCAGTGAGACATGCTTCCTGAAGGTATCCAAGGTACTGTGCACCTCTTCACTCCCCTCCCTGCCAGAGGAGTACCACGATTTTAGCGATGTCCTTGATAAAGGTCAAGCCGTTAGTTTGCCTCCACACTGGTCTTATGATTGCGCAATTGGCCTTCAACCTGGTGCCATACCTCCTCGTGGCCGGGTTTATGCTTTGTCAGTCTTGGAGGATAAGGCCATGGAGGAGTATGTTACACAGTTACATAGTTAGTCAGGTTGAAAAAAGACACAAGTCCATCCAGTTCAACCACAAATATATATATATATATATATATATATATATATCATACCAGCCCATATACCCAATTCTATATCCACAGTTGATCCAGGGGAAGGCAAAAAACCCCAACAGAGCATGATCCAATTTGCTAAAGCAGGGGAAAAAAATTCCTTCCTGATCCCCCGAGAGGCAATCGGATTTTCCCCGGATCAACTTTCCCTATAAATGTCAGTACCCAGTTATATTATGTACACTTAGGAAATAATCCAGGCCTTTCTTAAAGCAATCCACTGAGCTGGCCATAACCACCTCTACAGGGACTCTATTCCACATTTTCACAGCTCTTACTGTGAAGAAACCTTTCCGTATTTGGAGATTAAATCTCTTTTCCTCTAGACGTAAAGAGTCCCCCTTGTCCTCTTTGTTGACTGTAAAGTGAATAACTCGACACCAAGTTCACTATATGGACCCCTTATATTTTTGTACATGTTGATCATATCCCCCCTTAATCTCCTCTTATCAAGAGAGAATAAATTCAGTTCCTCTAATCTTTCCTCATAGCTGAGTTCCTCCATGCCTCTTATCAGTTTGGTTGCCCTTCTCTTCACTTTCTCCAGTTCCCCGATATCCTTTTTGAGACCTGGTGCCCAAAACTGAACTAGATATTCCAGATGAGGTCTTACTAATGATTTGAACAGGGGCAAAATTATATCTCTCTCTCTGGAGTACATACCTCTCTTAATACAGGAAAGGACTTTGCTCGCTTTGGAAACCGCAGCTTGGTATTGCATGCTATTATTGAGCTTATGATCTACCAAAACCCCCAGATCCTTCTCCACTATGGATTCCCCCAGTTGAACTCCCCTAGCATGCATGATGCATGCATATTCTTAGCCCCCAAGTGCATAACTTTACATTTCTCAACATTAAACCTCATCTGCCACATAGTCGCCCAATTAGACAGAGCATTGAGGTCGGCTTGTAAATTGGAGACATCTTGTATGGACGTTATTCCACTGCATAGCTTGGTGTCATCTGCAAAGACGGAAATGTTACTTTTGATCCCAGACCCAATATCATTTATAAAGATATTAAAAAGTAACGGTCCCAGCACTGAACCTTGGGGTACACCACTGATAACCTTAGACCATTCAGAGTAAGAATCATTAACCACTACTCTCTGAATTCTATCTTTTAGCCAGTTTTCTATCCATTTACAAACTGATATTTCCAAACCTGTAGACTTTACCTTACACATGAGCCGTGTGTGCGGAACTGTATCGAACGCTTTTGCAAAATCCAAGTACATCACGTCCACCGCCACCCCTCTGTCCAAAGTTTTACTTACCACCTCATAAAAAGAAATCAGGTTTGTCTGACAACTTCTGTCTTTCATGAATCCATGCTGTCTGTTGCTTAAAATATTTTTTTCCTGCAAGAACTCATCTATGTGGTCTTTTATTAATCCCTCCAGTATCTTCCCAACTATAGAAGTTAAACTAACGGGTCTATAGTTACTTGGTAAAGACTTTGTTCCCTTTTTAAATATAGGCACCACATCGGCCTGCGCCAATCCAGTGGTACTATTCCTGTCATTAATGAGTCCCTAAAAATTAGATACAATGGCTTTGAAATTACAGAGCTCAATTCTTTTAGGATCCGTGAGTGGATGCCATCAAGTCCAGGTGCTTTATCCACCTTTATTCTGTCCAAATATTTCTGGACCATATCACTTTTGAGCCATTGTGGATTTGGGGCTGCGTCACTACCACCCCCATTATGGACATGAGCTCCCGCATGCTCCTTTGTATACACAGAGCTGAAGAAAGTATTTAATAAGTTAGCCTTCTCTTTGTCCCCAGTCACCCCATGTTGCTGACAAACTTTCTCGAGGTTTCATCCGCAAATCCTCGTCTCCTCCTGGTGCTGGTTTCTTCTTTGTGAAGAAGAAGAGCAGTGAACTGAGACCTTTTATAGATTATAGGGGTCTCAATCGTGTCACAATTAAGAATGCCTACCCGATTCCATTGATTACAGAGTTGTTTGACCGCCTCAAGGGAGCAACGGTTTTCACAAAGCTTGACTTGAGAGGGGCATACAATCTTGTGCACATTAACCACCTCGCGCCCGCCCTATAGCCGAATGACGGCCGTAGAGCAGGCGCGTTCGTCCGGGAGGCCGTCCCTGGACGTCCTAATGTTTACTTCCACAATGCGCGCCGCCGCGGGTGCGCATCGCGGAAGTTCTGTGTTCGCCGTGTCCCCCCGGGGACAGGCAAACACAGATCGCTGTAAACGGCCAATCACAGCGGCCGTTTACAGCGCGATCGGCGTGTCCAATGGGAGATGATCTCATATGTAAACATATGAGATCATCTCTCAGCGCCGCTCTCCCTCCTCACACAGAGTGTGAGAGGGGAGAGATGAACAGCTGCAGCGGAAGCCGTTCTGCTTTCCTTTGATAAAAAAATAAATAAGTAAAAAAAAAGTGCCATCCTCCCCCAGCAGTGCCATCCATCCTCCCCCAGCAGTGCCATCCATCCCCCCCAGCAGTGCCATCCTGCCCCAGTGCCATCCGCCCCAGTGCTACCTGCCCCCAGTGCCATCCACCCCAGTGCTACCTGCCCCCAGTGCCATCCACCCCAGTGCTACCTGCCCCCCAGTGCTACCTGCCCCCAGTGCCACCTGCCCCCAGTGCCATTTGTCCCCAGTGCCATTTGTCATCAGTGCCATCTGTCATCAGTGCCATCTGTCATCAGTGCCACGTGTCATCAGTGCCACATAGTGCCACGTGTCATCAGTGCCACATAGTGCCATCTGTCATCAGTGCCACGTATTAGTGCCATCTGTCATCAGTGCCACGTATCAGTGCCATTTGTCATCAGTGCCACCTGTCAGTGTCACGTGCCATCTGTTGTCAGTGTCACGTGTCATCAATGCCACTTATTAGTGCCATCTGTCATCAGTGTCACGCGTCATCGGTGCCATGTATTAGTGCCACCTGTCATCGGTGGCACGTATTAGTGCCACGTATTAGTGCCATCTGTCGGTGCCATGTATTAGTGCCACGTGTCATCAGTGCCACGTATAAGTGCCACGTGTCATCAGTGCCACATATTAGTGCCATGTGTCATCAGTGCCAAATATTAGTGCCATCTGTCATCAGTGCCACATATTAGTGCCATCTGTCATCAGTGCCACGTGTCATCAGTGCCACGTATAAGTGTCATCATTGCCACCTGTCATCAGTGTCACGTGTCATTGTCCTGGTGCTTCAAAAGTGTAATAAATAGTCAACAAGTTAGATGTGTAATTTATGTTCCTAGAACACATGATGGCGCTACCTGCATGTTGGGCCTCTCTGTGGCCAGGATGGGAAAAAGTCCCAAACATGTGGTATTGCAATACTCAGGAGGAGTAGCAGAATTTTTGGGGGGGTGTCATTTGTGGTATACACATGCCATGTGAGAGAAATAACCTATTACAATGAAAAATTGTACATCAAAAAGCTCACTATGCCTCTTACTAAATTGGAATGTCTACTTTCCAAAAAGGGGTCATTTGGGGGGTATTTGTACTTTCCTGACTTGTTCGGGTCACAAGAAGCGAGATAGTCCACCAGTACATCAGATGTGATCAATTTTGTGCGAATTGCACCACAGCTTGTAGACTCTCTAACTTTCACAAAGACCAAATAATATCCACTAATTTGGGTTATTTTTACCAAAGATATGTAGCAGTATAAATTGTGGCCAAAATTTATGAAGAAAAATTAATAATTTGCATAACTCTGTCACAGAAACAAAGAAATATGCGTTTTTTTTCAAAATGTTTGGTCTTTTTTCATTTATAGCGCAAAAAATAAAAACCCCAGAGGTGATCAAATACCACCAAAAGAAAGCTCTATTTGTGGGAAAAAAAGGACAAAAAATTCATTTGGGTACAGTGTTGCATGACTGAGTAATTGTCATTCAAAGTGTGAGAGCACCGAAAGCTGAAAATTGGTCTGGGCAGGAAGGGTGTTTAAGTGCCCAGTAAGCAAGTGGTTAAGGAGGGTGACGAGTGGAAAACTGCGTTTAAAACCAGAACAGGCCATTATGAATACCTGGTAATGCCTTTTGACCTTTGTAATGCCTCGGCAGTTTTCCAAGAATTTATTAACGATGTCCTCCGAGATTTGTTGCAGTTATGTGTGGTGGTTTATTTAGATGATATCCTCATATTTTCGAAGGCCCTGGAGAGCCACCACACAGATGTCTGTCGTGTGCTTCAGAAACTAAGAGAGAACAATCTCTATTGTAAACTGGAGAAGTGCGATTTCCATCGTGAACAGGTTACATTCCTGGGCTGGTTTTTCGATGGACCCAGAGAAATTTTCAGCAGTCCTACAGTGGCCTCGACCTGTGGGTTTACGTCCTCTGCAGCATTTCCTAGGTTTTTCCAACTACTATCGGATGTTTATTTGTAACTTCTAGTCTCTGGTCAAGCCCCTGACTGATATGACCAGAAAGGACGGTAACCCACAGAGTTGGTCTCCGGAGTCCATTAAGGCCTTTGAGACTCTCAAGGCTGCCTTTGTTTCTGCTTCTGTTTCTGCTCCTGTGTTGGCACATCCTGATCCTATGTTGCCTTTTATCCTACAAGTCGATGCTTCTGAGACTGGAGTTGGCACCCTTCAATCTCAATGTCCTAACTCTTAGAGCGCTATGCATCCGTGTGACTACTTTTCCAAGAAATTGTCACCTGCTGAGTACAATTATGAGATTGGTGACAGCTGTTCATTTTAGCCCTGAAAGAATGGAGACATCTCCTTGAAGGTACCACTGTGCCTGTTCTTATTCTTACTGACCATAAGAATCTTACATTCTTGTCTGAGGCCAGAAGGGCGCTATGGGCTCTTTTATTGTCGAGCTTTAATTACATTGTCTCATTCTTATCCGGTACTAAGAATGTAAGGGCTGATACCTTGCCACGGCAATTTTCCTCCACTTCCAAGTTGGAGTCGGTTCCGGTTCCTGTGATTCCTCCTGATCATATCTTGGCTACGGTTCACACCAGTCTTACTTCTCCTTTGGGTGACAAAATTCTTGCTGCTCAGGTCCATGCTCCTCCTGAGAAACCTTGTGACCGCTGCTTTGTCCCAGAGAGTCTCCGTACTGTTGTGCTCCAGACTTACCATTCTCCCAAGGCAGCTGGCCATCCTGGGAAGAATCAACTCATTTGGGCCATTTCCCAACAATTCTGGTGGCCTAGTCTACGGGCTGATGTTACCGACTTCGTAGCTGCCTGTCCCGTGTGTGCTCAGAGTAAGACTCCACGACACCTTCCAGTGGGCCTCCTACAACCCATACACAATGGAGAGAGGCCCTGGGCTCACCTGTCAATGGATTTCATTGTGGAGTTGCCCAACTCCCAAGGCAACACTGTTATCCTTACGGTGGTTGACCGGTTCTCAAAGATGTGTCATTGTATTCCACTTAAGAAGTTGCCTACCTCTAAGGAATTGGCTTCCATTTTTGCTCGGGAGATCTTTCGCTTACATGGGCTACCCAAGGTGATTGTCTCGGACAGGGGCAGTCAGTTTGTCTCCCGGTTCGGATGAGCCTTTTGTACACAGTTGGGAATCCAGCTTGCATTCTCTTCTGCGTATCACCCGCAGTCTAATGGGGCCACAGAGCGAGCCAATCAGTCTTTGGAGCAATTCCTAGGTTGCTATATTTCTTACCACCATAACAACTGGTCAGACCTATTACCCTGGGCAGAGTTTGCTCACAACAGTGCCTTAAATTCTGCCTCCTGATTGTCTCCATTTATAGCGAATTATGGTTTCCAACCTTCCATGTTGCCTGACTCATTTGTTCCACAGAGTATTCCTGCATTAGAGGAGCATCTCTGTGGTCTTCATTCCACTTGGGTACAAGTCCAGGTTCCTAGGTTGCTATATTTCTGACCACCATAACAAATGGTCAGACCTATTACCATGGACAGAGTTTGCTCACAACAGTGCCTTGAATTCTGCCTCCTGATTGTCTCCATTTATGGCGAATTATGGTTTCCATCTCTGTGGTCTTCATTCCACTTGGGTACAAGTCCAGGAGGCTTTGCGTCATGCTAATGATAGGTACAGACTCCATGCTGACTGCAGATGCCTGCTTGCGCCTTCCTATCAGGTTGGGGACAGGGTCTGGCTGCCATCTCGCAACCTCCGGCTTCGTGTTCCCTCACTGAAGTTTGTACCTCGGTTTATTGGGCCTTTCCGTATCCTTTGCAGGATTAACCCAGTGGCTTACGCGTTGGACCTTCCTCCTAGTATGCGCATCTCAAATGTGTTTCATGTCTCCTTAGTGAAACCATTGGTCTGTAACCGATTTACCACCTCGGTGTCACGCCCTCACCCTATTCAGGTTGAGAACCATGAGGAGTATGAGGTACAATCCATTGTTGACTCCCGTAGGTTCCGTGGGCGCATACAGTACCTGGTGTATTGGAAGGGGTAGGGTCTGGAGGAATGCTCCTGGGTTTCATCCTCGGACGTACATGGCCCTGTCCTCCTCCGCGAGTTCCATAGACGGTTTCCCCTCAAGCCCGGTGGCCCTCCGAGGGAGAGGGGTCATTGAGGAGGGGGTACTGTCAGGGCTGGCTTAGCCCTTCCTTCTCTAGGCTGGCTGCTCAGCTGTCGGCTAATTGCCAGCTCTCATCTCTCTCCACAGTTACCAGCTGTTCCTGATGATGCTCGTCTGACCTGCCTACTTAAAGCTGTCCAGCTCACTTCACCTCTGCCTTCGCCTTGGTCACATCCTAGAAACCATCTCCTGTGGTTCTGTTAAAAGACTGGCTTGCTGACATCCCTTCTGACTCCTTATCCTGCTTGCTGTTGCTCTACTTGGATCCCTGACTTCTGGCCTGGCTGATTACCCGATTTGGTTATTGAACTCTGAACGGGCTGACTACTCTATCCAGTTACTGGACTCTGGCTATGCTTTGACAAATTTTTTTCTATTTACCTTTTTATTTTTATTTAATAAACAAGTGTGATTTAATTGTACTTCTGTCTCGGTCTGATTCATGGTTTCTGACAGAAACATCAGACTGGGAGGCAGGGACTGAGACATCAGACTAGAAAGCGGGCACTGTAAGGGCAGGCTGGATAACAGGCACTGGCTCAGCAAGCTGGATAACGGGCCCCAGCCCAGTGGGCTGGGTAACAGGCCCCGGTTCAGCGAGCTAGACACCGGGCACTGGTCTGACAAACCAGGTGACGGACACTGGCTTAACAGACCGGGTGACGGGGACCGAAACTTCAGGCTGGGACACTGGATCTTCAGGCTGGGACATGGGGACCTCAGGCTGGGACACCGGTACTTCCGGCGGGGACACAGACACATCAGACTGGAATATGGGCACAGGATCATCAGGCTGGAACAAGGGTGCCGGGATGTCTGACTGGACAGCAGACATTGGGAAGTCAGACTGGACAGCAGACACAGGCGTTGGCACAACAGGCTGAACAGCTGACACTGGCACAACAGGCTGAACGGCAGGCACTGGCACAACAGGCTGAACAGCAGGTGCATCAGACTGGACAGCAGTCAATGGAACGTCAGACTGGAACATGTACACCGAAACATCAGACTGGAACATGGGCACCGGGATGTCAGACTGGAACATAGGCACCAGAATGTCAGACTGAGCAGCAGCCACTGGGATGTCAGTCTGAACAGCAGGCACAGGCGTTGGCACAACAGGCTGAACAGTAGGTACATCAGATTGTTCAGCAGGTATTTGAACATCGGACTGGAACCTGGGAAAAGGAACATCAGACTGGGGCACAGGAACTTCAAGCTGGATAGCAGGAAAAGAGTTAGCAGGATTAGGTGGGTCATCAGGTTCAGCTGGCATGAAGGTGGACTGACGCAGGTTGATGATGTGGAATCAGGTTGGATTGGCAGGATCGTTTGAGTGGGGAAGAACTTCTGTTTCTTCTTTGGCTTAACTCCTGGAGATCTGTAGGTGGCTGTAGGACTGTAGGTAGGAGGTCAGGCATACTGAAGCGAAGGGCTGAGATATGGTAAGGAAGGGGGAACAGTGGCCAGAGGAAGTTTCTGTGGGGAAGTTGTTGGTAGTAGAGAAGAGGCAGGTGGGTTAGAGGCTGAATAGGTGCAGGAAGTAACAGGGTATTGATACTTAATGGGAAGCAGGGTATATTGGACTGTAGCTGAAGTTGCCATGGGTAAAAGGAAAAAGAAAAGGTGTTTAGTAGCAGGTCTGGGTTGTGGAGAGCTGACAGAAGCTGGGCATAACAGGTCTGACCATGCCTGAAGTACAGGTATAACAAAAGTGGGCTCAAATACCCTCTGTCTGACCAGGGACTGCACTGCATCTACATCTGAATTCATCCCAGCAACGTAAACAGAACCGAGAAGGTTCCCCTGTGCAGCCACTTCTGGTCAGAGATGGATCTGGTATACTGTCATGAATTGATATGACCAGACTGTGTGGATTGTACAAAGAGAACCAAAAATGCATGTAAGTGAATAAATAATTAAGTTAAGGATAAGTGATAACAATATATAAACACCTCCAATAGAAACAGTGAACAACCAACCAAATAGTGACCCACAAACAACAATAACTATATACAATATCAGGGAAGTACCACAATCTTAAATGTAGCCAGGCCAGGATTCACAGGAGATCATCAGATAATCAAGGGCAGTTCCAGAATCACAAACGTAAGGCAGGCCAAGGTCATACACAGGAAATCAGCCGATGGTGGAAGGTGCAAAGGGATCAGGCAAGAGGGCAGGGATGCAAGATAACAGGAGGGCGGGATCAGGTACACAGGTTGCAGAATCAAGGTCGCAGGTCCATATCAGGGCACAACGAAGATACCAGGGCAATGAGAGCAATCATCAGCCGGGTATTTATACGAATACCTGTAATTAACCTCAAGTGACGCTTGAACGCAGGAGGTGCTGTCTGCTGCACAGTGCCGGGAAACACCCGCTGGTGGACACCGGTATTACAGCCAAAGTATCCAACAGTTCCACCAACAGGTGAATCCCTCCACTACAGATCCAGAGTGTTGGAAAACACCCGCTGGTGGACACTGGTACTGCGATCCAAAAGACCGACAGTGTCACCAACGGGCGAACCCTTTCCTGACAACATTGGTCACCACCAATTCCAGTCTGTCCAGATGGGGAGGTGTCCTCGGACTGGGTTCTGCTCAGGGTCATCGGACGCTGGAGGAATCTGGACTGCTGAGCGATCAGACTATGTATAGACGTCAGCTCCGGGTACGGATCCAGTCAGATGATGCCACGGCGGTGGTCTATGTCAATCACCAGGGAGGAACAAAAGAGTGTGTTGGCAGCCCTGACAGTAGCCAGCATCCTCAGGTGGGCAGAGCACCTTGTTCTGGCCCTCTCCACCGTATGCATTCTAGGAGTGGAAAAATTGCAGAAATGGGAGGCAGTTGCCTCAGACAGCTAGTGTTGGCCCACAGGGTGGTCCCTCCACCAGGACATGTTTCATCGGATATGTCCCTGATGGGGCAGTCCTGAGGTAGACCTGTTGGCGTCATGGCTTAACGGAACGGTACTGAGGTTTCTGGTAAGATCACGGGTTCCTCTGGTGGACACTGCAGATGCTCTGGGGGCCCCGTGGGACCGGTATAGTCAGATCTATGCCTCTCCTCCTCTCAAGATTCTGCCACGGCTTTTGTGCAGGATTGAGGCCGAAGGGATTCCGGACATTCTAGTGGGCCCGGATGGTCTTGTTGGTCTTAGTACACCTACCTGGTGTGCTTAGTCACTGACGTCCCTTGGCGACTGCCTCTCAGGGAGGTTCTACTGTCCCAAGTGGCAATCTTCCATCCTGCTTCAGTCGCTGGCTTTTGAAAGCCTGGTTGAGCCAGGTGCTGGAGTTAGGATGCTGCTAAAGGCTAGGAAGCCTTCCTCTGGGAAGATTTACCACCAGACATGGATAGCATACCTATCCTGGTGTGAAGCGCTTGCCATTTACCCTTGTTCTTTCTCGGCAGCTTGGATTTCAACTTTCTTTCAAGGGGGGTTTAGCAGAACATGGCCTTGAGTACCATCGAGGGCCAGGTGTTGGCCTTGTCTGTGTAGCACTAACCCCCGAAGGAGCTGCTGGTTTGATTGGGCTTACCGTTACCTTCTTCACCTCGAGTTGCATCTAAGGGTTTCCCCTGGTAGATGGCCCAGAAACTTTAGAGACTGACGACAGATCCACTTAAAGGGATTTTTATTTGCAAAAACGGAGTTGACGAACAGACTCTTAGTATAGGATCAGAGGGTTAGGAGAAAAGTCCAGGTACTCTTATGCCCCGTACACACGAGAGGACTTATGTCTGACAGACTTCCAAAGGAGTTCCGCCGGAGTTCCGCCGGAGTTCCGACGGAGTTCTGACAGACTTTTCGGCCGAACGGACTTGGCCACACACGATCACACTAAACTCCGACGGATTCGAACGTGATGACGTACGACCCGACTCGAATAAGGAAGTTCATAGCCAGTAGCCAATAGCTGCCCTAGCGTCGGTTTTAGTCCGTCGGAGTAGCACACACACGAGCGGAGTTTTCGAAGGGGACCGGGTCCGGCGGAGTTCCTTCGGGAAAATTTGAAGCATGCTTCATTTCTAAAGTCCGTCAGACTTTGGCGAATCAAAAGTCCGTTGCAGCCCACACACGATCGGATAGTCTGACGGACTCGGTCCTTCGGACTTTGGATGTTGAAAAGTCCGCTCGTGTGTACGGGGCATTAGTGTCAAAGTCAATAATAAAGAACTCTCTTACTTTGACTAAATCCAGACAATAGCCATTCACAGCTGGATGTTCACTCAAGTTGGATAGTCCCTCTCTCACAAGGCCTAGCAGCCAACAGGGCGCTCAAATCAGGAACAAGTCCCTGCCACAGACTCTGTCATAGAACACGTAGGAATAAGTCTCTGCCACAGACTCTGTTGTGGAACACATAGGAAACTAGGACTTGTAGAACACTCGTGTGGTACCAGTATCTTTCAGCCGGTTCAGCGATACCACACAACATAGGATTCACTCAGGTCTTTCAGCCTTACCAGGCTCTTGCTAAGAAGGGTGGATCCGCACCCCAGGCCATAGCCTTCCTGGGGGCTGGTCAGGAGGACCAGGACCATGGAGTCAGAAGATCCTTCTGGACCGGAACCCCAAACCACGTGCCATCCGCATCTTAAGTACCCTTTCCCAGAAAGCACAGCAAGAGTGACACTCCCAGTGGGCCGGCTCCGAGAGAAAGTAACCTTAAAGCACCCAACCAGACTGTGTTTTCATGCCTGCCAGAAGAGACAGTGCCCCCTATGGCCAAGCTGAACACCCTATAGTCCAGTCAGACTGATGCTGAGGTCAAGATTTGGAATAATTATACCCAAATCAAATTGCAGTTTAGGTGTAACATTAAATTAAAAGAAAATAGCGCATGCTCTTCAAGAGCCAGTGCTACATCTGTTTTCTTCAGCGTCCCCTAGTCTCGCACTCCCTGGTGCGTACTCTTAATCAAGAGGTTCGACATCTGCCTCCACTGGTGCGCTTGCTTCTACCGCCGTGGGATCTACTCTTGGTGCGTTCAGTTCTACAGGAGCCTCCTGTGACGGAACCGATCCCACACTCCGATTGAGTGCTTCCGTCTATATACCGCTTCCTATGTCCTGGAACACAAGTCCAATGGATCTGGCTATAGGCACCCCCAAGCACTAGACGACACCAGGCTTGGAAGACATCAGGAAATTACCTTTATTTGAGATCTCACACAAAATATATACAGCGGGGTGACTAAAACCTAACCTAATTAGCATGAGCTAATTATCTAAATCAACACTCAGATTACTTGACTGACGGATAAGACTTTTCGACTCCTGCCGAATTCAATTGCAGGTTAATTAGCACAAACAACAAAACAACAATAGGTGAAATACTCTTTAGAATCTGTGTCAAGACAGACTAGACTCATTTACATTATACAAGACAGTCAGGATGGCTGGAGGTGATTATATTAGCATCTAAGAGTTTGTGTCCCAATAGTGTGATTTAGCCTATTGCTAACATGGCATTTACATATCCAAAGTCTGTGTGTCTTGGGGGGGGGGGGGGGGCACGGACCTGAATCCCAGTAACACCACCTCAGGGGTCCCCAGGCATACAGTTCACAAAGAGCACCATTCCCCCAAGTGCGAGGGCCCATAATCACAAGGCAAGAGGCTTGCATTCAGTCCCCTCCAAGAGCCTCGGTCCCAGCTAGGTCTGTCACATTTCTCCCCTTTCGGCAGGAGACTAACACAGGAGACGGGTTGACTCCGAAGGTAGTCAGGGGATCCAGTCCTCTAATGCTGGTATCCACACAGTACCCCAAATAAAGTGTCCCAAACAGAGTATTCCTCACCCAGCCAACCTCTGCCTCTCTCAGAGAACATGCCTGACCCTGGGGAGAGGTGTGGACCGGTCCTTCCCCCTGGAGTCACATTAGTCGCAGGAGAGAAGACAGGGTGTTTGAGCTCAGTCCATCATACTGTTGGACATCTGGGCCTACTGCCCAGAATCCCTGGGGTATACAGGTGGAGACTGAAGTGCCATCCACCTTTACAGGAAATCTGTCCTCTGTTTGTTGTGGGCAGAGGCCAGGAGCGCTCTGCTCCGTTGCCAGCAGTTCAGCTGGGCGTAGGAGCTTCCATACATCATCTGCTCCAGCTAACTGTTGGGGAGAGAGCCTGACTGCCCCTGCTCCCTGGAACTCCGCAGTTGTTGCCGGTGCTGGGCAGAGGTTGGTAGCACTCTTCCCGGTTGCTAGCACTTCTGCTGGTATTTTGTGTATGGAGACCACAGGTCCATCCAGCGACACCAGATCAAGCTGCAGTTGTGAGGCGACGACTGCATCCTCTCCATGGATTCTGATCTGCAGCTCGTGATAGACTGCCACCTCCTCACCCTGGGCCTCCAGAATTGCTACAGGTGTGGGGCAGAGGTCTTGGACCCTCTGTCCGGTTGCCAGTACTTCTGCTGGGGGTTTTCTAGGTGCTTCCTCCTCTACAGAAACGTCTATTAAATCCCCAGTCTCTGGAATTGCTAAAAGTGTGGGACAGAGGTCTTGGGCCCTCTGTTCAGTTACCAGATCTTCAGCTGGAGAAGTTTGTTGTAACTCCATAGATGCTGCTGGCAGAAAATCACATGTCCCTGTCAGTGTTGTGGGAGAAAGGCCGACTACCTCTTCTCTCAAGAAGGCCAAAACCACTGTTGGTGCTGGGTAGAAGTTAACAGAACTCTGCCCTGTTGTCAGCACTTCAGGTTTGGGGACAACAATCTCCGGAGTTTCCACTTCCGATTCTCTGGCATGCTGCTGAACGTGTCCTTTCCAGATGCTGTTCCTTCCTTAACAAATGGTCCAGATCAGGTTTAAGCTCCGAGACTCCTGCAAGACCGAGCATAGCCTCTCTATATTCTGGCAGGTCCTCAAGGGTAGGTTCCCCTTCATCGCCAAACACAAAACGATCTGTAAGGCTCTCCCACAGCAATCCAGGGCCTCCAAAGTCATATCCCTCCGGAGAGCATTCTGTTGTCTCCCCTAAATATCCCTGCTCTGCGTGCCATTGCAGAGCCCGATAATGATTGTCCAGCTCTATCTCCTGCTGGACCAGCCTGTCCAACTCAGTCACCCATTGCTCCAGGGGCCGCGCTCCCAGGAATGCCATCCGCAATGCCCATTGGTCACTGGCCCGTTGCTCTTGGGTTGGAAAGCACTTGCCCTGTTTTATACCAGCGAGCTGGAGGGCTCCAGAGCTCCACCCGAATCCGCTGCCTGAGCTCCAGGTATTCATCCTCAGACACAGACCTGTTGTATGCTGAAAGGACGATCCGCAGCAGCCCCGGGAACTCTGATGCCAGTTCCATATCTCCGCTGGGGTGACCTAAGTCTGCTATGCTGATCTTGGATCCCAGTGGACGTTTTGATGTCCCAGACTGCAGGAAGCAACCCACTGCTTGCCACCAATGTGAGGGAACCGATCCCACACTCCGATTGAGTGCTTCCATCTATATACCGCTTCCTAAGTCCTGGAACACAAGTCCAATGGATCTGGCTATAGGAACCCCCAAGCACTAGACGACACCAGGCTTGGAAGACATCAGGAAATTACCTTTATTTGAGATCTCACACAAAATATATACAGCGGGGTGACTAAAACCTAACCTAATTAGCATGAGCTAATTATCTAAATCAACACTCAGATTACTTGACTGACGGATAAGACTTTTCGGCTCCTGCCGAATTCAATTGCAGGTTAATTAGCACAAACAACAAAACAACAATAGGTGAAATACTCTTTAGAATCTGTGTCAAGACAGACTAGACTCATTTACATTATACAAGACAGTCAGGATGGCTGGAGGTGATGATATTAGCATCTAAGATTTTGTGTCCCAATAGTGTGATTTAGTCTATTGCTAACATGGCATTTGCATATCCAAAGTCTGTGTGTCTTGGGGGGGGGGGGGGACCTGAATCCCAGTAACACCACCTCAGGGGTCCCCAGGCATACAGCTCACAAAGAGCACCGTTCCCCCAAATGCGAGGGCCCATAATCACAAGGCAAGAGGCTTGCATTCAGTCCCCTCCAAGAGCCTCGGTCCCAGCTAGGTCTGTGACACCTCCCTTTGAAAATATTTGGGAGGTTCTTCTGCTTGGTCTTTCCCTGAAGGTGGCATTTTTGGTTGCTACCACCTCTGCTCGCAGAGTGTCGGAACTGTAAGCGTTACCATGTCATACTTCTTACTTGGTGATCCACAAAGATAAAGTGGTTCTTCACCCTTGTCCGTAGTTCCCTCCTCTGATTCCTTTTGCTTAAGTAATTTGTATTGCCTTCCCTGTGTCCCACGTCAAAATGTCCTAAGGGATTTACCTTACATGCCCTGGATGTGTTCGGCAATTCGGGTGTATTTGGCAGCCACAGGGCCTTTTTGAAGATCAGATTCACTGTTTGTGATCATGAACGGGCCAAAAAGGAAGCTGTCTTTTTCTTCTGCGACCATTCTAGATGGCTCAGACATATGATGACTCTGGTCTATTCTATCAGGGGTTGGGTTCCTCCTTTCCCTGTTACGGCGCATTCTACTTGGCTGCTTATTGCCATCATCGGGCATCAGTTGTGCTGGTTTGCAAGGCGGCCACTTGGTCGTCAGTGTAAACTTTCACAAAATTCTGGCATCTATGGATGCTTCTTTTGGCTGCAAGGTGTTGCAGGCTGCTGTTTAGAGGGTCTATTCCCTCTTGAAGGGGTATTGTTCAGGTTGGGCTCCAGTTTGTTTCTGTGTTCAGCTCCTGTTACCTGATTGGCTCCTGTGTTAGCCTTGGGATTTTTCATTGTCCTGCCCCTCATGTTTGGCACTGGTTTGGGACGTCTCTATGGTTCTGAATAAGGAAGCACTGTGTCTGTCAATGAACGAATGAGAAAATAGGATTTTTGACTTACCTTAAAATAGGTTTCTCTGAGTTTTTGAAAGACACAGTACCCATCCCTCTATGGAGTTTTTAATGCTTCTGACACTGCTTGGAACAAAACTAAAGACCTATAGCAGAGAGGGGGGTGTATATCACCTAGGACTGCACATGGGCGTATTCAAGTCTTTTTTCTGCCTAGTGTCCTACTCCTGTAGGGTGAAATATAACCTATGACTCTGAATAAAGCTGCGTACACACGTAGCCGTCAGTCCGACGCACTTAGTCTGGCGGACTTCCCGCCAGACTGTCCGTCGGACTTTCCGAACGGGCTACTTGCCCACACACAGCACTTTTTCAGCGGACTAATACGGCGTACTAAGTCCACCGTACTATCCGCCCTACTTTTGAAATGAACGGACTCGCCCACACACGCAGAGGAAAGTCCGCTCATTTCGAGCGCGTCTCCAGGTAGGCGGGGCCCACGAAGGAGACATCGCTGGCCCCGCCGCCTGGTATGGACTTAAAAGGGAACCCCAACGCCGAAAAAAATCGGCGTAGGGTTCCCCCCAAGTCCACAACAGACCCTTGTCCGAGCACGCTACCCGGCCGGCTAGGAAAGGGGGGGCGAGCGAGCGCCCCCCCTCCTGAGCCGTACCAGGCCGCGTGCCCTCAACATGGGGGGTGCCTTGGGGAAGGGGGGCCGCGCCACCCAGAAGACCGGGCCACCGCTTGTAAAAGAGCTTTAAGAAGGCACGGTGGCCCGGCAGAAGAACTGAAGAGGGGGACAAGACCCCCGAAGTCCGAAGAAGAGGCCGGCGGCGAGGAAGAAAGCCAGACTCCTCCGCTAGCAAAAGAGCTACAAGAAGATAGCGGAGGAGTCCGGCGAGAAGACCCCCGAAGAGGGAAGACCTCCGGAGCTGTGCAATAAAGTATTTTATCTCGTGTGTTGTGTTTTTTTTGTACTTTTATTTTACAGGTGAATGGGTAGGGGTACATTGTACCCCATACTCATTCACATAGGGTGGGGGGCCGGTATCCGGGGGCCCCCTTATTAAAGGGGGCTCCCGGATTCCGATAAGCCCCCCGCCCGCAGACCCCGACAACCAACGGCCAGGGTTGTCGGGAAGAGGCCCTTGTCCTCATCAACATGGGGACAAGGTGCTTTGGGGTGGGGGGGGGGCGCACGCCCCCCCCTTCTCCAAGGCACCCCCCATGTTGAGGGCACGTGGCCTGGTACGGCTCAGGAGGGGGGGCGCTCGCTCGCCCCCCCTTTCCTGGCCGGCCGGGTAGCGTGCTCGGACAAGGGTCTGTTGTGAACTTGGGGGGGACCCCATGCCGATTTTTTTCGGCTTTGGGGTTCCCCTTTAAGTCCATACCAGGCGGCGGGGCCAGCGACGTCTCCTTCGCGGGCCCCGCCTACCTGGAGACCCGCTCAAAATGAGCGGACTTTTCTCCGGGCGGGAAAAGTCCGCTCATTTCAAAAGTACGGCGGACTGGCATACACGCGGCCGGATTGTCCGCCGAAATGCAAGTCCGGCGGGAAGATTGGAGTGCAACACGGCATTCTAAGTCCGCCGTACTTTCGGGTCAAAAAAGTACACACGGGGGGATTGTTTGGCGGACTTGAGTTTGCTGGACTTTTCCACCGGATTGTTTGATCGTGTGTACGCGGCATAAGGAAACGTTGTATTTGTCAATGAACTCAGAGAAACAGATTTTATTGTAAGTCAAAAATCCTATTATTCATCTTTAGTCAGGGCTGGACAATTTGTTTTAATCTACATTATCTTATCTGCATAGGCAGGTTTTTTATAAAGATGAACTACCCTTTTAAAGAGTTTGTAACCCTAAAAAAATTAAAGAAGGTTAAACACCAAAGTGTTTATGTTGCCTAATTGGTCCCTTTCTATGCTGTAAAAAAAACTGGCTGATCCCATCCGTTCCTGTGTCCCCCTATGTATACTGACCACGGTAATCATGGCTGCTGATCCATGATAACCTGGTCAGTTTGTGTGCCTCTGTCATCTGCAGTTTCTCCCTCTCCCCCTTCCTCCCTGCCTGTCAGCTCCTGTGTGAGCGCTCTCCTCCTTGCATCTCCTGCAACTATTAGTAGCTGGTAGTAAAGTCAGAGTAGGATTACTGGCAGCCCCTCTGTTATACCAAGGTATACTACACAGTATAAATGTTTGTTTAAATGCCTTCTTTCAGATCACCTTTGTGCGGTCATGTTTTCTCCCGCCGCTCTCCTCCTCTGATCTAAGGACTATAGCGTGAGGGGCTGAGTGAACAGCAAAGCAGTCACTTAACCTCCCAGCTGACTTCAGACCTCAGCCTTTCCCGCTGTAGCCCTTAGATCTGGGGAGTAGAGCGGTGGGAAGTCACTCTTTAGTATACCTGGTTATATCAGAGGGGCTGGCAGTAATCCTACTCTGACTTTTCAACCACTACCAGTGCTAATACAATAATCCAAAGCAATTAAACAGTATCCATCTTGTGCTGGTTCAGCCTTAGCAAATGGAATTTTAATTGGCTCCCCGGAGTTATTACATGTGAAAAAAGTAACATCTGTATTGTTTGACGCATGGGGTCAGACTCTCAAACTGGAATAACTGGTTTCTGCATTGTTCTTTATTCATCTGTTATCAGTAGAAAAGCCAATGACGTATCCATTGATCTTTGTGTTCCTTGGAAGTGTCACATGTTTAGGGCATGCAGCATATAGGTCAGTAGATTAGGGGGTAACTTACATAGCAGATTTCAGTCTCTTGGTCTTGATTGCATTTCTTAATAGCTAGAACTCAAGGGCTCTTTTATCACAGTTCTTGCTAGTAGCATTTAGGTGTTTGGCAGGCAGTTGCGACCCCTGGTAAGTGCCTTGAAAAATGTTGGGTCTAACATTGTGTACTGAGCTGAATGTCTTGGTGGTGAAGCAGCATGACAGGGCATTCCAAATGCATCTGCAGTGTTCTATCCAAGGCTTCCCTCACCACCACACAGCTTTAAGCCTCATTCACATGATCAGATTATCGGACAGATTTACATTTTTTGTTGCATGCTAGTCTCATATCAAAAGTGAAGAGATTCTGCCAGGATATGTAAACTTATGATCACAAATGTATGGTCCTTTAGGTGGCTCTTTGAGGTACAGGCAGTCCCCAGTCCAGTTTACATTGGGCCTGTTAGTGGTTGCTGTTTTACCCACCCCTAATTTAACCACTTAACAACCACCCTATAGCCGAATGACGGCTACAGGGCGGTTTCTTAACTCTGGGAGGCCGTCATATGACGTCCTCCCAGAATTCCGCTCTCGCGCGCCCACTGGGGCGCGCATTTGAGAGCATCCGTGACCGCCGGGTCCACAGGACCCGGCGCATCATGGATCACGGTAAACAGCCGCTCATAGCGGCCGTTTACCACGTGATCGCTCCGTCAAATGACGGAGTGATCACTTGTAAACAAACCGGCGTCATGTTATGACGCCGGTTCCTCCCTCCCCCTCTCTGTACCGATCGGAACAGCGGAGGGGGAAGAGATCGGTGTCAGCAGCGATGTGGGCTGCATCTGCAGTGCCCACATCGCTGCTCACCGAAAATTAACCCCACAATTCCCTGCAAATACTCTGCAATACCCTGCCATTACTCTGCATTACTGTGCAATACTCTGCATTACTGTGCAATACCCTGCAATACTCTGCATTACCCTGCAATACTCTGCATTACCCTGCAATACTCTGCAATACTCTGCAATACTCTGCAATACCCTGCAATACTCTGCATTACTCTGCAATACCCTGCAATACCCTGCAATACCCTGCAATACTCTGCATTACTCTGCAATACTCTGCAATACTCTGCATTACACTGCAATACTCTGCGTTACACTGCAATACTCTGCATTACTCTGCAATACTCTGCAATACCCTGCATTACTCTGCAATACCCTGCATTACTCTGCAATACCCTGCAATACTCTGCAATACTTTGCAACACTCTGCAATACCCTGCAACGCTCTGCAACACCCGCCAATACCATGCAACACTCTGCAATGCTCTGCAACACTCTGCAATGCTCTGCAACACCCACCAATACCCTGCAACACTCTGCAATGCTCTGCAACACCCGCCAATACCGTGCAACACTCTGCAATGCTCTGCAACACCCTCCAATATCCTGCAATGCTCTGCAACGCAATACTCTGCAACGCCATACTCTGAGATACCCAGCCATACTCTGAGATGGAGCACAAACGGAAAAAATAAACCGCGCTGGGAAAAATTGTGAAAAAACAAACTAACAATGTGTGATATAGGCAGCAGTAATAAATGCGATATGGCACTCAACAACAATACAAAAATACAGAAAGCTGCGCCAACCCTCTAATTAATTATATAACAAAAAATAAGATATTAAATTATGTGAATAATTAATATATAGATAATTGATACGATCAAAAAACACCTCAAGTGCATAAAAATCACAAAAGTGCATAAAAATGATAATACAAAAAATCCAATCATAAAAAGTTCATATATAAGTCCATATAATAAACATTTATGTTCTTAAATGGCAGCACCCCAGTGGATCAACACACTCTGAAAGCGCACGAAGTGCCCGTCACCGTATAGTGAATGCGCTTACCAGAGAGTATATAAATTGGAGCGTTGTATATAATCGGTAGGTCACACCAAAGTTATCCTCCTTTCAGTGGGTCAGCTTTCCGTCTCACAACAGTACTTCCCAGACAGTGATCTATTCCGTGGTCTCAATAAGGAACTCAGTGGTATAGCACAAGTATATGATGCACAATAATACAAAAAATACAGGGATGGCAATCCAATCAGTCCAGTTGGTTGGCAGTTGACTTTCGGCAATGACCCCGCACACCAGCACTCCTTGCAGCACACACATATTTCATACTCTGAGATACCCAGCCATAACCAGCCATAGTCGGTGATACCCTGCAATACCCAGCCATAGACACCCCCCCCCCCTCCCGCCGCCCTCCGGTGCTTCTACCGACTCGCCAATACGATCAAATCCAGAATCTTTTTTTTTTTTTCAGCCTTCCCTGCTTAGAGATGAGATGCGGGGTCTTATTGACCCCATATCTCACTGTAAAGAGGACCTGTCATGCCATATTCCTATTACAAGGGATGTTTACATTCCTTGTAATAGGAATAAAAGTGATCAAAAAATTCATTTTTGGGGAACAAAATGTCAAACTAAAATAAATAAAGTAAAATGAACAATACATTTTTTTTTTTTTTAAAAGCGCCCCTGTCCCCATGTGCTCGCATGCAGAAGCGAACGCATACGTAAGTCCCGCCCACATATGAAAGCGGTGTTCAAACCACACATGTGAGGTATCGCTGCGAACGTTAGAGCGAGAGCAATAATTCTAGCCCCAAACCTCCTCTGTAACTCAAAACATATAACCAGTAAAAAAAAAAAATTAAATCGTCGCCTATGGGGATTTTTAAGTAGCGATGTTTGGCGCCATTCCACGAGCCTGTGCAATTTTGAAGAGTGACATGTTAGGTATCAATTTACTCGGTGTAACTTCATCTTTCACATTATGCAAAAATTGGGCTAACTTTACTGTGTTTTTTTTTTTTTTAACCACTTGCCCACCGCCGCACGACGATGTACGTCGACAGAATGGCACGGGCAGGCATAAGGGCTTACATGTACGTCCTTGCCTGCCCGCCGGTCGGGGGCCCGACCGGGCCCCCGCCCGGTGCCTGCGGCGGTCGGTATTCGTTCGGGAGCGATCCCGGACGAGGGGACGGCCATTCATTCATGGCCACCCCCTCGCGATCGCTCCCGACGAATGAAAATGTCCCGTGACATCACTTCCTCTCCTGTAATGTAAACACAGGAGAGGAAGTGATGTATTCTCTCCTCCGTGTCGGTATTTTTCGTTCCGGCACCGAGGAGAGAGGTTCGGTGAGTTGCACCAACACACCACACATACAGTAGAACATGCCAGGCACACTCACACCCCCCCTTTACCCCCCGATCACCCCCCAATTACCCCTGCCCCCCCAGTCACAGTGACACCAATTGCTTTTTTTTTTTTTTGCATTGGTGTCATTTGTGACTGTAATAACTGTTAGGGCAGTTAGGGTTAGCCCCCTTTAGTTCTAATGTGCCCCCCTAACCCCCCCAATAAAGGTTTAACCCCGTGATCACCCCCCGTCGCCAGTGTCACTAAGGCTGGGTTCACATTGCAGCGGTTTATGAGAACGAATGTGATTCGCACCGCACTGCAGTGCAAATCACATCCGATCTCTGTGCGATTCGAGTTCAGCCATACAGATAGTATGGCTGAATTCGTGTCGCACCCGCCGCAAATTCGCATGGGACCCTTTTTTTGGCCCGCAGCAGAATCGGATCGCATGGGTGTTCACACCATGCGATCCGAGTTTGCAGATCGCACTGCGATCTGCGAACTGATCTGGGGGTGTCATTAACATTTCACTGACACTCCCAGCAGTTCGCATAGGGCAGTGTGAACTGCCGCCGGGAGGCATGCGATGCGGGAACCCGCCGCGGATTCATGGCGTTCCCGCATCGCTCCAGTGTGAACCCAGCCTAATAAGCGATAGTTTTTCTGATCGCTGTATTAGTGTCACAGGTGACGCTAGTTAGGCAGGTAGGTATTTAGGTTCGCCGCAGCTTTTTATAGCGCCAGGGACCCCCATATACTACCGCATAAAGCCCCCTGATTGCCCCCTAGTTAACCCTTTCACCAGTGATCACCATATAACTGTTACAGGTGACGCTGGTTGGTTAGTTATTTTTTTATAGTTTCAGGGCACCCGCCATTTATTACCTAATAAAGGTTTAACCCCCTGATCACCCGGCGGGTGTCATTTGTGACTGTAATAACTGTTAGGGCAGTTAGGGTTAGCCCCCTTTAGTTCTAAGGTACCCCCCTAACCCCCCCAATAAAGGTTTAACCCCGTGATCACCCCCCGTCGCCAGTGTCACTAAGGCTGGGTTCACATTGCAGCGGTTTATGAGAACGGATGTGATTCGCACCGCACTGCAGTGCAAATCACATCCGATCTCTGTGCGATTCGAGTTCAGCCATACAGATAGTATGGCTGAATTCGTGTCGCACCCGCCGCACCCGCCGCAAACTCGCACGGGACCCTTTTTTTGGTCCGCAGCAGAATCGGATCGCATGGGTGTTCACACCATGCGATCCGAGTTTGCAGATCGCACTGCGATAAGCGAACTGATCTGGGGGTGTCATTAACATTTCACTGACACTCCCAGCAGTTCGCATAGGGCAGTGTGAACTGCCGCCGGGAGGCATGTGATGCGGGAACCCGCCGCGGATTCGTGGCGTTCCCGCATCGCTCCAGTGTGAACCCAGCCTAATAAGCGATCGTTTTTCTGATCACTGTATTAGTGTCACAGGTGACGCTAGTTAGGCAGGTAGGTATTTAGGTTCGCCGCAGCTTTTTATAGCGCCAGGGACCCCCATATACTACCACATAAAGCCCCCTGATTGCCCCCTAGTTAACCCTTTCACCAGTGATCACCATATAACTGTTACAGGTGACGCTGGTTGGTTAGTTATTTTTTTTATAGTTTCAGGGCACCCGCCATTTATTACCTAGTCTCACTAGTGTACCCCTAAATTTAGGGGTGTCTACTTTCCAAAATGGGGTCATTTGGGGGGGGTTTGTGCCATCTTGGCATTTTATGGCCTTCAAAACTGTAACGCCCTTAGAAAGCCTGAAGGCGGTGCTTGGTTTTCGGGGCCCCGTACGCGGCTAGGCTCCCAAAAAGTCCCACATATGTGGTATCCCCGTACTCAGGAGAAGCAGCAGAATTTATTTTGGGGTGTCATTTCACATATGCCCATGGCATGCGTGAGCAATATATCATTTAGTGACAACTTTGTGAAAAAAAAAAAAAAAGTTTGTAATTTTCCCGCAACTTGTGGCAAAATATAAAATATTCCATGGACTCAACATGCCTCTCAGCAAATAGCTTGGGGTGTCTACTTTCTAAAATGGGGTCATTTGTGGGGGTTTTGTGCCATCTTGGCATTTTATGGCCTTCAAAACTGTAATAGGTAGTGAGGAGTGAAGTCAAATATTTACGCCCTTAGAAAACCTGAAGGCGGTTCTTGGTTTTCGGGGCCCCGTACGCGGCTAGGCTCCCAAAAAGTCCCACATATGTGGTATCCTCGTACTCAGGAGAAGCAGCAGAATTTATTTTGGGGTGTCATTTCACATATGCCCATAGCATGTGTGAGCAATATATCATTTAGTGACAACTTTGTGAAAAAAAAAATAAAAAAAAATTAAAGTTTGTAATTTTCCCGCAACTTGTGGCAAAATATAAAATATTCCATGGACTCAAAATGCCTCTCAGCAAATAGCTTGGGGTGTCTACTTTCTAAAATGGGGTCATTTGTGGGGGTTTTGTGCCATCTTGGCATTTTATGGCCTTCAAAACTGTAATAGGTAGTGAGAAGTGAAATCAAAAATTTACGCCCTTAGAAAGCCTGAAGGCGGTGCTTGGTTTTCGGGGCCCCGTACGCGGCTAGGCTCCCAAAAAGTCCCACATATGTGGTATCCCCATACTCAGGAGAAGCAGCAGAATTTATTTTGGGGTGTCATTTCACATATGCCCATAGCATGTGTGAGCAATATATCATTTAGTGACAACTTTGTGTAAAAAAAAAATAAAAATTTTTTTTGTCATTATTCAATCGCTTGAGGCAAAAAAATAAAATATTCAATGGGCTCAACATGCCACTTATCAATTTCCTTAGGGTGTCTACTTTCAAAAATGGGGTCATTTGGGGGGGTTTTGTACTGCCCTGCCATTTTAGCACCTCAAGAAATGAGATAGGCAGTCGTAAACTAAAAGCTGCGTAAATTCCAGAAAACGTACCTTAGTTTGTAGATGTGACAACTTTTGCGCAAACCAATAAATATACAATTATTGCCTTTTTTTTTACCAAAGACATGTGGCTGAATACATTTTGGCCTAAATGTATGACTAAAATTGAGTTTATTGGATTTTTCTAATAACAAAAAGTAGAAAATATCATTTTTTTTCAAAATTTGCGGTCTTTTTACGTTTATATCGCAAAAAATAAAAATCGCAGAGGCAATCAAATACCATCAAAAGAAAGCTCTATTTGTGGGAAGAAAAGGACGCAAATTTTGTTTGGGTACAACATTGCATGGCCGCGCAATTACCAGTTAAAGCAGCGCAGTGCCAAATTGTAAAAAGACCTCTGGTCATTTACCAGCAAAATGGTCCGGTCTGAAGGTGGTTAAGCACAAAACAGTTTTTTTTCCAAAAAAAAGCATTCTAAAAATTGCTGCACAAATACTGTGCGAGATAAAAAGTTGCAACGACCACCATTGTATTCTCCAGGGTGTTTGCTAAAAAAACATATATAATGTTTTGGGATTTGATGTAATTTTCTAGCAAATAAATGATGATTTTTACATGTAGGAGAGAAATGTCAGAATTGTCCTGGGTGCTCCAGAACACCTGATGTTGCTCCCTGCATGTTGGGCCTCTGTATGTGGCCATACTGTGTAAAAGTCTCACACATGTGGTATCGCCGTACTCGGGAGTAATAGCAGAATGTGTTTTGGGGTGTAATTTGTGGTATGCATATGCTGTGTGAGAAATAAACTGATAATATGACAATTTTGTGGAAAAAAAAAAAAAGTAAAAAAATTCTTGATTTTGAAAAGAATTGTGGGAAAAAATGACAACTTCAAAAAACTCATCATGCCTCTTACTAAATACCTTGGAATGTCTTCCTTCCAAAAAGGGGTCATTTGGGGGGTATTTGTACTTTTCTGGCATGTTAGGGTCTCAAGAATTGAAATAGGCCGTCAGTACTTCAGGTGTGATCAATTTTCAGATATTGGCACCATAGCTTGTGGACTCTATAACTTTCACAAAGACCAAATAATATCCACCAATTTGTACTTATTTTTACCAAAGATATGTAGTTGTAAAAATTTTGGCCAAAATTTATGAAGAAAAAATTACTAATCTGCTAAATTTTATGACAGAAACGAAGAAAAATTCATTTTTTTACAGAATTTTCTGTATTTTTTCTTTTATAGCACAAAAAATAAAAAACCCAGCGGTGATTAAATACCACCAAAAGAAAGCTCCATTTGTGTGAAAAAAAGGGCAAAAATTTCATAAGGGTACAGTGTTGCATGACTGAGTAATTGTCATTCAAAATGTGAGAGCACAGAAAGCTGAAAATTGGTCTGGTTATTAAGGGTGTTTAAGTGCCCAGTGGTCAAGTGGTTAAATTGCGTTTGAATGTCCTAAAGGTTTAAAATGTACTGCATCCTTCAATAAATGGGAAAGCAAATAGGATTTTTGTATATTTGTGCTCAACAAAAATCCTTTCCTTCTGTGTTTATTATTATGCTCTTGGTGCTGCTTTGCTACTAAACAGAGGCATTCTGGTAGTACAGGGGGTTAGCCCAGGGCTTTACTACATTTTATTAGTTTGTTTGCCAGTGTTCAGTCTTCCAGTACGTGGCAGCATACCAAGAGGTGCTTCAGTGGTGTCCAAGAAAGGGATTTTATGGTAAGTACAAAAATCCTATGTAGTGGTGGCTCCTGAAGAGCATGCGTTAAGCGTTTTTCAAAGTTAAACTTTGCCTAAACTGCAGTTTGGTTTGGGTTTGTCTAAATTGGACCTCTGCATCAGTCTGACTGGACTGTGAGATGTTCAGCCTGGCCACAGGGGGCACTGTCTCTTGTGGCAGGCATGGAACTATGGTCTGGTTAGGTGCTTAAGTTACTCTCTTTCGGAGCCCGTCCAGTGGGAGTGGCCCTCTCGCTGTGCCTCCTGGGAGAGGTTATTTAAGATGCGGTCATCACGTGGTTTGGGGTTCCAGTCCAGTATGATGTGCTGACTTCATGGTCCTGGTCCTCCTGACCAGCCCCCAGGAAGGCTATGGCCTGGGGTGTGGATCCACCCGACTTTAATGTCTCGGGGCTGGCTAGTCCGAGACAAGGAAACTAAAGGAGGATTCTGAGATGGTTAGGTGCCGTCTCCGGGTTCGGGAGAGACCCAGAGTACTCTGAGCATTCAAAGGGAGGACTCTTTAGAAGAACACTATGTACGGGTTGGTTTTCTTAGCAAGAGCCTGGAAGGGCTGAAGTAACCGAGAGAATCCTGTCTTGTGGATATCGCCAATAGGGATGAGCCGAACACCCCCCGGTTCGGTTCGCACCAGAACTTTCGAACGGACCCCAAATTCGAACGAACTTTAGAACCCCATTGAAGTCTATGGGACTCGAACGTTCGAAATTAAAAGTGCTAATTTTAACGGCTAATATGCAAAATACTGTCCTAAAAAGGGTTTGGGGACCTGGCTCCTGCCCCAGGGGACATGGGTCAATGCCTAAAATGTTTTTAAAAATGGCCGTTTTGGCGGGAGCACTGATTTTAATGATGATTAAAGTGAAAAAAAAAGTGAAATATTCCATTAAATATGGTGCCTGGGGGGTGTCTGTAGTATGCCTGTGAAGTGCCACGTGTTTCCCGTGTTTAGAACAGTCCCTGCACAAAATGACATTAAACAGAAATAACATCATTGAAAACTGCTTGCGGTTTTAATGTTATATCTGTTTCCTGCAATATGGTTGAAAATCATTGAGAAAAATGGCATGGGTAGCCCTCCCTGCCCATTACCAGCCCCTTTGGGTCTTGTACGCATATTAAGGGGAACCCTGTACCCATATTAAAAAAAGGAAATGTGTGTGGCCCCCAGGCCCTATATACTCAGAACAGCAGTATACAGGCGGTGCAAACAAGACAGGGACTGTGTAGGTTTGTTGTGTTAAGTTGAATCTGTTTGTAATTTTCAACTGGTACATTTTTAAAGTGTAGCTCCAGTCAAAAAAACTATTTTTAAGCTTTTTGGAAAACATAGGGAAGGGTTATCACCCCTGTATAATTTGTTTTGTCATCCATCTTTTTTCATCTCACTTGCTGTTGTCTCCTTCCGTTTGCAAGTAGGAGATGTTTGTAAGTTGGATGTTTGAAAGTAGGGGCCTGCCCTATATGCTCTGCAGAAATGGCGGAACAAGGTGTTGGTTTTGCCACAACATTGTAAGCCCTCAAAGTGACTCTTGCTGGGCGCTGGAGCGCCCTGCTGTGAACGATTATATCAAGAATTGTAATTACATGCCATTGTTGAACAGTGGTAGAAAAATTGACCTTTGGTGGTTGTGGTGCTGGTGCCACAACACTATAAGTCCTCACAGTTACTCTGGGTGGGCACAGGAATGGGCCCTCCTGTGAAATATTATATCAAGAATTGTAATTACATGTCCCTGTTAAACAGGGGCAGAAAAATTGGGCCTTAGGCACTGGTGCTGGTGCCACGACACTGCAACCTCTCCCATATACTCTAGTTTTATTGCAGGAATTAGCCCTGCTGCAAAGCATTGCATCAAAAATTGTAATTAAACGCCCCTGTTAAACAGGGGCAGAAAAATTGGGCTTTAGGCACTGGTGCTGGTGCCACCACACTGCAACCTCTCCCATATACTCTAGTTTTATTGCAGGAATTAGCCCTGCTGCAAAGCATTGCATCAAAAATTGTACTTAAACGTCCCTGTTAAACAGGGGCAGAAAAATTGGGCCTTAGGCACTGGTGCTGGTGCCACCACACTGCAACCTCTCCCATATACTCTAGTTTTATTGCAGGAATTAGCCCTGCTGCAAAGCATTGCATCAAAAATTGTACTTAAACGCCCCTGTTAAACAGGGGCAGAAAAATTGGGCTGATGGCATCAACCAGAAATGTTCTTCCAACATATCAGCGGAGGAGGAAGAGGATAGACAATCAACATAACAGGACAGTCACTCAGCATCAGCATAGGCAGTCTTGAAGGGATGTGATATTTCAAAAAAAATTATTCGGTTACATCAGCTTCAGGTGCTTGGTAGCTGTGGGTGATCCAAGACGGATTCATCTTGATGAAGGTCAGTCGATCAACTGATTCAGTGGACAGGCGCACCCTGTGATCGGTAACAAAGCCACCAGCAGCACTGAAGGTGCGTTCCGAAAGAACGCTGGATGCAGGACAGGCCAGTAGCTCAATTGCATACTGTGCAAGCTCTGGCCAGTGATCCATCCTCAAGACCCAGTAAGCCAGAGGATTTTCGGTGGGAAAGGTGTCCAAGTCTGACCTTGCCCCTAGGTATTCCTGCACCATGTAAATCAGACGCTGGCGATGGTTGCTGGAACCGATCATACCTTGGGGCTGCGGACTAAAAAATTGTCTAAAAGCATCAGTCAAACGCCCACCTTCTCCACCGCTCCTTCTGACCGATGCCTCAGCAACACGTTGTCCAGGACCAGGAGTTTGTAACCTCCCAGTCTCTGGGAATGCGTTGCACAGACCTTTCTGCAAGGCCTCCCGGAGATGTCTCATCCTCTGCTCCCTCTGTGATGGCAAGATAAGGTCGGCAACCTTACCCTTGTACCGTGGATCAAGGAGAGTGGCCAGCCAGTAATGGTCCCTCTTCTTGATCCGAACAATACGAGGATCCTTCCGCAGGCTTTGCAGGATCAGGGAGGCCATGCAGCGTAGGTTAGCTGAGGCATTCGGTCCGGAGTCCTCTGGGTCACTAAGGGCAACATGATCCGCAGCTACCTCCTCCCAGCCACGTACAAGTCCACGTGTTTCTTGGGACTGTAAATCATCCCTACAAGACTGCTGCTGCTGATGCTGAGTGCCAGCCTCCACCTCCATGCTGACACAATCATCCTCCTCCTCCTCTTCCTCCTCCTCATCCTCTTCCTGTGTGATGGGTGGCACAGCAGGAACACTGTCTGGATAAAGGGGGCCTTGAGAGGCAAGGAAGTCCCCCTCTTCCTGCCTCTGTTCTGCCTCAAGTGCCCTGTCCATTATTCCACGCAGCGTATGCTCCAAGAGGTGGACAAGAGGTACAGTGTCACTGATGCATGCACTGTCACTGCTCACCATCCTTGTGGCCTCCTCAAACGGTGACAGGACAGTGCATGCATCCCTGATCATGCCCCACTGGCGTGGTGAGAAAAAACCAAGCTCCCCTGACCCTGTCCTGGTGCCGTAGTCGCACAGGTACTCATTGATGGCCCTCTGCTGCGTGTGCAGCCTCTGCAGCATGGCCAACGTTGAGTTCCACCTGGTGGGCATGTCACATATAAGGCACTCCTTTTGGAGCTCAGCCAGCTGAGCACAGGCATTAAATGATCGGCGGAAATGCACACAGACTTTCCTGGCCTGCTTCAGGACATCCTGTAAGCCGGGGTACCTGCCCAAGAACCGCTGCACCACCAGGTTAAGGACGTGAGCTACACAGGGCACATGGGTCAGTTGTCCCTGTCGGAGGGCGGAGAGGAGGTTGGTGCCATTGTCACAAACCACCATTCCTGGCTTAAGCTGGCATGGCGTCAACCACCTCTCGGCCTGCCCCTGCAGAGCTGACAAAACATCCGCCCCAGTGTGGCTCCTGTCCCCCAAACAAACCAGCGCAAGCACGGCATGGCATAGTTTTGCCTGCGTACTTGCGTAGCCCTTGGAATGCCTACGGAGCACCGCTGGTTCTGAGGACAGAGCACTGGAAGAGGCCATGGAGGAAGAAGAAGAGGAGGGGGTGGAGGAGAGAGGTGTGTCACAACCAATAGTAGCATTTTGGAGGCGTGGTGGCGGAACAACCTCCAACACTACTGCACCTTGTCCTGCATCCTTCCCAGCTGCCAGAAGAGTGACCCAATGGGCCGTGAAAGACAGGTAACGTCCCTGTCCATGCCTGCTGGACCATGAGTCAGCTGTAATATGCACCTTACCGCTGACCGCCCTGTCCAGCGAGGCAAGGACATTGCCTTCCACATTCCGGTAGAGAGCCGGAATCGCCTTCCGTGAGAAAAAGTGGCATTTGGGGACCTGCCACTGAGGAACCGCACATTGTACAAACTCACGGAAGGGGGCCGAGTCTACCAACTGAAAAGGCAGCAGTTGAAGTGCTAGCAATTAAGCCAAGCTAGCATTCAACCGCTGGGCATGTGGATGGCTGGGAGTGAACTTCTTTCGCCGGTCCAGCAGCTGGGGCAGGGACATTTGCCTGCTATAATCAGACGTGGGTGTACTGCTAGCAGAGTGCCCGGAAGCACTTGGCTGTGACACACCTAATTCTACACCTTCATTCCTCTCAGAGCAGGTTTCAGAGAGGACTGAAGGTCTAGTGGGGTTGGAGATGCCAGCTGATGAGGAGCAAGGAGAGGTCCGCTTTGTTCTTTGGTGTGGGTCTTTGAGGTACGCTTGCCAACGAGCTGCATGGCAGGTCAACATATGTCTGGTCAAGCATGTGCTGCCCAAGCGGCTGATGTTTTGGCCATGCGAGATACGCTTGAGACATATGTTGCAAATAGCAGCGGTGCGATCTGATGCACTCGTCTCAAAAAAGGCCCACACCAAAGAACTTTTAGAATAACGCGCAGAGGCAGCGCCCTGCACAGGCGGAGCTCTGCGGTGTGATTCAGTCGGTGTGCTGCCCCTAAGCTGGCCCCCGGAGGGCATCCTGCCTCGTTGGACATGTGCCTCCTCCTCCTCCTCCTCCTCTCTCCTACCAGGCACCCACGTGGAGTCAGTGCCCTCATCATCCCCTCCCTCTTCATCGCTGTAGCAAACCTGGCAGTATGCTGCAGCTTGTGGAACATGACTGCCAGATTGCTGTCCTTCTTGGGCATCCCCTCTCTCTGTGCTCACGCTACTGCCTTCCTCTAGCTGAGTGTCATCATCAGAGCCTACAAAACACTGGGCATCCTCCTGGAGCATGTACCCAACACTGTGCTCAAAGAGTTCAGGAGACTCCTCAGGAGGACGTGGTGGGTCTAGGGAAGGAGTCACTGATGATGACATTGAGAGGAGGGAAGACGATGCGTTGGCAGCTGCTTTGCTAGTACCCTGAGACTGGGTGAGAGAGGATGAGGAGGATGAAGAGGGCTTGGTCATCCACTCTACCAAGTCATTGGCATGTTGCGGTTCAACATGTCCAGCTGCCGAAAAGAAGGACAAGCGTGTCCCATGGCCACGTGCTGATGACAATGCACCGCGTCCACGACCAGCACTGTTGTCTCTAGACACAGAGCCTGCTTGCCCTCTTTTATCGGCTCGCGCCTGTCTGCCTCTCCTTGCTGGCCTTCCAGACATGGTAATGGCCTGAAGGGAGTTGGGTATAACAACAGTGTAATGGAGTCACACAACACCCACTAAGCCCTGCAGATGGCTCTATTAGAGAACAGCAATAAACGGTAGATACAGGTGTATATTGTGCTGGAGTCACACAACACCCACTAACCCCTGCAGATGCCTTTATTATAGAACACCAGAGATAAAGGGGTATACTGTAATTGAGTCACACAACACCCACTAAGCCCTGCAGATGGCTCTATTAGAGAACAGCAATAAAGGGTAGATACAGGTGTATATTGTGCTGGAAGCACAAAAAACCCACTAACTCCTGCAGATGCCTTTATTATAGAACACCAGAGATAAAGGGGTATATACAGATATATACTGTGCTGTGCTGGAGGCACACACAACTTCCAATAACTCCTGCAGATGGCAAGTAGGCTCAAATAGAGAAGAGCTATGTAGGTGGATATAGCAGTGTGTACTGGGTACAGAGAACGCAGACAGCACGCACAAGCTCCTAACACTACTGACTGCAAGCTCTATTATAAAAGATAGATCACTAGCTATATAGGTGAGGTGAATATAGCGGTGTATACTGCGGTCAGGGCAAGCAGACAACAACCACTACAGAAGAGCAAGATCGAAAATCGGCCGATAACGATCGGTGTGTACTGTGTTGAAGGTACACAGAACACCCACTAACTGCTTCAGACGCCAACACACTACACAAGGCCGCCGCGCTGGCGGCTTTATATAGTGTGGGGCGTGTACTACACAGCCTGAGCTATGATTGGCCACAGGCAAGACAAAAAAAAGTGCATTCATATGTAAACGGTGTTCACACCACAAGTGGTATCGCCGCAAACGTTACAGCAAGAGCAATTATTCTACCGCAAGACCTCCTCTGTAAATCTACATAGGTGACATGTAAAAAGTTTTTTACAATTGCTCATGGAGATTTTTAAGTATGGTAGTTTGTTGCCATTCCATGAGCATGCACAATTTTAAAGCATGACATGTTAGGTATCAGTTTACTTGGTGAAACATCAACTTTTATATTTTACCAAAAAATTCTATTATATATATTGTTTTTTTTTGCATTAAAATTTATTAAAGTGCATTTTTTCCCAAAAACATTGTGTTTTAAAAACCGCTGCACAAATACCGTGTGCCATAAAATATTGCAATGATCCCCATTTAATTCTCTAGGGTCTCTGCTAAAAAAATATATAATGTTTGGGGTTTCTGAGTAATTTTCTAGCAAAAAATACTGATTTAAAAAATGTCAGAAAAGGCTTGGTCAGCAAGCAGTTAAAACAACAAACACAGCAGCCCCAATCCTCCTCTGCTGGGGTTCCCCACGTGTTTTCTGAGCTTCTCTACACCATTGGCAGCCACTTCCTATGGTGGCACACGTGCAGGCTTGATCCCAAGTCAGGCTGTGTGTCTAAAGCAGGCATGTCCAAAGTCCGGCCCGCAGGCCTATTGTGGCCCGCGTTACGGTTTAATGTGCCCCCCGGTAATTTGGATATATACAGGGGTCAAGTCCTGGGGAAAAAAGTGTGGGAACTCCCACCCAAGATCCACTCGCCCACCAAAAAAAAATAAAATGATACGCTCATATGCACGAACACTTCAAAAGTGTTATTTTTCATCCAATTTTCGTATAGTGTGTATGAAGCTTAACTTTTAGTACATAAAAAAAAAAAACAATCCTCAATAAACATAAATATGGTAATTCTCTGAATAATCAGAATTCATTCAATTGTGCTTCCATGCAAATGTGAATATCATGTTCTGATCTTTATTGGGGAATGTCATTTTGTATATAGAGTGTTTATGTGGTGAGTTTACACTTTTCATTGAACAGAGTTTGGATAACACAGGGTTAAACGGAAAGGTCATAAATGAACTGCACATTATCTGGACAGAATGCTTGGGGATATAGTGATGTGTTCCTGCTTAGGAGATGTATGTTAGCTTGGGGGGCTGCAAACTCTGCAGGGCTCCAACACACTCTCGCTGCTATTCCAACCCTTCACATATTTTCTATATAAACTTATAATATTTCCACTAAACTATAAAGCTTACCACCCCAAACTGATGTTCCTCCCTCAGCTCACCTCTCTCCCTGCATGTCCTGTGAGCAGAATAGCTGTGCTCCTCCTCTGGGTTCTCTCATCATATGGCACTGAAGATAGAGGAGGGGGGATTCAGTGGGACACACAGAGCAAGTATGCAGGAGACTGGGGGGGGGGGGTAGATGAAAATCAGGAGTGGCCGGCGGGGAGGAGCGCATCACGAGAGGTCTGACTAAACACAATCTCTTAGCAGCAGGGACCTGATCTACCCTTCAGCTAGCTGTGATTGACAGGTAGATCGAAGTGGAAGCTGTCATGGGGCCCCCTACTGGCAATGCCTGAATGGTCAGGTGTGCGGCACTTACTATTGTGAGCTGTGTTGGCAGCTGCTGGTGTAGCACCTGCCACACAGCTTGCATACCTCAAAGTCTTGCAGGACACGGCTGCTAATGGGAACTGAGTTCCTGTTGTGGAAAAAGTGCAGGAACACCGTTTCCATGCGTTCCCGCAGGACTTGAGCCCTGGATATATATATCTTTTGTGGCCCACAGAGCCACAAAAGATATATACCATATTTATCAATTCTGACTCAGAGGGGGTGGGACGAGCGCTTGTCCTGTCCCCCTCCCTGCCCCCTTCGAGGCTGCAGATGGGCATCGTTCCGGTTGCACTGATGGCATGGAATCAATCCAAGCCATGAGATCACTTTTATCGGTGACGGGAGAGGGGCCTGTGCTTACCGGAGCCGTTGGCAGTGGCGGAGGCAATCGGATACTTCTCAGTGCTGTGAATGGAGATGAGTGAGGGGAAGATGGCCCCCACCCGTCTCCATGACACTGCAGGGTGGAAGCGACGTCATCACGTCACTTCTGCTGATAGCTCTTAAAGGGCCATTTTTTTTTTTTCTTAAATGATAATTTTTTTTATTGCATTTTAGTGTAAATATGAGATCTGAGGTCTTTTTGACCCAAGATCTCATATTTAAGAGGTCCTGTCATGCTTTTTTTCTATTACAGGGGATGTTTACATTCCTTGTAATAGGAATAAAAGTGACACCATTTTGAAAAAAAAAACTGTGTAAAAAAAAAAAAAAACGCAAGGTAAAATCAATAAGAAATAAAAATGTTTTTAAATGTGCCCCGTTCCCCCGAGCTCATATGCAGAAGCGAACGCATACGTGAGTAGCGCCCGCATAAGAAAACGGTGTTCAAACCACATGTGAGGTATCGCCGCGATCGGTAGAGCGAGAGCAATAATTCTAGCCCTAGACCTCCTCTGTAACGCAAAACTTGCAACCTGTAGAATTTTTTACATGTCGCCTATGGATATTTTTAAGGGTAAAAGTTTGTCACCATTCCATGAGCGGGTGAAAATTTGAAGCGTGACATGTTGGGTATCAGTTTACTCTGCGTAACATTATATTTCACAATATAAAAAAAATTGGGCTAACTTTACTGTTGTCTTATTTTTTAATTAAAAAAAGTGCATTTAAAAAAAAAAAAGTGCGCTTGTAAGACCTCTGCGCAAATATGGTGTGACAAAAAGTATTGCAACGACCATCATTTTATCCTCTAGGATGTTAGAAAAAAAATGATAATGTTTGAGGGTTCTATGTTATTTTCTAGCAAAAAAAAATGTTTTTAACTTGTAAACACCACATCTAAAAAAGAAGCCCAGTCTTAAAGTGGTTAAAGCCAGTAAGAAGACTAGAGTACCCAGAAGAGGGTGTTTTTACCCCAGGCAAAGATCAGTTCCATAAAGGAGCTGGTTCAGGTGGTCAGGGCAAAGAAGGGTCCTTCTATTCACCTTTGCATGACGTTTTTGGGAAAGATGGTGGCTTCATTCGAAGCGGTTCCCTGTGCTCAGTTTCATTCAAGATAGCTGCAAAACAGTATCCTGTCTGCCTGGAACAAGAAGGTCCAGGCGCTTGGATTTTCTAATGCATTTGTCACCAATAGTGCACCAGAGCCTCAGTTGGTGGTTGATACCCAAGAACCTGTGGAAGTGGAAATCCTTCTTACCAATTACCTGGAAGGTGGTAACAACAAATGGCAGCCTTTCAGGTTGTGGAGCAGTCCTGGAAGAGATGAATGTCCAAGGGAAATGGTCTAGAACCGAAAGGACCTTGCCCATCAACATTCTAGAGATTTGGGCAGTGTACCTAGCCCTAAATACCTGGACATTCAGGTTGCAGAATTGTCCTGTCAGGATCCAATCTGACAATGCCACAGCAGTGGCTTATATCAATCACCAAGGAGACATCAGAAGTCGAGCAGAACAGGGAGAGGTAAACCATATCCTAGCCTGGCCATAAAAGCTTGTGCCGTGCATATGGGCAATCTTCATTCCAGGGGTAGAGAACTGGCAGGTGGACTATTTAAGTCGCCAGCAGTTGTTCCCAGGGGAATGGTCCCTTCACCACAACATCTTGCTGGCTATATGCCAAAGATGGGGGATCCCGGACATAGATCTGTTTGCGTCCCGGTTCAACAACAAAGTCGACAACTTTGTGTCAAGAACAAGGGATCCACACGCATGCGGAACAGATGCGTTGGTGACCCTGTGGGATCAGTTTTCACCAATTTATGCATTCCCTCCTATTCTGCTGCTACCACGACTTCTTCGCAGGATCAAGCAGGAAAAGAAGTCGGTGGTTCTTGTGGCCCCAGCGTGGCCCAGAACATCTTGGTATGCAGAAATCGTAAAGATGGCAGTAGGGGCCCCATGGACCCTACCACCATGCTCAGACCTGCTATCGCAGGGACCAGTGTTCCATCCTACCTTACAAATGAATTTCATGGTTTGGCTATTGAAACCCACATTCTGAAGAATCGTGGGCTTTCTGGCTCAGTGATATCTACCTTGATTAATGCAAGGAAGCCAGTTTCCAGAGTCATTTATTATAGCGTCTGGAAGGCATGTGTTTTCTGGTGTGAATCCAGGGGTTTGTATTCCAGAAACTATGTCATAGTTAGAATCCTTGCCTTTCTACAAATGGGGTTAGAGATGAAGCTGGCCTTGAGTACTATCAAAAGCCAGGTCTCGGCCTTATCGGTATTGTATCAACAACCACTTGCTTTGCACCACTTGCTTTGCATTCTTTGGTCCGTAGCTTCATAGAAAGGGTAACAGCTTAATCCACCGGTTAGGTCACCCCTGAACCCTTGGGACTTGAATTTAGTTCTGTCAGCGTTACACAAACAGCCTTTTGAGCCGATACGACATATTCCCTTGGTCCCTTTGACAAGGAAGAAATTTTTTCTGGTAGCCATATCTTCTGCAAGAAGGGTATCAGATTTGGCTGCTCTTTCTTGCAAAGAGTCATATTTAATTATTCATAAGGATAAAGTAGTATTGCGTCCTCATCCTAGCTTCCTGCAGAAGGTGGTTTCAGGTTTTCATTTAAACCAGGATATTGTTCTGCCTTCATTTTTTCCAGAACCCTGTTCTTTTTTTTTTTTTTTGCCAGCTCAGTGAAATCGATTAGTAGCCGTAGGACCAATCTCAGCTTGACGCTCAGCGTCCCTTTTGTGCACTCACATCATTGTGGCATTTTTACAGTATAAATTTTTTTTTTTTTTTAAATGCATATATCCATGGTGTACACAAAGCAGAAGCTCACCTAGCTAGACATATTCCCCTCTTATCTAAACACTATCCCTCTTACCCACCAATCCCCTTCCCCCTCCCACCAACTATATCTGCCCCCCCCCCTCCCCTATCCTAACTCGTAGATCATTTTTAACCTAACAATTGCTCATATCTATACCCGTTTGGGTTTAAACCCTTAATCCTTCTGAGGTGCTCCAGCTCCTTTTAAATGCTTGCCAGCTATTCCATTTCTCCAGCGTGTGTTTATTACTCCTGCCCCTTGAGCTATCCTCTAAGCATTCCATCTTATAGATCCCTTCTACGGCATCCACCCACTCCCATATTGTAGGTGCCTCCGGCTCTTGCCATTTTTTTGGAATTCATTTTTTCCCGGCATTTAAGAGATGTGGGGTCAAGGACATCTTATACCGCTCCGTGCTGCCCCCTGTAGCATGAAACAGGACTGCCCATGGGTCTGCGGTTACCACAGAACTGGTTATAGTTTTAATATGCCGTAGAATCTGGTTCCAATACCTCTTAATTTTTGGGCACCCCCACCATATATGAGCCATAGTACCTAGTTCCCCGCATCCATGCCAACATTTCCCTGCCGTATCTGGTTGAAATTTGCTCTTTCTATCTGGGGTGTAGTACCACCTTGACAGGCATTTATAGTTAGTCTCTGCGGTTTTCGCATCAATGGCGGAGCCATGGACCAATTTAAATACTTTGCCTAACATTACCTTATCCTTTTGTGAACCTAATTCCCTTTCCCATTTTTTGACGAATGGAGGTATTCCCGACTCCCCAGCTGCCAACAGCAACTTATACCATCTGGAAACTAACCCTTTAGAGTTCTTTGTTATAGATAGTTGTTCTACCGTACTCAATTCGTCAGCTGCCCTTATCGGTTGCGGTAGTTTTTTGATAAAGCGGGAGAGCTGGCCGTACCTCCACTCGTCAATCACCATTATGTCAATTTTTTGTTTTATTTCGTGATAAGGTGCTATATTGCCATCCTTCATTACATCTTTAAGCTGTGCTTCCTTTTTTACCCAGTTGCCTCCTATCTCCGAGCAACCAGGTAAAAAATATTTATTGTCCTTAAGTGCCATAAGAGGTGAGTTATATTTTCCATTAATGTGCTTATATACCCTGTCCCATATTCGAAAAGTGTTACGTGTTAAATTATTTCCTATCCCTAGTTTCAGCCTCTCATGTGGAGGATTCCATATTTGTTTACCTAATTGTGCTCCACAACTTTTGTGTTCAAGTTTTACCCACTTTTTTTCTAAATTATCCCTTTTGGTCCATTCGCTCACCCTTGACAGGACCACCGCTTTGTAATATATCTGGATGTCCGGGATCGCCAGCCCACCTCTCTCTTTTGGTTGTCTCAAACTTGCAAAGGCTATTCTGGGTTTTTTATGCTTCCATATAAATTTATTTAGTACTAATTTTAGTTTAGTAAAATATGCATTGGGCAACGCTATCGGTAGCATCTGAAAACAGTATAAAATTTTAGGGAAAATTATCATCTTCACTAAGTTTATTCGCCCTAGCCATGATATCGACCCCTTACTACATCTCTTACACTCCGCCCGAATATCATTCAGTAGTGGCAAGTAATTGACTCGAAAGAGTCTCTTCTCCGATTTAGCAAGTTTTATGCCCAGATATTTAAGCTCTTTTCTCAACGGAAAGTTCCAGTTCTGTTGGATTTTTTGCGCCTCGATCTTGTTGGTATTTATATTCAATATTTCGGATTTCGATCGATTTATTTTGAAGTTCGACAGTTCACCGTATTTTTCTAATATCCTTATTAAATTTGGGATTGATCGTTTGGGATTGCATATATAAAAGAGAATGTCATCTGCGAAAGCAGATAGCTTATGTTCCTCATTCCCAATTTTAACCCCCATTATATCCTGACACTCTCGGATTGATGCGAGGAGGGGTTCCATTGAAATCACAAACAGGAGGGGCGACAAGGGACACCCCTGTCTGGTCCCCCATTTCAATTCGAATTTAGTGGACTCCTGACCGTTGACTTTTACCCGCGCAGTGGGTTGGTTATATAGAACTCTCACCTTCTGTATTATTTTCGGGCCCATTCCCATCTCAGCCATTGTTTGAAACATGAACCCCCAGTCCACTCTGTCAAAGGCCTTCTGTGCATCTGTAGACAGAAGCAGGCTGGGGGTCCCTCCCCCTCGCATCCGCTGAAGCAGCAATAGAGTTCTGAGGCCGTTATCTCTCCCCTCCCGCCCTGGTACAAACCCCACCTGATCTGAATGGACCAGGCTCGTCATCAGGTGCTTTAGTCGCTCCGCTAGAATCTTTGCGTATAGTTTTGTATCTGTATTGAGTAGCGAGATTGGCCTGTAGCTAGTGCATTGTACTGGGTCTTTCCCTTTTTTATGAATTAGTGTGATTGTGGCCGCTAGGCCCTCACTGCTCATGCTGTGTTTCTCGCCCAGCCCGTTAAAGTAATGGCATATTTTTGGTATTAAAATTTCTCTGAATATTTTATAATAAAGTATTGTGAAACCGTCTGGTCCAGGGGATTTTCCCAGCGCTGATTTTGTCAAAGCCTTGTTTATTTCTTCGGCCGAAATTGGCCGATCCAGAATCTCCCTTTCCAGCGTATTGATTTTGGGTAGTCTAATTTTTTTTTTTTTAGGAAGGCTGCAATATTCTTTGCGCGCGTCACGCCCTGTGCCTTCTGCTCACTGTCTGAGTAGGTCTCTTCAAAATATTTCCTAAATGTTTCTGCAATTGCTTTCGTTGAGAATGCCATATTACCATTTTTATTCGTTATTTTGCCAATTAAATTTTTTGTTTTTTCGCTTTGTACCATCTTGGCTAGGTATTTACCCGTTTTATCCCCCCAGAGATATCGTTTACGGTCCCGACCGTTAAAGACCCTCCTGGCTTCTTGTTCCAGATGGTCTTTTAATTCCTCTCGAGTTTTAGCTAATTTTTTTGTATGCTTTATCCCCTTGGGGCTGGCTTTTTTTTTTTATGCTCTTGTTCTAGATTATAGATTTCATCCATTAATCTTTTGGTTTCCATTTCCCTAATTTTTTTTTTTTTGGACCCTACTGCGATCAGTATTCCTCTTATGTAAGCTTTGTGTGCTTCCCACACTATTTGACCTGGAATTTCCGGGGTATCATTTAATGCAAAATACTGTTCAATTTCTTTGCCAATCCTAATTCTATCCTCTTCATTGTATAGCAGATCTTAATTTATCCGCCATGTCGAGGGTCTTATCTTATTGCTTAAATTATTTATTTTGATCTTCACGGGAGCGTGGTCTGAGAGAGTAGTTACTCCTATGCTAGCGTCAATCACCTGATCTAATAACCCGTGGTCTATAAAAATATAGTCAATGCGGGAATATGTCGCATGTACCGGGGAGTAGAATGAGTAATCTCGGCTCTTTGGATTCATAACTCGCCAGGCATCAACCAGCTGGTTGGTGTATAGTTTTTGCAAGATATTTCTTAGTTGATCATTTCTCATCCTCTGTTTCCCGGACGTGCTATCTAATCCCGGATTGAGGGTAAAATTAATGTCTCCTAGCATTATCACGTATCCCTTCTTAAACTTGGTTAACTTGGTTAATATCGTCTTTAAAAACCCCATGGGATTGGCATTAGGAGCATAGATATTTACTATAGTACAGTCTATCTCGTCTAATGTACCCCTCAGGAACAGGTACCTCCCTTCCACATCAGTCATCCTATCCACTAATTGGAAATTCGTTTTTTTTTAGAAGCCTATCGCTACCCCTCTACTCCTTGTGGATATTGTATCGCTGTAGTACCAACTAGGGAAATGCTTAGAATATAATCTAATATTTGATGTCAGGGAGATGTGCGTCTCCTGGAGGGCCACCACATCTGCCTCATATCGCTTAAGCTCTGCCAGGATCTTATGCCTCTTGGTTGGGGTGTTCAAGCCCTTGACGTTATATGTTAAGAAATTTATACCATTCATTTGGCTAAAGGTTTTACTTCCCTGTCACCTCCCTTCTCATATCTCGGGTACCAATTGTATTTTTCTAATGATCTACTTTTCCACCCAAACCCTCTTACCACCCTCCACATTCCCCTCCCCCCTCCCCCCCCTTCCCGCCCCCTCCTACCCCCTCCCAAACCCCCCTCCCCTACCTCCCCCCCCCCCCCCGTACGGCCAAAACCTGGCCCTTGTTTGGTAGATGGTCGTGTAAGCCCATACCATCTCCAAACGCATTGTTCTGAGGGTTTTGGGCTCCTTGGCCTGCGCCTCCTCTCTCCTCTCCTAATTAGGCAGGATAAGAGGGTATAGTACCAACATCCCTTGTCTTCCTCCCACCTTCCTCCCCAGTCACCTTCTTCCCCCTCTTCCCACCCAGTCCCCCCTGACTGGGTTCTGTCTCGTGATTCCTCAAAATTAAGATAGGTCCTGCGGCTATTCTGTCCAGCCTGGGAGATCCGGAATACACAGATCTAATCTCTTGCAGAAATCTGCCAGATCTTCTGGAAATCTCAACTTCACAGTTTGACCATTTTTAAAGCCCATTAAACATGCTTTGAAGCCCCAACTGTATTTTACATTCCGCGCATTCATCTCTGCCAGCAGCGGCTTCATAAGCCGTCTTCTGGCTAGAGTCGCATGTGATAAATCGGGGAAGATTTGTATCTCGTGACCCTTATATTGCGGTATGGTCTTCCCTCTGAGCTTCCTCCAGAGTGTTGCCTTTTCCTCGAAGTAGGTAAATCTTACAATAATATCTCTGGGTCTCTCTGTAGCCGGTTGGCGTATTTTACCTATCCTATGGATCCTGTCGATTTTTGGGGGATTTTCTCTCCCGTATCCACAGCACTCGGAGACTATACTTTCAAATATCTTCCTTAAATCTTCTCCCTTCTCCTCCAGGACTGATCGAATCCGTAAGTTTTTCCTTCTACTTTGGTTCTCTTGTTCTTCCAGTTTATACCATATCTCCCGCTGCTCCTGTCTCATTGCTTCTACTTGCTCCTTCATTTTACTTACTTCCTGGGATTGTTGTTCAATGCGTTCCTCCGTGGCCTCTACTCTCTCAAGCAGGCTTCCGAGGTCCTCTCGGAGCCCACGGATGTCTAGCTTAATTGCGTTTTCGAGACTCAGGAGCATCTCCTGCATTTCTCCTTTAGTTGGAGGAAGATCTATTACCCTTGACTCGTCCGCTTTGCTGTTGTCCATGTCACTCTCTGTCCCAATATCTTCTCTTAGGTGCGCGGTAGTGTTATCTTTATGTTTACCTAAACCTTTTTTGTGTTCTTGGTCAGGGTGTTGTCTCTTGCCAGTATCTGTATGTTTGGGACTTCCTCCTTGCATTAAATATTGTTGGATAGTAGTATCTAAGCCCTTCTCTTTAGAGGATCGCGAAGTTCCGCTTTTAGCGGCTTTATTCGCCGATTTACTCATGGTATCTTATACGGTTATTTACCTCCTTCTTTTTGATTGCTTCGTTCTTCTCCTTTCCCCCCCTCTCCTCTTCACTTCTCGTTTTACTTCCTGCCTTTAATATTGAACTACCCGTAATTTTGACGCAGTGCTGCTCCAGTTGTAGTAAAGTATAAAAACATGTAAACAAAAATTTGCGGTTATAATTGGTCTCGTAGGACTATTTCCTTGTTTTCTCCATTTAGAGACGGGTTTGCAAGGCACAGAGGCTCCTGTGTATTGAAGCCCCTTACAAAGCTTTTAAGGTCCTTCTATGAAGGCATCCTTTCACCTTAATGTAAAAAAATCTACTTAGCTGACCTGGCGTATGTTGCACCCCGGTGTTAGCATTATCAGATTACTGATAAAATTAGGCATTTATTTCGGGACCTACCGCAAATGTATGGGACGGCGCCAGGGAGAGAAGGGTATGAGGGTATGAGAAAAACACCAGAGGAATCAATATCTCAGTTCAGTTTGTTAAAGCCGACCAGGGTGGGTCCGTATGACTTGCCAATATTGGTCTTCGCTACTCGTTCTCTCTAAGAAAGGTCTATTCGTGTGCGTGAAAATGTTATTAGGACAAAAGACGAATAGCTATTTATATATTACCTGCTGAAGAAGGATTGAGACTAGGTTATAGCTGAATGTACCTGACAGCAACGCCTCAATAATTCTGCTTATATCTGAGGATTTCTGCGGGGTACTCTTCGTTTGAATTATACTACACTTTGTAAGTGAGATGTAAACCTGTAGGAAAAAAAACCATTGACAGTGGGGCACCCCCGAGGTCTGTCACGCTTGATTTATCTGGAATATTCCTGGTCTCCCAATCACCATGGAGCATTCATATAATAATGTCTATAGTTTTATAGAGAGAAGATCACGAGTAGGAAGAATAAGCACTGCAGACCAATAGCTATAGCTTTACCTACTGGGGGGGGGATATACAGGGTTGTTTCAGAGTATATCGCATTTAGCTTAACACGCGCCTTATAACTGAGGCGCCCTTTGCGTGTAAATGTCCATAGGCAAAGCAATAGCTTGTCTGTACGTAAGAGTCCTTTGGCAATGAAGCCCTGGAATACTTAGAGCAATTTCCTTGCTGGACTAGGGTTACAATTCACCAGACTCAACAGGCAGATAACATACAGCTGTGCATATAACAAGCATTTAAGTTCTGACAGTTTAGTAGGTACGATACCGTCCTTTATGTATGTGCCAATGTTGTCCTGGTATTCGTCTGGGGTTCCGTCCAGGCCTCTTGTTAGTATGGAGAGGGGGTATAGGAGGATCCGAGAGCCGCCGATCCGCGGCGCTCTGTTCAGCCGGTCAGTGTCTGGGAGTATAGCACGGGATGCGGCACAAGCAGGGTGTTGTAGCGGGGGGGGTGCTCGCGTTCGCTCCGGACAGAGCCGCTCACTTCCTCGGATGAGAACGTGGCGCCCATCTCCCTCTCCCCGAGCACACGCCGCCCGGCAGCGCAGGTCAGCCCCTCCCCTCGGGCACGCCCAGCGACCTCACGTCCTACGCCCGCCCATCAGCGTGTCCCCCGCAGAACCCTGTTCTAAGGAAGAATTCTATATTCTCTGGATGTAGTAAGAGCAGTCAAAATCTATTTGGAAGCAACTGCTCAGATTCAGAAAACTGATGTTTTGTTTGTGTTGCCTAAAAAGGACAGGCAGCGTTGAAATCTACTGTTGCTAAGTGGATTCAGCAAGTAATTTTCAAGCTTATGGTTTGAAGAGGAAAGCTCCACCTTTTCAAATCAAAACACACTCCACCAGGGCTGTTAGTGCTTTGTGGGCAGTGCATCACCAAGCCTCCATGGCTCAAATCTGCAAGGTCGCAACTTGGTCTTCAGTCCATACATTCACCAGATTCTATCAGGTGGATGTAAGAAAGCATGAGGATATCACCTTTGGACGCAGTGTGCTGCAGGCAGTAGTATAGGTCCTCAGGTCTGATTGCACCCTACTTTTGTTTGTGTCTCCCTCCCCTCAGATAACATTGTTCTGGGACATCCCATACAGTAATTACTGTGACTCTGGGTCCCGTGATGTACGATATTTTTATAACAGAGGTCCCTCCCCTCTTTCTGTTACACGTGTATTGCTTTGCTACAAAACTGAGGTACTCCCAGTAAGGGGAGGGGTCATATAGGAAAGCTAAACTTCCTGTCTAGGGTGTGCCAGTGTCCATCACCTAAAGGTGCCTATATAACCCATACAGTAATTACTGTGGCTCTGTGTCCCGTGGTGTACTCCAAGAAAAGGATTTTACAGGTAAGCTGTTATAAAAATCCTATTTTTGCTTCACAGTTCTTTATTTAAAATTAAAGTTTTTTTACTGAAACTTCCCTCTTAAAATGAAGGTGCATGTTATACGCCGATAAATACGGTATATCCAAATATCACACCCAAGCTCATCCTTAGTCCTGAGCGCCGCTCAGGTATTCGTTGGGGGCCACAAAAGTTATATATAAACCAAATCACAAGCTAAAGCTCATCTCTTCACCACACACAGCCACAAAGGCAAGACAATTCTTGTTGGGCAGTGTATTAGTGCTCGAACGAACACACTTAGACCGAATTTTAATGGTCCAAAGAATGTCAGACAAAATGGTCAGCCCTCATGCATGTTCACTTCATCAAATCTGGCCCTCTTTGAAAAAAATGTGAACACTCCTGGCCTAAAGACACAGTTAGGGTTGGTCCCACCCCCTGCTCCCCTATAACTGGTTTTGATTGACAGCAGCAGTAGCCAATGGCTCTTACTGCTTTCACTGGGTCCAGGGAGAAAGGAGAGAGAGCAGTGCCAGATCTAGATCAGACTCAGGTAAGTATTTAGGGGGGAGCTGCATATAAAAAAAAAATTCAACTTATTGCAGAGAATGCATTAGGAGGGGGAAAAAAACTTTTAGCCTTTACAACCACTTTAAAACAAACAAATCCTAACCTTCTGGCTTCCCACTTTTCTTCAGGGATGGCTCCCTTTCTGCTCAGTATACTCTTCTCACCTATTCACATGATGATCAACCAATGTCTGTCACCACTTTCATATACTATCCCACTCATACTTTGCACTTAGATTCACTTTTGTCATTATCTCTGTGGGTCTTTGCTCTTACTAGATACATTCATGTGTATTTACAATTTTTTTTATCCGTATTACTTTTCATAGCATGGTTTTGGAATCACCACTTTACTACTAGTCATCCCTCTTGGGACAACATCTCCACACATATTGCTCACCTATGTTTGTGCCGGGTTGTATGCTGTGGGACCCCACTGCTACAGCTTCTGGGGGTGACATGTCTGCCATGTCCTCGGTTCCCAGTGCCCTTTGGGAATGCTCCAGGGTGACTTACAAGGTATATTGGATGTATGGTTTTCCCTTTTCCCTTCCTCCTTTATTCATGGCAGAGCATTAGACCTTACTGGCTATGCATTTTTTTAGATACTTCTAGATGTATCTCGCACTGGCTCCTGATGAGTGGAGATGTCCATGAAATGTAGACTGCATTCATGATGCAATGCCACCATCTATCTACATTTATTCACCCACGTTCGTTTGAGGGGGTATCTCATGCCAATTACCTCTCTTATTTTTTAATTGTCCATGTCTATTAGGGAGGATGTAGATATTCATCTACAATTTTTCATACTGTTTTATCATTTTGGACTATATGTAAGTGGAGTTCCGACGGACTTTCCGAACTAACGGACTTGGCCACACACAATCACACCAAAGTCCGATGGATTCGAACGTGATGACGTATGACTGGACTAGAATAAGGAAGTTCATAGCCAGTAGCCAATAGCTGCCCTAGCATCGGTTTTTGTCCATCGGACTAGCATACAGACAAATTGATTTTTCGTTGGAAAGATTTGTCCGTTCTAAATTTAAAGTCATCTAATTTTTTGACAGCAAAGGTCCGATGAAGCCCACACACGGTCGAATTGTCCAACGGATTCATTCCGTCTGACCTTTGCTGTCGAAAAGTCCGGCCGCATTTACACGGCTTGTCCGTGGCAATGTCTCAGTCCCGCTAAAAATCGCTGATCGCTGCCATTACTAGTAAAAAATAGCTAAAAATATCCCATAGTTTGTAGACGCAATAACTTTTGCACAAACCAATCAATATACGCTTATTGTGGTTTTCTTTGTAGCAAAAACATGTAGCAGAATACATATTGGCCTAAATTGATGAAGAAATTCAATTTTTAAAATTTTTTATTGGATATGTTTTATAGCAGAAAGTAAAAAATTCTATTTTTTTAAGTATAGCGCAAAAAATAAAGGTGATCTAATACTACCAAAAGAAAGCTCTGTTTGTGGGGGAAAAAGAACATGCATGTTGTATGTGTTACAATGTTGCATGACCGTACAATTGTCAGTGTAGTGCCGGCTCCGGACGAGCATGCACTATATGTTTTTTTCAAATTAATATTCCTAAAACCACAGTTGGGTTTTAGGGCTAATTATGCTAAATTATGGTTTCAGTACCAGTCTAGCTGGATTGCACTGGGTTTTTCTTGGCCACAGGTGTCGCTGTCACCGCTGGCAAGTGTGAGAACGCAGTTTAGCTGGGCGTGCCATCCTTTCTCGGAACCAGCCCAGTGGGAGTGCCATCCTGCTGTGCATTCTGGGAGGTGGTGTTTAAGGTACTGAGATCACGTGCTTCTGGGTTCTGGTCCAGAAGATCTTTCTGTCTGTTTGGTCCTGGTCCTCCTGACCAGCCCCATGGCCCTCATGGCCTGGGGTGTGGATCCATCCAACCCCGAGTCTCCGGGCTGGATAGCCCGAGGCTAAGTACCTGAGAGGAGGATTCAAAGGTGGTCTGGTTCCATCTCATCTGAGGAGAGGCCCAGCAACTGGAGAAGCACCCAAGGGAGGACTCTTCGGGAAGAGGCCATGCACAAGGCTGGCTCCTCCGAAGGAGCCTGGAGGCTCAGTTGAAGGACACTAAATGGATCTACACTCATACAGTATCGCCGGACCATCTGCGAGATACTGGTACTGTATGATAGCTCTTTAAATCTACCTACGTCCCTCGGTTGCATCCAAGTCTGTGGCAGAGACTTTTCACAAGTGTTCTACATTGAAGTCTGTGGCAGAGACTTTGTTCAAATATTCTACATTCAAGTCTGTGGCAGAGACTTTGCTTTACTTAACACCCTATCGGCTGCTAGGTTTAGTGAGAGGGGGCCTATCCAGTAGTTGTGAGAATCCAGTTGTGAAACGGTAATTCTCTGGCTTTCTATTGTGAGAGACTTCCTATTTTTGCAGTTTCAAAAGTACCTGAATTTTCTTCCTATCCCTCTACCCTTCATTGAGAAACTGTGTTATCTTTTCAATAAATATCCCAAAAAGAGGATCCAGTGTCAGTTTCTGCAATTCTTTGGACCATCTACCACGGGAAACCCCTAGACGCAGAGAGGTCAAGAAGGTAACGGTAAGCCCAATAAAACCAGCAGCTCCTTCGGGGGGTCAGTGCTACATCAGCAATGCAGTGCGGAATCCCAAAAAAATGGCCTGGACATGAAGGGGGTGAAACCTTGCGGGGTTGAAGGGGTTAAAGAAAAGACATGGCGTTCACAACCCATCTTTCATATTCTGGCATGGCAGCCAGGAAACTGACCTTCCCAAAAGCAGAGGTCAGCATCAGCAATGGCAGATAACATAATTTTCTTTTGCTAGGTGTACTTTAATCCAGTGCACTCCCTAGTGAATTAAAATGGTAGTTGGGCAGGTTATTGTTTCTAAATATTGCTTAGAGATTTCTGGAGAGACCAGATTATCATCTGGACAGCATCATTTTTTTCATGCAAATATATGCCAGGTGTTTTGCATGATTGAAAGTATCCCAATCGATCTAATAAAACAATGTGTGCCCTATATATTATTTCCACATTTATAAAACAGGAAACAATAATTAATATCCTTGTTCCAAAGTGACCAACATTACATAAGCAAATTATTGCTAGTAATAACACAGACAGTGTAACTAACCTAAATAGTAGCCTGTAGACCAACTTTCTCAACTTGTTTTTTTTTTTTTACCACTGAGGATCCCCTTTATTAAAATGTAAGGTCTCAAAGAACCCCTGCTAATGATTATTATATACATACCTCACTGTACATTAACATGAAAAGTAAGCTGTTGATATGACACTATATAAACGAACGAGAAATTCTGCATACTTTCTGTATTTTACAACCACGGCTGTTCAATATTACTAATACCGTATATCAAAAATAATTACCAGAAAAAAATAAACATTTAAGATTCTGTTCTTTCACATGGTGATCAGTTGTTTATGCCCACTTATATTGATGTTTAGCGAAAAAAGGACCTCTTACACTGGTGGTCAGTGGGTAGCAGCCCATTAGATTGGTGGTCAGTGGGAGAGGTTCCCCCTTACACTCAAGGTCAGAAGGAGTAGAGGTTCATTACACTGGTGGTCATCGGAAAGAATTCTCCTGGATTTGATGGTCAGTGGGAAGTATGCCTTCTTTCAGATCACCAAAATGGTCATTGGTGTTAGTTTTTACTTATCTGAGAGGCACAAATTGCTTGGTGCTCAAGGAAACACTAGCAACCTTTAGAAGAACCCCAGGCTTCCACATAAACCTAGTTGACAAAAGCTGCTAAAGACATATGTTTCAATGGCATAACAAAATCAGAAACAATAATTAAGCCCATAATGAATAACTTAATCAAATTATTAGCGTTTTTCTGAATTTGTTTTGCAGTTATGGTCAGTGTAGATATTAGCAAGGCTTCGGGACATTTTTTAATAAGAACTACTACGCTATGTTACCAAAAGTATTGAGACACCTACAAACACATGAACTTTAAAGCAGTTGTAAACCCGCTGAATTTTTTTTTTTCTTACTCACTTGCAAAGGAAAAGGCATGATGAGCTAGTATGCATCGCATACTAGCTCATTATGAAATACTTACCTTAGAACAAGGCCCCGACATCTGGCCCGATCCACGCCGAGGGAGCTGACATGTTCCCTCTGCATTTCTTCCGGGTAGCGCTGTGACTGGCCGGAGACGCGATATCGACACTCCCGCGCATGTGCGTGGGATATTTCTTCCAGGAAGGTTCCGGCACCTGCCGGGCTTCCAGCCGAGAATCCCCTGTGCGCATGCGCCGCTGCAGTCAGCGGCGCATTGCGAGGGGAATATCTCCTAAACCATACAGGTTTAGGAGATATTTTTTTTACCTACAGGTAAGCCTTATTATAGGCTTTCCTGTAGGTAAAAGTAAAAAAATTGACTTTACAACCACTTTGATGGCATCCCAGTCTTAGTCTATAGGGTTCAATATTGAGTTGGCTCACCCTTTGCAGCTATAACAGCTTTAACTCTTCTGGGAAGGCTGTCCACAAGGTTTAGGAGTGTGTCTATGGGAATGTTTGACTATTCTTCCAGAAGCACGTTTGTGAGGTCAGGCACTGTTGTGGACGAGAAGGCCTGGCTCGCAGTCTCTGCTCTAATTCATCCCAATCGAGTTGAGGTCAGGACTGTGTGCAGGCCAGTCAAGTTCTTCCACCCCAAAATCGCTCATTCATACTACAGTGGAACCTTGGATTATGAGCATAATCCATTCCAGGAGAATGCTTGTAATCCAAAGCACTCGCATATCAAAGCAAGTTTCCCCATAGAAGTCAATGGAAAAGAAGATAATTTGTTCCACTTTGACTTCTATTGCATGCAATACCGCATGTGGCCAGAGCTGAGGGTGGGGCACCAGAGAGACTTGGAAATACTCTGAGACCGCTTAAATGCACTCGGAGACCCTCAGAAAGCCTCAGGAGTGGAATATTTCCGAGTGATTCCGAGTATTCATGAACGACTTCCGAACGGCCCAGAGTGTCACCGTCACCCCCACACCTCTGGCCAAATGCAGTACTGCACACCGCAGAGGCTTAAATCCTGCTAATTTTGCAAGACAACACTCACAAACCGAGTCAGGATTTTGAAAAAATAATTGCTCGTATTGCAAAAGGCTCGTTAACCACATTACTCACAATCCGAGGTTCCACTGTATATTGCCAAAAGTATTGAGCCACTCTTCCAAATCATTTTGCGGAGGGGGGATTATGGTGTGGGCTGTTTTTCAGGGGTTGGGCTTTGCCCTTTAGTTCCAGTGAAGGGAAATCTTAAGTCGTCAGTATACCAAGACATTTTGTATTTTGTGGGAACAGGTTGGGGATGGCCCCTTCCTGTTTAACCATGACTGCGCACCAGTGCACAAAGCAAGGTCCATAAAGACACAGATGGGCGGGTTTGGGATGAAGGAACCTGACTGGTCTGCACAGAGTTCTGACACTAACAGTGTTGGGATGAATTAGAGCACAGACTGAAAACCAGACCTTCTCCACCTCTTTAAGTTTGCTTACCCCTGGTCTACAAGCTATGGTGCTAATCATTGAAAATTGATCACACCTGATGCTCATTTCTTCAGACACTAATAAGCCAGGAAAGTACAAATACCCCCCAAATGACCCCTTTTTGGAAAGTAGACAGTCCAAGGTATTTAGTAAGAGGCATGGTGAATTTTTGGAAGTTGTCATTTTTTTCCCACAATTCTTTGCAAAATTAAGATGTTTTCTTCACAAAATTGTCATATTAACAGATTAGTTCTCTCACATGGCATATGCATACTTGCAATTACACCCCAAAACAGATTCTGCTACTCCTGAGTATGGCAATACCACATGCGTGAGACTTTTTTTACAGCCTGGCCACATAGAGAGACCAACATGCAGAGAGCACCGTCAGGTGTCTAAGGAGCATAAATTACATATCTAACTAGTTGACTACCTATTACACTTTTGAAGGCCCTGGAACACCAGGACAATGGAAACGCCCACAAAATGGCCCCATTTTGGAAAGAAAACAACCCAATGTATATTCTATGAGGCATAATAAGTCTTTTGAACATGTAATTTTTTTCCACAAGATTTTGTAAAATGTAGAAGAAAAATTAAAACGGTTTTTGTTTACACAAAGTTGTCCATTTATAAGATATTTCCAACACATAGCATGTACAAAGCAAAAATTGCACCCCAAAATACATTCTGCTACTCCTCCTGAGTATGGTGATACCACATGTGTGGGACTTTTACACAGCTTGGCCACATACAGAGACCTAACATCCAAGTAGCAGCTTCAGTCATTCTAGGAGCATAAATTACACATCTCATTTCTCAACTACCTTTTACATTTTTTGAAGGCGCTGGACCACCAGGACAATGGAAACGACCCCTTTCCATTTTGGAAAGGAAACACCCCAACATATATTCTATGAGGCATAATGAGTCTTTAGAATATGTCCTGACTACCTATCACATTTTTGAAGGGGCTTTATATTTCTAACACATAGTATGCACATACCAAGAATTACACTTCAAAATACATTCTACTGACCAAAGAGTAAACAAAAGATTATCTGTGGTTTTAATAGCGCAGTTGTCCACAGGAGGAGGGCACTGGCAGGGACTTGTTCAGTGACTGAGAATGGAATTGCCCAGGCAACAGACAGGAATATTGTCCAAAGTCAGTGCAGGCAGCAGGCAGTAATACTGTCCATATACAGTCCAGGGCCAGAACACTCACAGATATTGTCACCAGTGCCAAAATATTGGTCCTGGTAGAAGGCAACAACATGGTCCATAGTACAAGTAGCTGGCAGAGGCATGATGGCAGTAAGTCCTACATGCAGCAGGCAGAAGTAGGGCATCGGTCAGGGCAGAATGGGGACAGGGGTAGAGGCTTCTCCCACCCAAATCTCTTTGAAGCCTCTGGTCTCCAGAACCTAATCTGGGAATAATCAAACCAAAAAAATAGTTTTCTTCATCCAGAAAAACAATCATGGAGCCCCTCACATATGCCAGACCCCTGTGCTATGAATCCTACTCTAGTAGTAGGTTTAAAAGATCAGTCCAAGAGGCAGGCACAAAAAGTGGTCAAACAGTCCAGGGTCATTTCCAGAGCAGGCAGAGGTATGTGCAGAAGTGGTAGGCAGAAGCGTGGTCAAATAACAGGCGAAGGTGAGTTCCGGAGCAGGCAGAGGTATGTACAGTTTAGACGGCAGGCAAAGGCGTGGTCGAATAGCAGGCCAGGGTCAGTTCTGGAGCATACAGTGGCATAAGGGGTGTCAAGGTAAATGGCAGGAATTGAGGATTACGTTTACCATACTTCAGTAATAATGTAGAGAAGTATGGTAACGGTGGAAACAGTCACCTATGCAGGGTCCTGGTTGGAAAGGACACTGGAGACAATAATAAGAGGTGTCTCTTCTAATTTCTCCTTTGGAGCACACCCTACATTTTTTTAAAGTTTTTGGCCTGTTTGGCTGGGAGGGATTTTGTTGGGAAAATGATCTTCGGCAGTCTGCTTATCACATCTGATCAAATGTTTTCTGGCGGGCCGTTCGGGAATATAAGGGCAGTGATGATTTCCTCCTGATAGCCAAGGAAGGATTCTGGTCTTTTGATGGAGTTGCAGCATATTATAAGAATTGTATATGGCCAAATTAAAAAGATAAATTGAGACTTTTATTATGCCAATGGTATTTTCGTCTTGTGGAAAGGTAGGGTTCAAGCATTTTATCATTGAAGTTGACTCCACCCATGAACAAATTGTATGCATAGACACATGTTGGTTTTTGGTTTGGGCCATTCCTTCTGGGGATTTCCACATAGGTGTTATTCTGGATTGAAGAAAGCATGTAGACGTCTCTTCTGTCCCTCCACTTCACAGCCAGAATTTCCTTGTCCCACAGATTTGCTAACTCCCCTCTTCTTAGCTTCATATTACAGAGCCTATGAGGGAAACCCTTCCTGTTCTTTCTTATGGTGCCACATGCTGGAATCTTCTACCAATGCAGTTTGTGGAAAAGGGGCAAACTGGTGTAGAGGTTATCTACATACAGGTGATAACCTTTTTTCCAGGAGTGGATATATGAGGTCCCAAATGACTTTCCGGCTTGATCCTATGTAGTCTGGGGGTTGCCCCTGGATGTCCTTCCCTTTTTACACCATGAAGGCATAGGTGTACCATGGGTGTACCATGTGGCTCGTTCACATAATTTCTACATTTTCACCCCACCATATGCTGGGGATGAATTACTTGAAGCCCAGCCTGCCGGTAAAGTGGAGAAGCGATTCATCCACGCAGATATGTTGGTCCAGGGAAAATAACTGGGGGAGGAACCTCATTATCATCAAATATCTGGTTCTGGGCATTACTGATGAGTAGATTGGCATGTGGTGGATGGGGTGGGTGGACGAAAATGAGCATAACAAATTGTTTTGGTGAGTCTCATAGCTAATGTTAGGCCCAAAACAATCTTGAACTCCAGGGGGGATGTTAGCTGCTCCTAGGTTAGGAGGAAGCCACAGGGGGTTCTGAAGGGCATAGGGAAGGCTGGCATGGATCCTAACCCTTTGGGGTTGAGGTGACATGCCACTAGTACTTGGCCTTTCTTGCAGAGGTACTGCACTACTAGTGGATAGCACTGTGGCGCTGGTGAATGCCACAGTCTCCTCATCAGAACGCCTTCATTTGGCGGGCACACTATCCTCCTCCTCTGAGTCTGTCAGTGTCCCAATGCTTAGCACTGGCTCGTAATTGAAATCAGAGTCAGGATCTGAAGCAGAATCCAATACAGAAAGCTCCCTGTTGCTCTCACCGGCCACACTTAGAATTTGGTATGTCTCCTCAGTTGAAATATTTTTTTTTAGACTTGGTGGTGGTGATGAGCCTGCACAGATGGGTCTGGCAGCACTGATATGCGGCAGTGTGTGACACTAATGGCGATGATGGCACTATGGGCACTGATGTCACTATGGCACTGTGACATTGCTGACACTGATAACACTATGGCACTGTGACATTGAGGACCCTGATGGCACTGTGACACTGATGACACTATGGCACAGTGACACTGAGGCACAGTGACACTAATGACACTGATGACACAGTGGCACTGATGACACTTTGACACTGATGGTACTAAGGCATGGTGATACTGATGGCACTGATGATGCTGTGATACTGATGGCACTAAGGCACGGTGACACTGATGGCACTGATAACACTGTGATACTGATGGGCACTGTAGTAAACTGTAACAATGTTGCAGAGAACTCTGTTCACAGAAGCTCTCCTTCCTCACACGTGGTCTCTGTGTGAGGGAAGGAGAGCCATCAATGAGAGATGACCTCATGTTTACATTTGAGATTACCTGTCATTGGACGTGGCAACCCCATGGTAAAAGGTCGTTGTTATTGGCCATTTACCATGAACTGTGATTGGCTGTGTCCAAGGGACACACCCATCACAGTTTTTCCACGATGTGCACCTCAAGGGGCGCTCGGGGAGTGTGTTTCGGGGAGGACGTACATGGATGCCCTCCCGGCAATTAAAGCCTGTGCTTTAGCCATCTTTTGGCTATAGCACGGGTGCAAACTGGCTAATTCGCAACGGTAACATGATTGGGTTTAAAAAGAGCACCTTAGAGAGTAAGAGTGTCTCAGAAGTAAGGATGGGCAGAGACTAATTAAAGAGGGGGAGAATGGGGGACTTTATATGAAGCATGCAGTGTCGAATGGCTCAAATATGTCTGGCAAGTATCTAGTAATGGTATAATAAAGGCTATATCATAGTACAATATAAACAAGGAAATATTTTATATAAAATAAAATGTATTCCATGCATGTAATACATACAGGCATCATAGCATATTAGCACGGTAGCATAGTAATACATGGTAATGCCAGACTCTTTTGATCCATATGAATACCATAATAAGAAAACATACACGGTAATTAAAGCATGGTACAGTATGAATTTGTTAAAAATAGTCTTAAGACGTAAAACATAGATAGCATCAGATAGCTTGGGGCGTTTCATGGAAGAACCTCCACCCATTAGGAGCAGATGCAATATAGGTATCGAGTCTGGCATTACCATATATTATTATGCTACCATGCTAATATGCTATGAGGCCTGTATGTATTACATGTATGGAATACATTTTACTTTATATAAAATAATTCCTTGTGTAGCAAGGTTTCCGGCCTCCTTCAGTCTAATGAGAACCTCCAGGGCCAGAGATAGCGGACATCCTTCAGTATGTGGTGGGTTGTGAGGCATAGTGTATGCGAGGTGAAAGTTATTGGGTGCCAGACACTTCTTGAATGCAAAAGAGATGTTTATCTCATTCCTAAAGAGGGGAAGGATCCACTTCAGTGCGGCAGTTATCGCCCGATAGCCCTCCTGAACACCGACCTTAAATTGTTCGCCAAGATATTGGCCAATAGACTGCTCCCACATATACCGGCTCTGATTCACAGGGACCAATCGGGTTTTGTCCCACATCGGGAACCCCGGGATAACACCATTCGGGTGGTGAACCTAGTCCACGCGGCCAGGTCTTCGGCACGACCCCTTCTCCTGCTGTCCACTGACGCGGAGAAGGCTTTTGACCACGTGGATTGGTCATTTATACAGGCCACCCTGGAACACATAGGTCTTCGTCCCTCGATGCTTGGGTGGATCCTTTCCCTCTACTCTCATCCCACGGCTGCGGTCAAAGTGAATGAAACGAGGTCCGGTTTCTTTGGCATCCGTAACGGCACTCGACAGGGTTGTCCCCTGTCCCCGCTGATTTTTATACTCTCGCTGGAACCCCTTCTGTGCAGGATTCGGGAAGACCCTGGCATTGGGGGTTTTCATAAATCCTCTGGATCCCACAAGGTGGCCGCTTTCGCGGATGACCTAATCTTTTTCCTAACAGATCCTCTGAATTCACTCCCCAACCTTCTCCAGTCCCTGCAGTACTACGGAGCCCTCTCTATGTTTTCGATTAATTTGACTAAATCGTCCCTCCTGAACATTACCGTAGACAAGGCCATTGTCGGCCGCTTGCGCGCGGCACATCAGCTGCGCTGGGCGACCGATACTATTCATTACTTGGGTGTCGACATCAGTGCGGATCCCTCTAACTTGTACCAGGCGAACTTTGCTCCACTCCTTCTCCGACTCAAATCCGATCTTCACCAATGGCATTCCCTCACTTTAACCTGGTTCGGCCGCTGCAACGCCATTAAGATGACCGTATTGCCTAGGATATTATATTTGTTACAAGCCCTCCCCATCCGTCTCTGTCACGATCTGGAGTCAGGCTCAGAGACCAATAGCTATAGCAGCAGAGCAGATATTCACACAGGTCACCCTGGCTGATGGCACGGGTTCACCTGAGGTGCGGGGTCTAAGCACTAACCGGTATTCACCAGAGCTCCCAAAGGTGGAGATGGGCTTGGCTGCGTGTTAGTGCCAGGTCGCGGTCCTCAGGATAGCCCCACCAGGAGGTGAGCAAGCCGGGGGTCTGGTAGCAGATATAGCAGGTAGAGATCAAGCAGAAGCGTAGTTGAGAAACAAGCCAAAAGTCGGTAACCAATAGTTGCAGGTTGGGATTCAGCAGAAGCGTAGTCCAGGAGCAAGCCAAATGTCGGTAACGAAAGGTAGCAAGGATACGGTCGGCAGCAGGAGAGATAGAAGCAAGATATTGGCTGGTAAAGGCACAATATTCTGGCAAGGAGGAAGTGCAGAGACATGGCTTATATAGGAAGTTCATGGGAGGAGCAAAGGGTTCAAGGTTCAAGGCAAACAAGATTCAAGACATGATCACTAAAGGAATTGTCCAAGAAGCTGTCCAGCATTCCAGGTGGCTCAGCAAGCAGAGTCACTGCCAGACACACCAGAGGTCCCAGGTTCAAGCCCAGGTCCTAACAGTACTCCCCTCCTCCCAGGACGTCCCCTGGACGTCTTAGGGCCAGGTTTCTGAGGAAACCTCTGGTGGAATTCCCTTGCTAATCTAGGGGCATGAACATCCTCCTCAGGCTCCCAAGAATTTTCTTCTGGCCCATATCCTTCCCATTGAACCAAATATTGCAATTTGTTCCTAGAGATCCTGGAGTCAAGAATTTTTCCCACCACAAATTCTTCTTCACCCTGTACCTCGACAGGTGGGGGAGGAGGATGAATTCTTCCAGAAAAAGTATTTTCATGAAATGGTTTGAGTAGCGATATATGAAACACAGGGTGAATCTTCATATTGTCAGGAAGTTTTAGGCGAAAAGTGACCGGGTTGATTTGAGCAGAAATCTCAAAAGGTCCCATAAACTTTTGACCCAACTTAGCACATGGAACTTGAACTTTTAAATTTTTGGTAGATAACCAAACTTTCTCACCTACTTGAAAAGTGGGAATTGACCTACGATGTCTGTCAGCAGCCCTCTTGTAATATTCCTGCGCCTCCTTCAATGTATCAGTCAATTTCTCCTGGATCTCATGTAATGAAGTTAGTCTGTTGGTAACAGCAGGAATTGAAGTTGAGATGGGGAGATCAGGAATAAAAACTGGATGATACCCCGTGTTTAAGAAAAATGGGCTTTGGGATGTGGAACTATGTTTAGAGTTATTATAAGCAAACTCTGCCATAGGAAGGTAGTCCACCCAGTCATCCTGAAGATAACTCACGAAGCATCGAAGGTATTGCTCCAGAGTTTGATTGGTCCTCTCGGTCTGACCATTAGACTGCAGATGAAAAGCCGAGGACAGATTAACTGTTACACCCAAAGCTGAGCAAAAACTTCTCCAAAATTTTGAGGTAAACTGTACCCCTCTGTCAGACACCACATCATCAGGAATTCCATGAAGTTTAAAAACTTCTCTAACCATTACCTCAGCAGTATGTTCGGCGGAGGGTACCCCTTTAACTGGAATAAAATGAGCCATCTTAGTGAGACGGTCAACGACTACCAGAATGGTGGTCATCCCTTTTGAAAGAGGAAGGTCAACCACAAAGTCCATAGAAATTGACCCCCATGGTCTTGATGGAACAGGTAGTGGTAGAAGTAACCCCAGAGGAGAAGATCGAGGTGTCTTATTGCGAGCACAGGTTAGACATGAAGCCACATAACTCTTAACATCTTTCTTGTACCCAGGCCACCAAAAGGAACGTGATAAGAGTTCTGTTTTAGAAACCCCAAAATGACCAGCAAGCTTAGAGTCATGTACCAACCTGAGGGCTTCTACCCGAACTGATTCAGGTACATAGAGGCAATGCGCTTGAGTCCAAAAACCATTGTTGTACTTGAGGTTAATGTCCTTAGGAGGATTATTAAGAAGTGGGTCATTCTCATACCCCTCCTTGAGAAGATTAAGAAATGTCTTTGAACTCATGGCCCCTAGAAAGTTCTTTTGAGGCAGGATTGTACATTCAGAGGTGCTTTCCTGGAGAGGCCCAGGCAACATCCGTGATAGGGCATCAGCCTTACCATTCCTTGACCCAGGGCGGTATGAAATAACAAAATTAAACCTGGAAAAAAAAAGGGTCCAACGTGCTTGTCTAGATGACAACCTTTTAGCAGACCTAATAAATTCTAAATTTTTATGATCGGTGATAACGGTTACAGGGTGCTTAGCTCCTTCCAGCAGATGCCTCCACTCAGAAAATGCTTCCTTAATTGCCAGCAGCTCCTTGTTTCCAATGTCATAATTCATCTCGGCTGAAGACATCAGTCGAGAGAAATAAGCACAAGGATGAAGCTGCATTTTTTCTCCCATTCGCTGAGAAAGGATAGCTCCTACAGCAGAATTAGAAGCATCAACTTCTACGATGAAAGGTAGTTCTGGATCTGGATGTACCAGGATTGGTGCAGAAGTGAAGAGAGTTTTCAGTTTACTAAAGGCAGCCTGTGCCTCAGGAGACCACAAAAAGGGCACCCCTTTCTTTGTCAACTGTGTGATTGGAGCAATTACCCTAGAGAAATTCCTTATAAATCTTCTGTAAAAGTTGGCAAAACCAACAAATCGCTGTATCTCTTTAACATTCTTAGGGGCGGGCCAATCCACCACAGCTTTGATCTTATCGGGATCCATGCTTACCCCTTCAGAAGAGATTATGTATCCCAAGAACTGAATCTGAGTTTGTTCAAACTCGCATTTCTCTAATTTTATGTAAAGTTGATTTCGCCTTAATCTCTCGAAAACAATACAGACATGCTTGCGGTGTTCTTCCAAAGTATCAGAGAAAATGAGAATGTCATCCAAATATGCTATTACAAACTGATCAAGCAAATCTCGAAAGACATCATTAATAAAATGTTGAAAAGTTGCAGGAGCATTGCAAAGCCCAAAGGGCATGACCAAAGACTCAAAATGTCCATATCTGGTTCTGAAAGCAGTTTTCCATTCATCACTGGAACGAATGCGGACAAGGTTGTATGCCCCCCGTAAATCTAATTTGGTAAAGAGCTTGGCAGAGCGGAGTCTCTCAAGCATTTCTGGAATCAGTGGGAGTGGATAGCGATTCTTAATTGTGATCTTATTTAAATCTCTGTAGTCAATACACGGACGCAGGGTGGAGTCCTTTTTCGTCACGAAGAATAAGGCTGCGCCAGCAGGAGAGGTTGAGTGTCTGATAAAACCCTTCTCAAGATTCTCATTAATCCACTCCCTGAGCACTTTCAGTTCAGGTTCTGATAAAGAATAAAGGCGACCAAATGGTATTTCTGCCCCTGGAAGCAATTCAATGGGACAATCATAAGAGCGATGAGGAGGCAGCTGATCTGCGTTCTTTTTATCACAAACGTCCCGAAACTCAAGATATTGTGGAGGTAGCTTGTCATATGACTGGATAGTTGCCAAAACTGCTTGTAAATCTTGGGTTGGTGGAGGGCTTATTTGATAAGATTCTTTGCAATGTTTCTTGCAATGGTCAGATGTAAAGCTTAAAGAACGTGTCTCCCAGTTGATGGAGGGATTATGGATAGAGAACCAAGGAATGCCCAGGATAATAGGGAACTTGGGTGATGTAATCAGCTCAAAGCTGATAGTCTCCTGATGGTCAGTTTCAATTAGGAGTTTAAGTGGGATTGTCTCGTGGGTAACAGGGCCTGAAGTCAAAGGTGAGCCATCCACAGTTTCCATATCAATTGGGGCAAGTTTATTTCTTATTTGAATGTTATTACTTTGGGCAAATTCGATGTCGATGAAGTTTCCCCCAGCCCCTGAGTCCAGCATAGCAGAGCAAGGTATTTTATTGCTTTCAACAATAAGCTTTATAGGGATGACAAAATGAGTTGATAAAGAATTAACTTTATTTGCTTCCTGAATCAAAGGAGAGATGGACTGAGAAATTGAGTTTATTTGTTCAGATACTGTAACATCCATTGCTGCAATTGTTCTTTTAAATTTATTGGGACAATTAACTGCGTAATGTCCAGAGTCTCCACAATAAAGACATAAGTTTTCTGAACGTCGTCTTTCTTTCTCCTGAGTAGTAATAGATCTTTTAATAGCATCCACCTGCATAGGTTCAGGAGTGTCAGAATCAGGAAAAACTCTTGGAACCTTAGGAGGATACTGAGTATTAGAAAAACGCATGCCACCATTACTGCCTAGGATTCCCAGTCTCTCCTTTCTCCTTTCAGTAAGTCTCTGATCAATTCGAATACATAATTTAATAAAAGCTTCAAGGTCATCAGGACTTTCTACTCTGGCAAGCTCATCTTTTACTTGTTCCGAGAGTCCTTGACGGAACTGACTCTTCTGTGCTGCTGGATTCCAATTGGTATCTGAGATCCAACGTCGGAATTCAGTTGTGTACTCTGCAACAGAGCGTCTTCCCTGACGTAAATTGTGCAATTTTGCCTCAGCAGTAGCACAGCGGTTAGGATCATCGAAAACTTGGTTCATCGCAGTCACAAAAGAATCAAAATTATCCAGGATGACATCATCTTTCTCCACATAAGGGGAGGCCCAGGCTAAGGCTTCCTCAGTCAGGAGGTTGATAATAAACAGCACCCTTTTCCTGTCAAAAGTGAATGCAGCAGGTTGCATCTGAAAGTATATACGACATTGATTAAGGAATCCTCTATAATGGCGGCGGTCTCCGCTAAACTTGAGTGGTAGGGGCATTCGTGCATTAATTTCTATGGCAGCAGTATCTCGGGCATGAAAATCCCGCAATTGTTTGTGTAGATCAAGGATTTCCTCTTGTAGACCTTTCATTTCAATTTGTAACTCAGAAAATTTTTCCTGGTAGTCAACACCAAATGCCTGTAACTCAGCGATTTGAACCCTGAGAGGAGCCACGGCAGCTGCTACAACGGCCTCCATGTTTTTGGCCAGAATATTCTGTCACGATCTGGAGTCAGGCTCAGAGACCAATAGCTATAGCAGCAGAGCAGATATTCACACAGGTCACCCTGGCTGATGGCACGGGTTCACCTGAGGTGCGGGGTCTAAGCACTAACCGGTATTCACCAGAGCTCCCAAAGGTGGAGATGGGCTTGGCTGCGTGTTAGTGCCAGGTCGCGGTCCTCAGGATAGCCCCACCAGGAGGTGAGCAAGCCGGGGGTCTGGTAGCAGATATAGCAGGTAGAGATCAAGCAGAAGCGTAGTTGAGAAACAAGCCAAAAGTCGGTAACCAATAGTTGCAGGTTGGGATTCAGCAGAAGCGTAGTCCAGGAGCAAGCCAAATGTCGGTAACGAAAGGTAGCAAGGATACGGTCGGCAGCAGGAGAGATAGAAGCAAGATATTGGCTGGTAAAGGCACAATATTCTGGCAAGGAGGAAGTGCAGAGACATGGCTTATATAGGAAGTTCATGGGAGGAGCAAAGGGTTCAAGGTTCAAGGCAAACAAGATTCAAGACATGATCACTAAAGGAATTGTCCAAGAAGCTGTCCAGCATTCCAGGTGGCTCAGCAAGCAGAGTCACTGCCAGACACACCAGAGGTCCCAGGTTCAAGCCCAGGTCCTAACAGTCTCCCTCCGTCTTTCTTCAAGCGAGTTGACTCGCTGTTTCGTGACTTCATTTGGTCCCATCAAAAACCACGTATCAGACTGCAGATCCTCCATATGGCTAAGCACAGGGGAGGAGTCGGTCTCCCAGACATCAAGGCGTATTACAGGGCGGCCCACCTTACTAGACTGGTCGACTGGTACTGCCATGCGGAGGCCAAGCAGTGGGTGGCGATGGAACTGGAAGATTCTGAGGGTATGGCCAGGTGCTGGCTGTGGGTCGCTACCCCGTTACCGAAGGACTTAAATGACCATCCTACGCTAGGCAGTACCCTACGGGTGATCAGGGACGCCCTCCGACATTCCTCGATCTCCTCGATGCCTTCCCCCATGGTGCCAATTTTGGGTAATCCTGACTTTCCGCCTGGCAGGCTGAACCCCGCCTTTGGGCGGTTGGCATCAACGGGGCGGTCTCATTTTTACGACTTCTTGGATCCGGACGGCAAACTTGCACTAGAAGCAAGGCTGTCCACCTTAGACCCCCCATTGGACTTCTGGAGCAGTCTCCAACTCTGCAATTTCCTGAGCAGATGTGCAAGGACGCCTGGCATATCGCGCCCGCTCACGGAGCTGGAGCGCATCTGCTACCGCAGGGAACCGACTCGCCATTGCTTATCTCTGATTTACTCCTCACTGATCTCTTCGGCTGAAGGGTTCATCCCCCCTTTTCTCACTAAATGGGAGCTGGACTTAGGCGTCCAATTTAATGGCTCACAGCGAGAGAAGATCCTTTACTTCGCCCAGAAGTCCTCTATTGCCACTAGGGTCCAGGAATCCTGCTATAAAATTTTGACCCGTTGGTATAGGGTGCCCACCTCTCTACACTGTTTCTTCCCGCAGGTCCCCAGTCTATATTGGCGTTGCAATGTGGGGGAGGGGACGATGCTGCACATTTTTTGGGACTGCCCCAAAATTAAACCCTACTGGGCGGAGGTGGCACGCACGATCGAGCACCTGACTGGTGTTGCCCTGGAGGGAGACCCCACGGCTTGTCTACTGCACCTCTCTAAGCGATCCATAAAGAAGTACAAAGCTTCTCTTACCATTCATCTCTTGAACTCCGCCAAGGCATGCATTCCCTTGTGCTGGAGATCGGAGATTCCGCCAACTAAATCCCTGTGGTATGCCAAGGTGAATGAAATCAGAAACATGGAAGATCTTACTGCCACTCTGCGTGGGGGGGAGGAGACCTTCCGGGAGACATGGCGACCATGGCAACACTACATCTACACGGAAGCCTACCTCCGCGAGGTTGCTCTACCTGATTAGTCTTTGTAGTGTAAATCGTCCTCTGATCAGGAGGCACCACCACTCCACTTTGCTTTGCTTTACTTCTCTGTTTTTCTCTCCCATCCCTACCGTCCTGCTTTTCCACTCCCTTTGTTCCCTTTTCCTTTACCCGACTCGCCCCCTGCCCTAGGCCGGCCCATCCAGATACTTTGAATATCCTACTTTTCATAACTCATCAGTTGCGCCACACGGCTGGGCCTAGCTGGTTGTGGGACGGTTCTCCGTGACAGGTATCAGTGAGTCTACTACAGTATAGTCCTGGTGACTCAACTGGCGGTGGGAGGTTGCTAGGATAACGGTCGGATGGTTCCCCCCGGGGCGGTGCACTGCTAGCCATAATACATAGTCATAACCACTTATGCATATTACTGGGTGCACAGCCCCGGGATTTGGTATCTGCTGTTTGACATTTGATGATGCTGTTATTACGCCACACTGTATCCACGTCCTGTCTCTGTTTCTTATCTTAATTACTGTCAGTTTTCTTTATGGTATGTGAAATTGTTTCATTTTGGAAAATAAATAAAGGAATTACAAAAAAAAAAAAAAAAGAGATGTTTATTTCTCTTACAAACTTTTATGGGGGAAAGAGGGTTAGGGCCAGGACACCCTTGAGTAGTTGTAAGTTTGATTAGTAGACTCTGAGACTTCAATAAGAGGACATCCTTGCAGGGAAAGGCCTCCAGCAAGAAGCCACATCTGCACACGAAGGAATGCTTTCTCTTATGACAATAGTCTTTAACAGTTCCTAGCACCAAACGTAACAGTTCCTTCTCTTTCACTACAACTTCTCCTTGTAGTTCTTCAGCCCACTGAGCTCCCGGTCTATCACTAGACCCTCTGATTCACTTTCACTGAATCCCTTTACAGGGGTATCTTCATCAAACGCCACCCCTGCTTCTCTGCTGGGTCCCCAGCTTGGCACTCCCGATACTTCTCAACCTACACCCCTGCTAACCTGCTCAGTCCCTGACTTGGCACACAAGGCTGCTCTGCAAGTGTCACCTCCACGGCTGGGTCACTGTTTGAAGTTTCCCGATTCTCCACTGTGCCTGTTTGGTGAGAATATGACTCTGGTACTTGCTTCAGTTACTCACTGTGGTCCCTGGTAATAAGGCGGATGGTCCCTTTGTGTCGACAGCTTCCCCTCTACCTCTGACCACTGATAGGTTCTCTGGCCGGCAGAACAGTCACTTCTGGTTGGACGGCAAGCCACAATCCCAACCGTACGCTGCTCTCTCTTGCTTCTGGATAGGCCACAGACAGCCCAGCTGTCAGATACCCCCAGAATAGGCCCAATCTCCGGCCTAGCAGCCCGGGGCAACACAGCACACGTCAACCCAGACAGCCATCCAAGTAGCACAGAACATAGATCACCCGAATATAAAGGTTCTCCCAGCAGGCCAAGAGATTCAAGAAAACCCCTGCCCATTGGCTGAGAAACTTCACATACCCATAACCTGACCTTGAATTGCCCTTCCCATATATAGTACCACCAAGTACCCAGCCACCTAGTGGTAGAAGAGAAAAGTACAATAAGGCCAAACTTAGGGAGAAATCAATGGATCTCTAACAATCGACCAGGTGGACTACTCCTGGCAAGTAAATTTGTGAGGAGCATCCCTGCCTAAACTCCAGGGTGCTACACTTGTTTATATTGTACTATGATATAGCCTTTTTTATACCATTACAAGATACTTGTCAGATATATTTGTAGCCACTCTACACTGCATGCTTCATATAAAGTCCCACATTCCCCCCCCCCCCCTCCCTTTTAGTTAGTTTCATAATTTAGACCCCCCTTCACACCGGTGTGCTTTGCAGGCGCTAAAGCCAGGGCCGGTGCTAAGACTAGGCGGATTAGGCAGCTACCTAGGGCGCACTGCCACCTAGGGGCGCTGCTGATCCTTGCCTCATCTCTTCCTCCTCCTTGTCACACCCCAGGCTCCCCGGCAGGGCCGTTAATAAAGGGGCCCCAGGCTCTCAGTGTGGTGGGCGGGTGTTATTAATTGCAGAGCCGTGTGCAGCTTCCCAGAGGGACAGAGGGACAGACCAGTGTGTCAGGCAGCCAATAGCACTGCTCTTCTGAGTGGGAGGGCGTGACTGCTAAGTTGCTTCACCTCCCACCACACCTTTAGCCAATCAGATTGCCCAGCCTGCCACATTTGATTAGAAGATGCTAGTGACCAGAGCAGGACAGGATGCAGAGGACCCGACATACCTGAGAAGGAAGAAGGTGTGATCATGTCACACACTCACTGGTAATGCAGAAGTCTAATAATTGGTGTGTTCTCCTGTCCTGTGTGTAGATTAGACAATGATTGAGGGATGACTTCCACTCCTCTTCTCACACTGTTTCTTATCTCTGTTTGTATTTACACAGCAAGGTGACTGATGATTAGACTTCTGCAAGATGCTTAAAACTTCAGCTATTTCTATAGCTATTTGTGCCCAAGTTGATGTCAGCCATCCCTGATTTATGAAACTTTCCTTGTTATCTTTGAAGGAATTAGCTGGTCAGGCTGGGAGCTTCACAGACCTGTTAACCATTTACTGTCCTCCCGTGCTTGAGAAATGACTGTTAGAAAATATATATATATATTTATTGGGACTTATAGTTATATCTTGTAAACTCCTGTTTGCAGTACTCAATGTTTTTCCACACTGGTCACTGCTTGGACACACTTGTACAATGTCTGCTGTCTCTGAACATCTCCTGTAGTGATGGACGAACTTCCGACGGGACGTTTCGCGAAAGCGAAATGCGAACGGACCCAAACGTTCGCGAAACCGAACGTTCGCCGCGGGCCCCATTGACTTCAATGGGAGGCGAACTTTGCAAACCTTCATGTCGAATTTGCGGCCACGTGGTAATTATTAGGGGGTAAAACGTAGTCCCACCATCTGGACAATGACATAATACATGTATGAGGTGAATTTGGGATCGATAACTACAAGCATTTTTATTTTATTTGGGAAATTGTTCTAACAATTCAGGACTATGGAGCTAATGAAGGCAATGGAGGAGAGGGAAGGTCAGGGACCAGGGTAGGCAAAGAAGAGGGTGCAGGAGATGATCACCAGCAGCGTGACATACCGGAATGACACATGCACCGTGATAGAGGCATCTGACAGCAGCACCGTAATACAGAGCACTGACAGCAGCACCGTGACATACAGCGCTGACAGCAGCACCGTGACATACAGCGCTGACAGCAGCACCGTGACATACAGCGCTGACAGCAGCACCGTGACATACAGCGCTGACAGCAGCACCGTGACATACAGCGCTGACAGCAGCACCGTGACATACAGCGCTGACAGCAGCACCGTGACATACAGCGCTGACAGCAGCACCGTGACATACAGCGCTGACAGCAGCACCGTGACATACAGCGCTGACAGCAGCACCGTGACATACAGCGCTGACAGCAGCACCGTGACATACAGCACTGACAGCAGCACCGTAAGCAGCCCCAGGAGGAAGTCAGCACAGCACAGGGATGGTGTGATCCCCTCATAATAAGAACCCCCAGGAGGAAGTCAGCACAGGGATAGTGTGATCCCTTCATAATAAGAACCCCCAGGAGGAAGTCAGCACAGCACAGGGATATCATAAGCAGCCCCAGTAGAAATATGACACCGCTCAACCTCTTCAAAGAGGAGGGTAGGGGCATATAGTACGGTGTGCTTTTTTGGGTCAAGGAAGTGAGCCAAATGAATTAAGAAGGTCTGTGTGCTTGATTAAAAAAATAGTTTATAGACATATACATGGTCTACTGGTCACATGTGTTGAATTCCTCCGAGATCCATGCCTCATTCATTTTTAGAAATGTGAGGTAGTTAACACTGTCGTGAGCTAGGCGAGTACGCTTATCGGTCACAATCCCCCCTGCTGCGCTGAACGTCCTTTCGGACAGGACACTGGATGAGGGGCAAGCCAACAGTTCGATTGCAAATTGGGCAAGCTCTGGCCAGAGGTCAAGCCTGCCCACCCAGTAGTCTAGGGGTTCATCACTCCTCAGAGCGTCCACATCGGCCGTTAACCCAATGTAGTCGGACACCTGACGGTCTAGGCGTTCCCTGATGCTGGATCCGGATGACACCTGTCGATGGGTCGGCTGAAAGAATGACCTCATATCCGAAGTCACCAACACATCTTCAAACCGGCCTCTTCTTGCAGGCGCTGTTGGATTGGTACCCGCAAATCCTTCTCTGGGAGTGGGAATTGCTCCTCTGCCAGCGCACGCAAAAGCAGAATGCAGCATTTCTCGAAGCAAGGCCTGGAAGTGCTGCATTCTGACAGCCCTCTGCGACGGCGGTAACATTTCCGCCATTTTGTGTTTGTACCGGGGGTCTAAGTACGTTGCCACCCAGTACTGGTCCTTGACCCTCATGCTTTTTATACGGGGGTCCCTATTAAAACACTGGAGCATGAAGGCCCCCATTTGCACTAAAGTGGAAGCGGTGTGGTGGCCTGGCTCCTGCTCATCATCCAGGATAATGTCGTCCTCTTCATTCTCCTCTCCCCATCCTCGCACAACAGGGATCCCAGAAAGGTTTAAAGCATGCTCTTCTTGCTCCTGCTCATCCGCCCCGGCACCATCCTCCTCTGACTCCTCATCAGACTCCTGTTGTTGACTTGTCTCAGATAGAGTAGCCCCCCCTGGGAATTCATCCAGCATTGCGACTTCCTCATCTTCCCGCTCCTGCTCCTCCACAGCCTGATCAATGACACGACGCAATGCACGCTCCAGAAAGAAGGCATAAGGTACCATGTCACTGATGGCGCCATGGCTGCGACTGACCAGTTTGGTGATCTCCTCAAATGGCCGCAGAAGTCTGCATGTGTCGCGCATGAGCAGCCACTGGCGCGGTGAAAAAAAACCCAGCTCCCCAGAACCGTTTCTTTCGCAGAGTTCATACAGGTAGACGTTAACTGCACGTTTCTGCTGGAGCAGCCTATCAAGCATATAGAAGGTTGAGTTCCATCGCGTCGGGCAATCGCAAATAAGACGTCTGACCGGCAGATGGTGTCGCCGCTGAATGTCAGCAAGGCGAGCCATGGCCGTGTAAGATCTTCTGAAATGGGCCGAGATTTTCCTTGCCTGCCGCAAGATGTCCTGGACCCCAGGGTATTTGACAAGGAATCGCTGCACGACCAAGTTTAAGACGTGTGCCATGCACGGCACGTGCGTGATTTTGCCCTGTTTCAATGCGCTAAGCAGATTGGCACCGTTGTCACACACCACTTTACCAACTGTCAAATTGAGCGGTGTTAGCCACTCATCTGCCTGTGAACGCAAAGCTGAAAGGAGTGCCGGGCCAGTGTGGCTCTTTGCTTCCAGGCACAACAGACGCAGCACGGCATGGCAACGTCTCACCTGGCATGTGGAATAGGTTCTGGGGAGCTTGGGCGGTGCAGCGGAAGAGACGCTAGCAGCGGAAAAGGAGGAGGCAGCTGAGGAGGAGAGGGAGGAGGATGGAGTAGGAGGAGGAGAAGAAGAGTCAGGCCTGCATGCAATCCGTGGCGGTAAAACCAAATCTACACGGGTGCCACGGGTTACATGCTTGACGGCCGTCAGAAGGTTCACCCAGTGGGCAGTAAAACTGATATACCTTCCCTGCCCGTGTTTGCTAGACCACGTGTCTGTGGTCAGATGTATCTTGGCACCGACACTGTGTGCCAGAGATACATTCACTTGCCGCTGAACATGGCCATATAGCTCTGGGATGCCCTTCTCTGAGAAATACTTCCTTCCTGGGACCTTCCATTGTGGTGTTCCAATGGCCACAAATTTGCGAAAGGCCTCCGAGTCCACCAGTTTATATGGCAGTAGTTGGCGGGCTATGAGTTCTGACAAGCCAGCCGCCAACCGTTGGGCAAGAGGGTTATCCGGCGTCATCATTTTTTTACGCTCAAACATTAGGCCCACGGAAGCCTGCCTTTTTGCAGAAAAATGTGAGCTTGGCGTGATGGAAGGTGGAGTGGAGGACAATTGTGAGGAGAGAGGAGAAGGAGAAGTAGAAGACGAGGCTGGACGGTGAGAGCCTGCAGTGTGGCTTTGTGTGTTCCGTTGCTCCCACTGGGCTCGGTGATGGCTGCTCATGTGCCTTCTTAAGGCGGTCGTCCCTAGGTGAGTATTGGGCTTACCGCGACTAACGCGTTGACTGCAAAGATTGCAGATGGCAACGCTATTGTCAGCAGCGGACACGTTAAAAAAAGCCCACACTGCGGAGCCATGTGCCGGTGTCCTGGGAGCGCCAGATGTGACCGTACATGGTCGATGACTCGCTCCTGATACATTTGCAGTCTGCTTTGTCCCTGCTGTGCAATGTAAGTCATTGCTGCTTCTCCTCCCTATCTGCTGGTCCATATCTCCCTCTGAACTCCCCTCCTCTTCCTCTCTTGTGGGCACCCACGTGACATCACTAGACACGTCATCATCAACGTCACCTTCCCCACCGCTATAAGTAGAGATCTCGGAGTAGGCAGCAACACCGGGGACCAACCTCCTCCTTGGGCTGATCTGGGTACTGTCGTCAGACTGCTGAGTAGCGCTTGTTGCTACCTCCTCTTCCTGATCCAATACCAAGAGTGGCTGCGCATCAGAAATGTCCTCTTGATATGGATCGGAAAATAATTCCAGTGACTCAAGCGGAAGGTATGTGGTGGTGGTGGTGGTGGTCGTGTTGTTGGTGGTAGTGTCTTTGGGGGTGCACATAGCAGAGAGTGAAGAAGAGGGTGCAGATCGAGAGGATGAGGAGGGTGCAGAAGAGTAAGGCTGAGCGAGCCACTCAACCAAGTCTGGTGCATCCTTTAAAGTAATTGAACGCACCTTCTGCAACTTCCCACTTTGGCTCAAGCCTGTTGCTCCTGCCCTACCCCTACCACCCCTGCGGAAGGGCCTGCCTCTTCCTCTGCCTGTCATTTTTTAAATGACCCTGTGACAAAACTCTTAGTCCCTATACCGATGAAGGACTGCTGCAGTATAGGGCAGCAGTCAGCAGTGGTGCACGTCAACCCTATCTATTGTGGACCGATAGCGGTCCTTACAGAACAGCAGACTGTACCGCACTCAAGCCTATGTACCGTAGCACCCTATACCAAGTTACCAGTCCTTATAAGAACTTTTGTGGACCAAGCAGGTTGTGTATTAGTGTTTAGCAGACTGTATGTCAGTCCCTATACCGCTGAAGGACTGCTGCAGTATAGGGCAGCGGTCAGCAGTGGTGCACGTCAACCCTATCTATTGTGGACCGATAGCGGTCCTTACAGAACAGCAGACTGTACCGCACTCAAGCCTATGTACCGTAGCACCCTATACCAAGTTACCAGTCCTTATAAGAACTTTTGTGGAACAAGCAGGTTGTGTGTTAGTGATTAGCAGACTGTACGTCAGTCCCTATACCGCTGAAGGACTGCTGCAGTATAGGTGAGCGGTCAGCAGTGGTGCACGTCAACCCTATCTATTGTGGACCTATAGCGGTCCTTACAGAACAGCAGACTGTACCGCACTCAAGCCTATGTACCGTAGCACCCTATACCAAGTTACCAGTCCTTATAAGAACTTTTGTGGAACAAGCAGGTTGTGTGTTAGTGATTAGCAGACTGTACGTCAGTCCCTATACCGCTGAAGGACTGCTGCAGTATAGGTGAGCGGTCAGCAGTGGTGCACGTCAACCCTATCTATTGTGGACCTATAGCGGTCCTTACAGAACAGCAGACTGTACCGCACTCAAGCCTATGTACCGTAGCACCCTATACCAAGTTACCAGTCCTTATAAGAACTTTTGTGGACCAAGCAGGTTGTGTATTAGTGTTTAGCAGACTGTACGTCAGTCCCTATACCGCTGAAGGACTGCTGCAGTATAGGGCAGCGGTCAGCAGTGGTGCACGTCAACCCTATCTATTGTGGACCTATAGCGGTCCTTACAGAACAGCAGACTGTACCGCACTCAAGCCTATGTACCGTAGCACCCTATACCAAGTTACCAGTCCTTATAAGAACTTTTGTGGACCAAGCAGGTTGTGTATTAGTGTTTAGCAGACTGTACGTCAGTCCCTATACCGCTGAAGGACTGCTGCAGTATAGGGCAGCGGTCAGCAGTGGTGCACGTCAACCCTATCTATTGTGGACCGATAGCGGTCCTTACAGAACAGCAGACTGTACCGCACTCAAGCCTATGTACCGTAGCACCCTATACCAAGTTACCAGTCCTTATAAGAACTTTTGTGGACCAAGCAGGTTGTGTATTAGTGTTTAGCAGACTGTACGTCAGTCCCTATACCGCTGAAGGACTGCTGCAGTATAGGGCAGCGGTCAGCAGTGGTGCACGTCAACCCTATCTATTGTGGACCGATAGCGGTCCTTACAGAACAGCAGACTGTACCGCACTCAAGCCTATGTACCGTAGCACCCTATACCAAGTTACCAGTCCTTATAAGAACTTTTGTGGAACAAGTGAGTTGTGAATGTTTAGCAGACTGCAGCAGAAGGGCAGCAGTCAAGTATAATATCCTTTCTATATTTGGAAGAAAGAATATTATACATGTACAAGCCTATTACTGTACCACTGATACCAGTCCTGAAAAGAACCTTTGTGGAACTAATAATAACAGCAAGTCTTTAAAATTACCCTCACTGCCTGACAACACTGCTTCCTTCCTGTCCCTATACAAATTGGCAAAAAAAGAGTAGGCTGGAACGATTAGTGGTTACTGGAACAGCTCTTTTGTGGACCTTGATAGTAACAGCTAATGATGATGATGATGATGATGATGAAAGACTAATCTGGCTGTCCCTGTAGCATACACCGTCCTTTCCCTTTCTCTAAACTAACAAAAGACACTCAGGCTGCTGCAAGAATCAGCAGCACAGCAAACCTATCAACACCTAACACCTATACCAGTCCTGAAAAGAACTTTTGTGTACCAAATAGCTAGTGGTTTATCTCTCCCTACTCCACACAGGAACCTGTCCCTATCGTAACAGAAGAAAGAATGTAAAATGGCCACCGGATCGGGTGTATTTATAGGTTAGGGGGAATGTCCAAGTGTCCATGTGCTGTCATGTCTCAATTGGCTGTCCTGTATCACATGATAAACGTGTCACCAAAGGTTAAAGTTCTTGTATACATTAAACACGTAAGTCCGCCGCGGCGAACGACGGAAAAAGGCGTTCGAACGCGCGGACCGCGAATGTCGGAAATTCGCCGCGAAACGACCGCCGGGCGAAACGTTCGTCCATCACTAATCTCCTGTACTATGTCTGCAGTCTCTGACCATCTCCTGTATTATATCTGCAGTCTCTGACCCTCTCCTGTACTATCTGCAGTCTCTGATCATCTTCTGTACTGTGTCTGCAGTCTCTGATCATCTCCTGTATCATGTCTGCAATCTTTGATCATCTCCTATAGTATGTCTGCAGTCTCTGATCAATTACTGTATTATGTCTGCAGTCTCTGATCATCTCCTGTATCATGTCTGCAATCTTTGATCATCTCCTATAGTATGTCTGCAGTCTCTGATCAATTACTGTATTTTGTCTGCAGTCTCTGATCATCTCCTGTATTATGTCTGCAGTCTCTGATCATCTCCTGTACTATATCTGCAGTCTCTGACCATCTTCTGTACTATGTCTGCGGTCTCTTATCATCTCCTGTATTATGTCTGCAGTCCCTGACCCTCTCCTGTGTTATATCTGCAGTCTCTGACCATCTCCTGTACTATGTCTGCAGTCTCTGACCCTCTCCTGTGTTATATCTGCAGTCTCTGACCCTCTCCTGTACTATGTCTGCAGTCTCTGACCCTCTCCTGTGTTATATCTGAAGTCTCTGACCATCTCCTGTGTTATATCTGCAGTCTCTGACCCTCTCCTGTGTTATATCTGTAGCCTCTGACCCTCTCCTGTACTATGTCTTAAGTCTCTGACCCTCTCCTGTACCATGTCTACAGTTTCTGACCCTCTCCTGTACCATGTCTGCAGTTTCTGACCCTCTCCTGTACCATGTCTTAAGTCTCTGACCATCTCCTGTACCATGTCTGCAGTCTCTGACCCTCTCCTGTACCATGTCTGCAGTATCTGACCCTCTCCTGTACCATGTCTTAAGTCTCTAACCCTCTCCTGTAGTATGTTTTGCAGTCTGTGACTATCTCCTGTAGTATTTCTGCAATAAAAGGGGCTACAGGCACAGTAGGTGGTGAGAGAAAGTGTACCTAGGCATGGTGGATAGTGAGGGATGGGGGGCTCAGGCATGTTGGGTGGTGAGGAAAGAGGGCTGTTGGTGCAGTGGGTGGTAAGGCAAGGGAGGCTGCAGGCATAGTAGATAATGAGGAACGGGGTCCCAGGTGTAGTGGGTGGTGATGGAAAGAATGCCTTGGCACAAGTGTTGGTTAATAAAGGCAAGGCTGTAGAGAAAATTTTAATGTAGCATACAGGCCAAGGGGCTTCATAATCCAGGGCCCACCAAATTCCTCAGCACCAGGCCGAACGACCAGGCCGCAAAGGCAAAGGCACACAGTGGAAAAAAAACATTGTGACAGATTGTCACACACTGGGATGTGTGATCAAAGAGTGTATTGTGCTATTATTTAATGAAACTGCAAGTAGCTGGTCTTGCCTAGGGTGCAAAATAGTCTATTTTTTTTTTTTATCATGTTCAAGGGGAAGGAATTTGATGCCCTGGTGGGTCAATATAGGGAACATGGCCTCAAAGAGGCCAAAGGATCAGAACTAAATTCCCTGTTTCTCCAACTTAAAACTTTGGTAGAAAGTAAGGTGTCCCTCTTTTGGCAAGTCGAGAATTTTGAACACTATTTACAGGATGAAATAAACCCTTTGGGCTTGAGGGTTCAGATTTTTCCTACCTTGGAAAATCTGGATAATACCTTCAAGAAAAGGTGGGAGAATAATTTACAACAATGCACGAAAACAATGATGCGCTTGCTAATAGAGGAATGCCAAAAAAGGATTGCTTCCTTGGAAAAGGAGATAGAAGTGGTTTATACTAAACTTGAACCCTTCTAAGACATGCTGGCATTCAAGAAACAGGAAGAACGTATAAAAAATCAGATTGACATAATGGTTAAATAATCCATCTCTCTGAAGGAGAAAAAATTCTGGAGGACAAAGTGGCCTTCAGTGAAGGAAAGGCATATAGGAAGCAACAACGGACTCCCCATGGGCGTCAGTCGGGGGGGTAAAAAAATAAATTTCAAAAGGTCAGCCAACATTATTAACAGAGAGGATGACAGGGGATCGAATTCACCTCTCAATTCCATGTCCTCCACATGTTCACAAACATCTAAAAAAGCTTCAAGAAAGCAAAAATGGCATTCACCTGAACCTATAGCCACTAATAAAAGATACATTACGGAGGCTCCAGCTGCCACACAACTCTCTTCGTTGGCGGCAGGAACTGAGCGCACATTGAGATCAGGCAATACGCGTGGAGGTCAAACAGGACAGAGTCGGGTTGGCTTGGACCCTCCTGGTACAAGTGGAAAAAACGATACCACTGAGACACAATGACAGAGGACAGACACACAAGTTTTAGATGAGACTTTAAATATCATTAATCTCTCTGATTATAAACTGTTGATGAGATGGCACTACTAAGTAAGGGCCTTACCCTTTGCCCTTCTTCCAATATCGACACCTTCGAAACCATCAAAGACTTGAACCTTTTTGCCCGTAAATTAATTCTGAAATATATGTACATCAAACCCAAGCAGCTAATAGGTCCCCAGCGGAGGGAGCAACAAGCGCTAGATGATCTGGTGTCGCTCTTGGAAGAACAGGAAGAAAGGGAACTAATTGACACCTTGGATTTAGATACACTTCTTACTAACATTACAGGTGCGGGCGCCGGACGCAGTGCAATATGTGAAGCACCACGTCTATCACGAGATTGCAGACGAGGCGCTTCATTTGCCCAAAAAAAACTTGCTCTGTGGCGCGGTCGATCGCGCAGTGCATGCACGAGTCGCGCAGCGCAATGGGAATGCTCCACGTTGTCTCTGGGACACGTGTGTGTCCCAGCACAGCTGGACAAGAAGAGGCATAGACTCCCGTGGGAGTCAATGCCTGGAAGTGGGTGAAAATACCTCTCTTAGACAGGTATCTGCACCCCCCTCCCCCCTGAAAGGTGCCAACTGTGACACCGGAGGGGGGGAGGGTTCCGATGAGTGGTGGAACTCCGCTTTATGAAAAATACTGCACATTGAAAGGAAAGTAGGTACAGGTTCTTCTCAATGGAGGACTGTTAGTACTGGGTACTTTTCTACTGCGATTAATGGAAATCTCCTCTGAGAGAATTACTGTGCTGCCATTGTTGACCTCTCCTGTTGGACGGCAGCACAACCACCCCTCTGCTTATTGACTTTGTGAATTTTTTTCGGTGGTTGCATGGCAGCACAACCCCCCACACCCCTTTTATCAACTTCATACATTTTTTTTGGTAGTTGGACGGCAGCCTGCCCCCCCCCCCCCCATCAACTTCCTTAATTTTTAGTGGTTGGACGGCAGCAGATCTTGTGTGAGCTCAGAGAATTCATACCTGTGACCCATGATTGTATTAAAATGTCATACCTGTGACCCGTGATTGTCGTATGATGTCATACCTGTGGCCCATGATCATAGTATGATCTCATACTACTACACAGAATGTGCAGCCTGGTATATGATGTGCAGAGCCCTGTGTATATGATGTGCAGAGCCCAGTGTATAATGTGCAGCCTGGTATATGATGTGCAGAGCCCGGTGTATAATGTGCAGCCTGTTATATGATGTGCAGAGCCCGGTGTGTAATGTGCAGCCTGGTATATGATGTGCAGAGCTCTGTGTATAATGTGCAGCCTGGTATATGATGTGGATTATATAAGGGGTGTGGCTTATGAGAAGTGGGAGGGGCCGACCGTGGAGGGGCGGGGTCTTGCGCCCCCCCCCATCCTAAAACTTCACCAGCCGCCACTGGTTCCTTCATCCAAACACAATTGTCCTCTTGACCTCTGCATGTTTAAACCCCCTCTTTTTTCTTGTGTGCTCCTCTGATTGGGGTTTTTTGGTGAGGATATTTTTTAACAAGAGATATGTCTGGTTCTGCTCCGCTTCCCCAGTGATTTGGGGGCGATCCAGTTCAATGCAGAGGGTTTCTCAATCAGGTTGAGATATACTTTGAAATGCTGCCCCAGGCGTTTCCCACGGACAGAAGCAAAGTAGGTTTCGTGATATCTTTGCTTTCTGAGAGAGCCTTGGCCTGGGCTAACCCTTTATGTGAGACACAAAAACCTGTTGTCTTGAGTTACCCTCAGTTTGTGGCCTCCTTTAAAAGGGTTTTTGACGTTCCCGCACGCTCCGCTTCTGCTGCCAAGTGCCTCATGTCCATCAAACAGAGTACGAGAACTGTTGCCGACTATGCCATTGAATTCCGTACTCTGGCAGCAGAGGTTGCTTGAAACAATGAGGCCCTCGTGGTTGCTTTTTCTCATGGTCTCTCGGATTCTTTCAAGGATGAGATAGCAGCCAGAGATATACCCACTGAGCTGGAGAGCTTGATCTCATTTTCCATCCTCATTGACTCCAGACTCAGAGAAAGACTTTCTCTTAAGGAGCGCTTGCAGAAGCCCCCTGTACGTTTGCCTCCCACCCATGCCTCCCTCGCCTCCCATGCCTCCTGGTATTGAGTTGGTCAGTGAAGATGAACACATGCACCTGGGCTTCATGGATCTCTCTGCGGATTAGAGAGCCTTTAGGAGGAGGGAGATATTGTGACTTTATTGTGGCCAGGCAGGTCACTTTTTGAAGTCTTGTCCTACCTGTCCAGGGAACGCCCGAACCTTGAGGTCCTGTCATGGACAGACCTTAGGTGGCGTTGTTTCGTCCCCAGTTATCCAGAAGGATAGCCCCTGGTTTTGGTCACCCTTTCTTGGGCTGAGTCATCCATCGAGATACAGGCTCTAATCGACTCTGGGGCTGCAGGCCTGTTCATTGATGCTGCATTTGTTTCGCAGCACTCGATTCCGCTGCAGCTGCATGACACTCCACTTGCCATTGAGGCTCTTGATGGGAGACCTTTACAGCCTGCCCATGTGACTCATGAGACGGTTCCGTTGTCCGTGGACGTAGGGGCTCTTCAACATGAGATAATCCAATTCCAAGTTATTTCCTCACCCAGATTTCCGCTGGTTATTGGTTATCCTTGGTTACAGAGGCACAACCCCTCTTTTGATTGGCTCCGTGCCGAGGTTCTCTCCTGGTCAACACAATGCAGTGAGACATGTTTCCTGAAGGTATCCAAGGTCCTGTGCACCGCTTCACTCCCCTCCCTGCCAGAGGAGTATCGTGATTTTGGCGATGTCTTTGATAAAGGTCAAGCCGGTAGTTTGCCTCCACACCGGCCTTATGATTGCGCAATTGACCTTCAACCTGGTGCCATACCTCCTCGTGGCCGGGTTTACCCTTTGTCGGTCTTGGAGGATAAGGCCATGGAGGAGTATGTTGCTGACACACTTTCTCGAGGTTTCATCCGCAAGTCCTCGTCTCCTGATGGTGATGGTTTCTTCTTTGTGAAAAAGAAGAGTGGTGAACTGAGACCTTGTATAGATTATAGGGGTCTCAATCGTGTCACGATTAAGAATGCCTACCCGATTCCATTGATTACAGAGTTATTTGACCGCCTCAAGGGAGCAACGGTTTTCACAAAGCTTGACCTGAGAGGGGTCAACTGCGTTTAATACCAGAACAGGTCATTATGAATACCTGGTAATGCCTTTTGGCCTTTGTAACGCCCTGGCAGTTTTCCAGGAGTTTATTAACAATGTCCTCCAAGATTTGTTGCAATTGTGTATGCTGGTTTATCTTGATGATATCCTCATATTTTCCAAGTCCCTGGAGAGCCACCACACAGATGTCTGTCCTGTACTTCAGAAACTAAGAGAGAACAATCTCTATTGTAAACTGGAGAAGTGCAAGTTCCACCTTGAACAGGTTACATTCCTGGGCTATGTCATTTCCACTGCTGGTTTTTCGATGGACCCAGAGAAACTGTCGGCAGTCCTACAGTGGCCTCGACCCGTGGGTTTACATCCTCTGCAGCGTTTTCTGGGCTTTGCCAACTACTATTGGAAGTTTATTTGTACCTTCTCGTCTCTGGTCAAGCCTCTGACTGATATGACCAGAAAGGACAGTAACCCACAGAGTTGGTCTCCGGAGTCCATTAAGGCCTTTGAGACTCTCAAGGCTGCCTTTGTTTCTGCTCCTGTGCTGGCACATCCTGATCCTACGTTGCCTTTTATCCTAGAAGTTGATGCTTCTGAGACTAGAGTTGGCTCCCTTCTGTCTCAACGTCCTAATTCTGAGAGCGCTATGCATCCGTGTGGCTACTTTTCCAAGAAATTGTCACCTGCTGAATGCAATTATGAGATTGGTGACAGAGAGCTGTTGGCGATCATTTCAGCCCTGAAAGAATGGAGACATCTCCTTGAAGGTACCACTGTGCCCGTTCTTATTCTTACTGACCATAAGAATCTTACATTCTTGTCTGAGGCTAAGCGACTCTCTCCCAGAAGGGCGCAATGGGCTCTTTTCTTGTCGAGCTTTAATTACATTGTCTCATTCTTACCCGGTACTAAGAATGTAAGGGCTGATGCCTTGTCATGACAATTTTCCTCCACTTCCAAGTCGGAGTCGGTTCCGGTTTCTATGATTCCTCCTGATCCTATCTTGGCTACGGTTTGCACCAGTCTTACTTCTCATTTGGGTGACAAAATTCTTGCTGCTCAGGTGCATGCTCCTCCTGATAAACCTTGTGACTGCTGCTTTGTCCCAGAGAGTTTCCGTACTGCAATGCTCCAGACTTACCATTCTCCCAAAGCAGCTTGCCATCCTGGGAGGAATCAACTCATTTGGGCCATATCCCAACAATTCTGGTGGCCTAGTCTACGGGCTGATGTTACTGCCTTCGTAGCTGCCTGTCCCGTGTGTGCTCAGAGTAAGACTCCACGACACCTTCCAGTGGGCCTCCTACAACCCATACCCAATGAAGAGAGGCCCTGGACTCACCTGTCTATGGATTTCATTGTGGAATTGCCCAACTCCCAAGGCAACACTGTTATCCTTATGGTGGTTGACCGGTTCTCAAAGATGTGTCATTGTATTCCACTTAAGAAGTTGCCCACCTCTAAGGAACTGGCTTCCATTTTTACTCGGTAGATCTTTCGCTTACATGAGCTACCCAATGTGATTGTTTCGGATAGGGGCAGTCAGTTTGTCTCCCGGTTCTGGCGAGCCTTTTGTGCACAGTTACAAATCCAGCTTGTGTTCTCTTCTGCGTATCACCCACAGTCTAATGGGGCTGCAGAACGAGCCAATCAGTCCTTGGAGCAATTCCTACGTTGCTATATTTCTGACCATCATAACAACTGGTCTGACCTATTACCTTTGGCAGAGTTTGCTCACAACAGTGCCTTGAATTCTGCCTCCCGATCGTCTCCATTTATGGCGAATTATGGTTTCCAACCTTCCATGTTGCCTGACTCGTTTGTTCCGCAGAGTATTCCTGCATTAGAGGAGCATCTCCGTGGTCTTCGTTCCACTTGGGTACAAGTCCAGGAAGCTTTGTGTCTTGCTAATGATAGGTACAGACTCCATGCTGACCGCAGACGCCTGCCTGCGCCTTCCTACCAGGTTGAGGACAGGGTCTGGCTGTCATCTTGCAACCTCCAGCTTCGTGTTCCCTCACTGAAGTTTGCACCTCGGTTTATTGGGCCTTTCTGTATCCTTTGCAGGATTAACCCAGTAGCTTACGCGTTGGACCTTCCTCCTAGTATGCGCATCTCAAATGTGTTTCATGTCCCCTTATTGAAACCGTTGGTCTGTAACCGATCTTACCACCTCTGTGCCACGTCCTCACCCTATTCAGGTTGAGAACCATAAGGAGTATGAGGTACAGTCCATTGATGACTCCCGTAGGTTCTGTGGGCGCATACAGTACCTGGTGCGTTGGAAGGGGAACGGTCCGGAGGAACGCTCCTGGGTTTCATCCTCTGACCTACATGCCCCTGTCCTCCTCCGCGAGTTCCATAGATGGTTTCCCCTCAAGCCCGGTGGCCCTCCGAGGGAGAGGGGTCATTGAGGAGGGCGTACTGTGCGGGCTGGCTTAGCCCTTCCTTCTCTGGGCTGGCCGCTCAGCTGTCGGCTAATTGCCAGCTCTCTTCTCTCTCCACAGTTACCAGCTGTTCCTGATGATGCTCGTCTGACCTGCCTACTTAAAGCCTTCCAGCTCACTTCACCTCTGCCTTCGCCTTGGTCACATCACTAGAAACCATCTCCTGCGGTTTGTTTAAAAACTGGCTTGCTGACATCCCTTCTGGCTCCTTATCCTGCTTGCTGTGCTCTACTTGGATCCCTGACTTCTGGCCTGGCTGACTACCCGATCTGGTTACTGGACTCTGGCTATGCTTGACTACACTTTTTCTATTTACCTTTTTTTTAAATTAATAAACAAGTGTGATTTAATTGTATTTATGTCTCAGCCTGATTCATGGTTTCTGACATAGCCACCCTGCGACGCCTGGGGATGCCGACCTCCATTTTGTCCTGGATCTCTGCCATCTACTCTACCCCCACTGCTACGATCAGGGTAAACGGAGCCGATTCCAGCCCTTTTGCTATAAGTAATGGCACGAGACAGGGGTGTCCGCTTTCCCCGCTCCGCTTCATACTCTCCTTAGACCCCCTATTGCAACACATTAGGATAAACCCAGTCATTAAAGGACTGGTAACCAACACATACCACCATAAAGTTGCTGCCTATGCAGATGACCTTCTGTTTTACATGTCAGAACCGCATACCTCCCTCCCGGTTCTCCTCTCTGCAATGTGCCAATACAGTGACAATTTTCCCTTCTGGTGGACTCAGGCTATCCAATACTTAGGCACCAAGATCCCTCCTAACCTTAATCTCATCTACCAACTTAACTTCCAGCCCCTCCTGAACATATTTTCATCTAATTTAGACAGATGGAAGAATATGGCAGTTTCCTGGTTCGATAGATGCAATATCTTAAAGATGAACATCATGCCGAGGCTGCTCTACCTTTTACAAGTTTTGGCAATTAAGATACCACAGAGCTTCTTTAGTAAGCTACGTACAACTTTCGTTAACAATGTCTGGCTGGGCAAGCCTTCGCGGCTTAAGAGATCACTTCTACAGCGACCAAAACCAGAGGCGGAGTTGGCCTCCCCGACTCAGCCCTTTACTATATAGCGGTTCACATGAACAGAGTAGTGGATTGGTGTAGGCATTTACCCCATAAATTATGGGTGCACCTGGAACAAGAAACAGTGCCGATTCCCTTAGCAGGCTTACCTTGGAGTGGGACCCAGTTCTCATAATTCTCCTTCCCACACCCTCGGATCGAGCCCACTTTGCAGGAGCTTCACAGATACTTTAGGATAGCAGAGAATGCCAGCTTTCCCTCCCCTTTAACACCCATAATTGGACACGCGGACTTCACACCAAGTATATCTGACAGGTCCTTCTGGCTCCAGTCAGACCAGAACTTGGTTAGAGCCTCTTCATTTCTTGGCCCCTCTGCGTGGGTGGACCCCTCAAGCCCTTATCCTATCCTTAATTCTTCCATTTTGGGTAGATGGAAGATCTCACAACTTTCCCACTTCCTCTGATCCCTCCCGGAAACTGGAGGTTTCCGTAGACAGCCTAAGTCTTTTGAAGACCTGTGCCTGGGAGAAGAACCCGTAAGGAAATCTCTTTCTTACTCCTACAACATCTTACTGGCTCACACATCACAACATGATCCCCCATATTTGAAAAAATGGGAGAGAGATCTCAACATTACGTTTACTGAGGATCAAAAGAATCGTATCCCCCTTTTTGCACATAAATCGTCCTTGTGTAGCAAATACCAGGAGATCACCTACAAGATCCTCACGCGCTGGTATAGGACCCCATCAGTGTTGGCTTCAATATTCCCAGGACATAGCCCTCTGTGCTGGAGATGTGGTACCCAAACTTGAACTATCCTTCACATCTTTTGGGAGTGTCCAGAGCCGTCTCTTTTCTGGAGACAGATCACTCACAAGATTACCGACGTCTCTCTTCAGGACAACCCGGCAGCTGTACTTCTAAATCTAACGCCCATGTCTTGTAAGCGATATTGCAAATCTTTACTGAAACACCTCTTGAATTCAGCCAGGGCTTGTATACCCAGTGCGTGGAAGCAACAATCTCCACCGGCAGTGTCACAATGGTTTGCCAGGGTGTGTGATATTCAGCGGATGGAGCATCTTACAGCTGCCATAGGGGATAAAGAGGAGGAACACAACACTCTCTGGACACACTGGGATCTGTTCCGATTCTCAGACTAATTCAAGTCTTACTTTTGAGTGACTCACCAAAAGGAGAGCGGAGGGCCGTCGGCCTTGCCAGAACTTTCTAATCCCCCCCAACTGTTCCTTCTTATAGCTTTTCAAATCTCTTGGTTTGCGGTGTTACACTAATGTTACGCCTGCGAATCCAGGACTAAGAGCCACACCTTATATCAGGTTATAATGCCCTGTTTTAGTACCTTTAGTACCTTTAGTATGATATTCATAGGTCCAATAACTTTATCACTCTTTACAGCTAAGTGATTCACAGCACAGTATAGATTCATGTAAAGGATATTTATAGCACAGTTTTGGAACCACAGTTTTCTGATTTACCGGGATACTATAAGGGAACCTGGATTGTTATATCATTAAGGTATTTGGAAATTTTGAAGGGTTACTGTTATGGCCCATCATTTGATGTAGTTGATCAATGTATGTGATATTATGCCATTTTGTGTAACCTGCATACCTTAAATAAAGTTTAATAAAAACAAAAACAAGTGTGATTTAACTGTACTTCTGTCTCGGTCTGATTTCTGACAGTTAGGGGATTTTCTCTTCCTGTTCACCACTGCAGTAAAGCCTGGACATACAGCCAAGACAGCTGATGGGGGAAAGGCACACACCCCCTCTCCTCATAAGTAAAGACTTTCAGTGCTGTTTGTTAAATCGTTAAGCACTCTGCTAATCTATTGATAGCATCCTCCCCAACACAAAACTCAGGCTACTTTTATATCACAGTTGAGGGAGAACTTGTCAGAAGTTATCAGGTTAATAACAGAAGAACAGAGCAGGAGACAGCTATGGGTCATAGTGCTTTGAAAAGAGATAAGAAAACACTGCAGATAGATGTGCCCAGCTCAAATTTCATGAATCAGGTTTACATCCACTTTAATTTAAAAAATAAAGGTTACAGAGGCAACCAGCTGCTTAGTCCCTAGGGGTAATTTTGCATTTAATATTTGTTGCTTTGATGGACATTATGTTAAATCGCACCTTGCAAATGTAACATGGCTCCCTCTCAATGAACCCTTAGATGGACATGCTGTCATCTCTGATGTATATTCTATGCATTCTCTTTATTGTTTGCTTGTGACGAAAATAAAGTATTGAAAATAAAAAAAGAGTTATAAAAACTCATAGTCAAAGCCATAATATTGCATAATAATATTGCATTCCCCTGCATTATCGCTCTCTGGAGTCTTCCCTCTCCACTCATGATACAACAATGGATCCACGGGTTTAACAATATCCAACACATGGAGGATCTCACTAGTTCTATGAAAGACACCTCTTATAAATTCTATATTTTTTGGCTCTACTGGATTGAGAAAACCTTCCCTGACAAATACAAAAGTCCACTCCTTATCCCCTGCTATCCCATAACCCTTTCTTTCTCCTCTTCCTTCCCTTGTTCCCACCTCCTTTCTTATTTTTTTTTCTTCCCTCTCTTCTCATCCATACATAACACCCCCCCCCCCCCCAGCTCCTTCTCTTGCTACTTTTAGAGGGCTGGCCCCTTACCTGTCCCCTACCTCACTCCCTCATAACCCTCTCTGGCCACTTTCTAGGCTAATAGTCAAGGAACTATCAAATAATTGACTGGCATTGCCCTGAGGGACATGTACCAAAGCAAAAGAATAAAATATTCAATTTGGCAAAAGTGAGTAATTCCTAAAGTGAAACATTAAACATGCAAAAGCATCTATGTAAAGTATACAACCTTTTAGAGCAACACTGACATTTACAAAAAAAAAGTGTGTTTGGCAATAACATGACAGCCCCCCAGAGATTCCACTCATCTCTACCAGACGCCTATGCTAGATGACAGTCTGAAATAGGTGATTATAAAAGACACACACACAAGAAAAAAGAGGCATGGGGTTTCCCCATAATTCAAACTAGGCCCTTCAGTTATGGTATAAATTTTAAGAGGGATCCCATGCAAAAAACAAAAGAAAAAAACTAAAACAAAACAGCATGACACACACACACACACTCCATACAGGAGATTTATTTGAGCATGCAATGGGAAAGAGGGGAGCGAGCATATGCATGGTACCCCCCTATGTTGAAGGCATGTGGCCTGGTATGGTTCAGGAGGGGAGCTACACGCTCATCCCTTCCCTTTTCTAGTCAGCCAGCAGCCAGGCTACATGCTCAGATAAGGGTCTGGTATGGATTTTTGGGAGGGAATCCACTCTTTTTTCTTGTTTTTTTTGCGAGGAGTGCCCCATGCCATTTTTTCTTTTAACAATCCCTGGTTCATTTGCTTACATTTCCAGGGATTCCTGGCCAGATGCAAGGGGGCCATATGTCATACAGTATATACCAGCGTAAGTAATACCAGTATTTTATATAATGGTCATAGGTGCTGAATGGGTAAATGTTCGGGCATTTGTCTGAACGCCCAGATAGTTGTGTTTTCACCAAACCTGAAGCTCATCCCTACTTCTGAGCCATACAAACCTATTTTATGAGGAAACAAGAAACTAGGGTATTAAGTTTGATGGACAGACCAACACAATTGCCAGTTCTCAGCCCTATCAAGATCTCATGTTAAGAGCTTCACCATAAGGTCAGAGATAAATGCCATACAGATCATTAACATCTCTTGGAAAAGCTAAAGAGAGATTGAAGGGCAAGGATACTGGTCACTTCATGGACCTAATATGGCCACATGGCCATATTTAGTCAACCACATTGTCAAAATGTGGCCATATTAGGTCATTGATGTCACCAGCATTTCCACGCCCACAGTTGAGTTGGCCAGCAGACTGCTATCATATAACAGTTTTCAGCGGGTTTGGCCCAAACTTTAGCTCATCCCTAATTGTGACTATAAAGTTAAATTTTGAGCTCATCGCTCCAAATGATTTTGTTTCAGAAATTTTAGGCTTCTCTATGAGCTGTTTGACACATTGCAAGCAGGCTTTATATAAACCTATGAGCTCAACTGTCACTAGGATAGGAGTCACTTTTAGTAGCTACAGACCAATTAGAAGCTCCTAACTTTGCCACACTGCTGCTGCATCTCTGGCCCAAGCTGCAGTTTTTTTTACTCTAAGCCCTTGTACACACGGTTGGAGATTCCGACAACCAAATCCGTCGGATTTTGTCCGTCGGATTTTGTCCGACGGATTTTGTCCGAAACTATTGCATACACACGGTCGGACAAAGTTGTCGGAAAATCCGACGTGATGACGTTATTTCGTTACGACGGGACTACGTTCACGCTAGTAGCCAATAGCTTTGGTGTAGGAATTTGATCTGAGCATGCGTGGCACTTTGTCCGATCGGAATTCTCTACACATGATCGGAGTATGTCCGATCGGAGCATTTTGTCGGAAAATTTTACCAACAAGTTGGAAAACTTGGTCCGTCGGATACTCCGACGGAAACAGTCCGATGTGGACCACACACAGTCGGAATATCCGACCAAACGGTCCGATCGGACACATTCCATCGGAATCTCCGAATGTGTGTACAAGGGCTAAGAACTGGCAATGTATATGCTTTTGAAGTCACTACATGCAGTCATGCTTAATGTCAGAATTTCTGAAAGAGTAATGTATAACTACAGCCAGTTAAAACCCCTGCTGGGGCTTTTATTGCTGTCTGTATGTTTGTGGGGGAGATTCACTCTCTCAATTTGTCCTGGTGATCTATTACTGGAACAATGAGCGAGGGAATTCCAAAATTTTGAATTGTCACGAAAACAGAAATAGAGGGCAAATCTTCCAATGGGGACACTTGTTCTGGTAACAACTAATTAAGAGAGCACATTTTTCTCACTTTGGAGAGATTACCTCCCTTTCTGTTTCTCTCCAGGATAGAAAGCGGATAAAAATCTGCCCAGTGGGACACAGATGGCAAAAAACAAACAAATCTGACGGGTTTAGCTATTTTCTAAAAACACAAAACCAGCTCAACTCACCAACCAGTCTTCTTACCAACCAAATTATCCTGTCCAAAAGTATGCGTTAAAAACAGGGGTTTAGTTTAGCTTTAGTTTACACATTTGCAAACACATGTGTAAGCTGCAAGGCCCCTTCATGGCATCCTGTATTACTTGAATTCTTAACCCTTATACATGTAGCACTAACCCCTGAAGGAGCTGCTGATTAGATTGGGCTTACCGTTACCTTCTTCTCCTCGATTTGTGTCTAGGAGTTTCCTGTGGTAGATGCCCGGTAACTCTAGAGACTGACGACAGATCCGCATGAAGGGATTTTTATTGCAAAAACTTCAACAACGAACAGTCTCTTTAAAATAGGATCAGAGTGTTAGGAAGGAAGTTCAGGTACTCTTAGTGTCAAAGTCAATAATGAAGGACTTGCTTACTTTGACTAGATCCAGAGAATATCCATTCACAACTGGATGTTCACTCAGGTTGGATAGCCCCTCTCTCACAAGGCCTAGCAGCCAACAAAGTGCTTTACTCAGGAACAAGTCTCTGCCACAGACGTTGTTGTAGAACTTACAGGAATACGTCTCTGCCACAGACGGTGTTGTAGAACTTCAGGAAACTAAAATTTGTGGAACACTCGTATGATACCTGGATCTTTCAGCCAGCTTGGCGATACCCACGAGACAGGATTCACTTAGGTACTTCAGCCCCTCCAGACTCTTGCTAAGAAGCCATCCAATGCGTGGCCTTCTTCTGAAGAGTCCTCCCCTGGATAGCTACGAAGTTACTGGGCCTCTCCAACTACCGGAGACGACACCAGACCACCTTGGAATCCTTCTTTAGTTTCCTTGCCTCGGGCTAGCCAGCCCCGAGACAACAATTCGGGTGGATCCCCACCCCAGGCCATAGCCTTCCTGGGGGCTGGTCAGGAGGACCAGGACCATGGAGTCAGAACGTACTTCTGGATCGTAACCCCCAAACCACGTGACATCTGCATCTTAAGTACCCTCCCCCCGAAAGCACAGCAAGAGTGACACTCCCACTGGGCAGACTACGAGAGAGAGTAACTTAAAGCACCCAACTAGACTGTGGTTCCATGTCTGCCAGAAGAGACAGCGCCCCCTGTGGCCAGGCTGAACATCCCGTAGTCCAGTCAGACTGATGCTGAGGTCCAAGTTTAGAACAATTGTACCCAAACCAAACTACAGTTCAGGTGTAACATTAACTTTCAAAACATATAGCACATGCTCTTCAGGAGCTGGCGCTACATACATTTATGAGAGTCTCCACTTGCATTCTAATGGATAGATAAGGGGCTGGTGGGCCTGGAGGTAGCCCAATCCTCCTTAAAGGCACAGGGATACACTGTATACCCAGCTCATAGCACAATGGCAGCTAAGGTGCCCAGTGTGTTCCCTCACCAATATTTACACCAGTAACAAAGAGATGGCCCCTGCCCTATCTATAACTGGCCTTCACAGCAATGAACACATGGAAGGGCAAACACATGAAAGACAAAACCAGAAAAAATTCCCAGCTTAACTCACCAACCAGTCTGCTTACCAACCAAATTAACATGTCCAACAGTATGCATTAAAAAAAGGTGTTTAGTTAGCACACATTTGAAAATGCATGCATAAGCTGCAAGGCCCCTTCATGGCACCCTGTATTACTTGCAGTCCTAACCCTTATACATTAATGAGGGTCTCCACAGTGGGAGCACATGTCTTTGTTAGCTATTATCTACTCTACATAATATGAAAAAAATATTTTTGCTCAGGAAAGTATATAATTTATAAAAATACACAAAACAGGTAACTTTAAATCAAAAAGTCCACTTTTCATGTATAGCAGCGCATGCACATTTTTCACAAAACATGCGTTTAAATAAAGTTCAGTTCAGTGTCCAGAGAGCAGGGTGCTTGTTCTATCCGTTCATATTGTGAATGAGATACAGCTTCCACCATGTAGATCACCACTTGTCGGACGAAAAAAAAAACCCCTATGGGGATACACTCACAGAACACTTGAAACAAAAAAGCATTTAAACTGCTAATCCAGCATCCTCCTTTGGCCACTAGTTGTCTCCCTTATTGGAAATCGGCTTTCACAAATAAAAAACAAAGATGCCCAAACATAGCATAATACTGTTTGACACTATTTATTATGTAAAAACCAAATATATATATGCGTACCAAATAGAAAACTGTTCAAGCATTTAAAAAAGTACTATGCCTTATCCCGCTGATTCAATCGCGCTTGAGGAGAAACAAACTTTTTGTTATGCACCTAAGGAGATACACTTCCGCCTTCCTCAGCTCGCTGGAACGCAGGGATTGAGGCGCACTCGTCACTTCTGGTATGGTTATGCTCTGACGCGTTTCGTCATTTCCGACTTCATCTGAGGGCGTAACATACAATACCGGAAGTGTTCTTTTATTTACGTCCCAGACCAATCAATTACTACCACCGCATGATATACAGGGCGCTACACCAATCACAGACTATCCCTCAGACTTATTCGTACTAAGAGCAGCTGCAATCGGCGCAGACCAACCCCCAAATGCAGCGATCTATGAAAACAGTATGCACAATATTAGAACAGTATGTACAATATTAAAAACTATTATTATCAATATATGTTACATAAATATGAACTGATCTATGTACTATTCATGCTAAAGGACGATCAATCATCATATATGGTTGTCCACATACAAATCCAACCTGATCGGCCGATGTAATCGTTCATATTATGCACAATTAAAAAATGTTCAGCAATCATTTTAAGAGTTCAATAATATAAAAATATATAATCTAAACCACTTGTATCATAAATATAAGTTAAAAACAGAACAATTGTTACCCATATGGCTACATTAAATTAAGTGAACCGGTGTTTTCCCGGAACCATAAATAAACAAACTACACGTGAAAAACATGTAGTAATGCTTATTATATTTTTAAAATTTAAAAATTTGAAAATTTAAAGATATAAAAATCCAAGCTATTCTTCATCTTACTATTGTCCAGACACAGGAAATATACAGATTTTGATAAAAAGTGCAAAAAATTATAAAAAAATTATTATAAAAAATATATATATATCCATATATGATTTCATTACGCCACCCAGGTGGATATGCATATGACGCATGGTTTTGAAACAGTATTAGAGATACCCTAAGATATTTAAACCTTTTTATAAAAGAAATATATATTATACCATCTATACTATAAAAGACTCTTTTGTAAAAAAATCTATAAAAAATGTTTTTTTTTAAATATACATTTTAAAGGAACAGTAATTAAAAATAGCACTAGCTGTACATGAACTTATTAATGACCCTCCATGAGTTTTTAGACAAACTTTATGTATGGTCTTAAGTGTCACTTATAAAACAATTTATATCAAGTTCTATGTTTAGGCCTTTAGGGCTAAGGACATCTGCGGAATATATCCAATGAGTTTCTCGTTTGGATAATTCACGTATTAAATTCATGCCCCTCCAGTGTGGTTTAATTTGTTCTATTCCCCAAAATTGTAGACCCGTAGCATCTCTATTATGTTTAAGCTTAAAATGTAGTGACACATTGTGGTCCTTATATCCAATCTTTATATTGTGTATATGTTCTGCTATTCTTACTCGCAATTTTCTTTTGGTTCTGCCGATATACATTAGACCACATGGGCACGTTAAAGCGTATACCACGTGCGTACTATTGCACGTGATAAATTGTTCAATCGGGAAACTACGATTATTAGATGGTGAGCAGAAATTATCTAGAGATCTAATAGGCCTTGCTACTTCACGGCACGCCTTGCATTTACGACAAGCAAAAAACCCATTTCTATCCCAAAGAGTGGGAGGGGGTTTCGGGGGGTCAATAACTTTTTTTACAATTTTATCTCCAAAACTTGGAGCTTTTCTATAAATAAACTGAGGTAGGGCAGGTAATTCAGAATGTAATTTTTTATCCAGTAACAAAACATGCCAGTGCCGTTTGAAGATACTTTCTACATCTTTATATTGTGAATGAAAGTTAGAGATAAAACCCCATTCTTTGTCACGTTTCACTTCAACAATCATTCCTCGATCTATACTAGGTTCTTCCTCTCTTTTGTCTTTTAGACATAGTGCTCTAGGTGTATTTCCAACGTCCTCAATCACTTTCTGTAGTTCCTGATGATCATATCCCTTTGAGGAAAACCTTTTTGCTAAAATATTGGCTTGTTTAATGTAATTCTCAAATTCTAAACAATTCCTTCGTACACAAGTCATTTGCCCTTTCGGGATATTCCGTAGCCACTGAGGGTGGTGGCCACTGGAAATAGGTAGATAACTGTTACGATCTGTATTTTTAAAAAATACCTTAGTTTCCAATTTATCCCCTTTTCTATAGACTGTTGCGTCTAAAAAATGTATCTCCTCCTTATTCCATTCCGAGGATAGACTAATGTTACGGTCATTGTTATTCAATTTGTTAATAAATAAATTTAGTTGCTCTGCATTTCCCTCCCAAATCAAAAACAAGTCATCAATAAAACGTTTATAGAAAATTAATTCAGAAGGAGGATCACTAAAAATCACTTTGTCCTCCCATTCTCCCATAAAAAGATTGGCTATGCTGGGTGCAAACTTTGCTCCCATTGCCACACCCCTTTTCTGCAAGTAAAACGCCCCATCGTACCAAAAATAATTATGGCCTAGACAAAAGTCCAATGCATCCCTTAAAAATATTTTCTGGCTATGGGGAAGATCGTCTCTTTTACTAAGTGCCCAATTTAATGCTAGAAGAGCATCGTCATGCTGAATTACCGAATAAAGTGATGCTACATCTGATGTCACCATTAAGACTTCCCTTCTATCTTTTAAATCTACTTTATGTAGAAAATTTAAAAAACTTTTTGTGTCCCTTAAATAAGATCTCGTATTTACCACACTTCTTTGTAAAAAAGTATCTAAATATTGACCCAGTCTTGATGACACTGAACCAATGCTATTTACGATGGGTCTAGCTGGTGGATTTATTGGGTCTTTATGTATCTTGGGTAGGGTATATAGTGTAGGTATCCTATTGCTCGAGGGAAGAAGATATTTTTCCTCCTTATTCGTGAGCACATTCTTCCCTACCACAGACCTCACCAATTTTTCCAACTGATTTTGATATGTTCTTGTTGGATCTGATTCCAACTTTGCATATGTTTGGTTGTCAGATAACATCTCTATAATCTGATCATGGTAAAATTCTTTCATGAGAATGACCACACCACCTCCTTTGTCCGCTGGACGAATAATAATATCTCTCCGTTTTTCTAGCATTTCAATGCCATCATTAATATATCGATGTTGTGGTAATTTTATAGGTTTTAACATTTCGAGATCTTTTAAAACTAAACCCTTAAAAACCTCTATATGGTTGTTTAGGCAAATTAGGTGGATTAAAAAGGGATTTATTTTTTAGACCACTGTTAACTGGCTTATTTATATATGTTACGGGTGGTCCTACCCGTGGTTGACTCCCTAGAAAATGCTTTTTTATGTTTAATTTGCGTATGTATTTGTGTACATCCACAAATACATTAAATTTATTGACCGGTTTTTTCATTCCACACTTCAAACCTAAATTTAAAATATTCTGTTCCTTATGAGATAAAACTACTTGTGCTAGATTAAAAATGCCATCTATTCCGACTCCCTCCTTCTTTTGTTGGATCCTGCGACCAGCCCTGCAGCCCCTGGGTTTACTTCTTTGCGCAAAGGTAGAACCCTGTTGTTTGGCATCGGGTCCTCTTTCTGGGGGTGATACGGAGGATGCCAATATTTACACCAGTAACAAAGAGATGGCCCCTGCCCTATCTATAACTGGCCTTCACAGCAATGAACACATGGAAGGGAAAACACATGAAAGACAAAACCAGAAAAAATTCCCAGCTTAACTCACCAACCAGTCTTCTTACCAACCAAATTAACATGTCCAACAGTATGCATTAAAAAAAGGGGTTTAGTTAGCACACATTTGAAAATGCATGCATAAGCTGCAAGGCCCCTTCAAGGCACCCTGTATTACTTGCAGTCCTAACCCTTATACATTAATGAGGGTCTCCACAGTGGGAGCACATGTCTTTGTTAGCTATTATCTACTCTACATAATATGAAAAAAAATATTTTTGCTCGGGAAAGTATATAAGTTGTTGAGAATGAACATAATTTATTGAAAATATGTAAATGAATAAATAAATAGGCAATCACTTACCATCTGAAAATGCTAATGGCCTGCCTATCTGGCATGAATACTGAATACCTGACATGGAACTGGTATGTAGATTAGGAGCTCAGTCCGTGCCTACCTGTTGAGGGTCAGTGACTTAAAAAGTTTCAAATCCATATACATATAGGTAACTTCTCTTATATGACACATTACATTTAAATAAAAAATGAGGACAAGATCTGGATTGTGGCTTTAAAGTGTTCCTATTTAGGATTTAAAATACAATGAGGTTGAAAATATGGTAACTTATAGTAGGAATGAACACACCAACATTATGATAATGAGAGCAAAAATTCACTGACAAATGTCAGCTCTAAAAGCAGCTTAGCAAAAAAATGCAATTGCCCTGCAAATTTTATATTTTTGAAACTGAAACCTTCAATACTATCCAAATTTAAAAAAAATAATAATAGTGTAAATACTCACGTGCTGCCCAGACAAATGGAATTTTTCCCCAAAATCTGCTGGGACACTTCCAAGAGTGTTGTCCACACGTCTCTAAAGATTTCACTGGTTCTCTTTAAGGCTTGGCTCACATGCACCTTTTTCTGTGGGAAACACAGGCACGGCAGCCCATTCAAATGAATGGGCTGCCGTGCCCTAGCAAAATCGGCTGGCACACACACATAGGTGTGAACCGAGCCTAAGCTCTATTTGCATATATGCATATGTAGTGCTAAGCCCCTAAAAAGCTGCTGATTTTTATCCTAGGTTATTTGCCGACTAGCATGGTGGCAGCCAGCCAAACAACATTCATTCATTTGGCTCAATAAACAGCCTAGGGGTTGCCTTTTTAAAGTTTATTGCAGAATTACTTGGATGGGGCCCAGGGAACCTGTGGAATACTCCAGAACACTGAACAACATTGCGAGGACATTTCTTTTTGCATCTACTTCACAGTTCCTTCAGCAGTAGGATGAATTAGACAACACTGGCACACCATAAGTAAGGCTCCAGGCAGGCAAGCCTTAGTTTTAGTGAACCAGGGGGCTAACAGCAACCACAGTCACTAGGATCCTTCACTCAGGTGTGTTCTCAGTGTCCTTGAGACTTGGGTGGCTCCCTTCAAAGTTCAACCAGACAGTCTCCTCATTTTTCTGCCCCCCCCCCAGTAAAAATCCCTCTCTCGGCTTCAAAAGAATTTGTAGCAGGAGCAATGCACAGTTGGGACCTTAATAAGACAAGCAGCATCTTCAGCATCTTCAGCTGAACCAGCCCTTCTGGCTGTGAACCTCTCCAGGTTCCCAAAATTGCCTAACCAAACCTAGCAGCCTATCTAGGAGAAGGGTTCTACACGTGTCCTTTTTTATATGCTTTCATAGCATTTTTGTGTAAGTTTGTGAACGGGATCTACCGCACCCATGCATGTGGGGTAAGTCTTACATGGAGTGTGGCAAAGACTGTAGTCATGTGGAGGATCTAACATTAAGGCAGTTCCCCTACTTAGAGATGAGCTTTTACTGTCTGCAGTAATAAAGTGCAGAGTTCCTCTGAAAAGCAACTTCTCCCCTGTCACTACACACTGTACTTGTATGTTGCCTTAGGAGGGATGTGCCAAGCCTGCTCCCACTCAACATGTCTAGCGTACCTCTGTTACCTCACTCCCAGTAACAGAATTGGGTCCCGCCGAGGAACTAGCATCAACCTCCAACAAGCTCTCACTTAACTCTGCCCTTCACGTAGCACGTGACTAGGCTATAAGTCTCGGTAACGCTAGTCTGCTCCTGGTTGCCATGGGAGATGGAACGTTAGGGAGGGTGTCAGAAGACTGACCCCCTCGCTACTGGAGGACCTGTCACCTTACCAGATACCATGTTTTAATGACTGGTTGATTGTAGCCTGTTCTTTCACTTGCTTACCCACAGCAACGACACTCCTCTTCCTTGTCTTGCTAAATTAACCTTTTGTAGTAGTTTTATTTCATACCCCATAGTGCTATTACAGACCCAGGTTCTTTGGAATACACCAGAATCAACATGCACCCCTTTGAATAACTTCAGACTAGACTCATAACGGTTAAGATAACGTTTACTGTAAAAAGGCATCATGGCAATACAACATGAATAACGTCCTGTTACTTAATCTAATTAAAATAGAGTAGTGGCCCAGGCATACCTGAGGCGAGAGTGAAGCGGGAGTCCATATAGGTATTGTCCACGACTTGGATGCTGTCCGTGGTTCCCGATATCTTAAGCTCTGTTCTAGCACTCACAGGTGTTTCTACATAGACTCTCGGCTCTCTTCATAGTGCTCCCCTTCTTTTATATGCGAAAAACCAAACCAAAAATGCTTGAACCCTTGTCCCAGCCTGGGACAGCTGTAGGAACTAACTACATGCATTTCAACCTGCCTACATTGAAGCATGTTTTACATGTTAAAAGAAAAATGAAAGTGGATTGTGGGACTTTAAATGAGGCATGGATATGTATTTGAAATGGTCTGGGATACCTGAAATATTATTCATTGTCACTGTCCCATGCGGGAAAATCTGTATACCCATAAGGAATTGCTAATCAATCCAATAAATTGAATGCAAATACTGAATAGTAGGTATATATAATGTATCATAATATATAATACATGGATCATGCAACAAGAAGCATAATTAATTATAGTAATAATCATATTGACATATTTAATGTATATAATGGATAGACATAATTGGTACAAGCAATCACAATTAAACAAATTGAATGGACATACAGAACAGGTGAACATGGTTATCCTAATAAATATAACAATAAATTAATAAAAGAAATTCATGATTGTAGCAAACTTGGCTTGGTATCCCTGAGTATGGACTCTACGCGTTTCATGGCGATTTCAGCCAATCATCAGGAGTGGGATGCATCAAAAAAATCGCTAAATAGAGAGATGAAATAAATGAGTAAATTGGTCGGTCACAGTCTCAAATGAAAAATTATTGCTTTCTAAAAAGAGAGCAGGTGTTGAATGTAAATGCATTACCTTTGGCCACGTTCAGATAAATCACCCAGCAGACCCAAAAAGGGAATAGGATGGTGGCACTGAATGAACCGTCTCCCCCGGGGTTGAGGCGGGGACACATCCCCCTCACCCTAAGCCATAGCTCTCCAAGGAACCTGGAGGAATGGAGAAGGGGCAGTGGGAAACAGCGGCCAACGGGAGAAGCGAACAGCCACACCACAATGCCAGAGTATGAGGTATGCACATATGGGCCACAGATCAGAATCTAAAAGAATAAATAAATAAAATGAATAAAAAAATAAATGTCGTGAAATAAAATGAAAATTGGATGATAAAAGCTATGATGAATAGAGATGTTTTAAAGGGAGAAAAAAAAAAAACACAAACCCGTGTTATAAAATATGTGTGAAGTAAGAGGAGTTGCAAAAAACAACACTGTCCACCTAGGCTTAAACACCTATCAAGAAGTGACTAGGTGATAAACATTACAAATAGGTGAGTGTATATAAAATGAAATAAACTAAGTAGTAAGTGATAGAAAAAAGGGTTAAATAGCCTATATATACAAAAAGGTCTAAGTGTTATGCAAGCATGTGTCTAGATTGATCCTTAAATAGGACCTCCTAATTACCTAGAGTGTAGATCAGAGCCCATAGAACCTCTCCTCCTGATGGAATGTGTGAAGTGAGCTGCTGGCCTGACCCTGCCTTTGTATCCACAGATATGGGGCGTGTCACCGCCAACGTCATGCGATTGGACAGAGTGGACACCCACCCGTGGTGCAGAGACCACAGCTGTAGTCCATCCCGTCCATATAGCCTAGCTAGATGGAAAAAGCACTGCCACACAAACCGGCATCAAGCAAGATGCCGAGCATGCAGCGTGCTGGCATGACGCCGAAGCATCAAGGTCCCACTCTGCCCCCATCATCTAACAGGGATGGGCAGGGGAGAGGGAGCTGGATGCCTCGCAATTCAATTTGTTTAATTGTGATTGCTTGTACCAATTATGTATATCCATTATATACATTAAATATGTCAATATGATTATTACTATAATTAATTATGCTTCTTGTTGCATGATCCATGTATTATATATTATGATACATTATATATACCTACTATTCAGTATTTGCATTCAATTTATTGGATTGATTAGCAATTCCTTATGGGTATACAGATTTTCCCGCATGGGACAGTGACAATGAATAATATTTCAGGTATCCCAGACCATTTCAAATACATATCCATGCCTCATTTAAAGTCCCACAATCCACTTTCATTTTTCTTTTATCATTATAGGGATGGAGGCATGCTTATGTTGCATTGGGGTCCAAACAGGTCACGCGCTTTTTAGTATACATATACCAGGGTGGAAGACACCCATTCCCCTTGTGACCTGCTATGGAAATACAAAAACCCAATACATCCAAATGATTGTATACCCTCAGATTTTTAGATTTCTGAGTTAATTTATATTTTTGGCATCTCCCCCCACTAGTTTGTATCATCATTAGGATCTATATTAATATTTCTCTTTTCTTTAATGGGTCATTATATGAAAGTCTCTTTTTATTAATGTTCTGATATTTCAGCTAATCAGCTTCCTCTTTTCATGCCCTTTGGCTCGTCCAGCCCACTGGATGGGTGGTCCTGTTTATTTTGGTCTTTCTCTCCTGGGGTTGCGAGGCATCCAGCTCCCTCTCCCCTGCCCATCCCTGTTAGATGATGGGGGCAGAGTGGGACCTTGATGCTTCGGCGTCATGCCAGCACGCTGCATGCTCGGCATCTTGCTTGATGCCGGTTTGTGTGGCAGTGCTTTTTCCATCTAGCTAGGCTATATGGACGGGATGGACTACAGCTGTGGTCTCTGCACCACGGGTGGGTGTCCACTCTGTCCAATCGCATGACGTTGGCGGTGACTCGCCCCATATCTGTGGATACAAAGGCAGGGTCAGGCCAGCAGCTCACTTCACACATTCCATCAGGAGGAGAGGTTCTATGGGCTCTGATCTACACTCTAGGTAATTAGGAGGTCCTATTTAAGGATCAATCTAGACACATGCTTGCATAACACTTAGACCTTTTTGTATATATAGGCTATTTAACCCTTTTTTTCTATCACTTACTACTTAGTTTATTTCATTTTATATACACTCACCTATTTGTAATGTTTATCACCTAGTCACTTCTTGATAGGTGTTTAAGCCTAGGTGGACAGTGTTGTTTTTTGCAACTCCTCTTACTTCACACATATTTTATAACACGGGTTTGTGTTTTTTTTTTTTTTTTCTCCCTTTAAAACATCACTATTCATCATAGCTTTTATCATCCAATTTTCATTTTATTTCACGACATTTATTTTTTTATTCATTTTATTTATTTATTCTTTTAGATTCTGATCTGTGGCCCATATGTGCATACCTCATACTCTGGCATTGTGGTGTGGCTGTTCGCTTCTCCCGTTGGCCGCTGTTTCCCACTGCCCCTTCTCCATTCCTCCAGGTTCCTTGGAGAGCTATGGCTTAGGGTGAGGGGGATGTGTCCCCGCCTCAACCCCGGGGGAGACGGTTCATTCAGTGCCACCATCCTATTCCCTTTTTGGGTCTGCTGGGTGATTTATCTGAACGTGGCCAAAGGTAATGCATTTACATTCAACACCTGCTCTCTTTTTAGAAAGCAATAATTTTTCATTTGAGACTGTGACCGACCAATTTACTCATTTATTTCATCTCTCTATTTAGCGATTTTTTTGATGCATCCCACTCCTGATGATTGGCTGAAATCGCCATGAAACACGTAGAGTCCATACTCAGGGATGCCAAGCCAAGTTTGCTACAATCATGAATTTCTTTTATTAATTTATTGTTATATTTATTAGGATAACCATGTTCACCTGTTCTGTATGTCCATTCAATTTGTTTAATTGTGATTGCTTGTACCAATTATGTCTATCCATTATATACATTAAATATGTCAATATGATTATTACTATAATTAATTATGCTTCTTGTTGCATGATCCATGTATTATATATTATGATACATTATATATACCTACTATTCAGTATTTGCATTCAATTTATTGGATTGATTAGCAATTCCTTATGGGTATACAGATTTTCCCGCATGGGACAGTGACAATGAATAATATTTCAGGTATCCCAGACCATTTCAAATACATATCCATGCCTCATTTAAAGTCCCACAATCCACTTTCATTTTTCTTTTATCATTATAGGGATGGAGGCATGCTTATGTTGCATTGGGGTCCAAACAGGTCACGCGCTTTTTAGTATACATGTTTTACATGTGTTTTCATGCTTTTTTTTTTTTTTTTTCCTGCAGTCATCATAAACTCTTGCAGAGAATATGAATCCTTGTTTTCTGTGGCTTGTGGTGAGTAAGTATGGCTAATTTTATACTGCTATTTGCAGCTGATGCAGCAACTGTTGTGGTCTTGACTGAACATAAGGAGGAGAGGATGAAGCACAGATTCCAATTTTTGTTGGGAACTTGATTTCTTAGGAAAATTTTGTTATCCTAAAGGGGTGACATTTCCCATCCTTTCAAACATTCACAATCGGCTTACAAAGCAAGAAAACAAGACAGGAACCTTTGCATGAACCTTCTGTGCACCAAGCTTCTGGACTCAATCAAGTGATCATAAATCGAGAGCAGTGAGGACAGTTTTGAATTATGTATAGTGACCTCCAAGAACAGGAAGATACAGTGCCTTGCAAAAGTATTCACCCCCTTGGCATTTTTCGTGTTTTGTTGCCTCACAACTTGGAATTAACATGGATTGTTCAGAATTTGCATCATTTAATTTACAGAACATGCCCCCAACTTTGAAGAAGTTTTTTTGTTTTTTTTTACAGTTTCCATGACCTTGCCACATCTTACCGCTGGGATTTTTGCCCATTCCTCCTTGCAAAATGGCTCCAGATCCTTCAAGTTGGATGGTTTGCGCTTGTGAATAGCAATCTTTAAGTCTGACTACAGATTTTCTATTGGATTGAGGTCTGGGCTTTGACTAGGCCATTCCAACACATTTACATGTTTCCCCTTAAACCACTCAAGTGTTGCTTTAGCAGTGTGTTTGGGGTCATTGTCCTGCTGGAAGGTGAACCTCCATCCTAGCCTAAAATCACACACAGAGTGGTACAGGTTTTGCTCAAGAATATTCCTATATTTAGCACCGTCCATCTTTCCCTCAACTCCGACCAGTTTATCAGTCTCGACTGCTGAAAAACATCCCCACAGCATGATGCTGCCACCACCGTGTTTCACTGTGGGGATGTTGTTCTTTGGGTGATGTGATGTGTTGGGTTTGCGCCAGACATAGTGTTTTCTTTGATGGCCAAAAAGTTCAATTTTAGTCTCATCAGACCAGAGCACCTTCCTCCATACATTTTGGGAGTCTCCCACATGCCTTTTTGCAAACTCAGAACATGCCATTTTGTTTTTTGCTGAAAGTAATGGCTTTCTTCTGGCCACTCTGATATAAAGCCCAACTCTCTCTCTGCTGTGGAACTCTGCAGCTCCTCCAGGGTTACCTTAGGTCTCTGTGCTGCCTCTCTGATTAATGCCCTCCTTGCCTGGTCCATGAGTTTTGGTGTGTGGCCGTCTCTTGGCAGGTTTGCTGTTGTGCCATGTTCTTTCCATTTGGTTATGATAGATTTGATGGTGCTCCTAGGGATCACTGAAAGATTTGCATATTTTTTTATAACCTAACCCTGACTTGTACTTCTCAACAACATTGTCCCTTACTTGTTTGGAGAGTTCGTTGGTTTTCATGGCAGTGTTTGGTTAGTGGTGCCTCTTGCTTAGGTGTTGCAGCCACTGGGGCCTTTCAAAAAGGTGTGTATATGTAATGACAGATCATGTGACACTTAGATTGTACACATTAGGACATCATTTCACTAATTATGTGACTTCTGAAGGTAATTGGTTGCACCAGAGCCTTTTATGGGCTTCAAAACAAAGGGGGTGAATACATACGCACATGCCAATTATCAGTTTTTTATTTCTGAAAAATAGTTGTATGTATATATTTTTCTAATTTTACTTCACCAATTTATGCCGCGTACACACGAGCGGACTGTATGGCGTACTTAGTCCGTCATACAATCCGACGGACAGTCCGTCATACTTTCGACTGAACGGACTTGACCACACACGGATGCACAAACAGTCCGTCGAAAGCTTGCGCGATGACGTGTACAGCACGTACGACGGGACTAGAAATAGGAAGTCCAATACACAGCAAAGCACCCTTCCGCCGTGTAAATCCTTTCTGAGCATGCGCCATTCTTAGTCCGTCGAACTAGCCTACTGACGAGCGGATTGTCCGCTGAAATCAAAGTACGACGGACAGAATTTCGAAAAATCCGAAATACTTAGTACGCCAGACTGCACGCTGAAAAAGTCAGCTGAAGCCCACACACGAGCGGACTGTCCGCTGAAATGTGTTTCGAGAGACTAAGTACGCCATACAGTCCACCCGTGTGTACGCGGCATTAGACTATTGTTTTCTGATTCATCACATATAATTCAGATTTAAAAAAAAACATTGAACTAGCAGCTGCAATGTAACGAAATAGCTAATAAGCCAATGGGGGTGAATACTTTTGCAAGGCAGTGTACATTCTTGAAGATAATTTTTTTTTCACATTACTACTTCTATGCCCTGTGGGAGAGGAGGTGTAAATACTATGAGGTTGATTTACTAAAGGCGAATACACTTTGCACTACAAGTGCACTTGGAGGTGCAGTCACTGTAGACCTGAGGGGAAGATCTGAAATCAGGGGAAGCTCTGCTGATTTTATCATCCAATCATGTACAAGCAAAAACGCATTTTTTTTAATTTTCCTTAGATCTACAGTGACTGCACTTTCAAGTGCACTTGTAGCACAAAGTGTATTTGCCTTTAGTAAATAAACCTCCCATGGTAATTTTATGCATATAATTTGTATTTGTACATTGTATTTGTAGATTTAAATTGGTGATACCAGGCATTATATTTGACGTAGAACTTCTAACCCTGAAGAAGCGACTGTGACCGCAAAACACATAGGAAAGGCCTTATTGGTCTCTGTTAATTGTCTGATTGTTTCTATTGCGCTATTATTCAATGAAAACCTATTTTTACTATCTGTATAATTTTTAATATTCAATGTTTTGTAAGTAAGCTTCAATACTTTTATATTATATATGCTGTTTGTGGATATGAATGTACTGAAGGGTCATCCTTGAACACCCATTTCTCTTCACTTCTTTCTTTCTACATCAATTATTGGGTTGATGATCCTTCAGTACTAAGACGTAACTGTCGGTATTCATTATGCCGCGTACACACGATCGAATTGTATGACGGACTTAGTCCGTCATACAATCCTACGGACAATCCGGCGTACTTTCTACTGAACGGACTTGACCACACACGGATACACAAACAGTCCGACGAAAGCTTGCGCGATGACGTACAGCACGTACAACGGGACTAGAAATAGGAAGTCCAAGACACAGCAAAGCACCCTTTGGGCTCCTTCTGCTGACTTTGCGTTAGTGGAAGTTTGGTTAGAGACGATTCGCGCTTTTCAGACTTCAGCTTAATTCGTCCGTTTTAGTTTTTTTAATTTATTCTCGAATTGGAATATTAATCATAGGATGAGGATGAATAAAGAAATTTGTGATAACTCTGTGTGAATATAAGCAGCAAAGCAACTTCACTTTTCTCGCATTATGAAGAAGAAAAGAATGTGCTATATTAAAAAATCACAAAATTAGCAGCATGACGAATATGCTAGCTTCAATACGAACACTAGTTTTACAAGACAGAACGCTTCCGCCCTGTAAATCCTTTCTGGGCATGCGCCATTCTTAGTCCATCGGACTAGCATACTGACGACCGTATTGTCCGCTGAAACCAAAGTACGACGGAAAGATTGTTGTGCAAAACGAAATTCTTAGTACTCCGGACTGCACGCTGAAAAAGTCAGCTGAAGCCCACACACGAGCGGATTGTCCGTTGAAATGTGTTTCAACGGACTAAGTACGTCATACAATTCGATCGTGTGTATGCGGCATTATAGATGCAGTGTCCCCTCCACACATATCTTGCTCTTTAGATTTTACGCATTCTTTGCTTTTACATGGATATCTTTGAAAAAGTGATATCATATGATCATTTTTTCAACAATTATGTATTGAAAAAAGCTGTTGTTTTCTTACCCACACCCAAACGCATGAATATGCACAATACTCACAATACATATACTGTAATATTGGGGGTTATTTAGTTTCAGTGTAGAGCTTACCAGTGAGCCGAGTCTATGCCAGATATGCAGTCAAAAGTGGTTGTAAACCCTTTTTTACAACTTTATGCTACAGGTAAGTCTATATTAAAGCGGAGGTCCACCCTAAAATGGACCTCCGCTCATCGGAATCCCCCCCCCCCCCTCCGGCGCCACAATCGGCACCTTTCAGGGGGGAGGGGGGTGCAGTTACCTGGATAATCCAGGTAACTGCACCCACTTCCGGGCTAGCTCTCTGCGGAACGAGCGTAGGTTACGCCCCCGTTCCGCAAGCGCCCGCCCCCTTCAGCAAGTGCCCCGCTGCCTGCTGGGAAACACACAGCTCCCAGAGGCAGCGGGGACCGTCCGGATTGCGCCGCGCGGCTCGCGCATGCGCAGTAGGGAACCGGGAAATGAAGCCGAAAGGCTCCATTTCCTGATTCCCATACCCAAGATGGCGGCGGGACCCGGCAGCCGAGCGAGCGATCGGCTTCGGGTGCCGACATCGCGGGCGCGCTGGACAGGTAAGTGTCACTATTTAAAAGTCAGCAGCTGCAGTATTTGTAGCTGCTGGCTTTTAAAAAAAAAAAAAAAAAACGCGGAGTCCCGGTGGACTCCCGCTTTAAGGCTTACCTGTAGCTTACCTGTAGGAGTACTATTAAGGCTTACCTGTAGCTACCCAGGATATATCCTAAACCTGCACGGTTTAGGAGATATCCCCTGTACCCTGCATATGCCGATGTCATCGGCACATGTGCACTGGGGCAAACTGAAGCAATGGCCGTTGCTTCAGTCTGCGTGCCATTACTGGCGGCTCCCATGGGTGGGAGTGACGTCATCGCGGCTCCGGCCAATCACAACGCCGGTACCGCAATACCTGGAAGTAACTCCAGGACGACATGTCGGCGACTGGAGGGGGAGATGCGGACCGCTGCGGGGGCTTCGATCTGAGGTAAGTAATACATAATGAGCTAGTATTCTATGCATACTATCTCATTATGCCTTTGGCCGCGTACACACGAGAGGATTGTCCGTCCAACTTAGTCCGCTGAAACGTGTTTCAGCGGACAGTCCGCTCGTGTGTGGGCTTCAGCTGACTTTTTCAGCGGACAGTCTGGCGGACTAAGGCCGCGTACACACGGGCGGATTGTCTGTCCAACTTAGTCCGCTGAACCGTGCTTCAGCGGACAATCCGCTCGTGTGTGGGCTTCAGCTGACTTTTTCAGCGGACAGTCTGACGGACTTTGTCTTTCGGAATTTCCGTAATTTTGTCCACTGAAACTTGGTTTTGTCCGTCCAAACTTGGTTTCAGCGGACAGTCCGCTCGTGTGTAGGCAAGTTGGACGAACTAAGTATGGCGCATGCCGAAGGTTGCATTGCAGTGTATTGGACGTCGTTTTTCTAGTCCCGTCGTACGTGCTGTACACGTCATCGCGCACGTTTTCAGCGGACTGTCTGTTCATCGTGTGTGGTCAAGTCCGTTCATTCAAATTTTGAACAGACTGTCTGTCGGATTGTCTGACGGACTTAGTTGGGCAGACAATACGCCCGTGTGTACGCGGCCTAAGTCTTTCGGAATTTCCGTAATATTGTCCGTCCAACTTTGGTTTCAGCGGACAGTCCGCTCGTGAGTAGGCAAGTTGGACGGACTAAGTATGGCGCATGCTCAGAAAGGATTTACACGGCCGAAGGTTGCATTGCAGTGTATTGGACGTCATATTTCTAGTCCCGTCGTACGTGCCGTACACGTCATCACGCAAGCTTTCAGCGGACTGTCTGTTCATCGTGTGTGGTCAAGTCCGTTCATTCAAAAGTAGGACGGACTGTCTGTCGGATTGTCTGACGGACTTAGTTGGCCAGACAATCCTCTCGTGTGTACGCGGCCTTTGTCTTGCAGGTTTTTTTTGTTTTTTTGGGGGGTTTTTTACGAGGGTTTACTTCCTCTTTAAGGGCTTTTTGGCCCATGTTTGGCCCCCTTTTTTCAGTAACTTTACCTGTCTGCAAGGATAATTGGCTGACATGTCAAATAAAGAACTGTTATAAAAAAGCAAATATTGGGCTTCAGTCTAGAGGCTGTACATGCTTGCATCCATGTTTAAACTTATTCTTTTTAAAAAAGAAGCACACAGCAAATACAATAATGTCACCTACATAAAGCAGGTAATACAAACTCTTTTATGACACGTGTCTTGTAATGTTCATCTACTTGCACCAACCTCCCACACTAACCCATCTTGTATTTTAGGTTTATTGACTCATTCAAGAGGCGAGTTTTGCAGATAATATAGGCAAGTGTGGTTACGTAAATGACTCAGTGTAAGAAATGTGGTTAGTAAGCATGATCTGGAAGTATTTGGCTGCAGTCTTTGGCTCTATAAAGACTGAACCATCTTTCTCATCATAGACCTGTTTGGTTTGTTTCTGACAACTTGTAGAAAACACATCACACTCTGCCCGAAGCTATTCTCACATAAAAGCATGGAATGTTCTTGAATGGCAATCTTCAAAATTTAAGCTAAATTAGCTTAACACATTGATGAACTTTGTCTCTCCCTAATTCTGGTCTGATCAGGATGCCCAAGAGCTGAAGACAAGCAAGGAGTGTGGAACCCTCACATACTACATTGGAGGCAAAGAAGAAACATGGACAGTTTTCAAGACCTCGATATGGTAAGTGAAAGGACAACTGCAATGTTTTCATGCTTTCTTCTTTCACCTTTCTTTTTATATATAATTACCTATAAATGCATGTTTCATTAACATCTTGCATCTCATTTTTAATGTGTAGACCTTTCAGTTGGAGCCGGATTTACATAACTGCAGCCTTTAAGAAGTAGTAAAGTCTCAAGAAAAAAAAAATTGTACCCTGCAAGTTAATATCATAATGTGCTAGTATGCACTGCATACTAGCACATTATGACAGACTGACCTAAAAAAGTGAACCCTCCAGCGGTGTGTTGACATGGCTTCCATCTTTACCTAGTCTTCTTCCAGGTTCGCATGCTCTGGCCATTTGAACAGCCAAGCAGCGATGACATCACTCCTGCGTAAGGGAGCCACGAACCCAGCACAGTGATCTGAATGGACGGCACGCTCGGTGTGCCCTTCGTTTACAGCATAGTGCAAATTCCCTGGTGTCTTCACTGACTGCTACCGATGTGAATATCTCCTAAATGATGCACGTTTAGGAGGTATCCGCTGTACCTACAGGTCAACATTATCATAAGCTTACATGTACAAGTGACCAAGCTGCTATGTTTTCTATGGGTTTAATTGCAAAAAGGCTTGGTGCCCAAAGTAACACCCCTCTGCTAGAATACCCTATTTTAACATATTGTCGGGGGGTATGTTGCCGTTTTACTGGCTCAGGCTGTTGGGACAATATGTAAATTAGCTAATATCAAATACCTATATTTGTGTGCAGATTGGCTTGCAATTATGGCTTCGCAAGGTAGAAACAATCAATTGTGAACATACATAGGATTGTCACTATTCCATAACTATAGCCATGCTATTAAAGAGCACCATCGCTTTCTAATCTCCATCTCAATTGCAACTCATCTATTGATATGGGAAATTATTTATAACATTCATATAAAGGTATACACACACAAACATTATTTTTTTTATTTTTTATTATTTATTCTTTATTGAATTTTTCCTCTATTACACAACTTCATGGTAAAAAGTGAAAAAAAGAGAAAAGAGAAGCCAAAATACTTTACATTCAAGATATTTTCCAATAATCTATCCTTCTTCCCCCTTCACCTCTCCACTACCCATATCACATTGTTTACCAGCCAACCATATCCCCTCCCCTCCCTCCTCCCCCCATCCCTTTAGCACCCCTTTAACTTACTGTCTTATTTTTTTCTTAACTCCATAATTTATTTCTATATTTATCAGTACACCTTAACTATTTTATACTGGACATCGTATCCTGTAAAAATATTTTATGGGGACATCTTACAATATGCCCATTGCAAAAGTGCTGTTTATGTGATGTTTAATGCACTGACTTTCCTCTTCCAGCTTCTACTGATATTGCTCTCCAGGCTGCTAGAAAGTTTTCCCAGGTGAAGTGAACCTGGTATCACTCCATCTAGGACAGGAGCTGGCACTACAGAGAAAGAATCAGCTCCTGACGGTCTCCTGCTTCCTCTGTTGCTGGTGCTGGCTCTATGCACTCTGATGCTCTGGGATGTGGGTTAGCAACTCGTTGATCACGATGTGGGCTTGACGACATGCCATCCCAGAACCTGGGCATGCGCTTCCCTGGTTTGAGATTGGGGGCTCAGATTGAGCACCCCTCTGTTTATGGTGCACTGCCACTTTTGCTGTCCACAGAGCATGCCTAAAAAAAAAAAATTCTTATCTTTCTATGTGTTTGGAGCAGGCATTGGGCAGACTGCAAGCTACTCCGAGCAACTTGAAATGAAGAGTCTGTCCCCACTGACAAAGAAGAACACACTGAGTTTTCCCTCATTGACATACATTGCAAAAAGCCTGTTTCTGAATCTTTTTTTTCTGTGTTAGGGGAGATGATTGCAGGAGGGTGGTAGAGGGGATAGTAGGTAAGGTGTCATGTCCTCCATGTTTGCCTACTCGTTGGGTGCCAAGGAAAGGGTCACATGTGAGACCTACCCTTGGGTGGGTTCTTCTGGGACACGCTAGGCACTTTGGTTAGGGTCACTGCTTTACACCTCGGGTACCTGTAGGATGAAAGTCCATACTGGGCAGAACCCATAGGAGGTATCTTCAGGGAGGTCTGCAAGTTGCAGCAATCTCCCCTAATAGTGGGAATTTTGATTTCGGCATGACACTGGCCATCTAGACTCCGGCCATGGTGACAAGCAATACTCTCTAGCTCCGATCCCCTTCACTCACCCACCAGACCATTGTCCCTTTTATAATGTACAGCACCAGTGAGTCAGACCCAGAAAAGCCTGCCATTAAAAGAATTAGGAAACATACTTAACCCAAACCTTCCCAGCTGGGGCAGCATTAACCACTACCTGTCCAGTACAGACAAAGTTAATCATGGCAAACATTAACTCCCCAGTCCTCTTGCATAGTAGAGAAAAATGTAAATTTTCGAGTTTTCAGAAAAGAGCAAATAAAATCATAATCTGTTAACTTTTTCAAAGCTACATGAATGAGAACATATAACACAAATAAAGTAAGGGGATTCCCAGTTTGGCTCCAAAAGTGAAAATACAGACTCTGATATAAAAAGGAGCCATTTTAACCTTGGCCTGAATTTGTGATACCCACTACATAATAGGAAAATAAAGCCCCCCCCCCCCCCCCAACACAGGGATGTGTTGGACGCACTGTTATCAATTCCATTCTTAACACATGTTACTACGGTACTTTGGGTCTTGAGGGAAAGAGCTTTTACCCCAGCATATGGAAATGCTTCTTCACAGTAAGAGCTGTGAAAATATGGAAAATAATCCCTCAGGAACTAGTTCTAGCCAGCTCAATTGATTATTTAAAAAAATTCTAAAAGCATTCCTGAATCCACAGAATATACTGTAAGTGCCTATTAACATTTTCATATAAAAACACCAGAGATCATTGATCAGGGAATATCCAAATTCCTTTGGTGATCAAAAGGATTTTTTTTCCCTGGTGGATCATATTGTACTGGGCTTTAAGGATTATTTTTTTTTGCTTTTTTTCTGGATTAGCTGTAGGTATAGGGTTCTTTATATGGTGGTTTTAACCACTTAAGCCCCAGATCATTTGGCTGGCAAAAGACCAGAGCACTTTTTGCGATTCGGCACTGCGTTGCTTTACTGACAATTGCGCGGACGTGCAACGTGTCCCCTAAACAAAATTGATGTCCTTTTTCCCCCCAAAATAGAGCTTTCTTTTGGTGGCATTTGATCACCTCTGGGGTTTTTATTTTTTGCGCTATAAACAATAAATATAGCGACAATTATTATTTTTTACTTTTTGCTCTAATAAATATCCCCAAAAAATATATAAGAAAAAATGTTTTCCTCAGTTTAGGACGATACGTATTCTTCGACATATTTTTGATAAACAAAATCGCAATAAACGCTTATTGATTGGTTTGCGCAAAAGTTATAGCGTCTACAAAATAGGGGATAGTTTTATGGAATTTATAGTAATAATTTTTTTATTACTAGTAATGGCAGCGATCAGCGATTTTTATCATGACTGCGACATTAAGGCGGACAGATCGGACACTTTTGGTGCTATTTTGGGACCATTCACATTTATATAGCGATCAGTGCAATTAAAAATGCATTGATTACTGTGTAAATGTGTCTGGCAGTGAATGGGGCTAACCACTAGGTGGTGCTGTAGGGGTTAAGTGTGTCCTATGGAGATATTCTAACTGTGGGGGGGAGGGGCTATGTGTGACACGACACTGATCAGTGCCAGTGTCACTAGGCAGAATGGGGAAATGCTTGTTTACATCAGCACTTCCCCATTCTTCCTCTCCGTGAGACGATCGTAGGTATCCCCGGGACCCGTGGTGGAGCTCGCGGCGGGCACCCGCAAACCACTTCTTAAAGGGCAACGTACAGGTACGTTAATATGCCTGTACGTGCCCTTATGCCGACGTATATCGGCGTGAGCCGGTCAGCAAGTGGGTTCATTTTAGTCATTTTTCTATTGTTTGAACTAGATGGACTTGTGTATTTTTTCAACTTAAATTTGAAGTCCATGCTAAAACTAAAATCCCTGCATCTATAGATACCCAAGATCTAACACTAACCTATCTAGCCCTGTAAAGAAAAAAATTGTATACATACGTTTTCTGAAGCTAACCTGACCCGCTCTCCAGCGGTGGAAGCTCTGATCCCATGCTGAGCTGTCAGCTGCGGCTTCACTATGTGGGCGGGTGCAGAGGACACATCCGACAACGGAAGCCCCATAGTAAGTCTATGGGTGATGTCACTTCCCATTCATTCTACAGCCGTTGTCGGCTGTGTCCTCTGCAGAGCTTCTGCCGCTGGAGACTGGGTCGGATTGGCTCCAGAAAAGGTATGTATACTCATTTTATTTTTTACAGCGCTAGATAGGTTAGTGTTAGATCGTGGATGTCTATAGATGCAGAGATTTTAGTTTTAGCATGAACTTCTACTTTAACTATGTAACTTGATTGTACAAGCTTCTTCAGCTCTAGTTAGGTAGTAAAAGAGCCTTCCCGATTGGATTAAAATATACACAGCTAGCCCTTCTATTACATTGTTCAATAAATCTAAGAGGAGATAATAGAGAGATTATATGGTCAGATTTTACAGTGTACTGTATAGTAACTTTAGGATGATCATAAACAGAAAGATCGGATCAAGTGACCATGATCAAACATTAAAGTGAACATACCTGATGTGAGGTTCTCTTATTATTGTACCACACAGCACTGGATTAAATCTAGTCATACCTGCTTTTTAAATATGTGAAATATTACAACATTGGACAAAACATCAGCCTACCCAACCACTGATGCTGGTATCCTAAGGCCGGGTTCAAACCTTTGTGTTGTGATAATGTGAATATTACCACATTGCATGATACTGCAACAAGCACAGGTAATTGCATTGCAATGCAATTTATAGTGAATGGCACCCCACTACAATAAAGAAACATACATGTATTGCAGCATGCCACTGCTATGCGTTGTATTCCCATGTAAAGGATAGGTGCAATTTCCTGTATGCTGGCTGTGCACTGCCTTAAGATGCACTACCTAAAGACAGCCCATTAATTTGGATTGAATAGGCTGTCTTTAGGTAGGGCACCTTAAGGCACGATGTAATGTGAATTAGTTTGTGTGAGTTTAAACACTGAAGGCAAATGCCTCATACACACGGTCGGATTTTCTGACAGAAAATGTGCAATCGGATCATGTTGTCGGAAAATCTGACCGTGTGTGGGCTCCATCAGACTTTTTCCGTCTGATTTTCCGATGCACAAAGTTTGAGAGCAGGATCTAAAATTTTCCGACAACAAAATCCGATCTCATAAATTCCGATTGTGTGTAGACAATTCCGACGGACAAAGTGCCACGCATGGTCAGAATAAACCAAGAGATGAAGGTTTTTGGCTACTGGCCCGTTTATAGTCCCGACGTACGTGTTTTACATCACCTCGATTTTCCGACAACTTTGTGCGACCGTGTGTATGCAACACAAGTTTCGGCCAAAATCCGTCTGAAAAAATCTGACGGATTTTGCGGTCGGAATGTCCGACCATGTGTATGGGGCATTAGAGTAATCAATACAGTTCATTAGACTTATTAGACTTACACATACTGAATATGGAACAACATATAGAATAACAGACTGTAGCAATTTTATACAGCGCAAAACAGCCAGAATAGAGGGTATTCAGACAGTCGTTATTGTAATTGCTGAAGATGTATCGCTGAAATACCAATACAGTTTAAAGATCGTCTTTCATCTTTACAGAAAATATATTGTGTAACACTATTGACCGCTGACTGTGCAGAAAGCAGGTATCACGTGTATAGTTATTTCTTTATACCCCTACAAAGATTTTTTTTAATGCTCCAATTTTATTGGTCTTTTATGGCCACTTTGGCCTGGATTTGCTGCAGAATATTCTCTGCTTACAGGCCCAGAATACATTTTATAAGGATAGGTTATTTGTCACATATGAAGGTAAATTGCTGCCTCTATAATATTTTGTAACAATGTTACAAATCACTTTTCCTGGTTAGAGAAACACTGAGTAAACAACAGTGGAAAATCCATGATTTGTGGACCTAGAGGTTAAATTAATCAGAACGGTAATGCTTACAGTGAATTTAGCACTGCATAAAACATATTTTAATGGACGCTGAGAGACAAGGTATTAATGTTATTATATGTATATATGGGACTCATGTTTTTTGGGAGGTAAACAAATTGCCTGTAAGTAGGTAAGACTGCTACTGAGCGCTGTATGTTTTCAGATTTGTTACTTTCTGGTAAGCCTTTCTCCTTAAAGCGATTTTGCGTTAGGCCCCTTTCACACGGGCGCTCCGATCAGGTCCGCTTGTCAGTTTTTTAGATGGACCTGATCGGAGCCTCCATTCACTCCTATGGAGCAGCGGATGTCAGTGTTAACATGTTCGCCGACACCCACTGCTATCCGTTCCTGTCTGCCAAATCCAGACGGATGGTGGTCGTATTTTCCATCAGCATTGAGGATCAGATATGATCTGATGACAATGGACATGCAGTCTGTTGTCATCCGATTTCTGCATAGAGGAGAGCAGGACTCTGTCAGTCTCTGCTCTGCACAGTGAGCGGAGACAGACCGGTTATCCACCGGCTCAACGAGGATCAGCACAGCAATCCCGTGCTAAGCAAGCAGATTACACAAAACGGAGGCACCTGTGAGAAAGGACCCTTATACTCCATGTATACTGGTTTAAAAATCGCTGCTTCTACAGGAATTTTGTGTTCTGCCTGTAGAAGCAACTCAGTGTTATCCTATGTGTCCAAAGTAGGACGATTACAGGCATATTTTGAACTCAACGTTTAGAGGCAGTAAAAAAAAAACTTCTTGTTTCCCGATTGAAGCTTTCTGGCAGAAAAAACACAAAACTCTCATAGACTCGTCTAAATTTTGTACAAAAAACGTTCTATATGAGCGTTTTTTTTCTGCCAAGGGAACTGGAGTTTTTTTAAGCTCAGTGTGCATGGAGCCTTGGAGTGCTGCAACTGGAAAAAGATTGAGAAATGTTGGTATAGATGAGCCATAGTTCTCTGGCAAAGTCTCTCCATCGCTAGCTAGACTCAATAGAATTTCAGAGCAGAGAGCTAGTGATTCCATAGAGGTAAGTGGAATGCTCTACTGGATGATTCTGTTGCTGGTGATGTGTATTTAAGTTGTACCATTTTAGTGCCTTGTTGAGTAAACTTGTCCTCCATGCTGCCTGCCCTGGATTAGAGTCATGCATTACGTTGGTAAAACAGCACAGTACACAGCTACTCGTGATTGTCCCATAAACAGCATCCCTCACAGTGAAGTCCATGATGGTACCTCTGGGCCATCCCTTACCCAGTTACCTCTGCCTCACCCCTTTTGCCTCTCTAAACTGCTGAAAGAGGGAAGCAGAGAAATGTAACTTCCTTGAGCGTGTCCCGGAAAAAAAGGGAAATGTGGAAAAAGTGGGTGAGAAGATTATCACTCTGTTATTGCAGTAATTAGAGAATAGCTTAGGACAGTGATGGCGAACCTTGGCACTCCAGATGTTTTGGAACTACATTTCCCATGATGCTCAGGCACTCTGCAGTGTAGTGGAGCATCATGGGAAATGTAGTTTCAAAACATCTGGGGTGCCAAGGTTCGCCATCACTGGCTTAGGATCTAGGCTTCTTTTGGAATCACCATTATATGAGCTTCAAATGTGTCTCTCAAAGGAAACCTTTTAATATTGCGTATTGTGTGATATATGTATGAACACAAACTGGGAAAAAAGTGCTATTTAGAGTGTTGTTTTCTTGGAGTATTAAAGAGGCACTGTGACATGTTGCTACCTCGTTTATTGGTGAGACACTGGCTAAGTAAAATTATCAATTAGCAGGCTGCTAAAATAAAGTTCTGCTGCAGAGGATTTTGGAAGAAGACACTTTATTACGATGTGGGATTCCAAAATGGTTGGGGTAATGTGTGGTGGTATGTAAACACTTAGCCCTTGTACACACGGTCGGAGAATCTGTCGGAATGAGTCTTATCGGACCGTGACGTCAGATAATCCGACTGTGTGTGGTATGCATCGGACTGATTCCGTCCGAATCTCCGTCCGACCCAATTTTCCAACATGTTGGAAATATTTCCCGACCAACTGGGCCGGACGAACCTAATCCGATCATGTGTAGAGCATTTTGATCGGACCAAGTGCCACGCATGCTCAGATCAAATTCCTACATCAAAGCTATTGGCTATTAGCCTGAATGTAGTCCCATCGTAACGAAATTATGTCATCACGTTCTGAAAGATCGGATTTTTCGACAACTTGGCCCGACCGTGTGTATGCAACAGTTTCGGACACAATCCGTCGGACTAAATCCGACGGGCAAAATCCGACGGATTTGGTTGGCAAAATCTCCGACCGTGTGTACGTGGGCTTAGAGTTGTTGTCACCCAAGTCAAGTTTATGTAGGATACATAGTCTCTAGCTTTTCAGATGCGACACCTTTATGTACCAGCTGCTATTGAGCATGGGTGCATTGTGGTGACTTTTGTCCAGCTATCAAGTAAAGGCATTGTTATTGTATAGCACATATAAGCTGCTGTAAAAAAAGAGGTGACCAAATGCAAGCGAGGAGAGAAAAGTCATTTTTCTGAGGTCTCAATATAGTAGTTCTCAACCAGAAGGTTAGTAGGCCTTTAATCTTTGGGTAGAGTTGTATAATCTACAGTATACAACTGGTTTAATTCATAATTGTTGTTGTGGAGACCAAGGCCTTTTGTTACTTCTTGGGGGATCACTGATGATTGTGATGCCCTGGGGGAGTTGGCAAAACCAGTTCTTCATGGGCAATTGTTCTATTGCCAGCAACTCAAAATGAGCTGGATGAGTTCCTTCAATAAGGGAAGAGGGAAAAGTGGCATTCTTTAAAACTAGCAGGTTAAAGGTCCCATCTTTACATAGCATACATTTCCAGCAATAGTTGTAGTAAAGCCCATCTGTGCAGTGTGCTTCTGGAGAGATCTGGCAGTTCATCTAAAGTGAACCATAAACCATCAAGCTGTTATAGAAGCAGTCATCAGAAAAAAATCTTCTTTAGTATTATAAAAGGGGACATGACTGTCCAAGAGAAGCAAGGGGGGGGGGGGGGAAGGAGGGACTGCTGTAATGTAGTTCAGCCCCCAGGAACTTAAAGCACATCAAGCAGAAATGCTAAAAACACACCCCCTTAGGTGGGGATAGCACCTTAACACTAGTTAGCATGTAATTAGCTACATGTAATTGAAGATTGTTATATATAAGATGTTTTTATTTTGGAGCAGAAAGCTAAATACTGACACAAGAGGGAACAAACGGATCAGACCGGGTGAATTGGAACCTAGCTGTGCCGCTCCCGCTGCTTGAATTGGCATGTGCGTTCCACCCCCTGGGTCTTGGGAACCAAGCGTTTGGATCAAAAGCAATGTGACCGGAATGGGCCTCGACGTACGTTTCGTCGTAATGACGTCATCAGGAGGCGCATTCCGGTCACATTGCTTTTGGTCCGAACGCTTGGTTTCCAAGATCCAGGGGGTAGAACGCACGGCAATTCAAGCAGTGGGAGCAGCACAGCTAGGTTACCATTCACCCGGTCTGATCCGTTCGTTCCCTCTAGTGCCGAGGTTATGGCACTTTTAAAGTAAGAGGCCATCTGGCTGTTTTTGTTTTTATGTTATTGTAAATAAAACGTTATTATGCCATGGTCCGGTTCTCTCTATATTTTTTCTTGAGCAAACGTGGATTGAAACAATATCACTGGTACATCTAAGCTGAAGTTTCTCCAGCAAGGTTGGCAGTTCCCTAAACCTGCTAAAGCTTCACCTGACATTACTTTTTAAATAAAGGGGTCAAGGTGAGTCGGTGAGTAGGCTACTTATCATAATTTCACTGGGTGCTGTGGTTGTCCATTTTTCCGAACCGGTGACGGGATACAGGATTTACACCTATTCCAGTTTCACTATTTTCTATGGACAATTTGTTTATTCGTTTGTTTTGTTTACTTTTTTTGAGCTGAATATTTATATGTATTTAGTGTATATTGCAGTATGTATTGAATAATAAGATACTTGCAGCACTTTATTACTACTATTTTATTGTAGCGCCCCCTTTACGATTTAACAACCCCCAACTCACAAAGTCAAGTTCTTTTGCACTTCTAAAGCCCCGTACACACGAGAGGACTTATGTCCGACAGACTTCCGAAGGAGTTCTGCCGGACTTTTCGAATGAGCGGACTTGGCCACACACAATCACACTAAACTCCGACGGATTCGAACGTGATGACGTACGACTGGACTCGAATAAGGAAGTTCATAGCCAGTAGCCAATAGCTGCCCTAGCGTCGATTTTAGTCCGTCGGAATAGCATACACACGAGCAAATTTTTCGAAGGGACCGGGTCCGGCGGAGTTCCGTCTGAAAAATTTGAAGCATGTTCCATATTCTAAAGTCCGTCAGACTTTGGCGAATCAAAAGTCCGTTGCAGCCCACACACGATCGAATAGTCTGACGGAATCAGTCCGTCGGACTTTGGATGTTGAAAAGTCCGCTCGTGTGTACGCGGCATAAGGGGAGCAGCTTGTACACTTATTCACATATTTGGAGTCCAAGCGTGGGGTATTCCAAATTATCTTGTTTTTTTCTTCTAAATACTGACACAAACCGAGTGAAAAAGCTTTGGGAGGCAAATGGCAGGGCTTTTAATTGGCTTTATGTAGCAAGTGATTTTAAAACTTCTGCTAATAACACTTGTGGGTGGAGCCACTCACCCTGCATGCGTCAATGCACAGGACCAAGCGGGGCTGTGTGAAAATCTAACATAAAGGCAGTTCCCTGACTTGTGCCGGGTACACACAATCGGAATTACGGACAGAAAAAGACCAATGTCAAGCTTTTCATCAGAAAATTCGACCATCTGTATGCTCTATCAGAATTTAGCTGTCTGAATTTCCGCCAGTCAAAAATTGATAGCATGTTCTCAATTTTCCCGGCGGAAAAACTTTCTATCGGAAATTCCGATCGTGTGTATGCAATTCCGACACGCCAAAAATCACGCATGCTCATATTGAACTACGAGACAGAAGCTATTGGCTACTGGCTATTGGAATTCCTTTTTCTAGTCCCGTCGTACGTGTTGTACGTCACCGCGTTATAAATGTTCAGAATTTGGTGTGACCGTGTGTAGGCAAGACAGCTTGTGCCGAATTCTGTCGGAATTCTGTCGGGAAAACCATCAGAGCTTTTTCCAACGAGAATTCCGATCGTGTATATGCGGCATTAGAGATTACCAGTGTTATTGTTTGTAGAGCTCGTGAGCCTGTGACCTTTCTGCCAGTCCAGCGTATCTCTGTTACCTCAACCCTGTACCATGTAACTGAGGCCTCCCTAAGGCGGGTTTGGTCCCAATTACTACAGGAGACCGAATGTTGGGGAGGGAGCCAGAACACGGACCCCTTGCTATGGAGGATCCATTTCCTGCACCAAGTACCACACTTCTGTACCACCTGGCTGCAATGTACCTTCCTGATTATGAATAGCAACTGCATTACTCCTGTTGCTTGAATTGAAGGACAGCATATTTCATTTTGTGTGGGTCTCTGTACTCTCACACTAGGTGTTTCTGGTGGGTTAAGTCCTCTTCTGCCTGCAGCTGGCAATGGACCAGCATTTGGCTCTCAGCACTTTCAAGGGCCAGGTTTCTGCCTGGTCTACCTTGTTTCAGAGACTGTTGGTCTTTCCTACCTTAAAGTGGATGTAAACCCACTCTCATCATTTCTAAATTACTTCCATAGTGCTGATCTATAAGGATATACATGCCTCCTGCATATATCTTTTTTTTTTTGACAGAAGGAATGTTTATTGAAGTTATGAGACATTGTACACAAGAACAGTTATTAACACCACACCCAGAATCTTCCCAACAATATTTGCACTGACATTCATATTTCTCTGGAGTTAAACACAGTATTGAGGTCATCATCCGTATTGCAATACCCACTCTCTGTGCCACCTCCTCCCTCAATCATATTCAGGATCATTGTATGTGTTTCACCTAAAAGAGGTACCAGAACCTATATAAGGTACACCTCATTATGTTGTACTGAAGGTTAGCAAAAAGGAGATGAAGGAGAGAGGAGGGAGGGGTGAGGGTACACAAACGAAAGAGATGAGCAGTACAAAGGAGGGAAGAAAGAAGTGTAAACAAGAAGAGAAGAGAAGGGGGACGAAGGGAGGGATAGGGGAGAGAGGACAGATCACGTAATTTATTTAGTTGTGGACATCCCGGATTGTTTTTCCCTACAATACAAACATCTCTCATTCAATCATTATGCCAGTGTTGTGATGTACACTGTCATCTAGCCTTTAGATTTGCAGTCTCCTCTCTGTCCAGCTATACCGTCACATGCTCAGCCTGCACCCAGGGCGCCCAAATCTTCTCAGATTTTTGAGGACAGTTACTGTATTTATCGGCGTATAACATGCACTGGTGTATAACACCCCCCCCCCCCCAAGTTTAGGAGGGAATTTTAAGGAAAAAGACTTTTAGGAGGGAAGTTTAAGGAAAAAAAACGTACATTTAAATGCCCATCAATGCAGCCTTCTCAGTGTCCATCTGCAGCCTTGCCCATCATTGCACCCTTGTCAGTGTCATTTGCAGCCTTGTCATGCAGCCTTGTCCATCATTTGCAGCCTTGTCATGCAGCCTTGTCCTTCATTTTCAGCCTTGTCATGCAGCCTTGTTCATCATGTGCAGCCTTGTCAGTGTCATTTGCAGCCTTGTCCGTTTTTTTTGCAGCTTTTCCTTTTAAAAATTGCGCCGCCGAGATACAGCTCCGGATTTCCTGTGTATCTCAGCGGTGCTCGGTAGTTCTCGGCGGCTTTCAACCTTTCTCAGCAGCTTTCGGCCACCTTCGGCTGCTCTTGTCAGCTTTTAGCCGTTCTCGGCAGCTTTGGAGGCCGAGGCCGAGAAGCGCCGAAGGCAGCTGAAAGCCGCAGAGAAGAGCCAAACAAGGCTGAAAGCAGTCGAGAAGAGCCGAAGGCGGTTGAAAGCTGCTGAGAAGAGCCAAAGGTGGCTGAAAGCCGCCCAGAGGCTCACAACAGCAGGGGATCGGCGTATAACACGCACCCGCGATTTTCCATTGATTTTAAGGGGAAAAAAGTGTGTGTTATACGCTGATAAATACGGTACGTCCCATCTATGTGATTTTATATAGGGGCAGAACCGCATTTATAAATGCCTTCCATGCCGAAAGTTGAGGGGGGTCCGGTAGCTTCCACTTGAAGAGTATTGTTTTCCTAGCATAATAGGCCGCATAGAAAACAAATAGCGCAATATATTTGGTAGTATTTAAATTGTCAGTAATGCCTAGTAGAAATATCAAGGGATCTCTGTCCAGTGAGAGACCCACGACTCTGTTTATATCAGCCACTACTGCCCGCCAGAATGCCTGAATGTGAGGGCATTCCCACACCATATGGATAAAGGTCCCCTCCGACTGCCTGCATTTAGGGCAAGTTTCCGTCACTCCTGGGTATATTCTGGATAATTTGGAAGGAGTGTAATACACTCTATGTAAAAACTTGAGCTGAACAAATCGATCCCTGGCCGATATCATAAGCGGGATGCATTGCCGCAAGCCCTCGGTCCAGTCCTCCTCTGTTAGAGCAGAATATCTTTTTTCCATACCTCAAAAAGCTTGGCTGTGTTCAGGGCATCCCTGCATGTGAGTCTCAGGTATATAGAGGATAAGGTACGGTCATTCTCATCCATTGTGAGAAGGAACTCAACCGAGTGCACAGCAAGGCCCACCCTAGCCGGAAACTTAGCTTTTAAGGCATGTTTAAGTTGCATGTACCTGAAATACATTCATGGTGGTAAATGATACTGTCGCTTGAGCTCTGCCAGGGATGGGAGCCTTCCTAGTTATCTGAAATCTAGCCTAGACTTGAGGGTCCAGTACAGTTATAAGCTGTGGCAGAGAGGGGTTACCCCAGAGCGGAGTATGAGGAGAAATGGTACCCGTCTCTGCTAGATAGTTGGTAACCTGCTTCCAGGCCAACAACGTAGTTTTCATGAGAGCAGTCACCTGAGGGCTATACCTAGGTTCACAATATACAAGATTACTGAGCTCCGAGTAAGACCCCAAGATGGCCGCCTCTAAATTTACTGCCGGATTCATATTGTCTTGTGTGAACCACCATCTTATAGTGACCAGTTGTGTGGCCCAGTAATATTTCTGTAAATCTCCTGCATGTATCTTTACCTGTCAAATACCTTTAGCTGTTTGGAGCCCTGCAATACTCCGGATTCTGTGGACAGGTCTGTTGTCCAGGGCTCGGTGGGTGGAACCGTGATGTCAGTAGACCCCCCCACCTCTACACCCCCCTTGACCAGGCATCGATATTTCTTACACTGAGCTTCTGCTGATCACGTGGATTATTTCTCATGATCAATGACATCCAGTCAAAACCCAGGAAAGTCACCACATGACTTCAGCATGCCCAATCATGCTGAGGTGTGGGGCAGCCAATCCTGGGAGAGCTGGATAAGAAAGGAGGGGGGATGTGAAGTACACAGAATGCCTCTCTCACACTCATGCATGAGATAAGGAAATCACCTGTCACTCACAGCAAGGGGGGAGAAAGGGACACTGTGTGTCTGTTTTTATCTTACTGAAGAAAGATAAGAGGATTGCTCAGAGCTGGATGTAGGCTAATTTCAGACTGGGGGCATTGGCGGTAAAGCACTGTTATTTTTAGCAGCGCTTTACTGTTGTTTTTGCGGCCTTTTTTGGCCGATAGCTTTTAACCCCAGCTTATGGCCGAAAAAGGGTTACATGCGCTTCCTGACACTTCAGCGGTTCTGCCCATTGATTTCAATGGGCAGGGGCGCTGTAGAAGCTGTGTATACAGCGCTCCTACAGAGCCTCAAAGATGCGACTTGCAAGACTGTTTTTGGCATCCTGCCAGCGCACCTCCTGACAGGAGAGGCTCTTTACAGGCTCTATTTTTAGTGCTATAGCGCCTTTAAAGCTCCTCAGTGTGAAAGCAGCGTAACTCTTCGTGGCAAGACTGGGCACAGATGAAATGATATCCTCTGCTGTAACAGATATGAGTCTTAATTAAAAAAAAATTTGGGGGGTTTTCATCCACTTTAATTTAGACATTTGTACAGGTAGTCTTACATGTAGCACTCCCTGTTCATTACCCTGTGTTTCTAAGGGATCTGAATCTGGTGACTCGGGTCATCATCCAAACTTATGGTCTTAGGGCAGTGATGGCGAACCCGTGGCACTCGTGCCACTGCCGGCACGCCGAGTTTTCTCTGTGAGCACGCCAGGAAAATGGAGAAAACACACTGAAACACTGACATTCAATCACGCACTGCACCCCCCATCGCGAACTACATCGCCCACAGGTCTGTAGGACAGCGGTGACATGTCTGAGGTGGGTGTGACTAAAAAGAAGCAGCCAGGGGTGACGTGCGGGTGGAAATCCAATCATGGAAGCTGTCTCATCCATACCGCACCCACCATCAAACTATGACTCCCACAAATCTCTGGGGTCAGCGGTGACGTGCAGGGTATGATAAAGAGAACACGTGGCTGGGATCAGAGGAGGCTTGCGGGAGACTTGCAGGTGGGAATGAGCTGCTGGAGGATTGGAAACAGGTGAGAGATGTGGAGGGGACATGTACACTTCTCAGTCCGAAGGAAAAGGGGTTCACACCGCTCCAAGTATGTTATCCCATGGATAACCCACTCTGCCTCACTCTCAGACATCAGGGGCTAGCTCTGCATACGTGCACTGTAGACAATCAAGAAAGGTAGCTGGATGAATTAACACCTTTATTGTGCAAGATTAATCAAAATCCATAACGGTCAATCCATGTACAAAAAGCTAGCTGTTCTTTTTGTACCCCTTCTGTACATGGATTAACTGTTTTGAATTTTGATGAATCTTGCACAATAAAGGTGTTAATTCATCCAGCTACCTTTCTTGATTGTCTGGAGTGCACATATGCAGAGCTAGCTGTTCTTTTTGTACCCCTTCTGTACATGGATTGACTGTTTTGGATTTTACTCAATTTTGCACAATAAAGGTGTTAATTAGTTGTGCGGCCATCCGGCTACCTTTCTTGAGTATCTTATCAGTCCATGGTGTCCTGCTTCTTATGCCCTGTACACACAGTCGAAAATTCCGACGAAAAAGGTCAGATCGGATTATATTGTCGTAAAATCCAATCGTGTGTGGGCTTTATTGGACTTTTTCGGTCGGAAATTCCGCCGGAAAAAACTTGAGAGCAGGATAACAAAATCCGATCAGACTTTTTCCGATCATTTGTAGAGAATTGTAGAGAATTACGATCGGACAAAGTGCCACGCATGCTCAGATCAAATTACGAGACCAAAGCTATTGGCTACTAGCCTCACCGTAGTCCAGTCGTAACGAACGAACGTCATCACGTTCTGAATGATCGGATTTTCCGACAACTTTGTCTGATTGTGTGTATGCAACACCAGTTTTGGACAAAATCTGATGAATTTTGTGGTCGGAATGTCCGACCGTGTGTACGGGGGCTTAGACGCAGAGGATCAAGCTACTCACCTGCTGGAGGGTACCTTCCCCTTTTAACTCCTTCTTGTCCAGTTTCAATTGCTTCATCATCTCTAGGTCTGGATCCAGATTAACCCCCAAAATTTGGATTAAATTTATCGTTTTTGTGGGGGAAAAAAATGTTTTAGGTAGGTGAGTGTAATGGTCAGGTAGGTGAGTGTAATGGTCAGGTAGGAGTGCATGTGTCAGGTAGGTGACGATAATGTCAGGTAGTTCAGTGTAATGGCCAGGTAGGAGTGCACGTGTCAGGTAGGAGAGGATAATGTCAGGTAGGTGAGTGCATGTGTTAGGTAGGTAAGTGTAATGGTCAGGTAGGTGAGTGCATGTGTTAGGTAGGTGAGTGTAATGGTCAGGTAGGTGAGTGCATGTGTTAGGTAGGTGAGTGTAATGGTCAGGTAGGTGAGTGCATGTGTCAGCTAGGTGTGTACAATGGTCAGTGCATGTGTCAGGTAGGTATGTGTATGTTGCACAGTGTATTCTGAGCACAACACATTCCTGAACCCTGCATTCTGAGCGAATCTGGCAGAATTGTACGTTTTTGGTCCCTTAGGGCTCATCCAGAGGGATGATCAGTCCCATCCTCTGTAAAGAGCTGCTGGTAGGTTTAGGCTGGGTTCACACCCAAAGATTCGGCCCTGAGGAGAATGGAGACGCACAGCTTTCCTGTGCGATCCGCAGCCAGTTCCAGTGTGATCTGAGCCTAAATTCTGTGTTGGTACTTTGAAAGAAATAAGTTGGTTTCGCCATCACTGTCTTAGCCCTTGTACACACGGTCGGATAATCTGTCGGAATGCGTCTTATCGGACCATGTCGTCAGATAATCCGACTGTGTGTGGTATGCATTGGACTGATTCCGTCCGAATCTCCGTCCGACCCAATTTTCCAACATGTTGGAAATATTTCCCGACCAACTGGGCCGGTCGGACGTAATCCGATCATGTGTAGAGAATTTTGATCGGACCAAGTGCCACGCATGCTCAGATCAAATTCCTACATCAAAGCTATTGGCTACTAGCCTGAATCTATTCCCATCGTAACGAAATTACGTCATCATGTTCTGAAAGATCAGATTTTTCGACAACTTAGTCCGACCGTGTGTATGCAACAGTTTCGGACACAATCCGTCAGACTAAATCTGACGGACAAAATCCAACGGATTTGGTTGTGGAAATCTCCGACCGTGTGTACAGGGGCTTAGGGTCTGTTCACATTAGAATGCAATGAAAATGTACAGATCACTGTCTACATATGCATGCATGACTTACATATGCATTCGCATTTGTACATAAGCACGGGGGTACTTAAAATGTTTAATTATCATTTATTGTATCCAAAACAATTTTTACACTGTCTCTTTATTTTTATTTTTTTGTGTTTACTTTATTGCTGTCACAAGGGATGAATAACATCCCTTGTGACAGCATGGTCCCTGGCAGGTCCTCTTTATAGACCCCAAATCTCTCTGGCCTCCAGTGCAGCTGATCAGACACAGATCGGTCTGATCAGCTGCTTTCCTGGCCGCTAACAGCCAGTTAAACAGAAAGATGGAACCAGAAGTGATGAAATACCGACCGGGAACATCCCACAAGAGCTCCATTTTTTTAGATGCTCTGACCATGTTTTCTAGCCATTACAATTTGGTCCTTACCAAACTCTTTCAAAGCCTTACATTGCTAATCCTTGCTTAATATACAGTGCCTTGAAAAATTATTCATACCCCTTGAAATTTTCTACATTTTGTCATTTTACAACCAAAAACGTAAATGTATTTTACTGGTTTTTATGTGATATACAAACACAAAGTGGCACAAAATTGTGAAGTGGAAGAAAAATGATAAATAGATAATACATTTTTTTACAAATATGTGAAAAGTGTGGCGTGCATTTGTATTCGGGCCCCACTGAGTCAATACTTTGTAGAACCACCTTTACGCTGCAATTACAGCTGCAAGTCTTTTTGGGGATGTCTCAACCAGCTTTGCACATCTAGAGAGTAACATTTTTGCCCATTCTTTGCAAAATAGCTCCAGCTCTGTCAGATTGGATGGCGAGCATCTGTGAACAGCTAAGGCCAGATGGATTCCAGGAAGTAATGGCTATATGAATCATCTGCCATAGAAATGCTTGTTTTTAATGTTTTTTGTTTTTAAAGTGATTCATCAGTAAAATAAAGCATGGAGACATGGCTGGATGGGGAGTTTGCTTTGAATATTAAAAATGACTTAAATGGCATTTGTGGTGCTCACATGCAGTGTGGTTCCACTTTAAGGATTAAATGCACTTACGCTAAAAGTCTTTGTGAGTGCCAATATTTCCAATGGCTAGACTTATCCTTATGAGAAAATTGTAAAAAAAAAAAAAAAAAAAAACTGTAATTAAAACCTGGCAATTTATATAATTAACAAATGAGGTGTATTATTATACCAATTTAGTAGAATGTTGCTTATTATTTGTATAGTCATGAAAAATACTGATAATCTGCATGCACAATGGTATGCAAAGTGAGTTGTATGTCTGTCTTAATGATAACAGATCAATTCCTTAGATAGAACCATTTACCCATCTCTTTCATGTCTCTATGCCATTGTAGTCATTCAAGGGGTGTTTTTCACTGGGAGCCATCAACTCACTGTTTAACTTTTGCTTGGCACTATTGGAAAATAATTCCCCACAGCACTGGGTAGCATGTATATCAACAGCTTCCTAGTAATGATGAGTATGTTTATAGCAATGTGCCAAACTTTAATGACAATATAAATATTACATACAGTCACTCCCCGATAACATCTCCGCCTATTATATATACTACATGCATTAGATCACAAACCTCACTGTAGCTGCTAAAGGCTTAAACAGCCCTGTAGTTCTTTTTATACTTTAAACCTCATGTGCGGTACTTTGGAATATTCTAGCCACAGGCAGTTGCCAAGAAAAGTGATAGACTGGTAATTTCATGGCCAGTTAGTCCTTTCATCATTCTTAGTCGATGGACCCGAAGAAGCGAAGAATGCAGATACTTGGATCCTGGATATGGAATGTAAGTAACCATAAAGTCTGGAAGTTAGAACAACAAAATTATAAGTAGTATAGCATTACTGACCACAGATTTAAAATGTTTACTGGATACTGGTAAAGCTTATAATGGTAGGTAGATGCCCACTAGCCAACAGCTATGGGGTGGGGGGCATTAGATAGACGTGTTGGAAAATTTGATAACTAGTCATTTAAAGTGTGGAATATTGTAGTATTTGTGGCCACCAACCCTCAGTATTAACTTCCAATGTGGCATTAGAGATTCTAAGATTTGTGAAAACAAACTCTGGTATTCACAACAGATGCTAGGCAATATTGAACCGTTATGATATTTCATGTACGACTGACTTCTGTTTTCGGTTTTCAAGGTTTGTTCCACTTCTTCAGGACCAGCTTTACAGTTGTAGATATCAGGATTTAAATATCCTTCTAAAAAAACATAAACAACATTATAAGTACCCCTGGGGTGGTTTATTTCCTAACATGCAACTGTAAAGTATTTTACATCAGCAAAATGAAACTGATGGTAGAAAAACACATATGATATGTCTAATGGCAATACTTGCAGTTCAGTAGCAAGTAATTTTTTCTACCATTAAAATGATCAGTTAAAGGACCTACATTTTGTTGCATTGTTAAGAATATATGTCCACCATCAGGGGGAAGGGGATAACTTTGACCAAAAAATATTCCAAAAGTATTCCCTGCAGATTTTGTAAGTTTGCTCACTTACAAAGAAATTAAGGGTTTATCATTTTTTATCATACATGTATTTTAAATGATAGTTACAGAATATCAACCAAGCATCCATTAAAAAAAAAACACATAAAACAAATAAATTGAGTTGCAGTTCAGTGAATAAAATAAGTATTTGATCCCCAAGCAAAAGATAACTTTGTATTTGATGGAGAAACCCTTGTTTGGCAAGCACAGAGGCAAGACGTTTCTTGTAGTTGGTGACCAAGTTTGCAGACATCTCAGGAGGGCTTTTGGTCCACTCTTCTTTACAGATCTTCACATCTATGGCGATTTTCCCACGTTTGGGGGGGAAGGGGGGGGGGGGGGGGGTTGGCAAATTTGGTGTGCAGATTTTAAATGGAAAACGTGGCAAAATTGCGTTAAAATCACTATAGAAAAGTACTACAAGCTTTTCTGCTGCTTCTCCATTGAAGTTTATTAAACCATAAAAGCAAAAAAGGTATCATGTGTTTTTTTATAGATTTTTGGTTGATATTCTGTCTCTATCATTTAAAATAAACCTATGATAACAAATATAGACCCTTAAAGTGGTTGTAAACCTACTTACACTACTTTTACCTACAGGTAAGCCTATAATAAGGCTTACCTGTAGGTACCATGAATATCTCCTAAACTTTTAAGAGATATTCACTGTATACACTTACATCAACATCATTGGCGCATTAGCACTGAAGAAATGGCCCGCTTGTGCCGTTTCTTCAGGGCCTGTGCTGTGACCGGCGATGGGAGTGATGTCATCGCAGCTCCAGCCAATCACAGCGCCGGAGCCCTGCGAACCCGGAAATAACTCCGGGAGACATGTCGCTGGTCACATCGGTGTGCAGGGAATGCTGTAACAGCAGTGATCTAAGGTAAGTATTTCATGATGTTCATAATGAGCTAGTATGTGATGCATACTAGCTCATTATGCCTTTGTCTTGCAGGTTTTTTTTTTTAGTTTAAAACCACTTTAATTTCTTTGTAAGTGGGCAAACTTACAGAATCTGCAGGGATCAAATAATTATATATATTTTATATCATTTTTATATATATATATATATATATATATATATATATATATATATATATATATATATATATATAGATAGATAGATAGATAGATAGATAGATATAGATAGATATATATATATATATATATATATATATATATATACACACACACTAGACATGGGCGCCGTCAAAAATTTGCTTTGTTTCGTTCTGTATTAAAAAAAATTGTATTTCGTAATTCGTGTCTGAAATTCAATTTGGATTTGTACGTACTTTAATTTCTTAATAAGTGGGCAAACTTACAGAATCTGCAGGTGATCAAATAATTATTTTCCCCACTATATATATATATATATAATATATATATATATATATATATATATATATATATATATATATATATATATATATATATATATATATATATGTATATATACACATACACACACTAGACATGGGCGCCGTCAAAAATTTTGTTACGTTTTGTTCCGTATTTAAAAAAATTATATTTCGTAATTCGAGTCCGAAATTCAATTCAGATTCGTACGAAATATGAATTTGTTAGATTCCTAAACTTTTCATTAAAATAACGAAAGTTCATTATGATGAATTAATCATTATGATTTACCATCCCTGTGCTGTACTGACATCCTGGGGTTTTAACTTTTAGGTTTGTTAACTTTTCGTAACAATTACAAATTTTCGTTATGAATTTGGATATGAAATTCATAAACGAATTTTCGTATAGAATTCGTATGCATAAATATTCTTATTTCGAATTCGTACGAATGTACACATTTCTGGAAATTCGTACGAAACTAATCGCACATGTCTAACACACACACACAGTATACTGTAATCTATGACATTTTTTCTGCCTTCATACCACTTTTAACATAGCCTTTCATTGTCAGCAGCAATACGAACCTGTAAGTTATCTGGCAAATTTCACATCACAAATAACAAATTATATGATCAGCTCGATAAAGCTTAACACTTTTGTTTTCCAGATGAACTTGTCCTGGATAGAAAAGACCTTTTATAAACGGGACTGTGTTTGTATGATACCAAGCTCAAGAGAACCTCACAGGTTTGTTTTTTGCCCAATAAAATACAACATTATTATATTTCCTGCCATTACAATAGAACAGTATATTCGCAATGTGGTAATTAAATAGGGCATTAGAACTTGCTTTCAGCTGTGTTCAATGTGCATAGTACATTGCAGATTTGTTCATGTATTGATAAATGCATTGATAGTTCAGATATGAGGAAAGATTGAGGAACAGAATCTATTACCTCTTGAGAAGAGGAGATTAAGGGGGATATGATCAACATGTACAAATACATAAGTGGGTCATATCATGAACTTGGTGTTGAGTTATTCACTTTAGGCCCGGTTCACACCGCTGCGGGGGGAGATCCGGATGTGATTCGCACAGCAAATCACATCCGATCTCCGTAGCGATGCGAGTACAGCCATACAGATAGTATGGCTGAATTCGCAGCGCTCCCGCAGCAAACTCGCACGGGACCCTTTTTTGGGTCCGCAACAGAATCGGATCGCATGGGGGTTCACACCATGCGATCCGATTCCTGTGCGAGTCGGCAGATCGCACTGCGATATGCCGAAGGATCTGGGGGTGTCATTAACATAACATTGACACTCCCAGCCGTCCGCATAGGGCAGTGTGAACTGCCGGCGGGAGGTGTGCGATGCGGGTAAACGCCGCGGATTAGCGGCGTTCCCGCATCGCTATAGTGTGAACCCGGCCTTAAGGTCATTACAGAGAACTAGGGGGCACTGTTTACGTCTAGAGGAAAAAAAATTTAATCTTCAAATACGGAAAGGTTTCTTCACAGTAATGCCGCGTACACACGACCGGACTTTTCAACAGCAATGGTCCGACGGAACTAATCCGTCGGACAATTAGATTGTGTGTGTGGGCTCCATCGGACCTTTGCTGTCCAAAAATCTGACGGACTTTAGAAATAGAACATGTTTCAAATTTTTTTGCCGGAACTCCGCCAGACCCAGTTCCTATTGAGAAATCAGCTCGTGGATGTAAAACCAAGTTCATCCCTCTAAAAACATGTGCGTGCACATGACCGGACTTTTCGACAGCAAAGGTCAGACGGAACAAATCTGTTGGGCAATTAGATGGTGTGTGGGCTCCATCTGAACTTTGCTGTCCAAAAATCTGACAAACTTTAGAAATAGTTCCTATCGAGAAATCCGTTCATGTATATCCTAACCGACGCTAGGGCAGCTGTTGGCTACTGACTTCCTTATTCTAGTTCGGTCGTACATCATCACGTTCAAATCCGTCGGACTTTGGTGTGATTGTGTGTGGCCAAGTCCGTTTATTCGGAAAGTCTGTCAAAACTCCGCTGAAAGTCCGTCGGGAAGACTGTCGGACCTAGTCCGCCGAAAAGTCCGGTCGTGTGTACGCGGAATTAGAGCTGTGAAAATGTGAAATAGACTCCCTCTAGAGGTGGTTCTGGCAAGCTCAGTCAATTGCTTTAAAAAAGGCCTGGATTTTTTCCTAAACGTACAGAATATAACTGGGTACTAACATTTATAGGTAAAAGTTGATCCAGGGAAAATCTGATTGTCTCTCGGGGGATCAGGAAGGAAATTTTTTCCCCGCTGTTGCTTTGCTGGGGTTTTTTTGCTTTCCTCTGGATCAACTGTAGGTGTAGGTTTGTGTATATGGGATTGCATTTTTTTTTTTTTGGTTGAACTTGATGGACCTGTGTCTTTTTTCAACCTGACTAACTATTTAACTAACTATGTAACTATGATTCACTATACTACAAAGAACAATAGTTTGCATGTGTTAGAAAGTTCACTTGTGCATTACTTGTACATTCGCACAAGAATGTTTTTGTACCAATATAAAAAACTGTCAGAAACCATGAAATCAGGCCGAGACAGAAGTACAGTTAAACCACACTTGTTTAATAATAAAAGTAAAAAGAACAAACGTACTCAAAACATAGCCAAAGTTCAGTAACCGGAAGTCAGGGATCAATGTAGTGGAACAGCAAGCAGGATCTGGAGCCAGAAGGGATGTCAGCAAAGCAAGTCTTTTTCTTTGTTTAATTAGTATTTATTGAAAGAATACAGTATACAAAGCAGATACGAAAAGATAAGCATACTGTCTGGCCTTAAAATGATATATCCAGCAATTGAAAAGAGGTGACTATTATACATATCCATTATCAATCTATGACATCAGAGACTTTATATATGGTCAATAACAATGTGCAATAACGTTGCAGGCTGATGCGATTGTCAAAGCCACTGAAGTTGTCAGCTGACATGGAGCATAAAAGTTTCTGTGATGTTGACCAAGGCAAAGGCAGAGAACCTCTGGACTGGATGGCTTAAGTAGGCAAAACTAACAAGCAGGATATCATCAACAGCTGAGTAACTGTGGAGAGATAGAAGCTGGTAATTAGCCAACAGCTGAGGGGCCAGTTCAGAGAAGGAAGGGCTGAGCCCAGCCCTGACAGTACCCCCTCCTTAACGACCCCTCCCCCTCGGAGAACCACCAGACTTGAGGGGAAAACCTCTATGGAAGTCACAGAAGAGGACAGGGGCCTGTACGTTCAAGGATGAGACCCAAGAGCGTTCCTCTGGACCGTACCCTTTCCAATACACCAGGTACTGTATGCACCCACAGAACCTACAGGAGTCAACAGTGGACTGTACTTCATATCTCCTCATGGTTCTCAACCTGTACAGGGTGAGGATGTGGCACCGAAGTGGTAAAGCTGTTGTAGATCAAGGGTTTTAATAAGCAGACATGAAATACATTCCAAATATGCATATTAGAAGGAGGGTCTAATGCGTAAGCCACTGGGTTAATCCTGCAAAGAATACGGAAAGGCCTAATATACCAAGGTGCTTCAGTGAAGGAACACGAAGTCAGAGGTTGTAAGATGACAGCCAGACCCTGTCCCCAACCTGATAGGAAGGCACAGGCAGGCGTCTGTGGTCAGCATGGAGTCTGTACCTATCATTAGAAAGTCGCAAAGCCTCCTGGACTTGTGCCCAAGTGGAACGAAGACCACAGAGATGCTACTCTAATGCAGGAATACTCTGCGGAACAAACAAGTCATCGCCCCATAGGAAAGGTTGGAAACCATAATTCTCCATAAATGGGGACAATCAGGAAATACAATTCAAGGCACTGTTTTGAGCAAACTCTTCCCACGGTAATAGGTTTGACCAGTTGTTATGATGTTCGGAAATATAGCAATGTAGTAATTGCTCCAAGGACTGATTGGCTCGTTCTGCAGCCCCATTAGACTGCGGGTGATACGCAGAAGAGAAAGCAAGCTGAATTCCCAAAAGGCTCACCAGAACTGGGACACAAACTGACTACCTCTGTCTGAGACAATCACTTTGGGTAGCCCATGTAAGCGAAAGATCTCCCAAGCAAAAATGGAAGCCAGTTCCTTAGAAGTGGGCATCTTCTTAAGTGGAATACAATGACACATCTTTGAGAACCGGTCAACCACCATAAAGATAACTGTGTTGCCGTGGGAGTTTGGTAAATCCACAATGAACTCTATCCGGTTACTGGACTCTGGCTATGCTTTGACTACGCTTTTTCTATTTACCTTTTTATTTTTATTTAATAAACAAGTGTGATTTAATTGTACTTCTTTCTCAGTCTGATTTGTGGTTTCTGACACTGGGACAAAGCAGCAGTCATAAGGTTTCTCAGGAGGAGCATGGACCTGAGAAGCAAGAATTTTGTCACCCAAAGGAGAAGTGAGACTGGTGCGAACTGTAGCCAGAATACAGTCAGGAGGAACCACAGGGACCGGAACCAACTCCAACTTGGAAGTGGAGGAAAATTGTCGTGACAAGGCGTCAGCCTTTACATTCTTAGTACTTAGAAGGAGACTATGTAATTGAAAACGTGACAAGAAAAGAGCCCATCGTGCCCTTCTGGGAGAGAGGCGTTTAAGCTCAGACAAGAATGTGAAATTCTTATGGTCAGTGTGAAGAATGTTAAATTCTTATGGTGCCAACACAGGAGCAGAAACAAAGGCAGCCTTGAAACTCTCAAAGGTCTTAATGGACACCGGAGACCAACTCTGTGGGTTACCGTCCTTTCTGGTCATATCAGTCAGGGGCTTGACCAGAGACGAGAAGCTACAAATAACTTCAGATAATAGTCGGCAAAGCCCAGGAAGCACTGCAGTATATGTAAACCCATGGGTCGGGGCCACTGTAGTACTGCCAAAAGTTTCTCTGGGTCCATTGAAAAACCAGCAGTGGAAATGACATAACCCAGGAATTTAACCCGTTCACGATGGAACTCGCACTTCTCCAGTTTACAATAGAGATTGTTCTCTCTTAGTTTCTGAAGCACACAACAGATCACATCTGTGTGATGGCTCTCGAGGGACTTGGAAAATATGAGGATATCACTGAGATAAACCACCACACATAACTGCAACAAATCTCGGAGGACATGGTTAATAAAATCCTGGAAAACTGCTGGGGCATTACAAAGGCCAAAAGACATTACGAGGTATTCATAATGGCCTGTTCTGGTATTAAATGCAGTTTTCCACTCACCGCCCTCCTTAATCCTCAAGAGATTGTATGCTCCTCTCAAATCAAGCTTCGTGAAAATCGTGGCACCAGGCTGAAGGTCAATTGCGCAATCATACGGCCGGTATGGAGGCAAACTACCGACTTGATCTTTGTCAAAGGCTAAAATCGCAGTACTCCTGCAGCAGGAAGGAGAGTAAAGAGATGCGCAGGACCTTGGCTACCTTCTGGAAGCATGTCTCACTGCATTGTGGTGACCAAGAGAAAACCTCAGCATGTAGCCAATCAAAAGAGGGGTTGTGCCTCTGTAACCAAGGATAACCAATAACCAGCATAAACTTAGTTGAGGAAATTATTTGGAATTGGATTGTCTCATGGTGAAGAGCCCCTATGGCCATGGACAACGGAACCGTCTCATGAGTCACCTGGGCAGGCTGTAGAGGTCTCCTGTCAAGAGCCTCAATGTCAAGTGGAGTTTCATGCAGCTGCAGCAGAATCGAGTGCTTCGATACAAAGGTAGCATCAATGAACAGGCCTGCAGCCCCAGAGTCGATTAGAGCCTGTATATCGACGGACGACTCAGCCCAAGAAAGGGTGACCAAAACCAGGGGCTTATCCTTCTGGATAACTGGGGATGAAACAATGCCACCTAAAGTCTGACCATGACAGGACCTCAAGGTTCGGGCATTCCCTGGATGGGTAAGACAAGACTCCAAAAAGTGACCTACCTGGCCACAATAAAGGCACAATCTCTCCCTCCTCCCAAAGGTTCTCTCATCTGCAGAGAGACGCGTGAAACCCAAGTGCATAGGTTCACCTTCACTGACCGACGCAGTACCAGGAGGCATGGGAGGTGAGGAAGGCATGGGTGGGACTGCAAAGCTTGGAGGCAAACATACAGGAGGCTTCCACAAGTGCTCCTTAAAAGAAAGTATTTCTGTCTGGAGTCTATGAGGATGGCAAACGTGATCAACTTCTCCAGTTCAGTGGATATATCTCGGGCTGCTATCTCGTCCTTGATGGTATCCGAGAGACCATGAGAAAAAGCAGTCACGAGGGCCTTATTGTTCCACGCAACCTCTGCTGCCAGAGTTTGGAATTTAATGGCGTAGTCTGCAACAGTTCTCGTACTCTGTTCGATGGACCTGAGGCACTTGGCAGCAGAAACGGAGCATGCAGGAACGTCAAACACCCTTTTAAACAAAGCCACAAACTCAGGGTAGCACAAAACAACAGTTTTTTGCGTCTCCCATAGAGGGTTTGACCAGGCCAAGGCTCTCTCAGAAAGCAAAGATATCACAAAACCTACTTTGCTTCTGTCCGTGAGAAACACCTGGAGCAGCGTCTCAAAGTATATCTCAACCTGGTTGAGAAACCCTCTGCATTGGACTGGATCACACCCAAATCGCTAGGGAAATAGAGCGGAACCAGACATACCTCTTATAGAGGTAAAACTTGAGGGGGGGGGGGGTGCCTGCACAGAGACTGGAGAAAAAGCAGGGTCGGCCTGCAACATAGCTTGTACTGGGGAGGCCACAGTGGGAGATTCCAGGTGCGACTCAAGCATTTATAACGCCATGGCAAACTGATCAATGCGGTGACCCAGTTCATCCAATCTGGAAAAAAATATTACCAACAAGTGGATTGACTGCATCTTCTGAATTCATGGCCTTTTCCTACTGTCAGAAACTATAAAATCAGACCGAGCCATAAGTAGAGTTAAATCACACTTGTTATATAATACAAGTAAAAATCACATTGCACTGAACGCATTCCTGTGCGATTACGATGTGAACCTGCACTAAAGAGATACGAGGAAGGAGCGTATTCCAGGGGAATTTCAATATCCTTAGCCTGGCCACAGTGCTTGTATTAACTGCCCATGTGCCACCACTCTGCATTACAAGTAGGTTCCCTACAAACATGTCAGGAAACAGCCCTGTTGACATGCTATTAGAGGTACATTAAGCTGATTCATTAGGTGATGGATATATAAGACAATGTAATATATCCAAAACTCTCTCAATAAAGGAATAGATCTATTCAATTACTGTGAATCATTTGAAAGACTGTAGAGCAGGTATATCACAGCTACCACATTTAGAAATCTTATACAAAAATTAATATAATCACTTAATAATAACTGGCAATTAAACATTTTAATCTGTGTAGGCCATTACATAATATAATAACATAATCTAAAAACAGATCACATACATGATAAGATGGGCTGATGTCAGGCACTCCCACATCAATGAAATTACTAACAAACCTTAAGATATGAGATGCTTACTATGAAATAAATGTAGCCCTCTTTTAGGGGGTAACCGGGAAATGGTCCTCCCCAAACATACTTTAATGCACAGTACCACAAATGAATATACAAAAGTGAAGCGCTAAAAAAAAATGCATTCACACATGTATAGATAATAGATAAATATAAACTGATCTATATATGTGAAAATATGTGATATACTGCCAACTTATTACATTGTGCAAATAGTATATAAATAATGTAAGTCCCAATGAAGATCCAAGGGAAAGATGTTTATAGAATGCAGTTGTGGATCCCAAAAGCCTTCAAATCTCAGCACAACAACACCAAACACCACCCTAGTGCAGCAGGTGGGGGATTACCAGAATAGAATGACCCCCAATAAAGGGTAGTCAAACTGCACTCAAAGTACTCCACACAGGGTAATGGACTCACTGCGTGCCATCTTGCAAGCATACACTAAGTTGCCACCTTGGATTCCACTCGTCAATGTGACCAAAAACTCATCATCATGAAAAGAAAAGAAGGACGCTACATTGTAAAGGTCATCAAGTATAAACAGATTTACTCTGTAAATACACTTATAGTGAGCTGAGGATAAATGAGCATTTCTTTTGTAAAAACGGCTTTCCATGGCAGGATCAAAGGTGGGTGTGGCTATTCATGCATACGCAGCAGTGTTTCGGCTCCCTCCTACGCGTTTTGTCATACTTGACATCATTAGGGGCCAAAACACATGCTGCTGCCCACTAATACATATATAGATGGACACAGGGAGGATTCTGACCTGATTGGAATCCCCGGAGTTAGGTGGGACTTAAAAATTAATCGAGTTAATGTAAAATTCGCACATTGCGGCAATGGCTCACTACAAAGCTCTCCAACTGAGCCATATAGTGGATAAATAGAAACATATAAAACATATAAAAACCCAATGCCAAAAGCAATTATTGGTATAATCCATGGATAACATTATTTCTAAAATGTTTGAAATATAAGTCTCCATATGTCTCTCCATTTTGATGCATACAACTTATAAGCATACCATATGTGTACACAATTATAAGGTAAAAAGTAAAAATACCTTTTTTTGTGGATTCTTATGTATTTTCATTTTTAACCTTGAGACTGGGTTCACACTATATCCCTCTATGGATCGCACAGGAATTCAGCCCTGAAACGGGGCCAAAGACGCACATCGTTTATGTGCAGTGCGCTCCGCAGACGCAACAGAGACATGTGAACCAGCTCCATGGGGAGCCAGTCACATTCTCCTACTATGCCGATTGGATGTGGAGAAACCCGCATCTAATTCGCATAGGTGTGAACGGGGCCTTATAATTGTGAAATTTATAAAAAAAAAATCCAAAAAAAAAAGTTAAAACAAGTGAGGCCGCGTACACACGGGCGGACTGTCTGGCCAACTAAGGCCGTCAGACAATCCTACTTTTGAATGAACGGACTTGACCACACACGATGAACAGACAGTCCGCTGAAAGCTTGCGCGATGACGTGTACAGCACGTACGACGGGACTAGAAATACGACGTCCAATACACTGCAATGCAACCTTCGGCCGTGTAAATCCTTTCTGAGCATGTGCCATACTTAGTCCGTCCAACTTGCCTACTCACGAGCGGACTGTCCGCTGAAACCAAAGTTGGACGGACAATATTACGGAAATTCCGAAAGACTTAGTCCGCCAGACTGTCCGCTGAAAAAGTCCGCTGAAGCCCACACACGAGCGGACCAAGTCCGTCAGACAGTCCGCCCGTGTGTACGCGGCCTGAAGTTCCACAAGAATATATTAGAAATGTATTCATTAACCATTATTTAGTTTTAAATACAACAATTTTTTATTTTAATTACAGCTAGTATAAATATCTGAATTGGTTATTTTAGGTTTGTGTAATCAACTGTTCAGACAGACATACTTAAAGTGATTGTAAGGGTTCGTTTTTGTTTTTTTAAATAACAAACATATCATACTTGCATCCACTGTGCAGCTCGTTTTGCACAGAGTAGCCCCGAACCTGTTCTTCTGGGGTCCCCTGGCAGCTCTTGTGGCTCCTCCCCGAGGCTGTTACCTTGTGGGTGCGCTCCCGAGTCCAGCATTCATCCATAGCCGCCAAATGTATGACTTGGCCCGCCCTTCGGCACCCGCATCATTGGATTTGATTGACAGCAGCGGGAGCCAATGGCTGCACTGCTATGAATCTTTCCAATCAAGAGCCGAGAACCCTGGGCAGAGAGACAGCACGTCCCCGCCGGGTCAAGTTCCAGGACTCAGGTAAGTAAAACGGGGGGCTGGGGGGCCCGTCACTCCCAGGTGTTTTTTCACCTTAATGCATAGGATGCATTAAGGTGAAAAAACACAAAGGTTTACAACCCCTTTAAGTATACATCCAAGCAAGGGCTGTGTCTTCACGAGGGGAAGCACAGGTGTTCTGTGCATCCACATATAGGCAGGCCTATTCATGGCAATTGGAATGCGGCGGGTGCATGGACATAGCGGCTGTTCTCAATTTGACATTCGTGTGGGTGCAGGTGTGGGTGTGTCCTCAAATGCAGACAGTTGAAGTTCGGGGACGCACAATCTCACAAACCTGCACCCACTTTGATGTCCAATTGGGAGCAGTGTGTGTGTGTGTGTGTGTGTGTGTGTGTGTGTCTGTTTCTGTGTGTGTGAGTGTGTGTCTGTGTTCATTTTTTTTACTCTGAATTGGGCTCTAAATTTTTTTTAACAAGAAATCTAAATAGACATTTACATATTTGAGTTCTAGTGTATTTTAAAGTTAAAAGCAATATGTACTATTACATGAAAAATAAATAATAGTGTTCCAACCATAATCTGTAGATTCAGGTTCTCAAGCACGGTGCTCACTACCAATGTTCATCCATTGTAGGACTAGGAAGACACACCTGTGCACACTTCAAACAGAGCAATACAGCAATTAAAAAGGAAAAACGTTTTAATAGTTACATTGTATGTTTCCTAAAAACTAAGTAACAACGATTTAGGTCAGGGGTCTCCAAACTTTTCAAAGGGCCAGTTTAATGTCCTTCAGACTCTAGGAGGGCCGGATTGTAGCCAGCGGGGGTAGAAAATATCCCGGACCTGGCACCAGTGAGAATAAATATGGCCTCAGGGTGGGTGGGCAATAGGAGGAGGAGTGCCCCTATTAGTAGGAGGAAAAGTATCCCATCATTGGTATCAGTAGAATAAATAATTCTCCATTGTTGGTGCCAGTGGGAGGAATTGTGCCCCAAATCAGTGGGAGGAAAAGGGCCCCAGGGCTGGATAAAGGCTAGCAAAGGCCCACAGCAGCAGTTTGGAGACCCCTGATTTATGTTTTAAAATGAATCATATAATTATTGACAAGTTAACTGATGCATAAATAATGTTGTTGCAAAATTTGGTCTGGGTAACCAAAAATTAATGACCTTTGATATCAAAGAAAATATTATAGAAAAGGGAAATTTAAACATGTATTAGTGTTAATGTTGTGCTTCATAAATATGTTTATTTTATAGATGTATTCCTGGATGTCAGATTTGCCACCAGCTTGTGCGGTAAGTTTTGAACCTCCATGAACGTTCAAGTTTAATTTGCATATCAGGATGCTTAGATAAGGAACTATAGTGCTGTATATATCTGCAAAGTCATTTGTACAAAATGAATATGTACTGTAGATCTAGACCAGATTTTTTCAAGCAGGGTTACATCTGGGTTTAAGGGGGGGGGGGGGCGTCTGCAAGCACCCCTCAGTAATGAATGCTTTACACAATGGATTCTGCCTTCCCTGCTGTTCTGGGGTCATCCATTTGCCACTTGCTGCCAACGGCACACAGGAAGACAATTAGCGAGCTGTTAATTGTTGCATGCAGCACTTGACCAATAGGAGAAGGGCTCTTTCCAATTCTTTATTTTATTTTCAGACAACTCACAGTAAATACAGAGACCAATAACAAATGTGTCAAAATATATCACCGATTAGAAAATCAGAACATTTGGAAAACAAGTGAAATCAAGAACAACACACGGGTTACATTCAGTAAGGCCTTGTACTCATCAGAGTATACAAACACATGCCAGTAAAACCACTTTTTGAGGAATTTCGGAAGGGCTCTGATTGGCTGCTAGATGGGTCAGCAGAAAGGCATAAGCACTATTATAAATAGGTGGAGCACAAATACTGTAGCTGCTAACTTTAAACAAACAGGTACCGTATTTATCAGCGTATAACACGCACATAGATTTTAAGAGGGAAGTTTCAGGGAAAAAAAATGTTTATATAAGGAACTTTTGAAGCAAAATAAGGGTCAGAGTACCAATCTGCAGCCTCACCATTGCAATTAATGCAGCTTGATCAATGCCCATCTGCAGCCTCACAAGTGCCATCCATGCAGACTCATTAGTCCACATCAATGCAGCAGCCTCACCATTACCATCAATGCTGCAGCTTTACCATTGCCATCGGTGCAGCCTGATCGATGCCTATCTGCAGCCTAGAGGGGAGAGGGGGCGTGGGGGGATGAATGCCAACAGATTGGATACAGTGAGAATCTCCTATGATAGACAGAACAGTGGTCCAATGGCGGCCCAGGAGACGGGATTTCCTATTACAGAGGCCACCAAGTAAACAGGAGATTCTCACTGTATGTAATCTGGTAGCGCTCGATTATTATTTGTCCTACCCTTTGGCTTCAAACTAGCATCTTTCCTTACACTTGCACACTTTGTTTACTTGCACAAAGTCAGGAATTTTGTAGGATTAGGATCAGGTGTATGATTCACCATATATACCAAGCAGGCGCTAATGCATCAAATTCATATGTAGGTTGAAACACAGTCACTAACTGAAACAGAAACAGCTGTGTAGGAGGCTTAAAACTGGGTGAGGAACAGCCAAACTCTGCTACTAAGGTAAGGTAGTGGGAGACAGTTTGAGGTCACAGGTCATATACGTACCATGGCAAGACATAACAAAGCAACAAGACACAAGGTAGTTATACTGCATCGACAAGGTCTCTCCCAGGCAAAGATTTCAAAGTAGACTGGAATTTCATGATGTGCTGTTCAAGCTCTTTTGAAAAAGCACCTATAAACTGTCAATGTTGAGGACTGTAGACACAGTGGTCAACTAAGGAAATTTAAAATGGATGTAAACCCTCACATATACCCAGTGCAGTGAATAACCTCAGAAGATATGCAGAGATGAAACAAATCTCCCTACATATTTTACTTGTATATCTGCTGTCTTCGTGGGTATATACTGTTTAGAAAGTGCACATCATTTTAGGAGACATAGAAACAAGACTAAGCATGAAAACATAGGAATGGGGAGCAGAAAAATGGTAGCAGGTGCTCTGGACTGATGAGCTAAAATGTGAATATTTTGCTGTAACGGGGGCAGTTTATTGGTGAAGGACTGCAGAATTGTACCATAATGAGTGTCTGCAGGCAACAGTGTAGCAAAGTGGATGTTCCTTGTAAGTTTGGGGCTTCATTTTTGCAAATGAAGTTGGAAATTTGGTCAGGATCAATGGTGTCCTCAATGCTGAGAAATACAGTCAGATACTTATCAATCATGCCATACCATTAGGTGTGTGATTGCCCCAAAATCTATTCTGCAACAGGACAATGACTCCAAACATACAGCCAATGTCAGTAAGAACTATCTTCACTGTAAAGATGAAGGAGTCCTGGAAGTGATGGTATGGCCCCCACAGAGCCCTGATCTCAATATTGAGTCTGTCTAGGATAACATGAAAAGACAGGAGGATTTGAGACAGCCCACATCCACAGAAGATCTGTGGTTAATTCTCCAAGATGTTTGGAACAACCTACCTGCTGAGTTTCTTCAATTAATGTTGCTAATTGACATGGCATGCACACGGGGTGTGTCGGGTGTGCCTGGGGACACCCTAATCACTGTGCTGTCTCCCGAGATCTGCTGGGAAAAGCTTCATCCAAGCAGTGTGTAGCCCTCGCCTCTTGTGAAATAGTTTTACATTCAGCCGATCGTGTGGCTTGCCAGAGCCGCTCAGTGTGTGTGAAATTGTCAGGTATTGTAGCTGCATGCAGGGAGAGCGACCAGCTGTCACAACTCAGTCGCAATGTTGGGGGTGGGCAGTCCCACAGTCTGCTGCATGTGAAACTCCCCCTCTCCTCTGTCAGTGTCCATCAGTGCAGCCTATCAGTGCCAACCAATGCTGCCTATCAGTGGCCATCAGTGCTGCCTTTCCGTGCTCATCAGTGTTGCCTATCAGTGCCAATTAGTGCTGCCTATCAGTGCTCATCAGTGCTGCCTATCAGTGCCAATTAGTGCCCATCAGTGCTGCCTATCAGTGCCCATCAGTGCTATCTATCAGTGCCAATTAGTACCTATCGGTGCCTCCTATCAGTGCCAATTAGTGCCCATCGGTGCTGCCTATCAGTGTCCATCAGTGCTGCCTATTAATGCCACTCAGTGCCCATAGGTTCTGCCAATAAGTGCCCATCAGTGCTGCCTATCAGTGCCAATCAGTGCTGCCAGTCAGCGCCCCCTATCAGTGCCAATCAATGCTGCCAGTTACTGCCCATCAACACTGCCAATCGGTGCAAATCAGTGCTGCCCATCAATGCCAATCAGTGGCCATCATTGCCACCTATCAGTGCCCATCAGTGCTGCCAATCAGTGCCACCTATCAGTGCCAATCAGGGCCCATCATTACTGCCTATCAGTGCCAATCAGTGCTGCCAATCATTGCTGCCTAACAGTGCCAGAAATCAGTGCCTATCAGTGCCCATCATTGCTGCCAATCAGTGCCCATCAGTGCTGAGAATCAGTGCCAATTAGTGCTAACAAACTGAGCTTCTGGAAGAATCTACAAACATTCCCATAGACACTCCTAAACCTTGTGGACAGCTTTCCCAAAAGAGTTGAAGCTGTTCTAGCGACAAAGGGTGGGCCAACTCAATATTGAACCCTACGGACTAAGACTGGGATGCAATTTAAATTCATGTGGGTGTAAAGGCAGGTGTCACAATACATTTTGACAATATAATGTGTGTGTGTATATATATGTATACGCATGTGTGTTTGAGCTTTGGGGTGCACACCCTAATGCAATAGGCTGCGCATTACTACGCTAATTGATAACAAGTAACTATTAGCACTTCTATTTCTAAAAGCATTCTTCATTTACAGCATTTTTCACACCTGCCTAAAACTTTTGCACAGTAGTATAAATGACAGCAGTTCTAAAAATGTTACACCTGTACTTCCAGATATACAGGTTCAAAGGATACTGCTTTGAACTGCCTATGCAGGTAGGGGCCGCCTGTAGATAAAAGATAACTTTGCAGCTTTGGTTGAATAATGTCCTTACTATAGGTTTGGTCATTTATGTACCTCTCAAAGCTTGAAAACCCCACAGAGATTAGATCACCCTGTCCTGCTTTGTTGCTCGGATGTTGCTAGGGGTCAGTCCCAGCTGCTTCTGTTCACCTTCCTCATCAGAGGAGTGAGCTCCCATGTGCTCTCTCTCCCCTGATGCAGTAGATCAGTATTTGTGATCTCACTCTTGTGATGGTTGGGGTGAACCGTAACGGCTGGAAGTCACCCGTAGCAACATCCTAGCAACAAAGCAGGGCAGAATTATGCAATCTCTGGGAGTTTATTAGTCTGGATTTGGGAGGTATGTTAAAGGTGAACTATGCCTTTAAACATTTTGTAAATACCAAATCTTATACGAGAATAATTAAAGAAAAACCTTTTAGGCCTGTTTTACACCTATGCATTTTTTTTGCACGTTTTCAGTTTTGCTGAAACACACTGCAGTCCATTTAACATGATTTTTAACTTTTTGTTATAATAAATATCCCCCAAAATTATATAAAAAAATGAATTTCTTCCTTAGTTTCGGCCGATTTGTATTCTACATATTTTTGATTAAAAAAAATCTCAATAAGCCTATATTGATTGGTTTGCGCAAAAGTTATCTAGTCTACAAAATAGGGGATAGATTTTTGGCATTTTTATTATACATTTTTTATTAGTAATGGCGGTGATCTGCGATTTTTATCGTGACTGCGACATTGCAGTGGATACATCGGACACTTTTGACACTATTTTGGGACCATTGGCATATATACAGCAATCAGTGCTATAAAAATGCACTGATTACTGTGTAAATGTCACTGGCAGGGAAGGGGTTAAACACTAGGGGGCGATCAAGGGGTTAAGTGCGTTCCCTGGGCGTGTTCTAACTGTAGGGGGGTGGGCTCACTAGAACATGACAGAGATCACTGCTCCCAATCACTGGGAGCAGTAGATCCCTGTCATGCTGCTAGGCAGACCAGGGAAATACATTGTTACATAGTTACATAGTAGGTGAGGTTGAAAAAAGACACAAGTCCATCAAGTCCAACCCATGTGTGTGATTATATGGAAATGCCTTGTTTACATAGGCATCTTCCTGTTCTGCCTCTCCATGTCATGATCACAGGCTACCGGTGGACCATGAGTCCGTGGGAACCACGGACACACTCCCGCGGCACGTGCTCACTTGCCGCCAATGACGCAGCGATGTACGGGTACGTGATTTTGGGCATCCATGCCACTTTGCCGACCTGTATTGGCGTGAGCCGATTGGGAAGTCACAAAAAATTTCTTATTTTATTTACAATGGTAAATACGATCGATTTACTAGTAAGTAAGTCGTTTAGGGACAGGACTCAGGAGGACAAGAAATTAAAATGGCCAGGCACAAACACGTGAAATTGACTCTCACTGTAAAACTGACAGCAGTGTGCAGAGGTACAGAAGATAATGACACCTCATTGACACCACATGTCCCCATCACAGCGACAGTCTCTCTCCATGCCAGATGGTCCCTTCAGTCCACTGCAGTCCAAACAGTGCTGTCATTCCCGCTCCCAGCTTGCCTTGCTCACACCAGGTCCTGGTCGCTCAGCTCGGTTCCTTTGCACCATGACATCACGCAAAATGCTCAGGCACTGCTTCCATAAGACCCCCCTCCCCGCCAGCGCTGCCCGAACACACTGTAGAAGACACTCAAATGTTCTTGGCTGGGCCAAGCGCCACAGCCATATTTTTTACTGGCAACCTTTTCCTGTCCCTGGCATTTACTGGCAGGTGAAAAGTGCCCATTTTTTACTGGTTGCCAGTAAAAACACAGATGGTTGACAACACTGACCAGGCCTTAAATGGCAGACAGACTGACCATTCAGCAACTCAGGCACTGCCCGAGGGCCCCCGGGCCACTAGGGGGCCCCATCAGGGTTGCCAGCCTCAGTAAAACCAGGGACAGTATGTGAAAATCTGTGTTTTTTTACATCTGCCATCTGAAATGTCCCTTGCCGACATCCTTTTGGTCTAAAAATCCTGAGATTATAGCTGCCCCACCTCTCCAGTACCTCCTCAGCCAATAGAAACACATCTGTGTATACTGTGTGTACATGTATGTGTAACCTGTGTGATTTTATACTGTGTGTGTGTGTTTGTGTATACTGTGTGGCCTCATAATCTCTGATTGCCTAGGGGCTCCATAATCTCCTATTGCCCGGGTGCCCCATGAGTTTTCAGTCCGCCCCTGATGGCAGACATCCCAACCTGCAAAAATTCATTTCAGGGAGGTTTCAAACTAATTTCAAGGAGGTGACGCTTTGAATCCCCCCCCCCCCCCCCCCCACAATAAAATGCAGCCTTACCAGTGCTAATTAAATGAAGCCTGATCAGTGCCAAAAAAATGCAGCTATACCAGTGCCCATGAAATGCAGCTTTACCAAAACCCAATGAAATGTAGCCAGATCACACAGCTGATGGGCTGGGCTAACTGTCCTGGGGTCTGGCTGCTAGGTCCTGGCTGCTGGGGTCAAGGGTCTGGCTGCTAGGTCTTGGCTGCTGGGGTCAAGGGTCTGGCTGCTGGAGCTGGGTTGCTGGTCCTGGGGTCTGACTGCTGGGGCCAAGGGTCTAACTGCTGATTCTCGGGTCTGGCTGCTAGGTCCTGGCTGCTGGGGCCAAGGGTTTGGCTGCTGGTCCTGGGGTCTGACTGCTGGGGCCAAGGGTCTGGCTGCTGGTCCTGGGGTCTGGCCGCTGGGGCCAGGGGTCTGGCTGCTGGGGCGGTCTGGCTGTTGGGGCCAAGGGGTTGGCTGCTGGGGCCAAGGGTCTGGCTGCTGGTCCTGGGGTCTGGCTGCAATGGGGCTGGTGAGCCATCCCAGTCAGAGAATTCCCCAGAAGGAAGGGGGTGGGTGGAGGCAGAGAGAAGACTGTAGTCTGCAGGCTGTAGCAATTAAAAGAAAAAACTTTCCTCTGTCAAGCGGACTCTTTCTCCACTTTCGGCTGCCACTGCGCAGTGATCTCCTATGTGACATAATGTAGAGCATAATGGTAATGTCTTTCTGCTGTGCAGGTGCTGTTGTGGCCGGCTAATAAAAGAACACAGCTTCTATAGGAGCAATGCTGGAGGAAACCCTTCTGGGGATATGCCAGGGTCAGAGGTTTGGACAGCGGAAAATCACACAGTGAAAAGTTCTACAGATGCTTATGGAACCATTGACTTTCAAGGAGGTTCACAGACTAGTAAAGCCAAGGTAAAGGTTTTATTTAAAATAATTGCTAAGTTAATTTATTTTTTAAAAACCAACATGTCATACTTACCTGCTCTGTGCAATGGGTTTACACAGAGCAGCCCTGATCCTCCCCCTCTGGTGTTCTGGGCTCCTCCTCTTCCCCGTCAGCCACCATGGAAAGCTGCTTGCTACATGGTGACACATATGCAGGCTTAAAGCGGAGCTCCACCCTAAAGTGGAGATTCCGCTCATTGGAACCCTCCCCCCCTCCGGCGCCATAATTGGCACCTTTCAGGGGGGAGGGGGTGCAGATACCTGTATAGTATAGGTACCTGCACCCACTTCCGGCATAGAGATCTGCAGAATCTGCAGATATTTACGCCACTTCCTGCGGGTCCCCCGCTGTCTGCTGGGAAACACACAGATCCCAGAGACAGCCGGGACCATCCTTATTGCGCAGCGCGACTCATGCATGCGCAGTAGGGAACCGGGAAGTGAAGCCGCAAGGCTCCACTTCCTGATTCCCATACCCAAGATGGCGGCGGCAGCACCCGAGAGCCGATCGAGAGATCGACTTCGGGTGCCGACATCGCGGGCGCGCTGGGCGGGTAAGTGTCCTTATTTTAAAAGTCAGCAGCTGCAGTATTTCTAGCTGCTGACTTTAACCCCTTCCCGCCGAGCGTACGCAGATCTGCGTACTCGGCTTCCGGGGGGTATACCGGGATGATGCCCGCACCTGCAGGCATCATCCCGGTACCGTTTTCTTCAGCAGGCGATTGGCTTTCCAGTCATAACAACCGATGCGGCTAAAAGCCGCTCGGCTGTTATGCTGGAGGAGCGGGAGGGGACGTCCCCCCCTCCCGCCGCCTCCCGTCGCTGTTACCGGTGCTCCCGATCGAACGGTGTGCGATGCCTCCGGCCGCTGGGGAGGAACTAGAACGAAGGCGTAATCAGCTTCGTTCCAGTCTCCTCATAGTAAACACAGAAGCGACATCATGACGTCACTTCCCGTTTACTCGGCTGCCAATGGCGCCGGTTTTAAAAAGATATACACTATTCAGAATCGCCGTTTTCGGCGATCTGAATACATTGAAGTGTAAAGGAGGGGTGGGGGGTCTTATAGACCCCCAGATCCCTCCATAAAGAGTACCTGTCACCAACTATTACTGTCACAAGGGATGTTTACATTCCTTGTGACAGCAATAAAAGTGATCAAATTTTTTATTTTTTTTTAAAAACAATTTAGTAATTTTCAAATAAATAAAATAAATAAAAAAAAAGAAAAATTTTTTTAAAGCGCCCGCCGTCCCCGCGAGCTCGCGAAGCAAAGAAAACGCATACGGAAGTCGCGCCCGCGTATGTAAACAGTGTTCAAATCACACATGTGAGGTATCGCCGTGATCGTCAGAGCGAGAGCAATAATTCTAGCACTAGACCTCCTCTGTAATGCTAACCTGGTAACCGTAAAAAATTTATAAAGTGTCGCCTATTGAGATTTTTAGGTACCGTACTTTGTCGTCAATCCACAAGTGCGTGCGATTATAAAGTGTGACATGTTTGGTATTTATTTACTCGGCGTAACATTATCTTTCACATTATGTAAAAAAATTGGGCTAATTTTACTGTTTTTTTTAATTTATGAAAATGTCCCTTTTCCCAAAAAGTTGCGTTTAAAACACCGCTGCGCAAATACCGTGTGACATAAAATATTGCAACAATTGCCGTTTTATTTTCTAGAGTCTCTGCTAAAAAAATATATATAATGTTTGGGCGTTCCAAGTAATTTTCTAGCAAAAAATATGGATTTTAACTTGTAAACACCAAATGCCAAAAATAGGCTTAGTCATGAAAGGGTTAAAAAAAACGGCAGAACTTCCGCTTTAATCCCATGCCGTGCTCTCTGTGTCTATTGCCATACACAGTGTGGCTCAGCCCTGCACCCATTCCCTCATCACTGGATTTTATTGACAGCAGCAGGAGCAGGCACAACGCTGGATCAAAATCAGGCTTAGATAATTAGGTATTTTACCCTATTGCAGAGAATTGCAGTAGCCTCCCTGGCAGTATGATTTTGTCAGATTTTTGAATCTCAAAGCGGTACATTGTTTTGCATGGAAATTTGGCGTTTTATATTGTAGGCCTATAATTCTTAGGAAAAACTCACTTAAATCTTCCCAAACAAGAGTCTAGTAGACATGCCGGGTATGGTCAAGTTTGAAACACAAAATCATAAATTATAATATAATAAATAACTATAAATAATTATAAAAAATAAGAATATAATAATAATAAAATTAATTTCTCCACGATTCACTATCGCTCAATTCTGCAAGTGATTCTAATAATATATTATTGCTGTTTTCTAGCTGGTCTAAAACCACTTTTGACATAAAGGGACACTTTTTGGTTGTCATGAACAATCTCAAGTTTCCAGGCAGAAAGAACAGTATATATAATATAAAACTGCATGCAGGGCACTGTACAAAGCATTAGGGACAAAAAAGATGTGAAATTATTTGAAACAGTAATGTAATCTGTAAGATTACAGTGTACTGTATGCGTTTTTTTTTGTATTTTTTGAATTGCCACCAGGCTCCGCCCCCACGCATCGCGACGCTCGCAGGAAACGGAACACAGGACATGGGGCAGATGATTCGGTGGAGGACACAGCGGGAGGACATCGCAGGATTCTGCTGACAGGCTAAGTATGCTGTACCAGGATTTTGCAAAGCAATCCCGAGTGTTCGGGGTTACCGCTAATGGAACTGAAATGTATCCCTGAGCCACACTGAGGAATAACGCCAGGAGGGTTAAAGTGGTTGTAAAACCCCCTGACCTATATTTACATATAGGTAAGCCTATACTAAGGCTTACCTATATGTACTGAAAATATCTCCTAAACATGCGCCGTTTAGGAGATATTTGTGTGGTAGTGTGCCCAATGATTTCATCGGCGCATGCAGTGTTTCTTCCCAAGCTTGTGCCAAGACTGGCAGCTCCAAGGTACAAGGTACAGAGCATCACATCATATACGAAATATATACAAAGTTTTATAAAAACATTAAAAAGGAAAAACATAAAACAAAAACAGCCCGAGTTTATTGAGGAACGATTACTCAGAACAGTCTCTTTTAGCTACACTCAGATATAAAGCTCAGAAATTCTCAAACTTGGGCCATGTCCATTATAACTATAACCTATATTTATAAATGGCTGCTTAAAGCAGAGTTCCACCCAAAAGTGGAACTTCCACACATTTGTTTCATCCCCCCCTCCGATGCCACAATTGGCACCTTTTAGGGGGGAGCGGGGACAGGATCCTGTTCCCACTTGTGGGAGCCACAGCTGCGGATATTGATGTCCCTGCTCAGCTAAATTCTCGGCTCCCGCCTCCTCTCCCTGTCGTTTTGCCAGTAGGAGAGAGGAGTGGGCCTCGCACATGCGCAGTAGGGTTCCCGGCATGAAGCCGCAAGGCTACACTGCCGGGTTCGCTTACCCGCAGTGGCGGCAGGAGCACTCAACAGCTGCGGTGCTGACATCGCTGTACTCCAGGACAGGTAAGTGTCCTATTATTAAAAGCCAGCAGCTGCAGTATGTGTAGCTCCTGGCTTTGCATTCTTGCAGTGGTGGGCGGACCTCCGCTTTAACATTTTATATGCAGTTTTTTGATAACAGCATCACTAAAAAAATCCTACTTAGTCCTCTTTGTTTATGAGAGGTCTGGAGAGCTGTGTTTGCCATAAACAATTCTGTCTGTACTGTGCTGGCAGATCTCATTATCCGTTGTAAGCTGGATTTGCACACTGCCTGTCCTAACAAAGGGCTAAAGGTTTAGAAGCTGACCTCCTGCATTGTATGACAATTAGTGGGAAGTTTGTCTGTTCTAATCACACTTTAATATTGTTCAGAAAAACTTGTAGTCTGCCATAAGGCCTTCTTCTAAGAAACATTTATAGACATACTTGTGCCCGGGGACACATAACAAATGTAAGGTGGGTTTTCAGGAATATGAGTGCAAAAGTTGTTTTAAAAGTTTATATATACACTTTACATTTATCTACCTATTTTATGGTGCCGTCTCCTGTATACAGAATATGATTTTATAATTACAAACTGCCATGATAGTAAATCGGACCCAATGGCAGCTAATCTTCTTTGCTTTAACTACATAATTCTGAACATAGTTGCTAGCTATAGAAACAGCTTTAAGAGGAGGACACTCACCTTCCCAATGCGCCCTCGTGGGTGCCAGCAAATTCTCCTGTGTGCCAGGTTTCGGCCTATTTCCATTGGCTGGCGTAGGATGATATTACTCCTGTGTATGTGCAGTACCTAGTCACCCTTGCACACAGGATGGGCCCGGCCTCAGTAAGCTGAGATGTACATTCTCAGCACTTTACTTAACAAAAATTGAGTTGCCCTTTAACATGATAATAATCGTGTAAATAGCTGTGGCACAAGGTTTAACACTAAAAAGTTTTTTTTAAAGAAATATAACACTATAAGCAAAAACTTTACATGGCAAGTCATATAAGAAAAGAAGGTATAAATGTCCAACATCTGTTTTCCAAACGTAAAGACGCAAGATTCCTCATCCCAATATTTGACTAGTCCCAAGTATCTGGACCATCGCCCCAAGGATGCTGAGATGTTTACACCTACAGTAGTCTATGAAGAATTGACTGGGGAGGAGCAAGCCTTGGGTATCCAACCAATTTTGCCAGATGGACATTAATTCATGTATTAGAGCAGAATTTACCTGTTTGATCCAATGTTGCTTAATGAGAGTTTGAGATGAAAGCCAAAACTGAGCTATTTGCTTATGTACCCTCTAGAGAAGTCTTATTATTGCAATGTGAGCCAGGAGGGAGGAGAGAATAAACAATTCCTCATCTATATAGTCCAGCATGCATTCAATTGGGTCTTGAGGTATAGTAATGGAAAATACCAAAGGTAATATATCAACGATGGCCTTCCAGTATCTGACTTTGTTATATTTTATTGCTAGATGACAAAGGTGCTGGGTGGCATTGTACCCTATTATTTTGATTATGACACAGTTAATATAAGCCCAGTCTTATATATTTAATGACTGACTGTTGACCTGCTCCCACCCAGTAGAAGATTTATATAGTATATGATGATAGTATATAGTATATGATTAATTTAAGTTGATATTTGTTATTTATTATGGGTTGTTGTGCTGTTATTATACTATTACGTACATTTTCCCTAAGTATGTCATAACGTGTTAATTAGCACATGATAAACATACAAATTTATTTAAAGTTATATACGGTTTATAAAGTTATATATATAAAGTTATATACGGGTTATAAAGTTATATATGTATCTGTTGAATTTTCTTTTCATTTAGTATGTCAGACTATCAAGCGACAGTAAGGTTGAAGATATACTTCATCTTATGGTTAAGGAGTGGAGGATGCAGCTACCAAAACTTGTTATCTCTGTACATGGTGGGAAGCAAAAATTTGACCTCCATCCTCATATAAAGGAGGCGCTTTCTAGAGGATTAGTGAAAGTGGCCACAACTACAGGATCTTGGATCTTCACGGGAGGAGTGAATAATGGTAAATAAACAAAATCACCATGTTATAGTGCATACAAAATATATAAAATACACACAAGTATCAGGACTAGCCATGTTAAATGCCCCATTTTTTGCAGAGCAACCAGATAATAGAGGGTACCCTGTGGAAATTTTAGGGTACAAATGTCATTGATTGTAGTCTCATATTGATAACCATGTAAAATTACATAAAATACATTGTAAACAGCATATTGAGTGACTTAAAGTGGAACTTTAGTCAGAAAATGAAAATATAGAAAATACTGTATCAAATATAGTAATACAGTCTCACCCTGTTCTACACATGCTCAGTTGATCTCCATTTTTAGGAAATTTTAGGTCTCCTGCATCCCCCCCGGTCAGTCGGGTGTCTCCCCCACCCCCCCCGCCAGTCAGTCGGTCAGCAACCGAGCACTAACCCCATCTTTAGCATGGGCTTTCTCCAGAGCGGTGGATGGCAGCTTCACACTGCGTTCTCCTTCCTCGCGTTCATGGCAGTGAGGCTTCCCCTGCGTGATGTCTCCTCCCTCCTCCTTGTCCTATGCCAATAGGATCACTTCTCATTTCTGCGAATCAGGAAATGGGTCTCAAGACCCGCTTTCTGACTGGCCGGGAGGAGAATTAGTGTGACAATATTCATTCTCTATTGTCACACAACTGGGTGAGCTCGGGGTGCAGTGCTCTGCGCCCAGAGCCCACCATTTTTTGAAGCCTATTAGAGCCTCAAGCTCTAAAAAAAAAAACATTGAGTTTGGTGCTCCGCATGTAGATTAGAGAGTCGGAAACATGGATAGGGGGGTGGCGCCCCTGATGGAGTGACCTCCACTGTTACACTGTATGTAGGAGCATAGCCACCCTTTCTTAAAACATAGCAGTACTAACTATCATCCTATCTAGTAACAAAACCACAACACTCTATGTGCATAGAGCAATGTACGTGACTGCAACTAATGCGCGTACACACGATTGAATTGTCCGGCGGACTACGCTGGACAATTCGATCGTGTGTGGGCTCCAGTGGAAAAAAGGAGAGGTTTGGGAGCTAATGGAAGGTGTTACATGCTTCTTTGTTAAAGTTTAAAAATTCTGAAACTGGTTGCAATTTATTGATGAATTAGTGTTGAATTAGATATTGTGTGCACAATACACCCATTATAACTAAGTACATGATAGGTTTGCGTTTTCCTTATGACGCAGGGGTTGCTGAACACATTGGAGATGCCTTAAAGGAGAATTCATCCTACCTAAATCAGAAGGTCTGCACTGTTGGAATAGCTCCATGGGGTGTAGTTGAAGGTAGACAGGATCTTGTTGGAAGAAATGTAAGTCATCTTGGCCCATGCACAGTTTTCATGATCTGTTCACCTCTCGGAAGTGACCATCTTCATTATTTTTGTTTTCTTCAAGATTGTAGTACCATACCAAGCTCTACTGACCCCACTTAGCAAACTTCATGTCCTGAATAGCCTCCATTCTCACTTCATTCTTGTGGACGATGGAACAGTTGGGCGACATGGAGCAGAAGTTCCTATACGAAAAGATTTGGAGAGTAGAATCTGTCTGCAGCAAATCCATTCAAGTAAATTTTGGCAAATAGTTTATAACAATTGCAATAAAAATCAGCTTCGGGCACAAATAAAGTCACCATTTAGGACATTCATGTATTATACATATATATATATATATATATATTTTTTTTTTTCACTGATGAATTTTATACTGTAAGTACCTAAATATGATTTTACATTAACTTACTGTAACCCACTGCGCAGTAGCACTTAAGCTGGCCATACACGGGTCAGTTTATTCAATTTTTTTGTTCAACTGGCGATTTGAACAAAAAAAGAAGAAACTGACCCGATTCCCTCACCCACACATTCGATTTGAATGTTGGATTCCCCGCTGTCAGAATACAATGACACAGTGGGGAGACTCCCCCCTCCATCAGAATAAACAGATCAGAGCTACAGCCTATTGCCTGTTTTTCTGATTGAGTAAAAATCTACCGACAAGGCAATTTAATAGAAGTCGATCAGTAGATCGACTTCTGTACAACCACAGCGGCCACACATGAATTTGGCTGGTCCCTGCTAAACCGGCCGAATTTAGATTCATGTGTATGACCAGCTTAAAATGAATGCCCCGTACACACGATCGGACTATCCAACAACAAAACCGTGGATTTTTGTTCAAAGGTTTTGGGCTCCAACTTGTCTTGCATACACACGGTCACACAAATGTTGGCCAACAATTGGGAACGCGGTGAGGTACAAGACGTATGATGAGCTGAGAAAGAGGAAGTTTAATAACTAGTGCGGCTCCTTCTGCCTGATTCCAAGCATGCGTGAACTTTTGTGCGTCGGACTTGTGTATACACGATTGTAAATTCCAACAACAAAGTTTTGTTACCGGAAAATTTAAGAACCTGCTAGCCAACATTTGTTGGCGGAAAGTCCGACAACAAATGTTCTGTGGAGCATACACTCAGACTTTCAGCCAACAAGCTCACAGCCAACATTTGTTGTCGTAAAATCTGAGAGTGTATACTGGATGTTGGCTCAAACTTGTCTTGCATACACACGGTCACACAAATGTTGTCGGAAATTCCGATCACCAAAAACACGTACAACGAGCCCAGAAAAAAGTTCATTAGCCAGTACAGCTCTTCTGCTTGATTCCGAGCATGTGTGGACTTTTGTGCATCAGAATTGTGTACACGATCGGAATTTCCAACAACAAGTCTTGTTGTCAGAAAATTTAAGAACTAGCTCTCAAACAGTTGTTGTCAGAAATTCCAACAGCAAATGTCGATGGAGCATACACACAGTCAGAATTTCTGACAACAAGCTCACATCAAACATTTGTTGTCGGAAATTCCGATCGTCTGTATGCAGCATTATGCCTTGTACACACGGTCGGACATTCCGACATCAAAATCCGTCAGATTTTTTCTGACGGATTTTGGCCCAAACTTGTCTAGCATACACACGGTCGCACAAAGTTGTCGGAAAATTTGATCGTTCTGAACGCGGTGGCGTACAACACGTACCACGGGACTATAAAGAGGGCAGTATCGGAACACACGATCGGAATTTAAATGATCGGATTTTGTTGCCGGAAAATTTCAGATCCTGCTCTCAAACATTGTGTGTTGGAAATTCCAATGGAAAAAGTCCAATGGAGCCCGCACACGATCGGATTTTTCAACAACATGATTTGATTGCATATTTTCCGTCGGAAAATCTGACTGTGAGTATGGGGCATTAGAGCATGAAGGTCAGCAGTGTTGCCAATCAGGATATATTATATTACATTACACTATGCTGTCAGTCTTAGCCCTTGTACACACGGTCGGACATTCCGACAACAAAATCCGTCGGATTTTGTCTGACGGATTTTTTCCGAAACTTGTGTTGCATACACACGGTCGGACAAAGTTGTCGGAAAATCCGATTGTTCATAACGTGATGACGTTATTTAGTTACGACGGGACTACGTTCAGGCTAGTAGCCAATAGCTTTGGTCTAGGAATTTGACCTGAGCATGCGTGGCACTTTGTCTGATCGGAAATTCTTTACACACAATCGGACAAAGTCCGATCGGATCATGTTGTCGAAAAGTTTTATAGCCCAGCTCTAAAACTTTGTCCATCGGATATTCCGACGGAAACAGTCCGATGGAGCCCACACACAGTCGGATTAACATGGTCTGATCAGACATTTTCCGTCGGAATGTACGACCGTGTGTACAAGGGCTAACACAGGGAATGCACTTACAGGAGAAGAAAGCACAAAGATCTCAGCATATGTTTTCTTGATCCTTCATTGGTCAATATCACAAACATAAAGATTTTTACCAGTGGTGGTATTGTACAGCTTTTTAAAAGGCCTTTGCCAGCCTTTGTAAAAAAATATTAAATCATAAAGAGAAAACTCACTATTAATAGCAGAAATAACGTGATTGTAAAGTCTTGATTTAATATATTTTTTTTAAAATAACAAACATATTATACTTTCCTGCTCTGTTGCAGTGGTTTTGCAAAGAGCAGCCCAGATCCTCCTCTTCTCGGGTCCCTCTTCAGTGCTCCTGACCCCCTCCCTCCTGTTGAGTGCCCCCACAGCGAGCAGTTTGCTATGGGGACACTCAAGCCAAGCTGCAGCTCCCTGTGTCCATTCAAACACGGAGCTGCGGTTCAGCCCCGCCCCCTCTCTTCTGATTTGCTAACTGGCTTTGATTGACAGCCACGGGAGCCAATGGTGCCACTGCAATGTCTTAGTCAATCAGGAGGGAGAGTCCCAGAGGGCCATGGGACTCGGGGACATCGCTGGACAGAGATGGGGTTCAGGTAAGTATTAGGGGGGATGGGGAGACTGCTGCACACAGAAGGCTTTTTATCTTAATGTATAGAATACATACAACTTTAATAAAACGTGTGTCCTAATGGACTGATGTCTATAGTTATTTTTTTCTTGTAAAATGATTGCAATTTCTTTTCTTATAGAATAGGATCCTCTTACTCTTAACAGTACTCATCCTTAGCGGTCATTTAATATACCTGTATATGTAAGTACTTTTTTTCGTCTTCAGGAACTGGCAAGCAAATACCTATTGTGGCTCTAATACTAGAGGGTGGACCCAGTACTATCCTGACAGTGTGTGAGTATCTTCAGCAGAACCCTCCAGTGCCAGTGGTGGTTTGTGAAGGAAGTGGCAGAGCCGCAGATCTCTTGGCATATGTATATAAACATACAGAGGACCAGGGGTAAGATGTGTTCTAATGAATGATTACAGAATGTGTTCTAATGAAAACCACTAGAAACCACATTGTTATTTAATAACACTCTATCTTTTATCCCCATGAATAGAAAACTCCTAGAAGGCTCAGAGGCTGATGTTATTGCCACTATAAAGAACTCCTTCAGCCTAAATCAGTGTGAAACTGCTCACATGTTCCAGACATTATTGGCTTGTATGAGGACCAAACAATTAGTGAGTTTGTTGATTTTACTTCTACTTCTTCCGGATTTGTCCAGTGGCAATACATGCTTCACTTATTTACATTTCTTAGATGTGATGGCTGCAATCATTTTCTTTTTTTAGGCCCCTTTCAAACTCACACAACGTGAAAATCGTGTGATTTTGCTGCGATTTTGACGCAATTTCACAGAATGGCTGTGTAAACTTGAAGTCTCTGGACCTCAACTCGCATCAAAGTTGGACCAAAGTAGTACAGGGACTACTTTGAAGTCGATGTGTCTTGAAGTCGCACATAAATGAATGGTTATCATTGGGTACAATTTTTTATGTGACTCTGATGTCCAAAGTCACAGGAAAAGTCGCACAAGTGTGAAAGGGGCCTTAAGCTTTCTTTCTTCTATTTTCATCATATGATCCAGCCAGTAAATCGGTTTGTTTGCAAAAAGAACAAGCTCTGTAGCAGAATGTATTAGTTACAGAAATGCGTCAAATTATTTAACACTGGCAGGGGTGCTTACAATGAGCAGCTTTTATTTATTTATGTAAAACCTTTATCCCAAAACAAAAACTGGTTGCTTTAACTGCTTATAAAGTATTAACTGGAGTTTGGCTTCAATTTATTAGTGTATTTAAATCTGCTAGTACATCTAACATGCCCCCCCCCCCCCCACACACTGCCAATGCTGCTGTTCAAAAGTGCCCCCTGTGCTCATTCATCCAGAGTGGGAGCATGCTAACACAGGAGGTGTGTTATTGGTCAGATCACCAGGTGAAAACAGAAAAGAAAACAAATGTATACACCACACTCAAAGATATTCCCATATAGTGTTTAGAGCTTTTTATGTGGGAAACATTTAAAGCTGAAATGGGAATTCATTTTTAGAATAACAGGCTTCATTTAAGCCTTGATAAGTAAACAGTTCTTATTTTTAAGGGCTAATTATTAAATGTGTTAATGTGTAATAACCAATGAGAATTCATCTTGTACGGGTTAGGCTTTAGCAGAGTAAATTCGAGTTGAAATAGTGCTGCATTGAGGCTGCTTTCACACTGGGGCGTTGGGGGCGTCGGCAGTAAAGTGCCGCTATTTTTAGCGGCGCTTTACCATCATTTTAGCGGCTCTATTCGGCCACTAGCGGGGAGGTTTTAACCCCCGCCAGTGGCCGAAAAAAGGGTTAAAACCACCTGCAAAGGCGCTGCTGCAGTGGCGGTTTGGTGGCGCTGCCCATTGATTTTAGTGGGCAGGGGCGCTGTAAGAGTGGTGTATACACCACTCCTACAGTGCTGCAAAGATGCTGCTTGCAGGACCTTTTTTTACCATTCTGCTTTCACACTGGAGTGAGTGGAGCCGCTCTTTACAGGCGCTTATTTTTAACACTATACTGTAAAACGCCTCGGGGTGAAAACAGCCTTACAGTAAATGTGTCATTAACAAATTATGAACATTAACAATTATTTATTATGTTATGTCGACCTACTAACTTTATTGCTTTCTGAGTCACTGACCTTAAATGGTATGCAAATTTAAATTAGAAGTCAGAAGTCATTATCACCATCCTTGTTCCAGGTCAAAGATTCAGAGTATTGAAGCAAAGGCATCAACACTATATAGAGGCAACTAGCATTTTCAGCTAGAGAGAGCTTGGTAATTGAGGTTAGTGATGGACGAACTTCCGACGGGACGTTTCGCGAACGCGAACCGTGAACATGGCCAAAATTTTGCGAACCGCAAAGTTTGCGGCGGACCCCATTGACTTTAATGGCAGGCGAACCTTAAAAACCTCCAGGTCATATTTTCAGCCACAAAATACTTACTAGCTGTGCACACATAGTCCCACAACATGGACAATGACATAACAACATGGACACTGACATAACAACGACAAACATTCCTTTTTTTATCTGTGAAATTTTGACAATTCAGGAGCGCATGAAGGCCATGGAGGAGAGGCAAGGTCAGGGCAGGCTATGATGGAAGTACAGGAGATGATCAGTGCCACAGTCAGGGCAGCGCAGTCCTGTGCCAGTGTCCCAGTGTGCCAACCTGTGCTTGAGCCCCTCCCTCTGCCCGGCCCTTACCTCCACCTATGCAGGGCTCCATGGTGCTGGCACTGCCTGCTGATTGGCTTCTCTGCTGCTATCTCCCTCACTAACACCAGCACTGAGATAGAACACTGACACCAGCACCGTGATAGAGACTGAGCACTGACACCAGCACCGAGATAGAGAGCACTGACACCAGCACCATGATAGAGAGCACTGACACAACACCAGCACCGAGATAGAGAGCACTGACACCACACCAGCACTGAGATAGAGAGCACTGACACCACACCAGCACCGTGATAGAGAGCACTGACACCAGCACTGACACCAGCACCGAGATAGAGAGCACTGACACCACACCAGCACCGTGATAGAGAGCACCGAGACCACACCAGCACCGAGATAGAGAGCACTGACACCAGCACCAAGATAGAGAGAGAGCACTGACACCAGCACCGAGATAGAGAGAGAGCACTGACACCACACCAGCACCGTGATAGAGAGCACTGACACCAGCACCGTGATAGAGAGCACTGACACCAGCACCGTGATAGAGAGCACTGACACCAGCACCGTGATAGAGAGCACTGACACCAGCACCATGATAGAGAGCACTGACACCAGCACTGTGATAGAGAGCACTGATACCAGCACCGTGATAGAAAGCACTGAGACCACACCAGCACCGAGATCGAGAGCACTGGCACCACACCAGCACAGAGATAGAGAGAGAGCACTGACACCAGCACCGAGATAGAGAGAGAGCACTGGCACTAGCAGCGGGATAGAGAGCACTGACACCACACCAGCACCATGATAGAGAGCACTGAGACCACACCAGCACCGAGATAGAGAGCACTGATACCAGCACCGACATAGAGAGCACTGACACCAGCACCGTGTAAGAGAGCACTGACACCAGCTGTCAACTGTCCCTCCCTTCACTGGGAAACGACAGCTGCAGAATCGGTCAGCAGCAATGCATGCAGTGCACTATAATATGCTTTCTATATTTGAAAGAAAGTATATTATATGTGTACAACCCTATATAATGTGCACCTATAAAAGGACCTTTGTGGACCTAGTAGCTAGTGATTTGCAGACTGTTCCTGCTACAAACACCAAACTGTCCCTCAGTCCCTACACTGATAAAAGACAGCTGCAGAATCGGTCAGCACTCAGCTCAGCAGTCAAGTATAATATGCTTTCTATATTTGAAAGAAAGTATATTATACATGTACAACCCTATATACTGTACACCTATACCAGTCCTTAAAAGGACCTTTGTGGACCTGGTAGCTAGTGATTTGCAGACTGTCCCTGCTCCACCAAACTGTCCCTCCCTACACTGATAAAAGACAGCTGCAGAATCGGTCAGCAAGCACTCAGCAGCACAGCGGTCAGCAGTGCACCATAATATACTTGAAAGAAAGTATATTCTAAGTGTATTACAACACTATATACTGTACACCTATACCAGTCCTTAAAATGACCTTTGTGGACCTAATAGTAATAGCTAGTAATTAAACTGACTGTCCCTGCTCCACACAGCGTCCTGTCCCTACACTGATAAAAGACAGAATGTAAAATGGCCGCCAGATCAGGTCTATTTATAAGGTAGGGGGTATTTCCAATTGTCCATGTGCTGAAATGTCTCAATTGGCTGTCCTGTACCCCCTGATGGATGTGTCATCATGGGTCAAAGTTCTTCACAATGTAAAAGCCGTGCGGACAGTGGCAGAAGTCCGCCGGTTTGGCGAATCGCTGCAAACCGGCCACTGGGCAAACCGGAAGGCCATCTCTAATTGAGGTCTCTGGGTTGGTCTCACAATAGGCGTTATTAAAGGCAAAGGAGGCAATAGCATTCTGCTCCTTCCCAAGTTTGCATTAATTCCAAAACAGCAATATTGAGGCTAAAGTATCTCCATATAAAAGACCCCTGAATCTGGAACCTTTTTTTGTTGTCTCCATTTATTTGATTGATGGGAAATTTGAGCATGGCATCAGTCAGGATACAGACCTGGTAGTCATAACCTGTTTTCCTTCAGGTCCTCTAACTATATAAGGCGGCAGTTCTCCAACTCTTTATAATATAGGAACCCTTGACATACCTTACAGGTTTAGGGCTGGGTTCATCCCTACAGTATCTCACAAAAGTTAGTACACCCCTCACATTTTTGTAAATATTTTATTATATCTTTTCATGCGACAGCAATGAAGAAAATGACACTTTGCTACAATTTAAATTAGTGAGTGTACAGCTTGTATAACAGTGTACATTTGCTGTCCCCTCAAAATAATTCAACACACAGTCATTAATGACTGAACCGCTGGCAACAAAAATGAGTACAACCCTAATTGAAAATGTCAATATTTTGTGTGGCCACCATTATTTTACAGCACTGCCTTAACCCTCTTGGGCATGGAGTTCACCAGAGCTTCACAGGTTGCCACTCTTCCACTCCTCCATGATGACTTCACAGAGCTGGTGGATGTTAGAGACCTTGCACTCCTACCCCTTCCGTTTGAGGATGCCCCACAAATGCTCAATAGGGTTTAGGTCTGAAGACATGGTTGGCCAGTCCATCGCCTTTACCCTCAGCTTCTTTAGCAAGGCAGTGGTCATCTCGGAGGTTTGTTTGGGGTTGTTATCATTTTGGAATACTGCCCTGCGGGCCCAGTCTCCGAACGGAGGGGATCATGCTCTGCTTCAGTATGTCACAGTACATGTTGGCATTTATGGTTCCCTCAATGAACTGTAGCTCCTCAGTGTTGGCAGCACTCATGCAGCCCCAGACCATGACACTTCCACCAACATGCTTGACAGAAGGTAAGACACACTTGTCTTTGTACGCCTCACCTGGTTGTCGCCACACAGGCTTGAGACCACCTGAACCGAATAAGTTTATTTTGGTCTGAACAGACCACAGGACATGGTTCCAGTAATCCATGTCCTTAGTCTGCTTGTCTTTACCAAACTGTTTGTGGGCTTTTTTGAGCATCATCTTTAGAAGAGGTTTCCTTCTGGAATGACAGCCATACAGACCAATTTGATGCAGTGAGCAGCGTATGGTCTGGGCACTGACAGGCTGACCCTCCACCCCTTCAACCTCTGCAGCAATGCTAGCAGCACTCATACATCTGATTCCCAAAGACAACCTGGATATGACGCTGCGGAGGTGCACTCAATTCTTTGGTCGACCATGGAGAGGCCTGTTCTGAGTGGAGCCTGTCCTGTTAAACCGCTGTATGGTCATGGCCACTGTGCTGCAGAACAGTTTTCAGGTCTTGGCAATCTTCTTATAGCCTAGGCCATCTTTATGTAGAGCAACAGTTCTTTTTTTTTCAGATCCTCAGAGAGTTTTTTGGAACAAGGTGCCATGTTGAACTTCCAGTGACTAGTATGAGACAGTGAGAGCGATAACACCTAATTTAACACACCTGCTCCCCATTCACAGCTGAGACCTTGTAATACTAACTAGTCACGTGACACTGGGGAGGGAAAAGGGCTAATTGGGCCCAATTTGGAAATTTTCACTTAGGGGCGTGCTCAGTTTTGTTGCCACATTAATTAATTAAGACATTAATGGCCGTGTGTTGAATTCTTTTGAGGGGACAGCAAATTTACTCTGTTATACAAGCTGTACACTCACTACTTTACATTGTAGCAAAGTATAATTTCTTCAGTGTTGTCACATGAAAAGATATAATAAAATATTTACAAAAATGTGAGGAGTGTACTCACTTTTGTGAGATACTGTATGCAAATTGGATGCGGGATTCCTCGCATTCAATTTGCATAGCAAGAGAATGTGACTGGCTCTCTATGGAGCCGGTTCACATATCTCCGGGGCGGATGTGGAGCGCACTGCACAGAAATGCTGTGCGTCTTTGGCTCCGTTACAGGGCCGAATTCAGGCAAAGATTCCTCCCTAATTTGTCCCTGAAATGGAGAACAGGAACACACAGTGCGATTACAGTGTGAACTGAGCCTTGGGGGAACCCTACCAATAATTATTAAATAATTATTATTATTCTATTATTATACATAAGCAAAATCATTAAGTTGTATCTGGAAGAATAAATCAAAAATAAGGAATATGACATGTATTGCCTATTTAACAAATATGCCACCTACATCAATGGTAAGTGGAGAAGTGTCTCCTTGCATTGGTGGTCAGTGAGTGAAGGACTCCTTTACACTGGTAGTCAGTGAGTACAAGACCCTCGTACAATGATGGTCTGTGGAAGACGTGCACTGGGGTCTGAAGTAAAAAAGCTCTTTACACTACTGGTCAGTGAGAAGAGTGCCTCTTACATTGGTGGTCTGTGGGAAGAATGCCTCTTACATTGGTGGTCTGTGGGAAGAATGCCTCTTACATTGGTGGTCAGTGGGAAGAACGCCTCTTACATTGGTGGTCAGTGGGAAGAATGCCTCTTACATTGGTTATCTGTGGGAAGAATGCCCGAACATGATCGAACATCGCTGATGGCTCGGTTCTCATAGCTCCCTGAGCGGAGAGCTGCTGCATTTCAGTCAGCAGCTCTCCACTCTGCTCCTCCTCGGTCATTGGAGCACTGAGCTGTGGAGGGATGGAGTGGGACATATCAGGCATGCCGCTGAGAGGCTGAGCTGGGTGTCAGGTCAGGCAGCTGGTGGATCCAGACTCCCATCGTAGGTATGACGTGGTGCGAGGACTGATTTCTGTGACATCAATGGAGAGCGGACGTCAGGCCACTCTCTGCTGAAAACGGGTCACAGGAATGCCAAACGAATTGCACTCCTGTGATCCATAGGAGCTCAGGCTGGACTTCTCCTTTAATGAGGGGCATGTTATTTGTTAATCACCGTCTTTGCATACAGGACATAAATCAGTTGACAGGCAGAGGTTATTGTTTAGCCATGTCTAAAAGCATTTTCTGATGATTCCTTTTGCTTTCCAGATAACTCTATACCATGCTGGACCCGAAGAACAACAGGACATCGATGTTGCAATCCTAACATCTCTGTTAAAAAGTCAGTATATGTTCATTTTTGGTTGCATGGTGATCTGCCTTCTTCTGATGGCAAGGTGGAACTAATATTATATAGAGACTTCTAATGCTGATCTTTAGAAATCGCTCTTTTGTCTGACTATTGCTCTGATCCTCTTACTTCAGCACATACTGAACCACTGACCAAAAGTATACAGTCAGTTCAAGTGGGACTGAGCTAAAAATTAAAGATGTGCTAGCATAGGTGTATGCACAGGGTGTGCTGGGTGTGCCCAGGCACACCCTAATCATCCATGTGCTCTGTCTGTGCTTTTACTGCCAGTGCTAGTAATGACTGCTGTAACATGTGTAACTCACGGTCACCACTGGGGTTGGGTCCGGGCCAGGAAAAACAGCTGTGCTGCGAGTGGGAGGTGATTGAGCAGGGACTAGGGACCACAGCCGCGGAGTAATCCAGCGGCATTTTCTTATCCGGCTTCAATAGTTCCAGCTGCAGGTCCCGCAGGTGCCGGCGGAGTGATGTACATCTGCACTCTACCTGCCCTCCGCCTTCCCTCCAGCCTTTCTTTCCCTTGGAAGAACAGCAGAGCCTGAATAGCAGCAGGCGGGTGGCTGTAAGATCGAGGTGAACAGTGAGAAAGGGCACTGAGCAGGGCAAGCACAGGGACCAAATAAAAGGCAATAATTCAAATCGATATGAACCCTGGCTTGTCAGCAAAAAAGTGTGTTTATACAGTGCCTTGCGAAAGTATTTGGCCCCCTTGAACTTTCAACCTTTTGCCACATTTCAGGCTTCAAACATAAAGATATAAAAATTGTATTTTTTGTGAAGAATCACCAACAAGTGGGACACAATTGTGAAGTGGAACTAAATCTATTGGATTTATGAAACCTTTTTAACTAATAAAAAAATGAAAAGTGGGGCGTGCAAAATTATTTGGCCCCCTTGCGTTAATACTTTGTAGAGCCACCTTTTGCTGCGATTACAGCTGCAAGTCGCTTGGGGTATGTCTCTATCAGTTTTGCACATCGATAGACTGAAATTCTTGCCCATTCTTCCTTGCAAAACAGCTCGAGCTCAGTGAGGTTGGATGGAGAGCGTTTGTGAACAGCAGTTTTCAGCTCTTTCCACAGATTCTCGATTGGATTCAGGTCTGGACTTTGACTTGGCCATTCTAACACCTGGATACGTTTATTTGTGAACCATTCCTTTGTAGATTTTGCTGTATGTTTGGGATCATTGTCTTGTTGGAAGATAAATCTCCATCCCAGTTTCAGGTCTTTTGCACACTCCAACAGGTTTTCATCCAGAATGGTCCTGTATTTGGCTGCATCCATCTTCCCCCCAATTTTAACAATCTTCCCTGTCCTTGCTGAAGAAAAGCAGGCCCAAACCATGATGCTGCCACCACCATGTTTGACAGTGGGGATGGTGTGTTGAGGGTGATGAGCTGTGTTGCTTTTATGCCAAACGTATCGTTTTGCATTGTGGGCAAAAAGTTCGATTTTGGTTTCATCTGACCAGAGCACCTTCTTCCACATGTTTGGTGTGTCTCCCAGGTGGCTTGTGGCAAACTTTAGACAAGACTTTTTATGGATATCTTTGAGAAATGGCTTTCTTCTTGCCACTCTTCCATAAGACCCCTTTCACACCACACCGCACCTTGCGTCGGCGGTAAAACGCCGCTATTTTTAGCGGCGTTTTACCGCCGGATTTGCGGCGCATTTCGGCCGCTAGCGGGGCACTTTTACCCCCCGCTAGCGGCCGCGAAAGGGTTAAAACCGCCGGCAATACGCCGCAATAGCGGCGTGTTGCCGGCGGCATTACAGCGCTGCCCCATTGATTTCAATGGGCAGCAGCGGTGGAGGAGCGGTAAACACACCGCTCCTTCACCGCTCCAAAGAAGCTGCTGGCAGGACTTTTTTCTGACGTCCTGCCAGCGCACCGCTGTAGTGTGAAAGCCCTCGGGGCTTTCACACTACACACAATGGTGCAGCTTCTTTAGGGCGTTTTGCAGGCGCTATTTCTAACTCTATAGCGCCTGCAAAACGCCCTGGTGTGAAAGGGGTCTAAAGGCCAGATTTGTGCAGTGTACGACTGATTGTTGTCCTATGGACAGACTCTCCCACCTCAGCTGTAGTTCTCTGCAGTTCATCCAGAGTGATCATGGGCCTCTTGGCTGCATCTCTGATCAGTTTTCTCCTTGTCTGAGCTGAAAGTTTAGAGGGACGGCCAGGTCTTGGTAGATTTGCAGTGGTCTGATACTCCTTCCATTTCAAAATGATCGCTTGCACAGTGCTCCTTGGGATGTTTAAAGCTTCGGAAATCTTTTTGTATCCAAATCCGGCTTTAAACATCTCCACAACAGTATTACGGACCTGCCTGGTGTGTTCCTTGGTCTTCATGATGCTCTCTGCGCTTTCAACAGAACCCTGAGACTATCACAGAGCAGGTGCATTTATACAGAGACTTGATTACACACAGGTGGATTCTATTTATCACCATCAGTTAGTTAGGACATCATTGGATCATTCAGAGATCCTCGCTGAACTTCTGGAGTGAGTTTGCTGCACTGAAAGTAAAGGGGCCGAATAATTTTGCACGCACCACTTTTCAGTTTTTTATTTGCTAAATAAGTTTAAATTATCCAATAGATTTCGTTCCACTTCACAATTGTGTCCCACTTGTTGGTGATTCTTCACAAAAAATTTTAATTTTATATCTTTATGTTTGAAGTCTGAAATGTGGCAAAAGGTTGAAAAGTTCAAGGGGGCCGAATACTTTCGTAAGGCACTGTATATATATATATACACACACACACACACACATACACAGAAGCTTTGGTTTGAGGTGCACACCCTAATGCAATAGGTAGCGCATGCCTATGTGTGTTATGTTAAAGGGAACATTTAGAAATGTTAAATGTGCCTAAGCAGTACCCTAAAAAAATGCACCTTTTGTCTGGATTGCCTTCTAAATTAAACATGCACTTCCTGGTATGTGAGGGCGCCTAGTCACTTCTGTACCTACAGCCCCATAGCTGCATACTTTTTCCAGGTTAGTGGCTCTTGGCTGTGGCAAGTCACATGGCCAATGCCATGACAGTCGGATCCCTCAGCAGACAATCAGATATTCCCTGGAGCAATTATCCCTGGTGTTATTACCTCTAAATATTAGTGTTCGGTTATATTTTGTGTATTTAAACGATTGCCTGAGCTGACCAGAACTGGTTCTTGATGGAGTCTGTTCCACCATTTCACAGCTCTTAGGCCGCGTACACACGCGCGGACTGTTTGCCCAACCTTGTTCGTCAAACAGTTTCGGCAAACAGTCCGCTCAAAATTTGCATGAGCGGACTTGCCCACACACGAGCGGACTGTGTTCAACGAACTGTTTGCCAAACAGTCCGCTCAACTTTTGAAATGAACGGACTCGCCCACGTAAGGCGGAGGCAAATCCGCCCATTTCGAGCGCGTGTACAGGTAGGCGGGGCCCGCGAGGGAGACGTCGCGGGCTCCGCCGCCTGGAATGGGCTTAAAGGGGAACCCCAACGCCGAAAAAAATCGGCGTGGGGGTTCCCCCAAAGTCCACACCAGACCCTTGTCCGAGCACGCTACCCGGCCGGCCAGGAAAGGGGGGCGAGCGAGCGCGCCCCCCCTCCTGAGCCGTATCAGGCCGCGTGCCCTCAACATGGGGGGGTGCCTTGGGGAAGGGGGGGCCGCGCGGCCCCCCCACCCCAAAGCACCTTGTCCCCATGTTGATGAGGACAAGGGCCTCTTCCCGACAACCCTGGCCGTTGGTTGTCGGGGTCTGCGGGCGGGGGGTTTATCGGAATCCGGGAGCCCCCTTTAAGAAGGGGGCCCCCGGATACCGGCCCCCCACCCTATGTGAATGAGTATGGGGTACAATGTACCCCTACCCATTCACCTGTGAAATAAAGTACAAAAAAAAACACAACACAGGGGAAAAAATATTTTATTGCACAGCTCCGGGGGTCTTCCGTCTTCGGGGGTCTTCTCGCCGGACTCCTCCGCTATGTGTGTGTAGCTCTTTTACTAGCGGAGGAGTCCGGCTTTCTTCCTCCCCGCCGCCGGCCTCTTCTCCCGACTTCGGGGGTCTTGTCCCCCTCTTCGGTTCTTCTGCCGGGCCACCGCGCCTTCTTGTAGCTCTTTTACAGGCGGTGGCCCGGTCTTCTGTCGCCGCTGCCTTCCGTTCTTCTGTCGCCGCCTTCGGTTCTTCTGCCGGGCCACCGCGCCTTCTTGTAGCTCTTTTACAGGCGGTGGCCCGGTCTTCTGTCGCCGCTGTCGCTGTCGCCGCCTTCCGTTCTTGTTCTTCTTCTTGTTCTTCTTCTTCTTCTCCAGGCGATGTTGACACGTCGCTCCCTCCGGCCGGAATGCCAGAGCCGCGCTGTGCGGTCACTTATATAGTGACAATGGGGCGGGGTCACATGGTATATGTCACATGGGTTGGTCACATGGGTTGATGTCACATGGGGACTATGACATCGTAAGGGGGCGGGGTCACCATGTGACCAACCCATGTGACATATACCATGTGACACCGCCCCATTGTCACTATATAAGTGGCAGCGGAGCGTGTCCCTGGCATTCCGGCCGGAGGGAGCGACGTGTCAACATCTCCTGGAGAAGAAGAAGAAGAACAAGAAGAAGAACAAGAACGGAAGGCGGCGACAGCGACAGCGGCGACAGAAGACCGGGCCACCGCCTGTAAAAGAGCTACAAGAAGGCGCGGTGGCCCGGCAGAAGAACCGAAGGCGGCGACAGAAGAACGGAAGGCAGCGGCGACAGAAGACCGGGCCACCGCCTGTAAAAGAGCTACAAGAAGGCGCGGTGGCCCGGCAGAAGAACCGAAGAGGGGGACAAGACCCCCGAAGTCGGGAGAAGAGGCCGGCGGCGGGGAGGAAGAAAGCCGGACTCCTCCGCTAGTAAAAGAGCTACACACACATAGCGGAGGAGTCCGGCGAGAAGACCCCCGAAGACGGAAGACCCCCGGAGCTGTGCAATAAAATATTTTTTCCCCTGTGTTGTGTTTTTTTTTGTACTTTATTTCACAGGTGAATGGGTAGGGGTACATTGTACCCCATACTCATTCACATAGGGTGGGGGGCCGGTATCCGGGGGCCCCCTTCTTAAAGGGGGCTCCCGGATTCCGATAAGCCCCCCGCCCGCAGACCCCGACAACCAACGGCCAGGGTTGTCGGGAAGAGGCCCTTGTCCTCATCAACATGGGGACAAGGTGCTTTGGGGTGGGGGGGCCGCGCGGCCCCCCCTTCCCCAAGGCACCCCCCCATGTTGAGGGCACGCGGCCTGGTACGGCTCAGGAGGGGGGGCGCGCTCGCTCGCCCCCCTTTCCTGGCCGGCCGGGTAGCGTGCTCGGACAAGGGTCTGGTGTGGACTTTGGGGGAACCCCCACGCCGATTTTTTTCGGCGTTGGGGTTCCCCTTTAAGCCCATTCCAGGCGGCGGAGCCCGCGACGTCTCCTTCGCGGGCCCCGCCTACCTGTACACGCGCTCGAAATGGGCGGACTTTCCGAGCGGGAACAGTCCGCTCTTTTCGAAAGTACAGCGGACAGGCCCACACACGGGCGGACTGTTCGCTCAAACACAGTTTCAGCGGACAGTTTTTCGGAATTTCCGAAAGACTTTGTCCGTCCAACTGTCCGCTGAAACTGTCCGCTGAAAGCCCACACACGAGCGGACTGTCCGCCCAAACACTGTTCAGCGGACAAGGTTGGGCGAACAGTCCGCCCGTGTGTACGCGGCCTTACTGTAAATAAGGATTTCTATGTGTGGAGGTCAGATCTCTTTTCCTCCAGATGTAAAGAATGCCCCCTTGTCCTCTGTAATGACCTAAAAGTGACTAACTCACCCCAAGTTCACTATATGGACCTCTTGGCGATCATATACCCCCTTATATATATATTTCTGTTTTATTTCTTTTAGGCAAAAATATGTCTCCTTACGATCGGCTTGTTCTAGCTTTGGCTTGGGACAGAGTAGATATTGCCAAAAAATGTATTTTTGTACAAGAACAGCAGTGGTTGGTATGTGAACATTTATCGCTTATTTCATATTATATTAAGCCAATCCTATTTACAAGATCTTGGGGCAACAGAAAGCAAATCCATATATATAATTTTTTTTTTTTTCATAGACAAAACCCTTGGAACAGATCATGTTGGATGCGCTTGTTATGAACAGGGTTGCATTTGTCAAACTTCTCATAGAGAAAGGAATCAGTATGCACAGATTTCTGACAATACCCAGGCTGGAGGAATTGTACAATGCAGTAAGTGTTCTCTATGCTGTTACCCTTATCTTTCCATAATCTATTCTTATCAGTCCTATGTAAAACCAAGTTCATCCCTCTAAAAACATGTGCGTACACACGACCGGACTTTTCGTCAGCAAAGGTCCGACAGAACAAATCTGTCGGACAATTCGATCATCTGTGGGCTCCATCGGACCTTTGCTGTCCAAAAATCTGACGAACTTTAGAAATAGAACATGTTTCAAATTTTTCCACCGGATCCAGTTCCTATCGAGAAATCCGTTTATATGCTAGTCCGACGGACAAAAACCGACGCTAGGGCAGCTATTGGCTACTGGCTATGAACTTCCTTATTCTAGTCTGGTCGTACGTCATCACGTTTGAATCCGTCAGACTTTGGTTTGATTGTGTGTGCCCAAGTCTGTCGGAACTCCCCCGAAAGTCCGTCGGGAAGACCGTCAGACCTGGTCCGTCGAAAATTCCGGTCGTGTGTACACGGCATAAGAACAACTTTGAAGTCGGACCCCAGCAAGATTTCACCGCGACTTGCATACGACTTCTTTAACCTCCCTGGCGGTGATCCCAAGTCTGGCTCGGGCTGGGATTTCAGTACCATAAGCGGTAACCCCCGAGCCAGACTCGGGATCGCATCACTGGATACAGGGAGACTTACTTACCTTGTCCCCTGAATCCAGCGATGTCCTCCACGCTGTGTGAGCGAGCTGTCCTCCGCTCGATTCACACAGTGCCAGAGTGCCGCCGAGCTCCGTTCCCTGCGACGTCACAGTGCACGGGAGCGGAGATCTGCGCCAAATTCAAAAAAGTCAAAACACACAAAACGCACATAGTACTGTAATCTTACAGATTACAGTACTGTATAAAAAAATTACACACCCCCTTTGTCCCTAGTGGTCTGTCCAGTGCCCTGCATGCACTTTTATATTATAAATACAGTTTTTTCTGCCTGGAATTTGGAGATTGTCCATAGCAACCAAAAACTGTCCCTTTATGTCAAAAGTGATTTTAGACTAACTAGAAAACAGCGATAATAAATTATAATCACTTGCAGAACTGAGCGATAGCGATATGTGGCGAAATTCGTCATCAAACACTAGATCTAATGACAGCGACAATTCTGCAAATGAAAACATTTCAGTGTTTTTGGATTTGATTACATTATTGAATCATTTTTATTATTATTTATTATCATTATTTATTATCTTATACATTTTATCATACCCGGGATGTCTGCTAGACTCTGGTTTGAACAGATTTAAGAGAGTTATTCCTAAGAATTGCAGGCCTACAATATAAAACACCAAATTTCCATGCAAAATAATTGTACCGCTTTCAGCACCTAAAATCAGAACTAATCATACCGCCAGTGAGGTTAACAGATGTCAATGTAAGTCAGACCAAAAGCAGTGTAGGAACCTTTTTCTAAGTCAGAGCGACTCAAGTTGCACTGATTAGAACGGTTCAATTGCACTGAATGGGGGCCAACTTCTGATGCGACAAGTGCTCCAAAGTCGCATCGATTGTCGCATCAGTGTGAACCGGGCCTAATACAGTACTGCTTAACGGCACAAGTTCATTGTTTTATACAAGATAAACAATGATATGAATTATTATAATGGGAGGCAAATCCACTTTGCACTACAAGTGCAATTGAAAGTGCATTTGGAAGTGCAGTCATTGTAGATGTGAGGGGAAGATCTGAAATGAGGGGAAGTTCTGCTGATTTTATCATCCAATCATGTGCAAGCTAAAATGCTGTTTTATATTTAAATATAAAAAAAGATTAAAAAAAGACCTTGTGGATATAACTAATCTTTTTTTTAGTTAATTCTCCTTTAAGGGGGCGTGACAGGGGGCGTATCCTATGCCTACATACATTTGCTAGTAGGTGTCCCTCATTCCCATCTCAAAATGTTATGAAATAGCCCAAGTATATTGCAGTATGCAAAATAGAAAGTTTCAGTGAATCAGAGAAGCCTCTAATGGATACAGTATCTCTGATTCCCAGACAGGACTGACAGTAATATAACAAACAGTGAGCTACGCAGTGCAGTAACATTTGCCTATATTGTATTGTCCCTTTTCAGCCTGGATGGAGGGGTGGATACAGCACAAAATCAGCCTTCAGCACCTCCTGGCCTGCAAAGCATGTGTGTGGCCACTCTCTCCTTCACTTCCTGTAATGCCGCATACACACAACCAAACTTTCCCGCAGACTAGGTCCGAAGGGATTAGTCCGTCTCGGACAATCCGATCGTGTGTGGGCTAATCCAATTGTTTTTCGGAAAAGAAAAAGCCGACGGACCTAGAAATAGAACCTTTCAAATCTATCCGACGGACTAAAATCAGGAAAACTGTTTGTCTGTGTGCTGGTCCGACTGACCAAATACAATGCAAGGGCAGCTATTGGCTACTGGCGATTGAACTTCCTTGCTTAGTCCCGTTTACGTCATCACGTTCAAAACTAATGGACTTATGAACGGACTTAGTCCGTTTGTGTGTGGCCAAATCCGTCCATTCGGAAAGTCAGTCGGAACTCCGCAGAAAGTCCGTCGGGAGGACCTAGTCTGTACCCACTTCAGCCCCAGAAGGATTTACCCCTTAATGACCAGGCCATTTTTTGCAATACGGCAGTGCGTTACTATAACTAACAATTGCGCGGTCGTGTGACGCTGTACCCAAATAAAATGTATGTCCTTTTTTTCTCACAAATAGAACTTTCTTTTGGTGGCATTTGATCACATCTGCGCTTTTTTTTTTTTTTTGCGCTATAAACAAAAAAAGACAGACAATTGTGAAAAAAACTATATTTTTTACTTTCTGCTAGAATACATATCCAAAAAAAAAAGAAAAAGAAAAAAAAAAAAAAATTCCTTCATCAATTTAGGCCAATATGTATTCTGCTGCATATTTTTGGTAAAAAAATCCCAATCAGTGTATATTGATTGGTTTGCACAAATTACAGGATAGATTTATGGACTCTTTTTTTTATTGTTTTTACTGGTAATGGCGGGTATCAACGATTTTTAGCGGGACTGCAACAAATCTGACCCTAAGTGACACATTTTGGGGACCAGTGACACCAATACAGTAATCAGTGTTAAAAAAAACGCACTGATCACTGTATAAATGACACTGGCAGGGAAGGGGGTAACATCGGGGGCGATCACAGGGTTAAATGTGTTGCCAGTTTGTGCTTTCCTACTGTGTAGGGAAAGTATTGACAGCAACAACACAGAGATCGCTGTCCCTGATTACTAGGAACAGATGATCTCCATGTTCTCCCCTGTCAGAATGGGGATCTGCCCTGTTTACATAGGTAATCTCTGTTCTGCCTCTCTGTGAAGCAATCGCGGGTGGCCGGCGGACATTGGGTCGGCAGGACACACGCATCCCCTCCTTCTCCCTGCAGCGGGCGTGTGCGTCCACACTATCTGTTGCATGAAACAACATACAGGTATGTTGTTTTCGTGCAATAGAAAACAACGGCATGACACACGCACTGCCTCCTCCTCCCTGCAGCGGGCGTGTGCGTCCACACTATCTGTTGCTTGAAACAACGTACAGGTATGTTGTTTTCGTGCAATAGAGCCACCCTGCCGCAGTATACAGTATATGCGGTGGGCGGTCCTTAAATGGCTTTCTCTCTCTTCTTTTTCTCTCTCTTTCTTCCTTTCTCTCTCTCTCGAGATCAATTCAGGCTGGCCCCTTTTGCAGGTTATGTAAAACATTTAGACCCCTTTCCCATTGAGGCGGTTTTCAGGCATTTTAGCTCTAGAAATAGCCTCCTAATACAGCCTGAAAAACGCCCCTTATTCATTTCAGTGCGACTTTACACACTGAGACGGTGCGCTTGTGGGACATTATGAAAAGTCCTGCAATCAGCATCTTTGGGGCGGTTTGGGAGTGCTGTATACAGTGCTCCAAAAAATATCCTGCCCAGCTTCCAAAGTGCCTGAAAAGCGGTCCAGAAGCGACATGGGCACTTTTAACCCTTTCTTTGGCCGCTAGTGGGGGTTAAAAGCTCCCTGCTAGTGGCTGAAAAGCGCTATTTAAGTACTGCTAAAACGAACAGTGCTTTAGCACTGACATGGCCACAGCTAAGTGTGAAAGGGGTTTAAAAATAAGTGCCTATACTGTTTAACCTCCCTGGCGGTATGATTCAGTCTGGATTTAGGTGCTGAAAGCGGTACAATTATTTTGCATGGAAATTTGGCGTTTTATTTTGTAGTCCTGTAATTCTTAGGAATAACTCTCTTAAATCTGTTCAAACCAGAGTCTAGCAGACATCCCGGGTATGATAAAGTTTATAATATAATAAAGAATAATAAAAATTATTCAATAATGCAATCAAATCCTAAAACACTGAAAAAGGGACACTTTTTGGTTGCTATGGACAATCTCCAAATTTCAGCCAGAAAAAACAGTATTTATAATATAAAAGTGCATGCAGGGCACTGCACAGACCACTGTAATTTTTTAATACAGTACTGTAATCTGTAAGATTACAGTGCTGTGTGTGTTTTGTGTGTTTTTACTATTTTGAATTTGTCGCCGTTCTCCGCTCCCGTGTGTCGTAACGTCGCAGGGAACGGAGCTCGGCGGCATTCGGCACTTTGAATCGAGCGGAGGACAGCTCGATCACACAGCGCGGAGGACATCGCTGGATCCAGGGGACAAGGTAAGTAACTCTCACCGTGTCCTCCCCTGCATCCAGCGATGCGATCCCGAGTCTGGCTCGGGGTTACCGCTCCTGTTATTAAAATCTCAACCCGAGCCAGACTCGGGATTACCACTAGGGGGGTTAAAATCAAGTAATACACTGGGGTTTATTTACTAAAACTGGAGCACTCAGAATCTTCTGCAGCTGTGAATGGCAACCAGTCAGCTTCTAACTTCAGCTTGTTGCTGCATCAGATTTTGCACGCTGCAGTTTTAGTAAATCCAAACCTTTGTCTCACCCTGTACTGCACATGCTCAGCTGTTCTCTATTTTAGGCACTGTGCCAAATTTGTAGAGGTCAATCTGCTGACAGCCTAAAGATTTACTGTGGTTCAGCAAAATGCTCTGGGCTTCAGCAAAATGGCGGCCTCCAGCAAGAGAAAACAGAAAAGATGCTGGAGTCAGTTTACAGCACACATTCTTTTTGGTAACATAATTATTAATGCAAAATGTATATTTCATGCTAAAGAACTTTGTTTTTATGAAGTTGTTATGGGTTAGGTTTCACATGATTTTACAGGAAGACCAACAATTAAGTATTCTTTTTTGCTGTTTCATAGGCTCAATACACAAGTAAAGACACCCTTCTGCAGCTAATCCAAGATGTCAAGAAGGTAATAATTCAACTTTTCCTATGCAATGTATATTATTGCATAAAAAAGGAAAGAAAGAAAATGGGAATTTAAATGAGGCATGTAAATGTGTATACTACTGCATAGAATATTACATCTGTCTGTATTGGTTTAGCATCTTAATCCCATAGGGTAATCCATGATTGTAATAAATTCATGTATCAATATCAATCATATTCAAAAAATATTACTTAGAAAATATATAATATAACACAATACAGGTAATCGATGGACATAAATTATGTAATCAATACAGAATGAATAAAGATAATTCATATAAAATACAGAGCATATAAATTAAATTCACATATTACATATACAAATAGTAGGCACCAATATTAAAAATGCATCTTTGGGCGAGCATGTCTCGGTACTCGTATTTAAATTCTTGACGCGTTTCATGGCGTTATAGCCAATCGTCAAGAGTAAAATGCACGGTAATTGCTGAAAAGTCAGATAAATACCCGTTAATATATAATGCCCTCTAGAGAGGAAAAGTGTCAAACGACAGACTAATTCTAAATTTCTTACACATAAAGCTTGCAGGCTATACCCAGCTTCTGTGATGTAATTGGGCGGTGGCCTGGGATGAGCTGTTTCACCCAGGGTTGAGGCGGATGATCCCCCCAAAAAGATGGAATAAAGATCAAGGTGGGAAGCAGCTGGGGAGCATGCCAGACCAGTCACGACATAGATCCCAAGGTTTACTATGTGTGCGCACAGCGCTTATACTCAATTTGTGATTTTTTTTTTTAAATAGGTAAAAACCAAACCAAAAAAACAACAAAAACTAAGATAACTCAAAAAATATATATATATAATAAAAAGTAACATCTAAATGTTCCCAAATAATTGAATAGTCCTAAGTGTGTTTATAGACACATTGTGCATGTGAACAATGTTGACGCACTCATAGTTACATAGTTACATAGCAGGTGGAGTTGAAAAAAGACCATCAAGTCCAATCTATGTGTGTGATTATATGTCAGTATTACATTGTATATCCCTGTATGTTGTGCTGTTCAGGTGCTTATCTATTCGTTTTTTTTAACTATCAATGCCCCCTCCAGAGACCACCGCCTGTGGAAGGGAATTCCACATCTTTGCCGCTCTTACAGTAAAGAACCCTCTACGTTAAGGTTAAACATCTTTTCTTCTAATTTTAATGAGTGGCCATGTGTCTTATTAAACTCCCTTCTGCAAAAAAGTTTTATCCCTAGTGTGGGGCCACCAGTACGGTATTTATAAATTGAAATCATATCACCTCTCAAGCGTCTATTCTCCAGAGAGAATAAGTTCAGTGCTCGCAACCTTTCTTCATAACTTATATCCTCCAGACCCTTTATTAGCTTTGTCGCCCTTCTTTTTACTCGCTCCATTTCCAGTACATCCTTCCTGAGGACTGGTGCCCAGAACTGGACCGCATACTCTAGGTGCGGCTGGACCAGAGTCTTGTAGAGCGGAAGAATTATAATTTTCTCTCTGGAGTTGATCCCCTTTTTAATGCATGCCAATATTCTGTTTGCTTTGTTAGCAGCAGCTTAGCATTGCATGCCATTGCTGAGCCTATCATTTACTAGGACCCCCAGGTCCTTTTCCATCCTAGATGCCCCCAGAGGTTCTCCCCCCCCCCCCCCTCCCAGTGTATAGATTGCATTCATATTTTTGCCACCCAAATGCATTATTTTGAATTCAAGAGCTAAAGTAAGAATAAATTGAATACTATCAGAGTACATAAAATTTTCAAAATGAACTCGACAGGAATGTCCCTTATCCCCATTGTTATATATAATAGTAATGGAACATCTTATTAAAGCTATAAGAGAAAATAAGGACATAAAAGGTTAAAGGTAAAGAATATAAAACAGCTGTTTATGCAGATGACTTACTATTGTATATAACTAACCCTATAATAACAATTCCAAACTTAATAAAAGAATTTAATCGATTTGGGGAATTAAGCAACTTTAAAGTAAATTATGATAAATCTGAGTTGATGAATATTACATTAGAAGAAAAAATACAGATACTTTTACAAAAAGACTTTCCGTTTAAATGGAAGCAGGATGTGATTAAATACCTGGGAATATATATCCAGAAAAATTTGAATTGAAAAAGAAAAGAATTGAATTATAATGCGACAGTCCAAAAAATAAATAAACTATTGCAAGAATATGATAAAATAACCTATTCATGGATAGGAAAAATAAATATAGTGAAGATGGAGATATTGCCATTATTGTTATATATCTTTCAAACGATACCTATAATACCATCAAAAAAACTTATGAGGGATCTGAGAAAAGCAGTGGGAAACTTTATCTGGTCCCATAAAACCCCCAGAATAAGAAGAGAAATATTAATTAGATCAAAAAAATGGAGGATTAGCATTACCTGACTTTTCTAAATATTTGCAAGCAGCATCATTGATCATAATAATATATTGGCACCATAATGCGTATAATAAACAATGGGTTAATCTTGAGGAAGATATTGTAGGGACACAACTAAAATTTTTACCATGGATAAAACCCCATTTAAGACCAAAAGAAAAAGAATTACTGATTTTTGTAAAGGCCATGGGGATGCCATATTGAAAAAAGGAAATCTGTCCACTATGGTTGGACCTACGACCCCATTATTCTCCAATCCAGAATTTACGCCAGCATTAAAAGCTACAAAATATTTAAAATGGAATATATTGGAGAATGAAAGGGCGGTACAGATCTTAGTGGATGGAAAAATGCCAACATTTCAAGATTGGGGACCGGAATATAAAAATAAATGGCTACAATACCATCACTTAAGGACATTTATTGAACCAATTGAAATTTTAATAAATAGACAAGTTACTAAATTTGAGCGAATGGTTATGGGGAAATATAAACCGGTTAAAAAATTATCTAAGATTTATGATCCATTACTTCCCTTTGGAAATATTAAGGAACTAACAGGAATAAAAAAAATGGGAGGAAGAAATAGGAAACTCATTAACAGAGGAAGAATGGGAATTTTTTGGGGGGATAATACATAAATTATCAACAGCAACTAAATATCAAGAAAGAAACTATAAGATTGCATTAAGATGGTATAGGAGTCCAGTAGTAATGAATACAATAAATAAAGGGAATACGGAGAAATGTTGGAGATGTAAGGTAGAAAGGGGGACTTTAGATCATATATGGTATAGATGCTGAAAGGTGAGAGTATTCTGGACTGGAATAAGATATTGGAATTTTATCAGAAAGTGGCTGGAGTAGAATTGAGTCCAAATAAACATTGCATTATTCTATACTATAAGTCAATAAAGGGAAGGGAGCAGGGCTCAAGTCCTGCGGGAACGCATGGGAACGGAGTTCCTGTACTTTTTCCACAACAGCAACTCAGTTCCCATTAGCATTCCCATTAGTCCTGCAAGACTTTGAAGTATGTGAGCTGTGTGGCAGGTGATACACCAGCAGCCGCCGACACAGCTTGCAATAGTAAGCGCCGCACACCAGGGGTGGACTGACCATTCAGGCATTGCCAGAATCCCCCCTCCTCTATCTTCAGTGCCATATGATGAGAGAACCCAGAGGAGGAGCACAGCTATTCTGCTCACCGGTCATGCAGGGAGAGAGGTGAGCTGAGGGAGGAACATCAGTTTGGGGTGGTAAGCTGAGCACATTACCTGGCAAAGTTTAATGCCAGGAGGGAAGTTTATGTGAAAATATGTGAAGGGTTGGAATAGCAGCGAGTGTGTGTTGGAGCCCTGCAGAGTTTGCAGTCCCCCAAGCTAACATACATCTCCTAAGCAGGAACACATCACTATCTCCCCAAGCATTCTGTCCAGATAATGTGCAGTTCATTTATGACTTTTCCGTTCAACCCTGTGTTATCCAAACTCTTTTCAATGAAAAGTGTAAACTCACAACATAAACAAAATAACATTCCCCAATAAAGATCAGAACCTGATGTTCACATTTGCATGGAAGCACAATTGAATGAATGCTGATTATTCAGAGAATTTATGTTTATTGAGGATTTTTTTTTTATGTACTAACAATTAAGCTTCATACATACAATACGAAAATTGGATGAAAAATACCACTTTTGAAGTGTTTGTGCATATAAGAGTATAATTTTTTGTTTTTTTGGTGGGGGAGTGAATCTTGGGTGGGAGTTCCCACGCTTTTTTCCCCAGGACTTGACCCTTGGAAGGGAGGCAGAACTATTATATCATATGACTACAGCAGCTAGAACAGTAATAGCACGTAAATGGAGAGAAATAAGTAGTCCAACTGTGACGGATTGGATATGTGAAATTAACTAAATATATTACATGGAAAAACAGATAAGAGAAGAAGGATATAGAAACAATCAAATGCCAGTGTTATGGCAAAAATGGGAAGAATTTCGATCCTCAAGAAGAATGATAGAATATTTGTAAGTGGAGGGGAGAGGAGGGTCCCATGGGAGGAGGCGTGGAGGTGGGGGGGGGGGGGGGCGGAGTGGGGGGAGATGAGGGAAAGGAAGGGGACAATTCTTTTTTTCTTTTTTCTTTTAATGAATGGGATTGAGAGAAAGGGGAAAGTTAAAAAGGAAATACAATAGCCTATAGTTGAGATATTTATATGGTTATGTAAAGGAAGTGTTTTATGTGTGTGTTTTCCCTTGAATGTTGAATATTGGATAAATGTTAATATGTTTTCTTAAAAAACGAAATAAAAAGTAATTTGAAACAAATGCATTATTTTACATTTTTCTACATTTGCCATATAGTTGCCCACCCCATTAATTTGTTCAGATCTTTTTGCAAGGTTAGTTATTGCCCTGCTTAGCATAGTGTCGTCTGCATATACAGAGATTGAACTATTTACCCGATCCTCCAGGTCGTTTATGAACAAATTAAATAGGCGTGCGCTGCTGACTAACAAAAAATAAAGTAAAATAAAGTGTGTGTGTGTGAAGTATCTGGGTGATACCAGTATAGTTTAAAAGGTGTCCCTCCTCGTGGTGGAATCACATGAAGTGGATAGCTGGCAGCCCACGGCTAAAATGAACCCCAGGTCCGGGGCGGGTCCCTGCCAACGTCATGAAAACGTGTATATTATTGATATATTTTTGATATGGTCACTCTGGGCATGTTTAGTACTTTGGAACAGCTTTGCTGGCTGGGAGTTAAAGAGGAACTCCGACATCCCAAGTCTCCCGCATTTGGCTGGGGGCTCACAGTCTGTGGCTGAATGAGGGGCAGATGTGATGACATCCCTGTCTGTGTGAGGTGGAGAACTGTAACAAAATCCCACCTCCAAGATAGACGGACACTGATCCAATGATGCATTGAATCAGTGTGACGTGTATCATAGGAGGCGGGAATTTGTTACAGTCGCTGCTGATATTCAAATCCTTTTCAGAGCTCTGTGTGATCTGGCTGCATTTCATGGGCACTGGTATTGCTGCATTTCATTGGCACTGGTAAGGCTGCATATAATTGGGGCGGGGGGGGGGGGGAGTCGGCGCTGGCTCAAAGCGGCACCTTCCTGAAATTCGTTTTTGCAGGGTGGGATGTCTGGCAACTGCAGTCCGCTCACATAATTTGCAATAAAAACATCTTTGCCACCCTGAAGCTTCCCTCCAACCACTTTGCATATTATGTTAGATATACTGTGTTCTGTACTTGGCAAATATGCTACAGAAATCTCCCTCCACTGAGTCTGGCTGCAGCCATTTTAACTGTGGGCAGCTCAAGCTGCTGTCTGTTCACTTCCTGGATTTACACAGACACACAGAGGCACACCTCCAGCCCTGCAGCTCTCATTGGCCCTACAGTTAGAACACACTGAGGGAACACAGTTAACCCCTTGAGCACCCCCTAGTGTTAACCCCTTCCCTGCTAGTGACATTTATACAGTAATCAGTGGCTATTTTTAGCCCTGATCGCTGTATAAATGTCAATGGTCCCAAAATAGTGTCAAAAGCGTCCAATCTGTACGCCACAATGTCGCAGTCCTGATAAAATCACAGATCGCCGATATTGCTAGTAAATAAATAAAAATGACATAAAAATATCCCCTATTTTGTAGACACTATAACTTTTGCACAAACCAATCAGGGACCTTGCCGCGGTGAAGTCTCCAAAAATTGAAAATAGGTCACCGCTCCCCCCTAAAGTTGCCAAATGTAGCAGCGGAGTTACAATTTTGGGTGGAGCTCCGCTTTAATATAAGGGTAGCGCTTCACCATTTATCATTCAGATATCAAGAACAGCTGTGCATTTCATATCATTTTTTGTATGGGTTAACGTTGATAATTTCAGTTCATTGGTCTTATGCTGCGTACACACAGTCGGATTTTCCGACGTAAAATGTTGGATGTGAGCTTGTTGTGAGCTGAAAGTCCGACCGTGTGTATGCTCCATTGAACATTTGTTGTCGGGCTTTCCACCAACAAATGTTGGCTAGCAGGTTCACCTTTGTTGTCGGAATTTCCGATCGTGTGTACACAAGTCCGTCGCACAAAAGTTAAAACACATGCTCGGAATCAAGCAGAAGGAGCCGCACTGGCTATTTAACTTCCTTTTTCTCAGCTCGTCGTACGTCTTGTACGTCACCACATTCCCACGTACGTAATTGTTGGCCAACATTTGTGTGATCGTGTGTATGCAAGACAAGTTAGCGCCAACAACCTTCGAATAAAAATCCACGGTTTTGTTGTCGGAAAGTCCAATCGTGTGTATGGGGCATTAGGAGAATTTTAAACAGTGTCTGGTGATGTACTTAGTAGATAGATGATGATTTCATTATCTGAGTAAAGCTTTAGGAACTTGGTATCACTTTCTTTTTCTATGAATACAATAGTAATGAAATTCACAGTGGCTTTTTATTGATATAATTCACTTTTATAGACTCAGTGGATTATTATTATACATAATGTATTGCCCAATTAAGGTAATTGTGGAGTTTTATAAATAAAACAAATTATTTAACCACTGACTTAACTGGTCAATTAAACAAGCAACTGAATATTAATGATGGAACTCAAACAATTGATGATGATGTATAGTTCTATTTTTAATGATATGCTAATATGTGTGTTGCAGGAAGTTGAAACTCCCTGTGTGTTTTATATAATAGATGTCTTTACAATATGATAATATAATACTATTGTGTAATATGTGATATATATGTGTGTGCATGTGTGTATATGTATGTATGTATATAATATATATATATGTAGGAAGGCCAGTATGGTGGCCTGAATTTATGGGAGGAGCCCGGGGGTATTTAACCAGCCTGTGGTCTTTGTCGGTTTCCGGTGCGCGGCACGACGTCACTAGGCCGACTCTTCGAAACTCGTTAGCGTCCGTGAGTTACCGCTTCGTAGTTGTTCGAGGTCCTCGTTCCCGGTCGCAATTTACGTACTAATGCGTTGATTCGGCTGTCGCAGGTAGGGTTTTTTCGGTTGACTTGTCATTTCATACACTGTAAATGTCTCGTCACTAAACCTCGATATCAAACTTACGAGTCATTCGTAAAACCCTACACACAGCCGCGACGTCTGTCTACTACTCGTTACGTTATCATACCAAACATTTCTTTGTTTTTTGTGTACCTCACACCGACGCAAAGACACAGCTTCGTTTAGGCGTGTCTCACTGTTTTATGCTCCACAGACTAATCGATGTTTCTCGTGGATTTGATGGACACTGGTCAGTGCCATGTCAAGGCCGAACCATTTCGAACCATGTCAGATCATTTCAAATCATTTCACTCTCACCTACTGCGCTCCGATTCGAATCCAGTCGCATCCGCAATGCACCGATTTGTCTCGGTGCGCCCCAGTTGTTTTTTCGGCCTCATTTCAGTACATGCTCCAGAGTCCCATTTCTTGAGTCCCGGACTCATGCCTCTGTCATGGTAAATCATTTCACTGTCACGTATCACGTTCCGATACGAATCCAGTCGCATCTACGATGCACCAATTCGTCCGGCGTGCCCCAGGTATTTTTCGGCCTCATTTCAGTACATGCTCCAGAGTCCCGTTCGTTGTCAGTCGCAGGTTGCGGCGCACCGTTTCGTGCCTCTGTCATGGGAAATCATTTCACTGTCACGTATCACGTTCCGATACGAATCCAGTCGCATATACGATGCACCAATTCGTTCCGGCGTGCTCCAGGTATTTTTCGGCCTCATTTCAGTACATGCTCCAGAGTCCCGTTTGTGGTCCGTCGCAATCGCGGCACGACCGATTTGGGCCTCTGTCATGGCAAACGTTGTCACTCATTTCACTGTCACTCACCGTACTCCGATTCGAATCTAGTCGCATCCGTGATGCACCGATTCGTTCCGATGTGCCCCAGTTGTTTACGGCCTCATTTCAGTACATGCTCCAGAGTCAGGATTCATTGTCGGTTGCAGGTTTCTGTTCTCTGATTCATGTCTCTGTCATGGGAAATCATTTCAATGTCACGTATCACGCTCCGATACGAATCCAGTCGCATCGTGCGCTAAATTCGTCTCGGCGCGCCAGGTATTTCAGCCACATTTCAGTACATGCTCCAGAGCATGTACGATTAACGGTCAGTCGCAACAGCAGCATGATCGATTCGTGCCTCTGTCATGGCAAGCAAAATAACTTCACCGCCACGTACCGCGCTCCGTTTCGAATCCAGTGGCATACGTGATGCACCGATTCGTTACGGTGTGCCCCAGTGCTTTAGCCTCATTTCAGTGCATGCTCCAGAGTCCGGTTCATCATCAGTCGCAGTCGCGGCACGACCGACTTATGCCTCTGTCATAACAGATATTTAATTAATTTGACCGTCATATACCGTGCCCCGATTCGAATCGGTCGCATCCGAGATGCACCGATTCGTTCCAGTGTGCTCCAGTTGTTTTGTTCCCAATTGGCTTGGTCGCATTTCATTACATGCTCCACAGTTCAACTCGTCACTTATCGTCTGAAACGTCGTTTATCGCAGTCAGCCTATGTCACGGCAAACATTTCACTCATTCACTTCACACACTTGTCACTTGAGTCTAATCCACTCATACCAACAATACATTGGTTCGCACCAGTCATTTCAGCATTACAGGTATCGTTCGCATTTTGCCTGTCATTTCCTCCAAATCCGACTCTCACTATAGATCGATCCTTCGTGCTTCGAAGTTCAGCCCAGGGTCTCGATTCGTTTGTTAAAACCTTCGCCTCACTGCTACTCCCCCTGTTAGTCGCACAATCCAATGCATGTTGGTTTCCTTTCATACACCTTACGACCGGTTCCCATCAGGATTCATTACATATAGTTACAAAGATTCGTCTCAGTTTCATTTATACATGCTACAACCCGTTTCAATTCCAGTCGCCTCAGCGGCAAATCGATTCTTACCGGGTTCATTTCGTACTCTCCACGGTCTGATCTATATTAGATTAAATTCATACACTCTAAAACTGGTTCTTATCAGATTAATTTCATGGGATCAACTCATATAGAATTCATTTCATTCTTACGACCAATTCATATCGGATTCATTCCATACACATCCAAGAAACAACTTCTTGCAAATCGCTGCTAGCACGCACCCAAGCATACACTCCCTGCAATCATTGCAAACACATTTCCAGGCACAGACTTCTTGCAATCGTTGCAAGCACGCATTTAAGCATAGTCTTCTTGCAATCGTTGCAAGCACGCATTCAAGCATGGACGTCTTGCAGTCGTTGCAAGTACGCATTCAAGCGTAGACTTCTTGCAATCGTTGCAAACACGCATCCAAGCGTAGACTTCTTGCAATCGTTGCAAGCACGCATCCAAGCATAGACTTCTTGCAATCGTTGCAAGCACGCATTCAAGCATAGACCTCTTGCAATCATTGCAAGCACGCATTCGAGCATAGACCTCTTGCAATCATTGCAAGCAGATGTCCAGGCACAAACTTATTGCAATCATTGCTAGCAGGCAGTTCTGGCTAGCTTAAATAGATTGCTTTAGGAAAAAGCCTGGATACTTTCCTAAATGTACATAATATAACGGGGTACTTATATTTATAGGTAAAGTTGATCCAGGGAAAAATCCGATTGCCTCTCAAGGGATCAGGAAGGAATTTTTTCCCCTGCTGTAGCAAATTGGACTATGCTCTGCTGGGGTTTTTTGCCTTCCTCTGGATCAGCTGTGGGTGTAGAATTGGGTATGTTGGGTTGTGCGATACTTTATTTATTTGATTTGTGGTTGGACCGGATGGACTTCTGTCTTTTTCGACCTGGCTGCCCATGTATCCTACCATAACTCCTTACAATCGTTACAGGCACGCATCCTGGCATAACTCCTTGCAATCGTTGCAGGCACGCATCCTGGCATAACTCCTTACAATCATTGCAAGCATGCATCCTGGTGTAACTCCTTGCAATCGTTGCAGGCACGCATCCTAGCATAACATCTTGCAATCGTTGCAAGCACGCATCTTGGCATAACATTTTGCAATGGTTGCAAGCACGCATCCAAACACACGTTCAAGCACAACTCCTGCAGTCTTCGCAAGCACATGCGGTAACACGAATTTCTTACAGTCACTATGAACACATCTCCAGTGACAAACTCCCGTGCAATTGTCGCAAGCACACGTTTAAACACAACTTTTGCAATCATGCCAAGGCACGCGACTTAGCATAACTTCTTGCAATCATTCTTTTGCAAGCACATTCTCAGTGGCACACAAACTGGCTACACGTCATTTTCAGCAGCACTTAATTGGCCACTTGTCTCCTGTGGCTTTTTCTTACAAGCCACTCACCGTTTCCTGTCTGTCATCTCTCCCTTAGGACAGTTGAGTTCAACTTCCATCCTGCACCAGGATCGTGTTGACACACGCAACTGGCTTCTTCTTGTAACACGGTCAGGCTATACCTAGCCAGCGTTCAGCATTTCTTATCCTTACAGGACCCAGAGAGCCATCTGTCTTTACGGCCCATACAGTAAGATCCCCACTACGAGGCATCCAGAGGCATCAGCCCATAGCCAACGGCAAACGCTCGCCCATCACAACTGCCGTCTTTAGGGACATATAAAATCCTCGCACATTCCCCAGTCTAGTCATCCAAGCGGCCATCTACCTGGCCCTTTGTGGTTTTCCACGGCCTAGCCAATTTATCATTAGTAGCACTGGCAGCCAGGTTCTACACAGACACCACCTAACGAATGCTCAAATCTGCAATACGGGCCATTCCCCAGGGTCGATCTTTATGTCATGCCTCCTAATCTTCTTCTCACGGACACAGGTCCCCTCTCAGATCCTTAATTTAGATGCCGTGGCAATAGCAGACCCATCAATGTCGGAAGGTTCCTTACTGCATGGATTGGTATAGCAATGTTTATTCTATCTACGATGCCCCTGTCACCCCTGGTAATGACAGATGCCGCAGCCTCCACAGGCTTCGCTGCAATTTTTGGCCACCACTGGTTTACAGAACCATGGCATCAGGGATACTCCTAAACCCCGGGTTTACCTGGACTTCCTCCCTCTTCAAGCTATACCCGGTCATGACAGCCTCTTGACTCTGGGGTCATGTCAGGACAGGACAGGCCGTGGCTTTCACCACCGACAACTGGGCCGAGGTTGATCTTGTTGATGAAGCCAGGTCTGGACCGCTCTCGGTTATGTCCTTCCTGCGCAGACTGCTGCAGTTATCTTGGCGGCACCAGTTTAATGTCCATTGTATGTTCATTCCAGGCTGTCATCTTCTGGGACAGGTCTACTATCTTCACTAGTTCGCAATTTGGCCTTCTGCCCAGCCTGCTCATACAAACAGCCAGTTACTTAGCCTACTACAGGTTCTGATGGCCCAGCAAGTTCACCTTCAGCAATCCCGCAGGCCTAGTTCTCCGTAGTCGTCACTTGGCTCGCTACCAACACCATTTCATCCTCCACCTTGCAGTGTCTAAAACCCAGCAATCTGGCTCCAGGATAGACGTCAATTTCTATAGAACAAACAGTGCCTGGTGTCAAGTAACCACACTCGACCACCTACTGTCACTCCTACCGGAACGCGTAAACTCTAGTCCCCTGTTGCCTTTTCGTGCTAACACTTGTGTACCTGCCAGTTTTCCAAACACATGGGGTTCTTCTACGCAGCCTACACCTCGACCCCGGTCCATACCGTGGTCACTCTTTAGTATTGGAGCACCCTTGGCAGCATCTTGGCATGGGTCCCAAGTCACGTCATTCAGAGACTAAGCAGTTGGAACCCTGCCTACCTCGCCCGGTACATCCCCAATCCTCAGGTGGAAATGGCACAAGCATTCACCAAACTTGCTCAACTAATTAAGCTAAAAACTAATAAAACTACACCCCTACCTGAATGTTTTTGCCCCCTTATTTTGGTATACCGACCATCAGACCAGGGCACACTTCAGGTCCATTTCATGTTGTAAATCTTATGGTAAGTCTATTTGTTCATATCCGTATCGGCCATATGGCTTCGACCATAAATATATATATATATATGTGTGTGTGTGTGTGTGTGTGTGTATATGTATATATATATATATATATATATATATATATATATATATATATATATATATATATATATATATATATATATATATATATATATATATATATATATATGTGTGTGTGTGTGTGTGTGTGTGTGTGTGTGTATCTTTATATATTTGATGCAATTTGATTGTACTATGTTAAAGTGAACCTCTAAGGACTTTTACAACCATCGGCTGTTTTGGTTTTGAAAGGTGCAGGCCTTGGGATTGTAATCCTTATCCTGACAGCCCTGGAGCCTGTACCTTTCAAAAAGTAAGTAATAACTACTCCCAATTTCTATCCTCAGAAGTCCACTTTAATAAATCTATTCGGTTTGACTTTTTATTCACCATGCCATTTTTAATAGGAGAAGCTGCCCCTCTCAGGAGAACACAGTGATTATTGTAACAGCCAATAGCAATGTCGCATGTAAAATCCGCCAGGCTTTTCTTGTTAAAATAAAATCTGTCAGGCTGGTTGTACCTAAGTTGATAAATTGATCAACTTGGGTACACCCATGGTTCAAATCTCAGCTGGTTCCTGCTGAGGCAGCTGAGATTTAAACCGCCTATCGTTAGTCCTTGAGAACAAATAACTTCATTTGTTAGTGATCACAATTTTAACACATATAAATGTAAACTTTTCTACTCTATAGCTCAAATGTGTGATTTATATACCCTGACTCTATAGCAAGGTAGGTGCTACTCCTATTTCCTATTTCCGCTTTGCAGATTCTTATTTGACATTTCTGCTCACTGGAAAAAGAAAGATTATTGAACAGTGTCCAATGATCAGGAGAATGATACAGGAAGCTCCAAGGCTGAATAGGATAAAGGAGGTCTCCTACCATCTGTGAGCTTGTTTTAATAGAATGATGGGTATTTTTGCAAGAACAGCAGTTCACATATGTACATTTAATCTGTATACTTATTGTATTGTTTCACTTTAGTTATCATTGAATCTGGTTTAGGGTAACCTCCCAGCAACATACAAGATCACCCTCCTGGATGTTGGACTTGTTATAGAATTTCTTATGGGTGGAACATACAGATGCAACTACACAAAGAGAAACTTCAGAACAATGTACAAAAAGCTCAATCAGGTATTTAATGAGCTCCATTTGAGGGTGAAATGAGCCCTGAAAACACTGATATGGATTGAGTTGTTTTCTTGCTTTTTAGCAGCAACAAATATTTTTTCCCTCGATCTTCTTGTGCAACTGTCCAGCCATTAGATAAAGAATCTCCATCTCACAAAACATTGTAATCTGATAACGGCTTTTGGCTATCACATATAATGAAAGTATTTGGTCTATGATTCCTTTTTATTTTAATGTATGAATCTTGGATCTTATTTCACAAAACTTTTTATGTTTCTCCGCATTTACAGACAGGCCAGATAATGGCACTGCCGGAAGTTGGTTGGGATGAATTACAACAATCCATGTGTTGCTTCAACTGTAATGCCCTGTACACACTCACATATTCCGACGACAAAGTCCGTTGGATTTTTTCTGAAGGATTTTGGCACAAACTTGTCTTACATACACACGGTCGCACAAAGTTGTCGGAAAATCCAATCGTTCAGAACGAGGTGACATACAACACGTACAACGGCACTATAAAGAGGCCAGTAGCCAATAGCATTAGTCTCGTAATTTATTCTGAGCATGCGTGGTACTTTGTGCGTCGGAATTGTCTACACGCAATCAGAATTTAAACAATCGGATTTTGTTGTCGGAAATTTTTAGAACAAGATCTCAAACTTTGTGTGTCGGAAATTCCGACGGAAAAAGTCCAATGGAGCCCACACACGATCGGAATTTCTGACAATACAGTCCGATCACACATTTTCCGTCGGAAAGACCGACCATGTGTACAGGGCATTACAATATTATTGGATAGTCCGATTGTGTGTGGGCTTCAGCTGCCTTTTTTTTTCAAAAATTCTGATGGACCTCGAATTAGAACATGTTTTAAATCTTTCCGACAGAATCAATTTCTTTTGGAAAAAACGTTCATGTGTATGTTGTTCCGACAGACCAAAAACGACGCTAGGGCAGCTATTGGCTACTGGCTATTGAACTTCCTTTTTCTAGTCCCGTCGTACGTGTTGTACATCACTACGTTCTAAACGATCGGACTTTGGTGTGATCATGTGTAGGCAAGTCTGTTTCAGCAGAACTCCATCGGAAAAAAAACGTCAGAGTTTATTCTGACGGAAAAACTGGTCGTGTGTACACGGCATTACAGGGATTGAATGAGAACAAAGTGAGACAGTCATGCTCTGCTGCATTTTACAGCCTGTCATTGTAAAATGTTTTAGTTCTAGATGTTTTAGGGGATTATAGGCAGCCTACAGCAATGGTGGGAGTACAGAGTCAGTCACCAGTGTGGCAATGCTTATTTATAGTCTAACTGGCAGAAATAAAGGGTAACTCCATATCTGTAAAAAAATACAGCAAATGAAAAAACATTCTAGTATATACAATTGCCATATTGTAGTTATTCAAAAATTACCTTTCCTTTTCAATCTGCGGCCTCTGTAATTTTCTGTAAAATTCATTGCAATATGGCAACCTGGAGACATGGTTATATAGAGAACTATCAAAAATGTCATTTCCTGGTTGTGTGATTGGCTTACTGATTTTCCTAGAAGTCTGCTCAAGTCAAATTTTAACCAAAAGCCATACTGAAAGATGGAGGGGGGGGGGGGGGGGTGTGCAGGCTGTGGGTGCAATTCTTTGAAGCCTCCTTTGGGAAAAAAGGAATTTGTGCATTTTTTTTTCCCCTGCAAAAATATGTGCATTTTTTTTTTTTAAGGTTAACTTATTCTTTTAATATTTCTAAAGTGGTGCAGACACTGCAGCTTTTTTCATCAGAACACTAAGGGAGTTATTTATAAAAGGAAAATACACTTTGCACTGGAAGTGCAGTCACTTTAGATCTAAGGGGTAGATCTGAAATGAGCAGAAGCTCTGCTGATTTTGTCATCCAATCATGTGCAAGCTAAAATGCTGTTTTTTATTTTCCTTCCATGTCCCCCTCGTATCTACAGCGACTCTACTTTCAAGTGCACTTGCAGTGCAAAGTGGATTTTCCTTTTGTAAATAACCCCCTAAGAGTGCACCAGGTGATTATAGTTAACCAGCCACTCTTAATCAGAACTGGTATCCAAAAGACATGGTGAAAAAACACAGCTTGTTCTTTAGGCCAGAAAAAGGTAGAATTCTGCAAACAAAGTTTGTTAAAATCCCTGCAATGTAAATTGATCACCCAGGGGTTGGTTTTTTTTTTCATCAAATGTGGAGTAAGGCCGCGTACACACGCGGGGACTGTTCGCCCAACTTTGTCCGTCAAACAGTTTCGGCAAACAGTCCGCTCAAAATTAGCATGGACGGACATGGCCACACACGACGGACGAACAGTTTGCTGAAACCGTGCGCGATGACGTGAACGGCACGTACGACGGGACGAAAAATATGACGTCCTATACACTGCATTATAACTTTCGGCGTGTAAATCCTTTCTGAGCATGCGCGGAACTTAGTTTGACGAACAAGCCTACACACGAGGGGACTGTTCGCTGAAACAAGGTTTCAGCGGACAGTTTTTCGGAATTTCCGAAAAACCTTGTTCAGTGGACTGTTCGCTGAAACTGTCCGCTGAAAGCCCACACACGAGCGGACTGTTTGCCGAAACACTGTTCAGCGGACAAAGTTGGGCGAACAGTCCCCGCGTGTGTACGCGGCCTTACTCTTTAAGGTTGGAAAAAGATGTTGAAAGCTAAAGGCGTTATAAAGTGCCTAGGCAATCTGGCAGGGTGTGCAGTGCCCGAGTGGCCCAATGGTCAGTCCGCCCCTGGCCTGAGGCAATTGTGTTGCCAGTCTTCCTTGGACTTAGCATCATCAAGGGCATTCTCCAACTTGGAATAGTAAGTATGTCTTTTTATGATCAGAAAATAAGTTAAAGTGTGATTATTATTCATTTAAAAGCTAGCAGAGTGTAATTGAATTTATGTTCATAAGTAGTCAGTTTGATTGTGTTTTTATTGTTTCATATTAGTAATAGGATGCAGTGCGCTGATTTGTACCTATATAAAAAAAATCAGCTTTGGGTGCTGAGAACTTGTCTTTAATACTAGACCAGTTGTACTATATCTCTATCTAGAGAGGAATTAACATTGATGTTGACAGTTTTTCGCCAATTGAATAGCTGCGGCATTCCAGTCTGGGGGGGGGGGGGGGGAGGGGGGGAGATAATGGAGATAATGGATTACTCCGTAAATTAGTGGTTAATGTGCTAGATTAGCTTGCTATAATGGTAAATTACATTATTTTTCATTTTAGACTTTAGGCCAGTCAGATCAAGGAAGCTCTTCAAAAAGTGACAACTCTCTGGGAAGGATAGATAGGAAAGAAAAAACAAGACACAATCACTTCCTTCAGACTGCCAAACCATTCGGGTCTAAGGTATCATTTTTAAATCAAACTTGACAATCCAGGAAAGTTATGAAGATATGTTCTCTTTAATAACATTTATTCTTTCCTTACTGGCAGAATGACACAAATGAAAAAGAAAAAGTCCCCAGATCTGGCATAGCTCACCGTGAGGATGACAGTGGAAAACCTTTCCACTATCCATATAATGAGCTCCTAGTTTGGGCAGTGTTGATGAAAAGACAAAAGATGGCACTCTTCTTCTGGGAGCATGGAGAAGAATCTATGGCTAAGGCACTGGTTGCTAGGTGTCTGTTCCGAGCAATGTCACGGGAAGCTAGGAAATGGGACATCATTGATGATACACCGGATAAGCTCAAAGAATATTCCAAGTAAATATATTTGTTTTTATTTACTAAGAATTAACATTGGCAATTGTTTTTATCAGCGATTAAGCAACACACAAGAAAAGTGGCCTAGACACGAACAATTCTGCCACAGAATCATGCATGATCCAGCCACTAAAGAGCTTTCTAATGAGATTGCAATAGGACCACGAGTGCTCACATCGGTCACATTGGGAGGGGCTCTCTAGAGATGTTCTCAATGATGTCGCCTCTATAAGGAAATTAACCGTGATCAGCTGAGAAGCTTCCAACCAGGACAATTGACTACATACCCTACCCCACAGAGAAAGCTTGAGCAGGAGGTGGCTGGGTAGGGCCTTCTTAAAGCCCCATACACACTATCAGATTATCTGCTGACTTTTTCCTTCAGATTTACCAAAACCATATAATATGAGGACAAACCTTAGGAGTTTCAATGTGTATGCAATCAGGCAGGCCCTTCTACTACATGGTTTTGGTAAATCTGAAGGAAAAACTCAGCAGATAATCTGATAGTGTGTATGGGGCTTTACATATGAATTATCCCAAATCCAGCCATTTCCAAAAAATTTTGTGACAGAATACCAGAGAGCCTTATGGAAAGCAGAATGAACAAAATACATAGTATAATAAATATAGTATATTATTGTTGTTACTATTACTGTTTAATTTGTTTTAATGTGATTTATTTTTGTGAGACTATGCTGACGGCACTTTGTTATCCTCTCTGCCATAGAGAATTTGGAGATCTGGCAGTTGATTTCCTTGATAAGGCCTACCAGAGTAATGAAAGAAAGACAATGAAGATACTAACATATGAGCTACGCAACTGGAGCAAATCGACTTGCCTTAAGCTGGCTGTTTCAGGAAAACTCCAAACATTTGTTTCTCATGAATGTACTCAGAAATTGCTGACAGAAATATGGATGGGAAGGCTGAGCCTGAGGAAAAATTCATGGTTAAAGGTAGCTATGAAAAAATTAAAATGATAAAGCTAGCCAGGGAATATCACATGGTGCCAAAATCAGAAAATGCACCCGGCTTTTGTGAATTGCCTGGAAGGATCCACAAAGACAGAACACACTCAGGGGAAGGAGTGGAGAGCTTTACAGTTTAAAAGTTTTAAAGCTGAACTCAGGGAATAAACACTTTTGTTGAAATATATTACTTAATAGCCACAAAGGATATAACTCCACTTTTTGTGCACCAAATGCCTTGGAAATCACTGTTTGCATATACACTATGGGGGTTATTTATTAACCACTACAATACAGGGCACTTTCGCCCCCTTCCTTCCCAGTCCAATTTTCAGCTTTCATCGCTCTAGCGCTTTCAGTGACAATTGCGCGGTCATGCTACGCTGTACCCAAATGAAATTGTTATCATTTTGTTCGCACAAATAGAGCTTTATTTTGGTGTTATTTATTCACGACTCCGTTTTTTATTTTTTGTGATATAAGCGCAAAAAAAGCGGAAATTTGGAAAAAAAACAATATTTTCTTTTTTCTATTTGAAAAGAAATCCAATAAAATCAAATTTTGTCATAAATTTAGGCCAAAATGTATTCTGCTACATGTTTTTGGTAAAAAAAATTCCGTTAAGTGTATAATAATTGGTTTGTGTGATCAGGGACATATGTACGCAAATGATCATGTACATATGTGTGCAGGTGATCACGTACATATGTGTGCAGATAATCATTGGGACATGTGATTTTAGTGGGACATATGTGGGGGACATGTTTTTATTATTAGGGACATGTGTTTTTATTATTTGGGGACATGTATGTTTTGGGGACATGTGTGTTTTGGGGACATATGTGGGGACTGTGTTTGTACTGTGTGGTGTGTTGACACTAGAATGATGATCAGTGAGTAAAAAGCTGTAAAAAACAGCTCATACTCACTGATCATCAGCCGGCTGCAACGTTCTGCTCTCCTCTCCTCAGCAATGACTTCCCTGTGAGGAGAGGAGAGCCGATTGCCTAGCAACCGGCTGTTTGTTTACATCACATGACGGCCGTGATTGGACACGGCCGTCATGTGATCAGGAGGGCCAATCACAGAGCCCTCCTGTCGATCTGAGATGTGCTGTGTCCGGGTGACACGAGCACATCGGGATCGCGCCGCTGCGCGGGCGCGCGCGCGCGATCCCGCTACTTCTGAAGGACGTTCCTGAACGTCCTATCAGGAGTAGATGGCTCCCACCCGGCCGTATATATGCATTGGCCGGGTGGGAAGGGGTTAAAGGCAAATCCACTGAAGGCGCATTAGAAGTTCAGTCGCTGTAGATCTGAGGGGGACATGCAAGGAAAATAAAAAACAGCATTTTAGCTTGCACAGGATTGGATGATAAAATTTAGCAGAGCTTCCCCTAATTTCAGATCTACCCCTCAGATTTCCAGCGACTGCACTTCCAAGTGCACTTTCAGTGCAATTTCAAGTGCACTTTGCAATTGTAGTGCAAAGTGGAGTTGCCTTTCGTAAATCACCCCCTTTATTACCAAAAGTCTTGGGATGCCTGCCTTTACACATCCATGAACTTTAATGACATCCCAGTCTTAGTCCGTAGGGTTCAATATTGAGTTGGCCCAACCTTTTCGGCTATTACAGCTTCAACTCTTCTGGGAAGGCTGTCCACAATGTTTAGGAGTGTGTCTATGGGAATGTTTGACCATTCTTCCAGAAGTGCATTTGTGAGGTCCGGCACAGATGAGGACGAGAAGGCCTGGCTCGCAGTCTCCCCTCTAATTCATCCCAAATGTGTTCTATCAGGTTTAGGGCAGGACTCTGTGCAGGCCAGTCAAGTTCCTGCACCCCAAACTCACTCATTCATGTCTTTATGGACCTTGCTTTGTGCACTGGTACGCAGTCATGTTGGAATAGGAAAGGGCCATCTCCAAACTGTTCCCACAAAGTTGGGAGCATGAAATTGTCCAAAATGCCTTGGTGTGCTGACGACTTAAGAGTTCCCTTCACTGGAACTAAGAAGCCAAGCCCAACTCCTGAAAAACAACCCCACACCATAATCCCCCCTCCACCAAATGATTTGGACCAGTGCACAAAGCAAGGTCCATAAAGACATGGTTGAGTGAGTTTGGAGCTTACCTGGAGTTCTGTTTTAAAGAGGGCAGCCTCAGCACTGCTTTAGCTGTGCATGACCATAGTACATCAATGTTAAGAAGTGGTGACCTAGCTTTTTAAGGAATCAGTCTTTTCACAATAACACAATATCTACTGTTTGCATCAGTCTACAAACAATTACATTAGGAAACAGAGGGAAACGTAACTGTTTACACTTAGAATATTCTCAGTATAACACTCAAAGGTTAAACTTGTTTATTATGCTTAGATAAATGAAAGGATATCAGAAGTTTTAAAAGTGTACATATTTTCTAAAATTATTATTTTTCATACAGCTCTTCGTAGGGGCGGTCCCTGTTTTCAGTAATGTACCCACCATCAGGTTAGAAGCCAATGACTATTGCTAACAGAAATGGTATATGAGTTAATGTAATACAGGGTTAGGCAACCTTTTGAGCACAGTGTGGCGAAAAATGGTTTCAAAGAAATTGAGCGTGACGATTTTATAACAAAAAAATTCAACTTCACACTCTCAATAATTTTATTTTTTATTTTTCTGTTTTTTTGGGGGGGGGTTTTTTGCCACTTCAGCGAATTTTCTCGAGAGACTCAAATCAACTTTCCATTCATTTCTGTCCCTTCTAACCTTCACATCATCGTAGCATATGTTTTTTGCTCTTATACGTTTCTTTTTATGTGCAATTCCGCATAATTTAAAAAACAAGCAAAGAAGTGCTTACAAAACATTCATAAATCCACCCTCCAACCTCTACTATATCCCTCCCCCCTCCCACGCTTAACTATTACTACATTACTTAAGGTATTGTTTCCATTTCTGGTCTTTTCCTATTTCCCATATAGATCTTAAATTCTTAATTATTCTGCATAGCTCCATGTTTTTTAAAATTTTCTCCACTCTTTCCATTTATCTATTATTACGGTTCTTTTGACTCCATTACTATCACTTAAACTTTCCATACTATAAGTTTCTTCGACTGCATCTATCCACTCCCAAATTGTTGGGCACTCCTCTTCTTGCCATTTCTTAGGTATCAATCTTTTTGCAGCATTTAAAAGCTGTGGGATTAGTGATACCTCCTTTAGCACTATCCATGGTTCCTCTGGGATTACTGTATTAGTTATTTCTTTTACATAATGTAAGATCTTTTTCCAATATTTATTGATTTTCGGGCAGCTCCACCAAAGGTGCGTCATTGTTCCCGCCTCTCTGCCTCCTCGCCAACAGTCCCCTGATTTGCCCGGTTGATATTTTCTGATTTTATCTGGTGTAGCGTACCATCTAGTTAGACATTTGTAATTAATTTCGGCAGAGTTACTGTCGAATGCTGACCTATGTGTTAATTTAAATATTTTTCCCATAGTGATTTTATCACATTGTGTTCCCAGTTCCCTTTCCCACTTCTGTATGTATGGCGGGATCTCCAGCCTGTTACCTTCTAACAAGAGCATATATATAGCCTTGATATGATTCCTTTGGGGTTATCTGTCAAACAGAGCCGCTCCAGCGGCGACAGCTCATCTTCAGATCTTAATGGTTGAGGTAGACTTTTAACAAAATGGGCCAACTGGAGATACCGCCATTCATCGATCCCTGCTAGTTCCCCCTTGTGTTTTAAATCGTGCCATGATAAAATCTTCCCCTCTTTTATAATATCTCTCAACTGTGCCCTCTCTTTTTTCAACCAATTCCCGCCATTAATCTTTCTTCCTGGTGCAAAATATTTGTTCACTTTCAGTGCTATTAGTGGAGAGTTATAGTGTACGTTTACTTGTTTATAGACCCCATCCTAAGTTCCGTTCCGTGTCAGTTCATTTGTATTCGGATCAAGTGACCTATATTTTGGCGGATTCCATACGATCTTACTCAGTTGTGTCTTGCTAAAAGTGTCTTCTAAATTCACCCACCTTTTTTTCCGTTTTATTTTCTCTTACCCATTCGACTATTCTCGACAGCACTATCGCCTTATATTATTTTTGAATATCGGAGACTGCTAGCCCCCCACGTTTTTTTTCCTGTTTCAGACTTAAGAAGGATACTCTTGGTTTTTTATTATTCCAAACAAAAATTAATAATGACTTCAGCTTTGAAAAAAAAAAATTCGGTAAAGCTATAGGCATCATCTTGAGTGAATGGATGTGTCCCAACTAGGTGAGTGGTCTATTTACCAGTCTCGTATTTTCAGTTTTAATTTCATCTAGCAATGGGATATAGTTTAATTTATATTTCTTTTCCAATGAAGTCTTCAGTTTTATACCTAAGTATTTTAGTTCTTTTCACCAAGGGAATTTAAATTTTTTTTTCAGATATACATGTGTTGATATTTAGAACCTCAGATTTTGCTTGGTTAATTTTAAAGTTTGTCAGTTCGCCGTAATGTGTTATCACCTTCGTTAATTTGGGCATTGTGTTGCTTGGTTTACTTATTTAAAACAATACGTCGTCCGTGAATGCTGCCAGTTTATGTTCTTCATTTCCTACTTCAAATCCCTTTATCTCTGGGTCATTTTGGATCGTGGAAAGTAATGGCTCTAAGGATAACACGAACAAAAGGGGTGACAATGGGCACCAACGTACCGTTTATCTTTATGGTTGCAATCGGGTGATGATATAGTGTCTTAATCTGCTGGACCATTTTTGGTCCAACTCCCATTGCCTCCAGTGTCCGGAACATGAAGCTCCAGTCTACCCTGTCGAAAGCCTTCTGGGCATTCGTCGACAGGAATAGACTCAAGCTCCCCTTCTCCTTCATCCGCGGCAGCAGATGCAAAGTTCTCACCCCATTATTCCTTCCCTCCCTTCCTGGTATAAAGCCCACCTGGTCCGGATGTACCAGTAAACTCATCAGGGGCTTCATCCTGCCTGCCAATATTTTGGAATATAATTTTGTATCAGTGTTGAGCAATGATATTGGCCTATAACTAGAACACATCGTCCCATCTTTCCCCTCCTTCCAGATTACAGTTATTGAGGCGGACAAGGCCTCCTTACTCATTTCATACTCTGTTCCTAAACCATTCATGTATCTACATAACTTAGGGACTAGAATTTCTTTGTACCTTTTGTAGTAGTATATTTTTTCCCCGGGGCTGAGTCTACTAGGGCCTTATTTATTTCCTCTTCAGTTATGGGTCTTTCTAGTATTTCCTTTTCGATATCCGTAATCTTTGCTAATCTAGCATTATTCAAAAAGTCATTAATTTTTCTTTTTTTTTTCCCCCTCGTTCAGTCCCTCCTTCTGTTCTACTGAGTATAGCTTCTCATAATAGTTTTTAAATATTTTTGCAATTTCTTTTGTTGTATGGGCCATGTCCCCATTACCAGTCTGGATTTTCCCTATTAAATTTATAGATTTTTTCTTGTGGAGCATTCTTGCTAGATATTTAGTGGTTTATCCCCCCCCCCCCCCAATACCTTTCTCTGGCTATTCGGTTGAATGTTTTTTTGGTCTTATGTTCCATTAAAGCTTTTAATTCATCCCTTTTGATTATTCATTTTTGATACAACATTCTATCTTGGTTCTGATGTTTTTTATGTTGTTGTTCTACTCTAAATATTTCCTCCATTAATGTTTTAATTTTTTCGGATCTCTCTTTTTTCTTTCCTTGATCCAACCGCTATCGATCCCCCTAATGTAGGCCTTATGAGCCTCCCATAGGGTTTGTCCTGTAATTTCCTCTGTGTCGTTTATCGAGAAATATTGTTCTAATTCCTGGCCGACCCTTTTATATCCTTCTACTTCTCGGATTATTTCTTCATTTAAACGCCATGTAAAGGGTTTTCTTTGATCTCCAGGTATTAGCAATTTCATCTTTATGGGGGCATGGTCTGAAAATGTAATTATTTCTATACTGGTTTCTACTACTCTTTCCAATGCTCTATGATCTACAAAGATATAGTCAATCCTAGAATGCGTCCCGTGTACAGGGGAGTAGAACGTAAAATCTTTTTCCTTTGGGTGCTGGATTGTCCACGCGTCCACCATTTGGCACATGTACAGTTTTTGTTTAACCCGTTTTAATTGAACATTACTTGTCCCCTGTACACTGGACGTATTATCTATTGCCGGGTCTATACAGAAACATATCTTCCATTAATATCACGGATCCTCTCTTAAAATCCATCAACTTTCCCAAAATTTCTGTTAAGTATTTTGTAGGATTGCTATTAGGGGCCTATATGTTTGCCAAAGTACACTCCATTTCCCCTAATTTGCCTTTTAGAAAAGATATCTTCCCTCAGGGTCTATTGCCCTATTTTCTAAATTAAACCGTATCTTCTAGGTGAACCCTATTGCCACCCCCCTTCCTTTCTTTGTAATTGTGTCCCCGTAATACCAAATCGGAAAATCATTAGAGTATAACTTAATGTTTGATTCGTGTGAGATGTGAGTTTCTTGTAAAAAAAGCACCTCAGCGTCATATTCTTTAAGCTCCTTTAGAATCTTATGCCTGTTACTCTGCATATTTAATCCCTTGACGTTGTATGTCATAAAGTTTATAACTGTCATCCTGGCTTTCTTCTTTCACTATGCAGTTTTGGTTTCTCTCGTCTATACTGGGATTTAGTAGATTTCTTATCAAACCTATTGATATCTTTCCCTCCCTCCTTCCCCCTTTCCTCCCCGCCCCCTCCCCCCTGGCCCTATGTCGGCCTCCGACTCGCTGATGGCCTTGGGTAACCTGACCATCTTTGAGTCGCCTTTCTGGGATAGGCCTCCCACATGTGCCTCCGCACCCCCCGCCCCCCCATTCACGGAGGGGGAGGGGGGCGAGCCAGCCCTCCACCACACCCCCAGCCCCCAAACAGCCCACCCACTCCTCCCTAGCCCCGTTGATACCCCTGCCTCTTAAAAAAAGTCCCCTAATTCTTCTGGGAATCTCAGCCTTACTGATATTCCTTCTTTGAAACCTAACAGACATACTGGAAACCCCCAGTTATATATTATATTCTGTTTTTTCATCTTCTCAAGTAGGGGTTTTAACATACGTCTTCTTGCCAATGTCTCTGGAGCTAGGTCCATGAATACTTGCAGCTCTATGCCCTCATATTGGGCTGAGGCCTTTCATCTTAGATTTGCCCAGATTTCTGCTTTGTCTTCATAAAATCTAAATCTGACAATTATGTCCTGGGGTCGGTCTAGGTCTGTATTTCTGGGTTTACCAACCCGATGTACTCGCTCTATCTTGGGAAATTCTTCATTACCTTTGTCTAAGAAGGGATTAAATATTGTTTTAATAATTTTCTTTAGATCTTCTCCTCTTACTTCTGGTACTGATCGGATTCTCATGTTTTGTCTTCTACTTCGATTTTCTTGGTCTTCAAGTCTATAAAGTAATCTCCTCTGATTTTGCTGTGATGATTTGACCAACTCCTTTAATTTACATACCTCCTGGGCCTGTTTATCCATTCTTTCCTCCACCACCTCCACTCTTGTTAGCAGATGCCCCAGGTCGACTCTTAACAAGTTGATATCTGCTTTAATAGCATTTTCTAGTCGCAGGAGCATCTCCATCATCTCTCCTTTTGTTGGTAATTGGTCCTCTACTCTTTGTTCTTCCGCTTTACTTATTTTCAATTCACTTTCAGTTGTTTAGTGTTCTCTGGACTGGTCGGATGTCACCTCAGATTTTTTATCCGTTCCCTTTTTCTTATCTGTTTTGGGGTGTTGTCGTCTTGCCCCTTCCTGTTTTTTTGGGCTTACACCTTGGGTCATATACTGCTCAATTGTACTGTCAGTTGTTTTTTCCTTCTGGGTTTTTGGGGGGACCCCCCTTTGTTACTTTGCTCGTAGATTTACTCATGATGGTTTCCTTTACCCTTCTTATTCGTTTCCCCAGTTTTCCTTTCTTGTGTCTCTTCTTTCTGAATAGGGTTCCTCCCTTTTCCAGTCCTGTACACCCTTAGGGTTTACAAGTCCTGCGGCCTCCAGCAGTATCCTATATTCCCCTGCCTCTGAGAGTCCTTTTACAATCCTAATTATCTGCAATTCGGGTCAGTGACTGCCCTCTATATGTCACAACTGACCACCTTAGTATAATAAATAGCGGGGACAAAATAGACGACCAGACTTAAACCTCCTACTATTAGTCCTTACTTCTTCTTTCATGCATAAACTTCAGGCATCTGTTTTGAAGGGATTCCTGTTTTTAACACTGACTAGTCTGTGTCAGGTGCTCATAGACTGTAGTTTTTGGTCCTGTGCTTGTCGGGTCCCCCACTAGTAAGTATGATTCTCGCTAGGATGGGGACTGCCTTAGACAGTCCCGACCCTATAAAGTGTTAAAGTATATCCACTCCCTCTGGTACACCACTCCACCAGGCACCGTTTGTAACTTACTGATCCCAGATGCACAAACAAGCAGTTATGCGATTCAGTTGCAAATTTTTCCTCCCAGAGTTTTACCATCAGTCAGCTGCCCTCGTTGGTTATCTTTCAAAGCAATGGTAAACCTGATTGGTCAAGAGTACCAGCACCCAGGTTTACTTTTATAAAAACTCTGCTCCAGTCTATAAGAGAGCTAAAAAGTCATGTGGTGTCCTTTTAGGGATTACCGTACCTCTTGGCCATATAATACTGCTACTGAACTGGAACTATTTGAGAAATTACTTCTGGTGTTTCAGTCGGCTTACCAGTTGGTTATCCTGTAAGTCTCAGATTATTACACCTTTTTTACTGTCGTTGTTTTTATAATTTCTTTTTTTTGCAACCGTTAGTATGGTGGTTAAAGAGGGGTACCCAGAGAGAAAAAAAAAACAAAGCAAGGAATCACAGAGAGCATAAAAAATATGCAGAAAATCCCATCACATATACTAGCCCAATTAGGAGATAAATTCAAAGGAATCTAAGATTATCTCCACACATCACATTTCGCTTCTGTTGTTCTTGTTTACAGCTTGAAATGTATTTGCAGATGATATCCGAATGTCTTATCCTTTATATGTGGTGGGTTCCCTGATTAACGTATTCCACTCTTTTAAATGAGTAGAGGAAAAAGTTCTTACCAACCTCTAAGCCCTTGTACACACATTCTGACAACCAAATCCGTTGGATTTTGTCCGACGGATTTTGTCCGACGGATTTTGTCTGAAACTGTTGCATACACACGTTCGGACAAAGTTGTCGGAAAATCCGATTGTACATAACGTGATGACGTTATTTCGTTACGATGGGACTACGTTCAGGCTAGTAGCCAATAGCTTTGGTCTCGGAATTTGATGTGAGCATGCGTGGCACTTTGTCCGTCGGAGTAGGCTACACATGATCGGAGTATGTCCGCTCGGAGCATTTTGTCGGAAAATTTTATGGACAAGTTGGAAAACTTGGTCCGTCGGATACTCCGACGGAAACAGTCCGATGGAGGCCACACACAGTCGGATTATCCGACAAAACGGTCCCATAGGACACATTCCGTCGGAATCTCCGACCGTGTGTACAAGGGCTTAGGATTTGCCTGTCCAGGTGTACCACTAGCTTCCCATAGTAGATAACGTTTTTACATGTCATACATGATACAGGGTACCTCTTATTTCTGTCCTTCAGAGCGATCCTGGTTTTCCAATCCCGTCCAGCTAATCAGCCGCAGACGCAGTGTACTTTCAATAGGGGCTGCATAGGCTGGTCATCGGTGTGAGCAGAGGCAGGGGGCAGAGAGCGGGGGGTAGGGAGACAGCCGACTCCTGTTTACCTTACCACCGGTCTCACCCCAGTGGGCTCCTCTTTAAACTTGTCGGAAGCTGCCTCCGGGCAATACGAGGGACTCAGGGTCTGGAGCTGGCTCGGGAGCTGTCAGCAGCCGATTCGGAGCCTCTCACGCTCTGGCGATATCAGCCTCCCACAGCCACACTCCCGCTCACACATACCCCTCCCACCATGCTAGACGTTGTGTCTTCACGTCATCCTCCCCCTAGCCCTGTGTAATCCACACTCTCAATCATGAAACAGATTTTTTATAAAATAAATGCTGTAAACTACTTGATTAGTAGTGAGTAAATAATATCCTGCACTTTTACACCTCAGATCAAGTCCTCCCTGTACATCTGCCCCACCACTGTAACCCTCTGCACATCTGCTCCACCTCTGTAACCCTCTGCACATCTGCCCCACCACTGTAACCCTCTGCACATCTGCCCCATCACTGTAACCCTCTGCACATCTGCTCCACCACTGTACCCCTGCTCATCTGTCTAACCACTGTAACCCCCTGCACATCTGCCCCACCTCTGTACTATCCTGCACATATGTCCCACCTTTGTACCCTCCTGCTCATCTGCCCCACCAATGTACCCCCTGCCCATCTGCTCCACCAATGTACCCCCTGCCCATCTGCCCCACCACTGTACAACCCTGCACATCTAACCCACCACTGTACCCCCCTGCACTTCTGAGCTCAGGTATGGGGTATTTTCTGAAAGCAGCGGGCCTGTCTGCAAGATCATAAGTTGGGCTCCCACAGCTGAGAATAAGTGAATACTGGCTGGGGTGCAGGGGTTATGTAGTAAGTGACGCAAAGGTTCACTGTCACCTGATTGTGGTTTTCTCAATCACAGTGAAATCCCTTTTTTCCTGAGATTGGTAGTGGCAACCAAGCAAGTCATCTTCCTCCAGATCTCCAGATGGTGGGCGGGGCTAGCAGGACTGTGATTGCTTTTAGCAGGGGCCAATGACAGTCCTCCTCCTCTTGGAAACAGGGACTGCCCCCCCCCCCCCCCCCAGCAGAACTGCACCCAATCTCTTCCCCATCACAAAAGCTGCCGATCGCAGCTACAGCAAAGTTAGAGAACCAAACAATGTTTCCCATCTTTTACAATGTGTGGGGCCCAGTGCCTCCCCCTCAGTGCAGGTGCAGCGTGGGGAATTTTGAGATTGGAATGCATTAGTGTCTCACTGACACTTCCCTGCACTGCTGATGGGGAGGGAGTCGAGTGCCAGCAAAATAGGCTTTGCATGTCGCTTGAGGCAACCGTGCCGGGGGTTGCGTATCCCTGATGTAATACATGTATCTAGTGGCTGAATTTATTTGATTTTGTACACAATAAAAACTGTTATAAAAAATTGATACATTTGTTTTTTCTAGGTGATTCTAGGCATTTTTCTGCCACCAGTTATTCCATTTTTTAATTACAAAACCAAGGCACAAATGTCCCACATCCCATTGTCTGAGGGTGCCCATCAGATGATACAGAATGAACGGGATGATGTAAAATACACTGAAGAAGGAATTACTCTGGTAAGGCCATAAACATCTACATTTAGAACTGTCTTGATACTGAGTTATGTTCCTTATATTGTACAGTATTACTAAACCAAGTATTATTAAACCAATGGAAAGAATAGAACCTTGGGTGCTGAACACACTCAGCTTTTATATCTCCAGCATCATTAGCAGATGAAGATACATATTGAATTACTGTATAATAACTGTACTGCCACACCTGCCACTTTCTAATACATTTTAGGGTTTGCCAGCTACTAAAGCAGAATTTATCGCATTTCCTTACCCTACCATATTTCTGCTCATTGTTATACAGTTTAACTATTCATAACTACTATGTTATAGGGTGCTTGTAAAGAACATGCATTTCATGATGGATCTGGAGAAAATCATCCTGAAATAAGGATTGAAGGAAAGTATCAGCGTCTTCCTCTGGCACAGAAGTATTTTGCATTTTACCATGCACCAATTGTGAAATTCTGGTTTAACACGGTAAATGCCATATTTCTTGATACATTTTCATTGTATTCAGTTGCTGAAAATGCATTAATTAGGTCTGTCGTGTAGAGGTATGCATGATTGGCCGACATAGGTACTGGAAAAACAGCACCTGCAGTGTTGGGTGTACTGCATTGATGATGGGTAGATAGCTTATGTCCAAGGGGAAAAGTTTACTTGAGTTGGCCTCCTTTGTGCTGTCTAAAAGTTTAGTCCCTGTTATCTATGGACTCCAATCAGGTATCAACTATCATTTTTTACTGTAGATTTAATTATAACAGAATTTTTTTCTATAATTATGACCTATGTGGACCATTATTTCTAAAGGTGTCCATAGATGGATTGAAATTCAACCGCTTCAGCAAGGAATGTCTGAACTTTGATCCATGTGGTCCACTGTAGTCAAACAGATGTCAATCTACTGATCGGCATCTGTTCAACCCCCCCCCCCCCCCCCATCAGAAAAAAAGTCTCCCTGCTGTCATAATACAATAGTGCAGCGGAGAGAATACGAGGAGTCGGTTCCGTTTTTTTTGTTCAGGCTGCTGGCTGAACAAAAAAAACTGAACCATGTATGGCCAGCTTAACATTGCTTCCTTGTTAACATAAACATACCCAGGATGCAAACTTCTATAGCTATTAAATGATAATCAAGAAAATGTGGCGCTTGCTGCATAAATAATAATAAAATTATGAATAAATAGCTAATCAAAGTGATACAACTAGTGCAAATACCGCAATGTGCAAAAAAATGCAAAATTCAAATATTCCAATGTGCAAAATAATAAATAGCAAATCTGCAATTAGCAATAACCAATGTGCAAATAACACTCAGTGAATTGAATGTGCAAAAAATATTATTCCAGAGAAGTATGCAATTCAACAGACTAAAATAAAAAAATCTAATAAAAAGATAGACCAATTGTTTTAGTGAATCCACAGCGTGCAAATACAGTTCATCTCAAGTAAAGTGCAAAGTGCCAATATCCCCCAAAAAATTTCAACATTCAAGGTGTATGACATAATGTAAAAAATAAAAAACATATATACCAAAAAATGTGTTGCTAATTCATCCGAAAATGTACAATTCAGTCGAAAAATATACAATTTTATATAGTCCCATATAGAGTGCAAAAAAAAAAAATTGTATTCAGATACTTTAGTGAATCCACACTGTGCAAATATAGTTCATCATAGATAAAGTGTAGAGTGCCAATATCCAGAAAATCTCCACCATCCACTGCGTGCCACACCGTTTCCCCCAGCCTCTCACCTCATAAATCCAACTGATAAGTGTGTCTGGTATTTCCAACACTAATCAATCCAAAATGGTGGCCGATCGATTCCTAAGATGTTTCTCAGCAGAGTCACAATCACTAGGATAGAGAAGGCTCATACACATATAAAGGCAGGGGAAGGCTTCATAGTGTTGTAATTCCACAAATAGTTTTATTAGCACACACAAATAACTTAAAGTTTAAGTTGTAAACAGTCAGCGTTAGAAGCATAGGAACTTTCGTCTCGGCCGCGACCGGAAATGACGTCACCCAGCTCTCTCTCTGGCATGTTGCATCACTGTTCACGTGACTTTTTGAAAGGGTATCAAAGGGTATAGCTATTAAATATTTTTAATTTTGGATAGAGTAAGGAAGGGTTATAAACTGTCAGTTTTTTTTTTCTTTTGTCGTCTGTGTCCCGTAGGAGAGATTTCCCTTCACTTCCTGTCCCATAGCCAAAATAGAAAATGAGAGGAAATCCCTCCACAGTGAGGAAATCCTAGGCTGCCACCAGAGTCAGAAGAACTAGTGTACCCATTGGAAGATTTCCCCTCTATTGCTGTTCTGGTATCATTCCAAAATTTGGGATTTTCTTTTACTTTCACTTTTCATGATAACAGTAAACAAAATATATAGAGAGGGTGCACAGAAAGCAATAAAAACCTGACAGGTATTCTTACCCCCAGTTTTGTCTTTGGTTACATGTTAATTCCATTTTAATTACATGTTAATTCCATTCCAAATAAGTAGCCCATTGTCCATGTATATTTTAGAGCATATTATACTTCTATCATGTGGCTACTTTTATTAATATAGTCTCATTTTTGGTGGTTTTCGTGTTCAGTTATTAACCTATACTTGTTTACTGCATTTAGCTAGTGTATCTAGCATTCCTGATGCTCTACACCTATGTCGTCCTGGTTAAGATGGAAACTTTACCTTCTGTGCAAGAGTGGATTGTGATCATAACCATAGTCACTACAGGTGTCGAGACAATGCGTGAGGTGTGTATGAAACAGAGTTTAAAAGCCAAACTATGCTAAAATGGAATGTTAATGCTCTGGATAGACATTGGGGCAGGGGGGTTGAATCACCAATTTCTTTACACCAGGATCCTGATTGAGTTTTTACCTGCTTTCCAGTCCCAGTCATTAAAAGCTAAACATGAATTTCACGTTAACCCTGCTGAATATATTGTGTATTTGGTCTTTATTACCAATATATGCATTGATCAGTTTTTTTGTCAATGAACCGAATTCTTTTATGAACAATGAAGTAACGTCAGAAATGCGCATGAAACAATAGGGAAGAAATAGGAATTGTATTAAAGCGGTTGTAAACTATAGCTTATAATAAAGCTTATATGAAGCTTTTAATAAGGCTTACCTGTACATACTGTGAATTAGGGTTGTCCTGATACCACTTTTTTAAGCCAGAGTACAAGTACTGATACTTTTTTCAAGTATTTGCCGATAATGATTACCAATTTTATTTTTTGCAATTTTATTTTTTTACTTTTTAATTTTATATACTTGTGTATGTATATATATATATATATATATATATATATATATATATATATATATATATATATATATATATATATATATATATTTTTTTTTTTTTTTTTTTTGGGGGGGGGGAGTGGACAGAGTCAGTGTGTTTTGTTATTTTTTTATTATTTTTACAATTTAACCTTTTAAATATTTATTACAATTCCTTTTTTTTTATCTGCCCTGTTGAGGGGCTTTGGTGAGATATCAGGCCATCAGATTAATAGACCCCTGACATCTCCCCTTTGAAACAGGGAAAGGGACTGAGGACACAGATTGCCCAGTCCCTTTCTCTACAGCCTCAGCTGCACTAGACATGAATGGAGAGGAGACAACGACTGATAAACTGAAGCATCATAAACACAGTCGCTGACTCTGTTCATTTGGAAAAAGAAGGAGCCAGTAAATTACATATTTACCAGCTCCTTCCTCCACTCTCCATCCTGACAGATCCAGGACAAAGAGGGTGGAGGAGCATGGGGGAGCAGAGCACAGAGGGGGACAGTAGCATGGAGGGGGACAGTAGCACAAAGGGGGAGCAGAGCACGGAGGGGGACAGTAGCATGGAGGGGGGAGTGGAGCAGAGAGGGGGACAGTAGCATGGAGGTGGACAGTAGCACGGAGGGTGGAACGGAGCACAGAAGGGGACAGTAGCACGAAGGGGGAGCGGAGCACGGAGGGGAGCATGGAGGGGAGCACTGAGGGTGACAGTTAGAGGTCGACCGATATATCGGCCGGCCGATATATCGGCCGATATTTGCCGTTTTTTAAATAATCGGCATCGGCCGATTGTGTTGATAAAAAGCCGATTCTACAGCGGGACTTTGAAATGACTTCTGTAAGAAGTCAGTGTGAGTTGCCTGAGTCGTCATAGCAACACTTTCCTCCTCTCTGGGCAGACTGCCAAGAAAAGAACTAAATGATACAATGTTTACACTTCTGAATGAATGAAGTCATCTCTGTGTAGAAGTTCTCAGTTTAACCATTTAAAGACTAAATCTTTTCTGACACTTGTTGCTTACAAGTAAAAATCCTGTATTTTCTGCCAGAAAATCACTTAGGCCGCGTACACACGGGCGGACTGTTCGCCCAACTTTGTCCGTCCAACAGTTTCGGCAAACAGTCCGCTCAAAATTAGCATGGACGAACAGTTTGCTGAAACCGTGCGCGATGACGTGAACGGCACGTACGACGGGACAAAAAATACGACGTCCTATACACTGCATTATAGCTTTCGGCGTGAAAATCCTTTCTGAGCATGCGCACAACTTTGTTTGACGAACAAGCCTACACATGAGCGGACTGTTCGCTGAAACAAGGTTTCAGCGGACAGTTTTTCGGAAATTCCGAAAAACCTTGTCCGTCCAACTGTCCGCTGAAACTGTCCGCTGAAAGCCCACACACGAGCGGACTGTCCGCCCAAACACTGTTCAGCGGACAAAGTTGGGCGAACAGTCGGCCCGTGTGTACGCGGCCTTAGACCCCCCAAAAATTATATATATTTTTTTAGCAGAGATCCTAGGGAATAAAATAGCGATAGCGGTTGTTGCAATATTTTATGTCACACGGCATTTGCACAGAGGTCTTTCAAATGCATTTTTTTGGGAAAAAAATACACCATTTAAAAAATAAAAATAAAATAAAAACAGTAAAGTTAGCCCATTTTTTTTTTTTTTTTTGTCCAAAAGTTTTGACTACCCGTTTTTATTTAATATATAGGTTTTTTTTTTGTTTTTAATCTAGATCATACATACAAGTAAACTGATTGGAGATTTGTTTTGTTTAATAAATGTTTAAAGCGGGAGTCCGCCGGGACTCCGCGTTTTTTTTTTTAAAAGCCAGCAGCTACAAATACTGCAGCTGCTGACTTTTAAAATAGTGACACTTACCTGTCCAGCGCGCCCGCAATGTCGGCACCCGAAGCCGATCTCTAGATCGACACTCGAGTGCTGCCGCCGCCATCTTGGGTATGGGAATCAGGAAATGGAGCCACGCTGCGCAATGAGGACGGTCCCCGCTGCCTCTGGGATCTGTGTGTTTCCCTGCAGGCAGCGGGGCACTTGCAGAAGGGGGCGGGCACTTGTGGAAAGGGGCGTAATGTACGCCCCTTTCCGCAGAGAGCTAGCCCGGAAGTGGGTGCAGTTACCTGGATTATCCAGGTAACTGCACCCCCCTCCCCCCTGAAAGGTGCCAATTGTGGCGCCGGAGGGGGGGGGAATCCGATGAGCGGAAGGTCCATTTTAGGGTGGACCTCCGCTTTAAGTGTAAGAAATTTTCTGTATCACTTATGAAGGCTGCTTTCACACTGGAGCGGGCAGACGTTGATGGTAAAACGCAAGTTTTAGCGGCTCTTTACCATAATTTTAGCGGTGCTATTTGGCTGCTAGTGGGGCACATATAACCCAGCTAGCAGCCAAGGAAGAGGTTAAATGCGCCCATGAAGCACCGCTGCCAAATCGCATTGCATGCGCTTCGGCAGTGGTGCCCATTCATATCAATGGGCAGGAGTGGTGGAGGAGCGGTATACACCACTCCAAACGTGCTGCTTGCAGGACTTTTTTTTAAGATCCTGCCAGCGCATCGCCTCAGTGTGAAAGCACTCTGTCTTTCACACAGACTGCAGGGGAGCCATTTTGCAGGCACTTTACAGGCGCTATTTTTAGCCCAAAAGCGCCTGAAAAACGCTCCAGTGGGAAAGGTGTGTTAGATCAAGGGGGATTAAAAATAAATAAATAAAATAAAATCGGCCTAACATATCGGCCCAAAAAAATCGGCATCATATATCAGCTATCGGCCGCCATGATTTCTAAATATCGGCATCGGCCAGAGAAAAACCCATATCGGTCGACCTCTAGTGACAGTAGCACGAAGGGGGGAGCGAAGCATGGAAGGGGACAGTAGCATGGAGGAGGGAGCAGAACACAGAGGGGGACAGTAGCAAGGAGGGGAGAACGGAGCACGGAGGGGGACAGTAGCACAGAGGGGGGAGAGGAGCATGGAAGGGGACAGTAACATGGGGGGACAGCAGCACGGAGGGGGGAGCGGAGCACGGAGGGGGACCGGAGGAGCCTGAAGGACACAGTGGGAGACTGGAGGTGGATACAGGGGCAGTCAGGGGTGATTGGTGCGGCGGTGGGGGGAGTTACAAGCACAGATCCCTCTGTATAGATTTCAATATAGCAGTTGAAAGCTGCGGGGAAGGGGAGGAGAAGCGGCTGTGAGCTGCTATATTGAAATCTATATAGGGGGATCGGTGCTTGTAACTCCCTCCACCACCGCACCGATTACCCCTGACTGCCCAAGTATCGGATCAAGCATCGGACACTAGTATCGGTATTGGGACTGTGAATATCTTCTAAACTTGAGCCATTTAGAAAATATTCACATTGTCTGCAGTCAATGCCATCACTGGCGCATGAGCAGTAACTCTGCATTCAGAGTACACTGAGTGTGCCCTGAATGCAGAGAGTGCTATTGCACAATCATTACTCCCCTACGCATGCATGGGAGTGATGTTATCATGGCCCGGCCATTCAAATCACCAGAGAGCGCAAACCCGTAAAGAAGATGGTGTGAGGATGGAAGCACTGGCAGTGGTGTCAGCATGCCACTGGGGGGATTTTATTTACAGGTTAAGTTTGTTAGAATGTGCTATTATGTGGTGCATAGTGGCACATTATAACATGGGCCTGAAGAGGGCCATTTAAAAAAAAAAAATCAACGGTAGAATTTACTACCGCTTTAAGACTTCAGAACACCCCCCCTTCCCCCAGTGGCGACCAGGCAGTGGTCATCTTTCATCACTTCTGTTTGGCTGACCATACACTTACAGAAGTAATGTAACAGATTCCTATATCCACAGTAAATAGAGAAGATGGAAAACCTACCCTGCTGGCTATTGTAATTTGAGAGCAGGCATTAGTGGCTGCCAGAGTACATGAACAATGGTTGCATCTTATTGGATGAGTTGGTTGAAAATGTTCTGCCTGGCTCCTTGCACAAAAGTTAATTGAACAATTGGCAGGTGGTGCTGAAGAGGGCTAAACTTGCTGAAGTTTGATCCATGTATAACAAACCATTAGGTACGTGAGGTTAATCTGTGACTAATTGTTCTATGTTACTGACCACTATTACCCACTTTTATGCCACTAATGAAACTAAAGCAGGGTAAAGTTGTATAGAAATTTGGCTGGTTCAGCTGGAAACTGGCTAAATTTCAATGTGTGTATTCCCTGCTCTGTTCAACAAAAGTAAGTCTAACAACTGACTTCTGTTAAAAAGTCATGCTGGAAAATCAGCATTTGATCAGCCACTGTAGTCAATGGCTACTGTACTAATGTGTGTGGAAAATAGAAGAAAATAGCTGAATGGGCACACTCCGAATAACACCTTTTATTCATGGCAAAATCTCTTACATCATGGTGATGAAAGGTACAGACAGGCTACTGTGTTTCACATCAATATAAATGCTTAATCATAGCATACTGCACTAATGTGTGTATTCTGTCAGGTGGGAGTCACCACCCTCAAATTAAAATAGCGCAGTGGGGGAGATCTGTGAGTTCTCTGCGTTTATACCCATCTTAACCTAGCCCCGCTAAACCCATTTTTCTTTTCATTGCAGATCTTCATTTCAGAGGCTGGTAAAATAAGCCAGAAGCTTAAAACACATTTCAGCAGTTACTTGAATGTTAATGAATTCTTGGGAATTTTAACATTCCTCATCGGTTTTGGTCTAAGATTCGGCTCTAGAAATATAACCAACAGCACCTCTAGTGAGGATTTCGTTTTTGAATCTGGAAGAATAATCTACTGTCTCAACACAATTTTCTGGTTTGTGAGGTTGTTGGATTTATTAAATGTGAATCAAGATGCTGGCCTGTACGTTTTTATATTGGCGAAAATGGTAAGCCTATATGGTCTAATATTTTGCAATATTGAGTTAATATGAACCGTTGCTTCCATTGCTGGCCCCCTGTCCATCTTGCATTCAATCACTGAGCCAAAAAGAAATATGCAGCTAGTTAAGTACTGACGGCTTTTTTTTGGGGGGGGGGGGTGCAAAATGGTCTCCCCAAACAGGACATCCTGCTAAACGTGTAAGTAAGAGAACCAGAACCTTCACTAAGTGGAAGGGTGAGTTTGATAAAGAAAAATATGTCAGGGACACCGCCCAGGATAGGGCCTCTGTAAACAGGGGGGATTATCTCTCTCTTCCTCCTTTTAGGGTTTCAAAGCCAATGACCCAGGGGCAGAAAGTACATACTGCACATAATATATTTACAGGCATTTGCAAATTCACACAGTAGAGGGCAGTAGATCCCTACATGTGTATTTTTTCCGGGTCAGTAAAGCCATAAGATCAGCATAACAGCCAAACAATAAGGACTTTCAGAAGGAGAGATTAACGCTCTTTAATACAGGTATGCATTTCTGAAAAAAATAATAATTAAAGCAGAATTATTTTCAAACTAAAAAAATCTGTTATATATCAGTTATATATACAAATTCCAAATCTACATGTTTATTAGCTTCCTTTCATTACTTAGTCTTGGAAGAGAAGGGTTGGAACTCTCACCAATCAGGGTTTTCTTCCCTTGCACAGGGCTGCCCGTTTAAGGCCAGCCATACACAGAGCAAATTTCTTTCCTGCAACCCAATGCTTGATTCCCCCATCACCACAGACAGTGTTGATGTGGGAATCCCTCCTGTTGGGCCCGTGTCTTCTCTCAGCGGGTGAAGCCGTCTCTACCAGGAGAAGACAGTGATTATGGTTAGCAGCTATAACAAGCGCTAGAGATAATCGCAAGAGAATCCGGCAGGCTGGCTGTACCCATGTGGATTGATCGATCAACTTGGTACATTCAGCCTGCCCATTACCGGTTTTGACTGGTTCCTGCTGAACTGGCCGAGATTCCAACCATGTATGGCTTGCCTAAGGCAAGCCATACATCCATGGTAAAGAATGGTAAAGAATATGAATGGAGGACTCTATTCCCTATTGTATTCAGATAGCCACTGCTTTCATTTGATAGGATGCAATCACTGTTCAACTGCCAATTTTCCACCATACCCCTTCGATATATACTTGTAGCACTTACCCCCGAAGGAGCGGCTGATAATTAAATGGGCCTGTACTCTGCAATTTCCACCCCCAAGGATTTGGCTCAACCCGCTTGACACAGCTGTGTAACATTGTTGGTGCAAAACCAAATAATAATAAAGACAGTTGAATAGTCACAGATTATATTCACTTTACCTGTGTTGTCACCTGGGTACACACTGCTGCACCTGTTTGGAGAATGAACAAGCCTCACAACAGATTGTATTAAACCAAAAGATAAGCTTACTAGAACAGGTTCAAACATCAAACTCAAGAACCGTAATTGGTATACAATCCTGACACAGTAATGAAGCAAGTAATTGTGAATGGCTATCACATGAGAGTTACCTGTATTGCTCCTGCAGGCGTGTCTCCAAGTGGGACCAATGCTCAGGCAACAACCTCAGCGCTAGGCACCTTCCCACTTCCAGCACAATGTGCAGACACTATGAGATCTGTAATGTGCTACACAATATTTGAACAGAATGATAACACAGTATATTTACTCAATATTCCCCCTACAGTCTCTAGTAGGTAATAGCAACACTGTTAGACCTTACAGTAAGGAATATAGTCTCTTGTCTTCTTTTCTTCAGCTAGCCATTTATATTGCAGTCCTTATAATCCATAGGATTTCGGACCAGTAAAGCAGTGTAGAAAAATGTAACACAGTAACTTCAATTGTGCAAAGTATTTGTGAATTCCTTCCCTGGGAATATACTTCCAGTGGCAGTTGCTTGGTAATGAAATCAGGCTTGAGGCCTATGCACATGTAACTCTATGGAACTGCACTGTTCCGTGGTACTACAGGTCCCAGCAACACTATGCGAACAGTCTAAGTGCGGTACAAAACTTCTGGGCAACAGCCCTTTCACCATACCAGGTCTGGATGGATGCCTCTGCTCCACAAGATCTCAGTCTATTTGCTGCAGGCATGCCGTCATGCTGTACCGTTTCACAAGGTCAACAGGAGCTCTCAGGTTCCTCAGTCAGGGTGCCTCTGGACCCTTCCCAATCCGACCACACTGCTGCTCCATCATGCTGTGGTGTAAGGTTCTCCTCTGGCTTCAAGTTCTGCTCCACACGATGTAGGCCGCGACTCTGTGAGACACACCCACCCACAGACCCCTGCAGGCAGGCCATGCATCCCAGGAACAAGAGAAAGAAAATGGCCACGCGGGCCCTTTTATTGCCTACCCAGCATGCAGTTCAGCCACTCAGTATTCATGGGTAAGTGAGTGTGCATTCTGGGTAAGTGAGTCCTCTCTCAAGAAAAACGATTAAGTCACTTCCTGTTAAGCTTTCCCAATGCTCTAGAAATCAGAAACAAAGTCAATTTTACATTTATACCAATAGATGGAGCCAAATACCAATTTATAGCATTGTGCATAGTTTAGCATTACATAGCATTAGAAGGCAAAAATACCAGTGCTACATACAGTATATTTTTTTTACTCAAAGTTTACTGAGGTGGTTGCTGCTTACAGGGTGGCCCACTGCACAAACTGAAGCCAATTTAGCTGGAATTGGCAAAAACTTGAGCTATGTTTGACCAGCTTAACACTAGATGCCTGCTTATGTGTGTATGAGTGATAGTTAACTTGTGTTAGTCCTTTTTAGATACATTTGGTGGTTGCCTTGCTGCTAGAACAACAGATTTAAAGTGATTGTAAAGTCTAATTTTTTTCCTATAAAGATAGCAGACATGTTATACTTATCGGCACTGTTGCAGTGGATTTGCACAGAGCAGCCCGGACCCTCCTCTTCTCAGGTCCCTCTTCTGTGCTCTTGGCCCTTCCCTCCTGTTGAGTCCATTCAGACACGGAACAGTGACCCAGCCCCGTGTCCCCTCTCACTCCTGATTTGCTAGCTGAATTTGAATGACCGCAGCGGGAGCCAATGGTGCCACGGCTTTGTGTCCACCAATCAGGAGGGAGAATCTTGGACAGCTGAGGCACTCGTAGACATTACTGGACAGAGGGGGACCTCAGATAAGTGTTAGGGGGCTGAGGGGGGCTGCTGCACATAGAAGGCTTTTTATCTTAATGCATAGAGTGTATTAAGATAGAAAAAAACGTCTGACTTTACAATCCCTTTATGAATTCTGCAAACAAATTTTTAATCCTTAGGTCCTCAGATTAGTATTGTCAGGAAATGTAAAATTATTCTTTCTTAAGCCTATATATAGAACTGCATGTTCATAACTCCCAACTGTTCCTTATTTCAAGGGACTGTCCCTGATTTGAAACAAAGTCCCTCTTTCCTCATTTTTGCCTCATTTTGGTCTGATCTGTATAGTTGTATGTAAATGTACTATTTATCTTTCAAAAAGTGTTTCACAGTGCTAAACCTTTCATCCAATTTCTAATTTGCTGCATTTGTAAATTTCAGAAGCCAGGATATAGTGATAGTAGTGGTAAAAAAAAGCACTTGTAGGTTTAACTAATCTTTTTTTTAATTAAATTCTGCTTTAAGGGGGCGTGGAATGGGGTATGCCTACATACTTTTGCTAATAGATGTCTCTCGTTCCTATCTCAAAAAGTTGGGATGTATGCATATTTTCCTAAGCAAGCTTCTGTTCATAATCAAACATTTTTTTTTTTTTTAGGTGTCAAAAATGTTTTTCATTGTTGTTATAATGGGGATTGTTGTGGTAGCCTTTGGTGTCCCAAAGCAAGGAATTCTACATCCTCACGAGGAGCCTTCTTTTGCTCTTGCTCAAGCTGTTGTATTTCGACCATACTGGATGATGTATGGTGAAATGTTTGCTTATGAAATTGATAGTAAGTCAAGTATATTGGCCAATCGTTCATCATATACATTGCTATTGGCTCATGACTATGTTGGGCTCCCATGACACTACCAGTAAATCAAGTAGATTTGCAACAGTAGTTGTGCCTACACTTTGCACCCAGCAGGAGACATATTTCTACTTTTGCAGACAAATTTGAGAAACCCCATTAAATGTTTATGTGTTCTAATTTACACAGCATACCTAAAAATGCTTATAAATATTTCTTACCTTTTTGATGTTTCTCAGGAGAAGGCCTTATGGTAGAGTGTTGGCATTTGTGAACAGAATGAGTCTGTTCCAAGGACAGGCTGAGCTTCCTTTCATTATTATACAATGCAGAATTAAAATACACCTCTCAATGTGTAGCCCTTTGTTAGGACAGACAGTGTTCAAATCTAGTTTACAACTGGAAATGATAGTTGCAAGCATAGCATAGATAGGGTTTAAAGGATAAGTTCACCTGTTATGAAAAAATAATAAATGCACATCTTTTTGCAGGTAAAAAAATGCAAAAGGGAAAAGAAATGTTGTGCTGTCATCAAAAAAGTGCTTAGAACGGAGTTCCACCCAAAAGTGAAACTTCCGATTATTGTACTCATATTTGGCATCTTTCGGGGGGGGGGGGAGGGAACAACATATCTGTCTTTCACAGGTATGCTTTCCCCACCTTAGCCGCAGGTATTGACGTCACGCCTGGGGCTCCCACCCCCCCCTGTCGTCGGGCCAATAGGAGAGAGGAGTGGAGCCTCGCTTATGCGCAGTAGGGTTCCCGGCGTGAAGCTGAAAGGCTACACTGCCGGGTTCCCTTACTCGAAATGGAGGTGGCATGCACCCGACAGCTGATGGAAACATCAGCTGTGGTGCCGACATCACTGGACTCCAAGACAGGTAAGTGTCCGATTTATTAAAAGTCAGCAGCTGTAGTATGTGCACCTGCTGACTTTTAATTTTAGCAGTGGTGGGCGGACTGACGCTTTAAACAGACTCATATAAATGCATACTAGCAAACAACTAATAATAAAGTGCATATAGTGCCTTAAGCCAGTAATTTATATTAATTAAAATTCATCTAATTAGTGCAATCCATATTCATAAAGTCCATGCTATCATGCAAGGAAAACAAAGTGCAAAATTCCTCCCCCAAAATTTTTGAAAATTGATAAAAGTCCCTAATACAGTCAATTATTGAAGGATTGTGTTCAACATGTGCACATCCTATTGTGCTAGCGCTGTAGGTGATCACCCAATCATGCTCCACACCAAGACGAATAAATTAGCCTCTTACCAGAAAGTAAAACCTTACTAGGGTCTGAACTCGCTTTAGTGAGCACACCCTTCACTGTTGGTATGGCAAGTATAACCCATTAGGAAGGCCCATAGGTAATTAATCACTTGGACACAATCTCCGGATCACTTCACATATCAATCCCCCAAGGTCATATGGGACATGATATATATTAGGAGAGGGAAGAAATGCCCAACGAAATGCGCAATGTCCACTCGTATTAATAGTTTATTAAAATATACATCTACTTACAAGACTGGTTAAAAGACAGGCATTCATTACAGATTAGCGCCCAGCGCCTCGGCGGGCATGCTAACATCACCACTACTTCCTCCGCCTGACATACGCTTCGTCAATGGGGCAACGGGAATAGCGGTACTTACAGATTTACAGACTGTTGGCTCTCAGGTGATTGATTGTTGGGACCACCCCATGTCTTCGCGGGTGTCTTGGCGGCAAGGAACCGGCTTGTGAGCTTGGGTGATCCCGCCCTCGGTCCTGGTGTGCCTTCTGCCTGCCAGTGGCAGCAGCATGGGAAGGAAGTTATCACCAGGAGAGAACACCCATGCTGCTGGATGGCAGAGTCACAGTCCAGATAGGACTGTAATTCAGTCCGGGTTCAGACTGCAGGTCTGCCATTTAGTGACCCCTGCTCTAGGGCGATTTGGAATAGCCTGGCCCAATACCTGACCACTCTTCAAAATATTCCAGTGTCTATTTGACAATTTGTTAATTAATTCTACATGGCTAAAATAAGTGGTGGGGAAGGACCACTCATACCCTAAATCAGTGGTCATCAACCCTGTCCTCAGGGCCCACCAACAGGCCAGGTTTGCAAGATAACTGAAATACATCACAGGCAGGGCAGGACTTAGGGTGGTGGGGGCCCCTGGGCTTGAGTCACTTTCGGGCCCTACCTTCTATACATTACCATATTTATCGGCGTCAGGCATATAGCATGCACCCCAAGTTTAGGAGGGAATTTTAAGAAAAAAAACTTTTAGGAGGGAAGTTTAAGCAAAAAACGTACATTTAAATGCCCATCAATGCAGCCTTATCAGTGTCCATCTGCAGCCTTGCCCATCCATCTGCAGCCTTGCCCCAGTGTCATTTGCAGCCTTGTCATTGCAGTCTTGACGTTTAAAAATGGCGGCACTGAGATACAGAGTCCTGTGTATCTCGGCGGTTCTCTGGCCCTCTCGGCAGCTCTTGGGTCTTCTCGAAGTCCCGAGCGGAGCAGAGAGTAACCGAGTGTACTTGGCTCAGCTACAGTCGCACCCAGTCCCTGTGTTATGTCCATCATAGGGCGGGACTGGGCGTGACTGTGAGTGGAGCCAAGCCGAGTACACTCGGCTATGTATCTCGGCGGGGCCCCCTATTGGGTGGGGCCCATGGGCTTGAGCCCAGTCAAGCCCAATGGTAAGTCCAGCCCTGATCACAGGTGATCTAATTTTCTGCTTAGTGACTGCAGTATTCTAGTCTCCATCTCCCCAAGGTAATACATAAAACCTGGCCTGTTAGTGGGCCCTGAGGACAGGGTTGATGACCACTGCCCTAAATCATTTCTCCCTCTTTCTCTAGGCACTAAGAAATTATTTCTGTCAACAGATGTAACTTGTATAGTTCTATCAAGTGATTGATTTGAATAGCCCTTCTCAATGAACCACTGTTTGATCACTGTTAATTGGTTCATAAAATTAATCAAATAAAATCAATCACATTAGAAAAGTTGCATTGGATCCTCAAACATTGGCTTTTGGGGATACCCTGCAGCCAACTGGAATGATGAAAACTGTGTGATTGAATGTACCTATTCCTGTTGGTTTCTTGAAAAAGGTTTTAGTACTAAACCACTGCCATCCCTGATAATTGTGAGATCAAAAATATAAAATAAAATACAGAAAAGAAAAAAAATGAAGGTATAGAATATTTTTCTTCCCACTGGCGGGGAAGCAATGCATTTCCAGGCGTGAAAACCGCTGGTTTTATGAGCTCAGAACCCATTGTCCACAGGGGCTTAACATTGAATGGGACATAAATTGGTTCATTAATAATAGTTAGGTCTTGGGAGGAATAAAAGGGTTTGTTTTTTGAATAATGATATTCCACTGTTCAATTTAAATTTTGATCAAATAGGGGATTAGGGACATTTTTCCATTTTTATTTCATTTTATTTTAAGCGGTTTTAATGTAAGCTTCTGCTAAATTGATTGTAGCATTCCTAGAATAGGCTGCCACTTCTACTTATATATATATATATATATGTAATTAGTTCTAACATTTTCTAAGTATTTTACCCCATTAGGCTGGGTTGGTACACATATTAACCACTTGCCGACCATGTCACACAGATATACTGTGGCACAATGGCTCTCCTGGGCGAAATCCCCTACGGGTAGGTCCTACCCTTTTTTGTACGGCGGGGGACCCGATGCGTGTGGCCCCCGGCCACACATGATTGTGTGCACGAGCGCCAGCACAGGGATTTGTGTGTATAAGCACAAAACCCTGTGCTGTCAGAGGAGAGGAGCCATATCGTTTGTTCCTGCTAAGTAGGAAAAACTATATGGCTCCTCTCCTAGTCAATCCTATCCCCATACAGTTAAAACACAGTGAGGGAGCACACAATTATCCCCTTGATTGCCCCCTAGTGTTAACCCCTTCCCTGCCTTTGACATTTACACAGGAATCAGTGCATTTTTTTAAGCACTGATCATCCTAAAAAGTGTCAAAAGTCTCCAATCTACCCGTCACAATGTTGCAGTACCGCTAAAAACCGCAGATCACTGCCATTACTAGTAAGAAAAAAAATTATAAAAATGCCATAAATCTTTAATATAGTTTGCAGATGCTATAACAAACCAATCAATATACGCTTATTGCGATTTTTTTTACCAAAAATATGTAGAAGAATATATATTGGCCTAAACTGATGAAGAAATTTTTTTTTTTTAAATTGGGGGATATTTATTATATTTTCTTAAATTGTCACTCATTTTTCTTGCCTTCTGTGAGCACCGCTATTCCCATTGCCCCAGTGAAGACGTCTCTCATGACGAATTGTACATCGGGCAGAGGAAGTAGCCGTGACCTGTATTGAATGCCTGTCTTTTAACCAGTCTTGTAAGTAGATGACTTTTTTAATAAATTATTAATACAAGTGGATGTTGTGCAATGCAGTTTTCTTCCTCTCTCTTTATATACATCTTGCCCCATATGACCTTGTGGGATTGATATTTGGCGAAGTGATCTGGAGATTGTGTCCAAGTGATTAAAGCAGGTCTTCCCTCTGTCAATCAACATTGACTATTTTTAATCCTTATGCTGCTAGCATTAGTAAATGGAAAGGAAAATATATCATGTTTACTTGTTTTAAACTTTTTTTTATACATTTCTTCAGTTACTTCCTGGTTTCCATGCCTAGGCAAATGATGTCTTACATCCCAGGAGTTTTCAGAAGGGGAGGAGGGATTTTCTCAGCTAAGGACATCCTCCTGCTTGCATGCCTGAGCTAAGGGATTCCAGGATGTAATTGCTACATGAATCATCTGGACTTACTCAAGATGGCCACATCATAAATGATAAGGGCTGTTTTTCAAAGTGATTTCTCAACAAAATAAAGCATGTCGACATGGATGGATGGGGGAGCTGCTTTGATTATTAAAAATGAATTAAATTGGGTTTTTGATGTTTAGATAAAGTGTAGTTCCACTTTCATTACCTATGGTCCTTTCCAATGGGAGATACTATCCATACCTACAGTGAAGGGTGTGCTCACTAAAGCGAGTTCAGACCCTAGTAAGGCCTTACTTTCTGGTAAGAAGCTAATTTATTCATCTTGGAGTGGAGCACGATTGGGTGATCACCTACAGCACCAGGCACAATAGGATGTGCACATGTTGAATACCATCTTTCAATAATTTACTGTATCTGGGACTTTAATCAATTTACAATAATTTTTTTGTGAGAGGGATTTTGCACTTTATTTTCCTTGCATGGTAGCATGGACTTTATGAATGTGGACTGCACTAATTGGATGAATTTTATTTATATTAATTGCAGGCTTAAGGCACTATATTCACTTTATTATTAATTTATACATTTGCTGGTATGCGTTTAAACAAATCTATTTAAGCAATTATCTGATGACAGCGCAACATTACTTTTGTTATTTGTGTTTTTATATTGTTATGTGCAATATTGTGAGTTCAGCTTGTCGGCACTATTGATTATTAGCAATTAATCATTCCTTTCACACTGTGGAGACAGTACCTATTGGGTAAAAAAAATTATATTTATAATTTTTTTACAATGGAGCCTGTAAAGCATGGCACCCGTGATCAGCAGGTGCGTACAATTCCAGGCTCCTGCAGACTCCCAGTACAATGTCTACCTGTACCTCCTGTACGGCCAGGCAGTTACTGAATTGCAGGAAGAATCAATGAACTAAGAGAGCTACAAGCCATTAACTGCAATGACCAATGGTACATGTAGTTCATCCATTCATAGAACTCTGTGAAAAAATTATAAGGACATGTGGGCAGAACCCCGCATGGCCAAGCTGGTTTTAAATTATGACAGCGGATGTGGGGAGGTTCCCCTCCCACTGTCACAGGGAGGGTCAGATCAGAAGGAGTGGAGGCAGGAGCCAGAACATATTACATTACACCCCATATTATGTTACACCCTACATTTAACATGTTCCAAAGGTGAACTTATCCATTAAGCCTGTTCCTGGTAGTCTATTCACATACAAAGAAAACAGAAATAGAGATGCCAATATCTTTGTTTTTGTCTTTCAGTATTGGCAAATGGTAAGGGTTGGGCTGCTTCTGCACTGAATGTATTTTATGTAATTCGATGTTTTCTTTAATTTTCCAAGCATGTGCCAATGACTCAGTTGTACCACATCTCTGTGGCATAGGAAGCTGGCTGAATGGATATCTGCAAGCTGTTTATGTGTTTGTTCAATACATTATTATGGTTAATCTTCTCATTGCTGTTTTCAAGTAAGTGAAATGTCATTTGCTGGCATAGTTAAAACGTAACTTCAGACACAATCTTTTTTTAGTTTTAGAAATGGAAAGAAAGGGATAGAATCTCTGACAGGTGTTGATTGCTCTCTGTGTCCCTGCTGTAGAGATTTTTTCTTACTCTTTGTGCCCGGGACAGCATTGTTCCTGGGAAATGAAGAAGAAGCTTTCCTTTTTCCAGTAGTAATGTTTTTACAGGAAAATCAAAAAGGAGAAAATCTCCATAAGAATATATTTGTTAGCAGCAGGAACCTAAAAAAGCAGTAAGGCTACCAGCAGGGCTCCCATTTTAGAGCCACACATACAAAAATACCCATTGTTTCCAGGGGTTTATAAATCTGTATATGTGTGTGTGTCTCACATTATTTCCTCATCTATCAACGTATCAATTACTTTTTTTGTATATGAGCAGTTTCTGTGTCAAAGATTGACAAGGTGGTGTGTTTTTTGTGTCCCATAGCAATGTGTACTTCGAATGTAAAGCAATGTCTAATCACCTGTGGAAGTTCCAGCGCTATTATGTGATTATGTTTTATCAAGGCAAGCCAGTGCTCCCTCCTCCATTTGTTCTGTTCTCCCATATAACCACTGCCATTGCTTGGATGTGTAGAGGAAGACCTAAGACCAAGTCACAAGGACCAAGTAAGTTTCAAAATAATTTTTACCTACAGTATATGCTAAATACCTTTTCTTATGGACAGTATATAGCAGTCTTGTAACTTCTATCAGTGTCTGGTTAAAGCTTGTAGGAGGAGTTTTCATGAGGCTGCATGACCCCTGACCCTCTGTCTGCGCAGGGCTGATTGACCCTGTGCTGATCACATGCACTCCCCCCCCAAAAAAAAAAACTCTCTAGCAATACATTCTGAGCATGTGCAGAGTGCCTCCAAGGCTCTGTAATTTCAGCAGGTGGCTTGGGGACAGAAAAAGAAGGGGAGAATCGGGGAAGACAGGATCAAACAGCCTTTTTACACAATGTGGAGGATTAACCCCTCAGGTTTCCACAGTGAGTATAACAAGCATGCTTTACTGCATATACAGACTGATTTTACTGTTGTGGGTTTATTAACCCTTTACTGATTTTACTGTTGTGGGTTTATTAACCCTTTGACTAGAGTAAAAGGGCTGATATACTTACCCTTTATGGGCCACTTAGTCTATTGGGTGGCAATGATGTTGTGAGAAATGTGCAGCAGGGTGTGGACACACAGGGTTTTATTTACTAAAGCTGGAGAGTGCAAAATCAGGCTCACTTCTGCATAGAAATCAATCAGCTTCCAGGTTTTATTGCAAAAGCTTAAAGGGTAAGTTCACCCTTATGCCGCGTACACACGATCGGACTATCTGGCGGACCAGAGTTTGTCGGACAATCCGCCCGTGTGTGGGCTCCAGCAAACTTTTTTTTCTCAAAAGTCCGGGGGACTTAGAAAGAAGTTTTGACTCAAAATTGTCCGCCAGACTCGGCAGTCCAGAGGACATAATGGCCGTCTGTGCGCTAGTCTGCCGGACTTTTGAAATGAACGGACTTGCCCACACACGGAGAAAAGCCAGTTCGTTTTGAGCGCGGCTCCAGGTAGCTGGGACTAGTGAAGGAGGTCAATGTTGCCGCCTCCATTGACGAGATTGACACGTTGCTGGCCCCGTCACCTGGTATGGACTTAAAGAGGAAGCCCTACGACATAAAAACGGCGTGAGGGTCCCCCCAAAGTCCATATCAGACCCTTATCCAAGCACACAGCCCGGCCGGTCAGGAAAGGGGGTGGGGACAAGCGAGCGCCCCCCCCCCCTGAGCCATACCAGGCCGCATGCCCTCAACATTGGGGGATGCTTTGGGGAAGGGGGGCCCTGCGGCTCCCCCACCCCAAAGAACCTTGTCCCCATGTTGATGAGGACAAGGGCCTCTTCCCAACAACCCTGGCCGTTGGTTGTTGGGGTCTGCGGGCAGGGGGCTTATCGAAATATGGGAGCCCCCTTTAATAAGGGGGCCCCCAGATACCGGCTCCCCACCCTATGTGAATGAGTATTGGGGTACTATGTACCTCTACCCATTCACCTGGTGAAAAAAAAGTGTAAAGAAAAAAACACAACACATGTTTTTAAAATAATTTATTGCACAGCTCCGGTGGTCTTCCGTCTTGGGAGTCTTCTCGCTGGACTCCACCGATATCTTCTGCTAGCTCTTTCACTAGCGGAAGAGCCTGGCTTTCTTCTTCATCGTGGCCGACGCCATCCGGGGGTCTTCTTTTCCGACTTCGGGGGTCTTATCCCCCTCTTCGGTTCCATATACCAAATACCATAACATTAGCAGCGCTAAAATAAGCCAAACATTTTAGGATTTGATAAAAGTTCACTAAAATAGTTAAATAAGTATGAAGTCCACTTTATATATAAAATGAGGCAGATGTAAATGTAGGATTGTCCATCACAGAAAGAATGTTGCAGATAATAATTCAAAACAATGGCCTCCTCCACACTGCACATGTCACAATCCCCCTGGGCAATGTACTTACCAGATAATACTGGGTTATACGCCTATCTGTCAATGGATGATGTCTGCTCACTGCATACACTCCGTCAGAAGATACTGGGTTATACACTTGACTTACAAGTGTTGTGTTGGGTGTTGTCAGCTCTCTGCATGTAATCCATCTAGATGTTTGCTTGTCACAAGCAGAGAACAAAGATACACACAGCATAATCCAGTACTAAAAGGTATTTATTATAGGTTTCCTTAAGATTCAAAATAAAAGAGCATGTAACAACAATGTATCACAAGTCGATATCTCCTGACTACCTTTCACCGCTCCTGAGGTGTTCCCGGGTAAGGCAAGCAGGAAAGCCGACGATGTAGGTTTCTGCGTGGTAGGCACACCTGTCCGGGACCACTTACAACAGCGGTAACAGTGGTCTGCAGACTTAAAGATTCCAACAGCATCTGCAATGAGGAGTAGAATGCAGCTTGGCCAGTCCACACCGAAAAGGGAAGGCTTCCTGAAGCGCGGTAGATGTAGCCCTGCACTGTTCCTACTCCTCCAGCATCTTTCCTTATCTCTAAGCACTGTCCCAGATGAGGAACCTATCCCTACTTTGGCAATAAAACAAGCCAAACCTGTGAGCCTAACCCAAGACTCTTCCTGACCCAAGATGGCCACCAAAACCACATGGGGCGCCAGAGTAATATTGGACAGCTGTCGACCCATGACCTCAGGAAGTCAACTTCCTTCCCCTTCTGCATTACCACTCCAATCGAGTGCCACCTACAATGGGGAATGCAGACTGCACCTGCCTACAATGTGACCAAACACATTTACATTTGGTCTTGTGATATCTGCTGAAAAGGCCTGATAGTTTTTGTTGATCTTAAAGAGTATGCTACCCTGACATTTCATATTTCTGATATGTGCTTGCTCTACCATGTGCTTGCATAAAAAAAGTATCCTGTTCTCTTTGTATTTACACCTTTGTGTAAAATACCTGGTCTTCCTGTCAATCCCTCTGTTTTCTTGTTTAAAACTGACCAGTCTAGGCACGAGACCACATCCCACAGCATTGTCAGTTTCCCGGCTTTGCTGGAAACTCAGCCTGCTCTCCTTTAATGAATGGGACTTATGCTGACCTCCCCCCACACTTTGCATAGCCATTCACTGGGAAGATAAGTGTGCTGCTGCTTCTCCTCTCTCCCCCCAGCTCTCTGAGCTCCTCATGCATCTGTGAACAGAGATTATGTGATTACTTATAAAAAAAAGGTATGTATAATGTTTTATTATAGCTATACACAAATGTTTTGTCTTTCATTTCTGTTTTTAGATTTTAAAATGAATGGGTTGTTTTACAAGATGAGGGTTTAAATATACTTTAGGTTGATCAAAGCAAAAACTCATAAGAAGGAAGGGTTTTGTAATTCGCACATTTATTGATGACAGGGCTAATGCTATCAACAAGAATGAAAAAATGAGCCTCAGTCAGGTTTTTATCCTTTCAATTTGGCATATTAACTTTATACCGTCAGCTCCTCCTGGCAGGTGTTTATTTTTATTGTTTTCTTCTTTCTGTTATCTTGGTATGAGCATTCATGTGATAATATTAGACTATGACCTGAAGGACACATTTTTATTTTTTATTTTTTAGTATTGTCAACAAGAACGGTTGTGAAACACAGGGGTCCACATTTTAAGATATCATATGAAATACCAACTAAAACAGATGGATAACCATTGATTGGCTTTTCACCCACTGGAAGAATTGTACAGTCCTAAATGTGGTCACTGTGACAGGCTGGAGCTTACATCCAACAGCAGTACCAGTCCTGGCATATTTCAGGACTTTAATACTGTTAATATAGTTTCAGTTCAAAAATATACATAGGGGCTTGGTAATGATGCCACTCACTTTAATACTAGTACAGCCTTTCCAGCTTAGTAAAAAAAATACATAAAACCTGGAGTACTATCAAACCAGCGGGTCATATGATGTGGTGTGACAAACTAAATTCTGTAAATTGTGGATCAGAACCCAGTGCAGCTGCTTAAGCATTAACCTTTATTACCCACCAATATCCACCGTCCTGTGTGGCCACGTCTCGTATGTCCTTCTTCACCCCACAATTTAGGAAACATAGCTTAAGATTTACTTTTTCATATTCATTTTGGAATGGTAGTGTTGATGATTCGAATTTGCCTTCTTTTGTAAGAACTACAAAACTTTTTGAATAAAAAAACTATCTTTAAAGTTGCGAAGCAGATAATAGCGAAGGCATAGTTTTCTGATGCGATAACGATGTCTGAAGTTAAATTTCCCATACAATGGGCCTTAGGCTGGCCATAAACGGAGAGCAAATAACTTTCCTGCAACCACATGTTGCAGAAAATAAATTTGTTTGATTACCCCATCAATGCAGACAGTTTTGTGGCGGGAATCCTTCCTGCCAGTCCATTGTCTTCTCTTGGTTGGGGGGGGGCTGTCCCCGCCAGGAGAAGACAATGCTTCCCTTTCCCTTCCCTCCGTCCCTGCTTTTTACACACATATCACTGGTTGGCCTAATTATTACTGGGGCCAGGTCCCTACACAGGATCTTTGTGAAAGCACTAACAATATGGTCTGTTACCAGTTTTCCATTTACCTATCTGCTGTTGCTTTTTATAAAGATGTTCACAAAACTGACAAACCCTTTTCTTTTGCACCACATTACCTATTATTGTAAGTTTCAGTGATCGGAGATATGAATCTGTTCCCAATGTTCTTACCTGAAGCACTTTGTTGCATTTGTGCGTTTTTGATTAAAATCAGTAAAAACGTTGAACAAGAATTAAAACTTAATAATATATATATATATATATATATTGTATATACAGTATCTCACAAAAGTAAATACACCTCTCACATTTTTGTAAATATTTTGTTATATAGTTTCATGTGACAACATTGAAGAAATTACACTTTGCTACAATGTAAAGTAGTGAGTGTACGGCTTGTATAACAGTGTACATTTGCTGTCCCCTCAAAATAACTCAACATACAGCCATTAATGTCTAAACCACTGGCAACAAAAGAACAAAAGTGAGTAAACCTCCAAGTGAAAATGTCCAAATTGGGCCTAAAGTGTCAATATTTTGTGTTGCCACCATTATTTTCAAGAACAGCCTTAACCTTCTTGGGCATGGAGTTCACCAGAGCTTCACAGGTTGCCACTGGAGTCTTTTTCCACTCCTCCATTATGACATCATGGAGCTGGTTGATGTTAGTGACCTTGCGCTCCTCCATCTTCCATTTGAGGATGCCCCACAGATGCTCAATAGGGTTTGGGTCTGGAGACATGCTTGGCCAGTCCATTACCTTTACCCTCAGCTTCTTTAGCAAGGCAGTAGTTGTCTTGGGGGTGTGTTTGGGGTCATTACCATGTGGCCCAGTCTTCGAAGGGAGGGGATCATGCTATGCTTCAGTATGTCACAGTACATGCTGGCATTCAGGGTTCCCTTAATGTAATGTAGCTCCCCAGTTCCGGCAGCACTCATGCAGCCCCAGACCATGACACTCCCACCACCATGCTTGACTGTAGGCAAGATACTGTTTGCGGGCTTTCTTGTGTATCATCGTTAGAAGGGGCTTCCCAATTCGATGCAGTGTGTGATGTATGGTCTGAGCACTGACAGGCTAACTCCCCACCCCTTCAACCTCTGCAGCAATGCTGGCAGCACTCATACGTCTATTTCCCAAAGACAACCTCTGGATATGACACTGAGCATGTGCATGCAACTCCTTTGCTCAACCATGGCGAGGCCTGTTCCGAATGGAACCTGTCCTTTGCTGAATTATTTTGAGGGGACAGCAAATGTCCACTATTATATAAGTTGTACACTCACTATTTTACATTGTAGCCAAGGGTAATTTCTTCAGTGCTGTCACATGAAAAGATATAATAAATTATTTACAAAAATGTGAGGGGTGTACTCACTTTTGTGATATACTGTGTGTATGTATATATATATATATATATATATATATATATATATATATATATATATATATATATATATATGTATATATATATATATATATATATATATATGTGTGTATATATATATATATATATATATATATATATTTACAGTATATATATATATATATATATATATATATATATATATATATATATATATATATATATATAAAGAAAGAGAGAGATAGAAGGATAACACGTTTATTCAAAAGGTAACAAACATTCTCGCCCTTCCTAAAAAAAACCTTAACTGTGTCTTGTTCTAATCATAAAAAAAATATCGATCAGCCTTTACTTGTTTCTTTTCAAACAGAACTCTTTCTAACGGAGGAAGACCAAATAAGACTTCATGAATTTGAAGGACAATGTGTTCAAATTTATTTCAATGACAAGAAAGATCATGAAAGTTCCAAGAGTGATGAAAGAATCCGTGTAACAACAGAAAGGTATTATGTAAATGTGAGCAATTCAAATGGCATTCTGCCATACAGAATAAAAATATTCCCAACAGAGCCAGAGCAAAAGAGGAAATGCAAAATGGAGATGGACCCCTCCTATTCTTTGCCCACTATTTACATTTTTTTTTATTATTTATGACAGAGTATTCTGAGCTATGTGACACAGATTGTGGATGGTGTGTATGTGTCACCTAGGTTTCCAGGGCATGACTGATGTGTCGAAAAAAATCTTTTTGTATTCTCAGAATCTCAATAAGTTCTGTACTGGGTGCTGGAGCCTGGATATATTGTAGAGTTTTGGGTGGCATAAAGTCTCCATTCCTGAGTCCACATCTTACTTGGCAGACATACTTTAACTTATTATTAGTCACAACTGTCTTTTGGCCTTTATAAATGTAAGAAGAGAGATGCATTCTTTGCATTAAGTTAAAAAAAAATTAGGAATCTGTATCCCCCCTCCCCCCTCTTTCTTATCTGAGCCTTTATTGGATCCAGCGCTGTGTCTGTCTACAGCTCTTCTCTCTACTTCCTAGTCTTACAGCCTTTGCTGAGGCATTGGCTCCCACTGTTGTCAATCAAAGCCAGTGAGGAGGAAGCAAGGAGTGGAGCTGAGTCTCACTGTCTGTGTCTATAGACGCAGACAGTGAGGCTTGGGAACTAGCCCACACAGTGACCCTATGGGGGCACTCATCAGAAAGGAGGAGCCAGGTACAGCAGAAGGAGACCCAAGAAGAGTAGGTTTGGGGCTGCTCTGTGAAATTCCATTGCGCAGAGCAGGCAAGTTACATAGTTACATAGTTAGTCAGGTTGAAAAAAGACACAAGTCCATCCAGTTCAACCTTAAAAACAAATAAATAAAATAAAAAATAATCGTACAATCCAGATACCCAATTTTATGCCCACAATTGATCCAGAGGAAGGCGAAAAAAAAACCCAGCAGAGCATGCTCCAATTTACTACAGCAGGGGAAAAAAATTCCTTCCTGATCCCCCAATAGGCGATCGGATTTTCCCTGGATCAACTTTACCTATGTTAGTACCTAGTTATATTATGTACCATCAGGAAAGTATCCAAGCCTTTCTTAAAGCAATCTACTGAACTGGCCAGAACCACCTCTGGTGGGAGTCTATTCCACATTTTCACTGCTCTAACTGTGAAGAAACCTTTCCGTACTTGAAGCTGAAATCTCTTTTCCTCTAGACGTAAAGAGTGCCCCCGTGTCCTCTGGGTTGACCGTACAGAGAACAACTCAACACCAAGTTCACTATATGGACCCCTAATATATTTGAACATGTTAATCATATCCCCCCTTAATCTCCTCTTCTCAAGAGTGAATAAATTTAGTTCCTCTAATCTCTCCTCATAGCTGAGTTCCTCCATGCCTCTTATCAGTTTGGTTGCCCTTCTCTGCACTTTCTCCAGTTCCCCGATATCCTTTTTGAGAACTGGTGCCCAAAACTGAACGGCATATTCCAGGTGAGGTCTTACTAATGATTTGAACAGGGGCAAAATTATATCTCTTTCTCTGGAGTCCATACCTCTCTTAATACAAGAAAGGACTTTGCTCGCTTTGCAAACAGCAGCTTGGCATTACATGTTGTTATTGAGCTTATGGTCTACCAAAACCCCCAGATCCTTCTCCACTATGGATCCCCCCAGTTGTACTCCCCCTAGCATGTATGATGCATGCATATTCTTAGGCCCCAAGTGCATAACTTTACATTTATCAACATTAAACCTCATCTGCCACATAGTCGCCCAATTAGACAGTGTATTGAGGTCGGCTTGTAAATTGGAGACATCCTGTAAAGACGTTATTCCACTGCATATCTTGGTGTCATCTGCAAAGACAGAAATATTACTTTTGATGCCAGACCCAATATCATTTATAAAGATGTTAAAAAGTAAGGGTCCCAACACTGAACCTTGGGGTACACCACTGATAACCTTAGACCATTCAGAGTAAGAGTCATTAACCACGACTCTTTGAATTCTGTCTTCTAGCCAATTTTCTATCCATTTACAAACTGATATTTCCAAACCTGTAGACTTTACCTTACACATGAGCCGTGTGTGCGGAACAGTATCGAATGCTTTTGCAAAATCCAAGTATACCACGTCCACCGCCACCCCTCTGTCCAAGGTTTTACTTACCTCCTCATAAAACGAAATCAGATTTGTCTGACAACTTCTGTCTTTCATGAATCCATGCTGTCTGTTGCTTAAAGTGTTATTGTTCAGCAAGAACTCGTCGATGTGGTCTTTTATTAAACGCTCCAGTATCTTCCCAGCTATAGAAGTTAAGCTAACAGGTCTATAGTTACTTGGTAAAGACTTTGATCCCTTTTTAAATATAGGCACCACGTTCGCCCTGCGCCAATCCAGTGGGACTATTCCCGTCATTAATGAGTCCCTAAAAATTAGATACAATGGCTCTGAAATTACAGAGCTCAATTCTTTTAGGATCCGTGGGTGGATGCCATCAGGTCCAGGTGCTTTATCCACCTTTATTCTGTCTAAGTATTTCTGGACCATATCCCTTTTGAGCCATTGTGGATCATTTGGGGCTGTGTCACTACCACCCCCATTATGGACATGAGCTCCCCCATGCTCTTTTGTGTACACAGAGCTGAAGAAAGTGTTTAATAAATTAGCCTTCTCTTTGTCCCCAGTCACAAACTCTAGATTGTTTTGTAAAGGGCCTACATGCTCAGACTTGACCTTTTTACTATTAATATATTTGAAGAATTTTTTGGGGTTTGTCCTACTATCTTTTGCAATCTGTCGTTCGTTTTGAATTTTTGCATCCTTGATTTCCTTTTTACATATACTGTTAATTTCTTTGTAACATTTAAATGACACTAGTGATCCTTCATTTTTATATTTTTTAAAAGCTCTTCTCTTACAGTTTATAGCTTTTTTAACTTTGGCCGTGAGCCACATAGGTTTTGTTTTTAGCCTTTTAAACTTATTGCCCATGGGAATATACTTTGCAGTAAAAGCCCGTTTGTTAGTTTTTATTTAAAAAAATAGCATTTACAACCACTTTAAATGTGTCCTTAGTAGGGTTTTTTGTCTGAATGTCCCTCATGTTACATTTGGAAAAATTACATTAAAATTGACAATTCCTCTAACATCTTCTATGAGATTTATATTTAAATGCCCCGGTGAGGTAGAGTAATAAAATAAAAGAAAACACACAAAATAAAAAGGGAACGTACAGTTTAATTCATATTGTATCAGGCTGCCCCCTTCTGTCCTACTCATCTACTTAGAGAAAACCTATATTGTAACTGTTCTGTACTTATAGACAATGTTAACCACAGCTGACAAAAAACTATTATCCGACTAGTGGAAAGTAAAAAATAAATTACTGTTTCCTATTGGTTGCTGTTTAAAGATATTGGTATGTACTATAGACTTTTATTTGTCATTTGTCTGTCAGTAATCACTTTAAAATTAAAAAGCACTTACAATATTCCATAATTTTATTTTTGATCTTTCTAGAGTGGAAGATATGCTTGGTGATGTGAAAGATGTCAGAGAACATGTTGGTTTCATTAAACAGTTGCTTCATCATTTAGATGATCACATTGGACACCTACAAGATCTTTCAGGACTCACTTTGGATTCCATGAAAACCTTGACAGCGCAGAAAGCCTTGGAAATTAATAGAAGCCACAGCATCATGTCCAGTGATATTAGCCGATCACAGCAGACCACCACCGATGACGGACTTGGACATTCTGTCATGTGGAGAAAAGGCAGAAATGATCAAGTATGGAGTCGTTCCCTTTCACAGCCTGGTTTGGATACAATTATGCAACCTAAAGCCTCAATCTCACTGCGAAGGATCAATATTTCAGATACTAGTCCTCCAGGTAGTTCTTTGTTTCACTCATCTGATGATGGCCATGACAAGAAATGCGATGACCTGGAATTCCAGAAAGGAGCTTTCAGTGAACATAAAGTAGGATACTCTCAGCCTAAGTCTTTAAAAAGATATCACTCAAGTGTAGCAATGATACACAGTCCCCAAACACCTCCACAGTTACGGGTCACCCCAAAACTTAATGATTCTCTTCAGTCTCAAAATATACAGTTGCACACTTTTTCGGTATTTACAGAGTCTGCCTGTTCTGTTGATCAAAGCAACACTCTAAAGGAAGAAGGCATTGTAAATTTGGCATTTATTGATGACAGGGGTAATGATATCCACAAGCATGATGTTGACCATGTAGATACAGATTTCAAAATATCAGATGAAGAATCAAATAAGAAGGATGGTCAGCTATCATCAGGAATGTCACCTGCTGAGGGTGGTGATTGTCACGATGACGACATTCATGAAAGTACAGCTAAACCTCCAAGCAAATTGGAACAGTTGTCTAACAGCAGTACCATTACTGAGATGTTTCAGAAACTCTGGACAAAATCAAAACATTCAGGTAATGTTAAATTACTATTTCATAGCTCCCAACTGTCCCCAATTTTAAATAAAGGCCCCGATTTTCTCTTCATTTGTCCCTCATTTTGGTCCAATCTATATATTTTTTTTATCTTTCAAAAAGTGTTTTACAGAGCTAAACCTTTCATCCAATATCTAAATTGCTGCATTTGTAAATGTCAAAAGCCAATATAAACCAATAGTAGTGGTAAAAAAAAAAAAGGACTTGTGGGTTTAACTAATGATTTTTTGTATAATGCTCCTTTAAGGGGGTGTGACAGGGGGTGTGTCCTATGCCTACATATTTTTGCTAATAGGTGTCCCTCATTCCCATCTCAAAACACAATGCTAAAGTGGATTTTGTTCTAGACATTATAAACAATTGCCATGTTTGAGAATTACAGATTGATCTCATTATAATAAATATGCTTTATTACTCAGGATTCAAGCTGTGCAAAACAAAGCAGTTGTCAGAGGATAAAGAGGTAAACCTTTTTCTTAGTAGTTTTGGGAAGGGGGGACCTGACCATTGTCTTCCCTTGGAGTCACAGACGTCAATAAAAAATGGGAAATTTTAACTCTTCCCCACCATATCCAACACTGCAAAGAATGGTTATAAGAGGAGCTGAGCTAGGATGAAAAGATATACATTTGAGCATGATATACATTTGAGTATGATGTACACCAGCAAGTGAAGCCTTTCTGGTTCACAGCCGGTTCCCTAGTGCACATGTGTGAAGCGCCCCACGCTTTATAACTGGGCCGGCAGCGGAGGAAGAAGGAGGGGGCAAAAATTCCAGAGGAACGGCACGGCTTCAATGCCTCCTGGAAGTTGGGAATGGTACCCGAACAGGTACCCATTCCACCCTCCCCTCTGAAAGGTGCCAAATGTGGCACTGAAGGAGGGAAGGAAACAGATCAGTGGAGGTTTAACTCTTGGGTGGAATTCTGCTTTAATACTAGAAATAATAATATATAACATGATATTAGATTTTTTTTACCCCAGGAGTATATAATGAGTTTGGAAATTCTAGAGAAATGCTTAAATAATGCATTGCTATTTAACTAAACACATTTGATTTTAGTTGACTAAAATGATTTCATTTGACTAAAACAATTGCAGATTACTAATATTAGACTAAAACTAAGGCCCCTTTCACACTTGTGCGACTTGTCCTGCGACTTTGGATTGCAAAGTCACATGACAAGTCTTACCCCATGATTTCCAATGAGTACCGTTCATATCTGTACGACTTCAAGTTGCAGTCACTTCAAAGTAGTCCTTGCCTTACTTTGGTCCGACTTTGATGCGACTTGAGGTCCATAGACTTCATGATTATACAGACCTTGCTTCAAGTCATGTCAGAGTCGCGGCAACATCGCTGTGAAAAATGTGGCAAAAATTGCACGACTTTCAGGGTGCACGAGTGTGAAAGGGGCCTAAAATGGTAATTTTAGTCAAAAGACTAAAACTAAATCAAAATTTGATGCCAAAATTAACACTGGGCTTCTCACATTTGCAATGGAATCCATTTAGAAAAATATTTTAATTATTTGTAATGCATTTATAATTAAACCCCTAAGGCCGCATACACACGGGCGGATTGTCTGCCCAACTTAGTCCGCTGAACCGTGTTTCAGCGGACAATCCGCTCGTGTGTGTGGGCTTCATCTGACTTTTTCAGCGGACAGTCTGACGGACTAAGTCTTTCGGAATTTCCATAATTTTGTCCGTCCAAACTTGGTTTTGTCCGTCCAAACTTGGTTTCAGCGGACAGTCCGCTCGTGTGTAGGCAAGTTGGACGGACTAAGTATGGCGCATGCTCAGAAAGGATTTACACGGCCGAAGGTTGCATTGCAGTGTATTGGACGTCGTATTTCTAGTCCCGTCGTACGTGCTGTATACATCATCGCGCAAGCTTTCAGCGGACTGTCTGTTCATCGTGTGTGGTCAAGTCCGTTCATTCAAAAGTTGAACGGACTGTCTGTCGGATTGTCTGACGAACTTAGTTGGGCAGACAATCCGCCCGTGTGTACGCGGCCTTAGCCTAACCTGTAATTGCCCTGTTTGATTAATAACAATTAGCTACTTTTATCCAGGGACCTCCAGTATGAAAAATAACACTGCTTCTTATTTGATTTCTAGTCCACTTACAGCAATGAAGATGGTCTCAGAAGAACTTCTTCCTGCACAGACCTGAATGGATTCCAACCAACTTCTCCATCTACATCAAATAGTCAGTGTAGGTGAAATTGTTTGAAGATTTAAAAGCAAATGTTTCTGGGCAGGCTTCACACTAACAAACTTCTGATTTCCATCAATGAATTATGGTGATAATAAATGCCTCACTTTAATCACTGGCTGACCGCATTACATATACATATATATATATATATATATATATATATATATATATATATATATATATATATATACACACGTTTCAGTTTGCAAGTGGTTTACCGTGATTATGGCTGAAGATATCAGCCAAAGCCCCGGTACCATTTTTTTCAGCAGGCCACCGGCTTTCTCATAAAACTGGTCATGAGCCGCTGGAGTGGTTTCCGAAGCAGTAGGACAGGCTTGTGTTTCTCGGGCTTGCCATTTCCGCGGGTTCGCCCAAGAAATAAAAGCGTTTTAAAAATAAATAAATGAAGGGACAGTGTAAAAATAAAAAGTAAAATAAATAACAATAAAAAAATTTGTAATGTCCCCCCCCCCGAACGCAGAAGCGAACTTATACTTAAGTCACTCACAGATATGTAAATGGTATTTGAATCACACATGTGAGGTATTACTGGGAACGTTACAGTGAGAGCAATAATGATAGCACTAGACCTCCTCTGTAACTCTAAACAGGTAACCTGTAAAGGTGTTTAAACCGTTGCCTATGGAGATTTTTAAGTACCATAGTTTTCCCATTCGACGAGCGTGCCCAATTTTCAAGTGTGACAGTGCAACATTATCCTTCACATTATACAAAAATTGGGGTAACTATTGCATTTTTTTTTTTTTTTTATTAATTAAAGTGTATTTTTAAAGAAATTGCGTTTGCAAAACTGCTGTGCAAATACTGTGCGACATAAAAATTGCAACAATCATCATTTTATTCCCTACGGTCTCTGCTAAAAAAAGTATAAGTAATTTTCTAGCAAAAAATACTGATTTAAACTTGTAAACAAAAAGTGCCAGAAAAAGCCTTGTCAGCAAGACTTTTATCAGTTGAGTTTTGGCAGTGGGCTTGTGGTGAAGCCTGTTCAGGCTGGAGCCTCAATTTCCCCCCTGTTCCAATGGAAGTGGTGGCCACTGTTTTAAATGGTGGAAAGCCTAAGATGGGAGTATGAGACCAATCAGTGGGCAGTGCCTGAGGAAGAAAGGCGAATAAAGTGTGGCCCTTGGAAAGAAGAGTGAGTATGGGGTGGACAAAGCCAGTAACACTTGTTGGGGTGTTTGGCAGAGTGGAAAAAAATGGTCAGGGCAAAAGGAGATGGGCAGCATTTACGCACACAGCACCCACAGGAGTAAGGATGAGCTCAGGTTTTGGCTAAACTTAGGTATTCACCTGGCAGGAAGCTGTTACTCCAACTCACTCAACTGCAGCTAGGGCACGACATTCCCCTTTCCACATCTACACTAGGGATGAGCTCCGGCGTGTTCGCACAGCTCACATGCAGAGCCCACCAGGAAGTTGGCACTGCGCTGCGCTAATCACAGGCATGTCACATTGGGGGTTATTTACTAAAGGAAAATCCACTTTGCACTGCAAGTGCACTTGGAAGTAAAGTCGCTGTAGATCTGAGGGGGACATGCAAGGAAAATAAAAAACAGCATTTTAGCTTGCACATGATTGGATCATAAAATCAGCAGAGTGGATTTGCGTTTCGTAAATAACCCCCATTGTCCCGATGTGCAGCTGCAGAGATCGGGAAAAGTCTCACTGCCTGTGATTAGCGCAGTGCAGTGCCGACTTCCTGGCAGGAACACACCAGAGCTCATCCCTAATCTACACATACACAAAGGGGTGGGTATGCTGTAGACATCAATGACCTAATACGGTCATGTAACCATATAAGGTCAAAAATGTCACAATCATCCCTGCCCCTTAGTGTATGTATAGCTGTGAACTGGGGAATGTCCTGGACAGCATCCTGTTGGATTTGGTCTGAACCCAAGTTTGGACCAAACATGAGCTCATCCATAACCAAAGGAAAGCTTAGGGGCCTCAGTTATCATTTGACCGTGGTCAAAGTACAACAGTCTGTGGTAGGGCTCCATAGTGTTGTGAGTGTAATGTGAAATTGTTTAATAAATTTGAGTTCTCCCAAATGTATGCATAAAGTCGTTGTTCTGTCCTTATTGGAGTGCCAGCTGGAGAAAAAGGAAGGAGTGGCCCATCCAGACCTTATATCGATCGAAATAACATACTGCAGTTGTGGTTTTCTATAAATACTAGTAAGATGCAGATGTCCTAACCCAGGGGTGTCCAAACTTTTTTCAAAGAGGGCCGGATTTGATGAAGTGAACATGCGCGAGGGCCGACCATTTTGCCTGACATTCTTTGAATCGTTAAAATTCGGTCTAAGTGTGTTCGTTCGAGCACTAATACATTGCCCAACAAGAATTCTCTTGCCTTTGTGGCTGTGTGTGGGAAGAATTGAGCTTGGGCGTATTTGTACATACTGTATTAATTGGCGTATAACACACACCTTCACTTTAAGAGGGAAGTTTCAGGAAAAAAAAATGTTTAAATAAAGAACTGTGAAGCAAAATAATGGTCAGTGCCCACCAATGCAGCCTAATCAGTGCACATCTGCAGACCCACCACAGCCAGGAATGCCCCCCACCATAGCCAGGAATGCCCCCCCCATAGCCAGGAATGCCCCCCACCATAGCCAGGAATGCCCCCACCATAGCCAGGAATTCCCCCACCATTGCCAGGGACGCAGCACCATTGCCAGGAATGCCTCCCCAAATGCCTCACCATTGCCAGGAATGACTCACCATTGCCAGGGACGCAGCACCATTGCCAGGGACGCAGCACCATTGCCTGGGACGCAGCACCATTGCCAGGAATGCCTCCCCAAATGCCTCACCATTGCCAGGAATGCCTCCCCAAATGCCTCACCATTGCCAGGAATGCCTCCCTAAATGCCTCACCATTGCCAGGAACGCAGCACCATTGCCAGGGACGCAGCACCATTGCCTGGGACGCAGCACCATTGCCAGGAATGCCTCCCCAAATGCCTCACCATTGCCAGGAATGCCTCCCCAAATGCCTCACCATTGCCAGGAACGCAGCACCATTGCCAGGAACGCAGCACCATTGCCAGGAACGCAGCACCATTGCCAGGAACACAGCACCATTGCCAGGAATGCACTGACGAGCGCCAAAGGAGAATCTCCTGTTTACACGGCGGCTTCTTTAATAGAAAGTCCCGCCTCCTTTGATGGACAGAAAAGTCGTCCAATGGCAGTGCAGGAGAAGGACTTCCTATTACAGAGGCCGCCCGTAAACAGGAAATTCTCCTGTGTACGGCGCTCGGTCCTGTCCTCCCTGTACCTTCCGAAGCATATATATCAGGGGTAATGAATTCAAATTAAAGGAGGTCCGGTCGCCAAAATTTTCTTTGGGCCGAGGTCCGAATCTCAAGTCTGTGCTACGACTCAGAAATATTGTAGTAACTGTATATCTATCAAAAACATGAGAAATGTACAATTTCCTTAGCATTTCAACAATATTTATTGTCAAGTTAAATCTGGTGTCCCCATCACAGCGCCCCTTTACATCAGGTGTCCCCATCACAGTGCCCCTTTACATCAGGTGTCCCCATCACAGTGCCCCTTTACATCAGGTGTCCCCATCACAGTGCCCCTTTACATCAGGTGTCCCCATCACAGTGCCCCTTTACATCAGGTGTCCCCATCACAGTGCCCCTTTACATCAGGTGTCCCCATCACAGTGCCCCTTTACATCAGGTGTCCCCATCACAGTGCCCCTTTACATCAGGTGTCCCCATCACAGTGCCCCTTTACATCAGGTGTCCCCATCACAGTGCCCCTTTACATCAGGTGTCCCCATCACAGTGCCCCTTAACATAAAATGTGCACATCAGGATTTCCCTTAACATAAAATAAGTGTCATGCTGATAGGCACATTTTATATTAAGGGGCACTCTGATGGACACAACAAAACATGCCCCTTAACTTAAAATTTGCCCATCAAAGTGCCCCTTTTAATATAAAATGTACCTATCAGTGTTGCTCTTAAAATAAAATCTGCCCATCAGCGTGCCCCTTAACATGAAATAAGGGTCACACTGATGGGCACCTATTATGTTAGGAGGCATTCTGATGGACAATTTTTATTTTAAGGGGCATGCTGATGAGTATATTTTTAATGTGCACATCGATGGGCATATTTTGTAGGGCACATTTTGTTGTACCCATCAGCGTGCCCCTTAACAAAATATGCCCATCGATGTGCACATTAAAAATATACCCATCAGCGTGCCCCGTAAAATAAAATTTGTCCATCGGATTACCCCTTAACATAAAAGGTGCCCATCAGCGTGACCCTTATTTTATGTTAAGGGGCACGTTGATGGGAAAATTTTATGTTAAAGGGAACTCTGATGGGCACATTTTATTTTAAGGGACACGCTGATGGGTATATTTTTAATGTGCACATCAATGGGCATATTTTGTTAAGGGGCACCTTAACAAAACATGCCCATCAGTGTGCACATAAAAAATATATCCATCAGCGTGCCCCTTAAAATAAAATGTGCCCATCAGAGTGTCCTTTAACATAAAATTTTCCCATCAGCGTGCCCTTTACAAAAAAAAGCCCCTTAAAATATGCCCAACAGTGTGCACAACACTGATCACTAATGGATAACTAATGTGCCCACATACCTTAACTGCAGCAGGAGTGTGGGCACAACTGAAGCTGCCTCGTGATGAGATCCAGGACCCGGGAACCGCGGGCAGCAGGGGAGCGGGGCGCGCACGTGACGTCACACCCCTACTGCCCGTGTCTCTTCAGCTCCGAGAGACGCGGCCAGGAGCAGGGGGCGGGCGCATGCGCGCAGCGTCACTGGTTGCTGGGGAAACCCGCGGTCCCAGCAAACCAGTGATTGCTGTCGCTTGCTACACTGGCGGCATGGCGGTCCGGGCAGAAGCGCTGCTCGGTCCGGACTCGGACCGCCATTTTAGTGACGGCTGATATATATCTTTTGTGGCCCCGGCGCTGGGAGATCGTCGGGGGCCACAAAAGATATGTATGTCCAAATAACCAGGCGGGCCGTTCAAAACCGGGCCGCGGGCCGCAATTGGCCCGCGGGCCGGACTTTGGACATGCCTGTCCTAACCGGTGCTAAACAATTAAAAGCTAGAATCAGATTGCAGCAGATAATACACTCAATGAGCCTAATGATCAAATTTGTGTTTCCTTTTTTGTTTATGTTTATCATATTTTGTCTTAATGTAGTTAACATGGACAGCAAATCTATGTCTTATGAAGATCTGTATCAAATCGACTCCAAGGCAGCCTTACTGAAGGTGAGTGGATTGTGGGGAGGAATTTTGTACAATAACACAGGATAAGAACATTAAAGTACAACTGCACCTTTGTTGTAAAAGACAATTTTGTAATGAGCCTAACATGCAATAAATCATCAATATCGATTTACCTTTACCTTTTTTTCACGCAAACTAAGATTTTGTCATAGTCTGCTTAACCTAAAGTAATACTAAAGTCTTGTTATTTTTTTGTTTTACACAGAGCAGCCCCAATCCTCCTTTTCACGGGTCCCCCGTCAGCGCTCCTGCCCCCTCCCTCCTGTTGAGTGACCTCACAGCAAGCAGCTTGCTATGGGGGCACCCTAGCTGAGCCACTGCTCTGTGTGTCTATTCAGACACAGAACAAAAGATTACAGCGCACACATACAAAAATTATATTTAAATCCTGCAAGGCTAAAGCACCTGAACATATTAAGCAAAGAAGCAAAAATATGGGGATTTGGTCACACCATATGGCCATACAGTGCTTAAGCCCACTACTGCATCAAAGTACCCCACTATGTATAGAATGAAATATCCTACTTCTCAACCATGGGAGAAATACAATCCTCTTTATGGAAGAACTAAAAGGACCCCTCCTATAACTCAGGTGGACACTAATTAAAGGTAATGATGAAGGGCAGACACAAAGCCATGGCCCAGTCCCATCCCCTCTCTCTCCTAATTGGCTCACTGAATTTGATTGACCGCAGTGGAACCCAATGGCACTTCGCAGCTGTTTCAGCCAATGAAGAGGGAAAGGAGAGTCCCAGACAGCCGAGTCTCTCATGCACATTGCTGGATCGAGATGGGGCTGCTGCACACCGAAGGCTTTTTATCTTAATGCATAGAATGCACTAAGATAAAAAAAAAAACTCCTGCTTTTACAACCATTTTAAGACTGGCCATAGACAGTTTTAATCTCGGCCAGTTCAGCAGGAACCAGGTGAGATTTAAACTGTTTATGGGCAGGCTGAATGTGCCACGTTGATGAACAGATCAACTTCGGTACAACCAGACTGCTGGATTTTACTTGCAATTATTGCTAGTGGCTGCTGTAGCCGCTAGCAATAATCACTGTCTTCTCCTGCCGGGAGAATACAATGTCTCGGCAGGAGGGATTTTCCTGTCAACACTGATGGGGAAAACATGCAAATTTCTTTCCTGCAACCCGTGGTTGCAGAAAAGAAATTTGCACCTTCTATGGCAGGAGTCCTCAAACTACGGCCCTTGGGCTGGATATGGCCCTCCTATGTAATTTACCCAGCCCGCGGTGCACAGGCGAGGCTGCATTGCTGGACGCTGGAGAGGCTGCATTGCTGTGCACAGGTGTGGCTACACTGATGGGCACTGGAGAGACTGCATTGATGGGCACTGGTGTGGCTGCATTGCTGTGCACTGGTGTGGCTGCATTGCTGTGCAATGGTGTGGCTGCATTGCTGTGCACAGGTGAGGCTGCATTGCTGGACACAGGTGAGGCTGCATTGCTGGACACTGGAGAGTTTGCATTGATGAGCACAGGTGTGACTGCATTGATGAGCACAGGCGTGGCTGCATTGACAGGCACATGTAATATATGTGAAATAATATGATATTTTATGATATTTCAAAGTCTTAAGTATATGTTGAAATCAATCAATTCTTGTGAGACGAATTTCCTTAATTAGATCTGAGTCAGCGTAATTCAAAAATGTGTATTTATTTGTACACATTTAAATACAAAAGGATGCTTACAAAAATAGTACAATGTTAATCATTTGTATCTTAAAAAATGGTTCTTATAGAAGATATAAGGTTATTTTCAAATCTAAAATGGCGGAATAACCCTTTGTATGCTGGCAGCCAGTATGCAAGACATGTGTCTTTCTTATATGCTGCTGAGCTTTTCAAGCGACATCTGCCTTCTTCTGTGTGTAAGATTCAAGAGCCCCCCTCCTCCCAGCACTTCTCATTATATTAACCAGGCTCTAATCTCCCGCCCGAAAGATAACTCCTCCTTTCCAAAGGTGGGAGGGCTAAGAGTGGTTGTAACAGAGCTAACATGTGTTACTACTTAAAATGCAATTCTAGCTTCTAATGAACTGTCAGGAAATGGGTGTGAGTCTGTCTCTAAGAAAAATATGTCTCAATTACATAGGAAAGACCTTCTAAAAACATATATATATAATGAACTGGATAAGTTAACATAAACAAAATATCACTTACATAGCCCTTAAAAGCATATATAAGATATACAATATTCATCAAAATCCTGACAGGTTTTAAATATTTACTTTTCCAGCTATGCAAGCCATAACACAGAATTAATTGACTCAAGGTTTTGCATTCACACAGTATGAGAGTATGGGAATATTATTATCCTGAATAAAGTATAATAAAGCCAATTAAAATTTAGATATTAAGAATATAACATTCCCCTCTGAAATATGAATACTAATCATATTTTTCAGATTAAAAATTCATCCATCATCATTCATGTCACATTCAAACAAACTTTGATTCAATAACTCCAAATGTTTTGTCCTGCACAATTGGATTCATACCTTCAAAACGCATTTTCCTCTTCAATTTACTTTGTAACAAATCATCTCCTTTCTTAATATCACTTCTAATTCGATAATATAATTTTTTCATTCTAAACATTAAACATAACTGGAATATAAGGAATAACATGATAATAATAAAAATAATTACAATAGGATGTGATAAAATATTTCCTGCTGCTGAAGTTATCGAAGTTTTTCCCCACATGGATACACTATTACTAAATCTTTTCCACCAATTACTTCCTGAAAATTCTGACCATTGATGTGATATTTCTTGCAAATTACCTTGTTCATGTTTAAACAATACTTTTGCATTCTGCAATTCCTTAGCCAAAGCTATTAATAAACCTTGATCCTTTTGAATTATATTTGCCCATTTTTCCCATGGAAATTCATCTATTTGAGAAATATTATACTGTGTAGGAAGAGCGCTAATATTTTTCATAAACATATTTGTTAAATTTGTTCTCAATCCATTAATACTTATTGCAACAATATCTCCTTCTATACAATACAACCCTTGATTTAGGTTTTCTGTATTTGTACAAGAAGAGAAAAAAGTTTTAACCTTTTCTGTATCTGACATAATTTGAAAACAAACCTTCTTTTTATCTACACGAGTAACTAATTCAGAATTAATTTTATTTTCAATTCTTGCTGAACATAATGTATGATTATGATAACAAGAATGAAATATGCTTTTATCTTGATTAGGTAAACATATAATTTTAGACTGGAATTGTAAACATGATGACAAATCTAATTGTTCTAATTCAGAATTTTCATTGTTAAATACAAAATCTGTATACTGTAATTTATAGTATAATAATTGTGTATTACTGACAGGTAATCCCAAAACAGTGATAGGAACCAAAATTTGTTCTTTTCCGGCTATTGGAATCATAGAAGAACTATAACATATGTCCTGCTTGCATCCTATCCATTTATTTACCCATAAATCTGTATGATTTATCGCATATAAATATTCTTTGGGCAAATACTGTAAAATACCAAGAGGAGTTATTCCACTCTGAAATGCTTGCGCAATTATTTTAAAATTAGTGGAATATTCCGTTTGAATCTCTAAACATGCTCTGGCTATATGAGAATGTTGTTCACTTCTCATCAAATCAAGAGTAATATTTTGAAGATGTAAAATAGATGGACCCATTATATTAGCAATTTTAATTACCATATTTTCTAAAATCTGATTTAAATGTCTTTGTATTTTAATACCGTTACTTCCCACTAAACCAGCGGTTTCTAGATCAGACTTTAAAGTATTAATATCCATACTATTTGTTATACTCCCGATTGTGCCAATCCCTCCTAAAATACCTTCAACAATACCACGCTTATTTCTGTTATAATTTCTATTATTAATTCCAAACCATCTCTCAATACCCAATTCCATATTAACCAGATGTCCTTGACATTGTGGAAACCTTGTAGAAATTTTCCATTCTGAAACATTAAAGTTCCACAAAACAATGACAAACTTTCCTTCTCTCAAAAGAGTTCTGGATTGGAAATGGCTAATTTGAAAAGGGCTTGCAGAGAAACTTTTCTTATTGACACATGGAGTTTTCCTTGGAGACATAACAACAACACTTGCCTTTGCACATTTCACCGGATAATTTTCTATTGATATGCAACATTCATATATGCCAGTATCATTCAAAGATACTCTCATTTGTTGATAAACGAATGTATCATTGATCCAATTCACACTACCAAAAATTCCTTTATGAATTATGACAGTAGAACTATAAAGAAAACTACCCAAAAACTCATCATTCCTTTTCCAAGTCAACAATGAATTTTGAGGTAAAGATATTTTTGTATCACATATCAAATGCAAATTATCTTTATCTTCCATAATTTTCAAAGATTGTGGGTAAATATTAATTTCTGGAACAATCCTGTCAACTATAAAAATATCAATTTTGACCCTTATTTCAGTAAATTTTCTTGTTACTTTAAAAACCCATGTTCTTACAACGTCTCCTTTTTCATCTCCAATGATGTTTAAATATTTTGGATTTAATATCTTTACAAAACTTTGAAAAAGATAATAAAATTGATCAAAGGAATAAAGTATTTTCCCAGATCTTGTCATAATATTAGTAACATCTCCAGACCAAATTGTTGACTCATTACCCTTTAAAAATATAGACCAGAAACTCCTCAACAATATGTTACACTCAAAAGTTCCGGTTTTGTTATTTAGTCTATAAGATCCCTGCATTTTAACAAACTTTGTTTTGGATTCTATTTTAACTTTGATGTCAATATCATTGCTGTGAATGAAATACAATTGTAAACAACAACGATATCCATCACCAATACATAAAAATCCATACAAATCTTCTGCTGTATTAATATCAACATCTCTAAAATTATGATTTTTATCATATGCACTAATATCAATAACTCTATCATTTTTGTCCTTTGTAATGATATCAATGTTCTTATTTTTCAGTTCATCTGCATTGATATCAATGTCTACATCTCTCTTATTTCTGAATAACATATGATCTTTGTTGTGTAATTCTTCATTCCTGTTAGTCTTTATATAACTTGAGCAGTTCTTGATATATCTTATCACAAATAAAATTGTCACTAGGGAAAAGATGCATCCTGTAGTGATGATACACTTTCTCTCTTTAAAACTTTTCATTTGTTGTGCTGACATCTTTTTTCTTTTGGAATACGCACTTTCTTCAGATTCGATTTTTATTTTTAATTCCTGAAAAAATAAAGGCAGCATCATTATCTTGGAATATAAAATTTGTTATACCCACATTTTTCTTTCTACATACTTGTTTCACTGAACTGAGAAAGTATTTGTACCCCTTGAACATCCCAAAATGTCCATGGACTTTCCCAACTACTTTTCCATGTTTCAACTCCTGAAACTCTGTGACGTGTCACCATCTCTGGGTGTGGCCTCACATGTAACAATTCTTTAATCATCTTTTATCTTTTCTTGTCTTAGACTTGTGTCAACAATATCTAATTTTATCTTAAATAAACCTTTCTGTTCCTGGTCTACTTAATAGACCGCTTATCTTATATAAAAGATAATTTTGGTTTAACAACAAAATAACAAAATGTTACAAAAAACAATATCAATTGTAAAATATCAAAAAATAGATTATTCTGAAGATTAAATCCGATATGTGCGTGGATTTAATAACAATCCTTCATGATATATATGTGTCTTGTGTGTGCTGGAGAAAAAATCTCCCTGGAATGTGTGCCCTCCAGTAATTGACTGTCTCCTCTCCTGTTACAAAATTCTACTCCTAAACACCAACTCCCACCTTTTTCCTTTTTAAGACTAGCTTAAAAGTTCCGCTGGGCTATATTGTTCCACAGAATGAGTATTTTCCCTCCCACCTTTCTAAAACAATGGGTGTCTCATTCTAAATTCCTAAGGGTTGCTATGAATAACCCTTTGTAAAAACCATTTTAAACATACACAAACCTTTTTACCTTATCAATATATATATATACAAATTATTTCTTATTCTCTTAATCAAGAAACATTGTAATATAAAAACTTATATTTTTAACTAACAAAGACACTTTTTATCATGAATTAACTTTCTTTTTCAAACTTAGAAATATGAGGAGAAACCATTTTGTAACTTTTCTTCAACCAATTATGACTCCACGAGGCAATACACAAGCCATTTTACTTTTTCTTTTAAACTCAAAAGGAGAATACTTTGTAGCATCAGAAATTGTGCTTCTTACATCCATTAAAAATAACTGGAACAACATCAACCCAAATATTTCCTTTGTCCAACAACCTTTATCAATCCTAGATTTAATTATCCGATACATCCTCACAATAATACCTACAAACTGCGAATGTTATCATACATGAAATCTCTATTCTATTCCCTGATATTACACATTCTCTGTCACTACTGAGGTTTGCTGATATATCCCAAACTAGAAAAACATGATTATTCAACCTCTAAACAATAGTTAAAGCATCATCATTAGTGAATCCCACCTGTAGGTGCTGTGAACTATAAATACACAATAATCCTTTTTCGTCATGACACAAACTTATGGTCTAATGACCCAAATAATAACTTTGTGGCAACCTATGAAGAATAAAAAAGATTGTTATAACCTTTTTTTCCTCTGAAATTAAAGGAATATGTGTGTCCACTTTCTTCACAACATTAATTGATACCATATCAGGTTGGACTACTAACTCTCCATGCAAAAGCTGTTTCCTTTACCAAAGAATCTGCTGTTCTGTTACCTACAGATAACTCACTTTTTTTTTTTTTTATGTGCTGGAATTTTTACAATAGCATATGCAAGAGGATTACTCTCTGCAAGGTCAAAAACTGCTTCTAATGTCTCTTTCTGCACAAGAGTCTTATTGGATGAATCCACAAAACCTCTACATAGATAACGTACAACATATGAACTATCACTATAAATCACTAGTGAACCTTTCTTCTCTTCCTTGTCAATACTATCTCAATATCTTTAAACAAACCTGTATCCATTTTGGTCTGACTCCAAAGACTTTTATGTGCTCTAACTGATTGTTCCAATTCGAGATTGGTTCCTGTGTGTGGCCAATTAAATCTGAAGATATGTCAGCGACTGCTGTACAAATACTTCCAACGTTACTGTACTTTGAGGAATCTATTAACATAGATTTGGGACTAGATGAATCTTTCCATGTAGTAGAATTACTTAAATCAATAATCCAATCTAATTTACTAATCACATCCATGCCTAAAATATTCTCTGTATTTTGGCAACACCATATGTCTATATTTGTTTTTAAAATTCCGGGAATTTCGAGAGTCACATCAGAAACTTTAACTGCAACTGTATTTTCTTTTCCATTGAAATCAGTTAAATTACATTTTGGAAAATCAATATTCACAGATCATTTGTTTTTAGTTAAACTGAGTTCAGATCCTAAATCTATTAACCATTTAGTATTCTTACCATTTAATAAACCATGTAACCATGGCCTTCCACTTTCATCTATTAAAAGTGAAGTCACATATTTTAATGTTGGAGGTGACTCAGAACCTTTTTCCCTAAATCCTGATAACATTTCCTGTCTGTTCTGAAGCTTTAGCTCCGCCTATGACGTGTAGCTCATCATCTCTGTTTCTCTGAGTACCATGCTGACTGAATACAACCCTTTCAATGTTCAGCTTGAACAAAACAAAAATAAAAACTTAATACTCATGACAATGACACATAGATAAAAATATTAAAATTATATCAAAGTCCTCAATAATATTCCAAACGTCACAACCAAATCTTTTTAAACTCAAATCAATCCTTATTCATAGCCATTAAACGTCAACCAGAAAATTCTGACCATATCTGTCAAATTCACGTCTGTCAAGACTTCTGTATATCTGAAATTCTCCGGTCTTTCACAATCAATCGATCGATTTTTCTTCTAGGTTCTTTTTCAATCTTTGCGAAGTTTAATCTCTGTTCATCAATTCTTTCCCCTCTGATTACAAGGATGGAAGTTGGAAAAAAAAAACTTCCGACTTATGATTGAACTGGCTGGAATTCGCCAATTGTAATATATATGAAATATATGAAATATTACGATATTTTATGATATTTCAAAGTCTTAAGTATATGTTGAAATCAATCAATTCTTGTGAGACGAATTTCCTTAATTAGATCTGAGTAAGCGTAATTTAAAAATGTGTATTTATTTGTACACATTTAAATACAAAAGGATGCTTACAAAAATAGTACAATGTTAATCATTTGTATCTTAAAAAATGGTTCTTATAGAAGATATAAGGTTATTTTCAAATCTAAAATGGCGGAATAACCCTTTGTATGCTGGCAGCCAGTATGCAAGACATGTGTCTTTCTTATATGCTGCTGAGCTTTTTAAGCGACATCTGCCTTCTTCTGTGTGTAAGATTCAAGAGCCCCCCTCCTCCCAGCACTTCTCATTATATTAACCAGGCTCTAATCTCCCGCCCGAAAGATAACTCCTCCTTTCCAAAGGTGGGAGGGCTAAGAGTGGTTGTAACAGAGCTAACATGTGTTACTACTTAAAATGCAATTCTAGCTTCTAATGAACTGTCAGGAAATGGGTGTGAGTCTGTCTCTAAGAAAAATATGTCTCAATTACATAGGAAAGACCTTCTAAAAACATATATATATAATGAACTGGATAAGTTAAAATAAACAAAATATCACTTACATAGCCCTTAAAAGCATATATAAGATATACAATATTCATCAAAATCCTGACAGGTTTTAAATATTTACTTTTCCAGCTATGCAAGCCATAACACAGAATTAATTGACTCAAGGTTTTGCATTCACACAGTATGAGAGTATGGGAATATTATTATCCTGAATAAAGTATAATAAAGCCAATTAAAATTTAGATATTAAGAATATAACACACACGTGTGGCTACGCTGATGGGCACGGGTGTGGCTGCATTGATGGGCACAGGTGAAGGTATATTGCTGGACACTGAAGAGGCTGCATTGATGGGCACAGGTGTGGCTGCATTGATGCGCACAGGTGTGGCTGCACTGATGGGCACAGGTGAGGCTGCGCTGATGGGCACAGGTGAGGCTGCGCTGATGGGCACAGGTGAGGCTGCGCTGATGGGCACAGGTGGGGCCGCATTGATTCGGCCCACCAACAGTCTGAGGGACAGTGAACTGGCCTCCTGTTTAAAAAGTTTGAGGACCCCTGGTCTATGGCCTGCCTAAGGTCTCCTGCTTTATAGTTCCAGCTTTTAAGACAGACCAGGAAACTCATATGCCCTCCGTTTGTACTGATCTTTACACGAGTGTGTAATTCCAGAGATGGGTATATTGCTCCAACATTTAGCACTGCTGAAGTAGAATTGGGAGTGCATGAATGATCTTTTCAGCATGTCCACCAGTTGGCTAACAGATGGGCAGGATGAATAGAGGGGGTAAGGATGGACAGCTAGTAATGATGTAAGTGAATAGGAAGTCTGGCCAGTGCTCAAGGCTTGTAATATTTAGGGTCAAATTTTTTTGACCACCACTGATTGTGGTAATTACAACACAAAATCATCCAGCAAAAGTGACCAGATAATTCCATTGCATTCCAAAAAAAAGATCACAGGACCTCTAAAACAAAATGCAAACAATTGAAAATAAGCAGTACTGAATGCCACCATGTCATAGCTAAGATGAAAACTCACACTGTATTCCAAGCCAGAATGAAGATGGAAGTGTCAGTCCTCTGAATTTCTATGGGGAGAATAATTGGGAGTGCAGGATGGTGTCTCCAGGCTGGGTGTGCCGGCACGGATGACACAGGTAGGGAGGAACCACATGGAGGCGGCTTGGACCACAAACTTAATTGATGCATGCGCTTTATCAAGTTGTGACTTGATAAAGAGAAAGATAATAAAATAGGGCCATTGTCCTTTAAACGTCAAATAATATTAAATGCGTACATGTAACACTTATTCATTCTGCTGCCCACTCTACTGAACATCACTGTATTTAACAGAAGACGGCACCTAAAAGTCCCCTCCTGTACTAACAGATTCCTACTGCCAACCCTTATGCCGCGTACACACGATCGGACTTTCCGACAACAAAACTGTGGATTTTTGTTTGAAGGTTGTTGGCTCCAACTTGTCTTGCATACACACGATCACACAAATGTTGGCCAACAATTACGAACGTGGGAACGTGGTGACGTAGAAGACGCACGACAAGCCAATAAAAGGAAGTTCAATAGTCATGTGATATCTCCATTACGAATGCTAGTTTTACAAGACTGTGGTCTTCTGGCTTATACTTGATTCCAATCATGTGTGAACTTTTGTACGACGGACTTGTGTACACACAATCGGAAATTCCGACAACTATGTTCTGCTGGTGGAAAATTTGAGAACCTGCTAGCCACCATTTGTTGGCAGAAAATCCAACGGATGGAGCATACACAGTCGGACTTTCAGCCAACAAGCTCACATTTCCCGTCGGAAAATCCGACCGTGTGTACACGCCATCACAGTACTAAAGGACGAAGTAGTAACACCAGAAGTGTCAGTTTTTGAAGAGCCTTCAGGCCAGGATTTCTCTTAAGTGCAGTGGCATTCTTTGACACAAATAGAAGGAAAGATATTTGCTATCTTTTTTGCAAGGACAATTTTTATTCACAATTTGATTTTAACAACATTTCTTTAAATAGTAGTAATATGTAATGTTTTAAACATTTTTAAACAGGAACCATATTACAGCCGATATTCATCCGCTCCAAAGTCGTAAGTTTTTCATGTTTTAAAAACATTTTTATATATAATATAATATTATATATATAATATAAATAGTATTATAATATTTATATATACATTTACCTTTAAAAAGCATTATGTATTTATTCAAATTTCCTATTCTCTTTTTAGGTCTCTTAAGAAAAAAACCTTTACAAGTAAGACATTTTACCAAGTGATATTTTGTTTTTGCTGATTCAGATTGTAGTCCTCACAGGCAGGGCACTCCTAACCCTCTTGTACTGAATTGTATTGTGTCTCTTTATTTTGTAGAGCCTTGTATAAACTGTTGGCGCTATCAAATTCTTTATAGCAATAATAATAATTATTAGTAGCCATATGGCACTTATAGTGAGCTATGCAAAGTCATCCTGGAGGCAAACGCCATGCTTCTCCTTTCCAAATAATAATTATAATAATAATTGTAAAATCTTGTCTTAGGTCACATGCACACTGTATTCTCTATGATGCATTTTATCCTACAGGAGTTTAGCAGCAGAAAAATGTGCTAAAAAGCTGTGTTTTTGCATGCGCGTTCATGTGCGTTTTTGTACCTGGTGTTCAAGCTTTCTATTGGTCAGAATGTTTTTCAATTTCATAATCTTTCTTCATTTTCTTCATTATTATACAACATACATTCTTTATAAATATATATCCAATACTCATTTAGAAGATAAAACAAAGCAAATAGAAAAGATACAATAGTAAATAAAAGAGGGCTTTTTCACACAGTTTACCGAAAACTCTTCTAACACCTCACCTATCCCTCCCCCCACTAATTCCTGGTGTATTTTTTTACTCACTCATTTTTACTCTTTTTCCTTCACTTAAAGCGGGAGTCCGCCATTTTTTTATTTATTTTTTTAAAGCCAACAGCTACAAATACTGCAGCTGCTGACTTTTAAAATAATGTCACTTACCCGCCCAGCGCGCCCGCGATGTTGGCACCCGAAGCCGATCTCTCGATCGTCTCTCGGGTGCTGCCGCCGCCATCTTGGCTATGGGAATCAGGAAGTGGAGCCTTGCGGCTTCATTTCCCGGTTCCCTACTGCGCATACGTGAGTCGCGCTGCACAATAAGGATGGTCCCCGCTGTCTCTGGGATCCGTGTGTTTCCCAGCAGACAGCGGGGGACCTTCGAAAAGGGGCGTAGATATCTGCGGAAAGGGGCGTATATTCTGCAGATATCTATGCCGGAAGTGGGTGCAGATACCTGTACTGTACAGGTACCTGCACCCCCCTCCCCCCTGAAAGGTGCCAATTGTGGCGCCGGAGGGGGGGAGGGTTCCAATGAGCAGAAGCTCCACTTTAGGGTGGACCTCCGCTTTAATCAATTCCCCTTCATTTTTAACTGTTCTACTTCCATAGGACCATTGCTTATTGTTTTCTACTCCAGATTTCCCTTCTCCTTCTTATCTACCTTCCTAAACCCCTACACTGGGTATCCCATCCTGTCCAACCATGGTTTCCAAATTTTTTTAAATTCTTTTAAATTTCCTCTCCTTATATACACTACCTTTTCCTTCCATACTGTTTCTGTGATTAACTTCACCCAGTCTACTAACGAGGGGGGTTTCTCTGCCTGCCACCTCTGCGCTATCAGTTTGCTTGCCTGGAACATACACCTCAATACTGCTTTAATTGTACAAGGTGATCCTCCTATTCCCTCATCCAGACCCAGCACACATAATCTGGGGTTCCTGTTCAACGTTACACTAAATGTCTCATTCAGAATATCAAGGATCTCTGACCAATAACGAAACAGTTTAGGACACTTCCAGAACATGTGTGCCAGGTCCCCAGTATCCTGGCACCTAGGACACCCGGCATCCGCTCTCCACCCGAACCTAAACAGTCTCTTAGGCGTATAGTATGACCTATGTAACAGCATCAAATGTGAGACCTTCTGTGCGGGCGAGACAGAAATCAGATGTCCTCCCTCCAATATCCTCATCCACTGCTCATCCGAGAATGTTCCAAATTCCTCCTCCCATTTCCCTCTGCTTTTAAGCTTTTCCGGGCTTTCTATACTCCCTTTGCATATGTGTGGGTACATTTCTGCTATAAATCCTCTTGCTCTATCCTAGAAGCTTAGTCTTTGATAGATAGGGGAGTTGTTCCAAGCCGGTCCTTGTTTATCAAATTGTTTATCTAGAGCATGCTGATTTGTAAGTATTTATAAAATTAGTGTTTCGGTAAACTATATTCCACTCTCAGTGCATTGAATGTTTTTAATGTGTTTCCTTCATATAACTGGGCCAGCCTGTCTATCCCCTTTATTTCCCATTCTTTATATCTTCCTATCATTTCTAATTCCTGCAGATTCGAATTATTCCATAGGGGGGCATATTTAGTCACACCTCCTAGACCCTTTACTGCCTTTACTGCCTTCCACACTTTTAAGGCTAATTTTATCGTGGGAGTTCTATGAATGAATCAGTTTGCCTCCAGTGCTTCCACTATTGTCTTATGGGTGCCCCTACAATCATTAATTAATGCCTTATTTGTTCCTCCTCCTGTATCCTTACTTATTCCCAAATGTTGCAGTTGAGCTGCTAAAAAGTAGCTCCTTGGGTGTGGCACTACCATCCCTCCTTTCCTAGTTGGCATCTGCAGAGTTTGTAAATCAATCCGTGACACGCCTCCTCTCCGTATAAGTTCTCTAAATAATGCTTAAATTTTTTTAAACCATTTTTTATCTATCCATGTCGGAGAATTATGCAACAGATACAATATTTGAGGCATCCACAGCATTTTGATCAAGTTGCATCTCCCTGCGACTGATAGTGGGAGTCGCTGGCAGATTTCAATTTTACTTTTAAATTTGGCTATAAGTGGGATTATATTATCCCTTATATACTTATTAGGATCTCTTTTTATATGTATCCCTAAGTATTTTATTCATTCAACCACTTCTAACTGAGGAATTGCCAATAAGCTTTGGTTCCCTAAGAGATCTACCGGCATCAGGGCTGATTTTTCCCAATTTATAACCAGTCCCAAGAATCTACCAAATCCCATGAGGATGTTCATCCCCTGCCTGAGGGATTGCTCTGTATCCCCCAGAAAGAGGAGGACATCATCCGCATACAATGCAATTTTCTCCTCCCCCATCTTTCTCCGGAAACCTTCCATATTGGTATTTGATCTTATTGCGATGGCTAAGTGTTCCATAGCAAGAGCAAAGATCAGGGATGACAATGGGCACCCCTGTCTTGCCCCCCTCTCTAATAGAATCTTATCCGAGTAGTCATTGTTAACCCTGATTGTAGCACTAGGACCATTATACAGGGTTTTTATCCATGCAATAAACATAGGACCGAATCCAAATTCACCCAGTGCTCGCCAGATATATCCCCATTCTAAGCTATCAAAGGCTTTGACCACAACTAGATCCATAACTGCCCTTTTACCTGTATTTTCTGCTGGTAGCTGCAGGTTAAGATATAGCCTCCTAATATTCATGCTAGTAGATCTACCAGGAATGAAACCCGTTTGATCAGGATGTACGAGTCTGGAAATGATTTTATTCAATTTGGCTGCCAGTACTTTGGCTAATATTTTAGCATCTGAACAAAGAAGGGAAATAGGTTGGTAAGACTTAATTTCTAACGAGTCCTTCCCCTCCTTATGCAAAACAATTATCGTTGCTTCAGTCATTGACATAGGCAACCTCCCTTCCTCCTTTGCCCAATTTAATACTTTTAGGAGCTCTGGAAGCTATATTTTCCCATAGTATTTATAAGTTTCCACTGGAAGACCATCTGGCCATTAGAATAAACACCCCTACCTTTAAACTCCTGTAAACACCCATAGTGTACATGGACACAAAGGAGGGGCATTTAGAAGCAGAGAAAAAAAAAGCTCAAACTCTTGTACAAAACAGTGTTTTTGGGCTCAAGTGCGTTTTTGTGCATGAGCCCTTATACTTTAACGTACCATTGTGTATAGTTATTTATTAAATTATAATTTATGATTTAGTGTTTCAAACTTTATCATACCCGGGATGTCTACTAGACTCTTCTTTGGACAGATTTAAGTGAGTTATTACTAAGAATTACAGGCCTACAATATAAAACGCCAAATTTCTATGCAAAACATTGTACCGCTTTGCGAAGCAAAAATCTGACATTATCATACCACCAGGGGGGTTAAGTTAGACCCCCAAGAATGGATAGTACAAGAATAAATTATAAATAGATAAAACAAATAAAATCAGAAGTAAAGAAAGTAAACATATGCAGAAATGGCAATGCTACCTCTTGTGTTGTTAATTTAACGTGAACCTTTAGTGACACCACATAGTAAAAAAGAGTAGAATAATATAAAATGAATTTGACCACCCAGTATGCTCCTGGAGTTCCCTGCAACAGCTTTCTGAAAGTCAGAATTACAGGCCAGCTACATCTTATGGGGTGTTGCCCAGTCCTGCTCATTGGCTGAACAGGGGCATGCCTACTATCACCACACGAAGACATTCAGGTGGCACCGTGGTTCTACTGAACAGTAGCAGCTAAATGTACCTGATGTTCTGTGCAGGTGTTTTATGCTATACAGTGTCACTATAGGTTTGTGTTACAGTCCTAAATTTAGGTTAATCGGTGGCATGCTTAAAGCGATTGTAAACCTCAAACATGAAATATACACAAAGCATATCCCTCTATAGTGTGTACTTGTCTCAGTCCAGAGCACTTAGTGTCATTTCTCTCTGCTGCCTCATTCTTCTGCTATCTATATGAGTCACTTCTGACATCATGAGGTAAAAAGGTGACAGGGTAAGGAGCTTCAGCACACAGTTTGTGATTGACAGCCTCGGCTCTGTTTCTGTGTATTATGTAAAAGGATACTGGGGGGTTCTTCCCTTAACTCCAATTAGCTCTCAGAGCTCCCCTCACTGCTCTCTACAGAGTGTAACTTGATCCCCCCTTTCCCTGCTTTCTGGAAGTTCAGACAAGCTGTATAAATTCTGGACTTTGAATAGCTGTAGATGAAAGAACACGGCAGACAAACAGGTACAACTCATGTAGGAGGATTTGTTTAATCTCCATGTATCACCTGGGGCTAGACACTTCACTGGGTATATGTAAGCCCTTGTACACACGGTCCGGCATTCCGATGGAAAATGTCCGATCGGACTGTGTTGTCGGATAATCCGACTGTGTGTGGGCTCCATTGGACTGTTTCTGTCAGAATATCCGACCGACAAAGTTTTACAGCTGGGCTATAACATTTTCCGACAACATGATCCAATCTGAATTCCAATCGGACAAAGTGCCACGCATGCTCAGATCAAATTCCTAGACCAAAGCTATTGGCTACTAGCCTGAAAGTAGTCCCGTCGTAACTAAATGATGTCATTACCTTACGAACGATCGGATTTTCCGAAAACTTTGTCCGACCGTGTGTATGCAACACCAGTTTCAGACAAAATCTGTCGGACAAAATCCGACGGATTTTGTTGTCGGAATGTCCGACCGTGTGTACAAGGGCTAAGAGTTTACAGCCACTTTAAAAGAGCCATTGGCAAATGTTACTTTCCATGAAAAATTTATATAAAATGAACAAAAATATAGGCAACTGATGTTACATGCGGATCTTGACTTTTCCTGTAAATGTTGAGCTCTGTTAACAACTCCTGCGTTCAGGACATTCCTGTTTGTCAGTGAGGCTGTCCATTATTATAAAAGGCCAATGCTAATCTTCTTATCTGTACAGTACCCCACCTGCACTATCAAATTATTCCTTATTGTCGTCACAATTTCAGTTGGGGGGACCCTGATGAGGAATATCTTCCCATTGTCTCCTTTGGTTTTTCGTATGCATATAACTTCAGCTGCTTATACGTCTGGATGTACTGTTTGTTGTGACATCCATGTTTTACTGTAACCTCTGATTGTGCACTTTCCACCATAAGCACAGTTTGAATTAGAGTTCTGAAATATAAAAATATAAGTAAATATAATGGAGGCATAAAACACAACTTTAATGTGTGTACTTTTTGCATAAAGACCAGCAATTAAGCAAACAATGGTGGACAAATACTACTTAGGCAAAACAGAAAATTGTTCTCTATTTTTTTTCTGCTGCCAAGTAATCAAGAACAAAAAAAATAGTACTTTTCAGTGGCGCATTAGACAAAGGTAGAGATTGTGACACCACCATCCTTCCTCTCCACCTCGTCCAATCAGTGCACACATTGTATTCATGAAATAACATACAAGGCATTTTGTGAATGGCGGCAGTATTTAGGCAGTGACCTCCTTGTGGTCAGTGTGCAGAAGGGAAGCTGCATGGCGCAGGACCTGTAAGTTTGTGGCTATGACTGTAATTGCGCTGATTTCTATAGTGCAGGGGGTGCCTTCAAGTTTTTTTAGGGGTGACTTGGCAAAATGCCTAAAAATTGTCCAAAAATTGTATACAAGTCAGCGTGTGGATGAAGGCTGGCTTTTTAGTTACACAAAGCCACAGGTTTGCATTGTGCACCATTACAATCTTCTAGCTGCTGGCATGCTAATAACCAATGGCATCATCAGTTGATAAGGAGGGTGTCAGTCGGCTGCATAGCATCCTTGTTTGACCCATCCCCTGCCCCTCTCCATCAGCGTGCAGGTCACATTAGCTGAGTGATGGAGAAAAACTGAGGGAGAAGAGAAACATTGGAATACTAGTCAGTACCAGTTTGCAAAAATGTATTTGCTTTGAAAGAATAAAGCCCCTCTAATGTTGGGTGTCCTACTTAGATTTGTGGATTTTGCTGCATTATGTAAAACTATTGAAATCATTTTTTACATTTTAGAATGGGGTCCCTTGAGATTGCCCATCATTTTTTAAAGGGTGCCTTGACTGGCAAAAAGGTTGAGAAACACTGCTATAATAATTGTCAGCTTCACCAGTGTATGAGATATACTGTACATACTTATATTGTACAAAGCTTCACCAGTGTATGAGATATACTGTACATACTTATATTGTACAAAGCTTCACCAGTGTATGAGATATACTGTACATACTTATATTGTGCAAAGCTAAACCAGGCTAAGTATGCAATAAAGATCATACCTGGAGTTGAGCTTTAAACCTGTCATGTACATATATATGCATTTAAAGTGCTAACATTTTGGGGAACAGATAGCCTTTGATGTATGGAATATAATAGCGCTGCATTTTAATTGAAACGCTTTTATTTTTTAGGATTTGGCCATGATTTTAAAACATCAATGGATAAATCTTTTTATTATTCCGGTGAGTATTATTTAGAAAATATTTTATCAAACTAAATTATGATCAGTTACTAACTTTATTCTGTGTATCGCCAACAGCCATTGAAAGAAACAACTTATACCGGCTCTCCCAGAGTATACCCTTTACACCCCTGCCTCCTGTAGGTAAGCAGAAAAGTTTGAATTAAGCCTCGTACACACGATCGGATTTTCCAATGGGAAATGTGTGATGATAGGCCGTCGGCAGAAAATCCGACCGTTTGTACGCTCCATCGGACAATTGTTGTCAGATTTTCCGCAGACAAATGTTGGATGGCAGGCTTTAAAATTTTTATGCGGACAAATGTCTGTTGTCGGATTTTCTGAGGGTGTGTACATAAGTCCATCGGACAAAAGTCCAAAGTACAAACACGCATGCTCGGAAATAAGGACAAGTCGGTCTTGTAAACTAGTGTCTGTAATGGAGAATTAACATTCATGACGTGGCAAATTATGAAATCTCGAAATGCAGCGCACATTCTCTTCTTCTTTAATGGGATAATAATGAAGCTGCTTTGCTGGTGATACTGGAGTTATTGCAAACAAATTTTCTTTTTTTTTTTCTAGCGATATCAAGAATATTATTATGCTTGTTTTTTTGTTTTTGTTGTTTTTTGGTACAAGTTACCACAGCACCATTATCCTGTATTTTTTAAGATCAAAGATACAACTATGTCAGTGTCCCTTGTTAATTTTACATTGTATTTTTTAAAATGTAACTGCCTACTCCCAAACTGTCATTTGAAGTAAAACACATAGCCAAGTATTATTCTCCACAATTTTTTTTATTGTGCATTAAAAAAAGAAAACAAATAAAATTAGACATGCTATCTGCCAATAGAACTTAACCAAAAAGTGCATTCTATGCATCCAAAAATATAGAAAATATACCAAATCAAATCATGATTCAACCAAAAAATAAAATAAAAGCCTAATGTATGTGTCCTGCTTCTTAATATAGGGGGTCAACAATTCCAAGAGTTGGTGAAAGCAGGGGTCCGTCATCCAGAGATAATTCATCTGGATTATTCTCCTGGAGCTTCCGCAGCAAAGGCATATGACATGATTGGTCACGATTAATAAAGCAACCAATTTTTGGTCCAAGAAATTCTCCTCCTCCTGTTCCTGGATTAGACTTGGGTCAAAGCAATAACTCCAAGGCCAATAATAAATAACACATTATCTCCTCCGATTCTGGTTGATGAACGGCCGTTCAGAAACAAACTAAAAAGCACAAAATGAAAAGAGCAAATCGACCCTCACCAAACTTCTACTAACACAAAATTAGCAGAAGGAGCACAAAGGGTGGTGCCTGACAACTGAACTTCCTCTTTTTCGGTTCGTAGCACGTCACTACGTTTGTGTTTGTTGGCCGACAATTGTGTACTGTTTGTATGCAAGACAAAATCCAGGCACACGCCTTCGGACAAAAGTCCAAGGTTTTGTCTGCGGAAAATCCGATCGTGTGTACGAGGCTTATATCCTAGTTTTGTTTTTCCCAGATAAATGCTGTAAATTAAGTATTAAAAATAAAGTGCATATATCTAACAAGTGCCCACGGTTTATTTCAGGGGAGCTGGCCACTGTGTATCGGCTAGAAGAAAGCTCACCAAACATCCTGAACAACAGCATGTCGTCCTGGTCTCATAATGGCTATTATGCCACAATAGAGATACTAACTAAGGAAGAAATGGGAGGTGGATTGAGACGAGCTGTGAAAGTAGCCTGTACCTGGTCTGAGAATGACATCCTCAAGGCTGGACACCTCTATATCATCAAGTCATTCCTACCTGAGGTGGTGAATAATTGGTCAGATGTATATAAAGATGGCACGGTGCTACAGCTGTGCCTCAGGGTGAGTAAAACTATTATATTCATGTTGTAAAGCGCTGAGCAAACTGTTGGTGCTATATAAAACCTGTATAATAATAATAATTATGTAAAAGATATATGGGTCACTGTCATCCTTGCTGTGTCTGTGTGCAAATCGCACAGGTGGATGAGGTGTACAGGAAATTCCAATAATACATAAACACCTATTATATATTAAAAAAAATCTACATGTAGTGTGAGTGGTCAAAGGAGCTATGACTATCACCAGCATGTTACCACCCCTTCCAAAAGGGTGTTAGACCAATTCTTGTTGGAGGGAAATCCTCCTTATGAAGCACCAAGGACTCTTTCACACAGATGTTGAAAATAGGTGGATGGGTCGCTTTTTAACTTCTCCCGAATGCCTATCAATGCCACTCAAAATTGTTATAATAGGGAGCGGATGGAGGCGTTCACACTGTAGCGTTAGTGTTGCTGTGAGGCAAAAATAACACTGCCTGCAGAGCTTGTAAGGCATTTGATGCTTTGATACTGCCTCTATTCACTTCACCTTAATTGCACTGTAAATGCGCCTGTGGCATTTACAGTGCGGTTGAAAATCGTTAAAAGTGATTATTTTCCATTTTAGTCATGTAATAAAAAAAACACACAGGGCGTTTGAGAAGTGTTGCCTGATGCAAAATGAACGCCTGTAGAACACATCCTAAATGTTCATTCATGCTATAGGTGCGTTAATGCACTTTTAGGCTAAGTTCACCCTAGCATTAAGAGCTCTTTTACACTGGGGTGGTGTGGCCGGTAGCGGCTAGTTTTAGCGGTGCTTTACAGCTGTTATAGCGGCGCTTTTTGGTCAATAACGGGGCGCTTTTAATCCATGCTGGAGGCTGAGGAAAGGGTTAAAAGCGCCCGTGTTGCGGCTCTACCAAAGCGATTTGCAAGCGCTTCGGCAGCGCTGCCCTTTCATTTCAATAGGCAGGGCGTTTTGGGATTGGTGTATACAGCTCTCCTGCACCGTCCCAAAGACACTGCTTGCAGGACTTTTTTCCCATCCTGCAAGCGCACCGCCCCAGTGTGAAAGCACTCGGGCTTTCCCACTGGGGTGGCTTTACAGGCGCTATTATTAGCGCTAAAACGCCTGAAAAGCACCTCAATCTGTAAGGGGTCTAAAAGCAGGCATTTGAGAGGCGTTAAAAACACCCCTCAAACGCCTATGCAAATGATACAATAGACAGCACACAGTGCTGATCATACTATTAAGACATGAAGCCTCATGTCAAGTCAGGAAGTGTTTTAAGCTTTTCAACGCCTCCCATTCAAGTCTATGGTAACTCCTTGCAAATGCTCTGGCAAGCAGTTGCGTTGCAGTTCCAGGGCATTAAAAGTAGTTTATTTCCTGTAATGGAATAGGCGTTTGTGGAGCAGTTTTGATGCACCCTAGCGCTCGTCAGACCAGTGGCGGCCCGTGGACTGTGGGCAAAAGGGCACCGCCCCCCATCCATGCGCCCAGCCCCTTTCAGGATGCCGGACGCATGGATTCCTATGGCGGGGGTGGGAGGGGGTGGTATATTTTGAAGCACCTGATTAGAGCCTGAGGCTTTAAAATAGGGTGTGTTTGGGGCGCAGAGAGTGCTCCCTGATCCCACCCAAATGTTTGACCATAGCAAATACATTTTTGCTATTTTCACACTAACCTTCCTCCCTCGCCAATCATTGGCCAAAGCGCCAGGCCACTCTATTGGATGCCTGACGCTTAGAAAGAGGAGCGAGGAGACTCGCGCTGGAGCGGAGGTCGCTGCTGCTCTGAGAGGTACGTTTCTCGGCTGCATCACCCCCCTCGGGTGCCAGAGCCACGATCTGGGTGTGGGGGGTGCCAGAGCGAGCAATGGACACACAGAGCATGGCTCAGGATTGACTTAGAGGCTTGCTATGGGGGCACTATAAAGGAGGGAGGAGCACTGGCGGGGGACCCAAGAAGAGGAGGATCAGGGCTGCTCTGTGCAATAGCATTGCACAGAGCAGGTAAGTATAACATGTTTGTTAAAAAAAAAAGATCAATCTACTATCACTTTAAGGAAGGTCAGAAACCAGAGAAACTCAGAGCTCACATCTACAAAGCTTCATTGCTGTCATTGATACATTTACTCAGCGGCATACCTAGCATATCTGGCACCTGGGGCCTGTCATTTTTTATGACAGATCAAGACCCCCAAAAAAATTTAATAATATGGAGAAATGAAGCAGGATGTGTTAATAGAGGGAAGGCTTAAAGGGGAGCCGTAGCAGAGAAAGAGAAAGCTGGGGGGAGGAGACTGCATCTCACTGAGCTCCCACTCTCTCTGGCACAGCAGGTGCGGGCCCACTAGGGGTTCCATGGCCGCAGAAGATTCTTTACACAGCACTGCCAGGTAGCAGCGTGCTACACAAAAAATGAACTGTCAGGTTGGCCCAGCACTCCCAGTGAGCCCCCACCAAGAGCAGACCTCACCCCCTGCACCCCCATTAGTACACCACTGCATTTACTTTGAGATTACTCTCTTTGTACCAGTAGCTTCAGGCATCTGTCTCCAGGGTCCCACTACAACACTGAGGACCTTCAGGACTCGTTCACACCATGTGCAGAGATGTCACTTTTTCTGCATTTGTTCTGCACGGGTACAAAAAAAACAATTGTCCTCTGAGTGTCCTGTTCACACCACAACTCTGGTATCCCATGCAGATTTTTTTTCTGCACAGGATACAGATTCCTACCCAGAAAAAATCTGCACGTTATACCAGAGTTGTGTTGTGAACAGGGCACATAGAGGAAAATTGTTTTTTTGTTGTGCCCTTGCAGAATATTGCATAAAAACTGACGCCTCTGCACATGGTGTGAACAAGGCCCAAAAATAAAGGAAAAGGGGAAATTTACGCAACTCGCTCTATAGTGATGACAACTCATTGCTGTTAATCTTTTCTTCACACAGAGGCATTTCCAACAAGGTAGCTTACAGCAAGTTTTAATAAAAAAAAAAAGAAAAACTTCTTTCAGAATGGCAGAGGGAGATTAGGGAAGTAAACAAGTGGCTGAGGAGCTGGGGTAGTAAGGAGGGGTTTGGGTTCCTGGAGAACTGGGGCAACTTCTCTGTCGGTTACCAGCTCTATAGAAGGGACGGACTGCACCTAAATGGGGAAGGTGCAGATCTGCTGGGAGTGAAGATGGAGTGAAGATGGCCGAGAAGTTAGAGGGGCTTTTAACCACTTGCAGACCGGACCATTTTGCTGGTCAAAGACCAGACCACTTTTTGCGATTCGGCACTGCGTCGCTTTAACTGACAATTGCGCGGTTGTGCGACGTGGCTCCCTAACAAAATTGACGCCCTTTTTTTCCCACTAATAGAGCTTTCTTTTGGTGGTATTTGATCACCCCTGCGGTTTTTATTTTTTGCGCTATAAACAAAAATAGAGCGACAATTTTGAAAAAAACACATTATTTTTTACTTTTTGTTATAATAAATATCCCCCAAAAATATCTAAAAAAAAAAATTTTTCCCTCAGTTTAGGCCGATACGTATTCTTCTACATATTTTTGGTAAAAAAAATCGCAATAAGCGATTATTGATTGGTTTGCGCAAAAGTTATAGCGTTTACAAAATAGGGATAGTTTTATAGCATTTTTATTAATAATTTTTTATTATTTTTTTTTTTTACTAGTAATGGCGGCGATCAGCGATTTTTATTGTGACTGCGACATTGTGGGGGACCCATCGGACATTTTTGACACATTTTTGGGACCATTGTCATTTATACAGTAATCACTGCTATATAAATGCAGTGATTCCTGTGTAAATGACACTGGCAGTGAAAGGGTTAACCAGTGGGTGGCAGTGTAGGGGTTAAGTGTTCCTAGGGGTGTGTTACTAACTGTAGGGGGGTTGGGCTTTCATTTAGTGAACACTGATCTCTGCTCCAATCACATGGAGCAGAGATCAGCGTCACTAGTTGCTAGGCAGAATGGAGAAATGTTGTTTACACAGCATTTCCTCCATTCGGCCGCTCCGTGAGACGATCGCGGGGATGCCCGCGGCGATTGAGTCCGCGGGTCCCGCGACCAGACTCACGGGGGTCCCGACCAGCGCGGGAGCGCGCCGCCGCCGGCGCGCTCCCGATGGCAGGGCGGCATTGAATATTCTACGTACCTGTATGCCAATATGCCTGCCCGTGCCATTCTGTCGACATACATCGTCGTGCGCTGGTCGGGAAGTGGTTAAACTAGGTGACGAGGGGAGGGGGGTCCAGAGGTAGAGATAGTCGGAGTGGAACATATTCCAGAGGGTAGAATTGGGGGCATTGGTTCGACAGCTCTCATGATTGGCTGGCAACCATTCAAGAGTATTCCCTATATTGCAGGGATAGATAAGGTAAAAAAGGAGGTGGGGTATGCCTGTATATAAAAAATTATGTACAAGTGAATGTGAGAGATGACATCACTAAGGGAGCAAGGAAGGAGGTGGAATCCTTATGAGTGGAGCTACAAAGGGAGGAAACTAAGGGGAAAGTAATAATGGGATTATGCTGTAGGCTCCCTAACCAGAGGGACAGGGCAGAGGTTGACCTCCTATCACAATTTGGATTAGCAGCAAGAATGGGACGTGTCATTATAATGGGGGATTTTAATTATCCAGACATTGACTGGGTGGAAGGAACCACGCATAAGGCTCACCAGTTCCTAAATGACTTGCAGGACATGGGTCAGACGGTAAATGCACCAACTAGAAACAAAGCGTTACTAGACCTACTGATTAGATTACCAACAATACAGACCTGATCACAAATTTGGGAATATGGGGCAATTTAGAAAACAGCGATCACAGGTCATTTATGTTTTAGTATAAATCACTCAAATAGGAAACATAAAGGGAATACAAAGACACTGAATTTCAAAAGAGCCAACTTCCCTAAACTACGATCCTTGCTAGAAGATAATAATTGGGATACAATCTTAGGTACAAAGAAAATGGGTATGCTTTAAGAGCATATTAAATAAGGGCATTAGCAAGTGCATTCCAATGTAAAATAAATTTAAAAGAGCTAATAAAAGTCCTGGGTGGCTTAATTCCAACGTAAAAATGCATATAGCAAATGAGAAGGCCTTCAAAAAATTTACAAAGAATGCAACAAGAAATGTAAGGGTGCAATCAGGGCGGCTAAGAGAGAACACAAAAGGCACATAGGTAAATAAAATGGCAATTAATTATTTAAGTACATAAATAGTAAGAAAGGGAGGTCAGATCATATTGATCCCATAAAGAATGATAAAGGGAATCTGGTTACTAAGGATGGAGAGATGGCGAGGTTTTAAATTTATTCTTCTCCTCAGTCTTCACGAAGGAATCAGGGGGCTTCCGTAACCAAAACTGAAATGTTTATGCTTATGACACATCACAGGAAACACCCTCATTGCTAACAGAGGACAGAATTAGAATTAGACTTGAAAAACGTAACATTAGTCACCGGGACCAGATGGCTTACACCCGAGGGTCCTTAATGAACTCATTCAAGTAATTGCCAGACCATTGTTCCTAATTTTTACAAACAGTCTACTGACTGGAATGGAGAAAAGCCAATGTAGCACCAATATTTTAAAAAGGGCCAAGATACATCCCTGGGAATTCCAGTTAGCCTAAAATCAATTGTATGCAAGCTCTTGGAGGGGATGAAAAGGAATTATATTCAATATTTTAGTAATGACAACAGTACCGTTAGCAGTAATCAGCATGGATTCATGACAAATCGTTCTTGCCAAACCAATATATTAACCTTCTATGAGGAGATGAGCTGATATCTAGATAGAGGAAGGCCTGTAGATGTGGTGTATCTGGATTTTGCAAAAAGCATTTGACACATTTCCCCATAAATGTTTATTGTACAAAGTAAGGTCCGTTGGCATGGACCATAGGGTGAGTACATAGATTGTAAACTGGCTACAGGGATGAGTTCAGAGGGTAGTGATAAATGGGGAGTACTCTGAATGGGCTGAGGTGGAAAGTGGGGTCCCCTAGGGTTCTGTCCTGGGACCAATCCTATTTAATTTATTAATTCATGGGATAAATAGCTCAATCTCTGTATTTGTGAACGATACTAAGCTAATCAGGGCAATAACTTTTCTGCAAGATGTGGAAACCTTGCAAGAAGATCTGAACAAATTAATGGGGTGGGCAAATGAGGTTTAATGTAGAAAAATGTAAAATAATGCATTTGGGTGGCAAAAATATTAATGCAATATACTCACTAGGGGGAGAACCTCTGGGGGAATCTAGGATGCAAAAGGACCTGGGGGTCCTGGCAGATGACAGGCTCACCAAGCTGCTTCAAGAAAAGTAAACAGAATATTGGCTAGACATGTGCAAAAGGAAAAAAATCGTTAAGTTTAGTTTCGTTTTAATTCGTTAATTCATTCATTTCGTTTAGTTATATTCGTTAACTTCCTTAAATTCGTTTTCGGATTTCGTTTAGTTTTCTACCGAATTCGAAAAATCGGCCACATTCAAAAATATTTCAACCAAATTCGAAAATATTTCTACCGGATTCAAAATTATTTCAACATGATTCGACATTATTTCAACCACATTCGAAAATATTTTGTGACCCGATTTTAGGGCCGTGTATCTCGGGGTCACTTGGTGCTAGAAACTCCAAATTTGGATATGTTGTAGTGCTCGTACTATTGTGTTTGCATACCAAATCGGGTCGCAAAATGTTATTAGTTATTAGAGCAGAGAATGACATTTTGCGACCCGATTTTGGGGCCACATATCTCTGGGTCACTTATAGCTAGAAACCCCAAATTTGGTATGCAGGTTTCTAGCACCAAGTGACCCCGAGATACATGGCCCTAAAGTCGGGTCACAAAATATTTTTGAATGTGGTTGAAATAATGTCGAATGCAGTTGAAATAATTTCGAATGCAGTTGAAATAATTTCGAATGCGGTTGAAATAATTTCGAATCATGTCGAATTCATTCGAATTCATTCGTTATATTTCTTTCGTATTCGTTGTAATTTGTTATTTTTTTATTCGGATGCATCCGAATGTCCGAAAGATGCAAAATTTGGCCGAATTTCGATTCGTTACGAAACGAATTGCACAAGCCTAATATTGGCATGCATTAAAAAGGGAATCAACTCCAGAGATAAAACTATAATTCTCCCACTCTACAAGACTGTGGTCTGGCTGCATCTGGAGTATGCTGTCCAGTTCTAGGCACCAGTCCTCAGGAAGGATGTGCTGGAACTGGAATGTCCAACTGGAGTCCAGAGAAGGGCAACAAAACTTATAAAGGGACTGGAGGACCTTAGTTGAGGAAAGGTTACGAGCACTGAACTTGTTCTCTCTGGAGAAGAGGCGCTTGAGGGGATATGATTTCAATGTACAAACACCATACTGGTGTCCCCACAATAGGGATAAAACTTTTCCACGAAAGGGAATTGAATAAGACACGCAGCCATTCACTAAAACTAGAAGAAAAGCTGTTTAACCTTAAACTGCATAGAGGGTTCTTTACTGTAATAATGGTTAGGATGTGGGAATCTCTTCCACAAGCAGTGGTTTCAGCGGGGAGCATTGATAATTTCAAAAAACTATTAGATAAGCATCTGAACGACCACAACATACAGGGATATACAATGTAATACTGACATAAAATCACACACATAGGTTGGACTTGACTTGTGTCTTGTAAATATGTAACTGCTAATACTCAGGTGCTTAGAGTGCCATGGGTGCTTAGGCTCCTAAAAGGTGAAAATTCTGTCCTGTCTGTTCCCAGAAGGCTCTCCTGAACTAAGGGCAATCAATGGATTTTGTGCACTTAGGGGTCCTCCTGCTTCTCCCAATAGGAAAGCCACCACAGCAGAGTCGCCTGGTGTCACATAAGTCCTGACTTGGTTCCCCCTATCCCCCAACTTGTTGGGGAGCAGTACTGTTCCCTAGAAGTGGTGATCACATGCGCCTCCCTCTCCTAGACTATATCCTTACTACTGATGAAGAACCTCCTGCTGTGATGCGATATATTTTATTTATATATCATGGCGGAAGTACTTGGTTTCCATTTGGGATACAGATCTCTGCAAGATGTTCCCTGAAGCCCACAGCAGAGAACATATTAGTCATATACTTAGCTACCCTTATGCCATTTTTGCCCCTTATTGTCCTATTTATTTCATTTTTTTTGCATGCTAGTCTTATATCGAAAACCAATAGGTTAAGTTAAAAAAAGAATAAACTTCAGAAGTGTTGTAATGTATTGTATTGTAAAGTATATCTTAATTTCCAAGCTTGCGTGGTCTTGGTCGCACAATTCTTTTCGTACAAATACCATACTAATTACATAAAAACTGTTTGTTCAGTTGTCGTGCGAGAAATATTTTCATTCTTGTCCCTTCAGATATTTTCTCATGAACTGTTGTGATTGTCTCTCAAAAGCTGTGTACTAGCGATCGGCTTAGAAAGCTGTATTTTTCATCCCATTTTCTCATCATGTGCACTAGGTGTTAGGATAGTTTCTACACAAGTAAATTGTAGATATGTAAGGAAGGACATCTAGTGGCACCCAGAAACATTGGCAGTAGAATTCACATAAGTAATATATATAAGGCATAGTATTACTTTTTCCAAGTAATTATTATTATTATAATAATATAAGATTTATGTAGCAGCAACAGTTTGCACAGCTTTTTACAACATAAAAAGAGGGCAGACAGTACAATTACAATACAATTTTTAGTACAGCAGGAATTAGAGGGCCCTGCTTGTTAGAGCTTGTGGTAATACAGTTGTTAGGTGAGGGCAGGGTGGACCTCTCTGGAGAGGAGGGTTTTCAGGGATTGTCTAAAGTGGACAGAGTAGGAGATAGTCAGGCAGATTGGGGTAGGGAATTCCAGAGGGTGGCAGAGGGATAAGTTCTGGAGGTGAGCATGGGTGGAGGTGACAAGGGAGCTAGAGAGCAGAAGGTTTTGGGAGAAATGAAGAGAGCGGTTTGGTTGATATTTTGAGACTAGGTTAGTGATGTAGCTGGGGGCCGAGTTGTGGATGGCTTTGTAAGTTGTTTTTATTATTTTGAATTTCATTTGTTGGGTGCGGAAGCCAGTGGAGGGAGCAGTGGAGGGTAGCAGACACTGAATGGTTGGTGAGGTAAATGAGTCTAACGGTGGCATTCATGATGGACTGAATGGGGGATAGCCTATGTAAAGGTAATCCAATGAGGAGGGAGTTTTAGTAGTCGAGGTGAGAGATGGCCAGGGAGTGAACTAGAAGCTTGGTGGTGTCATTTCTTAGGAAGGGGTGTATTTTAGAGATATTATTCAGGTTGAGGAGGCCCTGTAATATATACAAGGCAAAGTTATATTTGTCTACTAATCTGCCAGTATTGTAGACATGCTGCCATAATCCAAAGGCAACAGAATAAACAATGATAAGGTATATTTGTAAGATACCCTACTGCAAGTATCCTGTTTAAAATATGTATGTATTTGAGGGTTTCAGGTATATCCTAGGGTAGTAGAGTCTACTGTGGTCTGCATGTATGAGAGCTCTCAAATTTCTTTTGACCCTAGTTCTCCTTTGGGTCACAGAAATGCATTTAGTTCGGCACTCCTGTGACCCGCATATAGCTGATACACACAGATGCCTGACCGGCAGCTTGCTCAGCCTCTCAGAGCGATGCTGAGATCCTGAGCCAGCCGTTCAGCTCCCTCCACAGCCCAGCGCTCCAGTGAGTGCTGGAGGGGCAGAGCAGAGAGCTGGTGACTGACAGTCACTTGCTCGCTGCTCTCTAAAGATGCTACATCCACCTAGGTGAGTATGAATGTTTGTTCTTTTCAAATTCTACACTTACTTTTAAATAACCTTCCCTACAGTATATTAGGGTCACTGTGATGTTTATTATACTTTTCAACAGGAACCAACTTATTAAAATTCTATACTTCTTCTTGATACATGTGCCATGGGTAAGAGGGGCATGCTGTATAATTGTCATAGTATATAAGCAAGTTAATTGCATTTAATAGTTTTCTTTGCCAAGTTTAAACGCAGTAAACCTTGTTTTAACTAAAAAAGAAAAGGCATACATGCTATACCCACTACAAGAGCTGGTGACAGAGGGTAGTGTAGCTGTGCTTTAAGGGAAATAAAGGTCTGAAAGATGTATATAGATTTATATAGAATTTGTTTTGGAAATATCATTATAATACATCACACACATGCAGCCTCTGTTCGTGTTTTAGTGGTCATATGCTAACATATTACCTAAATTTTATCTTAAATTCTCTATTTCTACTTCTATTCTAGGAAATCCAGCAACAACGAGCTGCCCAAAAATTACTGTTTGCTTTCAACCAAATGAAACCCAAAGCAATCCCATATACTCCAAAGTAAGTACTGTGTGTTCAGGCATTGTGTCTATGTGTGTACTACAATAAATAGAAAAAATCTTGTTGATTGAATATAAAATATAAACAGCATAAAGGCTCCTACAACATTATGTTCCTCCCTCCTTCCTAAAAACCATCATCATCACATACCCAAATATTCAAACCTACCCAGACCCACACCCTATAACCCTCCTCCCTAACATAGAAAAACACTATAACCCTCCCATAGGAAGCTGAGACAGAGGTGACTTTATAAATGGAACCCCTGATGTGAATAAATGCACACTAAAGGGACCTAAAGTCCATATAAGTCAAGGGACCCAATAAAAACGGAATAATTGTATGTGGTAACTCTGCACCTTAAGGGCACAATGAGCAAATGCAGTGCACAGCCAACGCCCTGATGATCCAGTGAGGAAAACTAGAGCTATGTAATAAGTGCCAACTATGTCATGAGAGTAAATGCAGCCCATCCAATGTCATCAGGTATGAGTGATGTACTGGTCAAACTCAAATAACAGATAGTCAATATAAGCACCTTCAGACCATGGGTACAATTTAAACCTGAGCCCCTCCAAAGGATTGCATGATTTACCACCAGTACTAATGAGGCATAGTGTACTGGAGACAGAGAGATGGAGCTCAGCAGGCAGGCCAAAAATCATTACACCTTGTTTAAAAGGAACCATTCGTAGTGAGTGTAGCTGGCATGTCCAGTGCTATGCTTGCATCCAAGCCATTGTGGGTATCATACTGCACTAAAGAAAATAAATATACCACGCTAAGTGCCAAAAATGTTAAATAAATATCACATTTGAAACTGACTTTGAAAAAAAATCGCTAAAAGGTCCAATGCAGATAATTTGTTGCAAACATCAATAACCTTGAAGCAATAAAAGTTCCAAATCCCAAGTAAAGTGCTCGTGCTCTACAAAGGGGATAGGAATCCATGCTTGATAAATGCTTGATATGTGCTCACAAGATGGTGCCCCCCACATAGATGTGAACTCACCCCTCCAAGTGGACCAACTATTTCTAGTTTGGTCAAACACGCATGTGGGGCAGTGCCCGTGGATTTTCTGTGGGCTGATGTGGTTTAAACTTAGTTGATTCCTCATATGAGTGGACTCAATAAGGAGTGCCTCAATCCTCTAAGTACTAGCGATGTTTGGGGCAGATGTTCCTCATAAAAATTACAGAAAAAGCCTCATTGAGCAGTAACGTTTACAACATTTATTCCAGGTAAAAAAGAAACATGGTATTAGACTCACATGTAAGGGTGCCTAAAAGCCTGGCACCCAGTGTAAACAGCAGATAAGTTCCCAGGAAATCTGCCCATAAGCAGTGGTAAGCTGCTGCCCCGGTATACTGGTTGATTTCCGGGACCGGAAGTGTGTTGTGATGATGTACTGCCAGTAGAGCCAGTCTACCTGTGTTAGGGGTCAAGGTTACTCAGAGTCCCGCTGCAGCTGTCTCATGGTTCCAGTGTATATCCCACTGTACATCCCACTCTCCATGCGTCTAGGCTCTTGAAGTACTGGCCGGTAATATAGACATGATGAAAATCAGCAGCATGCAATCTACAGTAGTCCCATAGGTCGAAGGTATACAGTGTACTGTTGGCAGCTTATGTCTCATGGATGGACAGTGATTGCAGTAGTATTCAATGGCTCCACTAAGTTCTAATATAGGATCGGATGGTATAATTGGTTGCGGTACATCAGAGAGGGTGTGTGGTGGAGCCCATCCTAGTGTCCGTGTCTACATGTTTTGTTCCAACCCCGGAACTTTTTCAGGACATTTAAGCTCTCTTCCTGTCACAGAGTTATATATCAGTCAGAGCATCGCCTATCAGTTCCAGCTCTTAAAGTGATATACCATAAAAGGGAAAAAGCCCTATCTAAGTTAGTGTATAGTCTCAGATTCCATCACCCACCTTACCATATTAGTGATATGTGTGTACTTCTGCCAAGGTTTTGTGACCTGTAGAGCTGATGAAATATTCTTCCATGGCAGATTTCTGGAGGTTTTCCTCCTCTATTGTCACTCTGTTGGACAGTGGTTTACAATTGAAGAATGCATGGCGGGAAGATTTCGAAAATATAATAACAACACCGGTAATGAAACAGTCCCATCAAACAAGCTGGAGAAGACCATGCTAGCCTTCAGCCACTGGACCTATGAGTATTCAAGAGGGGAATTTCTGGTCCTGGACTTACAAGGTAGATCACTTTGTTTAATGGCTCCTTAATATTATCAGTAACAAAATGTATGTGTTGCTGTCCTTACACCCACTATTATAAATTAACATTTTATTTAACTGGTTGACTTTTAAACAATATTATCTTTAAGGCAAAGCAGAATGTTGCAGATATAATATTTAAAATAGAGATTTGGGGATGCACACATTAACACTCATTTCACACTGGGGCCGCAGCCGCATCAGCACTAAAGTGCTACTAGTTATAGTGGCGCTCTAGTGCTGTTTAAGCTGAGCTTTTCGGGCGCTAGCGGAGCGCTTTTAACCCCAAAGAAGGGGATAAAAACTCCCATGTTGTGGCGCTTCCAAAACGCTTTGGAAGGGCTGCCCATTCATGCCAATGGGCAGGGTATTTTGGGAGCGCTAATTACAGCACTCCCAAACCACCCCAAAGATGCAGCTTGCAGGACTTTTCCTAACGTCCCGCAAGCGCACTGCCCCATTGTGAAAAGTCACACTTGAATTAATGGGAGGCGGTTTTCAGGCACTTGGCAGAGACTATTCCCAGCGCTAAAGCACCTGTAAACCACAAAAGGGTTCTCATAGACTTGACATATTTGGTACCTCTTTATTTGACATAATCTCATTATTTTATATTTTACAAATCTAAAATACAAACAGATTAATTCTCTTCATTCCTCCCAAGACCTCCTGCTCTCTAGCTCCTTTGTCAGCTCCTCCCATGCTCACCTCCAGGACCTCTCCTGAGCCTCTGCCCCCCTCTGGAACCCCCTACCTGAATCTGTCTATCTCCTATTCTGTCCACTTTTAGATGATCCCCAAAAACACTTCACTTTCTCCCATCTCCCACAGTTATTGCCTTTTGTATTTCTTGACCCTCCCTCTTATGCCTTGTACACACGGTCGGAAATTCCGACAGAAAAGGTCCGATCGGATTATATTGTCAGAAAATCCGATCGTGTGTGGGCTCTATCGGACATTTCGGAAATTCCGACGGAAAAAATTTGAGAGCAGGATCTCAAATTTACTGACAAAAAAATCAGATCAGACTTTTTCCGATCGTTTGTAGAGAATTCCGATGAACAAAGTGCCACGCATGCTCAGATTAAATAACTAGACTAAAGCTATTGGCTACTAGCCTCTACGTAGTCCCGTCGTACGCAACGAACGCCACCATGTTCCGAATGATCGGATTTTCCGACAACTTTGTCCCACTGTGTGTATGCTAAACAAGTTTGGCACAAAATCCGTCTGAAAAAATCTGATGGATTTTGTTATCGGAATGTCCGACCGTGGGTACAAGGCATAAGATTGTCAGCTCTGACAAGCAGGGGCCTCTGATTAATCTTGTATTAAAGTATATTGCAATTGTACTGTCTGTACTCATATTGTAAAGCGCTGCATAAACTGTAAGTGACATATAAGTCTTGTATAATAATAACAATAACAGATTTGAAACAGTTATATGAATATATATAAATAATTATGTTATATTAAAGTGGTTGTACACCCTGTACAACCACTTTTACCTACAGGTAAGCCTATATTAAGGCTTACTTGCAGGTGCTTGAAATATCTCCTAAACCTCCACGGTTTAGGAGATATTTACTAAACTGACGAACGGAGATGACTATGGTGCATGCGCCGATGTCATCGGGGCATGTGCCCTTTAGAAAGGGCACATCATGCCATTTCTAATAGGAGACATGCAGTGACTGGATTGACATCATGCAACTCTGGCCAGTCACAGAGCCAGAGTTCACTGCCCTGAAAGGAAGAGGGGCGAAGATGGAAGCTCCCTGCTCGCTGGGACAACGGCGGCAGCGTGGGCTTTGGTGTCAGGTAAGTGACACATAATGGGCTACTATGCGATGCATAGTAGCCCATTATGCTTTAGCTTTGCAGGGAAATAAAGAAGAAGTAAAACCCAACAGGTTTTACTTTCTCTTTAATTATTATTACAAATATGTTATTTTATATTTATGAATATAATATATGAATATCTGAATATGAATATATGAAACAGTTGCTCAAATATCATGTGAAAAATGAACAAAATGCTTAGGTAGCAAAAGGATTACTATAGATAGAAACTTTAATACTATTACCAAAAAGTGTAGATTTCACTCCAATGTCACTCCTGTATTGTAAGTTATGACAAACATTTGTCATATTTGTAGCCCTACAGCTAAAATGTAGACATTCGTACGATTTTCCAAAAATTCATACATTCGGAAAGCATCCAAAATACAAATTTCTATGCTTCCGAATTGTATACGAAATATGAAATTTCGTATACAATTTGAAATATGAAATTTCGTTGACGAATTTCAGATCCAAATTCCGTAACACGTGACTGGTGTTTTGTTGACCAATCAGAGGTTTTCTTCTGCTGCTGAGTGGGGGTTTGGAAAATTACCTTTTTTAATATGGGAGTGGGAGACTGGTAGTCGATGGGAGATTCAGAATCGAACAAAATAAGAATGTTCGTTAATATCATTTTACTATTGTCATAATAATTACGATTATTCGTTATGATGAAGTTAAAAACCCAGGAAGTCAGCACAGCACAGGAATGGTGGGAGCCCCTCATAATGAGCACAGCAGGCATACAAACCCAGGAAGTCAGTACAGGACAGGGATGGTGGGAGCCCCTCATAATGAGCACAGCAGGTGTACAAACCCAGGAAGTCAGCACAGGACAGGGATGGTGGGAGCCCCTCATAATGAGCATAATGAGACAACGCCATATTGAGAAAGGTATTTTTTGCTTTTTAAATTCATCATAACGAACATTCGTAATTGTTACAAAAAGTTAACGAACCTAACAAAAATTCGTATTTTGTACGAATCAAAATTTTATTTCGGACTCAAATTACGAAATACGAATTACCGGCTAATACGAAACGGAACGAAATGAAACAAATTTATTAATGGCGCACATGTCTACTAAAATGTGAAATGTAACTGAAGATCAACTGTTAAAAACCACATTAGAAAATGTTTGTGCTTTATTTTTATTTTTCAAGGCGTTGGGGAAAATTTGACAGATCCATCTGTTATTAAAGCTGGAGAACGCAGGTGAGTCATATATATATAAACTAACTTAGCTAAAAGACACACCCAACTGATAGTATTTTGAAATGAAAAACAAAATCATGTGTTAGGCCAACGTGTGTTCACATGGGCCTTCCTCCATTCGCTCCTATAGAGAGGCATATGTCAGCGGTGACATGTCCACTGACACCCGCTGCTATCCAATCCGATCCTGTCTGTGACATCCAGATGGATGGTGACCCTATTTCCCATCTGCCTGGTGGATCGGATAGGATGAAAACAAACTAGAGGAGAGGGGGACTCTGACAGGTCCGTCTCAGTGCAGTGAATGGAGACAGACCGGTCATCTGCCTACTTAGCGGGGATCAGCAGATCAATCCCCGCTGAGCAAAGCGGAGTCCGCCAGGCAAACTGCCTATGTGAAAGGACCCTTATCCGATCCAACCTGCCAGATGGATAGAAATAGGATCACCATCTGTTGGAATTTCATGGGATCGGATAGCAGCGAGTGTCAGCGGACACTTCACCGCTGACAGGAGTGAATGGAGGCTCTAATCAGGTCTGCCTGAAAAACTGACAGGCAGTCCTGATTGAAAAGCCTGTGTGAAAGGGGCCTAAGGCTGAATATTCCTGTCTAATTATTTTCTAATTTGACTTACTAGAGTTAGTTACATGGCCCTCATAAATGTATTTTTTATCTGCATTCCTTTCCTTATCAAGGTTACTGTGCTTTTCGGTGTATTGTAGTTTTAAAGTATATTTAGAAATAAAATACATAAGGCAGTACCGGAGGCGGCTGGTGCTCAAAATTTTTTTTGGGGAGGGGGGTGCAAATAACGGAAAATTGAATTCAAATACTTACCATAATTTTCCTTTCCTGAAGAGCTCCATGGCAGCTGGGTACAGCTGGGTACAGCTGGGTATAGGCTCCACCCCCCCCCATGCCTCCAGGACTTAACTCATATAAATTTGAGCCTACCTACCGTCTCGGGGTTCTGTAACTAGTCCTACCAAGCTGGGTGGGATCTGTGCTGCCATGGAGCTCGTCGGGAAAGGAAAATTACGGTAAGTATTTGAATTAAATTTTCAGTTTTCCTGACGGCTCCATGTCAGCACAGCTGGGAACTAACTAGCCAAAACAGGGGAGGGATAATGCTACACACTCCTCAATTCTGATTAAAAAAACAGAAGCCAGGATGCTTCGGCCAAACTCAACTGTCATTAAGCCATGAATATGAATATTTTGGTGCCCACGTAGCTGCCTTGCAGATAGTTTCAGACACTCGGTCTGCTGCCACTCTCAAGGTCGAGACCCCTCTAGTGAAGGGTGCCGTGATTCTTGTGTGATATGGATTCTGAAGGCACAAAATTTGAGCACTGACATGATTACCACCCTGTCTGGGAAGTACGCGAGTATGGGTTCTTTAAACCCCAAGGCCACCAATGGTGACTCTCTTCTGGCTGATGTTATTGCCACCAGTAAAGCAGTTTTCAGAGAGGTACCACAGGGAGATTGAAGGCATCTGATGAAATAACGTCCAACAGCAATGGGAGATCCCATTTCGGAAACAACTATTTGAGGTTTCAACAAAATTGCATCTTGAAAAAAAGTATTAGGTGTTTATTAGGTATGCCGGTGAAGGCAGAGATAGATGAAATGTGTGCCTATAGCATACTTACACATAGACCGAAAATCAAGCCACGCCTGAAGACATTTCAGAACAGACTTCTGAAAAGTCCAGCCTAAAATCTTGATCAGCAATAATACTGGGAATTTATGGCATATTCTACTATAGGCACAATGAGCACTGTCCTTTCTTGTTTTGTGCATAGGGGAGACTCTGCCAACACTAGTGCCCACTTTACATGGACCCAGCAGACCCCAGACAAGGCTGTTAGCCTTGACAAAAGCTGCCCTGAGGACCAGCAGCAGGGCTCCCTGGATTATGGGTCATTTAGCCGAGACTCCAGGGATTTCGTCCACTCTAATCCACACATGGACGGATGGCCAGCCCTTTAGACCAGCCAGGTAGAGGATCACACCTAGGTCCTGCGCATAGGAGGAAAAAAGAAGAACGCCGAGGCTGTAGGTGGGCTCAAATTTATATGGGTTACATCATGGAGGCATGGGGGGTGGAGCCTATCCCCAGCTGGGCTGGCATGGAGCCGTCAGGAAAAATACCACCAAAAAGTTATATTTGTGGGGGAAAAAGGACATTTATTTTATTTGTGTACATCGTTGCACGGCTGCACAATTGTCAGTTAAATCAATGCAGCGCTGAATAGCAAAAAATTGATTCCTATCTGTGGCTGATCACAAAAACCTGCCCATGCCCGCTGCAAACATATGCTGATCTGGGTTGTATACGGCTGACCATGGGCATAAGATATTGGAAAAAGATCATCTTATCTTACCTGTTTCTATACCTAACACACTTAAAGAGGAAGTAAACCCTGATTTGTTTACTTCCTCTTTGTCTCCCTGCAAAGGTAAAGCATAATGGGCTACTATGCATCGCATAGTAGCCCAATATGTGTCACTTACCTGACACAGGAGCCAGCGATGTCACCGCTGTCCCCTGTAGTACAGAGCGCATGGGAGCCGCCACTAATGGCATATCGCCGTTAGCAGCTCCATGCTGCTAGCGGCAATAGTGCGCCTGCGCACTGCTGTCTATGGCGCATGCGCCATAGACAGCAGTGCCTGTCTTTTAGTAAATATCTCCTAAACTGTGTAGGTTTAGGAGATGTTTCTTGGACCTACAGGTAAGCCTTAATCTAGGCTTACCTGTAGGTCAAAGTGGTTTGTAAGGGTTTACAAGCACTTTAAGGTAGATGTTAACTACTATGACACAGAGGGGAGCTGACACAGAGGAGGGGGAGCTGACACAGAAGAGGGGGGCTGACACAGAGGAGGGGGAGCTGACACAGAGGAGGGGGAGCTGACACAGAGGAGGGGGAGCTGACACAGAAGAGGGGGGCTGACACAGAGGAAGGGGAGCTGACACAGTAGGGGCGACAAAGAGGAGGGGGAGCTGACACAGAGGAAGAAGAGCTGACACAGAGGAAGGAGAGCTGACACAGAGGAAGGAGAGCTGACACAGAGGAAGGGGAGCTGACACAGAGGAAGGGGAGCTGACACAGAGGAAGGGGAGCTGACACAGAGGAAGGGGTGACACAGAGGAGGAGGGGGTGACACAGAGGAAGGGGGGGTGACACAGAGGAGGGGGTGACACAGAGGAGGGGGTGACACAGAGGAGGGGGTGACAGAGGAGGAGGGGGGTGACACAGAGGAGGAGGGGGTGACACAGAGGAGGAAGGGGAGCTGACACAGAGGAAGGGGAGCTGACACAGAGGAGGGGGTGACACAGAGGAGGGGGGTGACACAGAGGAGGAGGGGGGTGATACAGAGTAGGGGAGTGACACAGAGGAGGAGGGGGGTGACACAGAGGAGGAAGGGGGTGACACAGAGGAGGAGGGGGTGACAGAGGAGGGGGAGCTGACACAGAGGAGGGGGAGCTGACACAGAGGAGGGGGAGCTGACACAGAAGAGGGGGTGACAGAGAGGAGGGGGTGATACAGAGGAGGGGAGTGACACAGAGGAGGAGGGGGGTGACACAGAGGAGGAGGGGGGGGTGACACAGAGGAGGAGGGGGTGACTTAGAGGAGGGGGAGTGACACAGGAGGGGGTGACACAGAGGAGGAGGGGGTGACACAGGAGGGGGTGTGTAATGTTTATGCAGAATCGCTGTGACCCTTAACCCCCTTCTCCTCATGCATGCTGTGGGAGGGGCTATACCAGGAAGTCATGCACAGTGTGTGTGGGACTGGAAGCAGCCGCATGATACTGAGAGGGAAATCTGTTGTATATTAATCCTCCATGTAAGAATATACATCGCTTTCTGAGTGAATAATAAACCCTTCCCTGGTTAAGAATTGCATCCAGCCTGTGTGTAACTTGCCGAGCAGACACTGGCAGCATTGCTAGCAACACCCTGAGAGACCCTGTGTCAAATGGGCATAACAGTGGCGACAAGGATTGTGGATTTTAGCACATATGGCTTTCATAGGGTTTATTCAACCATTTGATCCTGCTGCTGAATCATGGAGCTCCTGGGTGGAGAGGCTGGAGCAGTATATGGAAGCAAATAGTGTGGCTGTAGAAAAGAAAGTTGCAGTTTTCCTCACAGCATTGGGTCAGGCTGCATATGGCACTCTCAGAAATGTAATTTCTCCAGACAAGCCGGCCTCTAAGCCCCTGCCTGAGTTAATTCAGAGTCTACATGAGCACTACAACCCAAAGCCGTTAGAAATCGCAGAGCGGTTTAAATTCTACAGTAGGAGGCAGCATGCTGGGGAGGATCTAAAGACTTATATCATTGCTTTATGTAAACTAGCTGCCACTTGCCAGTTTGGAGACTACCTGCAGACGGCTCTCCGCGACATGTTTGTCATGGGACTTTACGACCCAGCCATACAGAAACGTTTACTCACAGAAACAGACTTGACTCTGATGAAAGCCACAGACACTGTTACAGTCATGGAGTTGGCTACACGGGATGCCACCCTACTGAAGGCACCACCTGAACCTCCTGCAAGCCAGGGAGAGGAAATATTCCACACTGCTATCGCCCGACACCCAAGACAGCCGTCGCCAAATCAACCTAAACCTCACCACCCTAATTCTTCTGTCTCTAGGATACCAACTTGCTACCGTTGTGGTAACACTTCTCACAGTGCACCTGCTTGCAAGTTTAAGGATGTCATTTGTTTTCTTTGTGGAAAGACTGGTCATATTAGGCGTGTTTGCCACAGCTCACACTCCCCGAACACTACCACAAAGGTAGACATAAACAGACATCTCATGTGAATACTGACAAGAACGGCTCCAGCTCTGATGAGAAGACCTGTGTCCAGCATGTTGGACTGTTTCGGGTAGCTGGGAACACTCCTGCGATAAAAGTGGATGTCACACTCGATGGCTGTCCTCTCTCCATGGATGTTGATACAGGGGCAGCTGTGTCTGTCCTTTCATGGACTGATTTAAAGGCATCGGGTCAGTAAAGGAGGTCCTCCGCTCTATGGTAGGGACTGGATCAAAGCCCTGGGAATGCCCCCTCTTGCCATTGCCCAATGTACATTGCTTTCTGAGGTAGACCATTGGGTGGAATCCCTGAAGTCACACTTTAAGGAGGTTTTTGAGAACTTATTGGGCTCGGTAAAAAAAAAAAATGGCCCACCTTATCTTTAAGCCTGGTGCTTCACCTCGTTTTGTAAGGCAAGATCAGTGCCCTTTGCCTTGCGGAAGAAAGTGGAAGCAGAGCTGGACCATCTATTGGCTGAAAAGATCATAACTAAAGTTGATAGAAGTGAATGGGCATCACCAATTGTGCCTGTCAAGAAAAAGAATGGAGACATTAGAATTTGTCGGGATTTCAGGGTTGCCCTGAACAACCAACTTCTTGTGGATCAATACCCGTTGCCTCGACTTGAAGATCTATTTGGCTCACTGGCTGGGGGGCAAAAATTTACAAAAATAGACTTAAAGAAGGGTTACCTGCAACTGCAAGTACACCCAAATTCACGCCATCTGTTGAACATTAACACCCATAAAGGATTATTCCAATATAACCGCATGGTTTTTGGCATAGCCCCAGCTCCAGCCATCTGGCAGCGGATCATGGATAAGGGTCCTGGCATGCATACCTTTCACCTAATGTTTACTAGATGACATGCTCATTACTGGTCCCACTGATGAAGAACACAGAACGAATGTTGAAGCTGTGCCAGAGAGACTCCAACGGTATGGTTTACGTGCCAATCTTTCAAAATGCAAATTTTTCAAGTCTCAACTGGAATTTTGTGCCCACACTGTGGACCAACATGGGTTACACACTACTGAAGAAAAGGTGAAAGCCCTTACCCATGCCCCTACTCACCAGAATGTCACAGAGCTCAGGTCCTACCTTGGCCTTCTAAATTACTACCACCGTTTCTTGCTGAACCTAGCACACCAGCTCTACCCATTACATTGCTTACTGGATACAAGAGCTAAATGAATATGGACAGACAAATATAAAGAAGCTTTTCTGCTTTCTAAAGAGCTCATTCTGTCCTCTCAGGTTCTGGTCCACTACAATTTAAAGAAACACGTCACCTTGGCTTGTGATGCCTCACCTTATGGACTGGGTGCTGTGCTTTCCCATGTCATGCCAGATGGCACGGAGCGCCCCATTTCTTTTGCCTCCAGGTCTTTAACCTCAGCAGAACTAAACTACTCCCAGATAGACAAGAAAGCTTTGGCCATTGTATGGGCCACAAAAAAAATTCACACATACATCTATGGATGGGAGTTCACACTTATCACTGACCACAAACCTCTGTTGTCCATACTGAATCCTGAGAAAATAATTTCTACAACAATCGCATCTCGCTTACAAAGGTATGCTTTATTCTTGGGAGGTTATACTTATTCTATCAGATACCGCTCCCACGAGGCCCATGGCAATGCAGATGCATTTTCCAGATTGCCAATTGGAGACCACCCACCTGGAGACATACGCATAGTGGAAATACACAGGCCACGGTCCTGTATGTCCACCTCCCTAATTGCCAGACATACAGCCGCAGATCCCATCCTGTCTCTGATATTCTCGTATGTTCAGGCTGGATGGCCCAGGTGAATTTCGTCCGTACATTACCAGAAAATGTGAGCTTGTGACTAATGCTGGTTGCCTACAGTGGGGCAATAGAGTGATTATACCTCAGTGTTTGCAACCAACCATGCTAAGGATACTGCATGAAGGCCATCCTGGCGTGGTGCGCATGAAGCAGCGAGCCCGGAGCTATGTTTGGTGTCCACAAATGGATAAAGCAATTGAAGATTATGTGGCTCAATGTCCTGAGTGCTGTCAAGCTCAGCGACCCCAAAAGAAATGAACCCTGCTACCTTGGCCGTGGCCGACAGACCCATGGTCAAGACACCATCTTGATTTTGCTGGCCCAATCCAGGGTAAAATGTATTTGATCATGGTAGATGCACATTCAAAATGGCCGGAGGTATTTCAAATGCCTTCTACTACCTCAGCTGCTACCATTCTAGTCTTAAGGAAGCTCTTTGCTCAGGATGGCTTGCCAACAGCCATAGTCTCGGACAATGGAACTCAATTTACATTGCATGAGTTTCAATCCTTCCTCAGTGCCTTGATCATCCAACACTACAAAACAGCTCCTTATCACCCAGCCTCGAATGGGCTGGCAGAACGGTTTGTGCAGACGTTTAAGAAGCACTTACTGTCCACTCTGGACCAGATCGGACTGTCAGAGTAGAAGATGCTGGACTTCTTGACCCTGTACACAAAACACAAACACAAAACACGCTACTAATGGGCTGTCCCCTGCTTTTCTTATGTTTGGCAGGCATCTCCGCACCAAACTGGATTTAGTCCGTCCACAGGAAAAGTCACCAACACCTCCTCCACCAGGCCATCCTGGATTCCGTGCCGGTGATCTTGTATGGTTTTGGAGTTACAGAGGTTTGCCTCATTGGCTTCCTGGCATAATTGATGGACCTCTTGATAGAAGAATGTACCTTGTTTGCCTGGAGAATGGTGTTTATGTTCGACGACACCTTTCACAATTGAGGAAGCTCATTTGCCGACCACTAGAAACAAACCCGACCCCTCTTTCTAACCAACCACCAGAGTCTACTCAGGGCTCTACTAGTGACATATGGCATGGTGTCTGGCATGATCCCACAAGTTCACAACAGTGACCATATTCCTGAGGAGTCCGGACATGTGCCTGGAGTCGCAGAGACTGATTGGTCTGTTGGACACCCACTGACATCTCCAGAACCCTTGACCGACTCTATCCCTTCCAGTGCTGTGCCACTTCGTAAGTCTGCCCGCTAAAGACATCAGACTGCTCTTTGGCAAAGCACTGAAATCTTACGGGATAGGAAACTGAGAAAAAGGGCTCCTGAAGTGCTGCGGGAGCCACAGGACTGTGTTGAAGATACTACTTGCTGAACTGATCCTGTTTGCCTTGTTCTTTATGTGTTGTGTAATTTTTCTCTTGTTATATATATATATATATATATATATATATATATATATATATTTTATGTTTTATTCTTTTTCTTCGAGAAAAAGAGGAGGTGTAATGTTTATGCAGAATCACTGTGATCCTTAACCCCTTTCTCCTGATGCATGCTGAGGGAGGGGCTATACCAGGAAGTCATGCACAGTGTGTGTGGGACTGAAAGCAGCAGCATGATACTGAGAGGGAGATCTGTTTATATTAATCCTCCATGTAAAAAATGTACATCGCATTTTGAGTGAGTAATAAACTCTTCCCTGGTTAAGAAGTCCATCCAGCCTGTGTGTAACTTGCTGAGCAGACACTGGCAGCATTGCTAGCAACACCCTGAGAGACCCTGTGTCAAAGGGACATAACAGGGTGATACAGAGGAAGGGAGGTGACACAGAGGAGGAGGGGGTGACACAGGAGGGGGTGATACAGAGTAAGGGGGAGTGACACAGAGGAGGAGGGGGTGACACGGAGAAGTAGGGGGTGACAGAGGAGGGGGAGTGACACAGGAGGGGGTGACATAGAGGAGGAGGGAGTGACACAGGAGAGGGTGATACAGAAGAAGGGAGTGACAGAGGAAGGGGGTGACACAGATGAAGGAGGGTGACACAGAGGAGGAGGGGGTGACACAGAGGAGGAGGGGGAGACACAGGAGGGGGTGACACAGAGGAGGAGGGGGTGACACAGGAGGGGGTGATAGAGAGAAAGGGGGGTGACAGAGAGAAAGGGGGGTGACACAGAGGAGGGGTGATACAGAGGAAGGGGGTGACACAGAGGAGGGGGTGACACAGATAAGGAGGATGTGACACAGGAGGGGGTGATAGAGAGGAAGGGGGGTGACATAGAGGAGGGGGGTGACACAGAGGAGGAGAGGGTGATACAGAGGAAGGGGGGTGACAGAGGAGGGGGTGACACAGGAGGGGGTGATACAGAGGAATGGGGTGACACAGAGGAGGGGGGGTGACACAGATGAGGAGGGGGTGACACAGGAGGGGGTGATACAGAGGAGGGGGGTTACACGGAGGGGGAATGACACAGAGGAGGAGGGGGGTGACACAGGAGGGGGTGATAGAGGAAGGGGGTGACACAGAGGAGGAGGGGGTGATACAGAGGGAGGGGGATGACACAGAGGAAGAGGGGTGACACAGAGGAGGAGGGTAAGCTGACAGAGCAGATGAGACCTCAGGAGACACACATCGTGAGGCAGGACTCCGGGAGCAAGCAGGCGCGATTATCAAATCCACAGTGCAGTACCGCCCCCACCCCCACCTCCACACATGACCAGCACCAGCTCCGCAGGGCTATTCACAGACCCCCATGTTTGCCGCTCGGCCCGCCCTGTCCCGCACATGGCCCGTTCGGCCAATCGCAGGGCACCCGCTGGCTCAGAGCGCACCGCTGTGTGATAGTGATAGCGGGCACAGGATGATGCGCGCAGCCCCTTTAGATGTTGCGGCCATGGACAGAGATCTGCCTGCCACTGGCCATAGGACCGTGGAATCTGTGCCCGGGTTTCCAGCAGGTGGAAACCTGGGCACATGTGTCAAAACCCAGACTGTCTGGGTCAAAACTGGACAGGTGACAACCCTACTCTGCCCCCTGTACACAGCCTGCACCTACCTTTCTTCCTCTTCATTGTCCAACGGTCAGTGGGAGGATGATGAAGATGAGGCGTTAAATGTCCTGGCATGTCCTCCGATCTGTCACTTCTCCAAGTTTTCCTGTTCTCCCAGCAGCAGCATCTTCAACTAGGCCTCGCTCGGGCCTGCATTCCATCCAAGCTGCGGCAACATTACTTCCAGCTTCTCACTGGCAGAGAGAAACCGGAAGTGACATCAGAGCGGAAAGCACCGCCCACGTTCTACGGCGGTGCCAAGCAACATACAGCAAGGAGAATGACACTATGAGAGTGTAGAGGTGCACTGCATAGCACCACAAAGCAGCAGAAAACCCTGCAAATTAAGTGTCTAGTCTGCAATCACGTGATTGCATTGGCGTCATTGCTTCCCATAGTGCACTGTGTCCTGCACCCGACTGGGGGGGGGGGTGTGCCCATACATCCCCTATAGACGGGCCGCCACTGGTCAGTACTGTTTAACTGCAAACCTAATAGCATATAATGACATATATTTCAATGGTATCTAAACCCAAGAACAAAAATTTAATATATTGTGGTCTACCGGTCCATAGATGTGGTGGCTGTTTTTTTTGTTTTTTTTTTGGTTAACAACATTTTATGCTAGTACATAAAATATCTGTTGATCTTGTCAGAAGTATGTTGTCCTTGTACCTTCCTGTGCACGGAACTGGAATCTCAATCAGGAGAGCAGCCTAGGGTGGCAGCGTTGCTCCTCTCTGAATACATTTTCACCCTAGGACAGGACAGGTGTAAGGAGGTGGGGTCTCTGTGTCCTGCCACTAGGTGGCGCCCTTTCCTAACATATATATAGGTGTGCTTTAGCCAGAGGGGAGTTCAGGTATACAGTCAGTGGAGAGGCATGGAGTATTTGGGTCTGGCCCCTATGAGATATGGTGGAGACTTGGCTGCAGCTATATAGCCTACCATGAACATAGTATTCCCTGGCTGGGAAATGCCTTGGAGTTCTGTTTCTACCAGTTGGGCTTAGGGATAGGAAAAGGACGAAAGACTGTCCACTATAAGAAGTGCTAATATCCGCCTCTGGAATTGTGTGTACTACAGTCGCACAAAGTAAAGCATTAGAAAAGCACTCTAGACTTGTCCCTTACTTTCACTGGTGGCCTATTCCAAAACTGATCCCCGACTAAGCAATGGAGAGCAGGATAATGTGCTGTGCAAATTATTTGTGCATGCTAAGGTGGAACTGATATTCTATTACTACCTCCGAGAGTGGTGCTCACACCAGCTGTGGACTGAAAACCTGCCGATGGCACCCCAGGATGCAATAAGTGTCCTACGTTCTCTTGGCCTCGCCGACAAGTGTGTTACTTACAGAATAACTAGGTGAAAATAAAGGAAATAATTTTTCTGAACAAAGGAAACAAATGCAACCACCACACCTAAAGGGTAGCATTTAGGGGTATAACTATGGTTTGAGTGTTACTGGACTGAAAAAAATATCTTCTGTACACTCATATGCAGTACATTGCTAGGATTTTAGCTAACTTTAATTTAGATAGTTACATGCTATTGTTTGTGTTGAAACAGAAATATCTCACTTAAGACTAGTAACCTTGTTATATCTAATATACACATTGAGAGAAGACTTTCTGTTGCATTGCCTTCAACTGGCATTATCTTTCCCTTGTCACTTGATTATAACAACAAGACACTAAAACACATACAAATTATTATAAAAAAAACAAAAAAACTGGATAAGTATTCAACCAGGTGTACCAAATTTTCCCCATATTTTCACTAATATGATTAGTTCATATGATCCATCGAATGGCCATAATGTGGTATTTTTCTTTTTAAATACTTCAATTAGGAAAGTACTGCATTATCTCCAATGGATGGAGCTGACGTTCATATGAAACATTTATTACGGCTTGGAGAATACCTGTGACATTCGTCCAGCAAATTATTTATGAATAGACCCATACTGTGCTGAAATGGAAATGGTCTTAAGCCAGTTTATGGTTCCTTTCTTACTTACTTTATTCCTTATGACATGTCTTTCTTACTCTTGTCCAGATCGAATGACATGGTATTTGGACCAGCCAACCTCGGGGATGATGCCATTAAAAACTTCTGTGCCAACCACCAATGTAACACATGCTGCAAGCATTTAAAACTTCCAGGTAAGGTATACTTAATGAGTGCACCTGAAGGCAGTATGGGGGAACTGTTGCTTTGTAAATTAATTGCTGGTTAAAGATACCACTCCTCATATCTACACTGATATGACAGCACAATCATTTTTTGTTATTTAATGTACATTATGAACAAGTAAGGTCCATGTCATTAGCCAACCTGCAGAATACACCTCTCCTATAGCAATGAATAGGGCCATGGTGAGCATGAGCGTCAAGAAAAGGAACACTGACACTTTCTGTAAAAAAGCTGGGCAGTGCTGTGCAGAGCCATATATGAAGATCTCTGGAATGGGGAAGAAGTATTAAACATGGCATGCTGCATTAAGGGGGTAGAGAGGATTTGTTAAAGGACTTCAAAGTTCTTCAGAAGTGTTTGCCATGGGCCCTATGTGATCTCATGATACTTATCTCATGTTCAATTTACAACATACAGCATATATTGCTCAGGTGTGTTTTTTTCCGTATTTTCATGCACTCCAAGGAAAAACTGAACATGCACAGTTGTCCTTGTTTTTGCATAGTCACCCCTATGCTTTGAAATTGACTAGCACTGCATTTCATAGGGCTGCATGCTAACAGGGGTCACAAGGTGTCAGCATTGCCACCCTCTAAATCAGTGGTGGTCAACTTACATGATGCAGGGGGCCTCATATGTGGTCCCTCACATCACCAAAGGACCGTACACATTGGTGTGCGTAGCCTATTGCATTAGTGCGTGCACCCCGGAGCACAATGACACATGCATGTATATCAGCAGAGCAATGGACAGTGTCAGTAGAGCAGAGATTGGTGTCAGAAGAGCAGAGATTGGTGTCAGTAGGGCAGTGGAAGGTGTCAGTAGTTTTTTATTTGTATTATTTTTTACAATTTAGATTTTTTAATTATTGTTTACAGTTCTATTTTTTTTTATTATTTGTTTACAATCATTTTAGGAGACCTGTTTGGGGTGGGGGGGGGGGTCGGTTTTTTTAGAGACAGGGAAAGGGACTGAGGACAGAGCTTCCCCAGTCCCTTTCTCTGCAGCCTTCGCTGCCCTGAGCAGTGAAGGAATGGGAAGTGCTCTGTGCTCAACAGCATAGTTTACTATGCTTCAGTTAAGAATGAACACAGGTGCGCTCGGTACAGATACCTCACTGTGTTCATTCAGAAAAAGAAGGTGCCGGTAAAGGAAATATTTACTGGCCCCTTCCCCCACCCTTCATCCTGAAACATCCCCCATTGGAGCCAGAGGGAGAGGGGAAGAGGGAAGCTGGCAGCACTGCAGAGGGGAGACCTTCTTGATGGCTGCATAATAAATACCAGAGGGCCCCAGGATGGTTACCAAGGATCTAGATCAAGCTTAGATAGAAGATGCTATGGCTTTTACCATAAACCAAAAAATGTTTCCTCATATTCAAGAACAAAATTTTCTTATTCAGTAACACTGTTGAAACATAATAATAAAGTGCAGTTTTTGGTTAAATCGAGAATTGTCTTTTGGGGATCTGCATGGTACAGCAAAATACTCCTATGAGAAGGCTATAGATGTGCAGTTATTTTTAGCCTGAATGAAAGAAAATTTGCAGATTTCTCCATCTACACAAATGAGGTAGATGGAGGAATTTCTCGCACCCGGAAATTATAATATTAATAATATAATATTCTTACAGTGGGACCTGCTGCTGTCATGAATACATTGATCTGCAGCAACAGCTGCTTGGCTGCAGCCACAGATTGACAAAAGCTTTTTAGCATGTTCCTTAAACAGAAGTCAATCGACTTCTGTTGAGGGTTTACTAGAGCTTTAACCCTTTCGTACCGGCTGGACACATACAGTATATGCGGCCTTACGGAGGTGGGCTTTTTTCCCTGTGGCCGCATATATGAGTGCCTCCCTTTGTGCTGGGAGCGCGTACTAATGATTGGGACCTGGGACTGTCGGTTATGGGTCACACACTGATCGAAATTCAGATGGGTCCCGCTGACCCACCCAGATTTCAATAAGCCTATGCCCAACTTTAGATAGAAGCTGACCCTTAGCCCTTGTACACACGGTCGGACATTCTGACAACCAAATCCGTTGGATTTTGTCTGACGGATTTTGTCCGAAACTGTTGCATACACGCGGTCGGACAAAGTTGTTGGAAAATCCGATTGTACATAATGTAATGACGTTATTTTGTTACGACGGGACTACGTTCAGGCTAGTAGCCAATAGCTTTGGTCTAGGAATTTGATCTGAGCATGGCACTTTGTCCGTCGGAGTAGGCTACACATGATCGGAGTATGTCCGATCGGAGCATTTTGTCGGAAAATTTTACCGGCAAGTTGGAAAAGTTGGTCCGTCGGATATTCCGACGGAAACAGTCCGATGGAGCCCACACACAGTTGGAATATCCGTCAAAACGGTCCGATAGGACACATTCTGTTGGAATCTCCGACCGTGTGTACAAGGGCTAAGGCACAGAGCAGGTTGAGTGTTGGTGAATAGCAGCTTCCACTTGAAGCTTCTTACATAGGCATCCTGGCTTTTTGATAGTGTTCATTACACTTCGTACTATTGTGCAATGTGCATTTATAAATTTTTCTACAGGAGCTTAAAAATCATTGCACTGTTGATCAACAGATCATTGGTGCAATGTCAGGCTCCTGCACAGTCTTCCTCCATTCTCCAACTTTGTGCCTGTACTTCTGTATGGGCTTTTTGTTACAAAGCCAGAAGAATAGATTAACCCTTTCATACCTACAGGTAATCTAAATGCCTAAACTCAAGTTTGCAAGTTTGACACGTGTTAGTAAAACTGTACATATCGTCACAACTACTTAGTATATCCAGATAGATTATCCCTTGTTTTTTTCAGAACAAATTGGGCTTTCTTTTGGTGGTAAATGGTAATGGTATCTCCTTATTTTTTTGTTTTATTATCTAAGGAAAACTTGGCCAAAATAGTAAAAATAAATATTTTTTTATTCAGCTGTATATTTCTTGCTATTTTCATAATTTACCACCAAAGTACTACCCAAATTAAATTCTCCTGCTCTTGCCGATCGCAGCAATACCACATATGTGGTATATGTTGTTGTTTGTACCTGTAGTACAGCCCAGAAATAATGGTGAGCATTTTGCATTAAAAAACATTTTTTTTATTCTACACAAAATATGCTGTGACCTTTGATCCCGATCTTCACCTTTTGACCTTAATGCTAAGAAAAACCCGGGCAACCTTGGTCCTTTTATTTTATTTTTCTCAATTTTTAGCTTTATATTTACATTTAAAAATTTTTTTTTACACACTTGTATTGTTTATTGCCTCTCCTGCAAGAAAAGGAAGATACAATGTATCATTCTCTTCATTCAGAAAAGGAAGGAAACCAGGTTCGGGCTCACAGTGACTGATCACTGTGATAGCCAATCAGAGGCTACCGCAACGATCAGGTGACCCACAGAACCCACAGTCCCAGGTCCTGATCGTTAGTACGCGCTCCCAGCACAAAGGGAGGTACTCATATATGTGGCCCCACAGAAAAAAGCCCACTTCCGTGAGGCCGCATATACTGTATGTCCCTGGTTGGTACGAAGGGGTTAAAGCAGTAGTAAACCCTCCTTGGTCATTTTTACCTACAGGTAAGACTATAATAATACTTACCTGTAGGTAAAATGAATATCTACTAAATGCACACAGTTTAGGAGATATTCCCCCTGGATGCAGCCAGTTACGTCACCGACACATGCGCTCTGAAAGTCTGGCATACCTTGCCAGACCTTCAGAGCTTTGTGCCAGAACTGAAGGCTCCTGTGTGCATGCAGGAGTGACGTCTTCGCGGCTCTGAAGCATGCAAACCCGGAAAAGAAAGACCGGGGAAAGATGTCAGACCTTTCAGCAGTGACAGCACAGCGCTGGAGGGCTTTGTTCCAAGGTGAGTATTTCGTAATGTGCTAGTATTCGATGCATACTAGCACATTATGCCATTGCCTTACCGGTGGTTTTGTTTTTGTTTTTTTATTTTACAACAGCTACAAGTTCAATAAAGCTCCATGTCTGTCTGCTGCAGTGGTTGTTTTTTTTTCATACACAGATCCCTGTGAATAAATGATGCAGCTGTACTGGCAGAGCCCCACACAGCCATGCTGTTTTTAAAATGTGATGGCAGGTGCAGGGAGAGTGTGCCCTGCCCCCTGTCACAGTGTGGGGGGGGTTGAGGATGTAACATGTTTAAAAGGTGAATCTATCATTTAAGTTATGCACAACCCTATACCTTTCAACATCCTAATGATAAGTTAGATCATTGAATCCCTATCTCATTTTTCTTAAAAAAAGAAGTATAGGTTGTATTTTATTTTTAAGAATCATACTTACCTAGCTGGATGCTACATCTGTCCCCACCGCCTCTAAGACTGAGAACCGAGCAATCAAATACTGCTGATCACTTGGTTCTCGGAGCTCCCTGAGCAGAGAGCTGCTGACTGTCAGTCACCATTGCCTGCTCTTCCTTCTTCTCACTCACTGGGGCGATGGGTAGATAGTGTCCGCTGTGCACAGCACACACAGATTCCGAAAATACCCGAAGATGAACGGCGCCTGCACCGTGAGTCCAGGTTCTAGCCCCACCATCCAAGTGGACATAGAGTTGGAATAAAAAGAGCCGAGTGCAGCGAGGCCGAGCCCGAAGCGTAGCGCCCGAAGCGTGGCGAGCGAAGCGTGCCCGCGAGGGGCCCTCTAATTTTGCCAGACTATGTCTGCCTGGATGGTGGGGCTACCACCTCGACTCACGGCGCAGGCAGGCGCCGTTCATCTTCGGAGATTTTGCAAAGCTTCTTCTGCTCCGTACTGCGCAAGTACGGGGCGGACAGTATCCAATGGCAGGACAGGGGGCTTCTAATTTTGCCAGCCTATGTTCGCCTGGATGGTGGGCTACCACCTCGACTCACGGCGCAGGCAGGCAGGCACCGTTCATCTTCGGAGATTTTGCGAAGCTTCTTCTGCTCCGTACTGCGCAAGTACAGGGCGTTTAGTATCCGATGGCAGGACACTATATGCCAGAACACCGGCTCAGGTCCAGGCATGTGGGTGGATCCCAACCTTATGGTCGCGATCTTGTCCGAGCCTAGACCAGCTCTCCGACATCAGCCCACAGTGGGCTTCAGCCTTCTGTCTGCTGAAAACGAGTCACAGGAGTGCAGAACAAACTTTGGTTGTACTTCTCCTTTAAAACTAGCTCCAGTTGGATTATGTTTGCTCAAAATCTTAATGACTGTCCTCTTCACCGTCCAAAATTTAGGCCCTCCCTTCATATTATAGGCAGTTGAATAGCATTCTTAATTTGTTGCGTTATGTGTGGGTATGGTTGTATGCTTTTTTGTTTTACTTTGATGTTACATAGTATTTGAATGCATGTCTGCTAAAAAAGATCATATTTATCTCCTCAGAGATAAAAAGGAACGACTATGTTGTAGATGAAGCTTTGCTCCGAGGAAGCGCTCTACTCATTAATGAGAGTCATGGGACAGAAAGGCCAATCCAGCAATCTCTAAGGGAAGATCAATCATGTTAACCTGAAAAAGACTATTTCCTAAGCTTTCCACTGCCCTAGAATATTGGCCTGGTGAACGTGCCATTTGTAGGTCTTTTTCATTGTTTGCTATAATATTTTTCAAAGAAAGATTTTTTTTTTTTATTGAGGAATACATTGTTTTAGTCTTCTATAAAATGTTCTTTTTTTAAATGTTGATGTAAATATTTGTCTATGGATTCATTCCATATACTGTGTAATACTGTAATTTTTGGTCAAATAAAAGGTCTAATTTTTGTAAAGGTTTGCCAGTGTAATTTCTATACTACAGATGGATATATGTCTGTACTGTACAGGTACTCATTATGACATCATAGCAGGTTTTCTTTTTTTACATGCAGTAAGTTAACCTGTACGTTCGTATGAAAGTTTACCAGTATATGGCCAACTTAAAGTGGAACTAAACCCTCCTATCCTTTACAGTCAAGGAAGCTGCCGTCTGGTCTCTGTTTGATCTGCAGTTGCCATGATGCTGCACATGTGATCAGTTATGTCACCAGCGATTTCATGGTTTGACAGTTGGGTTGGGGGCACAAGTAAATGTGACAGTTCTCATTCCTGTCATGCCTTGAATGTAACTGTTTTGAGAAATAGTTATATTGATAGAAAACACAGAAAATCTATTTTTTGGGACTTTTTAAAAGTGCATACATATACAAAAGGAGAAATATATAGAAAAAAATAAAATAATATATATATATATATCTATATATATATATATATATATATATATATATATATATATATATATATATATATATATATATATATATATATTTCTCCTTTTTTATATGTATGCGCTTAAAAAGTCCCCAAAAAATAGATTTTTCTGTGATTTTCTGTGTACTTTAAGAGGGATGTGGCGCTTTCAAAATGAATTTTTCCTTTAGACTTGCTCTATAACTACATTTCTCCTTTGTGAGTTATATTGATAGGTTTAGTTCTCCTTTAAAGTGGAACTTTAGTCAGAAAATGAAGTCCTGCTAGATGACTTCAGGTTGGCCCCTTTTGCAGGTATAGATATGTAAAACATTAAAAATAAGTGCCTATACAGTTTAAAATCCAGTAATACAATGTCACACCCTGCTCTGCACATGCTCAGTTGCTCTCCATTTTTTGGCATTGGGGAGTGGTCGGCTGACAGCCTTAAAGCTTAATTAAAATCCTTTATGGCCAAGGAAGCTGCCTCTGTTTGATCTGCAACTGCCTTGGTGCTGCACATGTGATCAGTTATGACACCAGCCATTTGATGGTTTGACAGTTTGGTTGAGGGCACAAGCAAATGTGACAGTTAGCAATCCGGGCATTCCAGCAATGTAACTGTTTTTTGAAACGGGTAAATCTATGGGTTTAGTTCCACTTTATGATTCACTTCAGGGACTCTGGGCTTACGCCGTACGCCAGTATGAACCCAGCCTTAAGGAGTCATTCCAGCTCTTCTATGCTACAAATGGACACCTTATCATATGCCACAGCTACCCTTATCTGAACTATAATACAGATCCAAACAAAGGCTGTCAACCTGAACTTAGCTTAAATAAATACATCCAAACTGCCTGATAAATGCATCATCTAGTTTTTGTTCCCTGTTTGATTACTGTGTTTATTTGTAGTAGATACTACCCTGCAACCGCACAAAAACACGTTAGGGCTGTTATCTGTCACAACTAAAGCTCACATGGAGGTTGCTATTTACTGATTCCTGAAAGTGTTTATAGTGCTACATCATATGTTGGCAATACAGTATACACTGATGTAACTGTTTGAAGCTGTCATCACTTCCAGTAGTTGGGCAATGGCAGGTCTGGGGTGGGAGCCTTGGAGGCAACAAGTAACAGCTGTCATTACAGGCATAGCTCCTAACTGTCCCTGATTTTGAGGGACTGTCCCTGGTTTGGAGCAATGTCTCTCTACCCCTCATTCCTTCTCATTTGTCCCTCATTTTGCTATGATCTATATAGTTGAATATAAAATGCACTTTTCATCTCTCAAAAATTGTTTCCCAGTGCTAAACCTTTTATCCAATTTCTAAATTGCTGCATTTGTACATTTAAAAAAAACAATATAAAAGGAATAGTAGTGGGAAAAAAAAACCCTTGTGGATTTAATTAACCTTTTATTTTGGTTCATTTTCCTTTAAGGGGGTGTGGCAAGGGCATGTCCTATGCCTACATACGTTTGCTAGTAGGTGTCCCTCATTCCCAAAGCCGGATTAACATAGGGGCTATTGGAGCTGCAGCTCCAGGCCCCTTACCTTAAGATAGGCCCATTTGCCAAAAGAAAAAAAACGATCAACTTCGAGGGTCGTAGCTCAGCGACTAACTGGCACACTCTCTTTGCAGCAGACTGAGAGGATGAGCTCACAAGTGCCTTTCCTCGTTTCTTGTCAGAGGCGCTAAGCTCAATGGACAGCTTGGAGCCTGCAGAGTTTGACAGGCAGCACAGTCTGTCAAACTCGCCTATTGATTTCAATGGGGCCACTCTGCAACTGCAAGCCAAACTCACTCGCAGTAGCAGCATAGTCCAACAATGTAAAAATACCATTCAGCAACGTACAAAAAAAATAAAGCAAGGAGGCAGCAGTAGCACCTCATGAACGCCTGTCAGCTGCTGCTATACCACTCATTAAAAAGCAATCCACCACAGATCACTTTTTAGAGGGCAGTGATCATTACGGCAAATATGAAAGAAACACATCATCCATTTCACACCCCACAAACCAGGTCACTCCCCAGCCACTTCCCATGTTAGCCACCTGCCTTCAACTTATATCACAGGTGACCATTTCCCAACCTTCCGATGACAGACCCTACTCCAAAAGATATCACTCCCAATTACTCCCCACCTGCTGATTGATATCCCATGACCACCCCACAACCTCCTGCTGACCAACCTCTCTTCCCAGCATATCCTCACATACCCTCTCACATGCTAACCTGTTGTTGGGATAATCACCCCCGCAATGTTATTGTGTTCTGCCAGTGGAGAGCCTTCCCTACCCACAGAATACAATGATCAGTGTTGCTAACTATAGCTGGCAGTACTGATTGTTTTGAGAAAAACATGACAGGCTGGTCGTAATCAAGTTTATTAATAGATTGACTTGTGTACAACCAGCTAGCCCATACATAGATCGATTATGGCTGGTCTCAGCTCAATTGGCATAATTTCAATCCATGTATGGCTCGCTTAACCACTACACAGTCCCTAAATACCTTCCCCAAACCTTTAAATTTTCCTTCCCAGATTCCTTCATCCGCCTGTCATCTGTGCATAGTGCCCAATGTCATACCCTCCATACTCCTCTCCTGTACATAGGGCCCACTGTCTTGCCCTCCACACTCGTCTCCTGTACATACTGGTCATTGTCTTACCCTCCACATTCGTCTCCTGCACATACTGATCAGTATCATACCACCCATATTCCCCTTGTGTACATACTGCCCACTGTCATACCCTTCACACTCCTCTCTTGTACATACTACCTACTTTCATAAACTCCTCTACTGTACATAGTGCCAGCTGTCAAACCCTCCACACTCCTCTTCTGTACATACCGCCCACTGTGATACCCCCACACACCTCTCCTGTATGTACTGCCCACTGTCATACCCTCCACACTCCTCTCCTATACATAGTGCCCACTGTCATACCCTCCACACTTCTCTCCTATACATAGTTCCCACTGTCATACCGTCCACACTTGTCTCTTATACCGTGGGGCAAAAAAAGTATTTAGTCAGCCACCAATTGTGCAAGTTCTCCCACTTAAAAAGATGAGAGAGGCCTGTAATTGTCATCACAGGTATACCTCAACTATGAGAGACAAAATGTGGAAAAAAATCCAGACAATCACATTGTCTGATTTTTGAAAGAATTTATTTGCAAATTATGGTAGAAAATAAGTATTTTGTCAATATCAAAAGTTAATCTAAATACTTTGTTATATATCTTTTGTTAGCAATGACAGAGGTCAAACAATTTCTGTAAGTCTTCACAAGGTTGTCACACACTGTTGCTGGTATGTTGGCCCATTCCTCCATGTAGATCTCCTCTAGTTGTGGTGTTTTGAGGCTGTCGCTGGGCAACGCAAACTTTCAACTCCCTGCAAAGGTTTTCTATGGGGTTGTGATCTGGAGACTGGCTAGGCCACTCCAGGATCTTGAAATGCTTCTTACAAAGCCACTCCTTCGTTGCCCGGGCGGTGTGTTTGGGATCATTGTCATGCTGAAAGACCCAGCCATGTTTCATCTTCAATACCTTTGCTGATGGGAGGAGGTTTGTGCTCAAAATCTCACGATACATGGCCTTATTCATTCTTTCATGTACACAGATCAGTCGTCCTGTTCCCTTTGCAGAGAAACAGTCCCAAAACTGTTTGCTTCACAGTAGGTATGGTGTTCTTTGATTGCAACTCAGTATTCTCTCTCCTCTAAACATGACGAGTTGGGTTTCTACCAAACAGTTCTACTTTGGTTTCAGCTGACCATATGACATTCTCCCAATCCTCTTCTGGATCATCCAAATGCCCTCTAGCAAACCTCAGACGTGCCCGGACATGTACTGGCTTAAGCAGGGGGACACGTCTGGCTCTGCAAGATCTGAGTCCCTGGAGGCGTAGGGTGTTACTGATGGTAGCCTTCGATACGTTGGTCCCAGCTCTGCAGGTCATTCCCTATGTCGCCATGTGTGGTTCTTCGATTTTTGCTCACCGTTCTTGTGATAATTTTGACCCCACGGGGTGAGATCTTACGTGGAGCCCCAGATCGAGGGAGATTATCAGTGGTCTTGTATGTCTTCCATTTTCTAATTATTGCTCCTGCAGTTGATTTCTTTACACAAAGTTGCTTGCCTATTGCAGATTCAGTCTTCCCAGCCTGGTTCAGGTCTATAATTTTGTTTCTGGTGTCCTTCAACAGCTCTTTGGTTTTCACCATAGTGGAGTTTGGAGTGTGACTGTTTGAGGCTGTGGACAGGTGTCTTTTATACTGATAACAAGTTCATACAGGTGCCATTAATACAGGTAATGAGTGGAGGACAGAGGAGCCTCTTAAAGAAGAAGATACAGGTCCATGAGAGCCAGAAATCTTCCTTGTTTGTAGTGACCAAATACTTATTTTCCACCATAATTTGCAAATAAATTCTTTCAAAAAATAGACAATGTGATTGTCTGGATTTGTTTCCACATTTTGTCTCTCATAGTTGAGGTATACCTATGATGACAATTACAGGCCTCTCTCATCTTTTTAAGTGGGAGAACTTGCACAATTGGTGGCTGACTAAATACTTTTTTGCCCCACTGTACATAGTGCCCCCTGTCATACCACCACAATCCTCTCCTGTACATACTGCCCACTGTCATACACTTCTCTCCTTTACATAGTACCCGCTGTCATACCCTCCACATACCATCCACAACTATATAACTATGTAACATTCCTCTCTTGAACATACTGCTCATCGTCATACCCTTCACACTCCTCTCCTGTACATAGGGCCCACTGGCTTGCCCTCCACACTCGTTTCCTGTACATACTGCTCACTGTCTTACCCTCCACATTCGTCTGCTGCACATACTGCTCAGTATCATACCATCCACACTCCTTTCGTGTACATACTGCCCACTGTCATACCCTTCACACTCCTCTCTTGTACATACTACCTACTTTCATAAACTCCTGTACTTTACATAGTGCCGGCTGCCATACCCTCCACACTTCTCTCCTGTACATACCGCCCACTGTGATACCCCACCACACACCTCTCCTGTACATACTGCCCACTGTCATACCCTTCACACTCCTCTCCTGTACATACTAATCACTGTCATACCCTCCACATTCCTCTCCTGTACATACTGTCCACTGTCATACCCTCCACTCTCCTCTCCTGTACATACTGCCCACTGTTTTACCCTTCACACTTGTCTCCTGTATATACTGCTCACTGTCTTACCCTCCACATTAGTCTCTTGTACATACTGCTCAGAATCATACCATCCACACTCCTCTCCTATACATACTGCCCACCGCCATACCCTTCGCACTTTCATAAATTCCTCTACTGTACATAGTGCCGGCTGTCATACCCTCCACACTCCTCTCCTGTGCATACTTCCCACTATCATACTGTTCACACTCCTCTTTGGTACATACTGCCCACTGTGATACCCTCCACACACCTCTCCTGTACATAATGCCCACTGCCAACCCTCCACACTCCTCTCCTGCACATAATGCCCCATCATATCCTCGACACTCCTCTCCAGTACATACTGCCAACGTTATACCCTCCACACTCCTCTCCTATACATACTGCCTACTGTGTTTCTCTCCACACTCCTCTCTTGTACATACTGCCCCCCATAATACCTTCCACAATCCTCTCCTGTACATGCTACCCCTATCAAACCCTCCACACTCCTCTCCTGCACATACTGCCGAATCATACCCTCCACACTCCTCTCTTGTACATACTGCCCACCTGGCATACCCGCCATACTCCTCTCCTGTACATAGTGCCCACTGTCAACCCTCTACACTCCTATCCTGTACATACTTCCAACTGTCATACCCTCCACACTCCTCTCCTATACATACTGCCAACTGTCTCTCTCCCCACACTCCTATCCTGTACATACTGCCCCCTCCCCATAATACCTTCCACACTACTCTCCTGTACATGCTACCCCTATCATACCCGCCACACTCCTCTCCTGTACATACTGCCCCCATCATACCCTCCGCACTCCTCTCCTGTACATACTGCCCACTGGCATACCCTCCATACTCCTCTCCTGTACATAGTGCCCACTGTCAACCCTCCACACTCCTCTGCTCTGCATACCGCCCACTGTCATACCCCCCACACTCCTCTCCTGTACATAATACCCACTGATATGCCCTCCAGATTCCTCTCCCTCACCTGTATATACTTCCAACTTTTATACCACCCATACTCCTCCCCTATGCCTCTTACCCACAAAACAGTTCTTTAAAATGTACCGTATATACTCGAGTATAAGCCGAGATTTTCAGCCTCTTTTTTGAGGCTGAAAGTGCCCCCCTCGGCTTATACTCGAGTCATCGCTGTCTGCCCGCTCGATCAGCGTGTCGAGCAGACAGACAGCGGCCATTCTATTCAAAAGCCGCGCCTCCGGCTCCGCCTTCGCCTGTGATAGGCGGAACACTGAATTTCCCAGCAGCCTGTGTTCCGCCTATCACGGACGTCGTATCATCCTCGTACTACGGACGAGGATGATACGACGTCTGTGATAGGCGGAACACAGGCTGCTGGGAAATTCAGTGTTCCGCCTATCACAGGCGAAGGCGGCGGCGCAGCTTTTGAACTTTACAATGGCCGCCGACGAAGAGGGCACGGGACGGCACGGCACGGGACGGGACGGGACGGGGGCAAGGCAAGGCACGACACGGGACGGATGCAAGGAGGCAAGGCACGGCACGGGACGGAGGCAAGGAGGCAAGGCACGGGACGGAGGCTCGGGACAAAGGTAGGCTGGACACACACACACACACACACACACACACACACACACACACACACACACACACACACGGATGGAGACACACACAGGGATGGATGGATGGATGGATGGAGACACACACACACAGGGATGGATGGATGGATGGATGGATGGAGACACACACACACAGGGATGGATGGATGGATGGATGGAGACACACACACACAGGGATGGATGGATGGATGGACACACACACACACAGGGATGGATGGACGGACACACAGGGATGGACGGACACACAGGGATGGACGGACACACAGGGATGGACGGACACACAGGGATGGACGGACACACACACAGGGATGGACAGGCATGTCTCACCCTCGGCTTATACACGAGTCAATAAGTTTGCCAGTTTTTTTGGGGGTAAATTGGGGGCCTCGGCTTATATTCGGGTCGGCCTATACTCGAGTATATACGGTATATTGAATATCCTCAGTGTTACCAGCTCTAGAATGGCCACACTTTTGTTAGTTAACTAAAGGAAAACTTCTCATTCCTCATATTTGTTCTGCCCATTATTAGGACTCATTTAATTGTGTGATTACTACTGTGATGTATAGAGGAACATAGGGGATGTCAGCTACTCTAAATTAACCACTGGTAAAAAAAAAAGTGTCCCTGAAAATATTTTTGAAATGTTGACAACTATGCATTTAGGCACAGGCCAATGGCCACAGAGTCAGTAGGGAGCCCCATGAGAGGCTCCTGGCATCCTGTGATATTAAAGCGATAATAAACTTTGCTAACATTACTGCTTTTTAGAGGCTCTCAGGTAGGTTATGCCATAATGTAATAGTATGCACAGCATATTAGCACATTAGGGTACACTTACCTGTCAGACTGAGCCCTCCAGCGCTGCACTGTGATCAATCTGGCGGGTCCCAGGTGCTTCCATCTTTACCCAGTCTTCCTTCTGGGTTCTGTGCCTTCGGACACTTGCCTTGGCCAGACTGCATTGCTCTCACTCCAACGCATTGTAATGCGCATCCTCTCTCTCATCCTCCCTCCCTTACCCCTCACCCATCCCCTTTCTCTCTCTCTCATCTTCCCTCTCTCCATTTAATTTAATTTGTTATAACCAAAAATTGTTTGCATTTTTATTTAAAAAATTTTTTTAAAAAGCCCCAACAAAACCCTCAGCAAAAGGCCCATGACGTTCTTAATCCGGCCCTACTCATTCCTATCTCAAAATTTTGGGAGGTATGATTACAGGCCCCCTTGAATCCACTTTTGGGAAAAATAATCTCATGCTCATTCAACAAATAGGAAACAAGTGAAAAAAAAAATCTCACAAAGTTGCTGCTTAGCCTTTTACTTGCTCTTATATTTTACTCCTAAACTGAATTTTTCTGTGGAATGCAAGTTTTTTTTTAATTTGTATTATAAATAATAAAATAATAAATAATAAATAAATAAATTATAATAAAATAAATAATGCTGTCTTTCTGTGCTGGCAGATCTCCTTATCAGCTATAAATGTGGATTTGAACACCGTCTGTCCTAACCAGTGGCAGCCAGCTCATTAGATTTGTTTGCCACCAACCCACCCCCCGCCCCCAAAAAAAATATTTTCAAGCACCAGCCGCTACTGGTCCTAACAAAGAGTTAAAGATTTAGAAGCTGCTAATGAGGGTAGCTAAGAATGTTCCAGGTGTGTGTGCGTGTATGGCTGCACGGTATAATCAGACTGAGAGATCGAGCCTGTGGCTGAGCAGGACAAAAGCTGGAAAAGAGGTACAGTGCCTGTACAGGACCTCTCTTATATAGCCAAGAGGGCTGAAGCATAAGCCTGAGCAGATGTGCCAGGTGGCTTTGCATTTTTCATTTGTATTATATTATATAATTATATTATGTTTCCTTTAATAAAAGTGGGCTAACAAGCCCTTAAAATGGCACAATTGGCATGGACTCAGCTCACTGGTAAGCTCTACATTTAAATAAAACACCCCCCAATATTATATATATATATATTCACCACTTCATGTGAGTAAACATGTCACCGCTTCCCCAGTCAGATGTACACTCACCAATTAGTATTGCTTCACACTCTTAGCAAACAAAGCAGTCACCCCTCACGGTAAAAACGACATCCCATCAGACAGAGGTCCAACTCCAGATAGTGTGATACCCTATATAAAAGTTTATTTAAATATAGCATTACATCACTAGCCTAATAGTGGTGCACTTACCAGAAGGCAATGAAAGTATTGCATAGGTATTGTGTATGATGCCGGAAATATTACATTGCGGCGAACCTAAGACAAAGTTCAAATTTCACCCATCTTCCTTATCTAAAAACACTCAGAACGCCACTTCCGGTGGTAGGTCATCGTCCCTTCCAGTTGCCATCCAGCCACGGGTCCGATGTGTTTCATCATACCGACTTCGTCCTGGCATTACGGTAGGGTTGCCACCTGTCCAGGATTCACCCGGACAGTTCGGGTTTGGAAGTATGCGTCCAGGTTTCAGACTGCCTGAAACCCGGACACATTATTCAGACTGGACCATGGCTTTCCAGCAGGGTTACTGGCTGCAGTTATCTAAGCTGAGAGTGTCTGTTACACCCTCTTTCACACTGCCTAAAGCCAGCACTCCCCCCAAACACACACACAGACAGGAGAGGAGAGAGGGCTTGATCTGTACCTCTTACTCTCTTAATTAGAAGTCCAGTAGCCTCAGATACATCTGGATGAGAGGTGCTGACTGCCAAGGGGTGAGTGAGCTCACCATCCATCCCTGTCTGTGACTGAAGTCTCCCCCCTTCTCTCTCCTACCTCTGAGAGAGTACACTTAGGTAAATAAGGGTTCTCAGAGCACCCTTTACATCAGAGTTCCCCTTTACACCAAAGGGCACAGTGTTCCCTCTTACATCAAAGTCCTCTCCTTACATCAGAGTTCTTAGTGTTCCCCCTTAAATCAGAGCATCCCTTATGTTAGAGTCCCCAGATTTCTCCCTTACAGTGAAAGGGAACTCTGCAAGTTCAGATGTAAAAGGGGAACTCTGTGGACTCTGATGTAAAGGGGGACTCTTGTTATTAATGTCATATGATTAGAAATGTTATATAATAGCAAACTATATGTATAGTTTATACCTCAAAAAAAAAAACATGCGCCGATAAAGTGTTCAGGTTTGACTTGAAGAAAAGGTGGCAACCCTACATTACGGTGGCACTTTGTATATATATATATAATATATACAATGTATGTATATTAGGGCTGTGGAAATGAAAGGTGAATTTCTCAATCGTTAATTTTTTTTGATTGGTAAAAATTCTTTTGATCGGTACTCACCTCTCCGCCGGCTTCCAAGTCTTCAGAGAATTCTGTCGGAGATCCGGTGACGTCACGGACATCGACCTCACAAGGACTTCTCCCCAAGTGCCTCCGTCTGTTAACGAAGGTAAGGGGGGAGGAGTCTGGTGATGTAGAAGTTCTGATTGAACGTAACGCATACGGAGGAGGAGCTACACATGACATCACCCGCTGATTCCCTACGGAACTAACACGATTGTCAGCTTTTCATGCTGTGTTTTTATCATCTTTATGTGAGTAGTTTGTGTTTGAACACAAAAATTAAATCTTATACTTAAGCGTTGAGCACTTAGATCTTTTCTTTCTACCCACGACCTGGAGTCCTTGCTGAGATCTAAGGAGACGTGAGAGAAGTTTATGGTCCGTGTTAACCCTTTTGATACCCGCTTGCATGACCACCTCTTTGCACAGGGGTCCATGCCATAAGGGGAGAGCAATTAGTTAGACCGGATACGGAGGGATTGTCCCGCTACTGTGGGAAAAAAATGACTTAGGTCAGTGCTATAGTTTGAATTTAAAACGTATTTGCGTGAACTGTGAAGTTAAGTCATGGATTGTGGAAACTAACTAGTGTCGGGTGATTGTATATAGTGTATACCACATTTACATAGTTAGTCAGGTTGAAAAAAGACACAAGCCCATCCAGTTCAACCTAAAAACAATAAATAAATAAAATAAAAAATATCAAAATATCGTCCAATCCAATATACCCAATTTTATACCCACAGTTGATCCAGAGGAAGGCAAAAAAAAAACCAGCAGAGCATGCTCCAATTTGCTACAGCAAGGGAAAAAAATTTCTTCCTGATCCCCCGAGAGGCAATCGGATTTTCCCTGGATCAACTTTACCTATAAATGTTAGTACCCAGTTATATTATGTGCATTCAGGAAAGTATCCAGGCCTTTCTTAAAGCAATCTACTGAGCAGGCCAGAACCACCTCTGGCGGGAGTCTATTCCACATTTTCACAGCTCTTACTGTGAAGAAACCTTTCCGTATTTGAAGATGAATCCTCTAGATGTAAAGAATGCCCCTGTGTCCTCTGGTTTGACCGTAAAGAGAATAACTCAACACCAAGTTCACTATATGGACCCCTGATATATTTGAACATGTTGATCATACCCCCCCTTATTCTCCTCTTCTCCAGAGAGAATACATTCTGTTCCTCTAATCTTTCCTCATAGCTGAGCTCCTCCATGCCTCTTATCAGTTTGGTTGCCCTTCTCTGCACTCTTTCTCCAGTTCCCCGATATCCCTTTTGAGAACTGGTGCCCAAAACTGAACTGCATATTCCAGGTGAGGTCTTACTAATGATTTGAACAAGGGCAAAATGATATCTCTCTCTCTGGAGTCCATACCTCTCCTAATACAAGAAAGGACTTTGCTTACTTTGGAAACCGCAGCTTGTCATTGCTTGCTATTATTGAGCTTATGATCTATCAAAACCTCCAGATCCTTCTCCACCATGGATTCCCCCAGTTGTACTCCCCCTAGCAAGGGAGGCATGGAAACACAGGCAAAGATGGAGGTGCAGAGCTGGCATGACTAATGCTAGGGTAAACCCCTGCAGGGTTAAACTAAAAGATAGAAGAAGAGTAGGAGGGAGGAGCTGAGAGTCAGGAAGAAAGGGGGGCGGAGCACTATTTAAATGAGGGGAGGAGCCGAACGGCAAGCGTGGGTCACAAGGTTCAGGAAGTTGGAGAGAGAGGTACTCAGCGGTGCATAGCGGGGACGGAGTGGGGGTGCATTGGCGGCAGGGCGGGGGGTTAGTGACAGTCTTCCTGGACTCGGTACGGGCTATTGGGCGGCATGACGGACGTAGCTGACTTACTGGAGAGGCTCCACGCGGTGGCAGCAACAAGGGGGACTGAATGGCTGCAGTCACAAGTGACGGCCATCACGCGGGAGGCGGCGGGGGGGCCTGCTGCTGGGGGGGATTGCACACCACGCGCTCGGCGGTCCAGACCACCGGAGCGCTTTTCACCTTGCCCCTCCACCAGAGCCCAGCGCCTTCCTAGGAGCCCGATAGCGGACCCGCTGCCCCCCCCGGCAAAACGGTCTTCAGCGGGGGCGCATGGGGGGTCTGGGTGGAATCCTCTTCTTGGGCGGGGCTCGGGAAGCGGGGGTTTAGGGACGGAAGCCACCCCCTCCCCACCGGCGTGGACATGAGACGGAGGGAGAACGGTCCCCCCGGCCACGGCAGTGTTGTCACCGCGGGGGGAGATCCGACGGCGGAGAGGCAGTGTCACGCCTGCGCTGCAGCTACCAGACGCTGCTGGAAGGCCGGTGAGGGGTGGAAATGGAGCCGAGAGGGAGAGCAGAGGCAGGCCTGCAGGGCCCGCGCGGGGACGTGGTGCAGGTGCCTTGCACAGCAGAGAGGCTGAGGGGCGGGCCTATAGCGGCAGCAGAGTGCCTGCTAGCACTGCAGACACGCCCCCGGGACACCCGGCGACCGGAGGGTTATCAACGCCTATGCTATCCACGGCAGATGTGCGATCCGAAGGGGAGCTGTCGGGTTTGGAGGAAGAGGTCCATGGTCGCGAGGAGGCGGCGGGAGCATCCGGAGTGACGGCTGAAGGGAGCAGACCCAGGCAGCCAGGTAAGGTGTTACCATTATCTTCTCATGTTTCTACAAGAGGCTTTGGGGGTTATGCTGGATGGGGAGGTTGGGGGTGCTGCGGGGGGCCATAAGGAAGCTGGGTCAGGGGCGGGGGTGCCGCAGGGGGCGGGCGTGCTACCGAGTCGTTACAGGCGTTGCTGGGTGGTTTGAAGGATCTGATCCAGCGCTTTGCTGATAATGCTACAGGGGGGCCCCCGCAGGTTGCGCCCTGGGTGGGGGACCTGGGGGCAAGGTCGGGGTTGGGTGCCTCAGGGCCAGGGACAGGCCTGCTCCAGGTGGCTAACGGGTCACAGGCTCCGGGCGCCCAGTAAGCGGCTCCGGTGCCGGCGTCAGGGAGCACGGCGGTAGAGGTAAGTTCGCAGCAAGGGGCGGCAGCGCCGGCGGCTGGAACGAGCTCGGTGAGTGCGGCGGAGGAGAAGACATCGAAGGAGGCCGCGGCGCGGGGCGATTTGGTTCGGTTAGCTGACGCTGCAAAGTGCGAAGTGTATGTCTGTTACGAGGGACCCTTGGGGGCACATCTCAAGCAGGACGTGAGGGACAAGATAAAGAAGGGTGAGTATGTGGAGATCTTTTCGCTACTCCCCCTTGAGAAGTTCAATTTTGATAGGGTCAAGCCAGATGATTCTAAGAAAGACGATGAGGAGAAGAGGATGTATCGGCTGATACCAAGGACTTTCACTAATTGGCTGCAAGCGTTTGCCATAATAGCGAGCGTGATTGGTGAGACAGCGCCAGAGCACTGCTCGGCACTGTTTTGTTATATGGACGCCATCGGGGAAGCGCATAGAGTGTATGGGGGTACGGCTTGGCTGCGCTATGACGAGCAGTTTTGGCAGAGGAGGGCCGTGCGTCCTGATATTCGGTGGGACCACAAGGATATCAGCCTCTGGATGCGCTTGATGTCGTCGGCGAGGGCACCTCAACAGTTTTTTCAGGGGGGGGCGGGGGAACTCCCACCTCTGGACTTCCGGCCGGGAAAAAATTGGGGGTGTGCTGGCAGTTTAACGAAGGGTCCTGCAAGTTCGGGGGGTCCTGTTCAGGATGCGGGGGAAATCACTCACTCTCCCGTTGTTTTAAAAAAGGCAAGCGTGCCGGCGAGCCTGCGTTCAAGAGGGATAACCCAGTGAGAATGGAAAAGATGCAGCTTTTCCTAAATAGGTATCCGGACAGGGGGCTGCGCGGGTGTTGGGGGAAGGGTTCACAGTGGGTTTTAGGATTCCGTGTTCATTGCAAGTGGTTCCTCCGATGGCAAAAAACGTACGGTCCGCATTGCGGAATCCCGGGGTGGTCACCGAGAAATTGGCGAAGGAAGTGTCGTTGGGCAGAATGTGTGGACCCTTCACAGAGCGACTGTTGTCGAATTTAGTGGTGTCTCCATTGGGGGTGGTGCCTAAGAAGGAGCCTAACAAGTTCCGGCTTATTCATCACCTTTCCTTTCCCAGAGGGGGTTCAGTGAACGATGCCATAGATCTGGAAGCCTGCACGGTGTCATACACATCGTTTGACGCTGTGGCGGGCTGGGTTTGGCACTACGGGAAGGGGGCCCTTATGGCGAAGTCTGACATCGAGGCGGCGTTTTGGCTGTTGCCTGTATACCCGGAGAGCTTTAGTCTCTTGGGGTGTTGTTGGCAGGAGCAGTTTTACGTGGACCAGTGTTTACCCATGGGCTGTTCCGTATCCTGTGCCTAGTTTGAACTTTTTAGTTCATTTTTGGAATGGGTGGTGCGGGATGTGTCGGGCTGAGCGTCAGTGATTCATTACCTGAACGATTTCCTTGTGGTGGGCCCTCCTTCTTCCAATGTGTGTGCGATCCTCTTGGCCACGTTGCAGCACATTGCGGAGAAGTTCAGAGTTCCGACAAGACGGAAGGGCCGGCTATGGTTTTAAGTTTTTTGGGCATTGAGATAGATACGGATGCCATGGAATGCCGATTGCCTGGGGACAAGGTGGAAGGGCTCAAAGGGGAGTTGAGGGAGTTGATGGGCCTGAGGAAGGTGCAACTTCGGAAGTTACAGTCGATCTTGGGTAAGTTGAATTTTGCTTGCCGAATCATACCGATGGGCAGGGTTTTTGCCAACGGCTGTCGGCGGCTATGGCGGGAACTCAGGTTCCGATCCATTTCATTCGGTTAACTAGGGAGCATAGGGAGGACTTACGGATTTGGCAGACGTTTTTGGAAGGGTTCAATGGACAGTCGGTCTGGATGAAAGGGCCGGTGAGTAACTTCGACATGGAATTGATGACGGACGCGGCGGGGTCCACAGGATACGGGGCCTTTTTTCAGGGACAATGGAGTGCGGAAGCCTGGCCACGGATGTGGGTGGAGGCAGGGTACACGAGGAACCTAGTGCTGCTGGAATTGTTTCCAGTGGTACTGGCAGTGGAACTGTGGGGAGAGACATGCCGGGATCTGAAGATCAGGTTGCACTGCGACAACATGGGCGCGGTGCAGGTGATAAATCGGATTTCGGCATCTTCGCAGCCGGGGATCAGGCTGTTGCGCCATCTGGTGCCGTCCATATTCCAGGGGTAGACAATAATGTAGCCGATGCCTTGCCTCGATTTCAGTGGCAGAGGTTCCGGGCTCTGGCTCCGGACGTGGCGAGAGAGGGGATTCCCTGCCCGGGGTGGCTCTGGGAGGTTGCGTTGGAGTCGCCGCGGGATGGATCAGGAGGTCGGTGAGCGGTGCAACATGGGCGGCATACAGTAAAGTGTGGAAGGAATGGTTGGAGTTTACACGGCTGGCGGACACCGAGCTGGGGGGGGGGGGGGTGGTGACCAGGGACTGTTGGTGGTGTATTTCATTTCTAGGGTTATGGAGCGCTTAGGGTCTGTTGCTTATATTGAGCGTAAGCTAGTGGCGCTGGCTTTTTGGTTTCAATTGCGCGGTGAAGAGGAGTTCACGAAAGGGTTTTGGGTGAAGCAGGCATTAAAAGGGTACAGCAAGGGCAATCCGCGGAAAGATATGAGAAGACCTGTGACATTCCATATCTTGCAGGTCATTTGTGATCAATTGTGGGAACAATGTACTTCACGTTATGAAGCGCAGTTGTTCCGAACAGCATTTTCGTTAGCATTCTTTGGAGCTTTTCGGGTGGGGGAGTTGGTGAGTCCGGCGAAGACAGTTGGGGGAGGTCTGTTGGGACAGAATGTGGCGCTGTGGGCGGATAGGGTGATGTTGAAGCTGCGTAGGTCTAAGACGTATCAAGGGGGCAGAGGGGTGGATATACGGCTATTCACCCTGCCAAGTTCGAGGTTATGCCCGGTGCGGGTGGTGTCGGAATTTCTAGGGATTAGACCTCAGGGGGAGGGCCCTTTGTTGATGCACGAGGACGGGACCTTTTTATCCAGATTTCAATTTGTGGCTGTGTTCCGAAGGTGTTTACGGGCCGAGGGTTTGGATTGCTCGCACTTTGCCTCCCACTCCTTCCGCATTGGGGCGGCCACAGAGGCTGCCAGATGTGGGTTGGATGAGGCGGCAGTCAAGAGGATTGGGAGATGGGAATCGAGGTGGTTTAAGTCCTACGTGAGGCCGCAACTGGTGTAAGTGGGGCTCGGAGGGGTTTGTATGGGGGTGGTTGCTGGTTACGGTGCAGGGGGAGAAGAGGGGGTTTGGCTGGACATGGGGACACAGAAGGGTGTTACACAGTTGTTTTTAGTACTTTGTTTTGTCATTTCAGAAGGAGGTCGCAAACGCCTCGTCTGGATATTAGGGCACTCATACGTTTTTTTGGGGTGCCAGGAGTGGATGTCAGGCCAGAAGGAAGGCAGCTGGGGATTTCTCGTAGGGAAGCGTGCATACAGTGGCTGGGGATCCCTGGGATGAAATGTAGCAGGGTTGTGCCAGAAATTAATCGGAACGCCAGACTGGATAGGCCCCCGGATGTGTTAGTACTACATGTGGGGGGCAATGACTTGGGGGTCCGGTTAACCAGGGATCTCGTTGCGGATGTCAAAAGGGACTTTTTGATGCTTCGCAGGGATTTTCCTGGTATGGTATTAGTTTGGTCCGACATTGTTGCACGGATGGCGTGGCGTATGGCCCGATCGGTGGTCAGGCTCAATAAGGTCAGGATTAAAGTGAATAAGGCCTTGGGGAGGTTTATAAAGAGGAATGGTGGGTTGGTGGTAAGGCAATACGGAGTTGGAGGTGAATGTGGGCATGTACCTTCGGGGGGATGGCGTGCATCTCACGGCTGTGGGGACCGACCTTTGGACCCTGGGGGTGCAGGATGGGATTGAGCGGGCTCTGCGGGTGTGGAGGGGCCCTTAAGGCTAAGGTGGTCATCCTTGCGGGCTGTGGCGGTGTCTTTGGTCTTTGACGGGGTAAAGAAACTGATGTGATGGAAGTGTGTGGGGGGCTCATAGGTGGTATGTGCCCCCTTTTGGTGTATCCCAGAGGAAGGGTAGGCTGGGATACGGGTTTGGTGGCACTGCGGGAAAGTGGGTTGTCTCCGGGCTGATAAACAGCCGGAGGCCTGGTATGGTGAAAATTTGGTCCTGCAGTGTATTGGTGAAAAGGGTAACGTTAAAAGGAGAACTGAGGTACCGTCAAAGACCAAACGACTGGGAGTTGTAATTGCTGTTGCAATATAAGTATTTTTCTATTATAGTAATAAAAGTTATTTATTTTATTTTGGTTGAAGATTGGTTAAAATAAAGGCTGCTATGGGCATTTTTATACTCCAAACTCCGGTGTGGTCTATTTTTTGGGGGGTAAGGAAAAGGTGGGAAAAGGTTAAAGGTAAGGGGTAGAGTAAATGGAAGGTTTCCGGGAAGGGGTGTATTATCAGATGCATAGGTCATGGATGATGCATGCATATTCTTAGCCCCCAAGTGCATAACTTTACATTTCTCAACATTAAACCTCATCTGCTCATTTACCACTGAGTAATGCAGAGTTACAATGCTAGGAGATCAGCTAAAAGTAGTTGGATCTGTATGTCCGTTATAATTAATCGAAATTCGTTGATTAATCAATTTAAAAAAAATGACTAATTGACCATGAAAATTTTAATCAGTAACAGCTATATATATATATATATATATATATATATATATATATATATACCATATTTATTGGCGTATAACACGCACTTTTTTCCCCTTAAAATCAGGGTAAAATCACCGATGCATGTTATACGTCGATCCTCCACCATCTTGGAGCCTCTGGGCAGCTTTCAGCCCTTCTCGGCGGCTTTTGCCCGCCTTCCGACATTCTCTGTGGTTTTCGGCCGCCTTCGGCCCTTCTCATCAGCTTTCGGCCGCCTTCGGCCCTTCTCGGCGGCTGAAAACCGCCGAGAACGGACAAGAGCTGTATATATAGTAAATATACTGTATATATAGTAAATCTATAGTTTTTTTTAAATGTTTTTTCTCATTTTCCCGTTTTATCTTATTGTTATTGTCAGTTATGTATTCATTAAAATTAATTACCGTAATCATCTAGCTAGTTTCCACTCTCTTCCATTCCCCTGTAGACCCCCTACTTTCAGATGAAGATGCTCTTCTTAATGTGGAACTAAAAGCAAAACATCTTTTTTTCAGGGTTTTAACCCATCAGTTTTTTTGACAACTGTGTCCCATTGGAGAGATTTCCCTTCACTTCCTGTCCCATAGCCAAAACAGGAAGTGAGAGAAAATCAATGCAAATTGTTATCCTGGTCACCAGATTTAGTGCCCCAATTGGAAGATTTCCCCTCTATTTCATTTCTGGTGACAACCCAATCTTTGGGACTTACATTTTCACTCAGAGAACATGACAGGACAGAGGATGAATCTCCCTAATGGGAGCACAGATCGCAATGAAGGCCTGAAAGGTGTTGATACCTCCCTTCTCTATTCAAACTAAATACAAAGTTTTACCTTTAGTCATACTTAAATTTTTTTTCTATCTACTTTCTCTGAGACAAGCCATGCTTTGAAAGTATTTAAAGTGGATAAGTGGGAGCCTGTCTGGACCAGAGGCCTTACCTGACTTAGAGGAACAGATAGCTGCATGTAGTTTCTCCCCTGAGAGGGGAGTGTCAAGTGCATTTATGATTAAATGCAGGAACACTGAAAGATTAGACACTTGAATACATGATCGAATGTGTTCAGTGTGGGTGGGTGAGGTTGTCTCGAAAGAATCACATAAGTTATAAAGTTGATGGTTCTTGTTTTGAGGACCTCAGGGCCTTGCAGGGGCGTCAGTAGGGGGTGGCTAGCAGTGACTGAAGCCCCAAATGTGTTCCTGAAAAGCCCAGAGTCTGGTATATTTATTTTATAATTACTAGCCCCGAGTCCCCACGGTGCCGCACTGCGCATGAGCGAGGAGCGTCGGCGGCGCCGCACTGCGCATGACCGAGAAGGAGCGTCGGCGGCGCCGCACTGCGCATGAGCGAGAAGGAGTGTTGGCGGCGCCGCACTGCGCATGAGCGAGAAGGAGCGAGCGTCGGCCGATGTCCTATCATATAAGGTCCTCCATCCGATAGTGTCCGCTGCGTACTGCGCATGCGCAGTACACAGCAACACAGATTCCGAAAATTGCCGAGGATGAACGGCGCATGCGCCGTGAGTCCAGGTTCTATCCCCACTATCCAAGTGGACATACAGTAGGAATATAAAAGAGCCAAGCGCAGCGAGGCTGAGCCCGAAGCGTGGCGAGCAAAGCTCGCCCGCGACGGGCCCTCTAATATTCACAACCCTATGTCCACTTGGATGGTGGGGCTACCACCTCCACTCACGGCGCAGGCGCCGTTCAGCTTCGGAGATTTTCCAAAGCTTCGTCTGCTCCGTACTGCGCATGTGCAGTACGGGGTGAACACTATATGATGGCCGGACACTATATGGCAGAACACCGGCGGGACGTGTGACGTCGATACCGCATGTGATTGTATCGACGTCACACGTCCCACCGGCCGCCGACGCTCCTTCTCGCTCATGCGCAGTGCGGCGCCGCCGACGTTCCTTCTCGCTCATGCGTAGTGCGGCACTGTGGGGACTGGTGGGAGTTAAAATTAAAATTATGAGAGAAGGAGCGCGAACGGCGGCAGGAGGGCTTGGTAAGCATAATTAATAACTTAGCTGGAGGCTGGAGCCTGGAGGATTAGCTCTGATCCAACGTTAATCAAGGATCAGTAAAAGCCCAAAAATAGTGCAAATCAGTATTATATCTCTTGTGCCCATAAAGTGCAGCGTGCAAAAAAAAAAAAAAATCCCAAAAATATGTAAAAATAGTGCAAAAATAAATAAAATTAAAATTGTATATGCAAAAAACTGTGAAAAAAACTGAGCAAAGCAAAGCTGTTTTATATATGCCACATAAGGCTACCAGCTATATAAGTAATGCGCTCAGTCAATATGTATCTGTTCACAGGAACCATGAGGTAGATCAAAAACAGATTATAGGTGACTCACCTATAATCTGTTTTTGATCTACCTCATGGTTCCAGTGAACTGATACATATTGACTGAGCGCATTACTTATATAGCTGGTAGCCTTATGTGGCATATATAAAACAGCTTTGCTTTGCTCAGTTTTTTTTACAGTTTTTTGCATATACAATTTATTTATTTATTTTTGCACTATTTGCACTATTTGCACATATTTTTTGGATTTTTTTTTTTTGCACTCTGCACTTTATGGACACAAGAGATATACAGTTTTGCACTATTTTTGGACTTTTATTGATCCTTGATTAACATTGGATGTTATATACAATATACGATATTTAAGACACTTATATTCTAGTCCACATTAACCACTTGCCACCCGCCCATTGTCAAATGACGGCGGCAAAGTGGTTTCAAAATCCTGACTGGACGTCATAGACCGTCCTCGGGATTTTGAGCCGCTGTGCGCCCCCGGGGGTGCGCATCACTGCGATCATTGTTGCGGGGTGTCAGTCTGACACCCCTCAACTACGATCTCGGTAAAGAGTCTCCGACAGAGACTCTTTACCAGGTGATCAGCCGTGTCCAATCACGGCTGATCACAGTGTAAATAGGAAGAGCCGGTGATCAGCTGTTCCTCACTCTCGTCTGTCAGACGTGAGTAGAGGAGAGCCGATCGGCTGCTCCTCTGAGAGGGGGGGGGGTCTGTGCTGCACACTGGACCACCAGGGACTCCACCAGATCACCAGGGATGCCCAGCAGCAGGTATGCCACCCTAGACGACCAGGGATGCCAGTCAGTGCCCACAATGTATGCCAATCAATGCCCACAATGGGCATCACTGATTGGCATGCATTATTGTTTGGCACTGATTGGCATCCATCAGTACAATACAATGCCGCCTATCAGTGCCTATCCAGGCCACCTATCAGTGCCCATCCATGCCCATCCGTGCCACCTATCCATGCCCATCCGTGCCACCTATCCATGCCAATCCGTGCCAGCTATCCATGCCAATCCGTGCCAATTTGTGCCACCTATCAGTGTCCATCCGTGTCACCCATCATTGCCACCTATCAGTGCCACATATCAGTGCCCATCAATGCCACCTTATCAGTGCCACTTCATTGGTGCCACTTCATCAGTGCCGCCTTATCAGTGCCCATCAGTGCCGCCCCACCAGTGCCCATCAATGAAGGAGAAAACGTACTTATTTACAAAGTTTTGAAACTGAAACAAAAACATGTTTTTTTCAAAATTTTCTGTCTTATTTTATTTGTTTAGCAAAAAATAAAAACCGCAGAGGTGATCAAATACCACCAAAAGAAAGCTCTATTTGTGGGGAAAAAATGAAAAAAAAATTCATTTGGGTACAGTGTAGCATGACCGCGCAATTGTCATTGAAATTGTGACAGCGCAGAAAGCTCAAAATTGGTCTGGGCGGGAAGGTGTTTAAGTGCCTGGTATTGATGTGGTTAATTTCTTATATTTTATGTATTATTATTTCTATTATTATTTGTTGTTGTCCTTTACTTACCTTTGTGGATTTTGTAATGGCCTGATATAGTCCGATCTAGCAGTGTGAGCACACAAGAGGGGATTCACTCTCAGACTTTTTAGAGTATATGGTGGGCATCAATACGGGGTAAACTTTCATGCACAGTGTTGGATATTATAATTTAATATACCTAATTCTGTGGGAGGGGATACTCTAGTCTACTGTATGTTTCTAGTTGTGTTTTTTAATATTAGAGGAGACATAGTATCCCCTCCCACAGAATTAGGTATATTAAATTATAATATCCAACACTGTGCATGAAAGTTTACCCCGTATTGATGCCCACCATATACTCTAAAAAGTCTGAGGCCGCGTACACACGGGCGGACTGTCCGCCCAACTAGGTTCGTCAAACAGTTTGACAAACAGTCCGTTCAAAATTAGCATCAACGGACTTGACCACACACGACGAACGAACAGTCCGCTGAAAACTTGCGCGATGACGTTAACGGCACGTACGACGGGACGAGAGATTCGAAGTCCTATACACTGCAATGCAACCTTCGGCGTGTAAATCCTTTCTGAGCATGCGCGGAACTTAGTTTGACGAACAAGCCTACACATGAGCGGACTGTCCGCTCAAACCAAGTTTCAGCGGACAGTCTTACGGAAATTCCGAAAAACTTTGTTCGTCAGACTGTCCGCTAAAACTGTCCGCTGAAGCCCACACACGAGCGGACTGTCCGCTGAAACACTGTTCAGCGGACAAAGTTGGACGAACAGTCCGCCCGTGTGTACGCGGCCTTAGAGTGAATCCCCTCTTGTGTGCTCACACTGCTAGATCGAACTATATCAGGCCATTACAAAATCCACAAAGGTAAGTAAAGGACAACAACAAATAATAATAGAAATAATAATACATAAAATATAAGAAATTAACCACACTCTGTCTCTCTCCCACCCATATATTGGATGTTGATGATTTTGTTTTAAGTATAATAAAAATACAACTTATTAAGAAATTTTGTATGCATATTTTTTTAATTGAGTCTAAGTTTACTCTTCTGCCAATGTGTTTTGGTGTGTGCATTGGACAAAGGGAATATGTGTGCACAATGCCCATGCATATATTCTATTTTTGCTCCTTGCATATGATTAATACTGACTTAAACATAGGTATATATAATACTCGTCGTAGGTGAGCTCAGTGTATGTCAGTTAGCCAGGTCAGTGTAGTGTATGTATGTCAGGTAGCCGGTAAGGTGAGGTCAGTGTATGTATGTCTGTACTGTCCGTCAGTGTATGTATTTCAGGTACAGTGGTGTGAAAAAGTGTTTGCCCCCTTCCTCATTTCCTGTTCCTTTGCATGTTTGTCACACTTAAGTGTTTCGGAACATCAAACCAATTTAAACAATAGTCAAGGACAACACAAGTAAACACAAAATGCAATTTGTAAATGAAGGTGTTTATTATTAAAGGTGAAAAAAAATCCAAACCATCATGGCCCTGTGTGAAAAAGTGATTGCCCCCTAAACCTAATAACTGGTTGGGCCACCCTTAGCAGCAACAACTGCAACCAAGCGTTTGCGATAACGTGCAATGAGGCTTTTACAGCGTCCTGGAGGAATTTTGGCCCACTCATCTTTGCAGAATTGTCCTAATTCAGTTACATTAGAGGGTTTTCGAGCATGAACGGCCTTTTTAAGGTCATACCACAACATCTCAATAGGATTCAGGTCAGGACTTTGGCTAGGCCACTCCAAAGTCTTCATTTTGTTTTTCTTCAGCCATTCGGTGGTGGACTTGCTGGTGTGTTTAGGATCATTGTCCTGCTGCAGAACCCAAGTTCGTTTCAGCTTGAGTACACGAACAGATGGTCGGACATTCTCCTTCAGGATCTCTTGGTAGACAGCAGAATTCATAGTTCCTTTTATCACGGCAAGACTTCCAGGTCCTGAAGCAGCAAAACAGCCCCAGACCATCACACTACCACCACCATATTTTACTGTTGGTATAATGTTCTTTTTATGAAATGCAGTGTTCCTTCTACGCCAGATATACTTGGACACACACCTTCCAAAGAGTTCCACTTTTGTCTCATCGGTCCACAGAATGTTGTCCCAAAAGTCTTGGGGATCATCAAGATGTGTTGTGGAGAAATTGAGACGAGCTTTGATGTTCTTTTTGCTCAGCAGTGGTTTTCTCCTTGGAACTCTGCCATGCAGGCCATTTTTGCCCAGTCTTTTCCTGATGGTGGAGGCATGAACGCTGACCTTAACTGAGGCAAGTGAGGCCTGCAGTTTCTTGGACGTTGTTGTGGGGTCTTTTGTGACCTCTTGGATGAGTCGTCGCTGCGCTCTTGGGGTAATTTTGGGTGGCCGGCCACTCCTGGGAAGGTTCACCACTGTTCCATGTCTTCGCCATTTGTGGATAATGGCTCTCACTGTGGTTCGCTGGATTCCCAAAGCTTTGGAAATGGCTTTATAACCCTTTCCAGACTGATAGATCTCAATTACTTTCTTTCTCAATTGTTCCTGAATTTCTTTGGGTCTCGGCATGATGTGTAGCTTTTAAGGATCTTCTGGTGGACCTTACTGTGTCAAGCAGTTCCTATTTAAGTGATGCCTTGATTGTGAACAGGTGTGGCAATAATCAGGCCTGGGTGTGGCTAGAGAAATTGAACTCAGGTGTGGACAACCACAGTTATAGTATGTTTTAACAAGGGGGGCAATCACTTTTTCACACAGGCTGATCACAGTGTAAATAGGAAGAGCCGGTGATCAGCTGTTCCTCACTCTCGTCTGTCAGACGTGAGTAGAGGAGAGCCGATCGGCTGCTCCTCTGAGAGGGGGGGGGGTCTGTGCTGCACACTGGACCACCAGGGACTCCACCAGATCACCAGGGATGCCCAGCAGCAGGTATGCCACCCTAGACGACCAGGGATGCCAGTCAGTGCCCACAATGTATGCCAATCAATGCCCACAATGGGCATCACTGATTGGCATGCATTATTGTTTGGCACTGATTGGCATCCATCAGTACAATACAATGCCGCCTATCAGTGCCTATCCAGGCCACCTATCAGTGCCCATCCATGCCCATCCGTGCCACCTATCCATGCCCATCCGTGCCACCTATCCATGCCAATCCGTGCCAGCTATCCATGCCAATCCGTGCCAATTTGTGCCACCTATCAGTGTCCATCCGTGTCACCCATCATTGCCACCTATCAGTGCCACATATCAGTGCCCATCAATGCCACCTTATCAGTGCCACTTCATTGGTGCCACTTCATCAGTGCCGCCTTATCAGTGCCCATCAGTGCCGCCCCACCAGTGCCCATCAATGAAGGAGAAAACGTACTTATTTACAAAGTTTTGAAACTGAAACAAAAACATGTTTTTTTCAAAATTTTCTGTCTTATTTTATTTGTTTAGCAAAAAATAAAAACCGCAGAGGTGATCAAATACCACCAAAAGAAAGCTCTATTTGTGGGGAAAAAATGAAAAAAAAATTCATTTGGGTACAGTGTAGCATGACCGCGCAATTGTCATTGAAATTGTGACAGCGCAGAAAGCTCAAAATTGGTCTGGGCGGGAAGGTGTTTAAGTGCCTGGTATTGATGTGGTTAATTTCTTATATTTTATGTATTATTATTTCTATTATTATTTGTTGTTGTCCTTTACTTACCTTTGTGGATTTTGTAATGGCCTGATATAGTCCGATCTAGCAGTGTGAGCACACAAGAGGGGATTCACTCTCAGACTTTTTAGAGTATATGGTGGGCATCAATACGGGGTAAACTTTCATGCACAGTGTTGGATATTATAATTTAATATACCTAATTCTGTGGGAGGGGATACTCTAGTCTACTGTATGTTTCTAGTTGTGTTTTTTAATATTAGAGGAGACATAGTATCCCCTCCCACAGAATTAGGTATATTAAATTATAATATCCAACACTGTGCATGAAAGTTTACCCCGTATTGATGCCCACCATATACTCTAAAAAGTCTGAGGCCGCGTACACACGGGCGGACTGTCCGCCCAACTAGGTTCGTCAAACAGTTTGACAAACAGTCCGTTCAAAATTAGCATCAACGGACTTGACCACACGCGACGAACGAACAGTCCGCTGAAAACTTGCGCGATGACGTTAACGGCACGTAGGACGGGACGAGAGATTCGAAGTCCTATACACTGCAATGCAACCTTCGGCGTGTAAATCCTTTCTGAGCATGCGCGGAACTTAGTTTGACGAACAAGCCTACACATGAGCGGACTGTCCGCTCAAACCAAGTTTCAGCGGACAGTCTTACGGAAATTCCGAAAAACTTTGTTCGTCAGACTGTCCGCTAAAACTGTCCGCTGAAGCCCACACACGAGCGGACTGTCCGCTGAAACACTGTTCAGCGGACAAAGTTGGACGAACAGTCCGCCCGTGTGTACGCGGCCTTAGAGTGAATCCCCTCTTGTGTGCTCACACTGCTAGATCGAACTATATCAGGCCATTACAAAATCCACAAAGGTAAGTAAAGGACAACAACAAATAATAATAGAAATAATAATACATAAAATATAAGAAATTAACCACACTCTGTCTCTCTCCCACCCATATATTGGATGTTGATGATTTTGTTTTAAGTATAATAAAAATACAACTTATTAAGAAATTTTGTATGCATATTTTTTTAATTGAGTCTAAGTTTACTCTTCTGCCAATGTGTTTTGGTGTGTGCATTGGACAAAGGGAATATGTGTGCACAATGCCCATGCATATATTCTATTTTTGCTCCTTGCATATGATTAATACTGACTTAAACATAGGTATATATAATACTCGTCGTAGGTGAGCTCAGTGTATGTCAGTTAGCCAGGTCAGTGTAGTGTATGTATGTCAGGTAGCCGGTAAGGTGAGGTCAGTGTATGTATGTCTGTACTGTCAGTCAGTGTATGTATTTCAGGTACAGTGGTGTGAAAAAGTGTTTGCCCCCTTCCTCATTTCCTGTTCCTTTGCATGTTTGTCACACTTAAGTGTTTCGGAACATCAAACCAATTTAAACAATAGTCAAGGACAACACAAGTAAACACAAAATGCAATTTGTAAATGAAGGTGTTTATTATTAAAGGTGAAAAAAAATCCAAACCATCATGGCCCTGTGTGAAAAAGTGATTGCCCCCTAAACCTAATAACTGGTTGGGCCACCCTTAGCAGCAACAACTGCAACCAAGCGTTTGCGATAACGTGCAATGAGGCTTTTACAGCGTCCTGGAGGAATTTTGGCCCACTCATCTTTGCAGAATTGTCCTAATTCAGTTACATTAGAGGGTTTTCGAGCATGAAAGGCCTTTTTAAGGTCATACCACAACATCTCAATAGGATTCAGGTCAGGACTTTGGCTAGGCCACTCCAAAGTCTTCATTTTGTTTTTCTTCAGCCATTCGGTGGTGGACTTGCTGGTGTGTTTAGGATCATTGTCCTGCTGCAGAACCCAAGTTCGTTTCAGCTTGAGTACACGAACAGATGGTCGGACATTCTCCTTCAGGATCTCTTGGTAGACAGCAGAATTCATAGTTCCTTTTATCACGGCAAGACTTCCAGGTCCTGAAGCAGCAAAACAGCCCCAGACCATCACACTACCACCACCATATTTTACTGTTGGTATAATGTTCTTTTTATGAAATGCAGTGTTCCTTCTACGCCAGATATACTTGGACACACACCTTCCAAAGAGTTCCACTTTTGTCTCATCGGTCCACAGAATGTTGTCCCAAAAGTCTTGGGGATCATCAAGATGTGTTGTGGAGAAATTGAGACGAGCTTTGATGTTCTTTTTGCTCAGCAGTGGTTTTCTCCTTGGAACTCTGCCATGCAGGCCATTTTTGCCCAGTCTTTTCCTGATGGTGGAGGCATGAACGCTGACCTTAACTGAGGCAAGTGAGGCCTGCAGTTCCTTGGACGTTGTTGTGGGGTCTTTTGTGACCTCTTGGATGAGTCGTCGCTGCGCTCTTGGGGTAATTTTGGGTGGCCGGCCACTCCTGGGAAGGTTCACCACTGTTCCATGTCTTCGCCATTTGTGGATAATGGCTCTCACTGTGGTTCGCTGGATTCCCAAAGCTTTGGAAATGGCTTTATAACCCTTTCCAGACTGATAGATCTCAATTACTTTCTTTCTCAATTGTTCCTGAATTTCTTTGGGTCTCGGCATGATGTGTAGCTTTTAAGGATCTTCTGGTGGACCTTACTGTGTCAAGCAGTTCCTATTTAAGTGATGCCTTGATTGTGAACAGGTGTGGCAATAATCAGGCCTGGGTGTGGCTAGAGAAATTGAACTCAGGTGTGGACAACCACAGTTATAGTATGTTTTAACAAGGGGGGCAATCACTTTTTCACACAGGGCCATGATGGTTTGGATTTTTTTTCACCTTTAATAATAAACACCTTCATTTACAAATTGCATTTTGTGTTTACTTGTGTTGTCCTTGACTATTATTTAAATTGGTTTGATGTTCCGAAACACTTAAGTGTGACAAACATGCAAAGGAACAGGAAATGAGGAAGGGGGCAAACACTTTTTCACACCACTGTAGGTGAGGTCAGTGTGTGTCAGGTAGGTGAGTCATACATTGATGCATCATTGATGGGCAGCACTAGTAAGCCAGGCAGCAACCAGCAAGTTAGCTTACCCCCCGCAACACAACCCCATCTCTCTGCCAAACACACCCGCGACACGACCACCCCGTCGGCCTTTGGGCTGAAGCCCCTGGTCTTTTTGACACCTAGTAACGCCCCTGGGGCCTTGACAAGTAAAGAACCTGGTTTCTTACTACTGTTACGGAGTAAATAGAGAATGTAAAGCGAAGTGCTTTGCTGCATTCGGTCCTCTTTAATTTTAGCTCCATGATTTAAAAAGAAACCTGTCCCAGACTAGGGTTGCCACCTTTTCCTCAAGCCAAACACTTTAGCGACGCATGGCAAATTTTTTGTGGTATGCACTATAAGATTTTACTGAAACAACTGGTACCGTCCACTGCCCTACTGACACCGTCCACTGCCCTACTGACACCGTCCTCTGCTCTACTGTTACCGTCCACTGCTCTACTGACACCGTCCACTGCTCTACTGACACCGTCCACTGCTCTACCGACACCGTCCACTGCTCTACCGACACCGTCCTCTGCTCTACTGACATCGTCCACTGCCCTACTGACACCGCCCACTGCCCTACTGACACCGTCCTCTGCCCTACTGACACCGTCCATTGCCCTACTGACACCGTCCACTGCCCTACTGATACCGTCCACTGCTCTACTGACACCGCCCACTGCCCTACTGACATTGTCCACTTCCCTACTGACACTGTCTACTGACACCGCCCACTGCCCTACTGACATCGTCCACTTCCCTACTGACACTGTCCACTGCCCTACTGACATTGTCCACTGCCCCACTGACATCGTCCACCTCCCTATCCACAGACTCCCCTTCCCTTATATCAGTCCCCCCCCTCGATTAGATCTGGGAACCCACCCATCAGTGTCCCCTTCCCCAAAAGTCCCCAATTGGATTGCCTTACCGAGAGTCGCTTCGAGCCAGGAAGTATGGGAGCTGGAGTTTGGGGGTGGAGCTCCTGTACTGTAGCGTTGTTTTCCTTCCTGTGTGGGGAGCCTTGGGAGAAGTGTGTCGGAAAGACACAGGATTCAGGACACATGTGAACTGGTGCACTCACTCACAAGGCTGCTGTTAGCAATTATTGGGGTCCCATACAGCTATACTCATGGGGCCCCCATCCCCTGAGGAGGGAAAGGGGTGGGGGGTGAGAAAGGGGAAGGTAAGAGGAGGAGGTGAGAGAGAGGCAGTGGTGAGAGAGAGGAGGAGGTGGGGTGTGAGAGAGGAGGAGGAGGTAAGGGGCGGTTAGCAAAAGGGGGGAGGAGGTAGGAGAGAGAGGGGGTGAAAGTGAGGGTGGGGTGAGATGGTGGGGGTGAGGTGGGGGTGTGAGAGTGGGGATTAGAAAGAGAGTGGTGGGAGAGAGAGAGAGAGGGGGGAAGGAGAGGGGGAGGGGAGAGGAAGAGGATGAGGGGGTGACACAGAGGAGGAGTGACACAGGAGGAGGGGGGTGACACAGGAGGAGGAGGGGGTGACACAGGAGGCGGAGGGGGTGATACAGAGGATGAGGGGTGACACAGAAGGGGGTGACACAGAGGAGGAGGGGTGACACAGAGGATGAGGGGGTGACACAGAGGATGAGGGGGTGACATGGGAGGGGGTAAACCAGAGGAGGAGGGGTGACACAGAGGAGGAGGTGTGACACAGAGGAGGAGGTGTGACACAGAGGAGGAGGAGTGACACAGGAGGGGGTGATACAGTAGAAGCGGGGTGACACAGAGGAGGGGGACTGACACAGGAAGGGGTGACACAGGAGGGGAGTCACACAGAGGAGGAGGGGCGACACAGAGGAAGGGGGTGACACAGAGGAAGGGGGGGTGACACCGAGGAGGAGGGGGTGACACAGAGGAGGAGGAGTGACACAGGAGGGGGGTCACACAGAGGAGGAGGGGCGACACAGAGGAAGGGGGGGGGGGTGACACAGAGGAGGAGGGGGTGACACAGAGGTGGAGGGTCACACAGAGGAGGAGGGGCGACACAGAGGAGGAGGGGCGACACAGAGGAGGAGGGGGTGACACAGAGGAGGAGGAGTGACACAGGAGGGGGTGATACAGAAGAAGCGGGGTGACACAGAGGAGGGGGAGTGACACAGGAGGGGGTGATACAGAAGAAGCGGGATGACACAGAGGAGGAGCAGTGACACAGGAGGGGGTGATACAGAAGAAACGGGGTGACACAGAGGAGGGGGAGTGACACAGGAGGGGGTGATACAGAAGAAGCGGGGTGACACAGAGGTGGAGGAGTGTCACAGGAGGGGGTAATACAGAAGAAGCGGGGTGACACAGAGGAGGGGGAGTGACACAGGAGGGGGTGATACAGAAGAAGCAGGGTGACACAGAGAAAGAGGAGTGACACAGGAGGGGGTGATACAGAAGAAGCGGGGTGACACGGAGGAGGAGTGACACAGGAGGGGGTGATACAGAAGAAGCGGGGTGACACAGAGGAGGGGGAGTAACACAGGAGGGGGTGATACAGAAGAAGCAGGGTGACACAGAGGAGGAGGAGTGACACAGGAGGGGGTGACACAGGAGGGGGGTCACACAGAGGAAGGGGGGGTGGCACAGAGGAGGAGGGGGCGACACAGATGATGGGGGTCACACAGAGGAAGGGGGGGTCACACAGAGGAGGAGGAGCGACACAGAGGAAGGGGGGGGTCACACAGAGGAGGAGGGGTGACACAGGAGAGGGGTGACAGAGCAGATGAGACCTCAGGAGAGTCGGAGACACACATCGTGAGGCAGGACTCCGGGAGCAAGCATGCGCGATTATCAAATCCACAGCGCAGCCCCGCCCCGCCTCCACCTCCACACATGACCAGCAGCAGCTCCGCAGGGCCATTTACAGACCCTCATTTCTGCCGCCTGGACCGCCCCACCCATGGCCGTTCGGCCAATCGCAGGGCACCCGCTAGCTCAGAGCGCCCCGCTGTGTGATAGTGATAGCAGGCAGGGGATCGTACGCGCAGCTCCTCTAGATGTTGCGGCCGGGGACAGAGATCCGGCTGCCACTGGCCATAGGACCATGGAATGTTTGCTCGGGTTTCCAGCAGGCGGAAACCCGGGCACATGTGTCAAAACCCGGACTGTCCGGGTCAAAACCGGACAGGTGGCAACCCTATCCCAGACACACATTTGTGTGCCTTCCAAAGTAAAGTAGGGCTTATCTCAGATCTATCATTAGTGGAGAAGTAGGCACGAAGTTCAATAGATACTTTTTGCATGGTAACCGTATCGTGAATTAGGGCTTTGTTTAATCACTATGAAGAGATTTTATGAGTCACAGGAGCATGGTCGAAGACGAGAATCGGATCTCTCATCAAGGACGCAATGTGGGACAGTTCACTATGGGGGTTAAAAAAATAGTCCAGACGAGAATAGGTGTCATGTATTGAGCAGTCGAACGTGTAGTCTTGAACATGCAGGTGAACAGAACGATAAGTATCAGTGAGTTGGAGCTAAAGCAATTCAGTTTCCAGTTTCTTGAGACAGGAATAAACTAAATGTGAAGCCCCTCTAGAGACACGCAGTAAGGAATTTTTTGAAAATTAAAAGTTGCCCCTCATATTTAAGAGGCTCTTGCTGTGTTCCAGAACTATAGACCAAGTGTTTGAGAAATTGTAATTGATAAATGTTAGGGAAATATACATTGAGCATAATCACCATAGAGGTCCCAATGGAACCCTTTTGGCAGGAGGTATCTGCAATTGCCATCCATGACAAGGTAGCCAGATACCTTACTACGCCAATCCATACATGTACACCCCTTTTATACCTTATTCTATAAAAAATGACACAGACACCTGCTGGATGTAAATGGCCTTTCAGGTCTTTATTTAAACAATAAACCAAACTAAACTTTTTTCTTTAAAACTTCTGTAACCATTTTATTTTACCATATATTTTCCTGTAACCAAAACCAGCTCATCAGATAAACAGTTGTTGATCCCTGACGACCCCATTTTTACTTGAGCCTGTAATCCCAACTTTTTATGGCATTCGTCCCCAGCCGCCAACTTGCCTCGGGGACTTACCAATTGACCACAGACCCCCAACTTATTAGCCCGTCAGTCTGGCCAGCCGCCAGACCACCCGGGAGGACTCCATACCCATGATGGATCCTAACTTTTCCAAAACCTAATTTGGAAAAGATAAATTGCATACCAGCCGTCAAGGACCCTACCGCCACTCGTACTCATGGATACCCCATAGCCAACCAACCCTCCCCATTAAAGGGCGGGCGGGCGGGAACGTTCCTCCTGACCTGCTGCTCCAGACTGCTGACCTTCCTAGACTCACGTGCCTTCACATCAACTCTACTCCACCCCCTCTTACACCATCCTCCAATCAGGTAAGCTTTGTAACTTTCTTAACCCCTCGTACCATTCCCCTGCGTAAGCCTTGCACCCTGTCATGTATGTCCTACGCTTACGTTGCACTACAGCTACGTACATGTCTTTATTTGCGCTTGCAGTTTCCAGGGTACAGTGTGATCTAGGAGGATACTAACCCCCCTTTGGCCTTAGAAAGAGATGATGGCTATAGGTTATTGTGATACCATGCCTTCCGTCGCATTTATAGAAGTGTCAGAAGTCTTTGTATTTTAAGTTGTTTTTGTTTCAGACAAACAAATAAAGAATTTAAAGAAAAAAAACAAGATGAGGGGCAGTGATAGACAACTGGGAAGTGTCTGTTAATTTGGGCATTTTATAAATTTGAAAGTGAGTTTCTTGCAGAAAAACTACGTTGCTCCCTATCTTGCCAAGATCAGACAGCAATCTCAATTATTTTTCTGAAACACTGAGTCCCTTCACATTATACAAGTTGAGTTTAACCAGAGACCTCAGTTCCAAGTCGAGGGGGAGGTTAAACTCCCAGAGCACATTGTGATAGAGAGAGAAGCAAAAATAGTGAAAAAATAGGATTTTTATAACAGCTTACCTGTAAAATCCTTTTCTTGTAGTACATTACGGGTATTTTATAACTTTGAAAGTGAGTTTCTTGCAGAAAAACTATTTTGCTCCCTATCTTGCCAAGATCTGACAGTAATCTCCATTATTTTTCTGAAACACCCTTCACATTATGCAAGGTGAGTTTTACCCAAACTGAGCTGTTATAAAAATCATATTTTCTTTATCGTACATCACGGTACACAGAGCCACAGTAATAACTGTATGGGATGTCCCAGAGCAATGCCAACTGAGGGGAGGGGACACAAACAAAAGTAGGGTGCAATCAGACCTGACCTATACTGCTGCCTGCAGCACACTGCGCCCAAAGGCGATATCCTCATGCCTTCTTACATCCACCTGATAGAATCTGGTGAAGGTATGGACTGAAGACAAGGTTGCGGCCTTGCAGATTTAAGCCATGGAGGCTTGGTGATGCACTGCCCATGAAGCACCTTCTTCTTCAAACCATAAGCTTGAATAATTACCTGTGGAATCCATTTGGCAATAGTGGATTTTGATGCTGCCTGCCCTTTCCTAGGACCTTCAGGCAACATGAACAAGATATCTGTTTTTCAAATCTGATCAGTCGCCTTCAAACAGATCTTGACTGCTCTCACTACATCCAAAGAGTGTAGTGACTCTTATTCCTTAGAACAGGGTTCTGGGAAAAATGAAGGTAAAACAATATCGTGGTTTAGGTAAAAACCTGAAACCACCTTTGACAGAAAGCTAGGATGAGGATGCAGTACTACTCCATCCAACGATTAAATATGGCTCTTTACAAGAAGGAATCACCAACTCTGATACCCTTCTTGCAGAAGAAATGGCTACCAGAAAAACTATTTTCTTTGTCAAAAAGGACCAAAGGAATCTGTCGTATCAAAAAGCTGTTTCTGTAATACCAACAGAACTAAATTCAAGCCCCGAGGGTTCAGGGGTGCTCTAATCGATGGATTAAGCTGTGTTACCCCCTGTATAAAGCTTCAAATCAAAAAATGTGAAGCAAGCAGATGCTGAAACAATACTGATAAGGCCAAAACCTGGCCCTTGATAGTACTCAAGGCCAGCTTCATCTCTAGCCCCATTAGCAGAAAGGCAAGAATTTTACCTATGACATACTTCCTAGGATGCCAACCCCTGGATTCACACCAAGAAACATATGCCTTTCACACACTATGATAAATGACTCTGGAAACTGATTTCCTTGCATTAATCAAGGTAGGTATCACTGAGCCTGAAAGCCCACGATTCCTTAACCACTTTAGGACCAGCGTACGCCAATGTACGTCCATTTTTCGAAGAGGGATATCTCCGTAACAGCAGCAGCTGCTGCCACAACCCAGATATCCATCTCTTCAGGCGCCGGTTGTGTGTACAATAATGGTGGTATCTGCGGTGGGTTCGCCATGAGATCACCATTATAGGCAGCGGAAGAGGTGCCACCCCCCTCCCGCCGCTCTCCCGTGCCTTCTGCCGCTTCCCAGAGCCGTCAGTAGCGGCGGAGGCGATTGGGACCTTACTTATCTGTGGTATGGAGACGAGTGAGGCTAAGATGGCCCCCACCCGTCTCTATACCATAGCAGGGCGGAAGCGACGTCAAAACGTCACTTCCGCCCATACCTCTTAAAAGCACATTTTTTCAATGTAATTTTTTTCAAATTACAATTTATTTATTTTTTTATTGCATTTAAGTCCAAATATGAGATCTGAGGACTTTTTGACCCACAGTGTAAAAATACATAAAATCAAGTAAAATAAGAAAAACATTTTTTTTTTTTTAAAACACCCCGTCCCCACGAGCTTGCGCGCAGAAGCCAACACATATGCGAGTAGCGCCCGCATATGAAAACAGTAGTCAAACCACACATGTGAGGTATCGCCGCGATCAGTAGATAGAGAGTAATAAGTCTAGCCTTAGACCTCCTCTGTAATGCAAAACATGCAACCTGTAGAATTTTTTTAATGCCACTTATGGAGATTTTTGAGGGTAAAAGTTTGATGCCATTCCACGAGCGGGCGCAATTTTGATGCGTGACATGTTGGGTATAAATTTACTCGGCGCAATATTATCTTTTACAATATAAAAAAATTTTTTTACTGTTGTCTTTTTTTATTTTTTTATTCAAAAAAGTAAATTTTTTCCCAAAAAAGTACGCCTGTAAGACCGCTGCGCAAATACGGTGTGAAAAAAAGTATTGCAATGACCACCATTTTATTCTCTAGGGTGTTAGAAAAAAAACAATTTATAACATTTGGGGGTTCTAAATAATTTTCTAGCAATAAAAACAGTTTTAAACATGTAAACACTGAGTCTGAAAAAGAGGCTCAGTCCTTAAAGCGGTTCTGCACCTAAAAAAAAAATATTAAAAGCCAGCAGCTACTAATATTGCAGCTGCTGACTTTTAATAAAATCACACTTACCTGTCCCAGGGTCCAGCGATGTCGGCGGCAGATGACGAGCGATCGCTCGTCTCGCTGCTGCCCCCGCTGCCATCCTCTGTCAGGGAATCGGGAAGTGAAGCATTACAGCTTCACTGCCCGGTTCCCTACTGCGCATGCGCAAGTCGCGCTGCGCGTCTCTTATGGTCCCCCGCTGTGTCTCTGGGAACTGTGTGTTTCCCAGAACACAACGGGGGCGGAGCGTCTTCGGGGGTCTGCGGCGGTCTGCCCGGTTGAGTTGCACCTGGTGGGCATGTCACATATAAGGCGGTTCTTGGGCAGGTTAAACTCCTTTTGGAGCTCAGCCAGCCGAGCACAGGCATTAAATGATCGGCGGAAATGCACACAGACTTTCCTGGCCTGCTTCAGGACATCCTGTAAGCCCGGGTACCTTCCCAAGAACCGCTGCACCACCAGGTTAAGGACGTGAGCTACACAGGGCACATGGGTCAGTTGTCCCTGTCGGAGGGCGGAGAGAAGGTTGGTGCCATTGTCACAAACCACCATTCCTGGCTTAAGCTGGCGTGGCATCAACCACCTCTCGGCCTGCCCCTGCAGAGCTGACAAAACATCCGCCCCAGTGTGGCTCCTGTCCCCCAAACAAACCAGCGCAAGCACGGCATGGCATCGTTTTGCCTGCGTACTTGCCCCTGGAACGCCTACGGAGCACCGCTGGTTCTGAGGACAGAGCACTGGAAGAGGCCATAGAGGAAGAAGAAGAGGAGGGGGTGGAGGAGAGAGGTGTGTCACAACCAATAGTAGCATTTTGGAGGCGTGGTGGCAGAACAACCTCCAACACTACTGCACCTTGTCCTGCATCCTTCCCAGCTGCCAGAAGAGTGACCCAATGGGCCGTGAAAGACAGGTAACATCCCTGTCCATGCCTGCTGGACCATGAGTCAGCGGTAATATGCACCTTACCGCTGACCGCCCTGTCCAGCGAGGAAAGGACATTGCCTTCCACTTGCCGGTAGAGAGCCGGAATCGCCTTCCGTGAGAAAAAATGGCACTTGGGGACCTGCCAGTGAGGAACCGCACATTGCACAAACTCACGGAAGGGGGCCGAGTCTACCAACTGAAAAGGTAGCAGTTGAAGTGCTAGCAATTTAGCCAAGCTAGCATTCAACCGCTGGGCATGTGGATGGCTGGGAGTGAACTTCTTTCCCCGGTCCAGCAGCTTCGGCAGGGAAATTTGCCTTCTACAATCGGACATGGGTGTACTGCTAGCAGAGTGCCTGCAAGTACTTGGCTGTGATACACCTAATTCTACACCTTCATTCCTCTCAGTGCAGGTTTCAGAGAGGACTGAAGGTCTAGTGGGGTTGGAGATCCCAGCTGATGAGGAGCAAGGAAAGGTCCACTTTGTTCTTTGGCGTGGGTCTTTGAGGTAAGCTTGCCAACGAGCTGCATGGCAGGTCAACATATGTCTGGTCAAGCATGTGGTGCCCAAGCGGCTGATGTTTTGGCCACGCGAGACACGCTTGAGACATATGATGCAAATAGCAGCGGTGCGATCTGATGCACTTGTCTCAAAAAAGGCCCACACCAAAGAACTTTTAGAATAACACGCAGAGGCAGAGTCCTGCACAGGAGGAGCTCTGCGGTGTGATTCAGTCTGTGTGCTGCCCCTAAGCTGGCCCCCGGAGGGCATCTTGCCTCGTTGGAGATGTGCCTCCTCCTCCTCTCTCCTACCAGGCACCCACGTGGAGTCAGTGCCCTCATCATCCCCTACCTCTTCATCACTGGAGCAAACCTGGCAGTATGCTGTAGCTTGTGGAACATGACTGCTAGATTGCTGTCCTTCTTGAGCATCCCCTCTCTCTGCGCTCACACTACTGCCTTCCTCCAGCTGAGTATCATCATCAGAGCCTACAAAAACTGAGCATCCTCCTGGAGGATGTACCCAACACTGTGCTCAAACAGTTCGGGGGACTGCTCAGGAGGACGTGGTGGGTCCAGGGAAGGAGTCACTGATGATGACATTGAGACGAGGGAAGAGGATGCGTTGGCAGCTGCTTTGCTAGTACCCTGAGCCTGGGTGAGAGAGGATGAGGAGGATGAAGAGGGCTTGGTCATCCACTCTACCAAGTCTTCGGCATGATGCGGCTCAACGCGTCTAGCTGCCGAAAATAAGGACAAGCGTGTCCCATGGCCACATGCTGATGACGATGCACCACGTCCACGACCAGCACTGTTGTCTCTAGACACAGAGCCTGCTTGCCCTCTTTTATTGGCTCGTGCCTGTCTGCCTCTCCTTGCTGGCCTTCCAGACATGGTAATGGCCTGTGGGGAGATGGGAAAACCAGCAATTGAGTAGTGTATTTTGGGCTGGAGGCACACAACACCCACTAACTCCTGCAGATGCCTTTATTATAGAACACCAGCAATTAAAGGGTAGATACCGGTGTATACTGTGCTGTGCTGGGGGAACACAACACCAACTAACTCCTGCAGATGCCTTTATTATAGAACACCAGCAATAAAGGGTAGATACAGGTGTATATTGTGCTGTGCTGGAGGCACACAACACCCACTAACTCCTGCAGATGGCAGATGGCTCAATTAGAGAAGAGCGATATAGGTAAATACAGGTGTATACTGCGCTGAAGGCACACAGACAACACCCACTAACTCCTGCAGATGGCTCAATTAGAGAAGAGCAATATAGGTAGATACAGGTGTATACTGCGCTGGAGGCACACAACACCAACTAACTCCTGCAGATGGCTCAATTAGAGAAGAGCAATATAGGTAGATACAGGTGTATACTGCGCTGGAGGCACACAACACCAACTAACTCCTGCAGATGGCTCAATTAGAGAAGAGCAATATAGGTAGATACAGGTGTATACTGCGCTGAAGCACACAGACAACACCCACTAACTTCTGCAGATGGCTGATGGCTAAATTAGACAACAGCAACAAAGGGTAGATACAGGTGTATACTGCGCTGAAGGCACACAGACAACACCCACTAACTCCTGCAGATGGCAGATGGCTCAATTAGAGAAGAGCAATATAGGTAGATACAGGTGTATACTGCGCTGGAGGCACACAACACCAACTAACTCCTGCAGGTGGCAGATGGCTCAATTAGAGAAGAGCAATATTAGGTAGATACAGGTGTATACTGCGCTGGAGGCACACAACACCAACTAACTCCTGCAGATGGCTGATGGCTCAATTAGAGAAGAGCAATATAGATAGATACAGGTGTATACTGTGCTGAAGGCACACAGACAACACCCACTAACTCCTGCAGATGGCTCAATTAGACAACAGCAATAAAGGGTAGATACAGGTGTACACTGCGCTGAAGGCACACAGACAACACCCACTAACTCCTGCAGATGGCTGATGGCTCAATTAGAGAAGAGCAATATATGTAGATACAGGCGTATACTGCGCTGAAGGCACACAGACAACACCCACTATCTCCTGCAGATGCCGGAACACTACACAAGGCCGCTGCGCTGGCGGCCTTATATAGTGTGGGGCGTGTACTACACAGCCTGAGCTATAATTGGCCACAGGCACCTTGCCTGTGGCCAATCATGGCTCTCCTCGCTGCCGGCGCTGTGATTGGCCAAGCATGCGGGGTCACAGTGCATGTTTGGCCAATCATGAGCCAGCAATGCACTGCGATGGCGCAGTGCATTGTGGCCCGTGAGCGCCACACATAACGTTCAGTATTCGCCGAACGTGTAACAGCCGATGTTCAAGTCGAACATACGTTCGACTCGAACACCAAGCTCATCCCTAGCTGTGACGCGCGTAATGGCAAAATGTGGTTGTGGACAAAGTCTTAATGGTGGGAGGTGCCTAAGGGGTGTGGTTAAACAAAACCCAGCTATCTCACCAATGCCCTCAGCTCTCCCTAATGCCTCTAATTCTCACTAATGCCCCCCAGCTCTCTCACCAATGCCCCCCTGCTCTCTCACCAATGCCCCCCTGCTCTCTCACCAATGCCCCCCTGCTCTCTCACCAATGCCCCCCAGCTCTCTCACCAATGCCCCCCAGCTCTCTCACTAATGCTGCTCAGCTCTCTCACCAATGCCTCCCAACTCTCTCACTAATGCTCCTCAGCTCTCTCACCAATGCCCCCCTCCTCTCTTACTAATGCCCACCCCAGCTCTTTCACAAATTCCCACCCTCCTCTCTTACTAATGCCCCCCCCCAGCTCTCTCACCAATTCCAACTTCTCTCTTACTAATGCCGCCCCCCCAGATCTCTCACCAATGCCACCTTCTCTCTTACTAATGCCCCCCCAGCTCTCTCACCAGTTTCCGCTTCTTTCTTACCAATGCCCCCCCCCCCCAGCTCTCTCACCAATTCCACCTCCTCTCTTACTAATGCCCCCCCCCCCTCAGCTCTCTCACCAATTTCCCTTTCTTTTTTACTAATGTCCCCCCAGCTCTCTCACCAATTCCACCTTCTCTCTTACTAATGCCCACCCAGCTCTCACACCAATTCCACCTTCTCTTTTACTAATGCCCCCCCCCCCCCCAGCCCTCTTAACAATTCCACCTCCTCTCTTACTAATGTCCCCACCCAGCTCTCTCACAAATTCCCACCCTCCTCTCTTACTAATGCCCCCCCCAACTCTCTCACCAATTCCACTTCCTCCCTTACTAATGTCCCCCTCCCCAGCTCTCTCACCAATTTCCCCTTCTTTCTTACTAATGGCCCCCCCAGCTCTCTCACTAATTCCCCCTCCTCTCTTACTAAATCCCCCCAATTCTCTCAGTAATCTCTGCTTCTTTCTTACTAATACCCCCCTCCCCCCAGCTCTCTCACAAATTTCCCCTTCTTTCTTACTAATGCCCCGCCCCCAGCTCTCTCACCAATTCCCCCTCCTCTCTTACTAAATCCCCCCAATTCTCTCAGCAATCTCCGCTTCTTTCTTACTAATGCTCCCCTCCCCCCAGCTCTCTCACCAATCCCCCTCTCCTCTCTTACTAATGCCCCCCCCCCCCAGATCTCTCACCATTTCCCCCCTCTTCTCTTACTGATGCCTCCCAATTCTCTCACAAATTCCCACCCTCCTCTCTTACTAATGCCCCCCCCCCCCAGCTCTCTCACCAATTCCACCTTCTCTCTTACTAATACCGCTCCATTCTCTCAGCAATTTCCCCTTCTTTCTTACTAATGCCCCCCCCCCCCAGCTCTCTCACAAATTCCCCCCCTCTTTTCTTACTAATGCCCCCCCCAGCTCTCTCACCAATTCCCCTCTCCTCTAGTGCCTACCCCCCAGCTCTCAGAAAAGCAGATTAATGTGAATCCCTGTGCTTTTTTAAGCACAGCACTGCTGATAGCTCAGAGTGTTCGGACTGTAGCAAGGAGCCCAGGAGGACTTTCACAGCACTTCACTGGGCTCCATGCTACAGTCCTGACAGGCAGGGAAAGACACATCCGGCATCCCCAATATGAGGGCAGCAATGTGGGCAGTTGTGGCACCGGGACCCAGGACACCCACCAGCAAATGTGGACCATGTCCCCCCTGGGCGCCTGGCGCAAACACACAGAAGCAGGTGGAGCGCTTCTGTGCGAGAAAGAATTCAGTTCCTCTTACCTTTCACGAGCACTGACAGGCAGAATCGGGGCTTTTGAGAGGCGGGATGTGGGCCACTGAGAGCCAGCTATTCTCCCAAAAATCCTCACTTGGTGCTGTGTGTGAGAGCACACACTAAACCCATTGAGGATACCACTACATAGTGGAGCCCAGGGCTGGAACTTGTTCCAGCCCTGGGTTCCGGGACTCCAGCCCTGATCCACGAGACCCCGGGACTTACTTCAAATCACGGGAAGGTCCTACGGAATCCGGGATGGTTGGGAGGTATGTGAGGAGAAGATCTGCTCAGTTATATAGACAGGGGCTGAAGTGTCGGAAGCAATTGCAGCTCCTGATGACCCTGATGGCTCACTCTGACCAGCCTCCTTAGATCAGGATGATGTTGCAGAGGGAGGGTCCCTAGGAGCTGAGGGTGACACCTTCATGTCCTTGGTCTTTGTGGTATTAGAACTACCTCCTCTGGTCACAGTGCTGAACACAAACGCAGAGGTACCACCAAAAATGCACCCACTGCTGAGTAATAGTCCAGCAACTGCCGCTGCTATTAAGCTCAGTCTGATGCTTTAAAGTAAAATGTGCCTGGGAATGCCTGTGTCACCAACTCACATGCCACGCGTCCGCTCTGTGTCCCTCCTAGCTGTATGCACCTCAGAAAGGTGCATTTTATAACTATGCAGCCCGCATTGTGGACGCTCAATTCGCGCCAATGCTGCTAAGACCCATCCCCTTCCTCCGACCACGCATTGCGCCTCCCTCCTTCATCAATTTTAAATTAAATTGTTCCCCGTGTGAGCGGGCTCTGATCCAGACCAGACCACATGGAGGAGGACTAGGAGAGGAGGGAAGCGGCCGAAGGGAACCACCATAATGGCAGTGGGAGCGGTGCAGTATACCGCCATCTAGCGCTATGCTCCCTCTGCCTGGAGGAAGCTATCCAGGTGGGGGGAAATGCCTGGGATAAGAAAACCCCCCTTCCTTTCCCACATCCTACCTGGAGCTTTGGGCCGGAGGAAGCGTGCAGCTTGAAACACAGAGGCGAGACTGACAAGCATGGAACAGGTACATGCTCTTGACAGCCCTTATTGACTACAGGCATAGCAACATTTACTTTAACCACTTCAATACAGGGCACTTTCACCCCCTTCCTTCCCAGCCCAATTTTCAGCTTTCATCGCTCTAGCGCTTTCAGTGACAATTGCGCGGTCATGCTACACTGTACCCAAATGAAATTGTTATCATTTTGTTCGCACAAATAGAGCTTTATTTTGGTGTTATTTATTCACGACTCCGTTTTTTTTTTTTTGCGATATAAGCGCAAAAAAAGCGGAAATTTGGGAAAAAAACAATATTTTCTTTTTTCTATTTGAAAAGAAATCCAATAAAATCAAATTTTGTCATAAATTTAAGCCAAAATGTATTCTGCTACATGTTTTTGGTAAAAAAAATTCCGTTAAGTGTATAATAATTGGTTTGTGTGATCACGGACATATGTACGCAAATGATCATGTACATATGTGTGCAGGTGATCACGTACATATGTGTGCAGATAATCATTGGGACATGTGATTTTAGTGGGACATATGTGGGGGACATGTTTTTATTATTAGGGACATGTGTTTTTATTATTTGGGGACATGTATGTTTTGGGGACATGTGTGTTTTGGGGACATATGTGGGGACTGTGTTTTCACTGTGTGGTGTGTTGTGTGTTTACACTACACTGATGATCAGTGAGTAAAAAGCTGTGAAAAGCAGCCCATACTCACTGATCATCAGCCGGCTGCAGCGTTCTGCTCTCCTCTTCTCAGCGGTGACTTCCGTGTGAGGAGAGGAGAGCCGATTGCCTAGCAACCGGCTGTTTGTTTACATCACATGACGGCCGTGATTGGACACGGCCGTCATGTGATCAGGAGGGCCAATCACAGAGCCCTCCTGCCGATCTGAGATGTGCCGTGTCCGGGTGACACGAGCACATCGGGATCGCGCCGCTGCGCGGGCGCGCGCGCGCGCGATCCCGCTGCTCCTGAATGACGTTCCTGAACGTCCTATCAGGAGCAGGCGGCTCCCACCCGCCGTATATATACATTGGCCGGGTGGGAAGTGGTTAAAGGAGAAAGCCCACAAAAATTAGAAAAATTCCTTAGGAATCTCCCTTACCTTATCCAGCTGCAGGGTTCTGTGGTACCAGACCCATAGTTGCCAACATTGTAAAAAAAAATCCGGGACACTTTTTTGGCAGTGGGCGGAGTCGTGGTATATTAGGGGGCAGGGCATGAGTTTATAGGTGTGGTGTAGGAAAATGTAAAAATGGGCGTGGTTTACGTAAAATAGTGGGTGTGGCTTACATGGGGCGTGGCTCAAAGGGGTGTGGTTAGAGTCTGAGATGAATGCGGGATGGAGAGGGAAAGGAGGGGGATGGAGAGAGGGAAAGGAGGGGGATGAAGAGAGGGGGGGGAGGGAAAGGAGGGACAGCAGCCCCCCGATCCTACACCACAATAGCAATATGTGTTTTCCAGAGTTTGACAATCAGCAGATAAAGATACTCCAAATACCTGGTGTTGGCGCTTCAATCATTCCGGCGCCATGATTGTTATGGTGTCAGGATGATTGAAGCGCATTATTTCTATTATTACATTGTAATATGAAATGAAATCATTCCACTCACCATAATGCAGAATTAGTGGTAGCCATGCGGGCGTCACTAGCCACGTTGCCTGCCACCAGATGCCATCAGGTGTCCCAAGCGGAGTCTGTCCTTACATCAGGTGCCCCATCAGAGGTACCTTCCTCACATCTGTGTCCATCAGCGGAGCCCCTCCTTACATCTGGTGTCCCTCTGACATCCACAGACCGCCCCTACACATCCTGCACAGACCGCCCCCCCACATCCTGCACAGACCGCCCCCACATACTCCACAGACCGGCCCCCACATACCACTGGCCCCCCAACATCCACAGACTGGCCCCCCAACATCCACAGACTGGCCCCCCACATCCACAGACTGGCTCCCCACATTCACAGACTGGACCCCCACATTCACAGACTGGCCACATACCATGACTGCCACTGGCCCCCGACATCCGACTGGCCCCTGCCCCGACATCCACATCTCCAGACTGACCCCCGACATACCACTGGCCCCCCAACATCCACAGACTGGCCCCTGACATACAACTGGCCCCCGACATCCACAGACTGGCCCCCCACATCCACAGACTGGCCCCCCCACATACCACTGGCCCCCACATTCACAGACTGGACCCCACATTCACAGACTGGCCACATACCATGACTGTCACCCGACATCCGACTGGCCCCCGCCCCGACATCCACATCTCCAGACTGACCCCCGACATACCACTGGCCCTCCAACATCCACAGACTGGCCCCCGACATACAACTGGCCCCCGACATCCACAGACTGGCCCCCACAGCCATAGACTGGCCCCCGACATACCACTGGCCCCCACATTCACAGACTGGACCCCACATTCACAGACTGGACCCCCACATTCACAGACTGGCCACATACCATGACTGTCACTGGCCCCCGACATCCGACTGGCCCCCGACATCCGACTGGCCCCCGCCCCGACATCCACATCTCCAGACTGGCCCCCGACATACAACTGGCCCCCCGACATCCACAAACTGGCCCCCCACATCCACAGACTGGCCCCCGACATACCACTGGCCCCCCACATTCACAGACTGGCCCCCACATTCAGAGACTGGCCCCCCCACATTCAGAGACTGGCCCCCCCAAATTCAGAGACTTGCCACATACCATGACTGTCACTGGCCCCCACATTCACAGACTGGCCCCCACATTCAGAGACTGGTCCCCCACATTCAGAGACTGGCCCCCCACATTCTCAGACTGGCCACATACCATGACTGTCACTGGCCCCCGACATCCGACTGGCCCCCGACATCCACCTGGCCCTCGCCCCGACATCCACATTGACAGACTTCTGACTGGCCGCCGTTGCCACGCGCAGACATAACTGTGGCGCCGCCCACCGCCCTTCACTGACACAAACACACACTAGCAGCGGGGGTGGGCGGCGCCACAGGTGTAGACCAACTTCCGGTGTTCTTAAAAATGCCGGCCGGCGGAGACATTGTCTCCAGCGGCCGGCGGCAAAAAAATGGGAAATTCAATTTCCCGTGACAAACCGAATTTCGCGGGACATTTCCCGGGACAAAATTAATTCGGGACAAATATCCTAATGGCGGGAATGTCCCACGAAATTCGGGACAGTTGGCAACTATGCAGACCCAATCTTCACCTCTCACTGTGGGCTCCGTTAGAAAACCTTCAGGGACAGGGGACCTCTTTTTATCGGGGGATCCACGGTCCTGGGCCTGTAAAAAGCACCCTGCCAGGAATATGGCTGAAAAAAAACCCACTGGATCCCGGGGTCCAGCTCTCTAAAAAGAGAAGCGTAACAGGTAAAACCTTGTTTCTTTGGACACGAGGCCCGGGTACCATCCAATTCAGCCTGGAAAAGACACTTTGAATGGATCCGGTTGCATGGCTTGCCCCAGTAAGGAATATTCCAGCGGAGCTCAGCACAGCATCTTTACTAGTGACCAACACCTAAGACTAAGGGGTGAAAAAATGGAGGTACTCCCAACAAGGGGAGGGGTTATATGGGGAATTGAAGTTCCTGTTTAGGGTGTGCCAGTGTCCATCACCTGAAGGTGCCTTATAACTCATACAGTTATTACTATGGCTCTGTGTCCCATGATGTATGATAAACAAAAGACGAATGCAAGAAAATAGACCTGAGGAGGTTCACAGATCCTCTGCAGATAAGTAGGTAGGAAAGGGGAAAAGAGCAAAACAGGAGAATATGCAGGGAGGGTAGATGAGAGGGGTAAAATGTGAGGTGAGGAGGCTAGTTCTCTAGATCCATAAAAGATCATTTCCTATGGGATTGGGAACAACCTAGCCAGGGGTAAAAGGCAAAAGGAAGGAATTGTAAGTTGAATAGGGTGTACAGACAGTGCATCAACAAGGGAATGCTAAAAGTGCAAGTGAAGGAATGACCATGAAAAGGAGAAAGAACAGAACTATTTATTACCCCACCTTCATTAAAAATACACTTTCAGATGTTTTTCAGGAAGAGGTGTCATGGCTGACTGCAAGCTATTTCCTGGCAGGGGTAGCCTTACAAACAAGGAGAACACTCTGATCGTTGCTAGCAGCTATAGCCGCTGGCAATAATCGTATGCTAGAAATCTGACATGCTGATTGTACCCAAGACGATTGATGGATTGACTTGGGTATAATCAGCCTGCCCATAGATGGATCGAATCTCGATTCAAACCATCTATGGCCAGCTTATCATACAGTGCAAGAAGCCCAGCATCTACACCTTTTTGTGTCACAGGTTGTGTTTTTGGTCAGGTATCTCACTGACACCTGTGTTGCCATTGTGCTGGGTGTTCAGTGTGCTCCTGTACCTTTAAGAAGGGATGGCTCCCTTTCAGTCCACCTGCTTTCACCTATCCAACAGAATGCATGTGCCTCCACTGTGGGGACACTTATAAGTTAGTCCTAGGTACCACAGATATTGGGGTGCCTTGGCGCGGCTCTGTGGCTTACGCATGCATTTGCAAATTTGTGCAGACTAAACCCCTGTTTTTAACGCATACTGTTAGACAGGTTATCTGGTTGTCTGTGGGCTGGTGGTAAGTAAAGCTTGTTTTTTTCCTTGGTTTATCCTTGGGTTTGTTTGTATCTACACCTTTAACCCTGTGTAAGCCCTTGTACACACGGTCGGAGAATCCGTCGGAATGTGTCCTATCGGACCGTGTTGTCGGATAATCCGACTGTGTGTGATATGCATCGGACTGATTCCGTCGGACCCAATTTTCCAACTTGTTGGAAATATTTTCCGACCAACTGGTTCGATCGGACATACTCCGATCATGTGTAGAGAATTTTGATCGGACCAAGTTCCACGCATGTTCAGATCAAATTCCTACATCAAAGCTATTGGCTACTAGCCTGAACGTAGTCCCATTGTAACGAAATTACGTCATCATGTTCTGAATGATCGGATTTTTCGACAACTTAGTCCGACCGTGTGTATGCAACAGTTTCGGACAAGATCCGACGGACAAAATCCGATGGATTTGGTTGTCGAAATCTCCAACCGTGTGTACAGGGGCTTAGAACAGACAGTGTTTAAAGCGGTTGTATGGTCCGCTTGGTCGTTTTTACCTACAGGTAAGCCTATAATAAGGCTATAGCAATGAATGACACATTTATGGGCGTCTGATAAGGCTGTACACCCCGATACAAATGTTTGAATGAAAGTGGGGCTTTTTAGCAGAAAATAGGAGTCGGAATTTTTTTCATAAAAAATATTAATTTTATTCATCAAGAGACAATTGGACATCGATGTGATACAAAAGTTAAAATATGAGCTCCGGTGTACACAATGCGAGACAGTTTGAACTAAGAAGGGGAAGCAAACAGTGGATCATGCCATGTGATATAACTGATAAACAATATACATCAGAGTGTACTCCCTCACAGTATTGATGAATTATAATTGTATAATTATAATTTATGAAAAAAAATTCTGACTCATATTTGCTGCTAAAAAGCCCCATGGGGAATTCTCCACTTTCGTTCAAGCCTATAATAAGGCTTACCTGTAGGTAAAATGATACATATGATAACATATTCACCTTTTATGCAGCCGCTGATGCCAGTGGCACAATGCGTGCCGAAGGTCCGGTGGCTTGTGCTGGACCTTGTCGCAACAAAGGACTTCCACGCGACGTCGGCCAATCACAGTGCCGGAGCCCGCAAACCCAGAAGAAATGCAGAGGATGTCAGCTTCCACGGCGGTGACCAGGCGAGCTACAGGAGCCTTGTTCTAAGGTAAATATTTCATAATGTGATTGTATGTGATGCATACTAGCACATTATGCTATTGTCTTGCAGGTTTTAGTTTTTTTGGGGGGTTTTTTTTTATGGCAGTTTACAACCTCTTTAACCACTTGCTTACTGGGCACTTAAACCCCCCTCAGTCCCAGACCAATTTTCAGCTTTCAGCGCTGATGCACTTTGAGTGACAATTACGCGGTCATACAACACTGTACCCAAATGAAATTTTTATCATTTTTTTCCCACAAATAGAGCTTTCTTTTGGTGGTATTTAGTTACAGCTGGGAGTTTTATTTTTTGCTAAACAAACAAAAAAGGATGCAAAAAAAAAAAAAAAAAATCATGTTTTAATAGTTTGTTATAAAATTTTGCAAACGGGTCATTTTTCTCCTTCATTGAAGTGCGCTGATTAGGCGGCACTGATAGGCTGCATTGGTGGGCACTGATGGGCTGCATTGGTGGGCACTGATGGGCTGCATTGGTGGGCACTGATAGGCTGCACTGGTGGGCACTGATAGGCATAGTTAAGGCGGCACTAATAGGCACAGATAAGGCGGCACCGATGGGCACAGATAATGCAGCACTGATGGGCAAAGATGGGCACAGATAAGATGGCACGGATGGGTGGCACGGATAAGTGGCACGGATGGGTGGCACGGATGGGCACTGATAGGTACCACAGATAGATGGGACTGATGGGCACTGATAGGTGGCACTGATAGGTGGCTCTGATAGGTGGCACTGCTGGGCACTGATGGGCGGCACTGCTGGGCACTGATGGGCGGCACTGCTGGGCGGCACTGGGGTGCAGCACCTTTGAGGCAGATTTTGGGTGGCACTGTGGGTGGCACTGCTGGGTGGCACTGTGGGTGGCACTGTGGGCACTGCTGGGTGGCACTGTGGGCACTGCTGGGTGGCACTGTGGGCACTATGGGCACTGCTGGGTGGCACTGACAGGGGGGCACTTACTTTATTTCAGGATGGCACTGCGGGTGGCAGGTGGGCACTGGCAGGGGGCAGGTGTCCGCTTGAATTGCTGGCCGTGATCGGGACTGATGTCCCGAACACGGCCGCCGGCGATCGGCTTTTTTTTTTTCTCCTCGCGCTGTCAGCGCGAGGAGGAATACTAGCCGATTACCGGCTCCGTTTTATCACATGATCAGCTGTCATTGGCTGACAGCTGATCACGTGATAAGGGGTCGGGATCGACCCCTTACACGGATCGGTGATCAGGCGAGTCTCACGGACTCGCCGATCACAGAGCGCGCCGCTCGTAACCGGGACGACGTCAATAGACGTAGTCCCGGCAATCTAGGTCCGCGCTAATGCCGTCATTCGGCAATAGCGCGGATCCCAAGTGGTTAAATCTAGTTACAATCGATAATGAAGATCTGCCTGCCAACAACAGACAGGGTTAATTATGGCAAACACAGATACCTTGTCCAGAAAATACAATTTCAAAAAGGTAAGTTCCAGTTTTTAAATATTTATGGTATGCTAAGTGAATGGGGACATGTAACATACATCCGGAAGGTGTTATCCCAGTTTGGCTGCAAACGTGGAAATACACTTCAGCAGATAGTGACTTTCAAACAATGGGATGTACAGCTCAGCAATAGGACAGCGATAAATATAACATTCACCCACAAATCAAACACTGAGAATTAGGCTGGATTCACACCTATGCAGTTTTAGTGCTTTTTGCATTTTGCAGATTTGCACTACAGTCCATTTACCATGGTTTCCTATGGAACATGTTCTGTATAGCAAATCTGCGAAATGCAAAAAGCACTAAAAATGCAGAGGTGTGAATCCAGCCTTATTACCAAGAAGTGCTTTCATCATAAAGCTTCCTGTGTCGTGTGTAGACACGGGTATTGCTGCAATATCTTCTATTTGCACGCTATTATAGCTCCTCACACATAAGGTAACTATTTACTTTTTTGCTAAACAGCTTCCTTCCTGAGCGTTTCCTGATAAGTAATTTCACTCTGGAACATTTCTGAAATAGCCACTAATATGCCTTTTCCATGTTGCCGTAATGGACCTTGAAGTTTTACTAAACCCCCAACAGTAAAATCAGTCTGTATATGTATATTGTTATACTCACTGTGGAACCTAAGGGGTTAATCCTATGCATTGTGTAAAAAGGCTGTATGATCCTGTCTTCTCTGATCCTCCCCTTCTTTTACCATCCCCAATCTATCTCCTGATAGTGCAGAGCCTTGCTCAGTTTGGTGTGTAATGCTAGAGTTTTTTCTTTTTTCTTAGGAGAGTTTTGTGTGATCAGCACAGGGCCAATCAGCACAAACCAGACAGAGGGACAGGGGTCATGCAGCTTCATAGGAAAGAGTAGAATGCAATATCCTCCTACAAGCTTTAACCAGTGCCTGGCCAGACACTGATAGAAATCACAAAACTGCTATATACCGCTGATGAGAAAAGGTATTTAGCAGTTGGTATTTACTAAAATAATTGCATTCCTACTTTCTGTATACTGTGGGAGATCAGATATTGTAAATGCAGGGTCCTGGGTTTAATCCTTAGGCCGCGTACACACGGGCGGACTGTTCGCCCAACTAAGTTCGTCAAACAATCCGACAAACAGTCCATTCAAAATTAGCATGAACGGACTTGACCACACACGATGAACGAACAGTCCGCTGAAAACGTGCGTGATGACATGTACAGCACGTACGACGGGACTAGAAAAACGACGTCCTATACACTGCAATGCAACCTTCGGCCGTGTAAACCCTTTCTGAGCATGCGCGATACTTAGTCCGTCCAACTTGCCTACACACGAGCGGACTGTCCGCTGAAACCAAGTTTGGACGGACAAAACCAAGTTTGAACGGACTGTCTTACGGAAATTCCGTAAGACTTTGTTCATCAGACTGTCCGCTGAAACAGTCCGCTGAAGCCCACACACGAGCGGACTGTCCGCTGAAACACTGTTCAGCGGACTAAGTTGGGCGAACAGTCCGCCCGTGTGTACGCGGCCTTAGTTGTGATGATTAGGCATTGTCCCTTAATTTCCACCTGGTTATTCTGCTCATAACGCATTTCCTGTCATTTTGTTTCTACACTTAGTTCTTCGTTGTATCTATGGAGGAAGCCATGGTTGTCCCACAGACAGGACATTAAACATGTCTGGCTTTGTTCATCTCCATTACCTGGTAGATTGATGGGACTTGTTTAAAGGTTAAAATTATTTTGAATAAATAATATTTTAAAAATATTTTGAAAAAACATTGAAATATTTTAAAAACATTACATTGCCTCATGCACACGAGACGCAGTTAAACGCGCGTTCAGATGCAGTTGGACAGTTTTTTCAACTGCACCTGAACTCATTCAATGTTATCCTATGTGTCCATGCACACAGTCTCGTTTTTTTGCGTTTATATGCAGTTGCGTTTAATCACGTTTTTCCAGAAGCAAAAAAATGCGTTCAGAGACAAAAATTTCTGCGTTTCAGACGCAAAACGGGGCTAAACGCGGCTAAACGCGGCTGAACGCGGCAACCGCGTTTAGCCGCGTTTGCGTTTATATGCGTTTTTAAAGGTGACCTTTTTTTTTACATTAAAAATCTCAAAAATGATTGCAAATGATGAAAAACCATTAGAAAAATATTTTAAACAATTGCAATTGCAAGTGGACAATCCACAACTTGTGGCAAGTGACGTGGCAAGTGGACAATCCACAACTTGTGGCAAGTGACATGGCAGGTGGCAAGTGATGTGGCAAGTGGACAATCCACAACTTGTGGCAAGTGACGTGGCAGGTGAAGTGGCAAGTGACGTGGAAAGTGGACAATAGACAACTTGTGGCAGGTGACGTGGCAAGTGACGTGACAGGTGAAGTGGCAAGTGACGCGGCAAGTAGACAATCCACAACTTGTGGCAGGTGATGTGGCAAGTGACGTGGCAGGTGATGTGGCAAGTCACGTGGCAAGTGGACAATCCACAACTTGTGGCAGGTGATGTGGCTGGTGACGTGTCAAGTGGACAATCCACAGCTTGTGGCAGGTGGCATGGCAGATGACGTGGAAAGTGGACAATCCACATCTCGTGGCAAGTGACGTGGCAGCTGACGTGGCAAGTGACATGGCAAGTGGACAATCCAAAACTTGTGGCAGGTGACGTGGCAGGTGACGTGGCAAGTGACGTGGCAGGTGACGTGGCAAGTGATGTGGCAAGTGGACAATCCACAGCTTGTGGCAAGTGACGTGGCAAGTGGACAATCCACAACTTGTGGCAGGTGACGTGGCAGGTGACGTGGCAAGTGAACAATCCACAACTTGTGGCAGGTGATGTGGCAAGTGACATGGCAGGTGATGTGGCAAGTGACGCGGCAAGTAGACAATCCACAACTTGTGGCAGGTGATGTGGCTGGTGACGTGGCAAGTGGACAATCCACAGCTTGTGGCAGGTGGCATGGCAGATGACGTGGAAAGTGGACAATCCACATCTCGTGGCAAGTGACGTGGCAGGTGATGTGGCAAGTGACGTGGCAAGTGGACAATCCACAATTTGTGGCAGGTGACGTGGCAGGTGATGTGGCAAGTGGACAATCCCCAACTTGTGGCAAGTGACGTGGCAAGTGGACAATCCACAACTTGTGGCAGGTGCCGTGGCAAGTGACACGGCAAATGCAAGTGTACAACTGCTCTCTATGCTGCTGCTGCTCACTCTGATCAAAATAGCAGAAATAGTTAAAAAAAATGCTTTGAGAGCTTGGGGAGGGTCTACATGATGTTATCTTTATAAACGCGTCTAAACGCAAACGCGTCTAAACGCGTCTAAACGCGACATGCAAACGCGGCAAAACGCGCGTTTCTAAACGCGCGTTTCAGCTTTTTTTTGACAGAGGTTTCATCTGCGTCTCGTGTGCATGAGGCAGGTAAAACTGACCAAAACCATTATAGTCAAAGAAATGTGTGGACTTCCATTACTGGCTGACATCTGCAAATGTTAGTGTAGCGCCAGGCTCCTGAAGAGCATGTGCTATGTTTTTTAAATTTAGTTTTTTCCTAAGACCATCGTTGGGTCTTAGGGTTAATTTCAGTAAATTGTGGTATTGGCATCAGTTTGGCTGGGCTGTACTATGTTCTGCCTGGTCATAGGTATAGGTATCACCTTTGACAGGCATTGGAACGCAGTCTGGTTGGACGCATTGGGTACCAATCTCTTTATCAGCTGGTGCGTTGTCTCGCTGTGTATTCTGGGAGAGGGTAATTAAGGTTCTGAGGTCACATGGTTCTGGGTTCCGGACCAGAAGTATGTTCTGACTCCGAGGTCCTGGTCCTCCTGACCAGCCCCCAGAGGCCCTCATGGCCTGGGGTGCAGATCCATCCATTTCCGAGTCTCGGGAATGGCTAGTCCTAGGCACAGTAACTGGAAGGAGGATTTCAAGGTGGTCCAGTGCCGTCTCGGGTTTGGAGAGGCCCAGCAACTCAAAACGCAACCGGGGGAGGACTCTTCAGAAGAGGGCCACGCACGAGGCTGGCTGCTCGGTAAGAGTCTGGAAGCTAAGCTGAAAGGACACCAAGTAAATCCGCATTCTTACGGTATCGCCGGACCGGCTGCAAGATACTGGTACTATAAGAAAGTTCCTAATTTCATCCTTCAGTTACCCCTAAGTTTCTGTGCTCATTTAAAGTTCTACAATCAAGTCTGTGGCAGAGACTTTGCTAAGCTTAAATCACCTGTCGGCTGCTAAATCCACAAACAGGGATTTATCCGATAGATGAAATATCCAGTTGTGAATGGCTATTCCCTGGATCATCTAGAGAGAGACATTTCAAGTGTCAGCAGTTCCAAAAGTACCTGAGCTTTACTACCCATACCCTCTATTCCCAACGGAAAGACTGAGTTCTGTTCAACATTTTATGCAAATAAAAATTCCTAAGGGCCGGTTCACACTGCGGGCGATGCGAGGCGACACCGACTTGCCTCGCCGCGACCTGCCGCGACCTCAGCGGCGACTTGCAAATGACTTCTGTATAGAAGTCAATGCAAGTCACCCCGAGGTCGCCCAAAAGTAGTACAGGAACCTTTTTTCTGAGTCGGAGCGACTCGAGTCACTCCTCTCAGAACGGTTCCATTGTACAGAACGGGGGCGACTTGTCAGATCGCGGCGAGGCAAGTCGTGTCGCCTCGCATCGCCCGCAGTGTGAACCGGCCCTAAAAAGGGATTCAAGTGTCGGTCTCTGCAGTTTATTGGGCCATCAACCTCGGGAACCCCTAGACAAGAATGAGGTGCAGAAGGTAAATGGTAAGCCCAGAAAAACCAGCCGCTCCTTCGGGGGTCAGTGCTGCATTAGAAATTAGTCATGACCCAGAACAAGCATTGTAGAAGGTGCTCTGTTCGGGATTCTTTGCCTTTTATTAAGCAAGCAGAAAGCAAGTGACGCAAATTCTTGTCCCCATGTCATCTCTTTTCTCCATTATTATTTGTCTGTGCTGCTTCCCATTTCTTTAGTCTTTCTTCTGCCCTGCAGCACCTTAGAACTGAACTGAAATAAGGCTAAACCTGCTGCTCCTCTGAAGAGCGATTCATGTTCAGATCGCTTTTCAGAGGTGATTGACAAATGGTGAGATGCCTCCTCACTGCCTATTTTAACCCCATTTGAGCTGAACAAACATCTTGCAGCTGTACGTTGGATCATTTTTGCCACTGGCGTGAAGTGGGGCATCACAACAGCAACATGCAAACACACCTGTCCGCTGCCAATACAGCTTAACCGCATACCGACCAGCCGCCGCATTTGTACTGCGGCATCATGGCTCGGCTGCGCGAATCGCCGTTATGTTACGTCAATTACTTAATATAAACGGCCACTAGGGGGCATGCACGCGAGCCCACGCTTGCTCCCCGAGCAGATGCAAGTGCCTGGTGGTCTCGATCGCCGCCTGGCTCCCGCGATCGCTCAGGGTACATGGAGAACCGGGAGCTGTGTGTATAAACACACGGTTTCCGGTTATCTGAGCAGGGAACAGACACATCGTTTGTTCATAGAGAGTATAGACAGCGATCTGTTAGTTTCCCTGCACAGTCCCATCCCCCGTTCAGTTAGAACACAAAATAGGATACATATTAACCACTCCCCTGCCCCCTAGTGTTAACCCCTTCACTGCTAGTGACATTTTTACAGTAATCAATGCAATTTTAATCGCACTGATCTCTGTATTAATGCCAATGGTCCCAAAAATTTGTCAAAATTTTCCGACGTGTCCACCATAATGTCACAGTCAAAATAAAAATCGCTGATCGCCGCCATTACTAGTAAAAATTTTTTTATAAAAATGCCATAAATGTATCCCCTATTTTGTAGACGCTATAACTTTTGCGCAAACCAATCAATAAACACTAATTGCGTTTTTTTTTTTTTTTACCAAAAATATGTAGACAAATACGTATCGGCCTAAACTGAGGAAAAAAAATGTTTTTTTATATATTTTTGGGGGATATTTATTATAGCAAAAAGTTAAAAAGAATGCGTTTTTTTTTTCAAAATTGGCGCTCTTTTTTTGTTTATAGCGCAAAAAAATAAAAACCGCAGAGGTGATAAAATGCTACCAAAAGAAAGCTCTATTTGTGGGGAAAAAAGGACATCAATTTTGTTTGTGAGCCACGTTGCATGACTGCACAATTGTCAGTTAAAGCGACGCAGTGCCGAATCACAAAAAGTGGTCTGGTCTTTGGCCAGCCAAATGGTCCGGGGCTTAAGTGGTTAAAGTGGAACTTCAGTCATTTTTTCATCTTCCCATTTGTTAAATCTTCTGGCCTTGTTGTTTTAACTTTGGATAGTAAAACATTATTTTCCTGCCAGTAAATACCTTATACAGCCGACTTCATGTTTCTTGTCTGGTAAAAAGCCTAGGCTTATGACATCATGCACAGCTCTCTCTCTCTCTCTCTGGTCAGAAGAAGGAAGGAGGGATGAGTCATAAGGGGGCCAATGAGAGCTGCAGGTGTGCCTCTGTGTAAATCCAGGAAGTGAACAGGCAACGGCTTCAGCTGCCCACAAGTTAAAATGGCTGCAGCCAGACTCAGTGTAGGGAGATTTCTGCAGCATATTTGGCAAGTATAAAATCGCAGTATATATAAAATATGCAAAGTGGTTGGACGGAAGCTTCAGAATGGCAAAGATGTTTTTATTACAAATTATGTGAGCAAACTGCAGTTCCTCTTTAACCACTTCCCGCCTAGCCTATAACAGAATGATAGCCGGGAAGTGGTTCTGTTATCCTGACTGGGTGTCACATGACGTCCAGCAGGATAACATGCTGCATCTCCGATTGTGATAGATGGAAAAATGGAAAAATTCCATATTTTCACTTTGGAAGAATCAACACTATCCTTTGGATATTATTTCTGGGACTCTTTCTGATTTTTTTCTTTAACAAAATAATTTTTTTGTTGGTTTTTTTTTGTTCATTTATTACAACTAATTGGGGGTGTGTCGGTTTATTTTCTTTAATACTGACAATTTATGTGATTTATATATAAGGGGTATGCAATTTATGTTAACTATATTATGGGCACTGATTAAAATTTTTTGTCACTTATATGTTTAAAAGATATTACTGATATAATTCATTTTCTTTCATTTTTCAAGTTAATTGTTTGTATCCCTTTTTGTCACTATTTTTTCCTTGTGATTACTGATGAATTTTTGTGATTAGATAACATTTTTTGATTAGAGTTTTTTTTTTTAAGCGCAGCTCACTTTTTTCACCTATCTGGGACATGTGACAGGTCCCAGATGACTGTGCGGCCAATCACGGCGTGTGGCGCAGCGCGCGCATGCACAGTGGGTGCCCGGCTGTGAAGCCACAGCTGGGTGCCCACAGTTGCAATGCCAGCGCCGCCGAGCGGAGGCGGGGGACGAGGGGGGCTTCATTCCCCCACATCGCTGGACCCTGGGACAAGTAAGTGTCCGATTTTACTAAAAGTCAGCAGCTGCAGTATTTGTAGCGGCTGACTTTTTTTTTTTTTTTTTTTTTTTTTAAGGGGAACTCCTCTTTAATAATCAAATCTGCATTATTATTTTTTCCCAAATTCTTTATTTATAAATGTTTATGAGTACCAAAGACACAGTCAGCAATCATTGACAGCATTCATTTGTAAAGCAAAGCTTCATATTTTAAAATGTTTACAGAGACTGCTGCAAAATAGAAACTATTTATAAACCGCCAATCAGCATAATCAGAACAAGATTATCTCCGCTTCCTCTCGCCCCCTGGGACCCATCTATTCCCTCAAGGTCATTGCTGCTTCTCACACAGCATAGTGAAGATGAACCAAAGATATAGCTGTCCTCCCTGTGACAGTCAAAGATCTCTGGATGTACAGTGCCTTGAAAAAGTATTCATACCCCCTTGAAATTTTCCACATTTTGTCATGTTACAACCAAAACCATAAATGTATGTTATTGGGATTTTATGTGATAGACCCACACAAAGTGGCACATAATTGTGAAGTGGAAGGCGAATGATAAATGGTTTTCATTTTTTTTTATTTTTTTTTACAAACAAATATCTGATAGTGTGGCGTGCATTTGTATTCAGCCCCCCTTAATCTTATAACCCTATAATAATAATAACTAAAATCTAGTGGAGCCAATTGCCTTCAGAAGTCACCTAATTTGTAAATAGAGTCCATCTGTGTGTAAGTTAATCTCAGTAAAAATACAATAGTTCTGTGCAGTCCTTATAGGTTTGTTAGAGAACCACAAATCTGGCATTTATGGAAGAGTGACAAGAAGAAAGCCATAAAAAGTCCCATTTGCAGTTTGAGAGAAGCCATGTGAGGGACACAGCAAACATGTGGAAGAAGGTTCTCTGGTCAAATGAGACCAAAACTGAACTTTTTGGCCTAAAAGCAAAACTAAGAGTGGTGGAAAACTAACACTGCACATCACCCTGAACACACCATCCCCACTGTGAAACATGGTGGTGGCAGCATCATGTTGAGGAGATGATTTTCTTCAGCAGGGACAGGGAAGCTGGTCAGAGTTGATGGAGCCAAATACAGGACAACCTTAGAAGAAAACCTGTAATGGGCCGTACCCACAATAGGATTTTCCGACAACTGTTGGATGTGAGCTTGTTTTCAGAAAGTCCCACCATGTGTATGCTCCATAGAACATTTGTTGTCAGAATTTCCGCCAACAAATGTTTGAGAGCAGGTTCTCAAATTTTCCAACAATAATGCTGCGTACGCACAATCAGAATTTCGGCCAGCAAAAGACAGAGTTTTTCATCAGAAAATGCGACCGTGTGTATGCCGTGTGTATGCTCCATCGGAATTTAGCTGGCCGAATTCCCACCAGCAAAAATATGTTCTCAATTTTTTCCAACGGAAAAGCGTTCTATCGGAAATTACGATCGTGTGTATGCAATTCCAATGTGCAAAAACTCAGGCATGCGCAGATTCAACTATAAGATGGATGCTATTGGCTACTGGGTATTGAACTTCCTTTTTCTAGTCACATCGTACGTGTTGTACTTCACCGCGTTCTTGACGGTCGGAATTTGGTGTGACAGTGTGTATGCAAGACAGCTTGAGCGAAATCCTGTCGGAATTCCGTCGGGAAAACCATCAGAGCTTTTTCCGACCAAAATTCCTATCGCGTGTACGCGGCATAAGACTTGTTGTCGGAAATTCCGATCGTGTGTACACAATTCCGATGCACAAAAATCAACACATGCTCGGTATCAAGCAAAAGAGCGGCACTGGCTATTGAACTTCATTTTTCTCAGCTTGTCGTATGTGTTGTACTTCATTCTTGCCGATCGGTATTTCTGACAACATTTTTGTGACTGTGTGTATGCAAGACAAGTTTGAGCCAACATTCTTTCAGAAAAAAATCCACGGTTTTGTTGTCGGAAAATCCTATTGTGTGTAGAGCGCGTTCTCTTCTTCTTTATAAGGCTTCGTGTACACGGGATGTTTTTACAACATATCCTGAACAAATTAACTTGACAGTTAGTAACCCACGTTTAAACCGTCCATTTTGTCGTGTTTACATGCCACATTAAGCAGCGTTTTGCTACGTTTGCGTTTAGAAGCGTTTCTAAAAAAAAACTTTTTTTTTTTTTAAATGTTCAAAAACAAAAAACTTGAAAAACTTGTTAGTCGCGTTTGGCGTCTGAAACATGCAAACAAGCGGAACTTCCCCTTTTGGGTGAGGTTCCATTTTAAGTTGAATTCATTTCCCCATTCCCAACAGACTTTGTTTGTTGGACAGCGTAAACAAATAGTCTCAACCCCAATACAGAAAGAATCTTATTAGAATATTCACGCAATGCTCACTAATATAAAAACGAATAAAAGCCGCACCCGTATATATGTGAACCAAGTCTAACTGTTGATTCAAAAGACTGCCAGCAGTCAGATCTACATTGGACACCTGGTCCAGGGATTGGTTTAGCAACCTGGTCCTTGGGTGGGCTATCCTTAAAGTGCCTTGAAAAAGTAATCATACCCCTTGAAATTTCCCACATCAATCAGTCAATACTTTGTAGAACCACCTTTCACTGCAATTACAGCTGCATGTATTTTGGGGATGTCTCTACCAGCTTTGCACATCTAGAGAGTGACATGTTTGCTCATTCTTCTTTGCAAAATAGCTCAAGCTGTCAGATTGGATGGAGAGTGTCTGTGAACAGCAATTTCCCAGTCTTGCCACAGATTCTCAATTGGATTTAGGTCTGGACTTTGACTGGCCCATTCTAATGCTGCGTACACACGACCGGACTTTCCGTCAGAAAAGGTCAGACGGAATCATTTCATCGGATAGTCCGATCATATGTGGGCTTCATCTGACTTTTTTTTTTCAAAAATTCTGACGGACCTAGAAATAGAACATGTTTTAAATCTTTCCGACGGAATCGATTCCTACCGAGAAAACCATTCGCCTGTATGCTATTCCGACCGACCAAAAACTGCGCATGGGCAGCTATTGGTATGATCATGTGTAGGCAAGTCCATTTTAGCGGAACTCCGTCGGAAAGACTGTCAGAGTTTATTCTGATGGAAAAAAGTTTGTCGTGTGTATGCGGCATAACACATAAATATGCTTGGATCTAAACCATTCCATTGTAGCTCTGGTTGTATGTTTAGGGTCGATGTTCTGCTGGAAGGTGAACCTCCACCCCAGTCTCAAGTCTTTTGCAGACTCTAATGCCCTGTACACACGGTTGGACTTTCCGATGGAAAATGTGCAATCGGAACGTGTTGTCGGAAAATCCAATCGTTTGTGGGCTCCATCTGACTTTTTCAGTCGGAATTTCCGACACACAAAGTTTGAGAGCTGGATCTAAAATTTTCTGACAACAAAATCCGATCATTTAAATTACGATCGTGTGTAGACAATTCCGACGGACAAAGTGCCAGGCATGCTCAGCATAAATTACGAGACGAAAGCTATTGGCTACTGGCCTCTTTATAGTCTCATTGTACATGTTGTACGTCACCTCGTTCTAAACGTTCGGATTTTCCGACAACTTTGTGCGACCATGTGTATGCAAGTCAAGTTTGGGCCAAAATCCGTCGGAAAAAATCCGATGGATTTTGTCGTCGGAATGTCTGACCGTGTGTACAAGGCATAATGCTGTGTACGATCGGAATTTCTGACAACCAAACCGTGGATTTATTTCCGACAGATGTTGGCTGAAACCTGTCTTGCATACACACGGTCGCAAAAATGTTTTCGGAAATTCCGATTAGTGTATAGAGTGTTTATAGAGGTGTATATATTATATAGAGCAGAGCACAGATCACACAACCAAGTATGGATAAAGGATTGTCATACAGACAGAGGGACCGGTGGGTGATGGGATGTGGATGATTGGTGTGCAGACATCGCTTCATCTATGGAGACATTTCATCTTCTCCTCCCTTCCCAACCATCTGGACATTTATCCCCCTCCCTCCTCTACCATCTGGACATTTACCCCCCTCCCTCCCCTACCATCCGGACTATTACCCCCCTCCCTCCCCTATCATCCGGACTATTATCCCCCTCCCTCCCCAACCATCTGGACTATTATTCCCCTCCCTCCCCTACAATCCAGACTATTATCCGCCTTCCTGCACAGGACACACAGAGCTCACCTCTCCTCCACCTCCATCCCCACACTGCACATAGCCTGAGCTCCGCCCACCAACACACCGGGGAGGAGTCACACTACGCTCATCACATGAAAGACGTCACTGATTGGATGACTGTGTGTGAATCCTCCCTTCAGAATCGGGTCCTAACATTGTACGGGCACAGCGCTAGGGGGGTGTAGGCTGGAGGAGAATCGGCTCCCATTCAACCCCGCCTGCCACTGATGCTGCCCCCTCCTCTGATGCAAATCTACACACTCGCCGTCAGCTTATATCCACTTGCCAAATGCGAGTAGAAATTTTGAGGGTTGCAGTAAGGTGTAAAAGTGAAATAAGAGGATTGCTACTTATTGTGTTTGGGTTGGATGGAGGTGGATCCCTCAGAATCTTGAAATCATAACATAACAAATGAATCCAAAATGAATTTAGTTCCATTCGTTACTTTCGGATGCATTTGACTCCAGTTTATATTGTCCAAACACTTTAAAATGAATATAGTCAATCTTTCGAAAAAACAAAAGAATAACAGAACATTTCCGAAATGACAAATTGTTTTGGAAAGAAATTAATATAAACTCCTGAAATAACGAATCCTTCCAAAACACGATCTGTCTCCTCTCCCCTGAAAGAACCGGGATCTGTGCGTTTACACACATAGATCCCGGTTCTCGCTCTGTCACAAGCCGGGCACTCGCATCGTAAGGTGACCACGTGTCTCGGATTGCTGATCTGATGCCCCCCCCCCCCCAAAAAAAAAGGCTGCCACATCACCGCTTTACTCACTGACAGTACTTGTCCTGGAAATGTCTGCAGAGGCACAATCCCTGATGCGGGGGCCTTTTTGGGGGGCATGATCAGTGCTTCTGTGTAGAGCGTGCACCTGCCGCCCTGGCTGTGTTGTGATTCATTACAGCACAAGCTGATTTTTGGGAAGGGGGGGTGTCCCTGTATGGCAGCTTGGAAATGCAGTCACCCTATCGCATTGGAGTCAGGCATGCGATGCGGGTGCGCTTGCCCCTAGTGGCCAAAAGACGATGAAACGTAAGGTAATGTCATTTCGCCAAGCTGTGCCATTCTGCCGCAGTAAAACTGCGGCGGCTGGTAGGGCAAGCGGTTAAACTGAATGGCCGACCAGCAGTCGTCGTTTATAAATGTCAATAGTTCCATCTGTCCACTGCAATGTCATAGTTCCGCTAAAAATTGCAGATCACCGCCATTACTAGTAACAAAAAAAAAAATTCATAAATATATCCTCTATTTAGTAGACGCTATAAATTTTGTGCAAACCAATTAATATACGCTTATTGCGTGGTGTTTTTTTTTTTTTTTTTTTACCAAAATGATGTAGAAGAATACATATGGGCCTAAACCGATGAGGACATTTTTTTTTTTTTTTGGGGGGATATTTATTATAGCAAAAAGTAAAAAAAAAAAATATATATTTTTTTTTTCAAAATTGTCGCTCTGTTTTATAGTGCAAAAAAAATAAAAACCAATAAAATCATGCTGCCTTAGCCTCCGCAACATTTACTGCAACTCCCTCATTGGATTACCTTTATATAGACTATCCCCATTTCAGTCCGTAATGAACGCCGCTGCCACTCATCCACCTTACCAGCCATTCAGTGTCCTCCACCCCTCTCTGCCAATCCCTCTACTGGCTTCCACTCACCCAATGAATAAAATTCAAAGTACTAACAATAACTTATAAAGCCATCCATAACTCTGCGCCTAGTTACATCACTGACCTAGTCCCAAAATACCAACCAAGCCGCTCTCTTCGGTCATCCCAAGACCTCCTGCTCTCTAGCTCCCTTGTCACCTCCTCCCATGCTCGCCTCCAGGATTTCTCCAGAGCTTCTGCCATCCTTTGGAACTCCCTACCCCAATCTGTCCGACTGTCCCCTAATCTATCCATCTTTAGGCGATCCCTGAAAACCCTTCTCTTCAAAGAAGCCTATTCTGCTTCTAACTAACACTGTTTTACTTCCTCCATCAGCTCATCCCCCACAGCTATTACCTTTTGTATCAATTGACTCTTCCTTTTTAGATTGTAAGCTCTAACGAGTAGGGCCCTCTGATTCCTCTTGTACCAAATTGTAATGTAACTGTAATGTCTGCCCTCATGTTGTAAAGCGCTGCAAACTGTTGGCGCTATATAAAACCTGTATAATAATTGTAGCACTACCCCTGAAGGAGCTGCTGGTTAGATTTGGGCTTACCGTTACCTTCTCTTCTCCTCGTTTCACGTCTAGGGGTGTCCCGTGGTAAATGGCCCAGTAACTCGATAGACTGACAACAGATCCACTTGAATGGATTTTATTTGCAAAACTTAGACAATGAACAGTCTCTTAAATTGGGATCAGAGGGTTGGAAAGGAAGTTCAAGTACTCTTATGCCGCGTACACACAATCAAATTGTCCGGCGTACTTAGTCCGCCGAAATGCATTTCACCGGACAATTCGATCGTGTGTGGGCTTCAGCAGACTTTCTCAGCGTAAAGTCCGGCGGACTTAGAAAGTATTTTTGCAGTCCAATCTTTCCGCCAGACTTGGGTTTCAGCGGACAATGAATGAATGAAAGACTTGTATAGCGCACAATGTGAACTGAATCGCCTCTAGACGCTGTGGCGAGCTTTGATCATCTGCTAAAAGAGGAAGGTCTTGAGTTTTTTCCTAAAAGCCAGGTGATTTTCTTCCAGGCGGATGTTGATTGGTAGAGCATTCCATAGCCGAGGCCCTTGGATAGCGAATCTCCGATCACCCTTGGATTTATACCGGGCTTTGGGCATGAGGAGGAGGTTTTTGTTGGCTGATCGAAGACTGCGGTTTGGTGTGTAATGATTTATTTTCTCCATTAGGTATTGCGGAGCTTCTCTATGCACGCATTTGTGGGTGAGGCAAAGGGTCTTGAACGTGATCGGATTTTTTACGGTTAGCCAATGTAAACTCCTCAGCGAAGGAGAGATGGATTCGCAGGGTTTTTTTCCTGTTATCAGCCTTGCCGCCGTGTTTTGGATCAGTTGTAACAAGTTGATATTGTGGTAATCCTATGTAAAGCGAATTTGCGTAGTCCAGACGTGAATTAATGATTGTTCCAATTACCACTGCTTTGTCATTCTTTGGGATAAAAGGGATGAGTCTGCGAAGCATGCGCAGCAGATGGTGAGATCCACTGACTACAGATCCTATTTGCGCATCCATTGACATTTGTGCGTCTAAAATAACCCCGAGACTTTTCGCTTTGGTCTTTGGGGAGATAGTCTGCCCAAAGACGGTTGGTGGAGACCAGGAGGTTTTGGTTGCGGGCTTATGATTTGGGTGTAAGATAAGAAGCTTTGTCTTTGATTCGTTCAGCTGGAGGGAGTTAGTGGTCATCCAGTCCTCTATTGATTTCAAGTTGTTGTTGGTGATCTTTTTTTCCATTGATCTGGAAATAAAGTTGCGTGTTGTCAATGTAAGAGTGGAAGCAGAGATCTGAGCATCTGATGATTTGAAGTAGTGTATGTTCGTCAGTATGCTAGTCCGGCGGACTAAGCCCCTGTACACATGGTCGGAGATTTTGCCAACCAAATCCGTCGGATTTTGTCCGAAACTGTTGCATACACACAGTCGGACAAAGTTGCGAAAAATCCGATCATTCAGATCATTCGTTACGATGGGACTACATTCAGGTTAGTAGCCAATAGCTTTGATGTAGGAATTTGATCTGAGCATGCGTGGCACTTGGTCCGATCAAAATGCTCTACACATGATCTGATTAGGTCCGACCGGCCCAGTTGGTCGGGAAATATTTCCAACATGTTGGAAAATTGGGTCCGACGGAGATTTGGACGGAATCAGTCCAATGCATACCACACACAGTCGGATTATCCGACGACACGGTCCGATAGCACACATTCCGATGGATTCTCCGACCGTGTGTACAAGGCTTAAGAATGACGCATGCTCAGAAGCAAGTACAAAAAGGAAGCTATTGGCTACTGGCTATTGAACTTCCTTTTTCTAGTCCCGTCGTACGTGCTGTACGTCATCGCGCAAGCAAACGCCGGACTTTCTGTGTGTCCGTGTGTGGCCAAGTCCGTTCGGTAGAAAGTCCGCCGGACTATCCGCCGGATTGTTTGCCGGACTAAGTATGCCGGACAATTCGATCGTGTGTACGCGGCATTAGTGTCAAAGTCAAAATGTTGAAGAACTTGCTTACTTTGACTGCATCCAGAGAATAGCCATTCGCAACTGGATGTTCACTCAAGTTGGACAGTCCATCTCTCCCAAGGCCTAGCAGCCAACAAGGTGCTTACTCAGGAAAAAGTCTCTGCCACAGACGTTGTTGTAGAACGTACAAGATAAAGTCTCTGCCAGACATTGTTGTAGAACACGTAGGGAAACTAAACTTGAAGAACACTCGTGGGATACCTGGATCTCTCAGCCAGCTTGGGGATATCCACGAGACCGTATTCTCTTGGGTACTTCAGCCCTTCCAGGCTCTTACTAAGAAACCAACCCGTACATGGTCTTCTTCTGAAGAGTCTTCCCCTGGAATGCTTGAAGTCACTGGGTCTCTCCCAAACTGGAGACAGCAGCCAACCACCTCAGAATCCTCCTTTAGTTTCCTTGCCTCGGGCTAGCCAGTCCTGAGACATCAAAATCGGGTGGATCCTCACCCCAGGCCATAGCCTTCCTGGGGGCTAGTCAGGAGGACCAGAACCATGAAGTCAGTACATCATTCTGGACCGGAAACCCCAAACCACGTGACGTCCGCATCTTAAATACCCTCTCCCAGAAAGCACAGCGAGAGCGCCACTCCCCCTGGGTGGGCTCCAAGAGAGAGTAACTTAAGCACCTAATCAGACCATAGTTCCATGCCTGCCAGAAGCGACAGCGCCCCCTGTGGCCAGGCTGAACATCTCACAGTCAAGTCAGACTGATGCCGAAAGTCTAAATTTAGACAATTGTACCCAAACCAGACTGCAGTTCAGGCATAACTTTAACTTTGAAAAACGCATAGCGCGCACTCTTCAGGAGCCACCGCTACATAATAATAATAATAATAATAATAATAATAAAAACAGCAGTGGTGATCAAATACCACCAAAAGAACGACAGCACAATTGTCAGTTAAAGCAACGCAGTGCCGTATCGCAAAATACAGCCTGCTCATTAAGGGGGAAAATCTTCCGGTCTGTAAGTGGTTAACTGCAGATCATGAGCTGAACACCCACACAGGATGAGCTCTTCATTTAGTAGCATCTGGACCAGATTTCAGCTGGACTGGCTGGAGATGTGTCTGGAATCTGTGCATTTGGCAGGCCATCACTGAGATATCACAAGCTGCTCTATCCATGCGCTCCCATAGCTCCCACCACTCCCAGTCTTTATTGTGTTGCTAGTTTCAGCTGACAGCTCTGGTTTCATCGGTCACGTGACCCCAGAGAATGTGCTCACAATGACTAGGCAGCTTTTCTGGTTCTTCCTGTATCAGTGATCTGTTTGCTGCTTTAAATAGAGGCAGCCCAGTCCTGGAAAGCACAACAAAGCAGCAAGATGACGAGCCAGAGCCAAGCCGTGAGGATCCATATAGAGTACTGGTAAGTAAGTCTATCATCATGGATCAAATACTGCAGAAACGGTCACCTTCCATCATTGTGGACCTAGTATCGCAGGACTTGCATTCGATGTTACATTACGTGACATGAGTTTATAAGAGCACAGTGGGGAGGATTTACTAAAACTGAAGGGTACAAAATCTGGTGCAGCTCTGCATAGAAACCAATCGGCTTCCAGATTTTTTTTTTGTTGTTGAAGTGTAACCACTTAAGGACCTCTTTTTGAGATTTGTTGTTTACAAGTTAAAAACAGTTTATTTTTTTTGCTAGAAAGTTACTTAGAACCCCCAAACACTATACTGTTATATATATTTTTTTTTTCTAACATCCTAGAGAATAAAACGGCGGTCGTTGCAAACTTTCTGTCATACTGTATTTGCGCAGCGGTCTTACAAGCACGCTTTTTTGGGGAAAAAAATACACTTTTTTGAATTAAAATATAAGACAACAGTAAAGTTAGCCCAAATATATCTTTTTTTAATATTGTGAAAGATAATGTTATGCCAAGTGAATTGATACCCAACATGTCACGCTTCAAAATTGTGCCTGCTTGTGGAATGGTGACAAACTTTTACCCTTAAAAATATTCATAGGGGAAGTTTAAAAAATTCTACAGGGTTCCATGTTTTGCATTAGAGGAGGACTAGGGCTAGAATTAAGGATGGGCTCGGGCGTGTTTGCACACTCATTTTCCGATGTGCAGCTGCAGAGATTGGGAAATGTCTCACTGCCTGTGATTAGCACAGCGCCGTGCCGACTTCCTGGTGGGCTCTGCACGCGGAGCGTGTGCGAACACGCCGGAGCTCATCCCTAGATAGAATTATTGCCCTAGCTCTACCGATTGCAGCGATACCTCACAGGTGTGGTTTTAAGACCATTTTCATATGTGGGCGCTACTTACGTATGTGTTCGCTTCTGCAACGCGAGCTGGACGGGGCTTGTTTAAAAATCGTTTTTTCTTATTTCGTTTATTTTACCTTTTTTATTTTTACACTGTTCTTTTAAAAAATAAATGAATAAAAATGTCCCTTTTTAAGAGCTATGGATGGAAGTGGCATTTTGACGTCGCTTCCTCCCTGCAATGATATGGAGACGGTGGGGGGCCATCTTCCCCTCACTCATCTCCATGCCTAGCGGGAAGAAGGTTCCGATCGCCACTGCCGAAAAAAGTGATCTTGCGGCCAATCCGCCACAGAGACCACTATTGTTGGGAACCAGACCGCCCATCGAAGAAGAGGATACCAGGTTTATGGCAGCTAGCTGCTGCCATAACAAATATATCCCTCTTTAAAGTTAGGACGTATATCGGCGTGCAGTGGTCCAGAGTGGTTAATTGAACAAGCTGAATTTAAAAGCTGATTGGCTACCATGCAGCGCTGCACCAGATGTAGTAAATGATAGTTGCCAGCCTACATAGAATAACTGATGTGAATGTGCGTTTGCAGACAGGGCCATCTTTAATATTGATTAGACCCTAGGCAAACATTTTCTTGGGCCCCCTCCCCCATATATTTTCGCTCTCCACCGGCTCGGAGACATGCAGCGATTGTGATTGGTTGCCAGAGGTTACAGTATATCATTACCGATTACTGACTGGTTGCTAGTGGTTACAGCACGCAATACGACACGCTGATTCATTTCTAGATGTTACAGCACATGATTTCTGCTTGATTGTTTGATAGAGATTACTATACAGTAATACTGCTCATTGTTTGGTTGCTAGAGGACTGGGCTGGACTTCATCTAGACCAGCCCACTTTAACTTTGCAAACAAGCACAAAAACAGTATAATAAAACTATACGCAATTGTGCAAAAAAACATAAGTAGCATAACATAAGGAGTCCTCACTAACCTCTTTTATTATTTCACTTATTCTCCTGCGTGAAGTTGAGGGCGAGCCACGCAGCCATTACTTTGTCACTGAAACCGGCCCACTGAGCCATCAGCCCACCGGGAAACTCCCTGTAATCCCAATGGCCAGTACATGCCTGCCAAACAGTGATTGTATCTGATAGGATGCAGATAATGTTCTGTGGTGGTTCTTGCAGGGCTCAAAAAGCCCAAACTTTGGATGATCTAGCCAAAATTCAAAGTGTCTATGGCCAGTCATTTGTTGAGCCAGATCAAATATATACGCTGCACTTCCAAATACACAATAGACTACACTATGCATAGGTAGGTAGTTACCAAACTGCATAAAAAAGCATGTGAAAGTCATAAAGTGATAACCCAGTCTCTACCAACTGTATAAAGTGACAATGTGCAACAAATGTATGAAGAATGATAATTAAACATATAGTGAAAAATAAAAGTTCCAGCGTGTATCCAAGTGGTTAAGAGTAACACCACTTTCAATAGTGTCCATAAGATCGCATGTAGATAAACATCAATCCCACTGTTAGGGAAACATGAATAAAGGTGCTACTGTGTGTATATGTCACATCCAACTGTGTCAATTCAAATGTGCTCTTAAGTCCATGCGATTTTGAAACCGTGGGTGATCCAAGGCATGCCGTGGTGTCCTCACTCAGATGCTCCCCCCCAAGGTATTAAACACTCACCTCTGAGCGTGTGACTTTGCAATTAAGCTTCATCAATACACACCTTGTGATCCACCTCTGGGCTCTGCAGTGTTACCGGAATCCAGGACTCGTCAGCACAATGCTATGTTAGTAGAAAAAAAGACTTGATAGTGTAAAAAAGTTTTAACAATTTATTAATCAAAGCAAAACCCCCATATGGGGTACTCGCATAGTATAAGGCGCGACAGCGCGCCACTCTACATCAAGCGAAAACGTGTAAAATGCCAGACTGGTACCGGGATAGTATGTGCTTCCTCCTCAGCAGATCACCTGCCCAACGTGATTTCCCTGAAGAAGATACGGAAATCCCCTGTATCGACACGTGCTGGGGAGTGGACAGGACAGCACATTGGGCAGGTGATGGTCCCAGGGCAGTCTTTGATATTGATTTGGAGGGGGGGGGGGGGGGGCGGCATGCAATTTCACTCTCCACCTGCTCTGAGACATTCAATAAATAGCAGCTAGCCTTAAACTCAGTTTACTGTATCAGATCAGTCAGCAATTGCGATTGGTTGCCAGCAGTTACAGCATATCCTTACTGCTTACTGACTGGTTGCTAGAGTTTACAACACACATTACGGCTCACTGATTAGTTGCTAGAGGTTACAGCACATAATCTCCTCAATGCAGGGGAACATGATATACAAATGAATGCTGCCTTTATTTACTTAGTAATGCCCCTGACAAATTTACATGTAAACCCAGGGTCTGCAGGTGAGTCATCTGTACAAAACAATAGGCAAGAGCTGCAGCAATAGTAACAGAATTTCACTCTGAGATATTGGGACACAGCACAAGACTGAAACTTCAGACAAATCTCATCAAGATGATACTGATGCCACAGTTCCTCTACATAATATGCCAGTCGTTATACCGCTAAAGATTTTCAGAGTAGTAAACTCCTTGTTCAGGCTGCTTCTGTGGCACAACAAACCCCCAAGAATTAAACTTGAGCAATTACAACGCCCGAAGGAAGGGGAGGGGGGCCTCGCCCTACCCAATCCTTGGATATACTACCTAGCAGCGCAGCTTAAGCATTTAATAGGGGCCATGACTCCCTTATCTGGGGGATCATCCACCAGGCTTATGCAGCTCGGCTCGGGGGCGGAATCTATACCTGAGGGACTAGAGGCCCAACAATTCCAAAAATCTAACAAAGCGATGCCCACTTATGCACTCCTTCAGAAGGTGTGGAACAAAGTTAAACAACTACAAAAGGTAATGGGGTTCACGGTATTCAGCCCTATCTGGGGAAACAAAGCGTACTCAGAATTAGCTCAAATTCAGCAGCGGCCTAGATGGATTCCAATGGGTATTACCCAATTTTCCACAATGGGGCCTTGCTCTCCGTTAAAGACCTGCAATCTAAATATGGCCTTCCCCCAACACATGCTCTTCTATTACATGCAAGTCCAACATGCCATTAGGGCACATGGAACGGCTGTGGATTGGAATCTGTCTTCCACATACTACAAGACGCATTGGACACGAAAGGCATCATTTCCCAATGCTACAACATGCTATTGTTATCACTCCTGGAGGGACATCCCATGAGGGTAGCGGCACATTGGGAGGTGGATTTGGGTCCCATAGAGAGGGAGCTGTGGGAAGAAGCATTACAGGCAGTCAATACCTGTTCCCTTTATGTTGCACAAAAGATATCCCAACTATATATCCTGTTGAGAGTCCACTACACACCTGTAAAAACTACATAAAATGGGCAGAAGACCAGATCCACTGTGTGACAGGTGCAGGGCGGCATCTGGAGGCCTGATTCACCTCCTCTGGCGTTGCCCAAAACTACACAGGTACTGGACAGAGGTTCTGGCTACGCAGAATCTGGTGTTCCAGACCACTGTTCCTCTTGAACCACTACATTGTTTACTGGGGGTGCTGGAGGGGGCGATGGAGGAGGGGGAAGAGAACTCCCTTTGCTAGAGCACTATTCCAGGCCAGAAAAATTATATTACTAAACTGGAAATCAGCTACACCACCCAAAACCAAAGTGTGGATACAACATGTTGGTAAAACACTTGGAATGGAGAAGTACATATACCAGCATAGAGGTATAAGTTTGATAAACTATGGGGAGCATGGCTTGATATGCCGGGGCTGAGTCCTATGGAACTGGTGCAGGCGAGGCTGATTGGGGGGAGGTAGGAATGGTGGAAGCCATAGTTCGTTTCGGAAAGTAACCGAGATCCGGAAGTTAGCTATGGGGTGCGGTTGGCCTGGGGTGGAGGGCATAAACCGACGGTGTGGTACAGATGGTGGCAGTTTTGAAGGAACCTTGGTAAATGCATCCAGTTTAACTATTAATGACTGTAACCATGGGGGGGGGGGGGGGGGGGGGGGGAACAATTTAAGATTGTACATGTAACGTGTTTCATTCTGGAATGTATTGTTTGTTTTGTGAGCAATAAAACTCTTTGATTTAAAAAAAAAAACACAATATGGTGTTCTAAGAACTCTGTCCATGCAGTCATTATCTGTACGTTATCTTTTTTTTTTTTTTTTTTTAAAGATAACGTACAGATAATGACTGCATGGACAGAGATCTTAGAACACCATATTGTGTGTGGGGGTTTTTTTTTTTTTTTTTTTTTTTATATATTACTGATTTGATAAATTACAATCAAACAAGTTTGGTTACTGATTCTTTCTTTTCGTATTTCCCAGTGGTAGGTGAGGATATGAGGCCCGTTATCAGGAGCTTGCATCCGAGATCAAGGAGCATGTACCTGATGCGGAGGTCACTGGTGGTGTAGGAAGGACGGGTAAGTTTACTAATCTGTTTCATATATTATTTGACTTTTCCATTTAGGAAAACACTTTAGACATAGACCGAGAATGCAGCATACTTCTTCTGGGTGAGTGTCTTAGAAAATTCAGAAGCCAATGAATTAGCATGACAACCATTGTACTAGCATTTTCAGATGTTATCTATAAATTCTCCCAGTATAGGTTTCCCTTGAAAAAAAAAAAAATGAAAGACACCTTTCTTAGGCTATTAGTAATATTAGATTGTATCCTATTAATATAAAGACTTATTCTGCGATTTGTCCAGTTTACGCTTGTATAATGTTACTTTGACACACTGTAAGGGTAGGGAGAGTCACCCTTTAAGTTTATACTCTTATTACATTTAGACTCTGCTTGAACAGATATGTACTGAAGGTTAGTGAAACTGCTTCCCACACCATGCTTTGCAAGTTTCTTCCGAAGTCTGCAAGAAACAGGATGCATTTGTGGTCGCAGCTAGATTTGAAGTTTTACAGACATAGAATATTGTAAGGCGAAATGAAATATTGTGGTTTTATGTAAAACATAGTGTATGTATGTAAATTTTCTAGCAAAAAAAATAGATTTTTACATGCAGGAGTGTCAGAATTGGCCTAGATATGAAGTGGTTAATCCATTTTAAACACAATATGGCATTTTGTATAAAGAAATATACAGTACATGTAAACCTAGGAACACCTATACAAAGTACAAATCTATTAAACCTATAGACTTCGCTTTTGAGCTTTATCTTCTCTCATAGGAATGCAGTGCCACTCCCCAGATTTTTCTTGCATACTTTCCATTTGAGACACACGCAGTGTTTTTTTTTTTTTTTTTTTCTTCTTCTTCTTTCTGTAGTAGTAAGAAGTAGATCAGATGTTCTGACTTCACTCTGACTTTGGTTGCTCCATGCTTGAGTCAGTTCAGGCACTTGAATATTGAAAACCAGAGAGGGCCAAGAGATGGAGATTTGGCAATGGCTGAACTCCAGGTTTCCTTTGTAAAAGTCAATTTTACTTTTTTTTTTTAAATCCCACCTTTATTATGTTAGAGTTGTGTCCCTAAGCTCATCTCTAGAAAAACTGTGAAAACCAGTAGGTACTGCAAACTTGGGAATCCTAAACCGGCAGGGTAAGCATATAAGGTGGCTCATAGTCTTGTTACTTCATCTGTTGAATATGAATATGCTCTATAACAGGGCCATCCACCCATGTGTGTGGGCTACATTATTTAGGGGCCTTTCATTGGGACCCACAAGACAGCGCTCAGTGCAGAGTGGCAGCGAATTGCTGCATGCCAGAATGCACTCCGCATTACAGCACCCAGCACTGTCTGTTGGCAGAGTAATTTAACGATTACTTGGTCCAACAGAGGTAGTGAAGTTTCAGCCTGACAGAGTGGTAGAAGTAGTGTGACAGAGTGCCACATCCACCAAAGAGGAGAATATTTATTAATGCCACTATTGCCCAAGGACACGTGTCAAACATAAGGCCCGTGGGCCAAATCTGGCCTGCTGCGGCCATTTCATGTGGCCCTCGCACCCAGGGCTTTTTTATTTTTTCAACCAGCGGTAGCAGAACCCTGCACACTGGCATAGCACACCCCTAAACCCTGCACTCTGTATGTAGCGCAATCCTCAGCCCTGCACTCCATACACAGCACACCACCCTTGAATTTGGCCACCCCCATTGGTTGAGCAGAGGGTATGTGGTTAAAGTTCCTACACCTATACTCTCAGAGAAAAAGCTCTGGATAAATGTATACAATCTTGCAGATCCACCCGGCCCTTTAAGGGCAACTATAATGCTGAGGTGGTTTGCGATTAAATTGAGTTTGACACCCCCTGCCCAGGGAGGGGTTATTTAGTGCTGCTACTCTAAGTGAAACTAAACCCTCCTATCATTTCCAGCCTGGGAAGCTGCCATCTTGGCTTCTATTTTATCTGCAGCTGTCATGGTGCTGCACATTGATTAGTTGTGACAGCAGCCATTTGATGCCTTGACAGTTCAGTTGGGAAAGCTAGCAAATAAGACACTTTTCATTTATAGCTTCAGGGCAGGCCTGAAGACCCACACCCTACCGTCTGTGAGTGAAAGAAAATGGACACATACTGTATATAAAATGCAGTGACATAACGTGACGGTAAAAAAAAAAAAAGAGAGGTACCAATGTTGTGCACAATGGCTGGGACTAACAAAAATTGCCCCGTTTTTTACCCATTAACTGATGTGCAGAAAAAAAATCAAGAAGCATCGTGGTCAAGTGCTTGTTCTCACAGTGGGGTCCTAAACCCATAGTGATTCTAGGAGCACCCCTGGGTCACCACTCCCAAGGGGTTCTTAAGACTGCAGGCTCTCTGCCTGGCCACACAAGGTAGCACTGTTCAAGCCAGGAGGCATTGGGTCCCTCAGAATCCCCCCCATTACAGTGATCTCTACATTCCACAGGGTTCTTACGGGTATGTGAATTGTGAAATGCGCCTATAACTGTACATATCAGCAGTTCTCAGCATTTCTTAGAGGAGCTTACAGTGCACTCTTGGAGTAAAACATTACAGGTTTAATTTGAATATGAAATATTGAAATAAAATAGCTTTGCCTGGAATTTGGGTTTAAAGGAAACCGCTTATCACTACAGGAGAAAGGCCATTGTCAAAAACGGTTTAGAGGGTTCAGCCCCTGGCAGGGCCTTGCCACGTGAGCCTTGGGGAGAAGAATACAAAGGTTTGCATCAAATGCTGATTGAAACACTGAATTTAGCTTTCACTATGACTTGACCTTCTCTGGCACCGTCTGTAATACTAATGTGGAATGTATGAGAACACATTATGTTTTTCCTGATTATTATTGTTCTCACCACTGTAATCCTTCTATCAACAGGCAGCTTTGAAGTTAAAGTTAACGATGAACTGATCTTCTCCAAACTGGAATGTGGCGGATTTCCATTTGGGAAAGATGTAAGTGTTGGAATGACCGCTAAAACAAGACAAAACACTTCATGAACATGTGGAATCATTAGCTCTGAATGAATATGGAATGAAAGTTATGGAATAATTGATTTGCTCATATAGCCAGGTTTGGTCTTATGAGATTATGAGTCAGGTATTTAAAGTGGTGTTCCGCCTGGGGAAAAATAAATAAAAAGTCAGCAGCTGCAAATACTGAAAAACAGCTACAAATAAATGAAAAGTCAGCAGCTACAAATACTGTAGCTGCTGACTTTTAATATATGGACACTTACCTGCATAGGGAGCCCACAATGTTACGATTGCGCTCATGTCATCCTATATACCAGTGATGGCGAACCTTGGCACCCCAGATGTTTTGGAACTACATTTCCCATGATGCTCAACTACACTTCTGAGTGCATGAGCATCATGGGAAATGTAGTTCCAAAACATCTGGAGTGCCAAGGTTCGCCATCACTGCTATATACCAATGGTCTCAAACTGCGGCCGGGGTTGGATGTGGCCCGTTTTGCTTGCTTTTATCTGGCCCACGAGGCACTATATCTTCCACTGCAACCAACAATGGGGCATTATTTTTCCCACTGATGCCAATGATGGGGCATTGTTTATTCCCAATGACACCAAGGCATTTTCTACTTACACTGGCCACAGTCCGGCCCCCTCAAAGTTTAAAGGACAGTAAGCTGGTCCTTTGTTTAGAAAGTTTGGAGACCCCTGCTCTATACTAAACCGTTAACCCTTGTAGTGGGGCTTCGCTTAGACTCCTAGAGTTCAGCTTTAAAACCGATAGACTAACACAGGCAGCCATTTAATTTGTGTATTCAGCAGTTTGCTTAAAGTTCAGCTTTTGGCTTCATTCCCATGGGCACTGAGGCCCATAAAGCATGAATGAGCCATGTACATATTTGGAGGGGCCTAGAGCTGCTGGTACTAGTAAATTTAAGTCTAATTATGTTGGTAATTTTCCTTTTATGAATTGCACTTTGCATTAATTAGTTATTTGTATCACAATTAGTATTTTTTGAATTTAATCAAATTTATTGTTCAAAATAATAAATTTTAATATTGAACTATTTATTGTTGCCAATAGTAACTTCTTTATAGTGCGAGTCTGTTGGCCTATACCCCCCCCCTCTTTATTCCTGGTACTGTAGTAATCTTTTCTATCAGATCAATTTTCTGGAGGTACCCCTTGGGTCTAGGTTACACAGGCAGCCAAGGGGTGTTAAAAACAGGCCCTGGAGCTGTGCTGTTACCACCCCTTGACCAATGTGTACAAGTTAACATGCGCAGCAGCCAGGTTAGTACACTCTGCTGCAGTTGCGGCAAAATCAGAATTCTACCACCTATCATGTTTGGAAGACAGCACTGCTGCCAAGCATAGCCCATTCAAGTGCATGAGACTGCACTGCAACAGTTTATATAGCGCACGATTATGGCACAATACTGCAGGCTTTCATTCGTTCACACAGGCCGTGAGGAAGTGATATATCACCCTGGAGACGCCTGCCCCTGAAAAGTGATCCACTGCTGATTTAATTTCAGAGGGTTGGAAAATACTTCAGAAAGCCTTAAACAGATCTCAATTGAAGCAAAACTAAAGTCCCATTTTCAAACATTGTGAACAGGCACGCTCTTTTTTTGCAGAAGAGACATGCAATGCCTGTTCTGCAATAAAATAAACATACCTGCCTGCTTTAGAATGTAAGCTGAGCTGCATATGCATAGGTTAGTTTACATTGCGGAAGAAGCCATCGTCAGGGAGGGATGGCAGCTCGTTGAAGGAATGGTACGTATTGTGAAATTTAGCTCTGCTTTAAAGGGCTAGTTTACACCAGATGCAGCCAAACATGTTTTTTTTTTTTTTAAATGCAGTATGAAAGTGTATGCAAGAAAAATGAATGTATTTCAATGTGCTTAGTTTATACCATTACAACACTTTCATGCACGTTTAAAAAAAAAAAATAGTACAGCATGATGTAATTTTTTTTTTTTTTTTTTTTTTTTTTTTTTTTTACATATACTGGAACACACAAACGCCTTGAAAATGCAACCCATTAAAAACAAAACCATAAATAGCTAAAAATGTGCTGCAAATGCAACAAAAAATGCACTGCCAATGGGGTTGATTTACTAAAGACTAAAAGACTGTGCAAAGTGGAATTGCGCCTGAGCTTGGTAAATGTGCAGAAGCTCTGCTGACTTCCATCATCCAATCTTCTGGGGCAGCAAACAACTAGAACTACCCCCTCACCCCCCTGGGCTGTGCGGCACTGACCCCCCCCCCCCCCAGCACCAGGGACGGCCGCTGGGTTTGCGGCACTGTCAGCACCGACCGCCCCCCCCCCCTCCCCCCCTCAGAGGTCCAGCATTTACTATGTGGTGGGTTGTGTCCTCCACCTCCACTCCTCTGGGCAGAGGCGGGTCCGGCTCCAACGTGTCGCCTATTACACAGTGCGAGGCATCCAATGAGATCGCCTGCCGCTTTGACCAATCGGGAAACGGGTCTCCCTGACCTGCTTCCTGATTGGCGGGGAGTGACTGTAGTGTGAAAATGGCAAAAAAATGCAATCGCTATAATCACACAATTGGGTGGGATCAGGGAGCACTCTCTGTTCCCCAATCTCAACCTATTTTAAAGCCTCTGGCTCTAATCAGGTGCTTGCAAAAAAAACACTCCCCTCCCCCCCTGCCATAGGAATTCATATGCCTGGCGTCTTGAGAGTTTTAATCGGGGCCTATTTTTAGCTCTGATTGTATAAATGTCAGTGGTCCCAAAAAAGTGTCCGACCTGTCTGCAGCAATGTCGCAGTCCCGCTAAAAATCACTGACTACCATCATTACTTTAAAAAAAAAAAAAAAATGTCATAAATCTATCCCCTATTTTATAGACACTATAACTTCTGCGCAAACCAATCAATATAGGCTTATTGTGATTATTTATTTTTTATCAAAAATATGTAGAAGAGTACATATTGGCCTAAACAGGAAGATTTTATTTTTTATTTTTTGCTATAATGAATATCCAAAAATAATTAAATAAAAAAAAAAAAAAAAAAAGTTTTTTTGGGGTACAGCGTTGCATGCCCACGCAATTGTCAGTTAAAGTTACGTGGCGCCTTGCCACAAAAAATGGCCTGGTCTGGAAGGGGGCAAATCCAGTCCTTAACTAGTTAAGCACACGTTTAAAAAAAAAAAAAATAATAATAAAAATAATTGCCACATTACATAGGACATCGGGCTCGGTGTATGATATCCTGAAACATTTCCATGTCACCTATTTGTCATGTAGAGCATCCATGACCTTTAATCCAGTCTACTGTTTACATTGTATTCCAGGAGTGGGTGGGCTTTAAAGTGGTTGTAAACCCTTACAAACCACTTTGACCTACAGGTAAGCCTAGATTAAGGCTTACCTGTAGGTCCAAGAAATATCTCCCAAACCTATACGGTTTAGATGATATTTGCCCAAAGCCGGGCACCGCTGTCTACGGAGCAGGCGCACTGAGCGGGGCACCATCGATGACGAAGATGCCGCGCGTCTCGGCTCCCGTACGCATGCGCGGGAGTGACGTCATCGCGGCTTTGCCGAATGACAGCGGCGGAGCTGCGAGACCCACGAGAAGATGGATGCACCGGACTACAGGGGACATCGGTGACTTCGCTGGCTCCTGTGTCAGATAAGTGACACATAATGGACTACTATGCGATGCATAGTAGTCCATTAAGCTTTGCCTTTGCAGGGAATGAAAGAGGAAGTAAACTCATCAGGGTTTACTTCCTCTTTAAGAGCAAAGCACTGCACTGGGCATATTTACAGGCTTCCTATAGCAGTGCCCTGCTAATGCTTCAGAGAGCCAGCTTCTGATAGCAGAGCACTACTAATAACAATTATAAGGGCGAGTTCTGGCTTAAGTGGCAGTGGGAACCAGATTTGCAGGATGCCGGGACTGTGTTTAGAATCTCGGGACAGTCCAGTAGAATCCAGGACTGTTTGGGATGTATGTAAAATGTCTGATTAGCTAAAATTGGTCTAACAAGGTCTGTGTCTGTCTTTGAATGTGATGACTGAAACTGAAATTTATGGATTTTTGAAGGTTTATTAGACTCAGCCATGCAGAATATAATTTTGTGTTAGGAAGTTGGTAGTTGAAAATACTGGATGATGATGATTATAATGATTTGTTTTTAGATCATAGAGGCTGTGCAGAGGATGAAAGATGGCAAGAAAGCTGAGAAAATCACCAGGAACAAGAGAGCATGCACTATCCAATAGAGTGCAGCTGGTGTAGAAGACTTGAAGACGGTCTGCCTTACAGACCAGGGCAGGTTCTGCTAATGACTGGTTTCGTCAAAAAGCCGAGGAAATCATGAAAATCCTTAGAGTCTGTTCCTAAGGACTGTAAGACACCTTTTTCATGTCTACATGGAATAAAAATTCTCAACAGTGACTGGGTATTCTGTTCTTTCATTTTTACAAAAATAAATAATAATATATAAAAAAAAAAACTATATATATATATATATTATATTATACATTTTCTAATTATTTCATTCCTTGATTTGCACAGATGTTTTGGAACAGCACTCGCCTTCTGTCTGCAGGTGTTCTGTCAGAATAGCGCACCCATCAGATTAAGTAACGGAAGTGACGTTCCGTCAGCTGCTCATCCACATTCCAACCCTACCAGGTTTGCTAATCTGACAGAACACCTGCACCTGCAGTCAGAAGGTGGCAGCGGACATCTTACTATACCCATCTGCATCTTGAATATCGGAGTAATTTTAGCAATAAAGTGAGCTTATATAAATATAATATATTGACATCTGTGATGCTGCTTTGATGTTACATTTTGAAATGAGCTGGATGCCAGCAGTAGGAAGGTGGCGGAGGCCATGTTGGTACAACCTGCACTGCTCAGGGCTAAACCTTTAGGCTTTCAAAATTAAACATCCAGACAGCATCACTACAATACACTATATTTAGATATGCTCAGTTTTATTTTTTGTGTTTTTTTTTTTTTTTTTTTTTTTTTTGCGAAAATTACAGGGAAATTCAAGACGTAGCTGGGTGTAGTAGGATGTCCGCTGCCCCATTCTTCTTACTGCAGGTGTTCCATCATAATCGGCGACCCATCAGATTAGATAACAGAAATGACATTCCGTCACTACACCGCACCGGCCATCTTGCTACACCCCGCACTTGGCAGCAGTAAGCCTGTGTTCTGTCAGATTAGGTGACTTGTCAGATTTCATAACAGAAGTGATGTTCCGTCACTGCCATCTTGGTACACCCTGCACTCAGCCACAATAAGCCTACAGTCTGAAGTCGCCAAGCGGGCATTTTTTATACCCACCGAAATCTTGCATTTCACACTTATTTTTTACCAGTAAACTGAGCTTATATAGTGAAATACAGTATTTAGAAATCCGTGACACTGTTTTGATGTTGAATTTTAAAAGCAGCGGCAGGCCTTCTGATCTCAAAGGTTTGCTAATTTGACAGAAGACCACTGCTTTTAAAATTCTACATCAAAACAGTGTCACAGACTCCTAAATACAGTATTTCATGATATAAGCTCAGTTTACTGGTAAAAATAAGTGTGAAATGCAAAAATCCAGTGGGTGTAAAAAGATGTCCACTTGCTGCCTTCTCACTATAGTGGGGTGTAACAAGATGGCTGTGACGGAACTTTACAAAATCTGATGGGTTGCCAAATCTGGAACACCGTCTGCCAGAATTGGCGACCCCCCTCAGATTGGGTGTAACAGAAGAGACGTTCTGTGGCTCTGACGAAACACCTGCAGTGAGAAGGCGGCAGCGGACATCATTTTTACACCCACCCAAGTCTTGCATTTCACACTTGTTTTCACCAGTAAACTGAGCTTATGTAGTGAAATACAGTATTTTGAAATTCGTCAAACTGTTTTTATTTTGAATTTTAAAAGCAGCGGTTCTGTGACATCAGCAGGCTTGCCGCTGCTTTTAAAATTCAACATCAAAACAATGTCAAATGCGCAAGCGTACACCCGCTACCAGGTTGCCTAATCTAACAGAAAGATAATAAGAACATAAGAAGGCGGCAGCGGACATCTTAGTACACCCAGCTACGTCTTTAATTTAACAGTCATTTTAGCAATAAAGTGAGCATATATAAATACATATAGTATAGTGACATCCGTGATGGTTGTTTGATGTTAAATTTTCAAAGAAGTTGGACACCAGCAGTAGAAAGGTGGCGGAGGCCAGACATCACAGATCTCGCTATACTATATGTATTTAGATATGCTGACTTTATTGCTAAAATGTCTGTTAAACTAAAGACATAGCTGGGTGTCGTATAATCTCTGCTGTCTTCTTCTGTCTGCAGGTGTTCTGTCAGATTAGCAAAGTTGGTAGCGGGTCTATGCTTGCACAGGTGATTTAGTGAAATGCAGTATTTTCAAATCCATGACACTGTTTTGATGTTGAATTTTAAAAGCAACGGCAAGCCTGCTGATGTCACAGAACCGCTGCTTTTAAAATTCAAAATAAAAACAGTTTGATGCATTTCAAAATACTGTATTTCACTACATAAACTCAGTTTACTGGTAAAAATAAGTGTGAAATGCAAGACTTGGGTGGGTGTAAAAAAGATATCTGCTGCTGCCTTCTCACTGCAGGTGTTTCGTCAGAGCCACAGAACGTCTCTTCCGTTACACCTAATCTGAGGGGTCGCCAATTCTGGCAGACGGTGTTCCATCAGATTAGGCGACCCGTCAGATTTTGTAAAGTTCCGTCACAGCCATCTTGTTACACCCTGCACTTGTTCGCAGTAAGGATATAGTGAGAAGGCAGCAAGCGGACATCTTTTTACACCCACTGGAGTTTTGCATTTCACACTTATTTTTACCAGTAAACTGACGTTCCATCGCCGCCATCTTGCTACATACCGCACTCCTACACAGTAAGGATACAGAGAGAAGGCGGCAAGCAGACAACTTGTTACACCCATCAGAGTTTTGCATTTCACACTTATTTTTAACAGTAAACGGAGCATATACGGTGAACTACAGGGTTTTGAAATCTGATGGGCTGTTTAGATGTTGAATTTTAAAAGCAACGGCAAACTTTCTGATCTCCTAGGTTTGCAAATCTGACAGAACACTGCTGATTTTATAACTCAACATGTACAGTAAACAGTCTGTGGGATTTGTAAATACTGTATGGGAAAGCAGTCAGCAGGATTTGACACAATAAAACACACCAATACCTTTTTAATTGGAAAATATTTGCCCATTTATTATTGGCTTTAATAAATAAATTGAAAGACATTATGTGCTCTACAAACTATTACCTTGTTTCTTCCCATAGTTATCTAGTTTATACAACCCTACTAGGCACACTGATATAAAGTTACTTATGAAAACACATACACTGCTGCTAGTAAAACACTATCTTATTTATTTCCCAAGAAATTAGGAAAGCTAACATAAAGTAGTAAAAGGACATTACAATATCACGCAGCTTACAATCAGAACATATAATACAAGAATATGAAAGATACTTATCACACGGTCCTCCGTGAGGCTTTGCTGCATCGGCTAGGCTCAGACCAGGACAGGGCCTTCACCATGAGGTTTAGGCCGGAACCATCTCCCAAAGTAGGCCAAGTCACCACATGGCAGGGTCTTACAGCAAACAGAGAGCATTGTCTGTGTGTGAGCCTTTTCATTCAAACATACACACCCACTCGTAGCCACAACCATTTGCCTTCCATCCAATAGATTTTGCCAAGAGGCATTCCTTCACATGTATGTCCATTCTTCAGGAAGCATTCTGTATTGTCCACTATTGATCAGTGTCTCCAACGATGAGCCACCCAGCTCGCTCTTACTCCCTTTGAAGCCTGCAACCACACACACATCACAGCAGGTGGGTCCGAGTCCAGCTATTGTTCTTCTGATTACAAAGCTTTCATGTGCTTCATTCAACTGAGGCTAAGTGGCTACCTCAACCATGAACAAATACCAGAAGTATTATATGAATTCAATCCAATATATTCCGCTTTGTGCCTGAAAGGCGCATACCACCCCTCTTCAGACACAATTCCTATTAAACAGTCCATAACTGTCCTAACGTGTGTGGCTCCCCAACATGTGTTTCTGAACCAGTACCTATAGAACAGTCCTTAGCTGTGTAATGTGTTGTGGTTTTCAACATGTGCTTCAGAAACAGCTCCCGTGGAACAGTCCATAATGGTCTTACCGTATTGTGTTTTCAACATGTGCAGAAACAGGTTCTATGAAGCAGTCCATAATTGTTTTACCATGTGGTGCTTCCCAACACGTGCTGCTTTGCTACTGAGTGATACACCACCATCATTCTTCAGCGACAGCTTCCATGCCACCATTCTGGATCTTCGGTATCTTCAGGAAGGCAATACGGGCAGGGGGTGTCCATTCACTCACCAGCACACATTCAGAGTAACATATCAACCAGCTTTCAAATACCGAGTCTTGAGGAGGGCCTTTCTTGCCCATATTACTAGCCTACAATACCCATAGGTCACACTCTACCACAAAAATAAATCAACTTATTACCATAATATATACATATGTACTATGCATCCCGCTCCCAACCTCCTATAGCCCTTTACTGTAAATACGGGTCGGGATTCGGCAGGCTTGCTCACAACGGTATTGCAGGGCTCTGACTTGACCGCAAAGTCTCTAACTTGTACACAGAGACCTTATCGTCGAATCGTCCATCAACTTGCATAGAGAAATGGGAGACACTTCTAGATAAATATCACTTAACTACACATATAAATTTACAACAATGACCAAACCCACACAATTCCACCCCTGTGCCTGGATTTCAGAGATCATGCCCATGGTATACCATGCACCTCTACCTATGGTTAGGTTCAAGGAACCCTCTAGTTCCATGACTAACACTACACCGGTATTCTTTAGGACAAAGAAACAAACTCGCCTATGTCCTAAATAATACCCGGGTGCCTCCTTCCCAGCAATGATCTCTCCATCCAGAACACAGAGAGAAATAACTTCCCAACATTATTCGTTCATCCCCACGTATTGACCTGGCATACAAAGGACATCGTGGTCATGCTTCCGACAAAGGGAAATATCCACCTGCCCCCAGCGTTCATCTTCTTTGATCACATGTGTGATATAGCCTCAAATGCAACAAGATAGAATCCCCAGTCAGTAAGCCCATTGATGCCACCAAATATACAGACCGAGTCTGCACTTCTGTATATGGGAACATACAGCATAACACCTTTCACAATCCAACTTAGTACAGCCCATACAGGCATTCGACCACTACTTTGGATTAGTGTAAGCAACGTGTTTTGGCAAAATCTTACTGAGCGGTAATGCTAACTCATCAGGCCACTGCCCCTCATACAGAGACGGTACAATCAGCTTGATGTTGGCTGATATTTCCACCTGCCACAGAGTGCGCGCCAGAGCCAATGACAGGTTTCTGTCCTCTCTACCAACCTCTCAACATGGTTGACAAAATCCGGAGCCATTCTAACCTGAGTGTTTCTGTGACTTCATTGAATGTTATCAAGGATGCCACCAATCTCCCGGGGTAACAAAGTCACGCTCCTTCTCTGAAGCTATGGCTGTGAGTTTGTTCCTCAGGAGGCTGATGTCCCCTCCATTAACAACACCCATCCCAGCTATTGTTCCCCCCCCAATATAGTGCTGAATACATCCCTCCTCTTTCGGGTTACTCCTCAGAAATAAGCATCCTGCATGGACTTGATCGCATCTCTGGGAGTAAGTCACTGGTACAATGACCGCACTTGATTCAGTGTATACTCAGCACATATAGGGTGATAGGTTTTTGTCAACCACCGTGAGATGTTGCAGCGCAATGTGGTGAAGTCCTACAGTACCCTGGTAGCCAGCGTTTGTTCCCTTTATTTTAACGGAGCATGCTCCTGTGTGTATTTACTGGCATTATCTGTGCAGGGTTTCAACTTCTCAGGTGAGACATCAACCAGGCGTATCTTCCCCATGTCTAGTTCTGGTGTCCCGCATGTCCAGTAACCGAAAGCTTCTCTCTAGGACCGCTAGGATTGAGACACCACCCCTACGAGGAAGTTTTTACCCCATTGATGTGTCACCTGGCACCCTCTAGTCTGGCCAACAGCTACCTTATTATGCATACGTGCCAGCCTGCCTCCTGGGTACCTGCACCATATTAACTCTGTTACATCAATACATGTCATACATTAAAACCTTTCTTCTTTCAATTCCTCCTTCCAACAAAAAAAACACATATTTTACATTTTCATGTTTTGACGGATTGGATGTGTCATAATTCTTCCCCAACCTCCAACCCATTGCACATGTATAAATAACATGTTTGCATTCATCAGGAGAGACTTCAGCAAAAATATTTCACAAGCTCTGTTGTTTCAGATTCAGCACTCGCACCACATTGTCCATAAGAAAAAAAAACAAGTATTACCGTATATACTCGAGTATAAGCCGAGATTTTCAGCCTCTTTTTTGAGGCTGAAAGTGCCCCCTCGGCTTATACTCGAGTCACCGCTGTCTGACTGCTCGATCAGCGTATCGAGCAGACAGACGGCGGACATTAAAATTCAAAAGCCGCGCCTCCTTCTCCGCCTCCGCCTGTGATAGGCGGAACACTGAATTTCCCAGCAGTCAGTGTTCCGCCTATCACGGACATCCGCTCATTCTCATACTACGGACGAGTATGAGAGGATGTCCGTGATAGGCGGAACACAGGCTGCTGGGAAATTGAGTGTTCCGCCTATCACAGGCGGAGGCGGAGGCGCGGCTTTTGAATTGTAGAATGGCCGCCGAGAAGAGCGGCGATCCTGGAGCGGCGATCCATCGGCACGACACGGGACGGAGGAGGCACGGGACGGAGGAGGCACGGGACGGAGGAGGCACGGGACGGAGGAGGCTCGGGACGACGGCGGCTCGGGACGGAGGCTTGGGACACAGGTAGGCTGGACACACACACAAGGCTGCACGGACACACACACACACACACACACACACACACACACACACACAGGGATGGATGGATGGATGGATGGATGGATACACACACACACACACACACACACACACACACACACACACACACAGGGATGGATGGATGGATACACACACACACACACACACACAGGGATGGATGGATGGATGAATACACACACACACACACACACACACACACACACACAGGGATGGATGGATGGATGGATACACACACAGGGATGGATGGACGGACACACACACAGGGATGGATGGATGGATGGATGGACACACACACAGGGATGGATGGACGGACACACACACAGGGATGGACGGACACACAGGGATGGACAGCCATGTCTCACCCTCGGCTTATACACGAGTCAATACGTTTTCCAGTTTTTTGGGGGTAAATTGGGGGCCTCGGCTTATATTCGGGTCGGCCTATACTCGAGTATATACGGTAATCTGAATCTTTCAAGTTTTTTCTTTTTTCCTCTCCTGATGTTTATCAGAACAAATTTGCAGTCTGGTGTGGCACAGACAAACTGCCAACCAGATGATCATCTGTCATCCATGTTCCAGAAGCCTCTCCAATTCTCGCTCCACCAGGATTCCGGAAGTGAAAAAACAAGAGCAGTATCAAATTCTTATCCACAATATCTGCTCGCTTACCATATTTACTTATAGTTCCCTCCTTGGAGCCCAGGACCTCAGTATTCCTGGCTTCTGCAACTCTGACCAAACTATCCAACCAACCATGACCTCTTTAGGCTGAACCCACTGTAAAATGGATCCCCATGGTATGATCAAAAATGTTTAAAACTGAACGTCAATGTTGCTTCTCAAAAACTTCAAATTTTACAAGCTACAAAGACAATGCATCTATCTGTATCTTTACGATGTATGCACTACCCCCTTTCAGGTGACTGGTTCTAACTGAGGGCATTGTCAATTATCCCCCTTTCAGGTGACTGGTTCTAACTGAGGGCATTGTCAATTACCCCCCCTTTCAGGTGGATTAAACCTACTACTTTTTCACCTGAACAAAAATAAAAATAAAATAGACGATTAAACCAATATCAAAAAAAATAAAAAAATTTTAGAAGAAAAAAATAAAAAAATAAAAAAAAAATGTAAAAAAATAAAAAATCTGGCCATGATCACACAAATAACATGACAAGACAACCACCATATAACAATGACAAACACTCAACTTTTAGTTGACAACATCCATGGACTTTTCTCCTGAGGAGAGTGCTCATTCCAATCTGAAATACAATTACCGTATATACTCGAGTATAAGCCGAGATTTTCAGCCTCTTTTTTGAGGCTGAAAGTGCCCCCTCGGCTTATACTCGAGTCACCGCTGTCTGACTGCTCGATCAGCGTATCGAGCAGACAGACGGCGGACATTAAAATTCAAAAGCCGCGCCTCCTTCTCCGCCTCCGCCTGTGATAGGCGGAACACTGAATTTCCCAGCAGTCAGTGTTCCGCCTATCACGGACATCCGTTCATTCTCATACTACGGACGAGTATGAGAGGATGTCCGTGATAGGCGGAACACAGGCTGCTGGGAAATTGAGTGTTCCGCCTATCACAGGCGGAGGACGGAGGCGCGGCTTTTGAATTGTAGAATGGCCGCCGAGAAGAGCGGCGATCCATCGGCACGACACGGGACGGAGGAGGCACGGAACGGAGGAGGCACGGGACAGAGGAGGCACGGGACAGAGGAGGCACGGGACAGAGGAGGCACGGGACAGAGGAGGCTCGGGACGACGGCGGCTCGGGACGGAGGCTTGGGACACAGGTAGGCTGGACACACACACAAGGCTGCACGGACTTAACTTCTCCATGGTCTCTGGAAAAGGAACACAAAGACAGTAATTACACACAATTATCATGACAAATGACTTTTTAAGTCCCCAAAGCCTTTCCCATTAATGCAATATAGTTGCCATACCTTTCTATACTACGCAGTGGTATTGGAAATCTTTGCCATATTACTCAAGAAAAATGTCAATGCCATTTGCGTCCAATTACATACAAGCCAAAATGGTAGATTAGCCCAGGGCGCAAATATTGGAATGTTCATCCAGTCTTGTTGCTGGCTGTGCTTAGGGTGTGGATTGTCATTTCTTATCTCTCCTTCAGAACTGTGTAATCTGTCCTGGCTGCTATCTTTCATATCAGGCCTTTGAGTTACGCTGTCCCTGTCCTGGGTGGGGGTTTTCATTGTAGATACCTGTACTTCTGGGGTTTCCTGTTCCATGCTAGCAATTTTAAGGGCTTTATGAAATCTATGTCTATGCCTATTCCATTTACTATGTCTGAACTTTCTCTGCCTTCCTGTACCTCTGCTTATTACGGATACATCTGCCTTTGACCCATACTCCCTTTCCCTGGACTCTTGACAGAAGTCTCGGAGAATATTGACAAAATTTTGGTAGGATCTAGCATTCCTCAGAGCCATTCTAGTGGGATAGCTTACATAACACTTATTGGCCATTGAGTATATGAAACTTGCATCGTCCTCCAATAAGTCAGGACAGTTGAACACTTTCATATACAATGCAAGATACTCACTGCAGAACAAAATTGGGTCATCTCCTCTCCTAAATTTCATTCATTGCAAATCACTCATACCATTATCACGACTGTCCACAATACGCTGCAACTCTTTCATCTGCACCTCTGCATCTGCTATGTTATCATTAACTTGTGCCGATAACTGACCTACCAAAGGTCCTGGTAGCCATGCTTTCAGAAGAGAGCATGCATCCTCATTACTCAAATGGAATTTAACTACTAGAGCTTCAAATTTATTGGACAGACTCATTGGTGATTCCAGGGCATTAAATTCACCCAAAATCTGGCACAAAGTAAGTCTCTCTTGGATTGTAATCAAACTCTCATTCTGCCTTGAAGCTATAGGTGCCATAGCAGACTGTGTTTCATCACGGCCCTTCTCCTCATTGATTGTGCAGATATCGGCCAATTGGCATGTTCCTTTGTGCTCATTGAGCGATACCATAACTTTCTCTGTAGTAAGAAGCTGGGAGAGTACATTTGCTAATTCTCTTTCTAAAGACATAACCAACTCTTCCATCTCTGACAACTTCATTCGCAATGACTCTAAAAGTTTGCTCTTCATATCACAGTCCATGCTGTAACTGTGGAGCTGTTCTTGTAGCTCGCTGTTTCTCTCTGACAAATCTCCTGCTTTTGCCCGCAATTCATCCATCTCATCACTGGAGGCTGTTGCAATCTTTAGAAGGTTTTCACTGACTTTCGCTATGTCCTCACCCAGATGCCTCCTCTCTACTTCCCACTTCCCCCCCATTTGCTCAGATATAACTTTAATTCTGAGCAAAACTGCAATTTCATTAGCCAACTTTTCTTTCTTAACTTTTTTTTAGCTGTTTACCCGATAATCTGCTATTATGTTGCTGACACTGAGATAATAGAACCTTATACTGGCTTTCAAGAGTTTCATCTGCACATGAATGGTAACTGGCAGAGGCATACTTTTTAACATATGTATACACAAGTTCTATTTCACAACCATACAATCCACACAATACACACTTCTATTTGTACTAACGTACCAACACTGCATTGAGTACTAAATCAAACTCAATTATCGTTAGCTTTTACAACTCACAAAAAACAAAAACAAATCACTCTTCTTGCATTCACTATTCTTAATTCGTTACCACTTTTACCTGATATCATTCAAAACAATTCAATTTTTGCCTATCCAAAGTACAGACTCACCACACTTATTGTGGCATTATCAGCTGCCTTGTACCTGAGCACTTCTGTCCTGTAAGTTCTATGCAGCTTTTAGGATTGCCACATGTTATCTGGGGTGCCAAATGAAAGACATTATGTGCTCTACAAACTATTATTACCTTGTTTCTTCCCATAGTTATCTAGTTTATACAACCCTACTAGGCACACTGATATAAAGTTACTTATGAAAACACATACACTGCTGCTAGTAAAACACTATCTTATTTATTTCCCAAGAAATTAGGAAAGCTAACATAAAGTAGTAAAAGGACATTACAATATCACGCAGCTTACAATCAGAACATATAATACAAGAATATGAAAGATACTTATCACACGGTCCTCCATGAGGCTTTGCTGCATCGGCTAGGCTCAGACCAAGACAGGGCCTTCACCAGTGGCGGAACTACCACCATAGCGACCCGTGCGGTCGCTACGTGGCCCGCAGCTGAGGAGGGCCCGGTGAGCGGGCGGCAGGTGAGCCGCCGAGCTCCCTGTCCGCTCGGCGCTCGTACAGTCACACTGACTGTACGAGCGGACACAGCCAGCTGACTCGGCGGCGGCGGGGGGTTGTTGGGGAAGCTGCGGGGAGGCTTAGTGGGTGGCCAATCAGCGGGTGGCGGGGCAGAGAGATGACATCATCTCTCACCGCCCGGCGCCCGCCCTGCAAACTGCCAGCTCCGCTCTCACTCACTGTGCAGGCAGCAGAGATTACATCCTCTCTCTGCTGCCTGACTCAGACTGGCAAACAGAGCGACTTTAACAGGAAAGTGACAATCCGCAATGTGTGGCAGGTGACATGGCAAATGGACAATCCACAATGGATGGCAGGTGACATGGCAAGTGGAAAATCCGCAATGTGTGGCAGGTGACATGGCAAATGGACAATCCGCAATGGATGGCAGGTGACATGGCAAGTGGAAAATCCGCAATGTGTGGCAGGTGACGTGGCAAGTGGACAATCTGCAATGTGTAGCATGTGACGTGGCAAGGGGACAATCTGAAACTTGTGGCATGTGACGTGGCAAGGGGACAATCTGAAACTTGTGGCAGGTGACGTGGCAAATGGACAATCCGCAATGTGTGGCAGGTGACGTGGCAAGTGAACAATCCGCAATGTGTGGCAGGTCACGTGGCAAGTGGACAAACCGCAATGGTTGGCAGGTGACATGGCAAATGGACAATCCGCAGTGGGTGGCAGGTAACGTGGCAAATGGACAAACCGCAATGGGTGGCAGGTGACGTGGCAAATGGACAATCCACAATGTGTGGCAGGTGACGTGGCAAGTGGACAATCCGCAATGTGTGGCAGGTGACGTGGCAAGTGGACAATCCGCAATGTGTGGCAGGTGACGTGGCAAGTGGACAATCCGCAATGTGTGGCAGGTGACGTGGCAAGTGAACAATCCGCAATGTGTGGCAGGTCACGTGGCAAGTGGACAAACCGCAATGGGTGGCAGGTGACATGGCAAATGGACAATCCGCAGTGGGTGGCAGGTAACGTGGCAAATGGACAAACCACAATGGGTGGCAGGTGACGTGGCAAATGGACAATCCACAATGTGTGGCAGGTGACGTGGCAAGTGGACAATCCGCAATGTGTGGCAGGTGACGTGGCAAGTGGACAATCCGCAATGTGTGGCAGGTGACGTGGCAAGTGGACAATCTGAAACTTGTGGCAGGTCACGTGGCAAGTGGACAAACCGCAATGGGTGGCAGGTGACGTGGCAAATGGACAATCCGCAATGGGTGGCAGGTGACGTGGCAAATGAACAATCCACAATGTATGGCAGGTGACGTGGCAAGTGGACAATCCACAATGAGTGGCAGGTGACATGGCAAGTGGACAATTTGTAATGTGTGGCAAGTGACAATCTGCAACTTGTGGCAAGTGGACAATCTGAAATGAGTGGCAGGTGATGTGGCAAGTGGACAATCCGCAATGTGTGGCAGGTGACGTGGCAAGTGGACAATCCCCAATGTGTGGCAGGTGACGTGGAAAGTGGACGATTTGCAATGTGTGGCAGGTCACGTGGCAAGTGGACAATCCACAATGGGTGGCAGGTGGACAATCCGCAACTTGTGACAAGTGACAATCTGCATCTGGTGGCAGGTGACACACTCGAGGCTCCCACTGATTCTGCATTATGGTGAGTTGAACTATTTAATTTTCTATAACAATGCAATAATAGAAATAATGTGTTTCAATCATCCTGACACCATAACACAAATGGTGCCGTGATAATTGAAGCGCCAACATCAGCCATTGCCCCCATAAAAGTATTTTCTATCAGTGCCCCTCCCGAGACTAGAATCTGGATCCGCCCCTGGGTGGGGGGGGGCCCATACAACATTTTGCTATGGGGCCCTGTGATTTCTAGTTACGCCCCTGGCCTTCACCATGAGGTTTAGGCCGGAGCCATCTCCCAAAGTAGGCCAAGTCACCACATGGCAGGGTCTTACAGCAAACAGAGAGCATTGTCTGTGTGTGAGCCTTTTCATTCAAACATACATCCAATAGATTTTGCCAAGAGGCATTCCTTCACATGTATGTCCATTCTTCAGGAAGCATGCTGTATTGTCCACTATTGATCAGTGTCTCCAACGATGAGCCACCCAGCTTGCTCTTACTCCCTTTGAAGCCTGCAACCACACACACATCACAGCAGGTGGGTCCGAGTCCAGCTATTGTTCTTCTGATTACAAAGCTTTCATGTGCTTCATTCAACTGAGGCTAAGTGGCTACCTCAACCATGAACAAATACCAGAAGTATTATATGAATTCAATCCAACATAAATATCAGAAGTTAAACTTTAGAACATGTAAAAGAGCTCCGCCACTATGGCTCAAGCTGTATAATCAAATAAAGGGGAATCTCCCAAAAGGCAGGTGGTAAACCACCTGTCACCCACACCCCATCACTGCGGCTTTTAATGCATGTGCTGAGACCAGCATTGAGAATGTCCAAACCTATCTCAGTCAAATGGACTCCATCCCTTCTATACAAACCTGGATTCCCATCCTCTGATTCAGTTTGACTATAAGAAAATCCCCCATGAGAACTTAAAAAATGTCTCCATTGCCCGGTTAACTTTTTTTTTTTTTCCCCACTTTTTCTAAGGGGCGTAAGAAATCTGAGTTTAATCACTTCAACCTAGGGCTCATTTCTGAAAAAATCAGAACCTTAGCAAATCGTCCCTTATTGAGAACATTAAATCAAGGATTTTTAACGTTCCCCAAATTATTATCTCCCAAATGCTAGATTATAATATCAGGAGCTGGCCACTTTACATATAAAATACCTACGCTAAATAAGTCTGACCAAACCATTCCGTGATTCCCATGCCACATCACTTTGAAATCTGTTCGGTCTAAACCCAAGTTCTTAGAATATCTCATCCGCTCTCTTGCTAGCCCAATGTACAAATGAATGTCTTATAATCCACACTATTTTCTGAGGACCTGAAAATATTCAAACAAAAGAGTTAGGATGAACATATAATAAGAAACTATCCAATTTCCATCTACCTATTCTCTTGATCAAGCCTTCACTGAGACCTAGTCTAGCTGCTTCAGTGGCAGCTGCTGTTCTAAAGGAATGTGATGTTAGACATGCATCGTCCAAACATAAAATATGCTTGCACTTTTTGAAAACCTGTAAAAATTTAAATTTGCTCAAAGGAGAGCCATCACTATGTACAAAAAACTGCCCGTTAACCAATTATGCCTAACATAATCTTTTAACTATGCCCCTGGGCAAAACAGTGAACTGCTACAAACATTTAATACTAACCAAGATCCTTTACCAGTTTGATCCGTTTTTGACTGTCCAATACAGATTTAACTGAAACCTCACCTACCAACACGTGTTCTCATTGTAGTCCCCCTTTTTTACACTTAGCTGGAGGGACCAGCTCTGAGATTCTTAGAGCAGTAAAGAATGCAATAGAAAATACTTTTAAATAACAGTACTTCAAACTCTGACCAGCAGTCTGTCTCTGCAGCCTTATAAAGCCTATCCAGAACCTCTGTGGCCTTTGAAAGCTTGCCTTAGCATGAAAAAACTGAAAAGAGAAGGAAGATTGTTCAATTTAAGAAAGAAAGAGACTCCTAAAAAAACTTTATTCACATGCGACCAAGAGAAGTTTTTACTGAAAAGTTTATAACAGAATAACAGAGCTAAATCTTCGGGAACCGAGGTATCAGCGACACCACGCTCTTGCAAAAATGAAGACCATAACCGCCAAGCTGATTGGTATCCCGCCATGGTGGCGGGGGCAATAGAGTGCTGTGCTTTGAATAAAACCTTCTTCAAATGAGTTTCCACAAGAACTTCGGGCAAGTCAAACCCACCGGGTCCACGTTTGGCAACAGGGAAGTGAAACGTTCCATCTGGAAACGAGATAAAGCGTCCGCTAAGTGATTTGTTCTTCCGGGAATACATTTTGCTTTAATCCAAATGTTCAGACTCAAACATTTAAAAATGAAATGCCTTAGCAGAACAATGACTGGCAGAGACTTTGAGGATAAACAGTTCATAACACCTTTCTTGTCTGTACTAAATAGGATTTGCCTGTTTTTAAAATAAGTGCCCCAAAGCTCAATGGCCACCAAAATAAAGAATAGCTTTATTAAAACACCGTTTTTTAAGTAGCCCTTGAGCTTCCAGGCAGGATCCCAGGGCTCAGCGCACCAATTCATTTTCCATATGGCCGCAAATCCCAGGGACCCGGCAGAATCTATCTGAAGACAGAATTCCCCATCTGTGACAAATTCTCTTTGCCAAACAACCCTGCCGTTGAAGTATTCCAGAAACCTTAACCATTAAACTATTAAATCCTCCTGTATGTCGTATGCTAATCTTACATGAGCTGATGGAGACTTGAGTCCAGCTATTGCCATATAAAGCCTCCAGGAAAAATCCTCCCAACAGGCATTATACGGACGGCAAATGCCAACTGACCCAGCAGTGACTGAACCTCATTAAGACTAACCTCCTTTTTCCTAATTGACAAAATAATACAACCTGTAAGCCTGCTTATTTTTCCATGGGCAACCTGAATTCCATATTTACAGTATCTATGGTGATTCCCAAGAAATCCAAAGAAACCAATGGAAAGACTGTTTTTTCCTTTGCTAAAGGTACCCCGAATGCCTCGCAAACTGAAAAAATCCTAGCAATAAATCCCTACAGGTATTTGAATGAGGAGGACCTAGGAAAAGAAAATTGTCCAAGTAATGGAATCAGGGTATTCCCACCTACCACCCTAGCAACTACCCATTCTAGGAAAGAGGCAAAGGATTCAAAATAAAAACAAGCTAAAGAAGAGCCCATTGGCAGGCATTTGTCAAAATAAAATTTTCCTTGAAAGAAGAAGCCTAACGAATTAAATGACACGGGGTCTATAGACAGGAGTCTGAAAGCAGCCTCATGTCTGCCTTAGCCAGCAGAGCTCCCGACCAAATTCATTCAAAATAACCAAAGTGTCCTCAAAGGAAGAATATGAAACAGATGAATTCTGGTTCTGTATTTGGTCATTTAGGGAATCACCTGAAAGGAATGACAAATGATGGATGAGCCTCCTTTTTTGGAACAATTCCTAAAGGGGAAATGCTAAAATCTGAAAATGGGCCAGCTACCCTACCCAAACTAATTTCGATAGCGATTTTTTTCTAACACTATAGCTTCTAAACCGTTTATTGATTTAAAATTATGCTGTATCTTGCACCCTGACCCGTTAAACCTTGGTAAAGAAAAAACCGAGGGAAAAGCCTTTAAACAGGAGATGTTCTGTCGGTGTGTCTGGGAATTTCTTGAGCCAAGGAGCCATTACATGTAGTTTCACTGGTGACTCCACCTTTAGAAAAGGATTCCTTACCTGCCGACTGGTTTAAAGATGATAGTTTCTTAAAACACTTGGAGATGGGGTGAGTACCTGCACAAAATGCGCACTCATGCCTGTACTTACACGAGTTTGGCCATCTACAGTGGTTTTCATCGCAGTTAAAACAGACCCCTTTTCTATAATTGAAGTGTGATGCTTGGTTTGGAGGAGTGGCTTGTCTGATAATTGTTGGCTTTTGGGGAAGAAAAAGATTCAGCCATAGGCCAATATCCTTAGTTCCTCGCTGTAATGATGGGTGTACTGCCAATTTTTGTCAAAATGATTAGTCATAACCAAACCAAGCCGTGCCCCCAAAGTTTTTGTAAGTCTCCAAAATTATGTCCAAATGCTGAAAAAGACCCGGGCTTTTCTCCAGATGTTTTTTGCATAGCACACTAGCAAATATTTAAAAAGGCTTAAAACCAATTATTAAAAGTTTTGTCGGCCATCTTCTATCCTCTCCAGAAAGTGAATCCCAGGATTACTGTGACAAACTGTTGGATTTTTTCATCGATAAAGTCAAAACCATCAGGGAAACAATTTGTCAGAAGAAAACATCCAACCTCAGCCAGCAAATACATAAAGAGGATGTCTGCACCAACATACCGCAACCGCCGAAATTTTCACTATCCCCAATTACCGCAGACACCGCAAAAACATCATTAATAAACTGCGTGACAGTACCTCACCTATTGACATCACCCCCACATAACTACTGAAAGAATGCTCCGACATCGTGGCTCCAACCATAACCCACCTCATAAACAGATCATTCCACGAAGGGATTGTTCCCAGCATCCTCAAACAAGGCATCGTCAAACCTCTACTCAAGAAACCAAACCTGGACCCTCAGAATCCAAACAACCGTAGGCCAATTACAAGCCTCAACACCATTTCTAAGATCATGGAGAAAGTTGTAGTACATCAGCTACAACTCCACCTGGATACTCACAAACTCCTGGACCCGCTGCAATCAGGCTTCCGCCCGGTCATGGAACAGAAACAGCTCTCCTCAAGATTTGGGATGATGCCCTCGAAGCAGCAGATGACGGAGAGCCGTGTCTCCTCGTACTGCTAGACCTAAGTGCAGCGTTTGATACAGTAGATCACAATACTCCACTCGTCCGCCTCACAGAAGTAGCCGGAGTCCAAGACATAGATCTCCAATGGTTCACATCCTTCCTAGGAAATCGGTCACAGACAGTGAAACTAAGAAAATTCCTCTCCGAATCTCGGGCAGTCATCTGCGGAGTCCCTCAAGGCTCTCCTTTGTCACCCGTTCTCTTCAACATTTACATTCGCCCACTCCTTCAAATCATCAGATGCTCAGATCTCTGCTTCCACTCTTACGCTGACGACACGCAACTTAATTTCCGGATCAATAGAAAAAAAGATCACCAACAACAACTTGAAAACTGCCTCAAATCGATAGAGGACTGGATGATCACTAACTCCCTCCAGCTGAACGAATCAAAGACAGAGCTTCTTATCTCACACCCAAATCATAAGCCCGAAAAGTCACCAGTCCCAGGTACAGCAGCACCTGCCTGTTGATCCCTTTATGTGCAGACCACAGGGATAGGATGTCCTTGGGGATGCTGCCCGACTTCCAGAAGGGCTTCATATGGTGGCCGGGATCCTGTCTCTTCCAGCTCCCTTTGTGACCCGGGCAGCGCTATTCTCTGTGGGCTCCTTCTTCTTGTGTTGTGCTCCCCCACTCTGCTTCCAGTCGTACTACCCTTGCGCAGAGGGGGACCCCTGGAGTGACACGCTAAGCTGTCCGCCGACCCGTGAACTTCCTTCGTGGGTGGAACATCCTCTTCCTCCAAACCCACCGCTGGGCCCTGAAGGATGGAGAAGCTAAGCAGCTCGGCAGCTTTGATGGGGCCCCTGGGAGTAGCATCCACGGCGGTGGCTGTGTCAGCAGCGGCGGCAGTGTCTGTGATGGCTGTTGTAGTGGAGGCTCCAGGAACTTTGGCTGTGCCTTGACCCGTAGATCGAGGTAGGTCGAGGCATGTTCAGATCCAGTTCTCCTCTGCTTCTTCTCCGGCTCTTTCAATGAGTCGCCTTGGAAGGGACATCTTCAGCCTTAGTAGCGCTATTTGCTCTGAGGAGAGATTCCCTGAACACCACAGCTGTTGCTTCTGAGGCGACTGAACTTCTGGGGCCCGGAACCCCTCTTTTTATTTGAAAATCCACACAGAAAACCCCCTAAAATGCCCAGATATTGTGGTCACCTGACCTAGTAAAAGGGCCAATGGGAAGACGTCCTGCAATTTTCAAAACTTGAGGGGATCTATGCAAATTCTACAATGCAGTCCCCATAAACTGCTCAAATACTGTGACACCTGACCTTTCCAGAGGCCAAGGGCCAATGGGAAGTCTTCCCGCAATTTTTTTACTTGAGGGGATACTAGAAACCCTGCTGCCACAATCCCAAGGGGGAGCTTAAGACTGTTTTCCCCCCCTTTAATTTAATTTCACCATATAATCTCAGTTTACTGGTAAAAATAACTGTGAAATGCAAAACTCCTGTGGGTGTAACAAGATGTTCATGTACAAGGGATCTTCCGGAGATCGATATCCTGAACAACCTGGATGAGAAAGGCCTGGGCTGGGTTAATATCCGCAAGCTCAAAGGTCTTCCCTTCTGGTAAGCCTTTAATCTATGTGGTGAAGGGTGTTGGTGTTTTAATTGCACATGAAGAAAACTTTGAAACACAAATTAGTGATCTGAAGCATGCCCTTCAGTGGCCGCCTGTCCATAGGGGGCGCACGGGCACCAGCCCCAAGACCCCCTCCCCCCAGCAGTAAAAAAATAAATAAATAAATACTTTTTTTTTTTTTAAAAGGCCCTTTAAAAAGAAAAAAATGTCCTTTAAGTGCATTGTGTTTGGGTGTCGGACACAGTGCACTATGAGAAGCGCCAAGTCAATGCAATCACGAGATTGCAGATGAGGCGCTTCATTTGCAGGATTTTGACCTGCTTTGTGGCGCATTCCATCATGCCAAACAACTTAGGCACATGTAAACCCTTGATCACCTGTCACCCAGTGCTATTAGTACAGTGTCAGTGTACAGTACTTTTCACTGATCACTGTATTAGTGCCATTTACAACATGAGCTAGTGTCAGATAGCGCCAGGGTCAGTTAGCGTTAGATTACCCGCACACTATGGGTCACTGATCACCGCCATTGCTAGTATAGTGTCTGTATGGATCAATATATTGACCACAAACAGAACTATAGTAGTGTCTCTCTTGGTATGGTGTCTCCAAACATGTTTTTTCTGTCCCTCTAGTCATGGCCAACCTGGTCTGTGCTTTAAGGACTGTTTCCGCTGCTACCACACACTAGTGGAGTATTAGTCTAGGGTAAAGTATGCCACAGTCTAAGGCACACAATTCACACAAAAGGGTCTCAAAACAGTTTCCTGACTTCCTAACATCTTTCAAGAGATTCTCAAAGTCAAAAGGCTGGAAAGTCTTTGATAGATTACAAAAAATAAAAATAAAAGAGAGAGAGAACATGTATGGCTAAGCATGAGGGGGCTGGGTGGTCAGTGGCTGGATCTGGACCGGATCGCTCCTATGCTTCGGCATGTAATTTTTTCACTTTTATTTTTTTTCCTCACAGAGATTTATTCATCTACAATGTAAATGGAGGATTCCATTTTTTTTATATATTTCATTCAGCCCTTGGGACATTACATGTATGCCCAATATTAGAAGAGTGGGTGGATGTGTGGCAGTAGATTCTAATGGTGGACATACTACACACTTTCTGGTACAGATTTCTTCATCTACATCGATTGATAGGAATGGAGGAATCTGTTTTTTATGCTTTGGCATATACTTTTTTTTTAATGGCAACATTTCTTCATTCACATTGAGCGATGTGAATGCAGGAATATGTTAGACAGTGCATCCCACAGCAGCACAAAAAAAAAAAAAAAAAAAAAAAAAGAACATTAAATGTATGCCCAATATTAGATGAGTGGGTGGATGTGTGGCAAAGGCTTCTAATGTTGGGCATAAACTGTCAGGACTGTTCAAACACCCCCAAATGACCCCTTTTTGGAAAGTAGACACCCCATGCTATTTGCTGAGAGGCATGTTGACTCCATGGAAGATTTCACTTTTTGCCACAAGTTTTCGGGAAAATGACAAAAAAATAATTTCTTTTTTTTTACACAAAGTTGTCACTGAGATATTTCTCACAAATGCCATAGATCTATCAGACATTACACCCCAAACACATTCTGCTACAATATGGGGATACCACATGTGAGACTTTTTGGCTGCCTAGCCTGGTACCCCCGAAATACAATGACTACCTTCAGGCTTTTAAAGGGCGTATTTCCCCTCGTCGCATCTTGACTACCTATTATAGTTTTGGAGGCCTTGAAATGCCAGTATAATACAAACAACTCCCCGAAATGACCCCTTTTTGGAAAGTAAGACGCTCCAAGGAATTTGATAGGGTGTATTTACTTATTCACATAGGGTGGGGGGCCGGTATCGGGGGGCCCCCTTATTAAAGGGGGATCCCGGATTCCGATAAGCCCCTCGCCCGCAGACCCCGACAACCAACGGCCAGGGTTGTCGGGAAGAGGCCCTTGTCCTCATCAACATGGGGACAAGGTGCTTTGGGGTGGGGGCACCCCCCATGTTGAGGGCATGCGGCCTGGTACGGCTCAGTAGGGGGGGGGGGCGCTCGCTCGTCCCCCCCTTTCCTGGCCGGCCGGGTAGCGTGCTCGGACAAGCGTCTAATGTGGACCTGGGGTGAACCCCCACGCCGATTTTTTTCGGCGTTGTGGTTCCCCTTTAAAGTTCATACCAGGTGGCGGGGCCTGCGACGTCTCCTTCGCGGGCCCCGCCTACCTGGAGACGCGCTCGAAATGAGCGGACTTTCCTCCGCATTTGTGTGAGCGAGTCTGTTCATTTCAAAAGTACGGCGGATAGTACGGCGGACTTAGTACGCCGTATTAGTCCGCTTAAAAAGTGCTGTGTGTGGGAAAGTAGCCCGTTCGGAAAGTCCGACGGACAGTCTGGCGGGAAATCCGCCAGACTAAGTCCGTCGGATAGTCGGCTACGTGTGTACGTGGCATAATAATTGCACGCACTTGTGGAATGGCGACAAACTTTGGTACTTAAAAATCTCCATAGGCGACGCTTGAAATTTTTTTTTACGGTTACCAGGTTAGAGTTACAGAGGAGGTCTAGTACTAGAATTATTGCTCTCACTCTGACGATCACAGTGATAACTCACATGTCTGATTTGAACACCATTTACATATGCAGGTGCTACTTCCGTATGAGTTTTTTTTTATTAAATTGTGTTTTAAAAAATCAATAAAAAATGTGATCACTTTTATTGCTGTCACAAGGAATGGAAACATCTCTTGTGACAGTAATAGGTGGTGACAGGTTCTCTTTATGGAGGTATCTGGGGTCTAAAAGACCCCAAATCCCTCCTTTCCACTTCAAAGTATTCAGATCACCGAAGACGGTGTATCTGAATACTGTATATTTTTTAAAATCCGGCGCCATTGGCAGCCGAGTAAACAGGAAGTGACGTTGTGACGTCGCTTCCGTGTTTACATCAAAGAGACTGGAACAAAGCCATTTCCGGCTTTGTTCCAGTCTGTCACTAGCCGCCAGAAGAGCCAGATCGTCGATCGGCTCTTCGGTGCCACCGGGAGGCCCGGGAAGAGCAGCGGGAGGCGGCGGGAGGGGTAACGACCAATCGGCTTTTAGCCACATCAGTTGTTATCCTCAGAAAGTGATCGCCCTCTCTAACAAACGGTACCGGGATGATGCCTGCAGCTGTGGGTATCATCACGGTATAACCCCCGAAAGCCGAGTACACACATCTGCGTACGCTCGGCGGGAAGGGGATAATCTAAATATTGTAGAAACAAATGTAAATACACACACACACACACACACACACACAGCATCCCTCCAAACTTCAGAATAAGGGACACGTGAGAAAGGAAGTGACTTGCGGTATGTGAGTTGTGGTCAAACTCTTAACAGTGGGAGGGGCTTAAGGGGCGAGGTTAAATGAAAACCAGGCTTCCTTGTACCTATAAAATGTGCATTGAGTGCTTTGTGTGAGCCTACCTTAACCACTTCAGCCCCGGAAGATTTGGCTGCTCAATGACCAGGCCATTTTTTTTGCGATACGGCCCTGCGTCACTTTAACTGACAATTGCGTGGTTGTGCGACACTGTACCCAAACAAAATAAACAAAAGAAGAGCAACAATTTAAAAAAAACAATATCTTATATTTTTTGCTATAATAAATATCTAAATAAAAAAAAAACGTTTTTTTTCCTCAGTTTAGGCCGATATGTATTCTTCTACATATATTTATTTGGTAAAAAAAAAAAATCACAATAAGCGTATATTGATTGGTTTGTGCAAAAGTTATAGTGTCTACAAAATAGGGGATAGATTTATGACATTTTTTTTTTTTTTTTTACTAGTAATGACGGTGATCTGCAATTTTTATCAGGACTGCGATATTGCGGCGGATAAATTGGACACTTTTGAGACCATTGACAATTATACAGCGATTGGTGCTATAAAAATGCACTGATTACTGTATAAATGTCACTGGCAGGGAAGGGATAAACACTAGGCGATCAAGGGGTTAACTAGGTGTGTTCTAACTGTAGGGGGGATGGGACTGACTAGGGAAGGAGAGAGATCAGTGTTCATACTTAGTTCTGAGAGAACCGGGATTTGTGTGTTCACACATACAGATCCCGGTTCTCGCTCTGTCACAAGCATTAGCAGTTGCCCGATGGTCATCGCGCTCTGGGCACATGCTGTGGGCATGCCTCCTACAGTGCCTTAAAGGGCCAACGTACAGTTACGGTGGCTCGCTCAGGGGAGCCAACCTGCCACAGTATAACTGCGGCGGGTGGTCAGTAACCGGTTAAAAAAGAATTTAATTAACAGTCAGGGACTGCATAGCAACCAGCAACTGTTGAGAGAATGAACACTTGTGTCAAAATCACCCCCCTCCCCCAAAAACATGACGAATTTGCACGCCTACCACACCCAAGTAAAAACCTTGTTCCTCTTCCCAGAAAAAATCCTCACGCAAATCCCCTTCCTAACGCAAAGTCCCAAAGTTCCTTCTTACAGCACCCCCCAGTACCCCTATCCTCTTGCACTCCCCAAATTCTTTGTCCCATCACAACCCCCCATTCTAGTGCAAGTTCTCTACCATGCAAATCCCCCTCTACAAAGCCCCACAGCAAAAAAACTTGTTAACACCACATATGTTGTGTTTGTCTGCACTGGATTGCACGGTACAGTAATACCATGTGATCCATTTGCTGTGCAGTTTTTAAAGTACTGCATGCACTTCTTTTGGTGCAGTCTGTCGCAATTTCAACTCATTCAAATGAATGGGCTAAAATTGCACTGCACCTGTATCAAATGTGAATCGCACAAGAACGCAGTGCCAGAACAAATACTGGCACTTGGCTCCTCTAACGTACCTGGCAGGGGGGGACACTAGTTTAGGCACCTGCAGAAATTGCCCAACATCTCTTGCGTGGTGCCTGGAGTCCTGGGCACCACGATCGCTCCCTCTGCCAGCATCTCTTTGATGTGGAGGGGGAGAGGATATGTGCTGGGGGGTGGGGGACATATTTCATATCCAACCCATCCTTCTAGCACAAGTCCTCCCCTCCTTAAGTGCCCCCTAGCACAAAATCATTCAAGTATAGGTCTTTGTTGCCTGCCCCCTCCCCCACCACCCTTCCCAGTCACTGGGTCCCCTTTCCCTGCAAAGCCAAATGTAGGGCTCCGTTCACATATATGCGAATTGGATGAGTTTTTAATCACATCCGATTCGCATGACAAATTAACCGGCCATCTTTTCTATGGATGACGGCGTTTATTGTAATTGGAGCTGGGTCTACACCAGGGCACAATGTTTTTCTTTTTTGGAAAGGAATTGTCAAAATCTGTCTGTTTTTATTACTTTTTGACACTTTTTTGGTGACTGGGTAGGGGAACAATCATTTTAACAAGGGGGCATCTGGGGATCCCCTTGTTAAAGAGGGCTTCTAGATTCTGATACCCCCCCCCCCCCCAGCATCACCAGCCAGGGTTGTTGGGAAGAAGCCCTTCTACCCATCAACATGGGAACTAGGTACTTTGGCCTCTGCCCTCCCAACCCAAAGTACCCCCTTCATGTTGAGGGCATGTAGCCTGGTATGGTTCAAGATGGAGGTGCTCGCTTGTCATCCCCCCCCCCCCCCCCACACCACTTTCCTGGCCTGCATGCTCAGATAAGGGCCTGGTATGGATTTTGGGGTGACTCCACACCATTTTTGAAAAATATTTTGGTGTGGGGTTCCCCTTAAAATCCATATCAGACCCAAAAGAGCCTGATATAGATGGGGGGACCCCCATGCAGTTCTTTTTCACAATTTTTTTTATTGCTGGCAGTGTTTTTTTTTTTACATTCAGCTGTCAGCAGGGAACCTTGCTGACAGCTGATGAGTTATCATTTGTTAAGGACACAATGGCTGACTTTCTAGCCCACTCCCCACCTCCTCCACCGGTCTGTATGTAAATTTATGAGCACAACTGTATGTTCCCAATGAGATTCCTTCTAAATTCTGGTAGCTGCAAATTACACAGAACTCTGGTTAAGGGGAACTGAGTGGCATTTCTGATTTTAGCGCAGCTGCAGAGTTTTGTGGAGAAGCATTCAGAACTCTTTGATTGGTTTACCCTGTTACCTGGAATTTTTACTTAAAGTGTAATTCCAGTCAAATACTAACTGAGCCTAAAACTACTCCCACTCACATTCTACGCCTGTTCCAGGTACGCTGTAAAGGAAGATGTCTATACTTACCTATGTTGAGGGTGCTCCGCTCCGGTCACATGATCTCTGCAGTGGCAGCTTCAGTTTTGAGGTGAGATTGTCACGGATTACCCATGCTTACGGAGACTAGCTAACCGTAATATGCGTTCCATGACTGGGGTATATGATGAACTAAGGGAATAAGGGGGAACTTATACTGAGCATGTAGGACTGGCCGTGGTACTTTCACAGCCCACACAACCTTTGACCACCACTAGAGGGAGACTTCACTCCAATCCAGCTAGCTGACCACACATAGGCAGATACTAATCTTAAATACAATCTGGTGCATGCTAAGGGTTGGGGAGCAGTCTAGAAATTACTGCATGCTTCTAGGGTTCCTCCAGCTATCCTGAAAGCTTGAACCTGTGTTAATCACTCTTCCCACTGTCCCCACACCCACACACCAGACACACAATAAACAATAGCCTGCCACCACCCAACAGTTTGTCCGCTGACTGGTCTGCTGAGCCACCACACACAGATCTCCATCTGGCAGATCCGTTAGCGTACAATCTGCATGCAATCTGCCAACATGCAGTGCAATTGCATACCGATTGGCATGTAACTTAGACTGAGTACTTAGGCACTAAAATACAACCACCTCTCCAGAGATATGAGTCCTAGCTTAGTACACAGAAGTCTCTTATTAATTTTATCATTTAATATACCGAAAGTGGGAAGCGCATAAAAGATATACAAAGAAAAGGGAGATATCAAAAAGATACAAAAAATACAGAAAGATGCGCAATTGGCAATTTGCTATGAAAATAAAAAGGGAAGAAAAAAATAAACTTTACCGTATTCTATCGTTTTTGTAAAAGCATACTGGAACATGTGGGAACTCCCCAGTTTCGAACTAGCTTCATGGAAGAACGATGTCCATATCTCAGGCTACCCAATTTATTGAAATATGGATGTGGGCTGGACTTTAGCCCTTGGCCAATCAACCCCAGGGGTGTTCCTGTCTCAACCCACAGGATGTTTTGTGTTCTGAGATGACCAGAGTCTAATTGGCCCAGAACGGCGCCGATTGCTGGGTCATGGATAGGATTTCTGATACAAGCGCATCAGTCCGATCACGACAGTACCAATCACTGCCTTCCGCAATCAGATGCCATGTACAGATTGTGTGGTTCTCTAGGATTCCACACATGCTAAAAATACAGTTACATGTACACGTAACCCATCACGTGCATGATCAAAAGGAATTATTTTCATCTCTCTGCTGCTAATGTTTTAGCTTTTATGAGAGATAAAATAGGTTCCTTAGATCTGTTGATATTAATCAAAGTGGCAGACTGGCCAGGGCCTTGCAGATGCCCCCTGCGGATCAATGTAGCCAAAATTACTAGCAGTTTTCTTTGAAGCCTCAGGAAGGTGGCAATCTATGTTTACTCCAATGGGAACTTTTATTGGCATCTAGGTGTCACTTCGATCCTAGAAACCTGGCTCTGTCCTTTTCAAATGCTAATGAAAGATTATATGTGCATGACTGACATTGAATACTATATTTTTAATAACTCAGAATTACACTACTTCTACAGATCACATCACATCTCCCTAAGGCAAAACTATCCTACGCTTACATTTTCATTACAGAGATCACCAACAATGACTGCAGAGCCTGGGCCATGACATCACCCATAGACTTACTACGGGACATCAGCTGTCTCTCCTCTACACTAAAGCCGGCGCTGGAAGCTGTAAGTATCCTAAATATTTATAGTGAGCAGCTACAGTATGTGTAGCTGCTGATGTTTAATTTTTTTTTTCGGGGGGGGGGGGGGGCAGAACTCCGCTTTAACGCATAAACTCCCTTCTATTACTCTTAGCCTCCTCCAAGTTCCTTTTTTTTGCTGCTTTTATAGGGTGGCTACATTCTTTCTCCATGGTCTCACTGTATGTAGGGATGTAGCCACCCTCTCTCTCCTGAGATGGGACTATGGGGTGTGTAGTGTGCACAGAGCTGTACCTATGACCGCAACTAACGGTCACTGCTCATTATGAACAAACAGAAGTGAGGGGGGAAAGCAGAGGTTGGAGAGCTAGGAGGACTTTACAAGGTGGCAGACAAACAGAAATAAATACAGAACAAACTAATTAAAAATGAATTACAGGGTCATTAGTGGATGTGTATGATTTTTTTTGGAGAATAATAATAATATCGTTTAGTGTTGAGCTGGCCATAAACTTTACAATCTGATTGTACAATTGCCTCTAGACTTACCAAAACTATGTAATATGGAGGCAGATATAAACAATCCATTCCATTAGTATCAGATTAGACGGGCCCTTGCACTACATAACTCATTGTACAATTGCCTCTAGACCTACAAATGGAATGAATTGTTTACATATGCCTCAATATTACATAGTTTTAGTATCAAATTAGACAGGCCCATGCGGTACATAGCCGATGGTAGTAGAGATTGTACAATCAGATTGGGGCTGATTATACTCTATACAGTCAGGAATATGACCTCCGCCATCGTACACACACGCAGATATTCCTCCTGGACACTAGAGGCCGCACTGTCTCTAGCTTGTGTGATGTCTAACCTGTCCTGTCTCTCTAAAAAAAAAAAAAAAAAAAGGTATCGGAGACCATGGATATCTGTCAGTAGGGAAGTGCGGAGAGAGACGGGCACAGAACTTCCTATACACACCATCATACCATGAAGGGATGATAGCTGGAGGTCAGGGATAGACCCATGCAGATTTTATATGGCCATTTATTCCAGCCTGGCATAGGATGACGGGGACGTGGGGGGAGAAGTAGGATTGCGCTTCGATCTATGGATGCTTCTTATCATCAGGATTGTAGTTATTATAGCTTTGTGGGTGTGTGACCTGTGACTGCAGACAGTAATAATCCAGTCGGTGGTGTATGAGAAACGTGAAGGGGGACGAGAGCTTTGAGAGAAGAGGACTGGCGATCTCCCCTCCATACACATTGCTGGGGGGGGGGGGGTGTGGTCAGTGAGCGGCACAGGATTGGAATTGGGCCTAGATGCAATGGTGGAGACCCTAAGGGGAGCTAACTGTGCCTGGAGCAGGAGGGGAAATAACAGAGGTAAGTGTACCCTGCATGACCCAGACAGTCCCATGTGTCCACACCAATACACACCACAGCATACTTGTATAAAAGTAATATTTAATATTGTTAAAAGGATACATTCACATTTCATAACGTTATACGTTACACCCCTGTTATTTAATGAGCAGCCCTTACAACTCTTACCCACCCCCCCAGGTCCCTGTTGTGACAACACACCCACCATCACAATTTCAAAAAAGCGGTTGTGTGGGGTCTCCACCCACCCAGCTGCGTCATTCATTTATGGATTTCTGTGAATGGGAGAACTGCTACTACAATCATCCATTGAGGGCGACAGCTTGTAGTTCTCAGTGAACTACTAGGGCACTGACGAGCATTGTAGGTAGTTGATTGATTGTTCAAGTCATTCAATAACTGCCTGCCCTTACGAGGTATGGGCAGACCGCTATATTGACAATCTGCAGGAGCCTGAGATTGCACCCATGATCAGCAGATCTCGGATTGGCTAACTGGCTTTGATTGAGAGCCACAGGAGCCAATGGCGCTGCTGCTGTGTCTCAGTCAATCAGGGATGGCTGAGGGACTCATGGACATCACTGGACAGAGAGGGGGCTCGGGTAAGTATTAGGGGCACTGGGGAGGTTACTACACACAGAATGCTTTTTATCTTAATGCATGCATTAAGATAAAAAAAACCTTCTGCCTTTAAGACTCCTTTAATTTTTCCCCGTTCAAATATATTAAAAAGTTATTCCTTACTACAAGTGTTAATACACAGTTTCCATGGAACGTACTTCCTTTTCCACACATCTCCCTACTCTATCCATAATAAAGGCCGATTTGTACTGGGTAATATTTCCTTGCAAACAAGGTTTGTCCTTTGAAGGAGAGAAAGTCATAAACCCTCATTTATCACATTTCACAAACTTTGAAATAAGTTGTCTTATATACACTCCAAATGGAAGCTTTTAATACCTAGAATAAATGTAGCTACGTATCAAACATTTTGATGGACCATTTAAAAATAAAAATGCAGCAACTACAGTATATTCATTCTTAAATATAAAAAAAAAATTATTTTAGTTTTGCCAGTAACAGGCGCATTCTGTTCTCCGTCAACTGCTTTTCCAATTAATTGAAGGCACAATGAATGCGTCCAGATCATTTTCACACCAGCACGTGTGAGACACATTAAAATCAGATTCTGCCACAAAGATCGTGTGTGCAATACATTCTTCAGTAAGCAGAAGCCAGCGTTACACAAGGATGCCTCTTTTCCATTCAGCCTTTTCCTGCTTCACTCTTCAGCTTCTCTAACACAGCTTCTGTAGTGGTATTGGCTGAAATCTTCACAACCTTTTCTCGACTTTTGCCACCCTATTAGAGAGGGAGAAAAATTGAGTTATTGTTTCTAAATAAAATACTATATAATTGCCACTGAACTGGCTTGAAAATAAATCAAATCATGTTCATACTGATAGTAATATTGCAAAACATACATTGTACACACTGTATGGCATAGGCTGCATTATAAGGAGTGGAGCTTAAAGAGGAAGTAAAGGCTTTTTTTATTTTTTTTTTATTGTACCTACGGGTAAGCCTATCATAGGGCTTACCTGTAAGTACTGTGAAAATCTCCTCAATTTGCACTGTTTAAAGAGATATTCAGAGTGCATGCAGCCAACGACATTGCGCATGCGCTCTGAAGGTCCGGCTTGCTGTGCTGTAAAACGGCGGCTCCCGCACGGATGTGCAAAAGTGATGTCATCCCGCTACAGCCACTCACAGCGCTGGAGCATGTGAACCTGGAAGAAACACTGTGTAAGATGTCAGTGTGCGGGGGCCGCTGGAGGGCTTTGTTCTAAGGCAAGCATTTCATAATCAGCTAGTATGCAATGCAGGTTTGAAGATTCCCCCCTCTATTACTTTTCTGGGGACAACCCAAATTTGCAATTTTCTTTTACTTTCAATGAGAATGATAAACAGGACTAAGAGAGTTATTATACTTTAACTGTCGGCAGCTGACTGACTCCTTTTGACTGCATAGCTGGCTTCTCACACTGCATGCGCGAGTTGCCCTTTGTGAATGATCCTGAAGCATCTTGGGACCTGTGATGTATCCAAGAGGCTACGGGGAAGGAGGAGTGGGCCAAATTTCTGCTCGAATCGGTGCACCGATATGACTGGGAGCAGGTACCTGTTAAAAATCAGATACTCTCTCCCTTCCAAAAAAGATATTCTAGATATGGAAGAAGAGAAGAAAAAGCAGAACTTCCCCCTTTAGGGCTGTGTTGCAGTAGATAGCACAATTCTTGAGAAAGGTTGTATGGTATCAATGTAAAGCCATTTACACTTGAGTGATTTGAAATGCAATTGGAAACTTCACCAGATGCACTTTCCACGCTCGACCATTAGATTCAAGGGTGCCCATTCACACCGGTGTGTAGTGTTTCTTAAAAGTGCATGAGTTTCACTGAGTCCCCGCACATCCTGGCTCCAATAGACTTCAATGGGAGCACCTAAAAATGCATTTAAAATGTGTTTTCTTGACTACCACAAAATACTCAGGCGTGAATGGGGCCAAGAGTCTAAATTACTTCAGAGATAAATCTCAAGATAATGCAAAGCATTTGAAAAGTGTATTACATTCATTTCAAGGTGGTTGTAAACGATACTTTTTTCAAATGGAAAAAAAAAAGCCAGTTATCAGCTCTCTTCTTCCCTCCTCACGCTGTCAGCATGAGGAAAGAAAAGCCAATAACTGGCTTGTGTTTACTTCCGTGATCATCTGTCATTGGAGACAGCTGATCACGTGGTAAAGAGCCACTGTGATTGGCCACCACTTCAAACACATAATTTAAATGTACATTTGGGGGTCTTGAAGTGGTTAAACACCTTTATAACCACATTGATGGTTTCAAAATGAATAAAAAAAAAGTTAGTTAATGTGGTTATAAAAAGGTGTGTTTGTATTTTTTTTTACCTTAACCACTTCAAGACCCCCTAATGTACATTTGCATTATGGGTTTGAAGTGGTTTACCAGGGTTATGGCTGAAGTTTCTTTTTTTTTTTTTTAACCATCATTACTATCAAAAGGGGTTAAACCCCTCATGTAATAGCATTGGGCAGGTGACGGGTACACTTCATGGAGACATTGAGGGTTTATTAGACCCCACTGTCTCCCCCGCCCTCCAAAGAACTAACAGAGCACAGATCTGCTCAATTACATGCTTCCCTGGCTGTATCAGCCAAAGAATGACCTAAAGTCAGAAGTGAAATCATTCCCTCTTCCAGTTTTATTCACATCAGGCATCAGATTTTGCTTAGCCCTTCACTCCTTGGACATACTGCATACATCCAAACAGTTGAAGTACTAAAAACCACAGAACATTATGTGACGGGAAGGCCCGTGGAACCCAGAATCCCTTGGAGAGGTTGGGAAACCCTCGTTTCAGCTCCCCATGCACCCCCTATGTCCAAGTTACCCTGTGTCCATTAGGGGAACAGGGTGAATGAGAAAAATGATGGGCAGCCGTTTAATGGACAAGAAGGTAGTTACTTAAATATAACAGTAATATTTAGCCACAATATCACCCAGGAGAGATTCGCTAATCACAGGCCTATAGAGCTGGGTAGGAGCCAGACAGTCTACTCCTGCTGTAGTCTGTTGCCTACTAGACTGAGGAGGGGGGAGATCACCCTTTGAATTGTTAATTGTAATTAGCTTCTGCTATTGTGAGAAGGTTTGCTGTGTTTATATTTATGATAATGTTGATTGTGTCTTCTGAGCTAAAATAAGGCAAGTCTGTCCTGAAAGGTCATGGCTCCAAGTCACCTAGGCTGTCTGAATGATAAGTTAATTAGGTTTCTGGTTACTGTTTGTATTGTCATTCTGGTGTATATATTTTTATGTGAGATCTCACAGTCCATGTTAAAGTTGTGTAACTGAGCTAGCCTCGCCTGGATCTTGGTTACCATATTCGGCCAGATTGGAGGAAGCTGTGTATCGACGGAAGCACTCAAGCGGAGTGCGACGGGGGTCCATTACACATTTCTGAAAGCAGACGCTCTATATAATAAAAAGGTAGCAGTTGCAATTTTTTTATATTGCCACGATATTCAGTCAAGTAAACAGATACTGAACTTATCAAGCCTTAAAATTGCATAAACCACACCGCTCGCACTTTACAGGTAGGAGCTGGCTAAAGAAAGCCATTACAGCCATGAGCTTCGATTGAACCCTTCACTCTCTGGATATACTACAGACATCCAAAGAGATGACGTGGTTAAGGAATGAAGGCGAGCAGTTCATAATAAACAAACAATGGCATCTAGGTTTGTTACCTTTCTTTTTCTGTCTCAAATCATTTCCACTTGCACCATATAGGCAACACACAGGTATACACAAAAGCACATGTGTTTGTGTTGTGTATGTCATTACTTCTAGAAAGCAGAGAAGTTTTGTGGAGAATAATGCGAGTCAGCTTTGTTTTAATTAGCTATAGTTTATTCCTACACTGAGTAGGTCTGAGATTCAAGTTTGTCTAATCCAAGGGGATGGCAAGGCAGAGGGAGATCCATGGCACCGAAAAGCATGGCAGCAGGCAGAACAAGGTACAGTAAGCCATCTGCACATAAGTTAGTGGGCGGCCCGGAAGGCAAACAGAGCCAGGAGGGAGAAAATAACTTCACCACCTACCTGATGCCCATAGAGGCGAGCAGCGGGCGCAGCATCTGACGCCCTTCAAAGTCTGGACCCCCTCCAACCTCCTCTCTGCTAAAACATCAACAGTGAGGCTCTGGAGAACAGTCTGACTGGGGGGGCCCAAAAGACAAGGACGGCCGGGAGGCACAGGCTGCAAGGGAGCTGCTGAAAGCAATCTCTCTCTCTCTCCCCCGGAGGATTGGGATTACTGGGAGCTCAGTGAGAGGTGCATAGGTGGGAGGTGAGGGGGCACTGCATCTGCCAGGGAGGGCGAGACTCCTAGAAGGGATATGACTGTAGCAGACCACGTGTGATCTCCTCCCAGGGATTAGACATATGGTGGGGTGAGTGGAGTTCCGTCTCCCCCTCTCCTCTGGATGCAGTCACATGACTTCTGACTCTAAACACCTGTTGCAGTTTGGGCACTCAGGCTCAAAAAGGTTCACCACCACTGTGCTATACTGTCGATTCCAGTGATGGTCGACATATCCTTTGGTACCTTGTTCTAGAACACCACATACAGATTTAAAGCCGATCCCCCGCTCCACTGTCACTAACTAGTTTGTATGGGCCCAGCTGGCCAAAACAAACTATTTCCTACACTAATGGGTGTGGCGGCTGGGTGGGACGAGAACTTCCCACAGGATGGAGTTATACTCAGCTTTTCATTTCCTTTTTTATTTTTTATTTAAACGGTGGATGAATTTATTGTTGTGCGAGATGAAGAGAATGGGCTCATGCACTTATTCTGACAGCCTCGGTACAGGACCTCCCTAAGGGTACTCATGATATTGCCTTCCAGAGGGCATCTGTGCAGCTGGAGTTATGTATTGCCTTCAGGGGAACAAGGAACTGGTGACCAAAAAAGTAAGTAAATCAAAATCCCCTTTTTTGTTTTTAAATCACGTCTTAGATGTATGCTGATGGGTACATTTGGAAAAACTGGAAAGTCTGCTTTATAGAATTTGTGCATTTTCAATATCTCTTTTGAAGCCACATGGGGAAAAATAAACGCACGCTGCTGTACGGTATTTTGTCATTGGTACATATCCCGCCCAGCCTTTTATTTACCAGCAGCTTACTTATTAGTCCTACAAATGGCCTGAATTGAATAACAAGATTTGGCCCCCAAAAACATCATTGGGATTTACAAAACATCTTGCAACTCAAACCTGGGCCTGTTCAAATGGTCACACACCCCGAGTATAGGGATTGTTAAGCCACGTACCTTGTCGAGGACAACTTCACTCTTCTTTATTTCCAAAACCTTTGATAGATATCGACACAATTCAGCATTCGCCTCTCCTTCAGTTGGAGGAGCAGCAATGGCAACACCAACAGCTTCTGATGTCACATCTATAATGGAAACATGTCATATGTAGCAACTGACGAGATACAGATAAAAGGAGGTAGGTTTCAGATTGCAATTGCATTCACTGCATGACATTTAAAACAACGAAAAATAAAAAAGATAACATTTTATTTTTTTACAAGAGAGGGGGTTAAATCGCAACCCCAAACTGGAAATAAGTGTAGTGTCAGTAGAGCAGCCTTATCCAAGCTATCAGGACACATAAGACATTTCATCTCCACCAGTTACAGTGATTAGGATACCACATCAAAGAAGCCCCAATTCTGGCCATAGAATAGGAGAGATCCCAGCAGTCATTGTGACAACCGACTGTTGTAGTAAAGTCAGGGCTTTTTATATATATATATATATATATATATATATATATATATATATATATATATATATATAATTAGCTTGGTATTGGCAATCATGTAAGTGCAGTGGCAAGGCAGGTATGCCTTAATGCCCACACATGCATCTATGGGGGGCTAAGGTTTCTATGCTGAAAGCGCTCCCAGGGTTTGTCATTCCTGATTCATGATCTTTTTATGAAGGACAGGAGTGCAACAAAGAAGGACTGCACAGTACTATGTAGTATGCAAGCCTACCAGGTGCTGGAGGATAAGTAACTTTTGGCCACTTAAAAAGGGACTGTAAATGTTTTTTTATTATTAAAATAACAAACATGTTATACTTACCTGCTTTGTGAAATGGTTTTGCACAGAGCAGCCCTTGGCGCTCCTGGATCCTCCCCACTGCAGAATACCCCCTTAGCAAGCCCCTTGATATTCTGGCACTCATGCGTGCTTGCTCTTGAGCCCCATTCTGTGTGCCCATTGACACAGAGAGTGGCTCAGCCTGGCCCCTCCTAACTAGCTGTGATTGACAGGAGCCAATTACTCCCACTGATGTCCCTGAGTCAATGAAGAGGGGGAGAACCGAGAGAGTTTCTGCTCATCGCTGGATCAAAATCGGGATCAGGTAAGTATAAGTGGAGTTGGGGGGAGCTGCATGCAGAAGGTTTTTTACTTTAATGCAGAGAATGCATGAAGGTAAAAACTTCTTCCTTTACAACCATTTTAAACATCAAAGGATGCATTAAAAATGCATTGATGCATATATCTATGAAATATATTGTGCTGTGTTCATCACACAGGAAAGGACTATGTACTCACAAATATTTACCTGTTATAGCATTTTGTTTGGAACCTGGCTTAGCGTGAATAGCAATAGAAATGGATCCACTTTTATCTATTCTAACTGGACCGGTGGTGTGCGGATCCTGGGGTCCATCTTTCTTCTGCCCCTTACCCTGCAATGAAAAGACAAACACTCTAATAATTGCATAACAATAATAATAAGTATATACTTTACAACATACAAAAAGTCAAAAGAAAAATGAACAAAGAAGCCTATGCCAAGAGACTTTCATGACAGGTTATAGATCAGGTTTTCCAGCACTGTAGTTCCTGAATAATTTTTACTGAACCTAAAATCCAAACTTTATACAGTGCAAAAAAGGTATTTTCCCCTTCCTGATTACAGGAATGTAAACAAACATCCCTTGTAATAGAAATAATGATGAGGATCTTTATGAGGAGATCTGGGGTCAAAAAGACCCTAAGTCTCTTCTATACCTTTAAAAGCAAAAGATCAGCCTGAACCGGAAGTGACGTCATGCCAGTGCTCTGGTCCTCCAAGGCCATAGAGTCAATCAAATAGTGTTAACCCTTTGATCGCCTATGAGACCAGACAGCCACACCATCAGATTGTTTCTCAGGCAAACTGGCGGTAATGATAAGCACAAGAAGCACTGGCGGGGGCTAGGCACATCTCCTCCCACCACTTCGAAAAATCGGCCCATCATGAGCCGCTCGGAGTGGTTTTATGAGAAATCCAGCAGTCTGCTGAAAAAAAATGGTAGCGGGCTATGGTTGATATCTTCAGCCATAACCCTGGTAAACCAATTGCAGAGAGCAATGTGTGTGTGTAATATATAGATATATATATATATATATCTATATCTATATCTCGGCAAGTGGTTTTTAAAAAGCCAACCTGTTAAAAATCTTGATCTCATTTGGTGTAATGTATATTTGCAGTGGCAGCATGGGTGGGCCTTAATGCCCAGTCACAGTATTTGTCCATGGAGCTCTGAGGTTCCATTGTGAGATTGTACACTGACAGCTCCTGGTCAGTGTTTGCGAGTATGAGACCAGGTGACACCCAATTACAACAATCAGGGGATTGGGAGGCTGCTTCTGCCATTAACCATTAACATTCACTTAAAGGACTGCTGGGAGGCAGTGGAAAGGGGTTAAATAAACACTGACTGCTGTTGCAAAATACCACTAAGGACTGATTTGCTTGGATTTGTTTTGACGTGGTATTTACCTCAGTTTAAACAAAGTTGCTGACAGTCAGGGGTTTTATGATAGAATAGAGACCCCATCAGTCTCTTCTGTCAGAAGTGCTTCTCCCTGCCTGTCAGAGGTAATAAAGACCGAGCCGTGCATGCAAAGCTCAGTACATTTATGGCAACCTGGTCTGTGCTATGAAGATGTATGATGGAGTGACATCATTGTGGTACAGCCATTCAAGTGGCTGAACAGACAAAACCCAGTAGGAAAGACTGGGAGAAGATAGAAGACCAATAGAAGCGCTGTCAGCGCAGCATTTGACAGGTAAGTCGGTCACAAAGTAACAATATGCAGTGCATACCAGCGCACTATGGCATAAACCACCTGGGGGCCAGAAAAAAAAAAAAAAAAAAAAGTTTCAAAGTGGTTGTAAAGGCACAAGGTTTTTAGCATTCTATGCACGAAGGTAAAAAAGCTTCTGTGTGCAGCACCCTCTCATAATACTTACCTGAGCTCCCTCTCAATCCAGCAATGTGCACAAGAATCTTGGCTTTCTGGGAAATCTCAATCTGATTGTCTTTTGGCAGCAGGGGGAACCAATCAATAAAGTCAGTGAGTCAAGCAGAGGACGGAGGGGCGGGGCCAAGCCACAGCTCTGTGTGTGATGGACCAACAGAGGGGGTTATTTACAAAAGGTAAATCCACTTTGCACTGAAAGTGCACTTGGAAGTGCAGTCGCTCTAAAGCTAATGGGTAGATCTGAAATGAGGGGAAGCTCTGCTGATTTTATCATCCAATCATGTGCAAGCTAAAATACTGTTTTTTTATTTTCCTTGCATGTCCCCCTCGCATCTACAGCGGCTTTACTTCCAAGTGCACTTTCAGTTCACTTTACTAAAGGATTTGCCTTTAGCTTCCGGGGGAGTCTTATCCTTTTCCTATTAGTTTTTGTTTTTAATTACTGATTGTGTAAAGAGGAAGTAAACTGATGGGTGTTACTTCCTCTTTGTTTCCCTGCAAAGGTAAAGCATAGTAGCCCATTATGTGACACTTACCTGCAGGAGAAGCCTGCAATGTCCAAATCTTCCTCACGTGTAGCGATCGTCCATTCTTAACCCCTCTTCCTTCCAGGGCCGCAAACTCCGGCTCTGTGACTGGCCGGAGTCGCAGGAGCTGCCTTTAACGGTATGACCCAAGCTAGGAAAATGGCACAGCGTGCCCTTTCTAACTCCGGCACATGCGCAGAAGAAAATGGCTGTACACCATTTGCAAATATCTCCTAGACCGTGCAGGTCTGGGAAATATTTCAAGCACCCATAGGTAAGCCTTAATCTAGGCTTACCTGTAGGTTAAAGTGGTTGTAAAGGGTTTACAAACCACTGTAATGTTTGAAAAAAAAAAAAGAAGAAAAAAAAGCTACTACACTGCATTGCAGGATAGGGACGGAGATCCGAATGACTCAGTTAGGGAAGACTGATATTTGCACTAATGTGTGTCTGCTGTGCAATAATTTTGATGTAACACCTATCCGATGTTCTGTATAATTATTCTTCCTGTGCAAAATAAAAACTAAAAAAAAAAGTACCAGTTACTTACCGGTAACTGTCTTTCTGGGAAATCTTCCAGGACGGCACACCTGAGAGATGAGAGGCTCCTCCCTACAGGAAACACAATCAATCGACAGCTGTTTTAAGTCCTCACCCTTCCCCTTGATCCTCAGTTTGTAGAGAAGTAACTCCTGAACCAGGTTCACAAGGGAAATCATTCCTCATAGGTACTCACCTTCTAGTGTTCTAGAATTTTCCCTCCTCCAACGGGCGGGAAGTAGGCCTGCCGTCCTGGAAGATTTCCCAGAAAGACAGTTACCGGTAAGTAACTGGTACTTTTCTCAAGTCATCTTCCAGGACGGCACACCTGAGAGGATAAACAAGTACCTCAGGCCTACCTTAGGGTGGGGCCACTGCAAAACCCTCTTGGCGAACCTTGGCTCTGCAGTGAGCTTTACCTCCACTCCATACGCTCATATGCTTGATGAAGGCATGTTAGCTGGATCATGCGGCTGATTTGCAGGTCTGCTCCACAGATGTTCCTGCCTTTTCCGCTTCAGATGCAGTATCTAGGTGAAATGGGCTCTTAAAAATGGAATCAGAAAACATGTTAAACTTGTAGGTTAGCAATGTTGCCTATCTCACACATCTAACAACCATGGCCTATTATGCCTGTAGGTGCTACTTAGAACCACTAAAAAGATAAATAAGAGACCTGTGTAAGACAAGGACACTACATTAATCAATAAGAGGGCCTGTCTTAACACTATCCTGTTGAGGGAAATAAAACTGCTTCCTTTTTATCTTTATGTCAGCAAAAGACTAAAGGGAAGCCTACTTAAGGGAAATAGATTAACAGAAGCTTGAACCCTGGGTTTAAGGCACGCCCAATCTATGTCCTTACTTACGCCTGAGAGCCTTCTTCAGGAGATTAAAGTCCCTAGCAGGAGTAGACTACCCATATTGCTATGTCTAGTTTTGCTAAAAGGGCAAAATGAAGGCCATGCACCGAGCCGAAACCTATTCGATCGGGTATACATCTTTATACTTCATCCTCAGGCCCTAATACTCCTCTGAACAGAACTCTCCAAGTTCTTACTAAACAGGGCGATTCATTATCCCCTTCCTCCAGTGTCCCATAACCCTACAGGGCTTCAACCCTAGGAAATGGTTCTGGCATCCCTGAATGCAAGTGGTCAAGGTTTTCTGACATGTGGCAGCTGCAGCCCGAACTCCTGGCCCCTCCATGGAAAAGAAGGCTGAAATACAAAAAGGTGATACATGCATTAATAATATCACAAATAAAATGATCCATAGATTGTGGGCACGGCACAATAGATTTAGACAGAAAGGACACAAGCATAGACAACAATGTTGTGTGCCTGAGTGTGACTAGCTAAACCAATATATTAAATATGGGAAGAGACCCAAATCTGAACCTCAACGTAGACAAACAGTCCTCATAGTCTGGTTTTCTGATGTGCTGCCAAGACGTAAAAACATTAAGACTCAAGCAAACCCTAAATGCTGCGTATTTCTTTAGTGCAGCTAGCTAGGTCATAACTGATATATAAATACGGAAAGGACAGGAACCCCCTTTACTGTTGTGCTTTACCTATGTACAGCAAAACAAGGCTATAAAGACAGAAAGACCCAAACTTCTATGTTGTGTATTTCTGACAAACCACCACAGTTATAAGATTAATATGAACACCAACTCCCGTGTTGTGCATCTTTGCTATGCCACAGGGAAAAATATGGAACACAAGACAATCCTTTCTGTCATGCACTTCTGTAGTGTAGTTCAGATAGAACCAACACTGAGAAAGGACACAAGCAACCTGCAGCATTGTGTTTTTCTGAAACAGAAAGCACCAACAAGCTTCAATCTTGAGTATTTCTGCTGTGCAACAACATAAAAGCAGACACTGAGGAAAAAGACAGACAGCCTTTACAGCTGCAATCTTTCTGGTCTGCTGCAAAATAAAACAATAACGCCATGATGAGTATTCCTGCTGTGTAGCAAAACCTCAATCAGAAGGGACAGATAAGTTTAGGGTTCCCACACCCGTGCGACCCAACCTGCGACTTGGGACTGCAAGACGCATGAGAAGTCATATACTATGGCTTCCAATGGGTACCATTTGTGTCTGTGCGACACCAGCAGTCCCTGATTCCTGGATCCACAGACCTCAAGATTACACAGGTCGCAGGGAAAAAAACAAATAGCAATTTTCAGGTCGAACAAGTAAGGGGTCCCCAATGCTGTGACTCCCTGGAGGATTGCAGCCAACAAACCCCTGCTGTGTATCCCTAAGATGCAGAAAGGTAGATCCATGAGAAACACTGCTTAGCCTGATATACAAACGATAAGGCAGTAAATATAGGACATACAGGACACAAACATTCAATCTTTGTGTATGTCTGATGTGTAGTAATATACCAATACTGAGCAGAGAGGCCACCATCCTCAATGTGTCTCTCAGCTGAGCAGCAAAAACAAAATCAGAAAAAGACAAGCAACCTTCACTGCTGTGTCCTTTCTGATATGCAGCCAATAAGGCAGTATATGCAAGACATAAAAGGACAGACAACCTTCAATCTTGTATATGTCTGATGTGCAACAATATAACAATTCTGAATAGAGATAGCACATCCATATTGAAGCGATTTGGCCTTGCGACTCAACATGTCAAATCGCATGGCTAAAATCAGCACAACACCACTTTGTGGTGCTACATGGATTACCAAAGGCAGTATATGTACTACACCTGGCAGGGGTTCAATTTGTATTTCTACTATGTAGCCCAACAAATTCGAACCATCAATTTTCACTGCTGCCTTTCTGATAAGGCAGTAATACAGGACACAAAACCTCACAGACCTTAATGCTGTATAAATCTGATGTGCAACAATAAAACACTATGAATAGAGATAGCACATCCATATTGAAATGATTTGTCATGCGACTCAACATGTCAAATCGCATGTTTAAACTCGGCAGCCATTGCTGTTAATAGCACTGTCTGAATCAGCACAGCGCCACGCAAATCAGGACCATCAGACTTCACTGCTGCCTTTCTGATAAGTAACCAACAAGGCAGTAAAACAGGACACAAAGCCCCACAGACAGACCTCAATCTTGTGTATGTCTGATGTGCAGCAATATAACCATTATGAGCAGAGATGTCACCAGACACAATGATGTGCATTTCTGCTGTGCAACACAAAACCAGAAAGTACAGACCACCTTCACTGTTGTATTTTTCTGATCTGTAGCCAAACAAAGCAGTACCTTTAGTATATAAAGGACAGCAAACAAGCTTCAGTGCAGTGCATTTCTGATGTACAGCAATATAGCCCTTATAAGCAGAGATGTCACAAATCTCAATGTGTATTTCTGCTGTGCCACAAAAACATCCCAGCAAGCACAAACCTTCACTACTGAGGTCTACTGGTGTGCAGCCAATGAGGAGTCATGGTCTATCCCTTTATGAAATAACCAACAGGCAATTTATTTCATAGGCATAGCCTGGGCTGTAGATACTAAGCCTTCACCACCAGAGAAGGAACAGATCCTAAAATGGTTGGACACCCTACTATTAGTAGTAGTTGTTGTCCTACCTTACCTCCATAGACTGAGCAAACGCTAGCCAGCACATATCCAGGTGGTGCTGATTAGCAACTAAAGTCTCAATGAGCCCAGCCCTAGAGACCAATTTAAGACCTCTCTAGAAGAGGTGGTTACCAGTTTAGCCTGGGAGGTAAATAGCTATTTGCAGGCTTCAAACAATTAATTATGTAGCTCTTGCATAGGTTTGCACAGAAAATCCTCAATTAAAAGGATGTAGGGAGCGATCTATGGTGAATCGCCTTTAGATCTGCCACTGCGTGGATTGTAGCCCAAACCAATAAAAAAAGTTTCTTCTTACATCCTACACTATAATATAACCACAGTGTAAAGGTGGAGTGGGAGGTTGGAGCTTATGAAAGTTAACTATAGCAGGCAACCCCCAAAAGGAGGATCTGTGACAAGGGAACCCCTACTGTGCCACACAGTAGCTTGGTCTCTGCCCATCCTTGAATGTTAGGTCAGCTTTTAAACATTGTGAAGCAACTTCAGATTCCTAGCAGCTGGGCTAATAGGGCCGGTAACCTAGTGCACCTGCTGACCAGGGGAGCTTCTGAATCCACCAACCACTGCCCAATTAATAACCTGTTCAGTGGTATACCTGGCCTGTAAGTAACTTTGTATCTACCAGGTCCCCTCTGTACGCTATATTCATCCCTACTAAATGTACCACAACTGGGCATGTAGGGAGAGGCTGGCAACCTACTGCTGCGATAACCACAGTGTCTCTGCTGTAAGAGGGAGCTGTGGCTGGTGGTTTTAGCAGTGGCGTCTGCGCTATTTGTATCCCGACCCCAGGTTCTGCACTGCACCAGTCAGTATATACACGGGGAAGGGGGAGCAATGGCCTACCTACCTCTTTCTCATCTGAGGTGGTTTAGGCACACTCATTCCTCTGCACCACCTGTCCACCATACAGCTTCTCTGATGTAAGAGGGAGCTGCGGCTGGTGTTTTTAGCAGAAGCTTAAGGGCTATTTGAATCCAGACCCCAGGTGAGATCTCAAATGCCCAGGAACCCTCTGGCTGGAATTGGGGATTTTGCAGCTAAATTCCCACGGCAAAAGGAAAGTAAAGTACTCACCGTTGTCGTCTTCCTCTTTTTGCCACAACCAGCGGGCTTGCTTTTCCATCCTTATGGTCCACACGCAAGGAGGATAGCCGCCAAAGTGCTCCCCCCCCCCCCAACTGCTGTCCCCATAGGGAGGTGCCAGGTTAGGCTGTGTCCTGCACTGTACCAGTCAGTCTATATACATGGGGGGGGGGGGGCAATGCCTTCCATTCCTCATTCCCATCTTCATATCTGAGGTGGTTAAGGCAGACATCCACCGTAGTAAACTGGTGCCTCCTCGCTCTAGAGAAAGGAGGATGTGGGCGCCTGCTCCTACTGACTCTCAGCCTTCCCTCCTGGGTAAGAACGCCGCTGCCATTTTCCCGAAGTTTGAAAATGACGCGGGTGCTTGTTGCCACGCCCTCTCCGGCAGCCCACGCGAGCTACCGGGGACCCAGGAGTCGGGGACAAGCCCCCTGGAAAGAACCGATGGCCAGCACCCCCGTCTGAACAGCCACCTGTACAGGTAAGGAGGGGGAGACAGGATAATGGCCCCTGAAGTTCTGGGTACACCACTGTACCCAGGGTCCTTCAGCTCTCAGGGGGGCTCTTCCAATTTCTGCTGCCCGCCCTGAGGAAAAGATAGGGGAACCCCCCAGGAAGGACAAGAATATCCTACCAGACCCAGAGGCTTCCCAGGCTTGTGGTCCGGCTCCCAGGGGGAGACCACCAGCCCCAGGCTTCGGGTCATTTGGAAAAAAACAAACAGTTTCGCTGTGTAGGGAGAAACACAATCAAAAACTGAGGATCAAGGGGAAGGGTGGGGACTTAAAACAGCTGTCGATTGATTGTGTTTCCTGTAGGGAGGAGCCTCTCATCTCTCAGGTGTGCCGTCCTGGAAGATGACTTGAGAAAAGTCTGTAATAATGTACTAGTAAGCAGTGCATACTACATTATGACTTAAACCTGCAAGGGGACCATTCATGCTGTTTACAACCAGGACTTTACTACCACTTTACCTACCTAGAGTGCTCACTAGCGCCCTGGTCATTCATTGAGAACTACAAGCTACCAGCTGTAAAAGCTGTCAGTGCTTGAAGTTCATTCATTCACAGATCTCTGTGAATGAATGACATGGCCATGTGGGCAGAGCCCCGCTAGGCTGCGTTCTTTTCAAATTGTGACAGCTGGTGTAGGGAGAAGATCCCTGGCCTGCTGTCACAACGGGGGGGGGGGTAGGAGTGGGAACGTGTTACATGTTCCCACCTAAAAGACAAGTGGATCATGTTTCCAAAGGTGAACTTATCCTTTAGGCTGGGTTGACACCTATGCGAATTGGATGCGAGTTTCTCCACATCCAATACGCATTGGTAGGAGATTGTGATCGGCTCTCTATGGAGCCAGTTCACATATCTCTGGGGTATCTTCAGCTCCGTTTCAGGGCCGAATTCAGGCAAAGATTTGGCCCTGAAATGGAGAACAGGGACGCACAGCGCTCCTATGCGATCCACCTCTGTTTTAGGTGTGAACCGAGCCTTAAAGAGGAAATTCACTCCCCACTCTCTAACCCCCCTCACCCTTTGCAAGTGTTATGCACACAATTCATATCCTGACTCGGCCAACGAATCCACAGTTGTTCAGCTGTGACCCACCGCACTGCTGTCATAAGCCGGGTCCCGGGTCCCACAACGCCACTCTCTAACAATTTATTATTTTGGTATTGTCACACAAATGGGTGGCCACTGCGCCCCAAGCCTACTAGAGCCTCTGGCTCTAATCACGTGCTTCAAACCTGCACCCCCCCCACGTTGGAATCCATGCATCCAGCACCTTGTATGTAGATGCGCCTCTAATGAACAGACCGCCACTGTAAATAATTGTAATATTTTTATTGGACTGTGTGTGAAGGTTACTATTGGAGTCTACTTGCTCCTGTAAGTTTGTTTTTTCCCGCTAAACGTTTAGCAGCACTATCCCCCCCCCCCCGGCATCTGCTAAATGAATAGTGCCCCCACTGTGCGTCTGCTAAAGAGTGGTGTGTAGTGCGTATGGGAAGATGTGTGACTACATAGGACCCCATATTGATGGGACCGCAGACTAAGGGGGCATGAAGGTGCAGCTCAAACACATGTTCATACTGCCCCCCACCCAGCCAGTCTCGCCAGCCATCAGTATTTTTACTGGCAGCCAGTAAAAAATGGGTGCTTTTATCCTGCCAGTAAAAGGCAAAGGCTGCCAGTAAAAAATAATGCTGTGATGCTCCGCTCATAGCTACACATGCTTAGACCATCTAAATGCCTACTATAATGTATTTGGGCAGCGCCTGTGGGGTGTGGGTGTGGCAGAGGCGGTGCCTGAGCATGTCATGTGATGTCATTGTGCAGGGGGGGGGTGGAGAATCCAGAGCCTCTTGTGCAGTTCTGAGGGACATAAGCAAGGAAAGCTGGGAGTGGGACTGTCTGTTTTGACAGGAGTGGAGTGAAGGGATCACCTGGCGTTGAGAGAGACTGTTACTCAGGAGGGGACATGTCATGTCGGTGAGGTGTCATCGTCATCTGTGCATAGGGCTGCCACCTGTCCGGGTGATTCACCCAGACAGTCCAGGTTTTAAATCATATGCTGGGGTTTCAGTCCACCTGAAACATCTGTTACATTACTATAGTCTATACTAAAAATAAATACTATGTGCCACTAAAGTGTTCGAGTTTGGCTTGAATAAAAAGTGGCAACCCTATCTGTGCTGCTGCACACTGCTGTCAGTGTCACTGTGAGAGTCCATTTCCCGTGTGTGCCTGACCATTCAAATTTCTTGCCCTCCTGAGTCCTGTCCCTGAGCTACTTACTACTGTATATCACAAATAAAATAAGAAATATGTTATATGCCTTACCATCTACTTTAAAGCGATGTTCCAGCCCCCTTTTTTTTTTAAAGTCAGCAACTACAAACACTGTAGCTGCTGACTATTAATAAGGGCACTTACCTGTCCAAAGAGCCCGTGATGTTGGCCCCCGAGGCCGATCCGTACATCGGATCAGGTGTCGGCATCACCATCCTAACTAAGGAAAACAGGAAGTGGAGCCTTGCGATTGGCCCCGTCGTCTTCTGGGACACACATAGGTCCCAAAAGACAGCAGGGAGCTCGCCAAAGAGGAGGACGTAACCCCAGCTCTGGTCTGGGGTGAGGATCCGTCTGTTCCCGAGTCTCGGAACTGGCTGGTCCGAGGCGCAGTAACTGAGGGAGGATTCAAGGCGTCCGGGTGTGCTCTCGGCTTGGAGGGGCACCACAGCTCGTGTAGGTGACCGGGGGAGGACTCTTCGGAGGAGGGCCAACAAGCTGGCATCCTGAGAAGTGCTCACGCTTTTTCCAGTACTGCCAAGGAGACAGAAAACGTTCCAGGTACTGAGGAAAAAGGTTCCTGTTCCAAGTTACTCAAGGTCCAAGGTTTCACAAGTTCTGGATCAAAGTGCTGACTGCCATGATCTCTGGCTAGAGATTTGTTCAGCTTTGAAGCGCCCAGCTGCGAGTGGCTACTCTCTGGGTGGTATTAGAGACTTTCAAGGTTCAAGGTGCCTGAGTTCCTTCACCCTTGCCCTCTGTTCCCATACGAGACTGCGTTTATTGGATGTTAACCTTGCAAATAAAAACATTTCTAAAGGACTTTTATGGTGTCAGCGTCCAAAGTTGTTGGGTACTAACCCTGGGAACCCCTAGACGTGGAAGAACAAGCCAAGCGGAAGTAACCGGTAAGCACAAAAGTTAAGGCCGCCCTGCCAAGGGTTATGGCCGCTACATGTAATGTATAAAATGTTTTTTAGGGCGGATCTCCACTTTAAATCATAATTAAATTACATAATTGCATATTGGACTTGTTTGTAGCCGAAATTTGCCCACAAAAAATAAATAAAACACTGCAATTTTGTAACTTTTAGAAATGTCACAAAAAACTGGGTGTCACATCAGTAAATTTCAAACTCTTAGGTTGGCAACACTGCCCCCAGCTACAACGATATACAAGGCCCTGGGACAAAGTACTACAATACCCTCCCCCCATAACACACACACAACTGTACAATCCACAATGACAGATCCGGACACCCTGTCCTCCGCACGCCCCCCACCCCCCGGACACCCTGTCCCCCGCACGCCCCCCACCCCGGACACCCTGTCCTCCGCACGTCCCCCACCCCCCGGACACCCTGTCCTCCGCACGCCACCCCACCCCCCGGACACCCTGTCCTCCGCACGCCACCCCACCCCCCGGACACCCTGTCCTCCGCACGCCACCCCACCCCCCGGACACCCTGTCCTCCGCACGCCACCCCACCCCCCGGACACCCTGTCCTCCGCACGCCACCCCACCCCCCGGACACCCTGTCCTCCGCACGCCACCCCACCCCCCGGACACCCTGTCCTCCGCACGCCACCCCACCCCCCGGAAACCCTGTCCTCCGCACGCCCCCCACCCCCCGGACACACTGTCCTCCGCATGCCCCCCACCCCCCGGACACCCTGTCCTCCGCACGCCACCCCCCGGAAACCCTGTCCTCCGCACGCCCCCCACCCCCCGGACACACTGTCCTCCGCACGCCCCCCACCCCCGGACACCCTGTCCTCCGCACGCCCCCCACCCCCCGGACACCCTGTCCTTCGCACGCCCCCCACCCCAGAAACCCTGTCCTCCGCACGCCCCCCACCCCGGACACCATATCCCCCCCCGCACAACCCGTCCCATACCTCACAACATTTTAGATGTGAATGAGGAACACCTAGCAAAAGTATGTAGGCATAGGACACACCCTCTTAAAGGAGAATTACTTTAAAAAAAAAAAAGGGGGTTACATCCACAAGGGCTTTTTATTTACCACTACTATAACTTTATATTGGCGTTTACAATCTACAAATGCAGCGATGTAGAATTTAGATGAAAGTTTAGCGCTGGGAAACACTTTTTGAAAGATACATAGTGCGTTTTATATACAACTACATGGATCAGACCAAAATGAGGGACAAATGAGGATGTAATGAGATAGAGAGGGACATTGCTCCAAATCAGGGACAGTCGGGAGCTATGCTGTACACCGGGGAGATCGGTCCGCTCTCCCCTCCTATACATTGTATATAACAGGGCGCGCTCACCTCTCTGCTCGCCTTACGCGGCATTGTGCGCGCTCCCGCTGCTGCCAGCTGAATGGAGATCACACGGGAACGGCTCAGGCGGACGAGCATGTAGATCCAAGAAAGGGGTGTGCGTGTGTTACAGATCTATGACTGGATGTGATCTTCACAGCATTTCCCTATACCGAGCATGGGATAAAGAACGTCCGGGGGACTGTGTACATCACATGACCGCCCCGCCCACCTTTGGACATAGAGAGAGAGCTTTCAGCTAGCGTATTATCTGCGGACCACAGCGGCCCCTGCTGGTCACACCGAAAACTACTCCCCATACGATTGTACACAGCTGAGCATAGACTACAAGTGTCCCTATTACTGAGGGGGATGATAATAGAGGGTACACACAGAGAGGATGATAATAGAGGGTACACACAGAGGGGATGATATTACAGGGTACACACGTAAGGGATGATATTACAGGGTACACACATAGGGGACGATAATACAGGGTACACAGGGGACGATAATACAGGGTACACACATAAGAGATGGTAATACAGGGTACACACATAAGAGATGACAATACAAGGTACATACATAGGGGATGATAATACAGGGCACACACACAAGGGATGATAATACAGGGTACACACGTAAGGGATGATATTACAGGATACACACATAGGGGATGATAATACAGGGTGCACACGTAAGGGATGATAATACAGGGTTCACACATAAGGGGTGATAATACAGGGTGCACACATAAGGGGTGATAATACAGGGTGCACACATAGGGGGTGATAATACAGAGTGCACACATAGGGGGTGATAATACAGGGTACACACATAGGGGATGATAATACAGGGTGCAGTGCACACATAGGGGATGATAATACAGGGTACACACATAGGGGATGATAATACAGGGTGTACACATATGGGATGATAATACAGGGTACACACGTAAAGGATGATAATACAGGGTACACACGTAAAGGATGATAATACAGGGTACACACATAGGGGATGATAATACAGGGTGCACACATAGGGGATGATAATACAAGGTACACACGTAAGGGATGATAATACAGGGTACACACGTAAGGGATGATAATACAGGGTACACACGTAAGGGGTGATAATACAGGGTACACACATGGGGGTGATAATACAGGGTGCACACATGGGGGATGATAATAAAGGGTGCACACGTAAGGGATGATAATACAGGGTACACACATAAGGGATGATATTACAGGGTGCACACATAGGGGATAATAATACAGGGTGCACACATAGGGGATGATAATACAGGGTGCACACATAGGGGATGATAATACAGGGTGCACACATAGGGGATGATAATACAGGGTGCACACATAGGGGATGATAATACAGGGTGCACACATAGGGGATTATAATACAGGGCACACACGTAAGGGATGATATTACAGGGTAAACACGTAAGGGATGATAATACAGGGTACACACGTAAGGGATGATATTACAGGGTACACACATAGGGGATGATAATACAGGGTGCACACATAGGGGATGATAATACAGGGTGCACACGTAAGGGATGATATTACAGGGTACACACGTAAGGGATGATATTACAGGGTACACACGTAAGGGATGATATTACAGGGTACACACATAGGGGATGATAATACAGGGTGCATACGTAAGGGATGATAATACAGGGTTCACACGTAAGGGATGATAATACAGGGTACACACGTAAGGGATGATAATACAGGGTACACACGTAAGGGATGATATTACAGGGTACACACATAGGGGATGATAATACAGGGTGCACACATAGGGGATGATAATACAGGGTGCACACGTAAGGGATGATATTACAGGGTACACACGTAAGGGATGATATTACAGGGTACACACATAGGGGATGATAATACAGGGTGCATACGTAAGGGATGATAATACAGGGTTCACACGTAAGGGATGATAATACAGGGTACACACGTAAGGGATGATAATACAGGGTACACACGTAAGGGATGATATTACAGGGTACACACATAGGGGATGATAATACAGGGTGCACACATAGGGGATGATAATACAGGGTGCACACATAGGGGATGATAATACAGGGTGCACACATAGGGGATGATAATACAGGGTGCACACATAGCGGGGATGATAATACAGGGTGCACACGTAAGGGATGATATTACAGGGTACACACGTAAGGGATGATATTACAGGGTACACACATAGGGGATGATAATACAGGGTGCATACGTAAGGGATGATAATACAGGGTTCACACGTAAGGGATGATAATACAGGGTACACACGTAAGGGATGATATTACAGGGTACACACATAGGGGATGATAATACAGGGTGCACACATAGGGGATGATAATACAGGGTGCACACATAGCGGGGATGATAATACAGGGTGCACACATAGCGGGGATGATAATACAGGGTGCACACATAGCGGGGATGATAATACAGGGTGCACACATAGCGGGGATGATAATACAGGGCACACACAGAGGGGGTGATATTACAGGGTACACACAGAGGGGGTGATATTACAGGGTGCACACATAGGGGATGATAATACAGGGTGCACACATAGGGGATGATAATACAGGGTGCACACATAGGGGATGATAATACAGGGTGCACACATAGGGGATGATAATACAGGGTGCACACATAGGGGATGATAATACAGGGTGCACACATAGGGGATGATAATACAGGGTGCACACATAAGGGATGATAATACAGGGTACACACATAAGGGATGATAATACAGGGTGCACACATAGCGGGGATGATAATACAGGGCACACACAGAGGGGGTGATATTACAGGGTACACACAGAGGGGGTGATATTACAGGGCACACACATAGGGGATAATAGTTCAAAGTATTATTGTGAAGGTTCCATACCTCCATTCTTGAATATTATATTATCAGTTATATGGTTGTATCAGGTTGGGTATCAGGTTGAGATTGGTAACCAGCTTTATATCAGCACACATCACCTCCAATAATATAGGATGTGGATCCTGAGAACATTACCGATTCTATGCAGAGGTTTCTCTGCTCAAGCTGACAGCTGTTAACCCTCCCCCCCCCCCCCCCCCCAAAAATGAATGAATAAATGATTTGTATAACGCTGCAATTGCGAACTGAATCGCCTCAAGGCACTTGATCAGCTGTGTTGTCTACCTTCTTAGAAGAGGTAGGTCTTGAGTTTTTTCCTGAACGCCTGATGTTTTTTTTCCATACAGATTTAAGTCGGTAGAGCGTTCCATAGCCGTGGTCCTTGGACGGGGAATCTTCATTCTCCCTTTGATTTGTAGCAGGATTTGGGAATGAGGCAGAGGTTTTGGTTAGATGATCGAAGACTGCGTTTGGGTATGTAGTGTGTTATCTTCTCGCGAAGGTATTGGGGAGCGTTTCCTTGTATGCATTTGTGGGTGAGGCAGAGGGTCTTGAATGTAATCCGATTCTTTACGGTTAGCCAATGTAGGCTCCTCCGGCCGGCGGTGGAGATGGATTCCCAGGGCTTTTTTCCCATTATCAGTCTTGCCGCCGTTGTTTTGGATGAGTTGTAAGTGCACAAGTTGATATTGGGGTAGCCCTATGTAGAGGGAGTTTGCACAGTCGAGTCGTGAATTAATGATTGTTCCAACTACTGCTGTTTTGTCCTCTGTTGGAATGAAGGGGATGAATCTACGTAGCAGGCGGAGGAGATGGTGAGATCCACTAACTACTGATCCTATTTGTGCATCCATTGTAATTTCCGAGTCAAAGATGACTCCGAGACTCTTGGCTTTGGCGCTTGGCGAGATGGTCTGTCCAAAGATGGTGGGAGGTGTCCAAGGTAATGAATAAGCGCACCTGTTAGTGTGTGAAAAGCGTCTACCATTTCTACTGTCTGTAGCACTTGGGATGTTCTTTATTAAACAAGAATTTTGATGGATCTTGGAGTGCAGCCATTTCTTCAGTGTTGGAGGTGTCCAAGGGGTCTTCGTTTGGGAATTTTGGTTTGCGTGTAGGAGAAGACGCTCAGTTTTTGATTTGTTGAGTTTAAGGGAGCTAGAGGTTATCCAGTCGTCTATCAGGGTGAGGCATTTTTCTAGTTGTTGATGATGATGGTCTTTTTGCCTGGTGATGTGAAAGTAAAGTTGAGTGTCATCAGTGTATGAGTAGAAGCAGAGGTCTGATGTTCTGATGATTTTGAGGAGTGGGCAGATGTAGTTGTTGAATACAGGTGACAGGGGTGAACCTTGAGGGACTCCACAAGAGATTGCCTGGGTTTCAGAGGTGAAGGCTCCTAGTTTCACTGTTTGAGAACGATTTCCTAAGAATGATGCGAACCATTGTAGATCTGCATCGGAGACTCCTGCTACTTCTGCGAGGTGGGTGAGTAGAGTATTGTGGTCCACTGTATCAAACGCTGCACTGAGGTCTAACAGTACTAGTAGACAAGATTCTCCATCATCTGCTGCTTCAAGGGCGTCATCCCATATTTTGAGATGTGCCGTTTCTGTGCCATGGCCTGTGCGTAAGCCGGATTGCAGAGGGTCCAAGAGTTTGTGTGTGTCCAGGTGGTGTTGTAGCTGTTGTACTACCGCTTTCTCCATAATCTTGGCGATGGTGTTGAGGCTTGTTATCGGTCTGCAGCAGTTAGGGTCTTGAGGGTCGAGGTTAGGTTTCTTTAGCAGGGGTTTGATGATGCCTTGCTTGAGGGTGGTCGGAACAGTGCGTTCTTTGAATGACTGATTTATGAGGTGCGTTATGGTATGTCGACACATTCTTTCAGAAGTTTTGTGGGAATGATGTCAATAGGTGATGTGCTGTCTCTGAGGCTTTTGATGATGTTTTTAGTGGTGTCGGTCGTGACTGGGGTCAGAGAAAAATTTGGTGATTTTGTGATGTTCGCGTTGATTGTGATGTTCGTGTCAATATCTTCGTTTTGCTTTAGTTGAATGAGGTTGGTTGATTTTTTCTGGTGAATTGAGTTCCTGATGTTGTCGATTTTGATCAACTATTTTGAAAAGTTCCCGAGGGCGGTTTAAGGCAGATGAGATGGTGTTCGAGAAATGATCTTTTTTAGCTTTGAAGATTGCTTTGTGGTATTTCTCCATGAGTGCTTTGTAGTTTAAGTTGTTTTCCTTGGTAGGATTTCTTCTCCATACTCTTTCAGGTCTTCTGCGTTCTTGCTTGAGTAGAGTGAGCGTGACATTAAACCATCCGAGTTTTTTTTCCGGAGGACTGTTCTTGCTGTTTGTAGTATTGCCTTGCTTAGGGAGTTGAGTGTTTGTACTGTTGAGAGGTTTAAGTTTAGCCTTGCTATTTTGTTTTGTAGTGTGGTTTTGAAGAGCTTGGAGTGAAGTTTCTTCTGCGATCTGGTCCAATGTGTTGATGTTGCGTGTTTCAGTTTTTGGAAGGTGATGTTTGAATTTGATGGCATGGTGGTCCTTCCACGGTAGCGGTATGTTGTCAAATATGTTGATGTCCATATTTTGTTTGAAAATGAGGTCCAGAGTGTGTCCTGACCCATGTGTGGGAGCCTTTATCAGCTGCTGGAGACCTAACTCTTCCAGTTGGTTAATGCAGCTGGTAGCGATAGCGTCTTGGGTAGAGTTTGCCCAGAGGTTAAAGTCTTCGAGTACCAGAAAGTTTTTGTTTTCAGGGTGTGTATTGACATGAATTCAGTGAGAGGTGTAAGAAGATTAGTCTTTGGTCCTGGTGGTCTATAGCATTGTAGTATGTGGATGGTGTCTTATGGTGTTGTTTGAAGGTATAGAGTAAGTGTCTCCATGAAAGGCACTGAGTTCTGCAAAGCTGGTTTGGTGAGCACCAAGTGAGATTTAAAGATCACTGCTAGGCCTCCTCCTTTTTTTCCTATTCTATGCTCAGTTAGGATACTGTAGTTCTCAGGTACCAATTTGGTTAGAATGGTGTTGCAGTTGGGTGTTAGCCAGCTTTCTGTGATGAATAGACAATCAATGTTGTTTTGAGTGGTGAAGTCGTGGACTTTCAGTCTGTGTTTGACTGCAGATCTGGTGTTGATCATGGCACAAGCTAATTGTTGTTGTTGAATTGGTGTCTTTTTGTTGGCTGATTGTAGGTTGGTCTTTAGTAGTTGTTCCTTTCGTAGGATCTTTTGAATGGAAGTTGGTAAACTTGAGGTGGTGTTTCTTAGCCTGTGAAGAACTTCCACTGAATATTTGAAGTTGCACATGGCAAAGTTGATGGTGATAGGATGCCTGTGATGATGATACTGATGTAGTGCCGACGATGTAGCTGAGTAGGTGGTGGTCCCGAGGGATGCCGCTGATGACAGCGGTGATATGTTGAGATGCTGATGACGGTGACAATGTTCAGGGGGTGGTGGTGTGGGGGTCCGCTGACCTAACCGCCCTCCCGTTGATCCAGAGGAAGGCGAAAACCCCATAGCTGTGCTGGTCAATTGCTACAGTAGGAGGAAAAATTCCTTCCTGACCCCCCGACAGGAGGTCGGACCGGAGGACCCTGGATCAACTGCTAGGTGAACCCCGAAGCTACCTGACCAGATGGCCCAGAGAAAAAAAGGAGAAGAGATGAGGGGGGGAGGGACAGAGGGAACCGGGAGGGTGCTAAGTGGTCTGAGCCCCTACTTACCAATATAGCAGCTGCGTCTGATGATTCAAGATGGAAGTGGCGGGTAGGCCTGCGCCATGGTTGTCCTGACTCCCTGTCACCTGGTGCCTCTGCGATGAGGTCCCGTGATGAAGGAGGAGGAGTGCAGGGTGGGAAGGTCACGCGAATTGCCTCATCTGTGGGCTAGCGTGGAGGCAACCAATGGCAGATGAGAATGAAGGCCAGGTGGGATGGGCTGGTGAGAGTCAAGAGTGGGACCGGGTCACTGGTGGAACCTGCTGGGGGGTCCAGTGAGTGCCGAGGCCTAGATAGGGTGTACCAAGATGGCTGCCGATCTAGGCCGGAGCCACGGGCTGTCTGGATCTCGGGCTCCCGGTGCTGGTGGGGGTCACGTACAGTCGTGTGGTGAAAGGTGAATCGAGTCTGGTCAGCGTGGGTGCCCAGACCTGCCACAGAGACAGATGGAGGGGAGAGCTGTGGGCCGACAGTCTGGAGCTAGGCCGGAGCCGCTGTGTGTCCTGCGGGCCTGGCCGCAGAGTCTGACAGGCTAGAATCAAGACTTCTGGATGGCGGTGGACGGCACAGTGTGGTGGTAGGCTAGGCTGGGCTGGACGTGGGGGTCCGTGGGGTCTGGGAGGATCGCGTTTCTATTCCCAGTGACTGGGGGGAGTCCTGGTTCAATGCTGCTGAGGGTCTGGGGAGTCCGATGGCTTGAAGGCCGGAGCTTCTGACAGCTGCTGACTACATGTTTGACAGTTTGAGCTCCTTGCCTGAGCTCCTAGCACATTACCACACCCAAAAGAAAACTAGGCAGTCTGCCAAGTTTCACCACATTCCTCAGCTGCTAAGCTAACTATAAACATGTAATGTTTTGTTCCTTAGATCAAAGGAATGAACGTCAGTCTGTAAATGAGGGCAGTTTAACCACTTAAAGTGGAGGGCCACCCTGAAAAACAAAACAACATTAAAATGTTCTAACAACCGGGGTAACTGGCGCTACCTATTTAACATAAACAAATATTGACTCTCATTGATGAAACAAATGAAAAAGAGAAAATGAGAAATGCCAAGAGAAAATAGGAGTAATCTATCTCACCAATAATAGTTTTCATATATGTAATCATACCTAAATAAAGATGAAGCCTCCCTAAGGAAAGCAATAGATCCTTTATAATCCACTTATTTCAATCCAAGCCCAAAGAAAGAAACATTCAAGAGGCTACTTCCAGAGGTTACATACAATCGCACAGATTCCCTACTGCGACTCCAATGTGACAGTAAGCAGTGTAATAATTTAGGACCTTATCCTGAGAACTCAGTGTAATCCTGAACAAATCATAGCGTTCAGTAAAATGGTGGAAGGTGACTTAAGACAATTGGAGAAAAGGAATCACAAGAAAACTGCAAATATTTGGAAGACCATCAAGGCACTAGGAGAGAAGAAAAATGTGATTATCAGACCAGCGGATAAAGGGGGCGGCCTGGTAATTCTGAATAAATCTGATTACATGGAGGAGATGAAAAGGCTATTGAGTATTGAGGACACATACAAAAAGTTGAAGGGAAATCCCAAATATGAATATGAGAAAAAATTAGCAACCTTTGTGAAGAAAGGAAAAGAAATGGGAATTCTTAACGATGATGAAGCTGAATATTTAATATCAAATTCGACAAAAACCCCGGTGATGTATTACATGCCAAAAATCCATAAAAGGCTCATCAAGCCCCCAGGGAGGCCCATAATTAGTGGAATAGATTCCATCTTCTCACGTCTAGGGGAATACTTGGACAAATTCTTGAAACCCTTAGTACAGAAAGGGAGATCCTATCTGAGGGATAGCACACAACTTTTAAAAGAACTCCAAGATTTAGTAGATGTTGAGAAATTCCTGATGGTCACTATCGATGTAAATTCATTATATACAAGTATAGTACAGCGTGATGGCCTAATGGGAGTTGAAAAGGCTCTATATGAGAACACAGACATGCGACAAGAACAAATAGAATACATCATCGAGGGATTAGAATTGGCAATGGGTTGTAATTATTTTTGGTACGATCAAAAATACTATGTCCAGACAAAAGGGGTAGCCATGGGGGCTCGATATGCCCCTAGCGTAGCTAATCTTATGATGAACATGTGGGAGGAGGAATATATCTATGGTAGAAATATACCTCAGGTGAGGTTCTACCGTAGATATATAGACGACCTCATCCTATTATGGGATGGCACCCCTACAGATCTCGAAAATTTTTTGAACAGCTTAGATAATAACATTTACGGACTCACTTTTACTGGAAAGTATAGTGAACATAGTATTAACTATCTGGACCTCCAAATCTCTAAGAAAGATGGAATTTTTTGTACCAAGACCTTTTTTAAAACAACGGATAGAAACAGCTACACCCCGACCACAAGTTGTCACCACCCCAAATGGAAAAACAACCTTCCTAAAGGACAGTTGCTAAGATTAAGGAGAAACTGTCACTCAACAGAAGATTACCACCTCCAAGCAGATATCATTTTAGAGAGATTTCTAGAAAAAGGGTATAGGCCAGAACCACTACTTCAATTAAAGAACAATATTGGGGGTCCAGAGAGGAAGTCGCTACTGGAGAAACAGAAGAAGAAAGACAGGAAGATGGAACTGGCATTTATTACTGGCTTTAATACCCAATACAGGGACTTTGAAAAAATCATCAAGAAGTATTGGCCTATACTTCAAGAAGACAAAATATTATCAAAGGTCCTTCCTAAAAAGCCCTGCTTTGTGTATAGAAAGGCCCCCACCTTACGCTCTCTTTTAGTACATAATGCAATTGATCCACCAAGGCAAGTTAAAATCTTCGATGATATGAAGGGTTTTTACAGGTGCCAGAGATGTCTCCCATGTAGAGTTAGCAAAAAGCAACCACGGAAAAAAGAAACCTTCAGGGCAAAAACAGACCATAAAGAGTACAAAATAAAAGAACTAATTACCTGCCGGAGCACACATGTAACGTATGTTATAGAGTGCCCGTGCAATTTGCAGTATGTGGGGAGGACCACACGCCCCCTTTTTGTCAGAATTAGGGAACATATTAATAACATAAAAAAAGGGTTCCCGAACCACAACCTTTCCCGCCACTTTGATGAATTCCACCAAAGAGACCCATCTGGTTTAATCTTTTATGGGATAGATTGCGTTAAGGGGAATTGGAGGGGAGGGAATAAGACCACCCTCATCTCGCAGAACGAAACTGCATGGATATACAGGTTGGGGTCTCTTGTGCCACGGGGCCTCAACCTGGATATAGACTTGAACTGTTTCATAGCCAATACGTAGGTCCTCTTGTTTATACCCTTTATTTGGTTTTTGTTTGTGTTTTGGTCCCTGAGGGTTTTTCCTGTTGTGTTTTTGAACAAGTAATATGTGCTCTTTACAAATGGATTATGGATAAAGATCAACACACTCGCTTACGTTAAGTTGTGAGAGTGGTGCTTACTTATAATTCATAACATAAGACCTGTCTACACAGACCACTTCTGTCTGGGGGATGTAGACTTTGGTGGGCCGTCTCTAGCGGTAGGACGATTATATGAATGGTTTTTCCTTCCTCTGCTTATTATATTATATATGTTTTTCACTTTGTATATCTTTATATACTTGGGTTTTTATATTCATATGTCTGATTTAATATTTCTTCATCCATCATTTTTTTCAGTTCGTCATGTTTTCATTTTTTTCATTTTTTCCCTTCCTGCATAGAGATATATGTAGAGTTCCAAGCGTAGATATATATTTCTATACCCCTTTAACATCACGTTATGGTGTACTACATTTGATTTTTTCTTCTATTCCAGCCTATTGGCTGTGGATAGAGGAAGAAACACAAACTTCCAGAACTTTAAACTTTACTAGATAGTAGCTGGATTGTAAGGAAACTAATGGAAGAATTTGTTTGATATATTTTTTTATGATTCATTGAATGTAACTACTTCAAATTATTTATGGGATTATGGTCGTTGGAAATATGTAATAGCCATTCTGTATGAAGGGAACATTTAGATCATTATGGGAAGTAGAAATAAAATTATTATTACTGTTATTAATTTATCAGTTTTGAGTTCCCCATAGGATAGATCAACCTTGGGGTTTAAGCCCTTAAAATGATTGGGTGTTAGTAATTACTCGGGAATACATTTATTTATTATTTTGTATATGTTTTATATTTTTTATAAATTAGCCGTTTGTTCTGAAGCTTCGGCCCCCCTTTTTTTCCGTGACCCAGCTTGGGACCGATTATTACCAACATGCGGATTGTATGGGTAATGTGCTGCTCTATACGTTCGGTCATCGGGCCCACCTACTAATGTCGGATTGGTTGTCGGATATGGACGACGACCAATGAGGTACCGAATAGTCCGGGGTTTTGCCTATTTAATAAACAGAACGTATTAGCGTAACACCGCCGCTGAAGACGTCAATGACGAAACGCGTTCGACGGAGTTACGCTTACCACGTCAGTTCGGGGTTGCCTACGGGGGTTGGAACCCAGTTGGAGCGCACGCTGCGTTCCCACCGAACGGTACCCGTGAGTTAAGTGGAATTTGCGCTATAAGGGCTCTTTCCTAAGGGGACTCAAAAAGACCAGAGCTATCTAGCTAAACAGAAAAAACCCGGTACATTGCTTAAAGCGATCGTTACACTGGAGACGGGTGTTTTTTATGTTTTGTCTCTCTTAGGGTAGAGAGCCATCAGCGTTTTTTCCATAGCTGTATTTTATAATTTTTAGTCTGCTTTTCTGGTCTAATACTGGAGCTTGGACCACTGGAACCTATGTGAAGTGGACTTCTTGGTGAATTACGTTTCCACATTTTTCATTTATATATATTTTTTTACTTTAATTAATTTTTTAATTTTTACTTTATATTACATGAAAATTGTTTTTTACTGCTGTTTTTTACTATTTTTGTGGAAATAAATTGGTTCTGATACGGATTACACTATGGAGACTGTTATTTTTTTCCTGTGAGGGCACAAATGGAATCTCCTTTTGGATATGAACGATTATAAATAAGGAGGTCAGAAGGTCAAAAGAGCTGGATATCGGCAGATTGGATTTAAAGGCGAACTACCCCTGCAGGGGTGAATTTTTTTGGTGAGTGGGGTACCTTGCGGGGGAGCACGGAAGTCACTTTGAAGATCACACAAGAAGCACAAAAGTCACTTTATGAACATTTAATGTTGAATTTGCACTATTGAAGACTTTTTGGAGAGTTGGACTTTTATTTTTATTTTTATTTTTTCCTATTTTTATGTGTGTGTTCATTTCTTATTTTTATTTTTATTATTTTTCTAAGGGTCACTATAACACATTTTTTATTTATATTTTTTCATAGATACTTTACTAGTACATATGTTTGGAACCCTTTGATTTTGAATTTGAATTGTGTCACCTAATTTGGTATTTTCATATATTTTTTGTTTTTTTGTAGTGTGATTGCACGTTTCACTTATACATATACTTATTAGAGTTTGTTTTTAATATATTCATATATTTTTTATATATTCATATATTTTTTTCACATGTAGTAATTGGAGTAGATTTCTATAATTTTCTTTTCCCAGCCGACAGATCGGTGGGTTTATCACAATTTGGCACTAATGCGATTTTAGGGAAAAGCCGCACTCAGTACAAGTTTTTCTATATTAATCTGGTGTTTTTTTCACAGAATTTATATATGATTTGTTCAGGATTACACTGAGTTCTCAGGATAAGGTCCTAAATTATTACACTGCTTACTGTCACATTGGAGTCGCAGTAGGGAATCTGTGCGATTGTATGTAACCTCTGGAAGTAGCCTCTTGTATGTTTCTTTCTTTGGGCTTGGATTGAAATAAGTGGATTATAAAGGATCTATTGCTTTCCTTAGGGAGGCTTCATCTTTATTTAGGTACGATTACATATATGAAAACTATTATTGGTGAGATAGATTACTCCTATTTTTTCTTGGCATTTCTCATTTTCTCTTTTTCATTTGTTTCATCAATGAGAGTCAATATTTGTTTATGTTAAATAGGTAGCGCCAGTTACCCCGGTTGTTAGATTCTTTTTATTGGTGGAAGAAACCCCTAGCGGGGATTTTCTTTTTGTGGGGGGCAGCAACCTATAATTATTTACACATATAGTACTCATCCCGGATTTGTTGTTTTTTGTCTGTCCAGTACCCAGTGTTGACCAGCGTGGTTTTACCTTTACAAACATTAAAATGTTGCAAAAAATCTGAAATTAAAAATGAAAAAAAATGTTTTTTTCAAACTTACCAGAAATGCCTGTTGCTAGGCAGATCGTCCTAATCTGCCTCTTCCTACTCCGCGGTGATCTTCAGTCTTCTCTCCTTCTCACGTTGTCTTCTGGGTAATGGGGCACTGTGTGTTCTGGGAAGTGTGTGTCAGTTCCCAGAACACAGAAACAGCGCGCCCCATTCACAAAGCGCTGCGCAACTCATGCATGCACAGTAGGAAACGGGCAGTGAAGCCGCAAGGCTCCACTGCCTGTTTCCCTTAGATAGAATGGCGGCGCTGGGACCCGAGAGCCGAGGGGTGGGTCGGCCTCGGGTGGCTGACATCGCGGGCGCCCTGGGCAGGTAAGTGTGCTTATTAAAAGTCAGCAGCTATAGTGTTTGTAGCTGCTGACTTTAAAAAAAAATATTTCAGCTGGCCCTCCCCTTTAAAGCCTAAACCTTTTTCTGACACTTGTTGGTTTCAAATTAAAATCAGTATTTTTTGCTAGAAAAAGACTTAGAAACTCCAAACATTTTATATATATATATATATATATATATATATTTTAGCAGAGACCATAGAGAATAAAATGGTGGTTGTTGCAATATTTTATGTCACACTGTATTCGCGCAGCGGTCTTTCAAATGCAATTTTTTAAAAAATACACTTTAATGAATAAAAAAAAAAAAAAAGGAAACAGTAAAGTTAGCCCAATTTTTTTGTATAATATGAAAGACGATGTTATGCTGCAAGAATCGTGATCTTTATTCTAAGCAAAAAAATTGTGACTCTCATTTTAGCCGTAATCGTGCAGCTCTAATTCACAATATATTCACAGTTTGTTGGAAGTGTATGCTATCACATCTATATGGGACTTTTTGGACTGTTTGTTAATTGCATTTGTTTATTGCTGCGCTATATGTTTGTGTTTGAACACTCAACCGATTGGTGGGATGAAGAATGTGACCACATCAGTAAATGCTATTTAAATACCAAGTCCTAGAACGGGAAGTCACCCGTACTACAAATTATAGGATTTATAAATTCACAGATTATGGTGAACACATAAGGGTTTATTTGCTGAAGGAAAATAAGCTGCTCACTATGGAAAGGAATTATCTTTGTGAATGTGGTGAAATTTCAGTTTGCAAAGAATACCCAATCACGTGCAAGGAAAATTTATAAAAGTATGAATTTTTCTGACACATGATTGGATGATGGAAGTCAGCAGAGCTTCACCTCATTCACCAAATGAAGGGAAAATTCCCCTGCAACATGATCAGCCTATGAACTTTAGTAAATCAACCCCATAATGTCACATAGGTTGTTTAGCCAAGGTTTCGGGGTCCATGCAGGGTCCCCTTCCTTATGGTAACACATTGGCTAAATGATCTGTGTGACATTATGGGGTCTGATTATAAAACATATCAGAAGCATTTGTGCACACTGAACAAAATGTGACCGTAATTTGTGTCGGTGATTAAAGAGGAAGTAAACCCTGATGAGTTTACTTCCTCTTTCATTCCCTGCAAAGGTAAAGCATAATGGACTACTATGCATCGCATAGTAGTCCATTATGTGTTACTTACCTGACACAGGAGCCAGTGATGTCACCGCTGTCCCCTGTAGTCCGGCGCATCCATCTTCTCGGTGGGTCTCGCCGCTCCGCCGCTGTAATTCGTCGAAGCCGCGATGACGTCACTCCCGTGCATGCCTACGGGAGCCGCCACGCGCGGCATATCGCCGCTGACGGGTGCCGCGCTCAGTGTGCCTGCGCGCCGATGTCTACGGCGCATGCGCCGTAGACAGCGGTGCCTGTCTTTCAGCAAATATCTCCTAAACCGTGTAGGTTTAGGTGATATTTCTTGGACCTACAGGTAAACCTTAATCTAGGCTTACCTGTAGGTCAAAGTGTGTTGTAAGGGTTTACAACCACTTTAATGCCTTTATCTTCAGCTCCATGACTGAGGTGTATTTTGGCCACTAGATGGCGCTGAAGATTCAGGCATGAATTTTCTGGCATTCATATAAAAATATTCTATAAATAGACCTCTACGTGTTCACAGCAAACAGTAAATCCATATTTTGGAGTGCTGGAGACTTTCTATTTTATAGCTGCAACAGGAGGCTGATCTGTGTCAGACATATAACATGGAGCTCTGCCTGTCACAGAGAGCCGGCGATTCAATCCCAAACACATACTAGGAAAACCATTTATATCAGTGCTGTGGCATCTCAAAATGGCCCTTAAAGTGCGTGTACACCCTAAATCAGTGTTTTAGTATTTTTGGCGTCACGGCTCACTGTATACAGTTTTTGTCAGCAAATGTTTTTTGTGAATTTGTTGCAAAGTTTCTTACTTGGAGATCCTGCCAGTAACAGCACTTCCTATTTCAGGATGCCAGAGCTAAACTTCTGCCTCAGTTAGCAGAGGCGTTGTCACCGACAATACATCCTCCTTCACTTGGCTGTGTGGCTGCCCATGTGATAGGCCTGATAACCCATTGGAAAAATAAAGGGGCTCAAATGGCATGGAAATTTAATATTTAATTATTTTAGTAAATATAAACTGCTAAAAACATTTTCTCATCAGCAGTATATAACAGCATTCTGTGACTTTCATCAGTGTCTGACTGAGCACTGGTTAAAGCTTTTAGGAGGAGTTTTCATTGCCCTATGAGACTGCATGACCCCATACCCTCTGTTTGGACAATGCTGATTGGCCCTAGTGCTGATCACACGCAAACTGAGCATGTGCAGAGTGTCCCCCCCAACCCATTCTCTAATGCAATGTCCATTATAAGGGCTAGCTATTAAGTGTATAGTGCTAGATGCTAATGCCTGAGAGGTCTTCTTTATTATTTACAGTTCTCCTGGTGGGCATTGTAATTTGTATTATACCTTGCACAGTAAACTGTGGGGTTAACCCCTTCATATGTAATCAATTTTACTGATGATTTCGTCATGCAATTGATCTATGCTTGTTGGCATGTGTTTTGTTATGCTGATTTGTTCAATAAAAAAAAATGTCCTGTAAAAAAAATTAAAAAATGTGTGTATATATATATATATATATATATATATATATATATATATATATATATATATATATATAATGTTAGGTGTGACCTCAACAAGTCACCTATTTGTCAGGTTATGTTACCGTTTCCCAATTGTTAGTTAGAGTTCTTATCCAAGCAAAGAGACACGGAGATATTATTCAGTATTTCTGCTCAGAAGTCCGTCGTTAACTCTGACTGTCTCTGACTGACTGTGGCTCTGAGGCTTCTTTATTACATCTTTTATAGACAGAAAAGGGCAAACATCAGCAAATGTAAAAAAAACAACATTTTCAAAGAAAAGACAATTCTCCGGGTGTTATCAGCTGATAAGACAATCTTCTGGGCGTAGACTGCTTTTTAGGGCTGATGCGGCCTCTTCTTTTTTTATTTCTTTAATTTTTATTAATGTTTTCACCAATACAAAAAAGATAATTTACAGAACCGGGGGTGGCGTAGCCTGGTACATTCCAAGACATAAAACAAAATATAATTGAATAATGGCGCTGACATAGCATACATCACGCTTAAACCTAAATGTTAGATATATTATTGACAAAGAAGGGCGCGGGGGGGGAGGGGGCGTCGTCCCCACACCCAGGCACTCCATCCAGGAGTAGTGTTATGGGGTGGGGGGCGAGGCCTCCCTCCCCCCGCCCAACGCCAACCCTCCTTCTCTATCCCCCATTCTTGCCCTGCTGCAGTACCAATAACGTACCAAGCAGGTTAGTGCGCTGAGACTGCCATGTAGCGCCAACTCGTCACTGCCACCCCTTAATGCACTTCCCCCCCCCTACCCCCCCCAAACCTCCCTACCACCCACCCCACCTCGAGCGCGCAACACCGACAACAACCGTCCCAGTCGCAGCCAGACAGCCACCTCCATACGGGCCAAAACAAAAAAGAGAAAAAAGGAGGGGGCTCCGCATGAGGAGGGAGGGAGCAGAATCCCAGGCGGGTACTAGGCCATCCATATATTGACCTCACTCCAGGGGAAATCCCATATCAGTCAGCCAAGGATGCCATAGTATCTCAAATTTTCTTAAGTTGTTTAGCTTTATAAGCATTGCTCTCTCGCACCATATTAGAGAGTTAATTGCGTTGACCCATTGTCCAGTATCCGGGGGGTTTCTAGCTTGCCAATTAATTGCTATCAGTCGCCTAGCTTGATATAGGCACTTCAGGACGGATGGCTTGATTGGCAGAGGAATATTAACCCCATCAAATATCCCCAGTAAACAGGCCCTGGCCTCAGGTTTCAGGGTGGTCTTAAAAGCTCTATTTATTTTGATGACTATTTCTAACCAATAGCTATACAGCTTTGGGCATTTCCACACCATGTGGAGGAGATCCCCCGGTGCCCCGCATCTAGGGCATTCATCCCTAGGTTTCTTCCCCATTTTCCATAACTTCTGGGGGGTGTAATATGCCCGATATATGAGGAACAGATGGGACACGCGCTGCGATGGAGATATGGAGGCCAGGTGCCCCTGTTCAAGCGTTTTAGCCCACTGTTCCCGAGATATCGGGCCGAGATCCCCTATCCAACCCTGTCTACTCTTGGCTGGGCCTTCACCTTTCAGGAAACTGCCTCTAAGCTTCATATATAGGCACGAAATCTGGCCTTTTGCGTGCCCATGGTCTATAAGGGCCTGGAGCAGTGGTATTTCAGTTCGCTCGATAGTAAGTAATCCATATTGGGCCTGGATTGCATGTCTCAGTTGCAGATATTTGTAAAATGACCTATTAGGGACATTGAATTCCTGGCTGATAGTTTCAAAAGATTTCATTACGTTCCCCTCATAAAGATGTACTATTCTATTAATCCCCTGGTTATCCCATTCCGGAGCTTTGTCGACCTTATTTAGTTCAATCAGATGGCGATTACACCATAGAGGAGTATAGATAGTTATTCCCACATATCCTAACTTACGCTTTGCTTGCTGCCATACCTTCCTCATTAGAGTATTGGTGGGGCAGCCATAAGAAAGGGCATTAGCCTCCAGAGCTTCGGGGACCAATTTATGAGGTGCTCCCATCATCATCAACTTGTGACCTATAGACCCCCCCTCTTGAAGTCCTGCCCCTGTTAAGTGCTGGAGTTGGGCGGCCAGGAAGTATGCACCCAAGTGTGGTATGGCCAACCCTCCCTCCGCAACGGGCAGCTGCAGCGTGTGTAAGCCTATCCGAGCATGCCCCTTTTTCCAGATTAATTGCCGAATAAGCGAGTCCATGGCTTGGAACCATTTCTGGTTGATCCAAATTGGAGAGTTGTGTAGAATGTAAAGTATTTGGGGTTGCCAAATCATTTTTACCAGGCTGCAACGGCCCGCCACCGAGAGAGGGAGGCCACACCAGCTATTAAGTTTCCTCTTCATTTTCGTCAATAATGGTGCCAGATTCTCATTGGCATATTGACTTACGTCCCCTGATATCCAGATGCCCAGGTACTTCAGCTTAGTCACCAACTCCAGGCCTGTTATCGTTGAGGGGGCCCCGTGTTCCCCATGCCGAAGCAGTGGTAAAAGAGCTGATTTGCCCCAATTGATCTCTAAGCCCGATTGTTGACCGAACTCGCCCATCAGATGGATCACTCTATTCAGGGTAGAATCCAAATCGCCAATAAAGAATAGCAGGTCATCTGCGAACAGGGCAATTTTTTCCTCGGAACTACCCCGCCGAAATCCCTGTATGTCCGGGCAAGATCTTACCAGGGCCGCAAGGGGCTCCATGGCCAATACAAAAAGGAGGGGGGAGAGCGGGCACCCCTGCCTTGTACCTCTTTCCAGTTGGAATGATTCAGAGATTTCAGTACCCAACTTAATTTTGGCCCTGGGTTTGTTATACATTAATTTTATCCACTGGGTAAATAAAGGGCCAAATCCAAACCTCTCTAGGACCCTCCACAGATAGCCCCATTCCAAACTGTCGAAGGCCTTAGTGGCATCGAGTGCTAAGATGGCCCCCACCCCCTCGTTATCTCTAGGTAATTGGACATTAAGGAAGACTCTTCTAATATTGGTGCTAGTCGCCCTACCCGGGATAAAACCCGACTGATCTGGGTGTATGAGTTTGTTAATGTATGTATTTAACCGGTTTGCTAGTACTTTGGCTAGTATTTTAATATCCGTACATAGCAGGGATATCGGCCGGTATGATGAAACTTCCTGGGAGTCCTTTCCCTCCTTCAGGATTAGAGTAATATTAGCCTCACGCATCGAGTCAGGGAGTTCCCCTGTCTCCAATGCGTGATTCAATATCACGAGGAGTTCCGGCAATAGGACCTCCCCATAGCGTTTATAGATTTCTACTGGAAGGCCATCTGGCCCTGGGGATTTATCATTAGGCATTGCGGCTACTGCATTCCTTAATTCTTCCAGCGTAAGTGGTAACTCAAGGGATAATTTATCATCGGTCGATAAAGTTGGTATTGCTGTCCGAAGTAAAAAATCAGTCGCCGAATTACCTTGTACCTGGATAACAGATTTATATAAATTCCTGTAGTAGTCATGGAATACCCTCATAATTGCGGAGGGGCTGGAAACAAGAGCACCTGTAGGAGACTTGATTACCTGGGCTACTGTTGGCGCACTGTTAGTTTGAACCAGGAGAGAAAGGGTTCTACCTACTCTCTCTCCTTCGCCAAAGTAGTGCTGGCGCTGGAAAATCCGCCTGTTCTCTGCTTTTTTTAGGAGGGCTATTTTATAGACTTGTTGGCTATCCAGCCATTCCCGCTGGCTTGCAGTCGATGGTGCAGCTATGTATGCTTGTTCTGCCTGGGCTACCTTATTTCTCATTGCTAAGTCCTGGTCTCGGGCTTTCCTCTTAATGGTTGCTACTTGTTGTATTAATGTGCCCCTAATGTAGGCTTTTAAGGAGTCCCAGACCACACCCGGGGGGGCAGAGCCCCTATTTATTTGAAGAAATTCCTCTAACTTATCCTGGTGGGGGCTTGGGGGACCCATTAATACCAGCCAGCCCGGGTTAATCCTCCACTCTCTTGGGCCTGGTCTAGTGCCTAGAGACAGTATCATGGATAGGGGGGAGTGGTCAGACACCCCCCTTACTCCATATTCTATCTCCTGGACCACCTCCGCGGCTGCTTTATTGCCCAGTACCATATCAATTCTTGATAGTGTGCAATAAGTGCTGGAGAAGCAAGAATACTGTCTTGCTTGAGGGTGACGTATTCGCCATAAGTCATTCAAACCTATTTCAGAGATAAAGCCCTGCAAACGCCCCATTTTGGTCACCAGTGGAGCAGGAAATCTATCAATATGCGGGTCCAGTGTTTCGTTGAAATCGCCTACTACTATACATGGGACAGCTGGTTTATCTAGACAGAACGTCATCAATTTAACCATTACTTCCAGTTTAAAAGGAGGGGGTATATAGATATTAGCTAAAATGCATTGGCGCCCGGACAGAAGACCGAACAAAAAAACAAATCTTCCCTCTTTGTCGATAGAGGACTCTTTGCACAGAAAGTCTGTGCCTCTTTTAACAAGAACACTCACCCCTCTTGAATAAGTTGTATGGAAAGAATGATAGTATGCCGAGAACCTCCGATTTCTTAGCAATGGGGCTGTGCTGGGGGTTAGGTGTGTCTCTTGAAGGAAAAGCAGGCCGGGACCTCCCCTTCCTGTTTCCAGAAAAACTGATGCCCTCTTTTTTGGGTCTCCCAGTCCCCTCACATTCCATGATAAGATGTGCACACTACCCATAGATGCTGTTAGTACTCAAACCGGGCGGGACAGGGGGGAGGGAGAGAAGGGGGCCCGCCCTCCCACGACGGGCCCACTGTCCCTCCCCCCCCCCAATTCCGTTGTATCGGCTATGCGCGCTCGAGGTGGTCCCCTTAACCCTACTACCCACCCATTCTCCCCCCCCTCCCATCCCCCCACCCCCCCCCAACATCCTAAGCAACCCCTCCCCCCCCCCTCCTCCTCCCACCCCCCCGCCCACCCATCAGGGTATCCCCTGGGGGACACTATTGTGGCTCGACTTTCCATACTCCCCAGGACCCTGGACACCCGACTCCGTTCCCCTCGCTCTCCCAAATAACCCAGGGAGCCCTAGTCTCCCCGAAGTGTCTCACCTCGACCCCACTCAGTACCCCGCCACCAATGCAGCCTAGGCTCAAAAAAAAAAAAAAAAAAAAAAAAAAAGAAAAAGGGGGGGAGGGGAAGGGGAAAACGGCAGGACATATTCAATGAAACATCCTCGATGCTTAACCATTAAGCGTTACTGATGGTGTTTACCCTATGTTACGACATACCTGCCATCTCCCTTTCCCACCCCCCCTTGCTAATCAGTGAACTTATAGAACATACCACATACTTTCATAATAAAAATTCCCCCATGCTGCTCAATAAAGTTATTTCAAATGCAGATATTATATAAAATTAAGACAGTACGCTCTTGCATCCCAAAAAAAAGCAGGGGGGGGGTGGTCAATGACACCCCCTCCAAGACCTATGTGAGACATATAGTGATATTTGCATTGTATTGTGCGACTTATACCAACATTTATACTAACACCCTTGCTCACCCCTCCTTTCTAACAGGTGTAAATTAGTGCTACAAAAACATTATAATCCCATACCTCAAGCAAAATCTAGCTAACATAATAAGTATTCTACATCTCTAAAGTTGTTACTCGTGCAGGTTTTATACCAAAAAAAAAAAAAAAAAAAAAAAAAAAAAAAGGGGGGGGGGGAGGGGAAGGGGAAACGGCAGGACATATTCAATGAGACATCCTCGATGCTTAACCATTAAGCGCTACTAATAGTGTTTACACTGTGTCACGACATACCTGCCATCTCCCCTTCCCACCCCCCCTTGCTAATCGGTGATCTTATAAAACATACCACATACTTTCATACTAAAAATTCCCCCATGCTGCTCAATAAAGTTATTTCAAGTGCAGATATTATATAAAATTAAGACAGTGCACTCTTGCATCCCAAGAAAAGCAGGGGGGGGGTGTTCAATGACACCCCCTCCAAGACCTATGTGAGGTATATAGTGATATTTGCATTGTATTGTGCGACTTATACCAACATTTATACTAACACCCTTGCTCACCCCTGCTTTCCAACAGGTGCAAATTAGTACTAAAAATAAATAAAAACATTATAATCCGATACCTCAAGCTAAATCTAGCTAACATAATAAGTATTCTACATCTCTAGAATTATTACTCGTGCAGGTTTTATACCCAAAAAAAAATAAATAAATAAATAAAAATAAAAGAAAAAAAAGAGGCTCGCAGGGAGCCAGCTCTGTTAGCCAGTCCCAATGGTTGCAGAGTGGCTAGAAATCACTTTTATGTTCCTCCAGCCACCTTTCCACTTCTCCTGGTGTGTCAAAGAAAAAAGTTGAGCCCAAAGCAGTTATTCGTAACCGGGCAGGATACAACAGTGCATAATTTAACTTATATTGGCGGAGGGTTCGCTTGATGGGAATAAACTCAGCTCTCCGTTTCTGTAGATCTGGCGAGAAGTCTGGGTAAAATGAGACCCTGGATCCTTTATAAAAAACATCGTTCAGCTCCCTGATCCTACGTAATAAAATGGTGCGATCATTATAATTCACAAGTCTCAATATCAAAGGCCTGGTGCGGCCCTCTGATAAATGCGGGCCTGCGGGGACTCTATGGGCCCTTTCAATAGCAAAGAGAGTGGTAAAAGGGGTGTTACCCATAAGTTCCCTGAGCCAATTTTCCAAGAAGTCTATGGGGTTAGACCCCTCGCTTCCCTCCGGGAGGCCAATCAGGCGAATATTATTCCTACGGTTGCTGTTTTCCAGCGCATCTAGTTTTGCTGACTGTATGGCTGATTGTTTCAATAATACGTTTATTTTTTGCTGTAGTGGAGAAAAGTCATCCTCGATCGTGCTCAATCTCCCTTCCAATATCGTAGTTATTGCCACTGTATTGCTCAGTAGTTGGCCCATAGAGTGCAATTCAATTTTAATACTGGCTAGCTGGTTATCGAGGCCACCTATAGACGCTTTGCATTCATTGACTGCCTTCAGTATATCACGCAGTGTGGGCTCATCACCCTCCAATGGAGGGGATTCCACCGGAGCTGCTATATTGTGTGCTATCTTGCTTGCTGCTGTAACTGCATCATGCATCTTACTGCCACTAGGTGATCGTCCTGGATTAGATGCTAGTTGAGTGATACTTCTCCTTTCCGTAGTGCCCCCCTGTATCTTTGTTTGCCCTGCTGACTGAGGGGGCCCTTTTCTGGTAGGGGAAGTTGCATGGGCAAAGCGTTCCAGTTTTGCTACCACAGTAGCCGATGCCTGATTTGCTTTCTCTTTAGCAGCCCGGGTTTTTTGGTTCCCCTCACCAATCATCCCATCCTCGTTGGCCCGTTTACTAAGCATGGTAGAAAAACGGCCAATAATAGTGGTATTAGAAAATTGCAATAAAGTCGCCCCCCAAGGAACTTGATTTTAGCAGCGTGATACAAGTCCATATGGTGGGGCAAAAAAAAAAAAAAAAAAAAAAAAATAGTGCGGTGGCCCCAGGCCAAGATGGCAGCAGGGTAAGCATAGACCCAAGAGACTATTCCCCCAACAGTTTGCCTGGCTGCTTCTAAGCGCTATGTTGGATTTGCATAGATAGTTTAACAGAGTTCATCACACTATAGAAACAGCAATGCAAAAAAAAGAAAAAAAAAAAGGGGAGACAGCCGTTTCGGTAAGTCCCGGAGGCTCCAAGAGCTTAGGAGCCTATATCTTCCAGCAAGCAGGTTTAGTGTGTAGTAGAGCTAAACAAATGTATTTAAATGTTCATATGGGCATTCCCAGATACTGTACCCTCCTCCTTGCTTGCCTCTCACCCCACCACACGCTACAGCTTTACCGTTAGCCCAGGTAGATACCATAGGCTTCTTCTCCGTGAATTACTGCGGGCCGCCTCCCGGGTCTTCTTAATGCAGATTGCTGTCTCTGCTCTCAGCGCGTCCCGAATCAGCTGAAAGAGTTTCTTTCGGGCTCCCGCAGGCTCCCTCGGCTCGGCTCGCTCCCGATGACGCGCCTCTGATGACGCTGGAGCCACGCCGGTACGAGCTCCCGCGAGACCCACCGCCAAGCGCCGCCCGGCAGTGCACAACGAGCTCCGGAGCAAGGCGACCAGGGCCACCACGTCCCGCACAGGGTCCAGGTAGAAACCCAAGCTATACGCCACCTCCGCCAGCGGGGAGATTCTCTTGCATGAAGGGAGAGCAAGGGGAGGCTAGGAGCGGGCGTCCAGCGTTCACACTCTCTCACTCACTCACTCCCACATCCGGCCACGCCCCCCCCGATGCGGCCTCTTCTTGATGAGTACGTGACAATAGATGACGAATCCTTATTTTACAGAGAAGGATAGAAAAATACATGTATTTAGTAAGACATACGGTCAACCATTTTGTTTTGACACCCCTTAATCCTTACATTTCCCCCTTTGACATCACCCCTCCCTCTTGCCCTGGGTCCACCTGAACAAGTTCTAGTCAGCCTATATCCAGAGTACTCTCCCTGACCGCGAGTTGTCAGAGGGGTATACACCCATCCCCCTGGACAGTACCAACATCTAAAATTCAGGAAGAGTGGCTTTTCTGACAGATGGGTGATGTCAAGGATCTAAATCTACCTATCTTCACAAAAGTTCCATCTTTTCCGCATCATTTACCTTGGCTTTCTTGCAAAAGCACATAAACAACTTAAAGCATGCATAAAAGAAAAATACGAATAAGAGCACCACTATAATCGTCATTGCTGCCTTCTTAACCCAAGAGAATAACCCTGAGAAACTAAAAGTTCCACCAAACGGATCCCAGTCGCGACCAATATTTCGGGCCTTCTCTTGTAAATTCTTTACTTCCATACGGTGTTGTGCAATGATGTCATAATAATCAGGTACCTCAATGCTGGTGTTATGTATCCAAGTACAGCACTCATAGTCCTCAGTAGTTTCACAGAGTCCTGTCAGTGCTGCACTCATACTTTCAATTGCTAATTCATGTAATTCTAATTGTTGTCTGATGGCTCTGGTCTCCAGATTTAACTTAGTAATGTCATCAGAGTTTTTCTCCAAAACATCATTAATAATTCCTGTATAGTTATTTAGTCTTTTCATTAAGTCTATACCCCATCCTGTCCAGGACGGGAACCAAGCCCATGCCATGTCCTTCTTCAGGAATATTTCTCTTTTACTACGATACCTGAGGGGATATCTAGGATGCATGCTAGCTTCTAATAGGTGATCACCTCGTTCATCACCTACTACTCCCATTACTGGTACTAAACTTGCGAGGTAGCACCATCCCTGAGCTCTTCTAGGTATCCAAGTATAACATTTATCCTCACAACAGATGTATATATTGTTTCCTAGAGCTACTGATCTTGAACTGATATCATTTCTATAACGAGAGGTGTATCCATAGAGGGATAAGTTGGATACTAACCACCTAACATTATTATCCACAATGTTAGTGAGGAAGTCAGATAATGTCTGGTGTGTGCTGGAATTACTGGGATAGAAGCTTCCATTTAATAGGACAATGGACAAATTAAACTTGCTGTCTTGGCATTCTCCATTTCCTCCCGTTGTGTTCCCTAAGCTGAAACACCAATCAGGGAAAAAGGCGAGACCATTTGACTTAAACATTACTGTCTCGCTGGTATTTGTTCTAATTATGTTAATGCTACTGTTAGCAAGATCAGTATAGTTTATAGGAACTGCCATCAGTGGTATACTTGCTGTGCTGGGGTGTAATTTGCTACAAATCCAATATTTCTCATATCCTGACTTCTGGGCATAAGCATATTTAAACTTCAGTAATAACATTTTTTAGAAAATCCTTCATCCTTGTGTATTTTATTCTGTGAGGTAACCAAACTATTAGCCAGAATTACTGAAACAATAAAAAGATACATGTTGTCATTTGCCAACTGGCTCCTTTTTACAATGAGAAGCGTGGATCCAGGTAGGTTTCCCTTCCAATTTCACTGAGGTTGCTGTAATCAATAGCACCTGGAAAGGACCTTCAAACCTTGGTTCCAGTGTCTTTCTGGTATGTTTCTTTACATACACATAGTCTCCTGGTTGTAGATCGTGTGTACCTGTGACAGAATTAGGGTCTGGAAGAGAAGAATACACACTCTTGTGGATTTTAGTCAGACGTTGTTGCAACTGTATTACATACGTAGTTAAACTATCACATTGTAATTGCATACTTTGAGGAAAATATAAACCTAATCTAGGTGCACTTCCAAACAGTATTTCATATGGGGATAACCCTGTTTTTCCTGTTGGGGTGTACCTAATAGAGAACAAAGCTAAAGCTAGGCACTCAGGCCATGGTTTATTTAACTCTTGCATAGCTTTTTGTATTTTCAGCTTGATTGTACCATTTACTCTTTCTACTGATCCTGAACTCTGTGGATGGTAAGGAGTATGAAAACTTTGTTGAACCCCTAACATTGCCATCACATTTTGCATTATTTCTCCCGTGAAATGTGTCCCCCTATCTGATTCTATTGTTTCTGGGAGACCAAACCTAGGTATCAGCTCAGTAATCAGTTTCTTGGCGGTGGCTTTTGCCGTAGCTGATTTCACAGGATAACTTTCGGGCCAGCCTGAAAAATAGGCAGATGCACACGAGAACAAATTCAAAGGGGCCGCTCTTAGGCATTTGTATGTAGTCAATCTGCAGTCTCTGAAAAGGATATTGGGCCCGGACCTGATGTTTACGTGGGGTTTTCACTCTCTGTCCTGGGTTATTAATCAGACAGATTTGGCATGCAGCACAGTAGTTCCTTGCAGTACTACTGAATCCAGGGGCTAGCCATCCTTGGCTTACAATCCTATACATAGAATTGGAGCTGACATGAGTGGGTAAGTGAACAGCCGCTGCCATTGCGGGGTATAGAGAAGCGGGTAGACATATTTTGTCTCCTTCTCTCCATACATTGTCAAGGCCTGGTGCAGCTCCCTCCTTAACCCAACGGTCCTTCTCAATAGCCCCTGCTTGTTCCTGTAGTTCCATTAGCTGCTGCCATGTGGTTTCGGGCATACTCACCTGTACCGTGGCTAAGGTCTCAGGGCTTACTTCCCCTAGAGCTGCCTTCTTTGCAGTTAAATCTGCAAATGCGTTTCCTTTTGCCTCAGTTGTTTTTGCGCTCGTGTGTGCCGCTATCTTCATGATGGCTACTCTTATAACCTTTTGAAGATTGTTCAGGACTCTTTTGATTCCTTCACCATGTTTAACAGGTGTGCCTGCTGCTGTAAGGTAACCTCTAGCTTTCCATATGTGGCCATAATCATGTGCCACACCGTAGGCGTATGCGGAATCAGTGTAAATGTTCCCTTCTTGTCCCTCTAAGTGTTCTAGGGCTTTCTCTAGAGCGGTTAGTTCCGCTTCTTGTGCCGACATGTGTGCTGGTAGTGACTTTGCCTCAATTACCTGTGTGTCCGTTACCACAGCATAACCTGTGTGATATTTACCTTTGTCATCGGCAAATCTACTACCATCTATGTACAGTGTGTGTTCTGCATTTGCAATGGGTATGTCTGTGACATGTGGGAACCCCGTGGTTTCTTGTTCCATAAGTTGAAAACAATCGTGTTCATCAGATGTTATGTCATGAAATGAAAGTGTGTCAGAATCCTGAGTATCTTGTGCTGTATCTACACCATTATCATCATTACTCCCCCCTGTCAAATCTGTCTGTAATGGTAAAAGCTGTGCTAAGTTAAAAGAAGTGCATCGCTGAAAGGTAACATTGGGGGGTAGGAGCAAAGTGCATTGTAGACGCAGCTGCCTTGCCATTGATATGTGTTTTGGTTGGACCTGTGATAAGATGGCGTGTATGTCATGTGTGGTATGTACCACTACAGGATTGTCTAAGACAATTTCTGAGGATTTGTCAATGATAATTGACACTGCTGCGACTGCTCGTACACAGGACGGTGATCCTCTAGAGACAGGATCGAGAGCCGCCGAGAAGTATGCTACCGGCCTTTGTTTGATGTGTTGTTGTGTCAACACCCCTGTTGCGTGTCCCATGATTTCAGCAATGTACAAATGAAATGTTTTGGTATAATCAGGGATCCCGATCGCAGGTGCCGAAATTAGTAACCTTTTTAAGGTGCTAAAAGATTCATGACCTGCTTCTGTGAGTACATAGGGTACTATTTTAAAGCAATCATATAATGGCTGCATCAGAGAACTGGCATGTGGTATCCATTGTCTACAATATGACACCATTCCCAGAAACATACGAAGTTGCTTAAAATTGCGTGGGATATTCATTTGTCTTATGGCCTGGACTCGGTCTTCAGTGAGATGTCGAGTACCCTGGGATATACAGTGGCCCAAAAAGACAACCTTTTTCTGGCATACCTGTAACTTAGTTCTATTCACCTTGCACCCTTTTTCAGCCAGGAATTGTAACAATGAGAGAGTGGCTTTTAAACAAGTATCGTTATCCGGACAACATAACAATAGGTCATCTACATATTGCAACAATACACAAGTGTCAGGCGGTTGCCATTCCCCCTATTTTTACTTTTTAAGGTTTAGTCAGTGGGGCATCGGACAAAAGACCGTCATAACCACTTATGGGTATGGTGTCACGGGACGTCATGTGTGGAGGGACTACTGAATCAGACAACAGACTGCGTGACGCTCCTGTGTCAACCAAACAAGGAATATGTTTACCTTCCACCTTCATCAACATGTGGAGCATTTTGTTCTCTGATTCAGCTAGGACTGGGGCAAGTCATGCGGTTGGATCGTCCCTATCATTGGTACGCCTCTGTCTGTAGTCCCTCGTGTCTCTGTCCGTGTTTCCTTCCTGTTCGTCTTTTATCCTTTTCCTACAGTCTCTTTTTATATGTCCCACCTTGTTGCAGTAATAACAGGTAAGAGGTTTACGGGAGGAATTCCCTCCTTCATTGACCCGGGCAACAGTGTTAACTCCCGGTGTCCTTCTGGGTTTAGTTTCTGCTAAATCAGCCTCTATGCCTTGTGCTTTCTGCAACAATGTTCCTCTGTCCCGTATGGCTCTCCATTCGGGAGTACATACCTTCAGTTTGTCACCTATTTGGGGTACTAGTCCTTCCATAAACTGTCGATTGAAAGCCCTAATGGTGACGGGTAAGGCTAAATCTAGACCTTCGTCAGCAATCATGCTTTCCATGTTGAGGTAAAATTCTGTAACAGTCTGACCTGGGGCCTGTTTTATGGGCGCTGTCGAACCCCTTTCCTGCTGTTTCCCTTGGCAAAATTCTCGTAACTGAGCAATAAACAGGGGTCTAGAGTCTATATGACGGGGGTGTACTCCTGGTGGATCTGCCGCTGGATCCCCTTGTGGTCTATGTGGAGCAATTTCATTCATAAATTGATTAAACATCGTTAGTGTCATTTTATGTCTACATATATCTTCCCCATCTTGCCAAGTTGCTTCATGTGTGTCTAGTAATTGTGTCACGAATCTACAGAATGCGGCAGGTTTTGCTACGGGATCAGGAGCATTCTGTATTAATGCCATAAGAGTGTCAGCCGACCAAGGTGTCCATGTCCTCAGAACGACTTGTCGGGTCACTGTAGGTGGCTGTCCTGCTTGACCCGCATTTGGATTATTTACTTGTATTACCCTAGTCCGACTATGGACTGGAGCTACGGGCTCTGGTCTTTGAGCGCCGCAATGCACACATTCCTGTGCCCAGTCTGGGTTCTGGGTACCGCATACTCGGCATACCCATCCTCTTCCTCTTAAGGAAGGATAAAGTTTTGGTCTTTCATTACCAGAAATGTTAGGTGTGGTAGTGTTATAAGGAGGTGGAATATCTCCCGTATTTACCCTATCGCCGGGAGCAGAAGGAAGACTTTTGTGTCGGACCTTCATATCCCATCCACCCTTTTCCTGACAATACTCCCATCCCTCCTCTTCAGCCCTGTTGGAAACCTTAATTAAACATTGTATTTGTGATACCCATCTGTTCTTCAATATCTCTCCCTGTCTGTCTTTCTTTATTTTCTCCCAACCTTCTACACTTAATCCATTTTCTCCATCCATCCCCAATTTCTTGAGAACCCTATTTGTGCCCTGTGCCTTATCCTTCCCATACAACATTGTAATTATGTCTTTAACAGCATAACATTTCTGAGGTTCCTCCTGGGGTTTACCATGTGTCTGGCCCATTTTGACAGTCCTGCCTAGGTGGCGTTTGGATCACTTACTAAGTGTCTCGTTGCCTTCTCCTCCTAGGGTGCCAAAATACTAAAAACCTCTCCTGGATGAGATTTCTGAAATCGAATTACCTTATATGCTAGCCAACTGACAAATATTATGACCAGACTGACAGCTACAACATATACAAGCATTCCCTTTTGGTGGCCAAACACATATGACTAGGTCTCCGGGCTTTGTGGAGACCTTATTTCCGTCCCATTACCATGGAATCTCTCAGCATTCGTTTCTTATTCCTGCTTTATTGAGGCAGTCAGGACTTATACTTTCAACCTGTTTTTAGGCTCATGAATCAAAAAGCGTATATCAAACTTAAGTGTCGGACCCCCAAAGTACTCTTACGAGTTAAGGGCGCATTCCGTTACCCATTGGGATGATATATGTTTCAATTCACACCATACAAACAGGGCTTATTTCATTCACAACAGACAGATGACAAGTAGACAGACAAGAAACAACGGTAACATAAGCCAAAATATTAAGTTCAAGACCCGCTTACTACAGAGGTTGGTGTTTACCTGAAGAACAATTCAGACAGATCAGGTGGGCACAAATCTAAGAAGCACAGAGTTTATAAGAAAATAAAGCTTTTCTTACCTGCGCAGGATTTGTCTGTGGTTCTTGATGTGCCCGACCATTTCGTTCCGTCCTTATGTTCGTTCGCCTCTTGTAGTTTCTTCAGCGAGTCCCTATTCGCGGCGCCAGAAATGTTAGGTGTGACCTCAACAAGTCACCTATTTGTCAGGTTATGTTACCGTTTCCCAATTGTTAGTTAGAGTTCTTATCCAAGCAAAGAGACACGGAGATATTATTCAGTATTTCTGCTCAGAAGTCCGTCGTTAACTCTGACTGTCTCTGACTGACTGTGGCTCTGAGGCTTCTTTATTACATCTTTTATAGACAGAAAAGGGCAAACATCAGCAAATGTAAAAAAAACAACATTTTCAAAGAAAAGACAATTCTCCGGGTGTTATCAGCTGATAAGACAATCTTCTGGGCGTAGACTGCTTTTTAGGGCTGATGCGGCCTCTTCTTGATGAGTACGTGACAATAGATGACGAATCCTTATTTTACAGAGAAGGATAGAAAAATACATGTATTTAGTAAGACATACGGTCAACCATTTTGTTTTGACACCCCTTAATCCTTACAATATATATTAAAAAGACCAACAATTTTGAAAACAATAATACCCAGATACTCTCTACTCTACTCTCTACTCTAATCTACTCTGCTCTACTCAAAAAAAAAACAAAAAAGGAATTTCTTCATAAATGTATGCCAAAATGTGTACATCTACAAAATTCCAATAAGTGTATATTAATCGGTTTGTATGAAAATTGTAGCATCTACTAACTATGGTGTATATACTGAAATTTTTGTAGTTATGACACTATACTCTATTGGCGGTGGACACTACTTGGGAGGGCCGCTAACTTACTGACGTTGGTAGTTTCACGAATACAGTTATCAGTGATAATAATGTCCACTAACACTGTATTAATGACACTGGTTGGGAAGGGGTTAACATCTAGGGGCAACCAAGGGGGCCACTGTTAACTGTGTGCCTAACAGTGTGTAATGTGTGCTGCTTTTACTTTATTATCTGTCTGTTTTTTCTCCCTGCTTTTCAAGGGGATGAAACAGCAAGATCGCTGTTTCTATGCACACTGGGTTCTGTGCATTTGTAAACACAGAACTCTGTGTGCAATTGGACACAGGCGATCAGCTGTTTTCAGACAAAATCATTGGCTGAAATCTGCTGCCAAACTCATGCTGCATCCAATCACAGGACTGATCAGCAGGGGGCGCTCCCCAAATCCAGAAGAAAGGCCTGATGTACTGGTATGTGATTATGCTGATACCTGCTGCCCGCTCACAGTACATTTACTGTGAGTAGTTGGCATGTGGTTGGGGTATGGAACCCCCAGTCTACAGAATGACTGTAGAAAAAACACACGCTTGTACAAAAGAGCAACTACACTCACTGTTATTCAATTTATTTTGTAGAAAATGCAGGTTGGCTCATGTAGATCTATGTGATGTGGGCTGGTTGTGCATAGAAAATCGCACATGACTGAAACTAACCTGCGCAACAAATGGAGGGGAGGGGGAGAGGTTTAGGAGCTCACAGAATGAGTTTGTATGGATGTGTGTAGATTATTTAGGGTGTAACATGTAACATAGTGCAAATGGGGTCCCCCATACCCATGATAGCATGCAGGGTTCTTCTCCCCTGCAGCCACTGTCACTTTTGAAACTGCCTGCACAGCCACATCATTCATTCACAGAGGTCTGTGCATGAATAAACTACAAATCCCATGTTCCATCACGGTAGTTGTAGTTCTCAATGGAACGCGGTGTAGTGGTGTAGTGATCACCGCACTCGTAATCCATTGACACTTCCTTCAGCTCTCCAAATGAAAGCCCGTACAGAGTTACAGGCAGAGAGCTGGAGGAAGAATCTGCAGGAGCCTGACATTATACTCATGATCCACTGATTGCGGATGAAATACTTTCCATGCTCCTACAAAAAGAAAAAGAAACCAATTCATTCATGCAAAAATATGTGCATTTACTATTATTATTTTAAAGTATTAACATAGCTTTTAACCCCTTTGCGCCAACTCCTCCTGGCCCTTTAAAGGGTTTCAGATGCCGGGAGGTGAGTCAGGGTTTCTGATCATGTGACCACCGTGATTGGCTATCACAGCAGTCACATGATAGGAAAACTTTTGATTAGTAGTATGCATTGGGAGCTTTCCAGTACCCTGCTGCTACTGTGCTGGGAGCAAGCAGGGGGCCCACCCTCAGCACGATAAGTTGTTTTAACAGGGCCACATATATGCAGCCCCTAGGCGTTAAGGGCCCCTCATTGAGCGGCCGCATATATATACTTGCGGCTGGCATCAAGGGGTTGAAGTACAGCAGCTATGCTGGGGAATGTGCAACTAGAACTGTCCATGGTGCTGAAACTGTGTTTTTAGAATGGCACCAAAATTATAAGAACACGTCTTAAAGGGGTTGTAAACCCTCTTATTTTTGACCTTCATGCATCTAGTGCATGAAGGTGAAAAAACACCCGGCGGGGACGCGTTGTATCTCTGCCCAGGGTTCTCGGCTTTTGATTGGATAGATTGATAGCAGCACAGCCATTGGCTCCTGTTGCTGTCAATCAAATCCAATGATGCGAGCAGGTATGGACGCTGAATGCTGGACTTAGGAGCGCATACATGCAAGGTAACCCCCTTGGGAGAGCGCTTCTACCAGGGGGTTATCTGATGTGGGGAGGAGCCACAAGAGCCGCCGGGGGACCCCAAAAGACGAGGTTCGGGGCCACTCTTTGCAAAACGAGCTGAACAATGGAGGTAAGTATGATATGTTTGTTATTTAAAATGCCTGAACCTCTTTCTGAGATGTGTTTACAACTTGAAAACAGGTTTTGTTGCTAGAAAACTAGTTAGAACCCCCAAACATTATATATATATATTTTCAAATACCCTAGAGAATAAAATGGTGGTCGTTGCAATACTTTCTGTCACACCGTATTTACGCAGCGGTCTTACAAGCACACTTTTTCACTTTTTTCTGAAAAACTTTTTTTAATAAAAAAATACAGACAACAGTAAAGTTAGCCCAATTATTTTATATGTTTTATATTGTGAAAGATAATGTTATGCCAAGTAAATTGATACCCAACATGTCACACTTCAAAATTGTGCCTGCTCGTGGAATAGCGTCCAACGTTTACCCTTAAAAATCTCCATAGGCAACGTTTAAAAAAAATTCTAAAGGTTGCATGTTTTGAGTTACAGAGGAGGTCTATGGCTAGAATTATTCCTCTCGTGGTGATACCTCATATGTGTGGTTTAAACACAGTTTTCATATGCGGGTGCTGCTCATGTATGTGTTCGCTTCTGCACATGAGCTCGGTGAGCTTTAAAATGTATTTTTTTTATTATTTATTTTACCTTTTTATTTTTTATTTTTACACTGTTCTTTTTTTTAAAAAAACTGTGTCATTTCTTTCTATTACAAGGAGTGTAAACATCCCTAGCAATAGAAAAAAAAGCATGACAGGACCTCTTGAATATGAGATCTGGGGTCAAAAAGACCTCAGATCTCATATTTACACTAAAATACAAAAAAAAAAAAATGTTTAAAAAAAATAAAATAAAATGTTGCTTTAAGAGCTATGGTGCAGAAGTGATGTTTTGAGGGGAAGATGGCCCCCACCCGTCTCCATACCTAACAGGAGAAAGGACCCGATCGCCTCCGCCGCTGCCGGCAGCTCCGGTAAGCAGCTCCGGTAAGCAGGGGGGCCCCTCCCGCCACTGATAAAAGTGATCTCGCCGATACCACTTTTATCTGAAAGTGGACCGCCAACCGCTGAAGAAGAGGATACTGGGTTATGGTAGCTAGCTGTTGCCATAACAACAATAACCCTCTTCAAAGTACAGACATATAGCCATGAGTGGATGAAAGATGAACAAACTCTGGACAGCCGCACTCCGGATCGGATGAAAAGTGCCTTTATTTCTTCAAAATGAAAAACCTCACATCACACAAATAACAGCAGCAAAGGGAAAAATATAAAACAAAAAACTGACGCGTTTCACGCTAAGACTAGCACTTACTCATAGCTGACGGGCAGTCCTTAAGTGGTTAAAGGATAAGTTCACATGTTGTAACATGTAGCATGTTACACCCATATTTAGAGTGTACCATGTTACAAATGCACCAGCCTCTGCACCCCCCCGGATCCCCTCTTTTGAAAGCGAACAGGGGTTCTTCTCCCCCTGCTTGCTGTAACAATATAAAAAATAAAAAGAACATTCATTCACAGTATTCTGTGAATGGGAAAACGACAGCCTTTGCAGTTGTCAGCTTGTAGTTCTCAATGCACTACCATGGCGCTGTTGATCACTTTAACTAGTTCATTGAGTCTCCCTGTCAGAGTGTAACTGTCTGCTTGTTTCCGAGGTATGGGCAGACAGATACACAGACAGTCTGCAAGACCATGGCATTACACCTACCATCTGCCGATTACAGGTGCAATGCTTTACAGGCTCCTAATGATAAAAAAATTTTATTTTTAACCTGCAACAAAAATTTGCATTTATTTTTTATTTTTTTTAAAGTGGAACTTATCCTTTAAAAGCTCCCAACCCTTCAGCACCAGGGGGTTGGTTTACTAAATGAAAATAGGCTGTTCACTTTGTGAGGGAGTTTTGCCTCAGAAGCCCAGTGCATAAGATGAAGTTTGGCTGACTTCTATCATCCAATACAAACAGAAATGCTGTTTTTTTTTTTTTTTCTTTGCACTTGATTGGGTATTCTTTGCACCTTCACTAAGCTCTGTGGAAAATTCCCTTGCAGAGTGAACAACCTATTTGCCTTTAATAAATCAGCCCCACAGGCTCAGTTCACACCTGATCGATTTGAAGTTAGAAGCTCTTCAATGCTCAACATGAGGATTCTCATTGTATCCCATGGTGTCGCTGCACACCTGAGTGCCATGCCACGTGAAACTTGCTCAAAATCCAAAATGTTTTTGGTCAGTATAGACTTCAATGGGATCACATGAAAAACAGGCATAGTTTGTTTGTTTTTTGGTTTTCCTTCTGCTAGTAACTAATTTTGCATTGGCTAAAACACTCAAGCATTAAAAAAAACCTGTGTACAAAAGTGGGTAAAAAACACTCCAAAAATACTTGAAGAAGTTCAAGTGTGAACCTTATGCCGCGTACACACATCCGGACTTTCTGGCAGACTAGGTCCAACGGACTTTCGGCGGAGTTGCGACGGACTTCCACAAGAACGGACTTGCCCACACGTGAACAGACTAAGTCCATTTGTTTTGAATGTGATGGCGTACCACGGAACTAAATAAGGAGGTTCAATAGCCAGTAGCCAATAGCTTCCCTTGCGTCGTATTTGGTCCGTCGGACCAGCATACAGACAAATGGTTTTCCCGATAGGAATTGAGTCCGTTGGACAGATTTGAAACATGTTCTGTTTCTAGGTCCATCTGATTTTTTTATTGAAAAACTATCAGATTAGCCCACACACAATCGGATTGTCCGACGGACTGATTCCGTCAAACCTAGTCTGCCGGAAAGTCTGGTCGTGTGTACACGGCATAAGGGTCATTTTGATAATGCAGACCACAGGTCAGAGTTTACTTCAGTATCTGCCAGAGCTACAGCACTCTGGCTACTTCTCGGAGGTAGCTCAATACTGCAGAAGCTCTGGCCAGCTGCATAGACTGTTATGGACAGCACTTCAGTCTCTCTAAGACCTGATGTACAATTAACTCATTGAAATCCCTGCAGACAGATGGCTGAGAAACAAAGCAATCTGTACACAAAGCTGGAGTGTGATAGGTCATTTGGCTGCTGGAATCTAAAATCTGAGCTGGGGTGTGCATTTTTCCTTGTTCCATATTTTTATTGAATTTAATCAAATGGGTATAAGTACAGCAAGTCGATTCAGGTATAAGAAGATATGTAGAAACACAGCTCCATTCACTGACACATGCTATGACAAATACAATGCAAAAGAAGACTCGTTAGCCTTAGTATAAAGGTACAAACAATGGTATCAAACCATGTTGGTGGTGCTACCACAAAGATCCTGAATTTAGACCTGGTCCCAGCAAGAGTAAGGCCAATGAGTGCTGTGTATTGGAGCGGTAGAGAGAGAAAAGGAAGGAGAAAAGGAGCACAGAAGGTGCAGAGAGCAGGGGAGAAAAAGGGTGGGTGATGGAAGGAGGCATTTGGGGGGTGAACCCGGTCCAGTTCAGAGACCCTGGCCTTCAAATTTTAGAGTTCAAGGAGGCGTTGGTCGAAGTCCTGTGGAAAAAAATGAGACCCAAGGGTCCCAAACTTTATAGAATTTTGTCATGGTCCCTTGTAATTTAACTGTAAGCTTTTCGTTGACTAGGACTCATTGCATACATAACTTAACTTTGGATATCGATAAAGTATCAGACAACCAAGCCTCAGCTATTGTCTGTTTTGCAGTCATCAAGACATGGGTCATCGTGTGTTGCCGCCGGACGTATGTTAAAGGAGAAGTACAGCCAAAGCTTGTTTGGCTATACAGTACTTCTCCCATGGATCATAGGAGTGCAGTTCGTAATGCACTCCTGTGATGCATTTTCAGTAGACAGCGGGCTAAAGTCCGCTGTTGTCTGACGTCACTAGCCGGTTCAGGCTCGAGAAACATTGTGACCATATGGTTGGGACCAGTCCACATGCGTGGACCACCACATGGCTAAGCCTCTCAGCGAGCCACTGAGAACCTGAGTTAGCCACTCCCACCCTCTCCACATCCCAGCACTTCAGTGAGTGCTGGAGGGGCAGAGCAGACAGTGGTGACTAATGCCGCGTACACACGGTCGAACTGTTTGACGTACTTAGTCTGTCATACAATCCGATGGACAATCCGGCGTACTTTCCACTGAACGGACTTGACCACACACGGATACACAAACAGTCTGACGAAAGCTTGCGCGATGACGTACAGCACGTACGACGGGACTAGAAATAGGAAGTCCAAGACACAGCAAAGCCCTGTAAATCCTTTCTGGGCATGCGCCATTCTTAGTCCGTCGGACTAGCATACTGACGACCGTATTGTCTGCTGAAACCGAAGTACGATGGACAGATTTTTGTAAAAACCAAAATTCTTAGTACTCCGGACTGCACGCTGAAAAAGTCCGCTGAAGCCCACACACGAGCGGATTGTCCGCTGAAATGTGTTTCAACGGACTAAGTACATCAAACAGTTTGACCGTGTGTACGCGGCATGACAGTCACCAGCTCTCTGCTCAGGCAGCTCTGAGAACTGAGCGATCAGCAATGTTTGATCTCTCGGTTCTCAGCCTTAGAGCTGATGGGGGACAGATGCTGCATTTTCCTCAGAAAGTATGATTCAAAATTTTAAAAAATTCTCATGCTTTTTTAAGCAGAGCGTCTTGCGGAAGCATAGGAATTGGTTTCTGCAATAATTTCTGCAAGATATCATAGACAGAAATCCAAAACATTTGTGCCATTGGGCAGGTCCACCATATATGTAAATATGACTTTATATTTGGCCAGCCATGAAAACAGGTCAGAGGATTGGTCGGAAAGACACAGGCTAGTTTGAGTGGCACCAAGTGCCAGACGCAGAGATGGTAGAAAATGTAAGCAAGAGTCGTGTATAGTCGTGAAATTAAGCCCAGAGAATGTGAATCCTTTAGGGGGTTTGCATTTATAATTCCCTCCTTCCCCCAGCCTGCATGCCATGCTTCATTAGTGGTGATGAAAGCATTGATTCCAGTACAGATGGGCCCAGGCATCTTAGCAGCCAAAGCTGCAAAAGGAGTTGTTCGGATTGACTGACTTTCATGCTACCAGTATGTGAGGGGTAAGCTGGTGGCCACTTCATCATTGTGACCTGGTTTTGAGGATACTTGGCCCATTTAACATGAATGGGGGCTGAAGGGAAAACTTAGACCAGGGGTGTCCAACCTTTTTAAGAGCGAGGGCCACTTAAGCAACTTGGTAACCAGTCGCGGGCCACAATGAGCGGTTCGGGCGGATGACAGGTCATGGCTACATTATAGGCCCTCCAATCCGATCCACCCAGGTGGAAGGGGGCGAACTCCCTTCTATTTTTTTAAATCAGATTTTTAGGACCGGATTGGAGGCAGGCGGGAGTAAACGGACAAAAGTCTGTTTACATCTGCCGCTCTGTAGAGGTGAATTGAGGGTCCGATTGCAAAGGGCCGATCGAGTGAAAGGGCCTAAACTGCTTTCACTCTGATGATTACCCACACCGCGGGTCCAGGGTAGTGCTATGGGTTAACTGAACTTTTCCATAGACTCTGCCTGTGGCAAAAGCCAGCGCTGTACAGGAAGTACCAGCTTCATTCACAACACCGATGCTGTGGTATGACGGGTCAGCAACCTGCGAACTGGGCTTGCTAACCTGCCACTCTAGAGCAGGAGGTCACGGGCCACATCAAAGGGCTCCACGGGCCACATGTGGCCTCCGGGCCACTGGTTGGCCACCCCTGACTTAGACCTTCATAAAACACTACTTTAAAGTGTGAACTGTACATAGCAAGTAGGAAAAGGTTAAGTGTCAGTATGATTTCTGCTCTATGTGTCTTATTAGGGAGATTTACCTTCATGTAATTCAGAGAAGCAACAAGAAGTGAGAAAAAAATCTCTAAAAAAAAAAAAAATACATTTCCCCCTTAGACAATTATCACTGGAACAAGCGTTCCTATTGAAAGTTTTCCTTGTGATTCCGGTCATGGGTCTTTGGCCTATTATCCTCCTTATTTCATGTCCATTTCCACAAGGACCCCAAATTTTCATTACTCCATTGCCTGCTCCCGGGCCTTTTCTCCCACCAACAGAAACTAGACACATTCTTATTTATCGCTGCCAAGCGAACAATAGCGAGGGCTTGAAAAAAAACTTCTGTCTCATTTACAGAGGTAAAGAATACCTTGACGACCCTTATGATCCACAAAAAATGTCCAACATCCTCCACGACTCCCATGCAAAATTTCTTAAGGTATGGGCCCCGTGGTGGTCCTTTGCACTCCCTAATCTAAATTAGACTAGTCAAGGTCTCTAGATTCAATTTGACCCTGCCTCCAGCCTGGGGAACCCACCTTTCTCTTCCCCACTTTCTCTCTGTCTCTGGGCCTCTTGCTCGTCACTCTTTTCTACACCTATCACTCCCCTCCCCCCCTCTTTCCCCCTTTTTACCTGTTTTTGTTTTTTGTGTATTTTTTATTGTTTTTCTTTTTCCTGTTCTGCGGACAACCCCACACACCCTTGTCTGCCTTAGCCCTTGGGACTCAAGACTCGGGCATAACGCACTGGCCCCTGGCTCCAGCTCGTGGGTTGGTGTCAGTCTATAATCTATACCCTCATAATATATGTTTTATTATGAACTTTTAAGTGAACCTCTTTCTTATGTTTTATGTTCATATCCCCTGTGTGGGAATTTGTTACCTGGTTTTCCCTTTTTCATATTTCAATAAAAACATTGTACTGGAAAGTTTTTCTTGCTCTGCTGATGGCTTCCAAATTTTGAATTTCCGGCCGTGTCCTGTATTGGTAAAAGTGGTCAACAGAACAAATAGGAAAACTTAATTTACCTAGCAGGGACAAGGAAAGCAATTAATACTTGACAGGAGTGCTAATCCTTCCCAACTCTGTCCAAAACTAAAAACAAAGCTTTGGCTACACATACACTGTAATGTTCTAAACTTAACTACTGTATCTAGTGATGTCTAATGCTGGGTCTTTTTTTATGCCAGACTGAAATCCCTAATATAGGAACAAACGTCCCTGGCCAAGAAAAGGAGATCCTCAGCAAGCCATGGATTTAAGTGCTGAGAGAAGTTAGGGAAAAGCATTCATTTTTTTCTTTTACTTTTATTAGAACCCATGCTATGCTATAAACAGTGTAGGACATGCTATTTCTTACCTTTTTAAAAGGGGGGATTAAAAAAAATGATTTACCTATTCATTGTCTGGCCATGAGAGAGCCTGAATTCCTTCTTTTCCACTCTTTCTTCCTTCCTTAGGCCGCTCTAAGCCTTTCTCTCTTCCTTGCTCTCTCTTTTCCTTTTAATCATACAACTTATCTGTTTTATGATTTTATCACATAATGCAAATATCAGTCATGGATGCCTTCTCTCCCTACAATCTTACTCTGCAATGTTTCCACCTGTTTACTTGGACTCCGTTATCATTGTTCCCTCAAACAGTGTTATTTGGGTATAACCCACTGTTGTATTACTACTTTTGATGGAAACAAATAATAAATAATACATATTTACCTCTAAAAGGGGGGATTAAATGAAGATCTTAATGGGTTGGAGTGAATTTTAATACTTTTCATTTTAAGTTTTCGATTTAATTTGAATACTTTTTAAATAGTTTAACTAATATTTAAAATTGTGTGTGTATATATAAAACGAGATTAAATATATATATATATATATATATATATATATATATATATATATATATATATATATATATACATATACATATATATAAAATGTTATGTTTAATCTCATTTTATATATATATACGTGAAATCTATAGTGTAAAAAGTAATCCAATATAGATTATATATAAAACATGAGTCAAAAAAATACAACATATAAGAAATTCTAATATTCGATCTCAAAGGTCCTTATACGAAAAGAAATCCTGGTTATGATTTAAGTTCCCAAATTATAGAGAACCGGGAAATCAGTCCTTCTCAAAAAGTTTGATGAGACCTTCCTGGTTTTGCCAGCATCACTTCCAAACTGGAAAAAAGTTGGACTCTTACCGCAATGGATGGACTCCAGACCAACGGAGTCATTAGCGCTGGCAGACAAACCCTCTGCAGGGATCACAGGTGCGTACTTCACTCTCGCAAGCCGCTGAGGGTGTGAGCACGTACGGATCTTCCAAAGGTTATCGAGGCAGGCTGAAAGATTCCGGAACTAGCCGATCGTCCTGCTTTCCTCTCAGACAACACGGAGCAAATGGGCAGGGTGGCCGTCCAATCACTGTTAGTTTCCGGAGTTTTGCAGAGCTCTCCGATAGGCTATCATGTACGAAGGTTCCTCAATGATCAAACCTGTAGTGAAACATAAGACGCTCGGGCCGCCCGGCCACGAGCGAAGGGAAGGGGAAACAAAAGTGGACTCCAATCGTGAACGTACCGTTAAACAATTCGAAAAAATTATTAAATTAAAAACTATATACAGCAGACCAGAGGTATGACTCAAAATGGCCAGGTTACAACAAATAAAAAATAAATAAATAAAAACCAGTTAAATTAAGAACAAATATACACCCATGCTGGGGGATATTCTAAACCTGGTGGTATCAGCATAAACAGCCCAACATGTTTCGTAATACCTTACGCCCTCCTGGGGCACAGGTCATATGCTGATCCATCACTTAAATAACATTAGGGCCAAACCAAGCCTCAGTTCCATTCGGATAACATTAGGGCCGACATTGAGGCTGAACCAAGCCTCAGTTCCGTTCGGCTGCCATTTTCTCGGAGACAAAGAATTGAATCTAATAACCTATGGGTTGGACCCAGCCTTATCCGCATCTTGCCACCATTTTCCTGGAGACCAAATGTGATCTGGGTCTGCAGCCAGGTCCCACCTCAACTCAAGCGCCATTTTTTTGTGGACTGAACCTACATCGGGAAATGTGTGACTGAAAACATTCAAACGTCCCACAGTACCAGATCCCAGTTCAAATACATCCCCTGAATACCAGGCCTCCGGATCAGACAGATCCCTCCTCTACGGCATATATATATTACCCTAAAAAGGGTCGATCCGTGTCACAGGAGGCCTGCTAACATGCTATATTAAATTTAACTAGAGGGAAATAGTCTATCTTCATCTAATTAATTGAGAGGAAGAAACGTATTCTTAACCCCCTCAAGTAAAAAATGCGTACTGTATTTATGCTGATAACACGATTGCAGGTTTAAACTGAATATCCCCCCTAAAAAGGGGGGGGGGAATTCATGTTTAAATCCCCCAAAAATTATACATTATTACAAGATTCCAAAGATGAAATCAATTACAGAGACAAATAAAAATTAATATTAATATTGTGTTTACAACCTCTTCGAACCAGTAGTCAGACTAGTTCGTACTCATCACTACTACCACACCTCTGTGCTGACTAGAAATTAAAATCAAAAATTTAAGATTCAAACTAATTTTTTTGAAGGGGTTATGCGACTATAATTTTCTAGATAGTAAAACAATTTTGTGTTTTGTGCATTTTGTGTACCTCTCATGCATTATCTATGAAAGCATTAATCTCTATATCTACGTTAAGTCCAGAGGGTTTAAGGCTTTTAATTCTATATATCCAACTAATTTCGAGTTTCAAAATCGCCCTCTTTTTAGGGCCTCCTCTCCAGGGCAACCGTAATTTATCAATTCCCAAAAGGGAAGTTCCCCGGGGATTGCGATCATGTACCTCCAAATAGTGTTTTGAAACTGGATGTCCTTTAAACCCCCTTCTAATATTTCCCAGATGTTCACCCAATCTCACTTGAAGAGGGCGCAAAGTCCGGCCCACTTAGTGGAGCCCACAGGGACAGGTTTGGAAGGTACACCACCCCCTCTGTGGAACAAGTTATAAAGGATTTAATGGGGAACATTTGTTTGGTATTTCCTGAACAAAATTCTGTTGTTTTCTTTTTCTTAATATTATTGATAGAGCATACACTACACTTATTACACCTGAAAAACCCTATTAAGTTCTGAACAAACATGGGTTTAATTGTCGGGGGGTCACACACATTGGGTGCAATTCTATGCTTAATTGATGGTACTCCCCTAAAAACCACCTGTGGTTTCTCAGGAAGGGATGAACCCAAAACCTGGTCATTTTTAATTATGTGCCAATGTTTCTGTATAATCCTATTAACTGAAAAATGTTGTTGAGAGAATCCGGTGACAAATGGACATTGAAAATTGTTATTCATATTACCATTCCTTTCAATTTCAGTTTTTTCTTTAAGCAGAAGGTTACGATCAATCTCACGTACTTCCCCAAGTTTTTCCTACAGATTCTTTTCATCGTAACCCCTTGCTACCAATCTCTTCACAAGAACACCAGCCTGCACATCAAAATCCCCCTCCTGTGAACAATTGCGCCTCATTCTAATAAACTGGCTTTTCGGAACCGATTCCAACCACGCCTTATGATGGCAACTGTCCCGTGGGATGAATGCATTACGGTCGGTGCCCTTAAAGAAAGTAGATGTCATTAGGGTATCCCCCTCACTCCAGATCTTAAGGTCTAAGAAATTAATGGTGTGTTGACTCGCCTCGTATTTAAATTCAATTCCTCTATCATTCTTATTAAGTTCCGTCATAAATCCCTTCAGGGACTCAAAGGAACCATTCCACAGGAGGAGGACGTCATCTATATACCTGGCCCAAAGGACCAGTTCTGGTCTTTTATCCAAATAGATGACGTCCTCCTCCCATTTCCCCATGAAGAGATTCGCCAAACTGGGGGCAAATTTATTCCCCATGGCTACTCCTCTCTTCTGGAGAAAACCCCCCCTGCATACCAGAAGAAATTGTGCGTAGTGACATACTCTAAGAGTTCCATGATAAATCCCTTCTGTCTATCCGCCAAACCTGAACTCTTATCCAAAAAATATTTTACTGACAAAAGACCCCAATGATGTGGAATAACCATGTATAAGGATGTCACGTCAGCTGTAACCATCCAATAACCTTCCTGATATTGGCAATCCCTCAGGATGTTAATAGTATGGAGAGTATCCTTAATATAGGCCGGTAAAAGTTTAACAAGTGGTTGTAGGTACCCGTCAATGTATTTCCCTGCTCTTGATGTTAGCGAATCGATCCCGCTAATAATAGGTCGACCCGGCGGGTGAACAGCGTCTTTGTGTATCTTAGGCAGGTAATACATGACGGGTATCTTAGAGGAGACGGGAACTAAAAAGGACTTCTCCTTTTTATTCAAAATACCTGTCTCAAAACCATATTTAACAATATCTGAATTTAAATCTTGGATCCCCTGATAGTGGTGTGTATGTATCACTATCTCCGACTATTTTATTGAGTTCAGCCAAATAATCCCCTTTATCCAAAATTACTATACCCCCCCCCCCCCTTTATCTGCGGGCCTGATGACTAAATCTTTCTGATTACAAAGTTGGTCAAATCCTAATTGTAATTCCTTTATCATCCTTGCCTCCTTAATTTTAAGACATTCAAGGTCTCTAAGGACAACATCCCTAAAGACCCTGATTGATGCAGACAAACCACTCGGGGGGGGGGGGGTTAAAAAGAGATGCATTATTTAAACCAGAGTGTTTAATGTCTGTTTTGCTAGCCACACTCCTATCTTGTGTATTAGACAACATATACCTTTTAACATTTAATTTCCTAGTATATTTATGTATGTCCATATACGTCTCAAATTTATTAAGGGCCTTAGGAGGGGCGAACTTCAGCCCCTTGTCTAAAATGGAAATCTCAGATTCAGTTAGAATGACACTACTGAGGTTGAAAATTCCCTCCCCCCTTATTCCCTTTTTCGTTTTGCTTTTTGATCTCCGTCCACCTCTTTCCTCTCTGGGTGCTGGCGGTCTTTCCAAATGTTGTTCCACCCTGGGAAAACCCCACTGTCCTGACTGTTGCTCTTCCCACCGGGGGTACTGGGGTGGTCCCCACTCAAACTCCCTCCTTTGAGGGTAGGGGGGTTGATACCATGGAGGCCTCTCTCTTCCACCTCCTCTCATCCCCCCGTGTTCTCCTGACTGATCCATTCTGTTTTCAAAATACCCATCTTGATCATTCATACCCTGAAATCTATTCTGAATGGGGACATTATATTTCAAATATCTCTCATCTCTATAGGGATTCCCTGGGTTCCCATATGGTCCATAATCATTCCCGTACATCCCTTTCGAAAATGGAGTGTATGGATAATTATTCCCTTGTCGTGTATCGTTAAAAGACTTCCAATTTTTGGGTTTCCAATAGAGAGATTTTTTTCCAGGATTTTTAGGAGGATATCCTGGAGTTTTTGGTCTCAATTGAGGTGGTTTGTAATATCTTTCTGGAGATCTGTAGGACACTCTCCTATTATTACCCTGTTGTTGGGACTGGTCTTGTGGGGGCCTATACTGATTATTATCTGCTTTTTTAGGCTGGCTAGTGTTATCATGACTCGAACCAGACGGAGAGGGTTCAGACACTTCTGAACAGATCATAGGTTCCACTTCGTTATTGGCAATTTTACTCTGCCATTCAAAAACTAAACCACTCTTATAGTCTCCTACATCTCTGTTATATTTTTTCCTTTTTTTATTCTTTTGTTCAACCTCCTCCTTCTCTAATAATTTTTTAAGACTAACAGATCTTTCTTTATATTCTTCACTTCCGATATGGGGCGAAAGTTTATCCTTAATCAGTTTCATTTCCATGTCCAAATGACTAAGTTTATTATTTTTCCTCTGTGTTAAAAAAACGAGGAATTGGACTCCGGCTACATTGAAATATTTAAACCAGTCTTCAAGATCTACCTCGCCTTTTTGGGGGCCAACATCCCACCTCAAGCTACATGGGACCATAGATTCAGCCACATATTGCTCTAAAAATGCTATATCCCATTGTGTGTGTATTTCAGAAATCATTCGATTTTTTAAATCTCATAAATAAACCTCCAAGGTCACCCTCTGGTTCCCTATTTTCAAATACTCCATCTTTTTTAATAACCCTTGCAGATCTGTATTCAAAGACATCCATAATAACCAAATACCATGAACGTCTCCCAAATACTTAAAAGAGGTTAATTAATCCCTATTACCAATTAAGTGTCTCTGAAGTTGTTATAGCTACAACTCAATATTGAACCCTATGGACTTAGACTGGGATGTCATTAAAGTTCATGTATGTGTAAAGGCAGACGTTGCAATACTTTTGACAATATAGGGTATATAGAGTATACACTATATATATATATATATATATATATATATATATATATATATATATATATATATATATATATATATATATATATATATATATATATATATATATATATATAAGTCACTAAAAACAAGTGATGAATGTGCTGCATGCCAATCAAATAACAATATAATACACTAAAACATAAGGAAAAAACACAACATTCTTCTGAAAGCACCTCTTAAAGCACCTTAACTATGCCTCTCCCGCTGTTGACTCCAAAGCATTTTGTTAAAAATGTTACAAAAGATGTAGGTAAAGTGAAATCAGTCAGTCTCACTCATCACAAGAGTGAATTGAGCTCTTTTTTTCCCCCATACACCATATATATATATATATATATATATATATATATATATATATATATATATATATATATATATATATGAAGGAGGACATGTGAATTGTAACTTATTTATAGGGTGGTAAGCAGGCAGTCTGTTGCCTACAGACATGAATACAAATTACCACTGGCTGTGTCCACAAATAAACCTGCAAAGGTCTAGTTTACCCTGCTATGGAGCCACTTTGTCATATGCTGCTCACATGCTTTGAATCACAATAACAATTATCTTCCACATCTTTCATCAAGAAACCAGATAGCGAACTTAGATACAGAAAGTACATTTGGGTTTCTTGTGTTTTCAGTTGCTGTCACTTATACCATTTTACATACTTTGTTATCTGGACAATTTTTTGCTCTACTTGGCACAGCAGGAAGTTTTAATTCATCAATGCGCATGTTACATTGAAAAGTGAATCAAGATTTTTAATATGCAAAGGAAAACTGGGGTTAAAGTCAAGGTGAATGAAATGTGTTAAAGCTAACCTATGCTTTGCCTATGCATAGTGGTAGCCCCACAGTAATCCATTCACTCCCTACATCTCTATGTGGCTGCCAGGAGCAAGAAACAATACCTATTACATCTGGGTAGGTTTCTGTAGGTGACTCTTCCCTCTCTTTCTTTAATGTGACTACATTGGTACTTGACGATTGGCTGCTCGGGCACCCAGTAGAAAGGGGCTCTAGAGGAGTCTTCAATCCTGTGTAAACTCCAAGCTGGGCTCCTGAACCAGAGCTGCAGGGGAATGTATGTAAGTACAGTTGGAGAGGCTACATTAAAGTATTTATTACAGGTGCATATATAGCACCAATAATTTACACAGTTCTTTACTTATATAATGTAGATTCACATGAGTCCCTGCCCTTAAAGATCTTACAATCTAAGGTCCCTAAAGCTGGTCATAGACAGTTCAAATATTGGCTAGTTCAGCAGGAACCAGCTGAGATTCGAACCATCTATGGACAGGCTGAATGTGCCCAAGTTGATTGATGGACTTGTGTACAACCAGTCTGCCGGATGTTACATGCAATTATTGCTAGCGGCTGTTATAGCCAGCAATAATCACTGTGTTTTCCCAGTGGAGATGGCTTCCCCTACCGGGAGAGCACAATAGCTCCACGAGAGCTAATCTGTCAACACTAATTGTGTTGATGGGGGAATCTAGCAAATGTTTGAGGAAACCCACACAAGCACATACACACTACAGGCAGGTAGGATCATGATTGGGATTCAAACCAACAACCTCAGTTGTTTTGGCTGCATTGCATAGCATAGGTTCATTGAGATGTTTACTCATTAACAACATTTCCCAAACTACTCCAATGAGTATCCTAACTTGTAAGATTTACATATGGATCAAGGTTTGCATGTGGAGTTTTTGTTTTAAATTTTTGTAATGTATTGCTATCTGAGTGACTAGTTTGGCTGGACACCCCCATTAACATGCTGCTAACTGCAAAACTTGCAAATCAAAAAATTCATACAGTGGCAAGAACACACCATAATTCACAACCTGTGATCTACTAAAACAATTCAGATGACTCAAACTAAAATGGCATTTTAGTCAAAAGAATATGACCAAAACTAAATTGAAATTTGATGTAAATATTAACACTGGTTCTACTAAGTAAAAAGAAGGAATAACAGTGGACTGAAAGATTTGACATGCAAAATTAATTTTTAGATCAGTTCAGTAAAATCCAAAATTAGTCCAAAGGTAGATGCCACATGTTTACTCACAGAGTGGGTTCCTCCATGTGTAGTTTTACTGATGGTCAACGGAACCAGCACACAGTCCCACTACTGGCCATGGTCTGTTGTAAGGTAAGGTAATGTAAGGTGAAAGAGGCAGGAGGTTCAGGCTCCCAGCATGCAGTGGTGCTCTAAAGTCAAGAGCAGAGTTTCCCAGGGTGTGATGGCACAGGGGAAAATACTGGAAAAAAAAAGTATATAAACAAGGTTCAAGGTTTATCACTCAGTAGCAAAGATGAAGGCTAGAGAGCCAACTGTTATCAGTGACCTCTGACACATAGGGGCCACTAAAGCTTGATGTCACTGACATCCCAGTAAGGAAAGCACATGGGGGAGCAGTCAGAATATAACAAGAGGGAGGTTTTATGTCATCTTATGAATAACTACGACTATGTCACGTACCTAGTTGTTGAGCCTGGAATGCAGGGATCGGCCCCTCGTATCCCCCTGGCTAATGAACCCCTGGAGATGGGAAACAGGTATTCAAAAGTTCAGGGGGCACAAGTGCCTGGCAGATGGAGACTGGTCCAGATGAGCAGCTGGGCACCGACAGCGAGTAGGTAGAGCTGGTAGGACTGATCTGTAGCGGGCAGGCACCCGTGGATGGACTGCTGGGCAGGTGGTCGTCAGGAGGCACCAGGAACCCAATGGGTAAGCAGAAACTAGAGTATCGGGTACAGGCCGGGTCAGCAGGAATCGGTCAGCGAGGTACAAGGGATGAGGCAGAGACGTGGTCAGACAAGCAGAGGTCGTAGGCAGGCAGCAATGGATCGGAGTCAAGGAACAGGCCGGATATCAGGAAACCAGAGTAACGGGTACAGATTCAGACAACAAGATCACGGACACGCTGTAGACTGGACAGCACGGGTGGAAGGGAGCCAGTGACTAAAGAAGGCCTTAGGGCGCCAAACAGACGTACGACGGGTCAGCGCGTCCTCGCAAGGGAACGTGCTCCCGTTCGTGACCCGCGTGCGCATTCGTTCGGGTTGACGCGAGTGCGTTCGTTGGCTTTAGCGCGCGTCAAAGGGAAACGACGGCCTCTCCACGACGGGACTCTACGGGTAAGTCTCTTGCATACGACCGGGGTGCCCGAGCGGTCGTGACAGACTAGACATTCGGGAGGCGATCCTGCTTCCTCCTGAATGCCTTTCTCTGTCTTTTTTTAATGAAATCCAAATAGGGATTTTTTTATTGAAATACTGCACCACAGCCATGAGCCAAATGGCTTGATCGTGGTTGCAGGGTGGTCCCTTTAACATCAATAGATGAGTTTGACAGGTGATGCCATCTTTCAGCCTCTGAAAGCTGAGTTAAATTTGTTGCGACCAAAATAGTGTGTACTCCACTGTCCTGCCGCAACAGTGTATTTAAATGGATGGTCAGGAGTAAAAACATGGTTTAGTCGCCTGTCTTTACTGGCTTTTTGCCAACCAAGAGAAAAGCCTTTAAATTAATTACACTTAAAGTATAGCATTCTTAAAAATAGTTTACATTGTCATATATCAACATGAATATAATCTTTACCTCATTTCTCTATATATGCCACATTGCTAATTAAAAAAGCGTGTCCTTGGAGACGAAACGCATCGGAAGGACTCCACTGCTGCCATTTGATTTTATAAGCACTGTTTTTATCTGCTAAATGTAAGTTTTTTAACGTCATGAAAACTGACATATATTCAAATGGAATTACGCTATTGGAATCTCTTCACCTTGAGGATAATTGGGTGTTCCTGTCGCAATAGTTCAAGGGTTCCAGTGTCTCTTCTCATTGTATTAAATGACACAAGCCAGCCTGACCTTAAAGGGGTTGTAAAGGTAAATGTTTTTTCACCTTAATGCATTCTATACAGGGCCTATATATAGCCGCCGGCTGTATCATGGGAGCGCGCCCGCAGGTGCTTCTCACCAATGCGAGGGAGCTCGCATGAACGTGAGAAGCACCTGTGGGAGGAAGCAGAGACAGCCGCCGAGGGACCCCAGAAGAGCAGGTTCGGGGCCACTCTGTGCAAAACGAGCTGCACAGTGGAGGTAAGTATGACATGTTTGTTATTTAAAAAAAATAAAAAATGTTGCTTTACAATCCCTTTAATGTATGTTCTTGGGGGTTCAAACGTTCCGGGAAGCCTTCTAACTTTCGGTGGTGGTACCCCTCACTTCAAGTTATACATCCTGGTTCACTGCTTGGACATTCACATGAAGTTTCACATTATATTTTGCACAAGTGTCACTCTGATTTTTTTTTTACATTTACTATCGGTCACATTTATATAATTTTGCACGTCTTTTCTTTTTATGTATTAGTTGAATTGGGCTTAGTACCTGATATTTAATACACGTGTCACGATATGTATTTCTAGCGCGCTGCACTATTTGTTCGCTTTTGTTTTGCTATTTATTCAATTTGCTGTGCTAGCTGCTGTACACCAAGGGTAGCACGGTATTATTTGTTACATTATCTCTATATATGTAGACAAACAAAATGTACTCATAAGAGGTATGAGTTCCCTGTAAAAAAGCGAGTTGTGACATTTTGTTAAAATGGAAATATGCTGCCTGTCTTTCAGGAATAGTTCATATTTACAGCCTCATAATATTCATCTTATGATCCATTTTGTTTCTATTTTTGACCCATAGCTTAGGATAACAGCTGTCTCCTACAGTCTGTCATTACATGTTTTTTGTAAATGGCTTTACCTCCAATGACAAAAACAATTGCTGTCAAGTGACCTGCATGAAGGTTACTCAACTGCTACATGATGCTTTAAATCATCACAATTCCACAATGGATCATATCTTTCCATAGCGAATATCACAAAGGGAAGAACGTCAGGAGAGATGCCAAATACAATACTTTCCAAAGGCAGCTGCGGTATCATATCTAACACAATGACAACCACACTCAGATAGCAAAGTGACAGGCTTGCCTTCTGCTGTGCTTTATAAATATATAAACACATATAATTTTACAAATTTGCCCTCATTCAGACAAGCACCGGCATCCATACTGTGTGCAGGCAGCCTGTGGAGGTAGATACAGATGCAGCGCCTGTACGGACCAGGCCTAAAGTCAAAAGTTGAGAGCCATGCAATAGCGGGTGCACAACCCTAAACACACACTGTGTTTGGGGCCATGCACCCCTTCCTGCATGTCTGTCAGATTTTGACATGCGTCTGTGTTCGTGCATCTGCTCTGTCTGCATATACTTCCTTTAGGCGGCTTGCACGCAGCATGGGGTCGATGCAGATGCCAAAACAGAAACCTCCTGCATGCAGTACAGCAGGGGGTCTGGTACGTCCCCATTCAATGTTTCAGGTCCGAATTAGGTCCAAATATTTGCCCAAATTTGGACCTGAAACTGAGCCAAAGATGCACAGGACCCTTCTGCTTTGCGCTCCGCGGTCACCCTGGAGATGTGTGAACCAGCTCCATTGAGAGCCGGTCACAGTCTCCTGTCATGAAAATTGGAATGCAGGGAAACCAGTGTGCATCCAGCCTAAAATAAACATAAAAGTACATTTAAACACATTTATTATAGTTACTAACAAAGAATGCTTGTAGGGTATTGTCTAATCGATCTGTCAGGATAAATAAAATTTATTTTTTGAAGATTATCGTGTAGAGTGAAATCATTATTTTGCAAACAAGTTAGGTCTTAAAGTATAAATTCAAATCAAATATATGTCTATCAGGGCAACAAATATTAATAAGATTACTGAGTAGTGTGGTGTAACCCCACTACTATGAAACTATTGTGAAAATGTATACAGTTTGCTGCAGTCAAATATGATTTCACATAAAGTGGAAACCGGTGCAAAACTGAAAAAAACGTGTTGACTGCGCTAACCCCTATATTATATATCTTGGAAACAAAATTTTTTATATATATATATATATATATATATATGTGTGTGTGAATGGACGCACTAGTGATACTAAATCAATACAATACATTTTTTTACATTACATGCAATACACCCGTGTGTAACTCATACATCCAATATCATCATTTGTGTGAAATTTAAATAACACAAAGTGAATAAAGCAAAACAAATAACTGTTCAGTGTTTCTGTTGGTTTAGATAAGCCAGCATTTAGTGACTCCCACTTCCAGATTCTCTGCTGTGTATTAAACGACTCCAATCTTCCTATGTCTCGTATCCGTGATTCTGTGTATTTTATATCCACCAGTTTTGTGACGATATCACCCCCACCGTAAGGATTGGCCACTCACCAGATATCAATATAGAAAACGCCTTTGATTCATTGATAGGGATAACTACTCCACTCTATGCTGCTCCCAGTTTACAGGTTTAAACAGTATTCACCCTCATAAAAAATGGTCAATAACCATTGTGCAGTATGTCTGTGCATTCATTATAAAAAAGGTAAAAAACAGGCTATGTCACTAACATTTTTTGGTGCCCTTGAGTCAGCACCAAACTTATCCAGCGGTTTGAATGGGTTTGGATGGGTGCGGGTATCGCCGTGTCTCTCCTATCCCGGCGTGCGTCCCAAGCCTCGTTATAGTTTACCCGGAAGTGATGTGATGTATTTTCTATGCATTTCGCAAAATACAATTGCGTCATCAGGAAACCTTAGATTTAAACAGAGTGTTTTTTCAATATACGTAAATTCCCCATCTCCACTTCTCCTCAATTTAGGAATGTGATCAATAGCCCTATACCTGATTTAACCCAGGAAACAATGTGACTTATTTCCACAGAATGTCTTACCAATTCTAATACCACCTGTTTATCTCTAATATCATACTTATGTCTTGCAATACAGTTCTGAAATTTTTGTGTGGTCTCCTCAATGTAACAGAGATCACCTGAACACCTAATAATAAATATCATATTTGTATACTGACATGTTATATAATGTTTGATTGCAATCACAATAAAACGTGGATGTAGCACCCTGGAGTTTAGGCAGGGTTGCTCCTCACAAATTTACTTGCTAGGAGTAGTTATCCTGGTTGATTGGTAGAGATCCATTGATTTCTCCCTAAGTTTGGCCTTGTTGCACATTTCTCTTCTACCACTAGGTGGCCGGGTACTTGGTGGTACTAAATACGAGAAGGACAACACAAGCTCAGGTTATGGGTATATGGGGTATCTCAGCCAATGGGCAGTGATTTTCTTGGATCCCTTGGGCTGCTGGGAGAGCCTATATATTTGGGTGGGATCCAGTGATTTATGTTCTGTGCCTCAGGTTGGTTCTCTGGGTGGACGTGTGTTGTATTGCCTGGGCTGCCAGGCTGGAGATGGTGCCTGTTCCGGGCACATCTGGCTGCTAGGCTGTCTGAGGGCCTATCCAGAAGCAAGAGAGCAGTGTATGGTTGGGACTGCAGCTTGCAGTCCAACCAAAAGCAACGATTTTGCAGGCCGGAGAACCTGTCGTGGTCGGAGGCAGAGGGGAAGCTGTCGCTAGTAAGGGACTATCTGCCTAATTACCAGGAACCACAATGAGCAACTGAAGCAAGTACTGGAGCAGCATTCTCAACCAACCGGGTACAGTGAAGAAATGGGAAACTTCAGGCGGTGATCAAGCCAGGGACCCAGCCAGCGGAGGTGATGCTTGCAGAGCAGCCTTGTGAGTCAAGCCAGGGCCCGAGCAGGCCAGCGGAGGTGAACCTTGAGAGGTATCTAGAGTGCCAAGCTATGGACCCAGCACAGAAGCGGGGGTGACGCTTGAGGAATATACCACCGTGAAGACTGGAGGAGCTCAAGGGATTCACTGGCAGTGAATCAAAGGGTCTAGTGAGAGGCCGGAAGCTCAGTGTGCTGAAGAACTACGAGGGACGATTGTAGTGAAAGTGAAGGAACTGTTAAGCTTTGTGTTTGAAACTGTTAAAGACTGTTACTATAGGAGACAGCATTCCTGCACATGCAGATGTGGTGTCTTGCTGGATGCCTTTCCCTGCATGGCAGGTCCTCCTATTGAAGTCTCGAAGTCGGCCAATTAATCGTGCAACTACCTAAGGGTTTCCTGGCCCTAACCCTCTATCCCCCCAAAAAGTTTGTTAAGAGAGATAAACTTTCTTTTGCATTCAAGAAGTGTCTGGGAGGCAGCCGGCCCCCATTTTGCCCTGCAGAACATGCCCGTCCCTTACTGTTTACACTGGCAGAACCTCTGTCTGTATTTTAGGCCTGCCTGACAATCTTTTAAATAAAGGGGATTATGTACATTTAATGGCAGCTACGGCAAAAGGGAGGGTAAATATGTGCTTTAATGCACACTACTTTAGTGTACAACATAGGCGTGTGCACAGTGTATGCAGGATATGCCTGGGTATACCCTAATCAGCCTGTGCGGAGCTGATTCCCCCTGCTTCCTGGCATCCTTGTTTCCCCCAGTAGTGCTTCCAGCTTCCCTCCTCTCCTGCTGGCTGTTATGGGGGATGTTTCAGGATGGAGAACAGGGGAAAGGCCAGTAAATATTTTGCGGGCCCCTTTCTTTTCTAAATGAACACAGTGAGTGATCTGTATGAATCGTTCCTGTTCTCATTCTCAAATGAAGAATAGTAAACTATGTTTACTGTGCTTCAGTTTGTGAATGAACAGGAAGCCACTCAGCACAGAGCACCTCCTATTCATTCGCTGTCTAGTGCAACTGAGGCTGCAGAAAAAGGAACTGGGTAATCTACTGCATGTCTTTACTCAGTCCCTTTCTCTGTATTAAAAGTGAAACATCAGAGGTTTGTTAAGACCCCTGATATTTCAGCAAAGCCCTCAACAAGGCTCCTAAAATAAAATGTCGAAAAATGTATCAAAAATAATATTGTAAAAGATAATTCAAAAAATAAAATTGTGAAAAGTAATCAAAAAAAAAAAAAATGACTGACAATGTCCATTGCTCTACTGATACCAACCTCGGCTCTACTGAAACCGTCAACTGCTCTGCTGATGTGCACTATATTACCAAAAGTATTGGGACACCTGCCTTTACACACACATGAACTTTAATGGCATCCCAGTCATAATCCGTAGGGTTCAATATTGAGTTGGCCCAGCCTTTGCAGCTAAAACAGATTCAACTCTTCTGTAAAGGCTGTCCACAAGGTTTAGGAGTGTGTCTATGGGAATGTTTGATCATTCTTCCAGAAGTGCATTTGTGAGGTCAGGCATTAATGTGGACAAAAAGGCCTGGCTTGCAGTCTCTGCTCTAGTTCATTTCAAAGGTGTTCTATGGGGGTTGAGGTCAGGACTCTGTACAGGCCAGTCAAGATATTCCAGCACAAACTCTCTGGACCATGTCTTTTTGGCCCTTGCTTTGTGCACTGGTCCAAATCATTTGGTGGAGGGGGTTATGTTGTGGGGTGGTTTTTCAAGGGTTGGGCTTGGCCCCTTAGTTCCAGCGAAGGGAACACTTAAGGCGTCAGCATACCAAGACATTTTAGACAACTTCTTGCTCCCAACTTTTTAGAAACAGTTTGGGGATGGCCCCTTCCTGTTCCAACATGACTGCACACCAGTGCACAAAGCATGGTCCATAAAGACATAGATAAGCGAGTTTGGGGTGGAGGAACTTGACTGGCCTGCAGAGACCTCAACCCGATAGAACATCTTTGGGATGAATTAGAGTGGAGACTGCGAGCCAGGTCTTCTCCTCCACATCAGTGCCTGACCTCACAAATGCGCTTCTGGATGGAAGGTCAAACATTCTTATAGACACACTTCTAAACCTTGTGGACAGTCTTCCCAGAAGAGTTGAAGCTGTTATAGCTACAAAGGGTGGGCCAACTCAATATTGAACCCTACGGACTGGGATGCCATTAAAGTTCATGTGCGAGTAAAGGCAGGTGTCAGAAAACTTTTGACAATATAGTGTATCTCTGTGCTTCACCAGAATCAGTGCAGTGCCCCACCACCAGTAAAAATGTTCAACTCACCTGGAATGTGGACCTGTAAGTCTGTAAATATACTGGTCAGAATACACCTTATCCAAACATCTGGTGATATCTACAACCTAATAGGTTCTGGTAGACAGGTCCCATTTAAATTACCAATAGGTCCCCTTTATATCCTAGGCATTCTTCCATTCAGCCATTAAAAAATGCTCAGGGGCAAGGGAAAAAAAGGCTCCAATAGTGTAATACTGTTTATTAATTTTAAAATGTTAATAAATATAAGAGACCTGCCAATGATTTAACCACTTACAGACCAAAAGATTTTCCCCCTTAATGACCAGGCCATCTTTTGTGATACGCACTGCATTGCTTTAACTGACAATTGCGCGGTCGTGCGAATCTGTACCCAAACAAAATGTATGTCCTCTTTTTCCCACAATTAGACCTTTCTTTTGGTGGTATTTGATCTTCTCTGCGGTTCTTATTTTTTGCGCTATAAACAAAAAGAAAGTGACAATTTTGAAAAAAAAAAAAAGGTAAAAAACGAATTTCTTCATCGGTAAAAAAAATCACAATAAGCATATATTAATTAGTTTGCACAAATGGTTTCTTGTCTACAAAATAGGGGATAGATTTATGGCATTTTTATTATTATTTTTTTCTTTTTACTAGTAATGGCATTGATCTGTGATTTTTAGCAGGACTGCGACCCTGCAGCAGACAAATCGGACACTTTTGACCACTTTTGGGACCACTGAGCAATCAGTTCTATAAAAATGCACTGATTAATGTGTACATGTCACTGGCAGGGAAGGAGTTAACACTAGGGGGGGATCAAGGGGTTAAATGTGTTCCCTGGGAGGTGTTTCTAACTGTTGGGGAATGGGATCGACTGGAGGAGGAGAGAGATTGCTGTTCTTAATCACTAGGAACAGCAGATCTCTCTCCTTCCCCGTGAGAACTGGGATCTGTCTGTTTACATTGACAGATCCCTGTCCTGGCTCTCGTTCCTGTGATCGTAGGTGGCTATGGACATCGCGGCCACTGGCCAGCGCACCTGGTTCCCCGCCATGCATCGCACGCCGTATAATGAAGGCAGGCAAATGGTTAAAGGGGACCTGTCTACCGGTACCTATTGGGTTGGAGATATCAACAGATGTTTGGATAAGGTGTATATTTGCAGTGAGGGAAAAAAGTATTTGATCCTCTGCTGATTTTGTACGTTTGCCCACTGACAAAGAAATGATCAGTCTATAATTTTAATGGTAGGTTTATTTTACCTGTGAGAGACAGAACAACAACAGAGTGGCACAGTGGTGTAGTGGTTAGCTCTCTCACTTAGCAGTAAAAAGGGTCGCTGGTTTGAATCCCAACCACGACACTACCTGCCTGGAGTTCGCATGTTTTCCATGTGCCTTCGTGGGTTTCCTCCAGGTACTCCGGTTTCCTCCCACACTCCAAAGACATGCAGGAGGTTTAATTGGCTTCTATACCAAATTGGCCCTAGTATATGAATGGGGACCTTGGATTGTGGGCTCCTTGAGGGTAGGGACCAATGTGAGTGTGCAATGTACAGGGATAGGGACAATTGTAGACACTCACTCAGGATGGACTGGTGTCTTTATTCAACCTTACTTACCATGTAACAAAAATATCCAGAAAAATACATTTTAAAAAAGTTATAAATTGATTTACATTTTAATGAGTGAAATAAGTATTTGACCCCTTGGCAAAACATGACTTAGTACTTGGTGGCAAAACCTTTGTTGGCCATTACAGAGGTCAGACTTTTCTTGTAGTTGGCCACCAGATTTGCACACATCTCAGGAGAGATTTTGTCCCACTCCTCTTTGCAGATCCTTTCCAAGTCATTAAGGTTTTGAGGCTGCCATTTTGTAACTGGAACCTTCAGCTCCCTCCACATATCATTTCTATGGGGTGAAGGTCTGGAGACTGGCTAGGCCACTCCAGGACCTTAATGTGCTTCTTCTTGAGCCACTACTTTGTTGCCTTGGCCGTGTGTTTTGGTTCATTGTCATGCTTGAATACCCATCCATGATCCATTTTCAATGCTCAGGCAAAGGGAAGGAGGTTCTCACCCAAGATTTGATGGTACATTACCCCGTCCATCATCCCTTTAATGCAATGAAGTTGTCCTGTCCCCTTAGCAGAAAAACACCCCCAAAGCATAATGTTTCCACCCCCATATTTGATGGTGGGGATAGTGTTCTTGGGGTCATAGGCAGCATTCCTCCTCCTCTAAACACGGCAAGTTAGGTTGATGCCAATGAGCTTGAGTTTGGTCTCATCTCACCACAGCACTTTCACCCAGTTCTCCTCTGAATCATTCACATGTTCATTAGCAAACTTCAGACGGGCCTGTACATATGCTTTCTTGAGCAGGGGGACCTTGCGGGAGCTTCAGGATTTTAATCCTTCACGGCGTAGTGTTTTTCCAATTGTTTTCTTGGTGTCTTTGGTCCCAGCTGCCTTGAGATCATTGACAAGATTCTCCCGTGTAGTTCTGGGCTGAACCGTTCTCATGATCATTGAAACTCCACGAGGTGAGATCTTGCATGGAACCCCAGACCAAGGGAGACAGTTATTGTGTTTCTTCCATTTGTGAATAATCGCACCAACTGCTTGGCGATGGTCTTGTAGACCATTCCAGTCTTGTGTAGGTCTACAATCTTGCCCCGACAGCCTTGGACAGCTCTTTGGTCTTGGCCATAGTGGAGAGATTGGAATCTGATTGATGGATTGCTTCTGTGGACAGGTGTCTTTTATACAGGTAACAAGCTGATATTAGCAGCACTCCCTTTAAGAAAGTGCTCCTAATCTCAGCTCCTTATCTGTATAGAAGACACTTGGGAGCAAGATATCTTGCTGATTGATAGGGGATCAAATGCTTATTTCACTCATTAAAATGCAAATCAATTCATATCTTTTTTGAGATGCGTTTTTCTGGATATTTTTGTTGTTATTCTGTCTCTCACTCGTAAAATAAACCTGTCACTAAAATTATAGACTGATCATTTCTTTTTCAGTGAGCAAATGTACAAAATCAGCAGGGGATCAAATACTTCTTTCCCTCACTGTAGGTCCACATTCTAAGCGAGTGAGCATTCTTACTGGTGGTGGAGCACTGCACGGATTCTGGTGGAGCATTGATTTACATGCAATAAACATGGACCTATATTGATTATTATTAATCTTGTGGTGTATGATGATTATATTTATCCATCTATTTTGATGTAATTCATGGTCAATATAAATGTTATTTTTTGTTAGTTAACAAGTGTATACTGCACACCTGAAGTTAAAAAATAAAAAATACCTTTTATAAAAACAGAAAGCTATGCCTGCAATGGCTTGATTATAATGAAACAAATCAAATTTTTGTAAACAACTAACTTCTGACTGCCTGGGAAGAACTGCATCATTAATATTTATTTATATATATATATGTGAATTCTGGGAGGTGGTATTTAAGGTACTGACATCACGGGCTTCGGAGGTTCCGTTCCAGAAGATATTTTCTGTCTGTTTGGTTCTGGTCCTCCTGACCAGCCCCCATGGCCCTCCTGGTCTGGGGTGCAGATCCAAGCATTTCCAAGTTCGAGGCAACTGCAGGGACAGGCCTAAATGGATATTGTGGCCTGGCGATTCAAGGGTGGTCCGTTGCCTTCTCATCTAAGGAGAGGCCCAGCAACTGGAGAAGCATCCAGGGCAGGACTCTTCAGGAGAAGGCCATGCGCAAGGCTGGTTTCTCTGAAGGAGCCTGGAAGTTCAGTTGAAAGACACTTCATGGATCTACACTCATACGGTATCACCGGACCGGCTGAGAGATACTGGTACCGTATGATAGCTCTTTAAATTTGTCTATGTCCCTCAGTTATGCTCAAGTCTGTGGCAGAGACTTTTTCTCAAGTATTTTACACTCAAGTCTGTGGCAGAGACTTTTCTCAAGTATTCTGTGCTCAAGTCTGTGGCAGAGACTTTTCTCAAGTATTCTACATTCAAGCCTGTGGCAGAGACTTTACTTTACTTAACACCCTACTGGCTGCTAGGCCTAGTGAGAGGAGGTCTATCCAGGGGTTGTGAAATCCAGCTGTGAAACGGTTATTCTCTGGATTTCTGCTATAAGAGACTTTCCATTTTTTGCAGTCCAAAGTACCTGGACTTTCTCCTGACCCTCTCCCCCAAACTGAGAGATCCAGTGTCAGTTTCTACATTTCTTTGGGCCATCTACCAGGGGAAACCCTAGACGGAGATGAGGTAAAGAAGGTAACGGTGAGCCCAATAAAAACAGCAGCTCCTTCGGGGGTCAGTGCTACATAGAAAACAAACAAAAATAAATAAATAATAATACGTTGCATGGGGGGGAGGGAGGGGTCAGAATTTGTAGGAACGTGGTTGCAGCTTAAAAAAATTGAAGAGTGGGGTTCAGACAACGAGACTCGGGGGTCATTATAGTGTAGCTTTTTTTTTTTTTCTTCTTTTTTAAGCTCCAGATGCCAGTTGATGCCTGCTGCCTGGAGCCGCATTTTCATGTGTATTTGCATAATAGTTCCTGATGTGATAACATTTTTACTTTGACATGTTCTTTTTAATCAGACATCAGGGGTCAGGATCAGGATGTCTCTGATGCACTACACTGAAGCTAATGGAGCGCATATTGTACTCTATTAACTTCTTCCCTGGTTGCTGTGGGATCAGAAACCAGAAATAAGGAAATCCTCATCACTAATGAGTTCTTAATAGCTTGGGGAGATCAGTGAATGGACACTCGCTGGTCTTCCTCCCCTCTACCCAGCAACACCTGCCACGTGGGTCCCGGGTCCACAGGTGGGATAGTGGAGCAGAGGAAACACAGTGGGGCACAGGTCAAAATATACTGGGGGTGCATGGAATCAAACACTTTCACCTGAAAGCTTCTACCTTTCCTGTGAAGAGGGAATGTTCATGAAAAAAACACAGAGAGAGAGTAGGAGTCAGCAGGTTTGCAAGTCTTGCAGTGCAAGTACCAGAGTAAGAATATTAAATAGTTTATTGGGAATGTTTATTTTATTTTGCTCAAGCTAAAAAAACGCTGAGGGTTTAATACTACCTTAAGCTTTTAAATGTCCCTTATTTTTTTCAATTCTGAAGCTAGCAAGCTACCATGTCATTAGCAAATATACTTTATTTATTAATAAATCTGAAAAGCTGAGGATAAGTGAGTTTCATGCCAACATCTGACCTTTGTCCTGTTTTTCCAGTGCTATATTTTGGGCTATGATTAACAAAATAGCCATGCCCCTTTGAAAATAATTCATGCACCAAAAATTGCTGTGCATATAAATAGCTTGATTTCTAAACGAAACAAATTGTATTATGTCTGGTGGAAGGTTCGTCCAGCACTGGAAAAGGAACGTAAGGTTTCAGAAAACACATCTGAAGCCAGTGCTGATAAATAAAAAAAGAAGTAAACGTTAGGTAAAGCATTAGAATGATTCTACTTATTTTATGTTATTCAACCAACTTATTTTCTGAATAACATTATAGAAGAAACAGAAACATTTAACTGTATTATTATCATTATTATTATTATATAGGATTTATATAGCGCAAGACAGTATATATAGAGGCAGACAGTGCAGTTACTACTGTAAGTATGATTCAATACAAGAGGAATCAGAGGACCCCGCTTGTTAGAGCTTACAATCTACAAGGAAGAAATAAGTAATACAAAAAGTAATAACTCAGGGGCATGAGCTGATGGAGAAATAAAAATTTCAGTTATGGTAATTAGTAAACCACTTGACCTCCGGAAGATTAACCCCCTTTATGACCATTAACTGAAAATTGAGCAGTCGTGCAACACTGTACACAAATACGATTTATGTCCTTTTTTTCCCCACAAATGGAGTATTCTTTTGGTGGTGTTTGATCACTTCTGTGGTTTTTATTTTTTTGCGCTATAAGAAAAAAAAAAAAACAATATTTTTTACTTTCTGCTATAAAACGTATCCAATAAAAAAAATATTAAAAATCTAATTTCTTCATCATTGTACGCCAATAATGTATTCTGCTACATATTTTTAGGATATAGAAAAATCCCAATAAGCGTATATCGATTGCTTTGCGCAAAAGTTATAGTGTCTTCAATTTATGGGATTTAGAAAAATGTTTTTTACTAGTAAAGGTGGCAATCAGCGACTGTGATATTACAGCAGACAAATCAGACACTAACTGACACTTTTGACAAGAACACAGGATCCATGCCTTCTGATCAGTGCTAAAAAATATGCACTGTCACTGTACTAATGACACTGGCAGGGAAGGGGGTTAACATCAGGGGCAATCAAAGGGTTAACTGTGTGCCTAGCCTGTGATTCAGTGTAGTGAGGGAGGTGCTTTTATGAGTGGAAGGCATTAAACTGTGTTCCTGATTTACAAGAACACAGGATCCATGCCTTCTGTTCTCACAGAACGGCAATCTGTCTTGTTTACATTACCTGCCAGTCAGCTCCCGCTGTGTAGAATCACAATGTGAGCAGGCCGCCAGCAGCGTGGGTGCCCCAGCCCTGGAAGTGTCAGAGCAGATATGTGATCTGGCACAGAACAGCCACCCTGTCGCAGTTAATGTACAGTGGGCAGTCCGCAAGGCAGGATAGGACTCTCTAAAGAGATGGGTTTTCAAGGATTGCTTAAATGTGGCTAGAGTAAGAGATAGTTGGGCAGATCAGGATAAAGAGTTCCATAGGATGGGAGTGGCTCTGTAGAAGTCCTGAAGGCGAACATGAGAGGAGGTGATGAGGGAGCTAGAGAGCAGCAAGAAGCAATGATAATGATTTGGTTAGTATTTTGTGACAAGTTTAGTGATACAGCTGGGGCAGATTTGTGGATTGCCTTGTAGGTTGTTAATATTTTCGTATTTTATTTGTTGGGTGAACAGAAGCCAATGGAAGGATTGGCAGACAGTGGTAGCAAACAGTTGGTACAGTGGATGGGTTTTATGCTATGGGACAGGAATTGAAGGGAAATCACCCATATGGGACACAGATTGCCAAATAAAACTGACAGGGGTTATAAAGGGTCCCTTACGCTATCCAAAATGCTTTTAGTTCTACTTTAGGTATATTTACCCATTCAAAATGCCTTGTTGTGTTACTGATATACCAGCAGATTTTTCAAGTCTTTTTACATTAGGCGAAAAATTTGTATTAAATAAATAAATAACATATTGTTACTAATAATTAGGTTTATCGACAACCATTGAAGACATAAATGTACAAGGGCACATGCTAAGTGTGAATAAAAGAGCACAGCTAACATCTTGTATCCTCATTTTTTTCTTTTAGTAGTACATTAAAATCTCCAGAAAGTTTGTAGTTTAGGTGATACATTGTATTGGCCAACATAAAGTGATTGTAAATGTTAGTTTTTATTTTTTTTTATTTTTAATAACAAGCACGTTTATACTTACCTGCTCTGTGCAATGGGTTTGCACAGAGCAGCCCAGCTCCTCCTTTTCTTGGGTCTCCCGCTAGCCCTCCTGGCTCCTTCTCTGCACTCAAGTACTCACATAGCAAGCCATTTTCTATTGAAGCCCTCTTACATGCTTGGTCCCGAGTGACCAGCCCCACTCCCGCTCCCTCCCGCTTCTGCTGCTAATAATGAGGATGAGAGCTGCTGCTCTTGTGCATGTCACTGGATCAAGCTCAGGTAAGTATAAGGGGGCTGGGGGGGGGGGGACTGCATACTGAAGTTTTTTTTTACCTTCATATAGAGAATGCATTAAGGTGAAAAAAACCTTCAGGCTTTAGAACCGCTTTAAGGAGTATCTACGTCCACCTTCCTGTCCCTTTATGTCTATTCTCATTTCTCCTTTGTATCTATTGAAGGAGCCATTGTTGCCACCCAGGCTGGACTTGTCTACCTTTGTCTCTATTATAGGGGGGATTATGGAATTAGAACAGTAAAACCTTGGATTGCAAGCATAATTTGTTCCGGAAACATGCTTGTAATCCAAAGCACTTGTATATCAATGCAAATTTTCCCATAAGAAATAATTGAAACTCAGATGATTAATTCCACAACCATTTATTCATAGGTCTTTCAGTTTATAGTCCATATAAAAAGATTACAGCAATGTGATAGGTTTTGTAACCATAAAATGTCTATCCACAAATGACAGCCGCCCCAAGGGGAATAGAAGCAAAATCCAGCAGGAGTTACAGAGTATAAAAGAGAAGAGAGGCACCTTTAATGCCATTTACACACGGCCGGACTTTACACACGGCTGGACTTTTCAAAAGCAAAGGTCTGACGGAACAAATCCGTCTGACAATTTGACCGTGTGTGGGCTTCATCGGACCTTTGCTGTTGAAAAATCAGACGGACTTTAGATTTAGAACATGTTTCAAATCTTTCCGACGGACTCGAGTTCGGTCGAAAAATCCATTCTTCTGTATGCTAGTCCAAAGGACAAAAACCGACGCTAGGGCAGCTATTGGCTACTGGCTATGAACTTCCTTATTCTAGTCCAGTCGTATGTCATTACGGTCGAATCAGTCGGACTTTGGTGTGATTGTGTGTAGATAATTCCGGTTCCACTGAAGTCCGTTGAAAGTCCCTCAAAAAGTCCAATGGAATTCAGTCTGTCTAAAAGTCCAGTTGTATGTAAAAGTCCGGCATTAGTGTAGCAATATGGTTACATTTAATGAAGGTACAACATTTATCAACTCACATGGTTGATTAAAGGCACTAAATATGCTAATACCTGGGGTAAAGCTGTCCACATCCTCCGGACCACTGGCTCTCATCGCTGTCAATCTACAATCATGACCGGGAAGACTACCCTGGAGTAGAGCGATCTGAAGTGAGGCTTGAAGCACTCATGGAGCTCAGCGTGGAAGGGATGATGTTGATGGTGGTGTGGAGGATGGTCTATGTTGACAGCTTTACAGCGGATGCCTGCATACTTAGATCTGCCTGTTTTAATCAACCATGTGAGATGCTAAATGTTATACCTTCATTAAATGTAACCATATTGTTACACTTATGCCACGTACACACGACCGGACTTTCTGGCAAACTAGGTCCGATGGGATTAGTCCGGACAATCCGATCGTGTGTGGGCTAATTTGTTCGTTTTTCGGGGAAAAAAATCCGGCGGACCTAGAAATAGAACATGTTTCAAATCTATCCGATGGATTCAATTCTGACAGACTCAAATCGGGAAAACCATTCTTCTGTGTAGCTATTGGCTACTGGCTATTGAACTTCCTTTTTTTGTTCTGTTTAAATCACCACGTTCAAAACTAATGGACTTTTGAACGGACTTAGTCCGTTCGGAAAGTCCGTCAAAACGCCACCGAAAGTCTGTCGGGAAGACCATCGGACCTAATTTGCCGGAAAGTCCTGTCGTGTGTATGCGGCATCAGAGGAGCCTCTGTTTTATACTCAGTTGTGACTTGACGCTACTTGTATATCAAGACATTGCTTGTATATCAAGTCAAAATTTATGAAAAAATTTTACTTGTCTTGCAAAACACTCCAAGTAACTCCCAAACCAAGGTTTTACTGTAGTTTACAATTAAGTGTACCTTTTGGAATAGTTGGAATTAGATTCCTGTAAGACTGCGTGAGGATTTTCTTTACAATATATCCCTTGTTTTGTGAAGACAGTAAAAGCATAACATTTAAGGCTAAGTTGTTTAGCCAATAGATCCTAGGATTCTTAGATGATCAGATTGAGTGTAGAATCTGTAGTTTGTCCATCTAATTATGGACGGATCTGTGGTACTACTAGAATCTGTAGTTCGTCCATCTAATAGATTTACTTTAACCAGTTGCCGACCGCGGCACGCCGATGTACGTCGGCAGAATGGCACGGGCAGGCATAAGGGCTTACATGTACGTCCCTTGCCTCCCGCGGGTCGGGGGCCCGATCGGGCCCCCGCCCGATGCCTGCGGCGGTCGGTATTCGTTCGGGAGCGATCCCGGATGAGGGGACGGCCATTCATTTATGGCCACCCCCTCGCGATCGCTCCCGACGAATAGAAATCCCCCGTGACATCACTTCCTCTCCTGTAATGTAAACACAGGAGAGGAAGTGATGTATTCTCTCCTCCGTGTCGGTATTTTTCGTTCCGACACGGAGGAGAGCGGATCGGTGAGTTGCACCAACACTCTACACACACAGTAGAACATGCCAGGCACACTCACACCCCCCCTTTACCCCCCCGATCACCCCCCAATTACCCCTGCCCCCCAGTCACAGTGACACCAATGTCATTTTTTATTTTTTTTTGCATTGGTGTCATTTGTGACTGTAATAAATGTTAGGGCAGTTAGGGTTAGCCCCCTAACCCCCCCAATAAAGGTTTAACCCCGTGATCACCCCCCGTCGCCAGTGTCACTAAGGCTGGGTTCACATTGCAGCGGTTTATGAGAACGAATGTGATTCGCACCGCACTGCAGTGCAAATCACATCCGATCTCTGTGCGATTCGAGTTCAGCCATCCGCCGCACCCGCCACACCCGCCGCACCCGCCGCAAATTCGCACGGGACCCTTTTTTTGGCCCGCAGCAGAATCGGATCGCATGGGTGTTCACACCATGCGATCCGAGTTTGCAGATCGCACTGCGATATGCGAACTGATCTGGGGGTGTCAGTAACATTTCACTGACACTCCCAGCAGTTCGCATAGGGCAGTGTGAACTGCCGCCGGGAGGCATGCGATGCGGGAACCCGCCGCGGATTCGTGGCGTTTCCGCATCGCTCCAGTGTGAACCCAGCCTAATAAGCGATCATTTTTCTGATCGCCGTATTAGTGTCACAGGTGACGCTAGTTAGGCAGGTAGGTATTTAGGTTCGCCGCAGCTTTTTATAGCGCCAGGGACCCCCATATACTACCGCATAAAGCCCCCTGATTGCCCCCTAGTTAACCCTTTCACCAGTGATCACCATATAACTGTTACAGGTGACGCTGGTTGGTTAGTTATTATTTTTATAGTTTCAGGGCACCCGCCATTTATTACCTAATAAAGGTTTAACCCCCTGATCACCCGGCGGGTGTCATTTGTGACTAATAACTGTTAGGGCAGTTAGGGTTAGCCCCCTTTAGTTCTAAGGTACCCCCCTAACCCCCCAATAAAGGTTTAACCCCGTGATCACCCCCCGTCGCCAGTGTCACTAAGGCTGGGTTCACATTGCAGCAGTTTATGAGAACGGATGTGATTCGCACCGCACTGCAGTGCAAATCACATCCGATCTCTGTGCGATTCGAGTTCAGCTATACAGATAGTATGGCTGAATTCGTGTCGCACCCGCCGCACCCGCCGCAAACTCGCACGGGACCCTTTTTTTGGTCCGCAGCAGAATCGGATCGCATGCGGGAACGCCACGAATGCGCTCCATGCGATCCAAGTTTGCAGATCGCACTGCGATATGCGAACTGCGATATGCGAACTGATCTGGGGGTGTCATTAACATTTCACTGACACTCCCAGCAGTTCGCATAGGGCAGTGTGAACTGCCGCCGGGAGGCATGCGATGCGGGAACCCGCCGCGCATTCGTGGCGTTCCCGCATCGCTCCAGTGTGAACCCAGCCTAATAAGCAATCGTTTTTCTGATCGCTGTATTAGTGTCACAGGTGACGCTAGTTAGGCAGGTAGGTATTTAGGTTCGCCGCAGCTTTTTATAGCGCCAGGGACCCCCATATACTACCGCATAAAGCCCCCTGATTGCCCCTAGTTAACCCTTTCACCAGTGATCACCATATAACTGTTACAGGTGACGCTGGTTGGTTAGTTATTTTTTTATAGTTTCAGGGCACCCGCCATTTATTACCTAGTCTCACTAGTGTACCCCTAAATTTAGGGGTGTCTACTTTCCAAAATGGGGTCATTTGGGGGGGTTTGTGCCATCTTGGCATTTTATGGCCTTCAAAACTGTAACGCCCTTAGAAAGCCTGAAGGCGGTGCTTGGTTTTCGGGGCCCCGTACGCGGCTAGGCTCCCAAAAAGTCCCACATATGTGGTATCCCCGTACTCAGGAGAAGCAGCAGAATTTATTTTGGGGTGTCATTTCACATATGCCCATGGCATGCGTGAGCAATATATCATTTAGTGACAACTTTGTGAAAAAAAAAAAAAAAAAAAAAAGTTTGTAATTTTCCCGCAACTTGTGGCAAAATATAAAATATTCCATGGACTCAACATGCCTCTCAGCAAATAGCTTGGGGTGTCTACTTTCTAAAATGGGGTCATTTGTGGGGGTTTTGTGCCATCTTGGCATTTTATGGCCTTCAAAACTGTAATAGGTAGTGAGAAGTGAACTCAAAAATGTACGCCCTTAGAAAGCCTGAAGGCGGTGCTTGGTTTTCGGGGCCCCGTACGCGGCTAGGCTCCCAAGAAGTCCCACATATGTGGTATCCCCGTACTCAGGAGAAGCAGCAGAATTTATTTTGGGGTGTCATTTCACATATGCCCATGGCATGCATGAGCAATATATCATTTAGTGACAACTTTGTGAAAAAAAAAAAAAAAAAAAAAAAGTTTGTAATTTTCCCGCAACTTGTGGCAAAATATAAAATATTCCATGAACTCAACATGCCTCTCAGCAAATAGCTTGGGGTGTCTACTTTCTAAAATGGGGTCATTTGTGGGGGTTTTGTGCCATCTTGGCATTTTATGGCCTTCAAAACTGTAATAGGTAGTGAGAAGTGAACTCAAAAATTTACGCCCTTAGAAAGCCTGAAGGCGGTGCTTGGTTTTCGGGGCCCCGTACGCGGCTAGGCTACCAAAAAGTCCCACATATGTGGTATCCCCGTACTCAGGAGAGGCAGCAGAATTTATTTTGGGGTTTCATTTCACATACGCCCATAGCATCTGTGAGCAATATATCATTTAGTGACAACTTTGTGTAAAAAAAAAAAAAAATTTTTTTTTTGTCATTATTCAATCGCTTGAGGCAAAAAAATAAAATATTCAATGGGCTCAACATGCCTCTTATCAATTTCCTTAGGGGGTCTACTTTCCAAAATGGGGTCATTTGGGGGGGTTTTGTACTGCCCTGCCATTTTAGCACCTCAAGAAATGAGATAGGCAGTCGTAAACTAAAAGCTGCGTAAATTCCAGAAAACGTACCTTAGTTTGTAGATGTGACAACTTTTGCGCAAACCAATAAATATACAATTATTGACTTTTTTTTTACCAAAGACATGTGGCTGAATACATTTTGGCCTAAATGTATGACTAAAATTGAGTTTATTGGATTTTTCTAATAACAAAAAGTAGAAAATATCATTTTTTTTCAAAATTTGCGGTCTTTTTACGTTTATATCGCAAAAAATAAAAATCGCAGAGGCAATCAAATACCATCAAAAGAAAGCTCTATTTGTGGGAAGAAAAGGACGCAAATTTTGTTTGGGTACAACATTGCATGACCGCGCAATTACCAGTTAAAGCAGCGCAGTGCCAAAGTGTAAAAAGACCTCTGGTCATTTACCAGCAAAATGGTCCGGTCTGAAAGTGGTTAATGGTGAAAAAATAATAATAGAAAAATCTGCAGAAAAAGAATAACTAAGCATTTTTTTGGTACTGTACTTACGTATTATTTGACATTAGGTAGGGTTTGTTTCAATTGATTTGTTTAAATTTGTTTTGATTTTTTTTTCCGTTTTGAATTTATTTATAATTTTTACAAGTTTGCAGGGTATACTCTGGTTACAATCACATACAATATTAGTATTTTGTAAAAAAGAAAGACAACATTTCAGTACGTTTAACCACTTAAGGACTGCCTCATGCCGATATACGTTGGCAGAGGCACGTACAGCCCAGCCATGGGTCACGTGTATGCTGCCGGAAAGGAGGGCACATTACAGAAAAGGTTCATAAGAGATCATTTCATTTAATCCAGGGGGGGGGGGGGCTGTGGCATTGAGACGTTTGATCCAGGTGGTCTCCTTTTGTAGGATAGCTTTGTCCCAGTCCCCACCCCTTGAATGTTGTTCAATCACTTTGAGAACATAAAACTGAACTGAACCACTGTGGTGTTATAACGGTGATGAAAGCTGATATGTCTACCCACAGTAGTTAGTTTGCATTACCAGAGTGATAGAGGTAGGAGGTAAAGCAGTGGAAGCCTATATACTTCCTTTGTTTTTTTTTTGGATTCAGAAAACATATCTTTCATTTTTTGGATGGTACAAAGTCAGTAGAAATAGTTATCATCAGTAAACAAGTAATCTACAGTGTGCATAGGCAGAATTGACCATCATGACCATGAATAGAAAGCATAACATGACATATATGGCTGCATAAAAAATAAGAGCAATAAACCAGGCTAGAGACATGGGGTCTCAACTCTCCAGAAGCAGAAGAACTATCCCAATCACCTAGGGGAATGAGATTGGCCTTTACCCCTGAGAGCAAACTAGATAGAAACAAGTATAGAACAATAATTGACATAATTGACATAATTAAGAGTCCAACATAAGTGAAATAGAGAATATTTTTCACAGTGATTCCCATCCCCCAATGACGAGTCAAGGACAAAGTTTCAGTATGCCCAGTGTCTGTTACATCAGCCTTTGCTTTAAATTGCATATATTGGAATGTGGACATAAGTTTACAGTGTCTCAAGGGCTGAGCACATTTTCAATGAATATTCTTTATCGTTTGAAGAAGAATTGGTATGGGTAGAACTATGTAGTTCAACATCCAGTTTGTTTCTTTATAGGAGCAATTTGAGAGCTTTATAAATTTTCACTATCCTTGCAGTCAGAAGAAATATGTGTATCCAGTGCAGAAATTATTATTGTGGTATAGATTGTGGCATTAGAGGCTGAGGTTCATAACTAAATAAAAGTAATAGAGGGTCATTTATAGTTCTCCCAAGAGATAGAGATATTAGGACAGTGGTGTTATAGGTGTGCTCAAGTTGGTCGATGAATGTCACATTTTGGACAGTTTGTTAGTGTTACATTATTAAGAAACTAAGCATAGGACCTATATACAATTTTAAATTGGGTTTCCCTCCATTTTTCAATTACCATAATTCTTTGTCTCGTGTTGTAGCCATCTAATATCTTATCCATCAGATCAGTATCAGGAAAGTCTTTCAGGTTCGTGGTGAAGCTTGCTTTTGTGAATTGAAGGTTCAATGGCTTATAAAGATTGGAGACAGAGTAATGCCACGTACACACGTAGCAGACTATCCGGTGGACTTAGTCCGGCGGACTTCCCGCCGGACTGCCCGCCGGACTTTCCGAATGGGCTACTTGCCCACACGCGGCACTTTTTCAGTGGACTAATACGGCGTACTAAGTCCGCCAGACTATCTGCTGTACTTTTGAAATGAACGGACTCGCCCACACACGCGGAAGGAAAGTCCGCTCATCACTGTAATGTAAACACAGGAGAGGAAGTGATGTATTCTCTCCTCCGTGTCGGTATTTTTCGTTCCGACACGGAGGAGAGCGGATCGGTGAGTTGCACCAACACTCTACACACACAGTAGAACATGCCAGGCACACTCACACCCCCCCTTTACCCCCCGATCACCCCCCAATTACCCCTGCCCCCCAGTCACAGTGACACCAATGTCATTTTTTTTTTTTTTTTGCATTGGTGTCATTTGTGACTGTAATAAATGTTAGGGCAGTTAGGGTTAGCCCCCTAACCCCCCCAATAAAGGTTTAACCCCGTGATCACCCCCCGTCGCCAGTGTCACTAAGGCTGGGTTCACATTGCAGCGGTTTATGAGAACGAATGTGATTCGCACCGCACTGCAGTGCAAATCACATCCGATCTCTGTGCGATTCGAGTTCAGCCATTCGCCGCACCCGCCGCACCCGCCACACCCGCCGCACCCGCCGCAAATTCGCACGGGACCCTTTTTTTGGCCCGCAGCAGAATCGGATCGCATGGGTGTTCACACCATGCGATCCGAGTTTACAGATCGCACTGCGATATGCGAACTGATCTGGGGGTGTCAGTAACATTTCACTGACACTCCCAGCAGTTCGCATAGGGCAGTGTGAACTGCCGCCGGGAGGCATGCGATGCGGGAACCCGCCGCGGATTCGTGGCGTTTCCGCATCGCTCCAGTGTGAACCCAGCCTAATAAGCGATCATTTTTCTGATCGCCGTATTAGTGTCACAGGTGACGCTAGTTAGGCAGGTAGGTATTTAGGTTCGCCGCAGCTTTTTATAGCGCCAGGGACCCCCATATACTACCGCATAAAGCCCCCTGATTGCCCCCTAGTTAACCCTTTCACCAGTGATCACCATATAACTGTTACAGGTGACGCTGGTTGGTTAGTTATTTTTTTATAGTTTCAGGGCACCCGCCATTTATTACCTAATAAAGGTTTAACCCCCTGATCACCCGGCGGGTGTCATTTGTGACTAATAACTGTTAGGGCAGTTAGGGTTAGCCCCCTTTAGTTCTAAGGTACCCCCCTAACCCCCCAATAAAGGTTTAACCCCGTGATCACCCCCCGTCGCCAGTGTCACTAAGGCTGGGTTCACATTGCAGCAGTTTATGAGAACGGATGTGATTCGCACCGCACTGCAGTGCAAATCACATCCGATCTCTGTGCGATTCGAGTTCAGCTATACAGATAGTATGGCTGAATTCGTGTCGCACCCGCCGCAAACTCGCACGGGACCCTTTTTTTGGTCCGCAGCAGAATCGGATCGCATGCGGGAACGCCACGAATGCGCTCCATGCGATCCAAGTTTGCAGATCGCACTGCGATATGCGAACTGCGATATGCGAACTGATCTGGGGGTGTCATTAACATTTCACTGACACTCCCAGCAGTTCGCATAGGGCAGTGTGAACTGCCGCCGGGAGGCATGCGATGCGGGAACCCGCCGCGCATTCGTGGCGTTCCCGCATCGCTCCAGTGTGAACCCAGCCTAATAAGCGATCGTTTTTCTGATCGCTGTATTAGTGTCACAGGTGACGCTAGTTAGGCAGGTAGGTATTTAGGTTCGCCGCAGCTTTTTATAGCGCCAGGGACCCCCATATACTACCGCATAAAGCCCCCTGATTGCCCCTAGTTAACCCTTTCACCAGTGATCACCATATAACTGTTACAGGTGACGCTGGTTGGTTAGTTATTTTTTTATAGTTTCAGGGCACCCGCCATTTATTACCTAGTCTCACTAGTGTACCCCTAAATTTAGGGGTGTCTACTTTCCAAAATGGGGTCATTTGGGGGGGTTTGTGCCATCTTGGCATTTTATGGCCTTCAAAACTGTAACGCCCTTAGAAAGCCTGAAGGCGGTGCTTGGTTTTCGGGGCCCCGTACGCGGCTAGGCTCCCAAAAAGTCCCACATATGTGGTATCCCCGTACTCAGGAGAAGCAGCAGAATTTATTTTGGGGTGTCATTTCACATATGCCCATGGCATGCGTGAGCAATATATCATTTAGTGACAACTTTGTGAAAAAAAAAAAAAAAGTTTGTAATTTTCCCGCAACTTGTGGCAAAATATAAAATATTCCATGAACTCAACATGCCTCTCAGCAAATAGCTTGGGGTGTCTACTTTCTAAAATGGGGTCATTTGTGGGGGTTTTGTGCCATCTTGGCATTTTATGGCCTTCAAAACTGTAATAGGTAGTGAGAAGTGAACTCAAAAATTTACGCCCTTAGAAAGCCTGAAGGCGGTGCTTGGTTTTCGGGGCCCCGTACGCGGCTAGGCTACCAAAAAGTCCCACATATGTGGTATCCCCGTACTCAGGAGAAGCAGCAGAATTTATTTTGGGGTGTCATTTCACATATGCCCATGGCATGCATGAGCAATATATCATTTAGTGACAACTTTGTGAAAAAAAAAAAAAAAAAGTTTGTAATTTTCCCGCAACTTGTGGCAAAATATAAAATATTCCATGAACTCAACATGCCTCTCAGCAAATAGCTTGGGGTGTCTACTTTCTAAAATGGGGTCATTTGTGGGGGTTTTGTGCCATCTTGGCATTTTATGGCCTTCAAAACTGTAATAGGTAGTGAGAAGTGAACTCAAAAATTTACGCCCTTAGAAAGCCTGAAGGCGGTGCTTGGTTTTCGGGGCCCCGTACGCGGCTAGGCTACCAAAAAGTCCCACATATGTGGTATCCCCGTACTCAGGAGAGGCAGCAGAATTTATTTTGGGGTTTCATTTCACATACGCCCATAGCATCTGTGAGCAATATATCATTTAGTGACAACTTTGTGTAAAAAAAAAAAAAAATTTTTTTTTTGTCATTATTCAATCGCTTGAGGCAAAAAAATAAAATATTCAATGGGCCTCTTATCAATTTCCTTAGGGGGTCTACTTTCCAAAATGGGGTCATTTGGGGGGGTTTTGTACTGCCCTGCCATTTTAGCACCTCAAGAAATGAGATAGGCAGTCGTAAACTAAAAGCTGCGTAAATTCCAGAAAACGTGACTAAAATTGAGTTTATTGGATTTTTCTAATAACAAAAAGTAGAAAATATCATTTTTTTTCAAAATTTGCGGTCTTTTTACGTTTATATCGCAAAAAATAAAAATCGCAGAGGCAATCAAATACCATCAAAAGAAAGCTCTATTTGTGGGAAGAAAAGGACGCAAATTTTGTTTGGGTACAACATTGCATGACCGCGCAATTACCAGTTAAAGCAGCGCAGTGCCAAAGTGTAAAAAGACCTCTGGTCATTTACCAGCAAAATGGTCCGGTCTGAAAGTGGTTAATGGTGAAAAAATGGTGAAAAAATAATAATAGAAAAATCTGCAGAAAAAGAATAACTAAGCATTTTTTTGGTACTGTACTTACGTATTATTTGACATTAGGTAGGGTTTGTTTCAATTGATTTGTTTAAATTTGTTTTGATTTTTTTTTCCGTTTTGAATTTATTTATAATTTTTACAAGTTTGCAGGGTATACTCTGGTTACAATCACATACAATATTAGTATTTTGTAAAAAAGAAAGACAACATTTCAGTACGTTTAACCACTTAAGGACTGCCTCATGCCGATATACGTTGGCAGAGGCACGTACAGCCCAGCCATGGGTCACGTGTATGCTGCCGGAAAGGAGGGCACATTACAGAAAAGGTTCATAAGAGATCATTTCATTTAATCCAGGGGGGGGGGGGGGGCTGTGGCATTGAGACGTTTGATCCAGGTGGTCTCCTTTTGTAGGATAGCTTTGTCCCAGTCCCCACCCCTTGAATGTTGTTCAATCACTTTGAGAACATAAAACTGAACTGAACCACTGTGGTGTTATAACGGTGATGAAAGCTGATATGTCTACCCACAGTAGTTAGTTTGCATTACCAGAGTGATAGAGGTAGGAGGTAAAGCAGTGGAAGCCTATATACTTCCTTTGTTTTTTTTTTGGATTCAGAAAACATATCTTTCATTTTTTGGATGGTACAAAGTCAGTAGAAATAGTTATCATCAGTAAACAAGTAATCTACAGTGTGCATAGGCAGAATTGACCATCATGACCATGAATAGAAAGCATAACATGACATATATGGCTGCATAAAAAATAAGAGCAATAAACCAGGCTAGAGACATGGGGTCTCAACTCTCCAGAAGCAGAAGAACTATCCCAATCACCTAGGGGAATGAGATTGGCCTTTACCCCTGAGAGCAAACTAGATAGAAACAAGTATAGAACAATAATTGACATAATTGACATAATTAAGAGTCCAACATAAGTGAAATAGAGAATATTTTTCACAGTGATTCCCATCCCCCAATGACGAGTCAAGGACAAAGTTTCAGTATGCCCAGTGTCTGTTACATCAGCCTTTGCTTTAAATTGCATATATTGGAATGTGGACATAAGTTTACAGTGTCTCAAGGGCTGAGCACATTTTCAATGAAGATTCTTTATCGTTTGAAGAAGAATTGGTATGGGTAGAACTATGTAGTTCAACATCCAGTTTGTTTCTTTATAGGAGCAATTTGAGAGCTTTATAAATTTTCACTATCCTTGCAGTCAGAAGAAATATGTGTATCCAGTGCAGAAATTATTATTGTGGTATAGATTGTGGCATTAGAGGCTGAGGTTCATAACTAAATAAAAGTAATAGAGGGTCATTTATAGTTCTCCCAAGAGATAGAGATATTAGGACAGTGGTGTTATAGGTGTGCTCAAGTTGGTCGATGAATGTCACATTTTGGACAGTTTGTTAGTGTTACATTATTAAGAAACTAAGCATAGGACCTATATACAATTTTAAATTGGGTTTCCCTCCATTTTTCAATTACCATAATTCTTTGTCTCGTGTTGTAGCCATCTAATATCTTATCCATCAGATCAGTATCAGGAAAGTCTTTCAGGTTCGTGGTGAAGCTTGCTTTTGTGAATTGAAGGTTCAATGGCTTATAAAGATTGGAGACAGAGTAATGCCACGTACACACGTAGCAGACTATCCGGTGGACTTAGTCCGGCGGACTTCCCGCCGGACTGCCCGCCGGACTTTCCGAATGGGCTACTTGCCCACACGCGGCACTTTTTCAGTGGACTAATACGGCGTACTAAGTCCGCCAGACTATCTGCTGTACTTTTGAAATGAACGGACTCGCCCACACACGCGGAAGGAAAGTCCGCTCATCACTGTAATGTAAACACAGGAGAGGAAGTGATGTATTCTCTCCTCCGTGTCGGTATTTTTCGTTCCGACACGGAGGAGAGCGGATCGGTGAGTTGCACCAACACTCTACACACACAGTAGAACATGCCAGGCACACTCACACCCCCCCTTTACCCCCCGATCACCCCCCAATTACCCCTGCCCCCCAGTCACAGTGACACCAATGTCATTTTTTTTTTTTTTTTGCATTGGTGTCATTTGTGACTGTAATAAATGTTAGGGCAGTTAGGGTTAGCCCCCTAACCCCCCCAATAAAGGTTTAACCCCGTGATCACCCCCCGTCGCCAGTGTCACTAAGGCTGGGTTCACATTGCAGCGGTTTATGAGAACGAATGTGATTCGCACCGCACTGCAGTGCAAATCACATCCGATCTCTGTGCGATTCGAGTTCAGCCATTCGCCGCACCCGCCGCACCCGCCACACCCGCTGCACCCGCCGCAAATTCGCACGGGACCCTTTTTTTGGCCCGCAGCAGAATCGGATCGCATGGGTGTTCACACCATGCGATCCGAGTTTGCAGATCGCACTGCGATATGCGAACTGATCTGGGGGTGTCAGTAACATTTCACTGACACTCCCAGCAGTTCGCATAGGGCAGTGTGAACTGCTGCCGGGAGGCATGCGATGCGGGAACCCGCCGCGGATTCGTGGCGTTTCCGCATCGCTCCAGTGTGAACCCAGCCTAATAAGCGATCATTTTTCTGATCGCCGTATTAGTGTCACAGGTGACGCTAGTTAGGCAGGTAGGTATTTAGGTTCGCCGCAGCTTTTTATAGCGCCAGGGACCCCCATATACTACCGCATAAAGCCCCCTGATTGCCCCCTAGTTAACCCTTTCACCAGTGATCACCATATAACTGTTACAGGTGACGCTGGTTGGTTAGTTATTTTTTTATAGTTTCAGGGCACCCGCCATTTATTACCTAATAAAGGTTTAACCCCCTGATCACCCGGCGGGTGTCATTTGTGACTAATAACTGTTAGGGCAGTTAGGGTTAGCCCCCTTTAGTTCTAAGGTACCCCCCTAACCCCCCAATAAAGGTTTAACCCCGTGATCACCCCCCGTCGCCAGTGTCACTAAGGCTGGGTTCACATTGCAGCAGTTTATGAGAACGGATGTGATTCGCACCGCACTGCAGTGCAAATCACATCCGATCTCTGTGCGATTCGAGTTCAGCTATACAGATAGTATGGCTGAATTCGTGTCGCACCCGCCGCACCCGCCGCAAACTCGCACGGGACCCTTTTTTTGGTCCGCAGCAGAATCGGATCGCATGCGGGAACGCCACGAATGCGCTCCATGCGATCCAAGTTTGCAGATCGCACTGCGATATGCGAACTGCGATATGCGAACTGATCTGGGGGTGTCATTAACATTTCACTGACACTCCCAGCAGTTCGCATAGGGCAGTGTGAACTGCCGCCGGGAGGCATGCGATGCGGGAACCCGCCGCGCATTCGTGGCGTTCCCGCATCGCTCCAGTGTGAACCCAGCCTAATAAGCGATCGTTTTTCTGATCGCTGTATTAGTGTCACAGGTGACGCTAGTTAGGCAGGTAGGTATTTAGGTTCGCCGCAGCTTTTTATAGCGCCAGGGACCCCCATATACTACCGCATAAAGCCCCCTGATTGCCCCTAGTTAACCCTTTCACCAGTGATCACCATATAACTGTTACAGGTGACGCTGGTTGGTTAGTTATTTTTTTATAGTTTCAGGGCACCCGCCATTTATTACCTAGTCTCACTAGTGTACCCCTAAATTTAGGGGTGTCTACTTTCCAAAATGGGGTCATTTGGGGGGGTTTGTGCCATCTTGGCATTTTATGGCCTTCAAAACTGTAACGCCCTTAGAAAGCCTGAAGGCGGTGCTTGGTTTTCGGGGCCCCGTACGCGGCTAGGCTCCCAAAAAGTCCCACATATGTGGTATCCCCGTACTCAGGAGAAGCAGCAGAATTTATTTTGGGGTGTCATTTCACATATGCCCATGGCATGCGTGAGCAATATATCATTTAGTGACAACTTTGTGAAAAAAAAAAAAAAAAAAGAAAAGTTTGTAATTTTCCCGCAACTTGTGGCAAAATATAAAATATTCCATGGACTCAACATGCCTCTCAGCAAATAGCTTGGGGTGTCTACTTTCTAAAATGGGGTCATTTGTGGGGGTTTTGTGCCATCTTGGCATTTTATGGCCTTCAAAACTGTAATAGGTAGTGAGAAGTGAACTCAAAAATGTACGCCCTTAGAAAGCCTGAAGGCGGTGCTTGGTTTTCGGGGCCCCGTACGCGGCTAGGCTCCCAAGAAGTCCCACATATGTGGTATCCCCGTACTCAGGAGAAGCAGCAGAATTTATTTTGGGGTGTCATTTCACATATGCCCATGGCATGCATGAGCAATATATCATTTAGTGACAACTTTGTGAAAAAAAAAAAAAAAAAAAAAAAGTTTGTAATTTTCCCGCAACTTGTGGCAAAATATAAAATATTCCATGAACTCAACATGCCTCTCAGCAAATAGCTTGGGGTGTCTACTTTCTAAAATGGGGTCATTTGTGGGGGTTTTGTGCCATCTTGGCATTTTATGGCCTTCAAAACTGTAATAGGTAGTGAGAAGTGAACTCAAAAATTTACGCCCTTAGAAAGCCTGAAGGCGGTGCTTGGTTTTCGGGGCCCCGTACGCGGCTAGGCTACCAAAAAGTCCCACATATGTGGTATCCCCGTACTCAGGAGAGGCAGCAGAATTTATTTTGGGGTTTCATTTCACATACGCCCATAGCATCTGTGAGCAATATATCATTTAGTGACAACTTTGTGTAAAAAAAAAAAAAAATTTTTTTTTTGTCATTATTCAATCGCTTGAGGCAAAAAAATAAAATATTCAATGGGCTCAACATGCCTCTTATCAATTTCCTTAGGGGGTCTACTTTCCAAAATGGGGTCATTTGGGGGGGTTTTGTACTGCCCTGCCATTTTAGCACCTCAAGAAATGAGATAGGCAGTCGTAAACTAAAAGCTGCGTAAATTCCAGAAAACGTACCTTAGTTTGTAGATGTGACAACTTTTGCGCAAACCAATAAATATACAATTATTGACTTTTTTTTTACCAAAGACATGTGGCTGAATACATTTTGGCCTAAATGTATGACTAAAATTGAGTTTATTGGATTTTTCTAATAACAAAAAGTAGAAAATATCATTTTTTTTCAAAATTTGCGGTCTTTTTACGTTTATATCGCAAAAAATAAAAATCGCAGAGGCAATCAAATACCATCAAAAGAAAGCTCTATTTGTGGGAAGAAAAGGACGCAAATTTTGTTTGGGTACAACATTGCATGACCGCGCAATTACCAGTTAAAGCAGCGCAGTGCCAAAGTGTAAAAAGACCTCTGGTCATTTACCAGCAAAATGGTCCGGTCTGAAAGTGGTTAATGGTGAAAAAATAATAATAGAAAAATCTGCAGAAAAAGAATAACTAAGCATTTTTTTGGTACTGTACTTACGTATTATTTGACATTAGGTAGGGTTTGTTTCAATTGATTTGTTTAAATTTGTTTTGATTTTTTTTTCCGTTTTGAATTTATTTATAATTTTTACAAGTTTGCAGGGTATACTCTGGTTACAATCACATACAATATTAGTATTTTGTAAAAAAGAAAGACAACATTTCAGTACGTTTAACCACTTAAGGACTGCCTCATGCCGATATACGTTGGCAGAGGCACGTACAGCCCAGCCATGGGTCACGTGTATGCTGCCGGAAAGGAGGGCACATTACAGAAAAGGTTCATAAGAGATCATTTCATTTAATCCAGGGGGGGGGGGGGGGCTGTGGCATTGAGACGTTTGATCCAGGTGGTCTCCTTTTGTAGGATAGCTTTGTCCCAGTCCCCACCCCTTGAATGTTGTTCAATCACTTTGAGAACATAAAACTGAACTGAACCACTGTGGTGTTATAACGGTGATGAAAGCTGATATGTCTACCCACAGTAGTTAGTTTGCATTACCAGAGTGATAGAGGTAGGAGGTAAAGCAGTGGAAGCCTATATACTTCCTTTGTTTTTTTTTGGGATTCAGAAAACATATCTTTCATTTTTTGGATGGTACAAAGTCAGTAGAAATAGTTATCATCAGTAAACAAGTAATCTACAGTGTGCATAGGCAGAATTGACCATCATGACCATGAATAGAAAGCATAACATGACATATATGGCTGCATAAAAAATAAGAGCAATAAACCAGGCTAGAGACATGGGGTCTCAACTCTCCAGAAGCAGAAGAACTATCCCAATCACCTAGGGGAATGAGATTGGCCTTTACCCCTGAGAGCAAACTAGATAGAAACAAGTATAGAACAATAATTGACATAATTGACATAATTAAGAGTCCAACATAAGTGAAATAGAGAATATTTTTCACAGTGATTCCCATCCCCCAATGACGAGTCAAGGACAAAGTTTCAGTATGCCCAGTGTCTGTTACATCAGCCTTTGCTTTAAATTGCATATATTGGAATGTGGACATAAGTTTACAGTGTCTCAAGGGCTGAGCACATTTTCAATGAAGATTCTTTATCGTTTGAAGAAGAATTGGTATGGGTAGAACTATGTAGTTCAACATCCAGTTTGTTTCTTTATAGGAGCAATTTGAGAGCTTTATAAATTTTCACTATCCTTGCAGTCAGAAGAAATATGTGTATCCAGTGCAGAAATTATTATTGTGGTATAGATTGTGGCATTAGAGGCTGAGGTTCATAACTAAATAAAAGTAATAGAGGGTCATTTATAGTTCTCCCAAGAGATAGAGATATTAGGACAGTGGTGTTATAGGTGTGCTCAAGTTGGTCGATGAATGTCACATTTTGGACAGTTTGTTAGTGTTACATTATTAAGAAACTAAGCATAGGACCTATATACAATTTTAAATTGGGTTTCCCTCCATTTTTCAATTACCATAATTCTTTGTCTCGTGTTGTAGCCATCTAATATCTTATCCATCAGATCAGTATCAGGAAAGTCTTTCAGGTTCGTGGTGAAGCTTGCTTTTGTGAATTGAAGGTTCAATGGCTTATAAAGATTGGAGACAGAGTAATGCCACGTACACACGTAGCAGACTATCCGGTGGACTTAGTCCGGCGGACTTCCCGCCGGACTGCCCGCCGGACTTTCCGAATGGGCTACTTGCCCACACGCGGCACTTTTTCAGTGGACTAATACGGCGTACTAAGTCCGCCAGACTATCTGCTGTACTTTTGAAATGAACGGACTCGCCCACACACGCGGAAGGAAAGTCCGCTCATTTTGAGCGCGTCTCCAGGTAGGCGGGGCCCGTGAAAGAGACATCGCTGGCCCCGTCACCTGGTATGGACTTAAAGGGGAACCCCAACGCCGAAAAAAACGGCGTGGGGGTCCCCCCCAGGTCCACATCAGACCCTTGTCCGAGCATGCTACCCGGCTGGCCAGGAAAGGGGGGGACGAGCAAGCGCCCCCCTCCTGAGCCGTACCAGGCTGCGTGCCCTCAACATGGGGGGTGCCTTGGGGAAGGGGGGCCGCGCGCCCCCCCACCCCAAAGCACCTTGTCCCCATGTTGATGAGGACAAGGGCCTCTTCCCGACAACCCTGGCCGTTGGTTGTCGGGGTCTGCGGGCGGGGGGTTTATCGGAATCCGGGAGCCCCCTTTAATAAGGCGGCGACGGCAGTGACAGAAGACCAGGCCACCGCCTGTAAAAGAGCTAGAAGGCGCGGTGGCCCGGCAGAAGAACCGAAGAGGGGGACAAGACCCCTGAAGTCGGAAGAAGAGGCCGGCCGCGAGGAAGAAAGCTGGGCTCCTCCGCTAGTAAAAGAGCTAGAAGAAGATAGCGGAGGAGTCCGGCGAGAAGACCCCCGAAGACGGAAGACCCCCGGAGCTGTGCAATAAACTATTTTAACCCTTGTGTGTTGTGGTTTTTTTACTTTATTTTACAGGTGAATGGGTAAGGGTACATTGTATTTTATTTATTTATTATTAAAGGGGGCTCCTGGATTCCGATAAGCCCCCCGCCAGCAGACCCCGACAACCAACGGCCAGGGTTGTCGGGAAGAGGCTCTTGTCCTCATCAACATGGGGGCAAGGTGCTTTGGGGTGGGGGGGCCACGCGGCCCCCCCCTTCCCCAAGGCACCCCCCCATGTTGAGGGCACGCGGCCTGGTACGGCTCAGGAGGGGGGGGCGCTCGCTCGTTCCCGCCTTTCCTGGCAGGCCGGGTAGCGTGCTTGGACAAGGGTCTGATGTGGACCTGGGGGGGACCCCCATGCCGATTTTTTTCGGCGTTGGGGTTCCCCTTTAAGTCCATACCAGGTGGCGGGGCCAGCGACGCATCCTTCGCAGGCCCCGCCTACCTGGAGACGTGCTCAAAATGAGTGGACTTTTCTCCGGGCGGGAAAAGTCCGCTCATTTCAAAAGTACGGCGGACTGGCATACGCACGGCCGGATTGTCCGCCGAAATGCAAGTCCTGCGGGAAGATTGGAGTGCAAAACTACTTTCTAAGTCCGCCGTACTTTCGGGTAAAAAAAAGTCCGCCGGAGGCTACACACGGCGGGATTGTCCGGCAGACTTGAGTTTGCCGGACTTTTCCACCCGATTGTTTGATCGTGTGTACATGGCATAAGTATGAATATATAACAGTTTGTCTATAACATTTGATATAAAAGCTTTCTGTCTATCATGATAGCAGGATTTTACATAGTTGATCATGTGAAGGTAATAGAGGAAATGGTGTTGTGAAATTCTTGGCCGTGACCTCCAGGAGTTGTTTACATCCAGCTCCACAAGCACTCTTTTGGTCCTGTTTGCACTGTAGAGCCTCATAGATGTCTATGGGGCTTGTCTAGCTCTGTCTCCTAAGTGCCGGTTCACACAGGGGCGACTCAGATCCGACTTCAAGTCGCCCCAAGTCACCTCAGGTCGCACAACATGTAGAAATCAATGTAAGTGAATGAGAGCTGTCTTAATGCACACTACTGAAGTCGCTCCGATTTCAGAAAAGGTTCCTGTACTACTTGAATCCGACTTGTAGGCGACTGGTACCCATTGATTTCAATGGAGGTCGCCTCCAAGTCGGATCTCCGTCTATACAGAAGCGACTCTCAGAGAATTATCAGCTCTCAAAAGGAGTTCCCCCCTGAGAGCTCATTCTCTGATTGGCCACGGCAAGTCGCCTGGCCTGGGGCGACTTAAAGTAGTGTTGTAAGTCACGTCACGTCAAGTCACGTCAAGTCACGTCAAGTCACGTCAAGTCACGTGCAAGTTGCCTCCAAAAGTCGTGTTGCCCCTGTGTGAACCGAGCCTTAGACTTCTGTGGGGCTTAACTATATAGGAGACAAGGGCCTTGTGGTGCCTGGAGGCCACAGCAGTCAGATCAAGGTACGTATTTATCTCTGGAGGGGAAGGTGGGATCTGTTTGGTTTGCTTCCAGGGGCAAACAGGGTAAGTACACTTCATCAAAAGTGCACTTATCCTTTAATTTCCAGGGTTGAATAAATGCAACTTTATTATTCACACATAGGGGGTGATTTACTAAGAAGAAGGTACTGCACCACTTCATACATTAATTGGTGCTCCAGAAAAATCATGAATCGACCGTGTGAACAGGCGCACATTGAAGCGATAAGAAATACCCGCATATGTAAACTGCAACTGTCGCTAGGGTAACTGCAGTTTCTCATTGATAACAGCGCACACCCAATACAATTGGTTAATTTCATCTCATTGGATTTGTTTTGTTAGGCAATTAGTAGGTGTTCTCAGGTAATTAACCCTTTTAATGTCAATCTCATTCCTATCACTTATAATATATCTTTGAAATATGTGTTTTTTTTTTCTTTTTTTCCCCAAATCTTTCAATACATTACAAAGAACAGAGAAGTGTTTCTTTTTTTTTTTTTTTTTTTTTTTTTTTTGTGCACCGGTCCTGGAGGTACTGCAATACCAGGTCGATGCGTGGAGTGGACAGAGCAAGCTCTTCTTCCATCTCCCTGTTCTAAAAATCCATTTAATATATGGTCCCCAGATAGGGGACGTATCAGATATTAAACTGATAAGAACAGATACTACACTTGATCTTAGCCAAAAGGCCGAGAAGCGATAGAGAAGTGTTTCTAAACCCAATAAGTTAATATTTTCAGATCTTGATCTTTAAAGGTGACTATACACTGCAATCAGTGTAATAAATTAGATTTAGTGCAAGAGCCTGTTTGATCTCCTATAATTTTAATTAATTGTTCAAGTGTGTCTTCCTATTACCTCTTTTGCCTAAATAGCGAGTTGTACAGAGATTGGCCAATCAGATTGCATAGTACATGACCATCTTAAGTGCCAAATTTGGAATGTAGATGTGCCATTACCCACTTGTATTTTTCAAACAATATTTTTTGGGCATTATACAAGGCACATGAGAAACCACCTTTTTTTCAAGATATGCTAGAGTGATCAGGAATCTTCAAACTACGGCTCTCCAGGTGTTGTGGAACTAAACATCCCATGAGGCATTGTAAAGCTCTAACATTCACAGACATGACTAGGCATGATGGGAATTGTAGTTCCTGAACAACTGGAGGGCTGTAGTTTGAAGACCCCTGTGCTAAACCATTATTATGCGTCCAGAATTGGGAGTGTGGCATCTACCCAACTTCTCTCTGCTGGTGGACAGAAGAACCTACATCTATAGATATATCTCTATACACACACACACTGAAGTAGGAAGCAATATACATTGGCCCGGAAGTGAATCTGTACACAGGAAGTAGGTGTGTGTTTTGAGGCCAAATCATTTAGACATGCACACATGACCAAAACAAACACCACCCCATGTAAAAATAAATAAAAAAATTATCTTAATTTGCAAATAAGGATCATCTCTTCCTCAGAAAACAGTGAACGGGGCATGGTGGTGGGAAGAAATTAGCAGCAATACAAGCAACTTCCTGGAGGGGCATGATGTCATTCATGTGTGATGGCCACCGCCTTCGGGAACCAGATATGCGTCATGGGTACATACATCCGCTCACATAGCAGTTGCGCATTTCACATACACAGCAGTTTGCGCATCTAGATGCAGGAACCCAATTTTTATGGAAATTTAAAGTGGCTGTATACCCTGTACAACCACTTTTCCCCACAGGTAAGCCTATAATAAGACTTACCTGTAGGTACTAGAAATATCTCCTAAACCTCTACGGTTTAGGAGATATTCGCCATAGAACCCGGCGCTGACATAATCGGCGCATGCACACTAAAGAAAGGGTATGATCCGTGCTGTTTCTATAGTGCCCGTGCCGTGACCGGTCAGCTCCAGTGCGTATGTGTGGGACTGACGTCACGAGACTCAGGCCAATAGCAGAGCCGGAGTCCAGGGACTCGGAAGGAAGAGGGGTTGAAGATGGACGTGATGAGAGAGAGAGGGAACATCGCAGGCTTCTTCTGCAGGTAAGTGGCACATAATGGGCTACTATGTGATGCATAGTAGCCCATTATGCTTTTACTTTGCAGGGAACAAAGAGGAAGTAAAACCCATCAGGGTTTACTTCCTCTTTAATAGTAATGCAGATGCAGGACTGGACTAACAAATGTTTATAGTGAAAGGCAACTGGTGTTTTCTATTAAACAAGGTCTAAATGGGCCATTGACATGCATCACAGTTGAACTTAGGAATGTGTCTTTGCAAAGTTAAACTAAATGAAATCCTCTCTTATTTTTGCTTGGGGATAGAGTGCAGAGGGATTAGAAGTCTTGTCAGTTTTTGGGGATGTCTGCACCCCTGATGGCACAAATTTTGCCAGTTTCTCCTTCAAATGTATTCGCTTCCTGTCACATAGTCAAACAGGAAGTGAGGGTAAAACCCTACCAATGTCTTTCCTTGGGGACACACAGGTCAAACTAGTTTCCCCATTAGGTAAATTTGCACTCTAGCATTTCGCTGTGTACACCCCAAATTATTAGGTATCTTGGACTTGGGGTTTATTTACTAAAAGCAAATCCGCTTTGCACTAGAAGTGCACTTGGAAGTGCAGTTGCTAGAGGTCCAAGGGGGACATGCAAGGAAAATAAAAAACAGCATCTTTGCTTCTACATGATTGGATGATAAAATCACCAGTGCGTCCCCTCAGATTTACAGCGAGTACACTTGTATTGCAGAGTGGATTTGCATTTAATAAACCCCAAAATACCTAATAATTTGGGTTGTACACAACAAAGTATTAGAGTGCAATTTGCCTAATGGGGACACTAGTTAGATTGACCTGTGTGTCCCCAAGCAAAGACATTGGCAGGGTTTTACCCTCACATCCTGTTTTGCTATGGGACAGGAAGTGAAGCCACGTTTCAGAAAAGGGACACAAAGCCCAACCTAAAAAAGACAAGCAGGGGTTTAAACACTCACTTGGTTTCCCTCCAAATGCCCACAATTATAATAGGATTGTCTTGAGCTAGATTTTAGCTCAGGCCATGTTTGCAGGTTTTACACAGATGCTTTAAATCAGTCAATGGCTTGGCATTTTTGACAGCTGATTTAGCTAAGATAAATTCCCAAAACATGTCCTGTCGGGCGTACTCGAGGACTGAGGCTGAGAGCCACTGCACTAAAATGGAAAATTTAATACTTAACTCTCTGTAATTTTCCTTTCCTGGTGCCTATCCATGGCAGCATAGGCACAATCCATACATATGCTACCATGAAGGCATCAGAAAACTATATTTTAAACAAATCACACCTTTTTTGTTTTGCCATGTCAATCAGCCTAGTTAAGCTGCAGCTGGGGAATCTGTTGCATAAACATTGTTTGGGGGGGGGGGGGGGGGGGGTGTAAAATGCATTACTTGGATTGAGCATACATCTGCAAAACAAATTATTAAGAAAACACATAAAACAATAAAATTTGCTACAAAATTTTATTGGTCAACAAAACAGGACTTGGAAAAGAGCAGGGAAAGCAAAAAACACATGTATGTTAATTTGAGACACTAGCAGAATATGGTTTTGAGGTCTGACCATTTGGCAGAGGAAATTAACAGGAGTTAAAAGCACTGCGCCCACAAACGGACAGTCTCTTAAGGATTTAAACATTTTAGTCACATCTTGAGGAAGATTTTGCAAAATAATGCAGCACAGACAATTAAATCAAAATGAAACTAACAACCTACAAATGACACATTGACAACATTAAAATTATTTCAGGCAAAAATCCCCCCCCCCCCCCAAAAATAAACAAAAGTAAAAGATATTTGCTCTAAAACACATCTGTTTTGCAAAGACATAACAAACAAAATATAAAGAGAAAATACAAACTCTACAAGGCAAAGTAGCGAGTGCTATCTGCAAACTTTATATAACATAGGTTTGTGTGCCAATGAGGCAGGAAAAAAAATACATTCACAGTCCATGAAACGCTAAAAATGCAAGTTCACCCAATGTAGAGACATTAATTCAAAGTGGGTACACCTGTTAAGGATGACCTTAAATTACTAAACCAAAAACACACTCTCTGAGCATGCCTAGAAAAATCCAGGTGCTGTTCACACACAAAAAGCACAAAAAAACAATCAAAGTCCCTGAGCATGTCCAAACCAACCCAAATGTGTTTCACACAGCAAAAAAAAAAAAAAGCCCTGAGCATGCCCAGACCAATCCAAATGCAACTAGTACAAAGTAAGCCACCCCCTGTCCAAAATTAAGCACATCATCCAGCATGCTACAAAATTACAGATAGGACAAATACCCCCCCCCCCCCCCCCCCTCGGTCCAGGTGGGCACACAAAGAGCCTAACATGGGAAAAAGTTATACAACAAATACCATTGCAGTCTACGGGAACTGACTTGTTAATTTTGCTAGTCCCCACTTGGCTGGCTTATATTCTAGTTATTGGCCTTAAAATGGGTATGGGGGTCCAGGTCGTACCCTGAGGGACATATATCAATGTCACCAATTTGAACAACCCCAAAAACGAAACCAGGAGAAGTGCCTTTAAAAATGCAACATTTCTTTAAAGCTAGTAACTTGGGGAGGCTTACTTTGCCTGTAATGTGGTGAATCTGTAGCATGTATCCAAAATGCTGCTTCAAAGATGTACAGCTTTAGAGAAAACTTACAAATCTACATTGCAGCTGCAAGAATTTAAAGCGGGGTTCCACCCTAAAGTGGAACTTCCGCTCATCGGAGCCCTTCCCCCCTCCGGTGTCACAGTTGGCACCTTTCAGGGGGGGGTGCAGACACCTGTCTAAGACAGGTATTTGCACCCACTTCCGGGCATAGACTCCCACGGGAGTCTATGTCTCTTCCTGCCCCAGCACACTGTCTGCTGGGACACACACGGGTCCCAGAGACAGCGCGGACCATTTCTATTGCACTGCGTAACTCGCGCATGCGCAGTAGGGAACCGGGAAGTGAAGCCGCAACGCTTCACTTCCTGATTCCCTCACCTAGAATGGCGGCGGCAGCAGCTGGGAGCCGAGCGATTGATCAGCCTCGGCTTCCAACATTGCTGGACCCCGGGACAGGTGAGTTTCCATTTATTAAAAGTCAGCAGCTGTAGTATTTGTAGCTGCTGGCTTTTAATATTTTTTTTTCCAGTGAAATCCCTCTTTAACCCAAAATAAAAAATAGCCTGCCACCTCCCCCAATATATACCAGGCCATTTAGGTCTGTTAAGGCTTAAAATGAGAACCGTGAAAAATACCACCCCAAACTAAAAAATATTGTGCCCCTCCCACACACTAACAAACCCCTAGCCAAACACACAGCAAGCTAGCCCATGAAAGGGGGGTGGGTGCTTGAGGGCAGGAGGGGCTTGGGCACCTCAAAAGTCAACCACCCTGTTCCCATATTTAGGGGGACAAGGGCCTCTTCCACACAACCCTAGACTAACCCATGCAATTGCATGCACATTGCTTAACATTTACTTTGGCCGCACAGTGAACAAACTCATGTGAACGAGCCCAAGAGCCACTTGCACATGTGCACTGCTTACATTGATCTCATGCAGTTCCAAACGTACTTGCAGGCACAGCAGGCTTTCTATGAAAAGTTACTTTCTCATTCTATTTTGGGCACATTTGTTACTTTGGCAGTTGTTACTAAACTTCCTCACATCACACCAAAATATTGGCACCTCCATCTTCTGTCAATATTGAATTAGAGATGCGCCATTCTCCCGTGCGCTGAGACCGCTATAGTAAATGGGGGATTCGCACTCTGTTACCGGCGCACCATTTTGAAATATGGAAATGTGCGTTGCGCCTCAAGAAAAGAGTCGGATTACATTCAAGACCCTCTGCCTCACCCACAAATGCATGCATAGAGACGCTCCTCAATACCTAATTGAGAAAATAAATCATTACACACCAAGCCGCAGTCTTCGATCAGCTAACAAAAACCTCCTCCTTGTGCCCAAATCCCGGTACAAATCAAAGGGGATCGGAGATTCGCAAGGACCTCGGTTATAGAATGCTCTACCAACCAACATCCGCCTGGAAGAACACCACCTGGCCTTTAGGAAAAAACTCAAGACCTTCCTCTTCTAGATGATGGGCAACCAAGCTCTTCACAGCGCCTTGAGGTGATTCAGTTGGCGTTGTGCGCTATACAAATATTTCATTCATTCCTGGTGGGGGCGCTAAGGGCCACGTCAGAACAAAATAGCTCAGCATGGAGATTGCTGTGCTAACATTGCATAGTTAGTACAGCAAGCTCCTTGTGAGATCTTCCATTTATTTATTTTTTTCGTTCAGCCTGTTGTGTTCCAGGCATTAATTTCCAGGGTTGACTAAATGCAGCTTTATTATTCACTTTTAGTTCTTTAGTTCATTTAAAAACTGTACATTTTTCTGAAAGTCTGCACATAATTGTATGATGTCATGTTGATTCAGCTGCTGATTTGCTCCAGGTTTACTCAATCAGATGAAGTCACAGCTTTCTGAATCTGTTGTACTGGCACTGGCCTGAGCCAGCCACTCGCTGTAGGAATTCGAAGCAGCTTGTGTTCTGAAAACAGCAGTCAGCAGTGTCACTGCACAGAACAAGGGAAGGCTCGGGTGTCCTGTGTGTGTAACCTTGTGTGTGCCGAACACCAAGCATTGCATCCAAAGGAAGAGTACTGAGAAGATTTTCTAGGCGGTTTGATATAATGCAGAGAGCATAGCAAGCTAGCAGCAGTGTCATGGAGCAGCTGTTTCAGGAGGTGCACCACATTGTGAACTTCACCATCCTCTGAGCTGGAGATGCTGCTTTCCTGAAGGAGGGACAAGTTCTACCATAATGAGCGCACCTGCTGCAACCGGTGTATTTATATTATCCTTAACTGCCATTCCTGTCACTTACCTTTTCAACTATGTGTCTACAGTTAACGGGTAAGTACATAAAGTGTAGTAATATTAACTAAAAGGAACCTCACTGAATAGACAGAAGTTGGTTTTAATTGTGTTTTATCACAGTAGGATAATGCATAACAGATACATTGTTTTAGAATCAATTTTTGGTACCTTATACCCCAATTGTAGACCTTTCCATGATCTCTCATTCATATATTCATCTTCTGTAGAGGAGTCCCTGTGAATCCATACTCATCTGTCATCAGCTGCCTGAGTTGGGGATAGAATAACATTCTGTTTGACGGTGACAAAGTTAAACAGGGACACGGTTGTCAACTAGGCTTAAAAAATCTAAATGTCTAAAAGGGTGACTTGCAAAGGTCATACTGTATATGGCCAAGTCAAATGTTCTAATACATTTAATTTTAGTGCTTATTTCTGTAGAGTTCTTGGAAATCCCCATTGCACAGAGGTGCGTAGTCTTCAAGCACAACGGATCACTCCATTAAAGAGTGATGAAACTAGAGGACATTTATAAAGCTCCAATAAAGGTAGATGTACACATTTTATTACTAAACACTAATGTACTTCAATTTAAATGTTCCAAGAACCATAAGGAATGGCCACAGCTGGTTTTTGGAAAGGCTTTCTTATCCTCTTCTTTGGAAATGCACTTATAAACCAATAACAAGTACATAAAAACATAACAAAAATAAAATACTGCGTTATCTGTGAAACGAATATGATTTACACTCATCTAAATCTAAAATTCCGCTGCAACTTCTTGTGTGACACACACAATAGCATAAAAAATTAAAAATTCAAGTTGGGCTGATTGGTAATTAATACTCTAAGTGATACCTTAATTTTGTGACTCATAAACCGATTTATGTAATCCCGTGAAAATACATTTTTTGATAGTACAAAATAATACAATTGGTGAAAAAGTCACTAATTAATCCTTAATGGAAAAAGAGCCAAAAGAGTCAGTGTGTTGAAAATGGTACATCAGTGTATTCCTCCACGGTGGCACGCAAACAAAACACCACAAGAAAAGTGAAAAAAGGAATGGGATAGCACCTCTACCTCTGGATACACTGCCGCCTACCAGCTGTAAATGATCTCCTATTATGGAAGATCAGAGGTGCCTATGGCTTATTATCCTGCCTCGGGTCTCTGTGTTGTGCGCCAATGCTCCCGGCGTCCTCAACCAATGAAAAGCCTCATACACAAATGCATTCAATAGGTCTCAATGGAAAGACAATAAAGCCTTTTGTATTTTTTGTATTTTGTATTATCAAAAAATGTCTCTCTTTATCGTACATCATGGGACACAGAGCTTTAAGTATTTACTTAATGGGTTATAGGGCACCTTCAGGTGATGGACACTGGTTATACCTAATCCAGGAATTTCACTCCCTATATAATCCCTCCTCCTTCAAGGAGCACATCAGCTTACCTGTAAAATCCTTTTCTTGGAGTACATCATGGGACACAGAGGTCCCTCCCCTCTTTGTGGGAATTTAAGTATATTGCTTTGCAACAAAAACTGATGTGCTCCTGGAAGGAGGAGGGGTTATATAGGGAGTGAATTTAGTGGATTGGGTATAACCAGTGTCAACACCTGAAGTTGGCATATAACCCATTAAGTAATTACTTAAGGCTCTGTGTCCTATTATGTACTTCAAGAAAAGGATTTTACAAGTAAACTGTTATAAAAATCCTATTTTTCACAGGATTACATAAATTGGTTTATGTGTCACATAATTAAGGTATCACTTAGAGTATTAATTACCAATCAGCGCAACTTGATTTTCTAATTAAGTACATAAAAACAGCTTTTAAGTTACCTCCTTTAAAATGAAAACTGTTATTTAGTTTATGTTACAAAAATAACATTTTAACCACTAAATGGCTAAAACAGACCATATGGGTTGAATTCCAAAATAATATTTCTTACAAAAACTGTAGCTAGGCATTTTCTTCCAAATTTCACACCACTAATAGGCCGCAGCAATGGACAATTTTTCATGTGGCCATCAAAGTTTAGTGATTGGGCATCTTAGAAATGTAGAAATTTAGAATCAATGATGGGAGGCGTGAGAGATATAATCGAAATAGAAATGTGCATGATCTGTGACCTGGAGAGAAAAGAAGATTCACGGGCAAGAAAATGCTTGGTTGGTCGATTTTTTTGTTAGGAATCAGACTTACCTAGGTGGATGCAGCATTGGTCCGATGCTGCACCTGTCCCCCAGTGCCTCTGCATTGAGAGCCGAGCGATCGAACACCGACAATCGCTTGTTGTCAGAGCTCCCCAAGCAGAGAGCTGTAGACTGTCAATCAGCAGCTCTCCGCTCTGCCTTCTCGTCGCTCATTGGAGCGATGGGCTGTGTGACAGTATGTTTCTCTGTCATGATGTTTGTCACCCAGGATTCTCAACAAGACAGGTTGAGGGGCTCCAGGATGATTGTGTAATTTGGAGGAAACTGTTTTTTTTAGTTTACTCCATGGTTGGTAGAATCCGGTTTGGGGCCTGGAGGTTTCATAGTGTGAGGAAATCTCCAATCCTGGGACCAGGTTTTAGGAATAGCCAGGACACTGATTGTGCAGACGGGTTCTGGGCTTTTTGCAGAGACAGGGCCAGGGTTCTGGGCTCAACTCTCCCGAGAAGTCCAAGTGTGCAAGCGAGCAGTGCAGTCTGTGATGGAACAGAGGGCCCAAGCCTGTAGACTTGAGCATCAGCAAAGCTGTGGAAGAAAGAGCGCTAACTGAGGTACAGTGTTTGCAAGTGAATACAGGGACACTATTACATGGTCAGGAAGACCGAGGCACAAGGTCTGAGCAGTGGTGCTGCTAAAAAGCACCAGGAGGCTAAACATTATTTTGTGTTAATGGTGGAAACCCCCTGTGTGGGAAACTTAGATTGCATGATCTTTTTCCTTTCTTAAAAGTGGGCCAACAAGCCATTAACTGGCAGGGTCTCCACTCACTGGTGAGCTCTACACTTAATCTAAACAACCCCCAACATTACAGATGTTACTTTACACTTAAGACCAGGTTCACACCATTCCGAATTGGATGCGGGATCTCTGCATCCAATACGCAATAGCAGGAGATTGTGACCGGCTCCGGTGCGAATTTGCACGGGAACCCTGGGTGTCTTTTGGTCCGTTTCAGGTCCGATTTCAGCCTGGATTTTTGGTGAACCGGGATGCACGGGACTCCTTCTGTGAGCTGCATCAGCGTGCAGTGTGCACCCAGCCTAAAGCAGTATTAAAATAAGGAATTATATATAATATATCACAGTTACCAGTTCTTAAATGTGTAGACTGCATTTGTTTTATTTTTTTTGCTTTTTTTTTCCTTTATTTTCACCTGTTAATTTGACCAGTTACACACTTCTTGTCATAGGGTGTCGGATGGAGGAACAACAGGGACACATTTGAACAGCAGTATAGTCAGTTTGGGAAGAGGGTAGTATTAGGTGGACTAGCAGATTTAGATGGACTGGACTAAAAAAATTAAAGCTGATCCCCAGCTAACATCTTTTAAGTATCTACAGCAGCTGTTTTTTTCCCTTTTGAGGTCAAAGGCTTTTCATAAATGAATAAAAGCTGATCATTGTAAGCTCCCCTAACAATATTAAATGAATCGTCTCAACTAACTGCTACTTTTGCTGGACAGTGTGGTCTGCTAAAGGTAGTTGAAAAACAGACTTACTGGCTGGATCACCAGGTGAAAAGAATGGATGCAGCCACCACATCTGAGAATTGGTAAGCTGCAATATAATACACTTTTTTTTTTTTAGATTTAATACTGTTTTAATGGTGTATGACTTGAGAAGAAAAGACCACAATGTTATTATTAAATAGGGCATTTTATTTGTCCTATTTAATTATCTTGGTTAGCGTGTAGGCCAATAAGAATCTATACATGGATGTTAGCAACCATAAAGGTTGACAATTTACCCATACACTGAAGTCTGTACAAAATGCAATAGGGTCTCTGGGCAAAATCCAGGAATTGACAAACATACATATATATATATTTATATATAATTTCATTAATAAATAATAGTAAACAACATTACAAAATATTTTTTTATAAAATAATAAATAATTATATAAACATATATTAAAAATATATTTTAAAAAACACAGTAATAAACACAAACTATAAAGCTATAAATAATCTACTACCTAAATAATAATGAAAATTCACATTATTCAACTGAACCTATTATCGGTGTGTGAGAAAAATTAAAGCTGAATATCAGGCAGATATAAAGTCACAGATTAATGCAGTTCTGTATTCATTAATACATCCCTACATTTTTTATTTAAAAGCATGCAGTTCTATTTGGACTTGTATCAGCCTCTTGCAATTCCCATGCAGCAACACAGGTCTGTTGGTAGGTGTACTTGGGTGCCAATTAGAATGACTGTCCATGTTCACAACCATTTAGTGACCCTCAACATAGGCAAAAGCATCTTAGTGCATGGCACCCAGCAATGTTTTAGTTGTCTCTTCACATGAGAACACAGCCAACCGCTGAGATGTGCCATGAGCCGTACTGTGTGCATAGCAGACTGTGTTTACTGTACAGATAATGACAAGCTGTATTCATAGGCTTATAAACACCTAAAAGGTCAGATGACACTGAGGATGTGAATCTATTAACCACTTTCAGACCGGACCATTTTGCTGGTAAATGACCAGAGGTCTTTTTACACTTTGGCACTGCGCTGCTTTAACTGGTAATTGCGCGGTCATGCAATGTTGTACCCAAACAAAATTTGCGTCCTTTTCTTCCCACAAATAGAGCTTTCTTTTGATGGTATTTGATTGCCTCTGCGATTTTTATTTTTTGCGATATAAACGTAAAAAGACCGCAAATTTTGAAAAAAAATGATATTTTCTACTTTTTGTTATTAGAAAAATCCAATAAACTCAATTTTAGTCATACATTTAGGCCAAAATGTATTCAGCCACATGTCTTTGGTAAAAAAAAAGTCAATAATTGTATATTTATTGGTTTGCGCAAAAGTTGTCACATCTACAAACTAAGGTACGTTTTCTGGAATTTACGCAGCTTTTAGTTTACGACTGCCTATCTCATTTCTTGAGGTGCTAAAATGGCAGGGCAGTACAAAACCCCCCCAAATGACCCCATTTTGGAAAGTAGACCCCCTAAGGAAATTGATAAGAGGCATGTTGAGCCCATTGAATATTTTATTTTTTTGCCTCAAGCGATTGAATAATGACAAAAAAAAAATTTTTTTTTTTTTTTTACACAAAGTTGTCACTAAATGATATATTGCTCACACATGCTATGGGCGTATGTGAAATGACACCCCAAAATAAATTCTGCTGCTTCTCCTGAGTACGGGGATACCACATATGTGGGACTTTTTGGGAGCCTAGCCGCGTACGGGGCCCCGAAAACCAAGCACCGCCTTCAGGCTTTCTAAGGGCGTAAATTTTTGAGTTCACTTCTCACTACCTATTACAGTTTTGAAGGCCATAAAATGCCAAGATGGCACAAAACCCCCACAAATGACCCCATTTTAGAAAGTAGACACCCCAAGCTATTTGCTGAGAGGCATGTTGAGTTCATGGAATATTTTATATTTTGCCACAAGTTGCGGGAAAATTACAAACTTTTTTTTTTTTTTTTTTTTTTTCACAAAGTTGTCACTAAATGATATATTGCTCACACATGCCATGGGCATATGTGAAATGACACCCCAAAATAAATTCTGCTGCTTCTCCTGAGTACGGGGATACCACATATGTGGGACTTTTTGGGAGCCTAGCCGCGTACGGGGCCCCGAAAACCAAGCACCGCCTTCAGGCTTTCTAAGGGCGTAAATATTTGACTTCACTCCTCACTACCTATTACAGTTTTGAAGGCCATAAAATGCCAAGATGGCACAAAACCCCCACAAATGACCCCATTTTAGAAAGTAGACACCCCAAGCTATTTGCTGAGAGGCATGTTGAGTCCATGGAATATTTTATATTTTGCCACAAGTTGCGGGAAAATTACAAACTTTTTTTTTTTTTTTTTTTTTTTCACAAAGTTGTCACTAAATGATATATTGCTCACGCATGCCATGGGCATATGTGAAATGACACCCCAAAATAAATTCTGCTGCTTCTCCTGAGTACGGGGATACCACATATGTGGGACTTTTTGGGAGCCTAGCCGCGTACGGGGCCCCGAAAACCAAGCACCGCCTTCAGGCTTTCTAAGGGCGTTACAGTTTTGAAGGCCATAAAATGCCAAGATGGCACAAACCCCCCCCAAATGACCCCATTTTGGAAAGTAGACACCCCTAAATTTAGGGGTACACTAGTGAGACTAGGTAATAAATGGCGGGTGCCCTGAAACTATAAAAAAATAACTAACCAACCAGCGTCACCTGTAACAGTTATATGGTGATCACTGGTGAAAGGGTTAACTAGGGGGCAATCAGGGGGCTTTATGCGGTAGTATATGGGGGTCCCTGGCGCTATAAAAAGCTGCGGCGAACCTAAATACCTACTTGCCTAACTAGCGTCACCTGTGACACTAATACAGCGATCAGAAAAACGATCGCTTATTAGGCTGGGTTCACACTGGAGCGATGCGGGAACGCCACGAATGCGCGGCGGGTTCCCGCATCGCATGCCTCCCGGCGGCAGTTCACACTGCCCTATGCGAACTGCTGGGAGTGTCAGTGAAATGTTACTGACACCCCCAGATCAGTTCGCATATCGCAGTGCGATCTGCAAACTCGGATCGCATGGTGTGAACACCCATGCGATCCGATTCTGCTGCGGGCCAAAAAAAGGGTCCCGTGCGAATTTGCGGCGGGTGCGGCGGGTGTGGCGGGTGCGGCGAATGGCTGAACTCGAATCGCACAGAGATCGGATGTGATTTGCACTGCAGTGCGAATCACATCCGTTCTCAAACCGCTGCAATCTGAACCCAGCCTTAGTGACACTGGCGACGGGGGGTGATCACGGGGTTAAACCTTTATTGGGGGGGTTAGGGGGGTACCTTAGAACTAAAGGGGGCTAACCCTAACTGCCCTAACAGTTATTAGTCACAAATGACACCCGCCGGGTGATCAGGGGGTTAAACCTTTATTAGGTAATAAATGGCGGGTGCCCTGAAACTATAAAAAAATAACTAACCAACCAGCGTCACCTGTAACAGTTATATGGTGATCACTGGTGAAAGGGTTAACTAGGGGGCAATCAGGGGGCTTTATGCGGTAGTATATGGGGGTCCCTGGCGCTATAAAAAGCTGCGGCGAACCTAAATACCTACCTGCCTAACTAGCGTCACCTGGGACACTAATACGGCGATCAGAAAAATGATCGCTTATTAGGCTGGGTTCACACTGGAGCGATGCGGAAACGCCGCGAATCCGCGGCGGGTTCCCGCATCGCATGCCTCCCGGCGGCAGTTCACACTGCCCTATGCGAACTGCTGGGAGTGTCAGTGAAATGTTACTGACACCCCCAGATCAGTTCGCATATCGCAGTGCGATCTGCAAACTCGGATCGCATGGTGTGAACACCCATGCGATCCGATTCTGCTGCGGGCCAAAAAAAGGGTCCCGTGCGAATTTGCGGCGGGTGCGGCGGGTGTGGCGGGTGCGGCGGGTGCGGCGAATGGCTGAACTCGAATCGCACAGAGATCGGATGTGATTTGCACTGCAGTGCGGTGCGAATCACATTCGTTCTCATAAACCGCTGCAATGTGAACCCAGCCTTAGTGACACTGGCGACGGGGGGTGATCACGGGGTTAAACCTTTATTGGGGGGGTTAGGGGGGTACATTAGAACTAAAGGGGGCTAACTCTAACTGCCCTAACAGTTATTACAGTCACAAATGACACCAATGCAAAAAAAAAAAAAAAAAAAAAAAAAATGACATTGGTGTCACTGTGACTGGGGGGCAGGGGTAATTGGGGGGGTGATCGGGGGGTAAAGGGGGGGTGTGAGTGTGCCTGGCATGTTCTACTGTGTGTGGGATGTGTTGGTGCAACTCACTGATCCGCTCTCCTCCGTGTCGGAACGAAAAATACCGACACGGAGGAGAGAATACATCACTTCCTCTCCTGTGTTTACATTACAGGAGAGGAAGTGATGTCACCGGGGATTTCTATTCGTCGGGAGCGATCGCGAGGGGGTGGCCATGAATGAATGGCCGTCCCCTCGTCCGGGATCGCTCCCGAACGAAAACCGACCGCCGCAGGCACCGGGCGGGGGCCCGATCGGGCCCCCGACCCGCGGGAGGCAAATCACGTACATGTACGTGCTTATGCCTGCCCGTGCCATTCTGCCGACGTACATCGGCGTTAGGCGGTCGGCAAGTGGTTAAGGAACTTTTAATCAATTTTCTGGAAAAAAAAACCTTCTGCATCCAATCACCCCCCTAATCACCCCTTAAGTCAGCAAAAAAAAAAAAATAAGCATACACATACTTAAAGCGGGAGTCCGCCGTTTTTTTTTTTTTGAAAAGCCAGCAGCTACAAATACTGCAGCTGCTGACTTTTAAAATAATGACACTTACCCACCCAGCGCGCCCGCGATGTTGGCACCCGAAGCCGATCTCTCGATCATCTCTCGGGTGCTGCCGCTGCCATCTTGGGTATGGGAATCAGGAAGTGGAGCCTTTCGGCTTCATTTCCCGGTTCCCTACTGGGCATGCGCGAGTCGCGCTGCGCAATAAGGATGGTCCCCGCTGTCTCTGGGATCCGTGTGTTTCCCAGCAGGCAGCGGGGGACCTTCGGAAAGGGGCGTAGATTCTGCAAAAGGGGCGTACCTTCTGCAGAATCTATGCCAGAAGTGGGTGCAGATACCTGTACTGTACAGGTACCTGCACCCCCCTCCCCCCTGAAAGGTGCCAATTGTGGCGCCGGAGGGGGGGAGGGTTCCAATGAGCGGAAGGTCCACTTTAGGGTGGACCTACGCTTTAAAGTGATTGTAAGTTTTTTTGTTAAAAATAACAAACATGTTATACTTACCTCCTCTGGTTTTGCACAGAGCAGCCTGGATCCTCCACCTCTCGGGTCCCTCACTGGCCCTCCCTCCTGTTGAATGCCCCCACAGCAAGCAGCATGCTATGGGGGCCCAAGCCGAAATGCAGCTCCCTGTGTCCATTCACACTCTGAGCTGGCCCCGCCCCCTCTCTCTCTTCTCATTGGCTCACTGAATTTGATTGACAGCACCGGGAGCCAATAGCACCGCGCTGCCGTCTCAGCCAATAGGAGGGAGAGTTTCGGGCAGCTGAGACACTCCTGCAACATCACTGGGATTGAATTATTGGGGGGCTGCTGCACACAGATGGCTTTTTTGAATGCATTAAGATAAAAGACCTTCTGACTTTACACCACATTAAAACAAAGCACTTCAAACTATCCAAAGAAAATTTATTCCAGAATGTTTTATATTTTTTTAAATTAAGAGCCCAAAATTTGTGAGTGCAGAGGTAAATAAAAATGCTAATGTAATAGATTATGATGTCAGCCTGCATTGTATCTTATTATGTCACTTCAGTCCACTACTACAATCATTGGAAGTACCGTCTTAAAGCACTTTTTTTTAGGGAAAACAAATATACCAAATGAAGAAAAATAATAAAAGCATATACAATGGCTACACAAGCCACGTTGTTGTTGTCTATAATATTCAGTGCCATATATGGTGCAGTGGAGGCATTGTGAATATATTGGTGTACATACCGACCTCAGAAATGTCCTGCTTGTGTGATTAGCTCACTGATTTCCCCCCCAGTCTTCACTAAGATACAAGTAAAATTTTAGGCATCCTCTGCAATAGAAGTTTACATTTTTGGTGAGATACTCTGTAAGGGTTAATTACTTCTAAAAAGATGCCAACACTACAGCTTTTCTCACCAGAACACTGAAAGTGCACCGGGCAATTTTAATGAACCACGCTCTCCCATTTAAAATCAGTATTTAAAGGACATGTTCAAACAAACAGCTATATCTTCAGACCAGAAACTGGTAGGCATCAGCAACAGAATTTATTAACATTCTTGTAATGTACATTGCAGTTACTCTTTAGAACTATGTGGTGCCTAATGTGATTTTAAAATTTGAGATCTAAGTACAAGTACTAAAAACAAAAGAACAATGGCAGCTTCCAGGGTCAATAACTATATTAACATTCGATACTTGAAAACTGCAAAGCAATCTACAGTGTAATAGAGGTACCAGAACTAATGTTGAGATGTAACATGTTCAACTAACCAAGTTGTAGGGGAGCATGAGCACTCTCATATCCAAAAACATATCCAGCCCATGTGAAAGGGGTCTTACTCAGCCTTAAAAACTATATAACTATATATTTATAAAGTTGCCTTGGTCTACGTGATTAAATTTGTGATGGAACTCATAACTCATTATAATTAGTTAAGAGAAATTTTTCATGGATATGACTAGTATATGAAAACTTGAATTCAGTCAGAATCAAGAATAATCCTTATTATTACTACAGTAAACTGATATGTGTCAGACTCAGTTCACATTGCAGCAACTTGTGAGACCACAGTCACATGGCATGTGAAATCCCATGTTAGTCAATGAGAGCTGTCTTAATTAGCATTACTGAAGTCGCTCTATTGAAACTGTTTCTGTACTACTTCAAGGCGACTTCTATCCGACTTGTGCCCATAGACTTGTAGCACCCGGATGTTTAGGCAGGGTTGCTCTTAAATTTATCTGCCAAGTGATAGTTGCCATGGCCAATTGCTAGGAGATCAATTAATTTCACCCTAATTCTGGAATTGATGCACTTCTCTCTTCTGTCGCTAGGTGGCTGGGTATCTGGTGGCTTTAGATAAGAGAAAGGCATTGCGAGGACATATTAGGAATGAATGGGGTGTCTCAGCCAATGGACAGGGATTTCCTTGGGTTCCTTGGCATGCTGGGAGAACCTATTTATTTGAGTTGAGTCAGGTGATCAGGGTTCTGTGCCACCTGGACAGCTGTCTGGGTGGACGTGTGTTGTGCTCCCGCAAGCTGCTAGGCCTGAGGCTCATCCCAGGAACATCTGGCTGCTAAGGCCTATCCAGAAGCAAGAGAGCAGCATAGGGTTGGGATTGTGGCTTGCAGTCCAACCAGAAGTAAGGGTTCTGCTGACCGGAGAACCTGTCGGGGGTCGGTGGTATTGGGGAAGCTGTCGCCACTAAGAGACCGTCCACCTCATTACCAGGGACTACTGTGAGTAGCTGAAGCAAGTACCTGAGCAGTATTCTCCTCAACCGGGGACAGTGAAGAATTGGGAAACTTCAGTAGAGGTCAAGACAGGGACCCAGCCAGTAGAGGTGACTCTTGCAGAGCATTACTGTGTGCCAAGTCAGAGACTGAGCAGGCCTGTGGGGTGAAGCTTGAAGAGCGTCTGTGAGTACCAAGCTATGGACCCAGCAGGGACATGGAGGTGACACATGAGGAAAAAACTCAGTGAGAAGATTGGAAGAGCTCAGAAGATCCAATGACAGTGGATCAGCTGGTCTAAGTGATAGACTGGGAGCTCAGTTGAGTGAAGATCTAAAAAAGAGATTGTGGAGGAAGGGAAAGGGTTCATTACAACTTTGTTAGAAACTGTTCAAGATTGTTGCCATGGGAGACAGCGTTTCTACACATGCAGAAATGGTGTGCGGCTGGGTGGCTTTCCCTGCTTGGCTGTCTACTTATAGAAATCTCGGAGTGTGCTAATTAACATTGCAACTACTAAGGGGTGTCCTGACCCTAACCCTCTCTCACAGTTCTGTTCAAGAGAAAATAAATCTCTTTACATTCAAGATGTGTCTGGCGCCCATTAATCTACCTTCCATTACACCCACCATGCCTTGTAACCCACTGTACACAGAAGGATGTTAGCTGTCCCTGACTCTGAAGATCATTATTAGGGCTGGAGAGGCTCGGGACTTAGCTACAGACTTTTTTTGTCAAAAGGGCATGTGCCTCGCCGGCGGTAACGCATTGGTTCGCGAGGATAAGCGATATCTATCGTATGGAGCGGATGACGGCGGCCATGGGGGATAGGGAGGAGGATCACGATGCCCGCTGGTTGCCTTGGAATCTTTTCAGGTTTTCTGCTGAATATAAGACTTATCAGTGAGTCCAGTGGTGGAGAGTGAAGGGAAGAACTGGCTAGCGGGAACCACTGGAGTCTCCCCTCCATCCTGCCACACATAGACCGCTCTGGCCCACCTTACTCCCCTACCCCTTCCCCACTGTCTGTTTTCCTCTTGCTCTGCTCTTCCCCATTCATTCCCCTCCCCTTCCCGTTCTTCCCCTTCCCCTCCCCCCACTCTTTCCCTTCCCCTCAACTTAAGTTAAAAACTAGTGATTGTCCAGGTGTGGCCACAATATTTTCTCATCTTCCCTACCGAGGAAGGGCAACTTTTACAGATGATGCAGCCCAGGGTTCTCCCCAATGGCGACAAGGTGCAGCGCCGCAGGGGACCTCTCTGAGACGGCCGGACGGGGCCCTATCTCAGAGGAGGACTCAGACGTTAATATACCGCTGGGTTGCCAGCTGGATGGGAGAGCCGGTGTTTTGGCTGTAGGTTACTCACAGTGATAATGCTATCGCATACTATTTTTCCAATTGATCTGTTTACTGTAATATGTGTATTAATCGGTACCAAGGGAAGAGGAGTGACATGTTTTGATCAGTGTGTTTCTGTATTACCTGCAATCCATAAATAAAGATTTAAAAAAAAAAAAAAAAAAAAGGGCATGTGCAGGATTTTGTCTAGCATACTAACTATCTGCAAATTGTCGTTTGACAACCACAAGCGTAGTTACGTACTATGAGAGTATAAAGAGGAAGTTAATTTCTCAAGCGCCACCCTTTGGGCCCATTCTACTAATTTCATGTTAGTAGAAGTTTGAGCGTCGATTTGCACTTTTTTGTTAAGTTATTTTTATTTGGGTGGCAGATAGCATCTCCAATTTAATTTTTATTAAAATGTGTAGAATAATACTTGGCTGGGTGTTTTTCTTCAAATGACAGTTTGGGATTAGGCAGTTACATTAAAAACAACACAAATGGAAAATTAACAAGAGACACCAACATAATTGTATCTTTGATCTTAAAAACTCCAGGATAATGGTGTGGTGGTAACTTGCCCAAAAAATCAAACAACAATCCTCATATTAATATTATTTATATCACTAAAAAACAAATGCCTTTTAAAATACGTTTGGCAAATCCAAGGTACTGAACCTCTCTTTACAGAGTTCCACCCAGAAACAACTCGAACAATCTTACCAATTTCTATGGGAGTTTCATATTTAGGAATACGACTGACCTCGTCTATACAAACCTTATATAAACAAAACTACCCTGCCCTGTTCAAATGGCTGACAGAGGACCTAGCCAGATGGCAGATTCACCCCCCATCATGGTTTGGCAGACTACACTCAATAAGAATGAGTATTTTACCAAAGGTCTTATATTTGTTTCGCGCTATACCTGTGTCACTAGTCCGCTGTGACCTGCAAACATTTCAAAAAAAGATTCTTCAGTTTATATGGGGAGACAAGTGGCCCAGGGTGAACAAAGGTACAATGTACACTCCAAAACAGAAGGGGGGACTTGGCCTGCATGATTTAAAGAAATACTTTTAAGTGGCCCAGTTGGCCCAACTCACCAAGTTTCACTCCCAACAACCCCAGGCACTATGGATGACCATGGAATCTTACTCCTGTCATTCCAAACCAATTTCCCATATTATGTGTCTCCCAATGAAAGAGAGACCAAATATACTATGTCCTACTCTCTCCTTTCTCCTTCTCACTAGGTATTTGGGATAGACTCTAAAGAACTCAGAAATTCAAGTCACCCCACAACCCGCTAGTACCTCTATTGAGAAATAGAGATTTCACCCCGGGCCTCACTCCCCCCGCATTCGAATGGTGGACCAACAAGGGCCTAATACCGATAGCAGATCTCTGTGATCAGAAGGGTAGGCTTTCTGAAAGATCTCTGATAGAAAAATATCAAATGCCAAACACTGAACACTATAGACTCACTCAAATACTTCATTATATGCAAACCTTAGCACGCAAGGGTTATTTAGCAACAATGGCTCCCATGGAACATATGTGTCGACAATATGACAAACTCAGGGGCCATATATCTGCCATGTAAGAAACCCTAGATCTTTAGGAATGGCACTTGATAACAATGACAGCTTCTCAATCACTCACCAACACCTCCATTATAGAGGCTATAAGGTTTTATTAAGATGGTATATGGTACCGGCCAGACTGGCCACTTTTGTGCCTGGAGCCACCCTGTGGTGCTTTCAGGGGTGCGGCCAGGTGGGAACAGCATATCATATATGGTGGACATGTCCCAAAGTCAGGAGATTTTGGATCAGGGTTTAAAACTTTATATATACCCTCACCCAGATTAACCTGGAAAAGTCAGCAAAGCACGCACTCCTGGGTGGCAGGGTAGCTGAAGCCTCAAAAAAACATAGAAGGCTTCTTACATTTATATTCATATCAGCTAAAATCACAATAGCAACAAACTGGAAGTCTGCAGCCCTACCATTTGACCAACTTAAACACAAAATGTCATGGCTTATGTTAAATGAAAGACTAACAGCAATTGTACAGGATAAAATTAAGTTGTTTAACAAAGTATGGGATCCATGGATCAGTTACCTTACAAATGATCCTCGGATGATCACAAACCAGAACCCTTCTTGAATGATACGTCAAAGAGCGAGGAGCCCTCTCCCCTAAACTTTCTTCCCAACTCTACCCTCAACTAACTCTGAGCCCCTTTCTCCTTTCTTCTATGATCTACCCCTCTCTTCCTCGGCAAGACTCTGACCTGAGGAGGTCTGGATGGTGCCCCCCCCCCCCCCCGTGACCTGGGAAGCCAGACCCCCCAATAGATGGTTGGGGAGCTGGTGTTTCCCAGCAGGCGGGATGTATTCTGGGGCATATTATATAGAGCATGTTCAGGGCCACAGAATACAGAGCAATGTGTACAGTGGAGGATCCATGGTAGGATATGATATATGCACCATAAATATTAGCGTAAATAAGGTACAGTCTATACCAGGACATGATAATTGGCATTGAAAACACAAGAGGTTGATTTCTCGTGTATATTGTATGTATGATGTACTACGGATACTGTACAATGCTCAATGAGATCTTTGTTATCTGTTCTATGAAAACTTAAGGAAAAATTATTGAAACATAAAATACATTTCGCAAAACTACATCAGTATCACCAGCAAAACAGCTTTGTTATTATCCCATTAAAGAAGATGAGATTGTATGCTGCATTTCAACATTTCATCAATTATTATCTTAATTCTAGATTAAGAACATTATTTTACAAAACCAAACTCTTCCCAGTCATTCCTTGATTCCGATCATGCGCATTTTGTACTTTAGACTTTTGTGTGACGATTTCTGTACTGACCATCCGAAAATCTGAAGTTGAGTTCACATCCGACAAACATTTTATAGCATGCACATCCAGCTTTTATCTGATGGAAAAGTGAAATTGGCTGTCAAAAGAACCATATTATCAATCCGAAAATCCACAGACAGCTCATCTTGCGAATTTTCCCATCTGATTTTCATATTGTGTGTACGGGTCTTAAGTCACGGCACTTTTCAGGTTGCAGCAGTGTGTACCTAGCCTAAGGTCTAGTACACACTGTTCGATTGTTGTACGACCAAGCATCTAATTTTTGTCAAAAGTGCGTGTGCAGAATTTTTTTCTAGCATACTAACTTTTCGCAACTTGTCATCTGACAAACACGAACATAGTGACGATCTATGAGAGTATAAAAAGGAAGTTAATTTCCCAAGCGCCACCCTTTGGGCATCTTCTGCTAATTTCGTGTTGGTAGAAGTTTGGTGAGTGTTGATCCACGATTTTCAGATCGTACAAAACAAATGCGTTTTAAAATATGTTTGGTGTAACTACATGCAAAGCAGCTTCATTATTATCCCATTAAAGAAGATGAGAATGTGTGCTGCATTTTGAGATTTCATAATTTGCCACGTCACAAATGTTAATTCTTGATTACAAATGGTAGTCTACAAGACTGAACTCTTCCTGGTCGTTCCTTGATTCCGATCATGTTTGTACTTTTGACTATTGTGTGACGATTTCTGTACTGGTCAGACGTTGAGTTCATATCCGACAAATTTTATAGCCTGCACATCCAGCTTTTGTCTGACGAAAAAGTCAAATCGGCTGTCAAAAGCACCATACTAACGATCCGAAAAACTGCATTATCCCTTCTGATTTTCGTATCGTGTGTACGAGGCCTAAGGCATAGATTTGTTATGAATTAGAGCCCAGTGCTTGCAACACCCATCTGGCCCACACACAGACTGTATACCCTGCTTTAATGAGTGAATACAAAGAAAACTTGGTAATTAGCAAGTCAGATGCTTTGCTTTGGTGTGTTCTACATTTTTATTTACCAATTGTCACCTCTACTTCTATGGGTCATGTTTACATGGCTCCCAACTGTCCTTGATTTTGAGGGACTGTCCCTGATTTGCAGTAATGTCCCTCTGTCCCTCTTTGCCCCTCATTTGTCATTTTGGTCTGGTCCAGATAGCTGTATATAAAATGCACTTTTTATCTCTCAAAAAGGGTTTCCTAGTTCTAAACCTTTCATCCAATTTCTAAATTGCTGCATTTGTACATTGTAAAAGCCAATATAAAGGAATAGTAGTGGTAAAAAAAAGCCCTTGTGGATTTAATTAACCTTTTTCTTGGGTTCATTCTTCTTTAAGGATGCGTGGCAGGAGACGTGTCTATTATACGTTTGCTGGTAGGTGTTCCTCATTCCCATCTCAAAATGTTGGGAGGTATGTGTTTATACCAAAAATGAACAATAAAATAAAATAATTTGTTTTTAGACAACACCACCAACTGTGTAAATGTCCATTTATCTGTCAAATATTTTGTATTTTCCAGTTCCTGGCCGGTTATAGTTTCTGGTGCTGTGGTTTTAGTGGTCATAGCATTATTATCCCGCCTTCTTGTCATTCAGAAACCACCCAAGGATCCTTTGTTTTATGGTATGTATACCTACGAAACCTACTTATGTTTTGCTAATATTTCTTAACATAGTAAATCCAATTAATCTAGTAAATAAATGAAATAATTATATAAATTATATAAAAAGTAATATTATGGCTGTTCTTCAGACCTTGCTGATTACGGTCATTGATGCCAAGGGGTTCACCTTCCAGACACTGTTTGCTTTATGTTCAAATCACAAGAAATTATGTTGTGTCATTAGAGTCTCCGTCACGTAGCTATCATACATTCAGATACTGAAGAGTGTGCTGCTTAGGCCCCTTTCACACTGGGGCAGTGCGGGCGTTGGCGGTAAAGCGCCGCTATTTTTAGCTGCGCTTTACCGTCATTTTAGCTGCGGTCTGCGGGCACTAGCGGGGTGGTTTTAACCCCCGCTAGCGGCCGAAAAAGGGTTAAAACCGCCCGCAAAGCGCCACTGCAGCGCTGTCCCATTGATTTCAATACACCGCTCCTTCACCGCTCCAAAGATGTGGCTAGCAGGACTTTTTTTACCGTCCTGCCAGCGCACCGCTCCAGTGTGAAAGCCCTCCGGCTTTCACACTGGAGTGAAAGGGGCCGGTTTTTTCAGGCACTACACAGGTGCTATTTTTAGCGCTGTAACGCCTGAAAACCGCCCCAGTGTGAAAGGGGCCTTAGTGTTCTGTTTCAAATTTTTTATACAAAAGACATACCTGCGAGTCCCAGTCTGCATGGACAGGATGGCAACTTGCTGGCATAACAAGATGCACAGGATGTGTCACCTCACAGAGAAAACTCACAGTAGGAATCCATTTTAGTTTATTCCAGGCTGCCAGGTTACAAAAGATCTTTTCTGTAATTTTCTCAAAGGTGAATAATAATATGGGAACAAAACCTTCTGACTCCTTTTATTGAACTGTACTAACACATAAAACACAGGGTGACACACAGTAGCGTAGCAGGTATTAGCATTAGATAATAAAACAAGCAGCTGTGGCAACACACCAAGAAAAACAATGAAAATAGTACCGCTCAAATACCCCCTAAACCTATATCAGTCAGATCAGTATGTGAATAGACTGGTGCAAGACAGACAGGATTGCCTTGTCAGGTTCTAGTAGAATTCAACAACTTGGTGGCCATCTACACACCGACACCGACTCCATGTTGCATAAATGTGAATGAGATGGGTAAAAGATGGCTTCAGCTCCTGTTCTCCACTTGTAGAGAAATCTTCAGATGTATTTCACCCTTTTCAGGGCTTATTCATAGATGGCTCTATGAGTAAGCTCTGAAAAGGGTGAAACGTATAGAAGAAGTTATCTACAGGTGGAGAACAGGAGCTGAAGCCATCTTTTTGTCAGAAACTATTAAATACGGCAAAGAGGTACAGTTAAATCACACTTGTTTAATAAAAAAGTAAAAAGAACAAACTTAGTCAAAACATTAGTAAACGGAACGGATAGTCAGCCAAGCCAGAAGTCAGGGATCAATGTAGTGGAACAGCAAGCACGATCTGGAGCCAGAAGGGATGTCAGCAAAGCACGTCTTGAGCAGGATCACAGGCGATAGTTTATGTGATGTTGACCAAGGCGAAGGCAGAGAACCACTGGACTGAACAGCTTTTACCCATCTTATTTACATACAGTGCCTTGCAAAAGTATTCGGCCCCCTTGAACTTTTCAACCTTTTGCCACATGTCAGGCTTCAAACATAAAGATATAAAATTTTAATTTTTTGTGAAGAATCACCAACAAGTGGGACACAATTGTGAAGTGGAACGAAATCTATTGGATATTTTAAACTTTTTTAGCAAATAAAAAACTGAAAAGTGGTGCGTGCAAAATTATTCGGCCCCTTTACTTTCAGTGCAGCAAACTCACTCCAGAAGTTCAGCGAGGATCTCTGAATGATCCAATGTTGTCCTAAATGACTGATGGTGATAAATAGAATCCACCTGTGTGTAATCAAGTCTCTGTATAAATGCACCTGCTCTGTGATAGTCTCAGGGTTCTGTTGAAAGCGCAGAGAGCATCATGAAGACCAAGGAACACACCAGGCAGGTCCGTAATACTGTTGTGGAGAAGTTTAAAGCCGGATTTGGATACAAAAAGATTTCCCAAGCTTTAAACATCCCAAGGAGCACTGTGCAAGCGATCATTTTGAAATGGAAGGAGTATCAGACCACTGCAAATCTACCAAGACCTGGCCGTCCCTCTAAACTTTCAGCTCAGACAAGGAGAAGACTGATCATCGATGCAGCCAAGAGGCCCATGATCACTCTGGATGAACTGCAGAGAACTACAGCTGAGGTGGTATAGTCTGTCCATAGGACAACAATCAGTCGTACACTGCACAAATCTGGCCTTTATGGAAGAGTGGCAAGAAGAAAGCCATTTCTCAAAGATATCCATAAAAAGTCTCATCTAAAGTTTGCCACAAGCCACCTGGGAGACACACCAAACATGTGGAAGAAGGTGCTCTGGTCAGATGAAACCAAAATCGAACTTTTTGCCCACAATGCAAAACTATATGTTTGGCGTAAAAGCAACACAGCTCATCACCCTCAACACACCATCCCCACTGTCAAACATGGTGGTGGCAGCATCATGGTTTGGGCCTGCTTTTCTTCAACAGGGACAGGGAAGATGGTTAAAATTGAGGGCAAGATGGATGCAGCCAAATACAGGACCATTCTGGATGAAAACCTGTTGGAGTCTGCAAAAGACCTGAAACTGGGACAGAGATTTATCTTCCAACAAGACAATGATCCCAAACCTACAGCAAAATCTACAAAGGAATGGTTCACAAAGAAACGTATCCAGGTGTTAGAATGGCCAAGTCAAAGTCCAGACCCAAATCCAATCGAGAATCTGTGGAAAAAGAGCTGAAAACTGCTGTTCACAAACGCTCTCCATCCAACCTCACTGAGCTCGAGCTGTTTTGCAAGGAAAAATGGGCAAGAATTTCAGTCTCTCGATGTGCAAAACTGATAGAGACATACACCAAGTGACTTGCAGCTGTAATCGCAGCAAAAGGTGGCTCTACAAAGTATTAACGCAAGGGGGCCGAATAATTTTGCACGCCCCACTTTTCATTTTTTTATTAGTTAAAAAAGTTTCAAAAATCCAATAGATTTCGTTCCACTTCACAATTGTGTCCCACTTGTTGGTGATTCTTCACAAAAAATCAAAATGTTATATCTTTATGTTTGAAGCCTGAAATGTGGCAAAAGGTTGAAAAGTTCAAGGGGGCCGAATACTTTCGCAAGGCACTGTATACGCAACAGGGAATTGGTGTCTGTGTGCAGGCAGCCACCATTTAATTGAAGCACGCTAAGAAAACCACATTTGTTAGTGAATTGGTTGTATGTGGACATTTTAGTTGTATGCATCACTGCATGGGTGTTGTAAACACTGTGAGAGTACTCATTTTCTATATGACTGGATTTATGAGCACAACGATGCAACAGCTTATGTGTGTTATCCTTAGCAAATAATTGTTTACAGCTCTGTGTGTTACAAAACACCTTTACCCTTTGTTATAGGAAAAGGAGAGGGGGGTGGTTTTCCAGTCAGAGAGATGACACTGCTCCTTGTGATGATTACACCCTCTGTATCACTCTGCAAAGAGATTTTCCATCTTGTAGAACAGGGGTGCCCAAGAGCGAGGGCCACTTAAGCGACTTGGTAACCGGTCACGGGCCACAATGAGCAGAGCAGGCGGGTGACAGGTCCGTGCAGAGCAGACACGAACACAGCCCACTCTACTCTATGGGTCCTTCGATCCACCCTGACAGAAGGGGATTGATCCCCTTCTGTTTTTTTTTTTTTTTGCGAATCAGATTGAAGGTATGTAAAAGGACACAAATCTGCAGTTTCATAGAGGTGAATGGAGGGTCTGATTGAGTCGGACCGATTGTGTGAAAGGGGCCTTTCACACTAATGCAGCGCAGTGCACCTGTGGCTTTCCTGTGGGTTAGCTACACTTTGCCTTAGACTTCTATTATAGCTTGCAGGTGTGGTGCACTTTCTGAAAGCACACCAAACCCACGGGTAATAACAGAAGTCTATGCCTCAGTGCAGGCAACCTGAAGGTGCACTGCACCTGCGGATCAGCTTTGAAAGCAGCCCAGTAACCACTGCGCAGATATGCCCATATATACAATGCACTTTTAGTAATAAACTGACCTTCAGTAACAGTCTTCCATTCAGGTATTGCCTGCTGTTGCTGTCTCTGGCAGTTGCTGTCTCTGGCAGAGTGCATTTGGTATCACTCCGTCTGTGGCAGGAAACGGCGCTATACAGCAATCATCAGCTTATACAGCTCTGTTCCACAGCTGCTTGCTTTGCTGGCTTCATTAACAACACAGGGAATGTCGGGTCTGCAACCCATGTTCTGGGCTTGCCAATCTGCCATCCCACAGAAGGAGGTCACGGGCCACATCAGAGGGCTCCGTGGGCCACTGGTTGGGCACCCCTGTTGTAGAACAACAATCTAAGCACCAGGAAGCTGAGAGTGATCATCAGTGGGACAGGTTGAGTAGTTAACCCTTTCCATAGAGGCATGGAGGATCTCAAATATGAGGAATAATTAGAGGAACTGAATGTATTCCCTCCTGAGAAGGACATTAAGGAGGGATTTGATCAACATGTACAAATACATAAGTGGTCCATATCGCAAACTTGGTGTTGAGTTGTTCACTTTAAGGTCATCACAGAGGACAAGGGGGTAAGCTTTACATCTATAGGAAAAAAAGATTTAATCTCTAAATACGGAAAGGTTTCTTCACAGTAAGAGCTGTGAAAATGTGAATAGACTCCCTCCAGAGGTGGTTCTGGCAAGTACAGTAGATTGCTTTAAAAAAGTCTGGATTCTTTCCTAAATGTACTAACATATATAGGTAAAGTTGATCCAGAGAAAATCTGATTGCCTCTTGGGGGATCAGGAAGGAATTTTTTCCCCTGCTGTAGCAAATTGGAGAATGTGTTTCGCTGTTTTTTTTTTTTTGCCTTCCTCTGGATCAGCTCTGGGTGAAGGATTGTGTATATGGGATTGTACTAGATGGACTTGTGTCTATTTTCAACCTCAATCCACAGACTGTCACAGCACAGATCAGGAACAGGATGCATGCAGGCAAGCCAACTGACTGCCAATGTGGGATGTGACTATCCCTACACCGAGGAGCCTGGTTTAAGGCAAAGATGGAATGTAGAAGCCTGCAGATGATGGCAAAAAAAGAGCTGGACAGCAGGGGTGGCTGAGATCATGATGACCAACACACCTGGATAGGATGCCGATAGTCAGGGGTGAAAAAAACGCCAGAGAAGCCAATCCTCAAGCAGCGACTGCTGTGTATCCTTACACACTGTACAGTCTTGTATAGACCTTGTGCAAGGGATAGCAGTTGGTAAGCCTACACATTTCAGGGTCCTGCCCCTTTCTTAACATCATACCACTGTAGATGCAGATCAAGCTTATAAGCCATTGGGCAAAAAAATAAAAAATATAATAAACTAATTGTAAATTATGAAATAAAAGATCAGAGAGAGAAAAAATAATGTTAAAAACATCCATGAGAGATAAACAAGCATCCACCTTCAGCCAACACCAGCCAACTCAAAGTGCAGGGACACAAAGAGGTTAACTGAAACAATTACTAAATGATCATACAGAGAGAAAATTGTGTTGTTGGTCATGGAGATCTCTGCTGCCCCTTCTGTCCAGTGCTTTTTTGGCCATCATCTGCTGTCTTCTACATTCCATCTTTGCCTTGAACCAGGCTCCTCAGTGCGGGGATAATCACATCGCACACTGGCCATCAGGCTGCTTACCTGCTCCGGCTCACCACCACCCAGCCCGCTGTCTCCCCCAATCTATGCTGTGACAGTCTGTGGATTCCCCCTCACCTCCCCCACTGTGGGCCAAGACATACATGTAAGTTTTTGCTAATGCTTAATAAAAAAAATCTTTTAAAATTCATGGTCCACCGCCTTGGTTACTTGTTTGCAATTCTCTGTGGAACTTCCCTTGATCTTTTATATCAAGAGCTGCGGATCATACACTGGAAGTTGTGTTTTTCATTTTTAAGAAACTTTGTGAGTTAATCCTCTGCAACCTTTTTTACTGCTGTTTCTGGAGTTGACAGTTACTCATCCCTTGGAACGTTTTTGCAGCCACTTCATGTGCATGAATAATTCCTTCTAGCGGTCCATTGTGAGCGCTTGAGTAAGTGTCTAATGGCACTTTTGTTTTTAGTATTCAAATGTACAGGGCACCGCATGACTTCCAGAATCCTATGCTAGTGCGTGCGGCAGCCCTTCACTTACATGGTGTCATCATAGTACCATGCCCCCACCCAACACATTTTGTCTTTCAAGGCATTATCAGGAGTTTGGGGTTTGTGAGACCTCCCTATTGTTGTCTGTCATATATATATTATTACAGTGAGCAGGTTTAGATACATTTATTATTATTATTATTATTTAATTATATTTTATAATGTTAAGTCTGAAAGCTAGGGTCGATTTACAGTCTGTGTATTGAAAATAAGAAACAAAGAGGTACAAAATGTTTAGAAACTTACTTGTAGAATAAATGAGGATGCTATCTATTTGGGAATTGGGCCTTATGTCGCTATCCAGCAAAGAATAATTAATCATCTGATATGGATTGTCATTGTTGATCACTGTTGTAACAGAGGAGCCATTCCAAGATGACTTGCTCATTTATGCAGATATTCCATCAATATCAGATCATTTGGTAATTGTAAAGTGCATGCACAGTGTTAAGCCTCATACACACGATAGGACTTTGTACAAACTTTCCTTTGGATTTTTGTACAAAGGGCATCGGCCCTGAACTTGTATTGCATACACACAGCAGGACTTTTTCAGCCAACTTTCACCAAATCATGTGTTTTTTCTGCTCTTTACCGCCACCTTTGGTCAACTTCTGTATTGTTGTCTGATCTTTTGGATTGGTTCTGAGCATGCCTGTTTGTACTTTGTACAAAAGTCCTATGGGTTTCTGTACACACGATCAGACTTTGCTCCATCGGACTTTTGTTGCCAGAAAGTTTGTCCGTTCGCACAGCCAGCAAAAGTCCGATAAAAACCAAAAAAGTTTGTCCGATGGAGCGTACACACGGTCAGATGTTGCTCCAAAACAGCTAATTTGCATGTTTGTTGTCAAAAAGTATGATCGTGTGTATGGGCCTTTAGTGTGATAGCTAAGTGATATCTTTACCCATCTATAAAATGTTGTCTCCATAATGCTTGTGGTGTTTTTACTTTACTGTAACCATCATGTTGTTTTTGCTTTTCTAGTATATGCAGTATTTGCCTTTACCAGCGTGGTGGGTCTTATCATTGGCCTGGAACAAGATGGAATCATTGATAGTTTTATGACCCTATATTTAAAAGAGGTAATAACAGAGTTTAGCTATGTGCATAGCTGTTCTATACATTTATGGGACATTATGACTGTAACTATTCCCTTTTCAAGCAAAATATATTAAAGCTGTATTTTTTTTTCAGTATGTTTGGCATCATGCCTTACTGTATACAGTTTTCTTAAGCAAATCCATTTGTTGTCAATGTGTTGCAAAGTTCCTTACCTGAAGATCCTGCCATGAATAGCACTTCCTGTTGTAAGCTGACAGTGCTAAGCCTTTACCTTGCAATTCGCAGCAGTGTTGTTAGCCTGCAATGTGTAATTCTGCCTGCCTGGCAAGCATGGGCAGACCTGATTGACAGTCCCATGGCCAGTCTATGAGGTGCACACAGCAGGCTGACAGCACTGCTACTAATTGTGAGGCAGTGGCATAGCCCAGCCATAGATTCGAACCATGTATGGACAGGCTGAATGTACCAAGTTGATCGTTTGATAAACTTGGGTACAACCAGCCAGCTGGATCTTACATACAATTATCGCTTGCAGCTGGTATAGCCACTAGCAATAATTACTGTTTTCTTCCAGCGGGGGCGGCTTCCCCCGGCCCTCACCAGGAGAATACAATGACTCTGCAGGAGGGATTCCCATGTCAACCTTGTCTATGTTGATGGGGGAATCAAGCATATTTCATTCCAGCGACACTAAGTTGCAGGAAAGAAATTTGCACAGTGTATGGCTGGCTTTAGCCTTGTCAGCCTCAACAGGAAGTGATGTTACTGCCAAGATCTCCAAGTAAGAAACTCTGCAACAGATTCACAATAAATTATTTTTTTGATAAAAACTGTGTACAGTGAGGTGTGATGGCAAACAGATTTTGTGTTTACATAAATTTTAATAGCTCAGCATAATTACAAATGAATAAATCAACGTATGATCAGCTGAAATGATGAATCTGACAGTAAAAAGGTAATTCATGTGGTATATGTGCATATCACACACCATTCCGAAGTGCATGAAAATATGACAAATCATTTGTGCTGTTGAAATGAGTGTTTTCAGATTTGTTGGTGGATTGCCATGGAATGTCCTCATATTGAATGATGATCTTATTAGTACAATGTATGAATTTATTATTGTTGTGACATCTATTGTGTAAAAGGTGCTCAGCGTGACCATATCATTTCCTTCCGTGCCAAGACAATACATTCTTAAATTTTTTTTAAACTGAATTTTTTTTATATTGAGTTTCTCCCAAAAATGTAAGTGGACCTCCAGCAACCTTTTCCAAAAAGACCCCTATGCAATGAATTTTCTTCTGAACAGTAAATACTAGAGGTTCGCGATTAATCGCGAAACGATTGCGATCTCAATTCACCCTCCCCACGCGATCTAAGTTCTGGGTGACCCGCGATTTTCTTTTAGCACCACCGGTTCCACGTAACCATTGTGGAACGCAAATGGCGGATATCGGAACTGACGTCAGCCACTGGAACTGACGTCAGTCATTGGAGCGTGCGATGTGGCGTGCCGCTGCCTGGTTGTGGGCGGGTACAGTGGCAGTAATAAAAGACAGGCAAGATCACAGATTAAGTATTCCTGTGAAGGTAACCTAGATAGGACAAGGCTCCAGAGGGTTTGCATTTGCAATGCCATTATTGAGTCATCAGGACATATTTACACACATAGATTAAATAAAAACACATTTAGCAAAGTGGAAGTGTTTTTCAAAAACAGATTGACATCTGGTCCTGCATAAATCAGCAGCCAGTGTAACCATGCCACGGCGCTGCCAAACAAATAAGTGTTTGGATAAAATGTGCAGATCTATTCTGTACCGAGGCAAATTCATTACTATATCTGCAAACATCAATGGACAACATTAAACTAACAAAGCTCTGATAACCTAATGTTCTCAGAGATTGTACATTTTTCAAATAAAACAGTTTTTTGAGAATCGTGATCTTCATGCTAAGCAAAAGAATCGTGATTCTCATTTTTCCCAGAATCGTGCAGCTCTAGTAAATACCTGCGCTCCTCCTGTTTCAAATTCTGCACCTCCTCTAATTACATATACATATTACTTTCCTTCCTTCTCTATCGACATCCTAAGAATACTATAGAGCTTGCCTTGTGCCCTAGATAATATTTTCTCTGGAAGTCACCTGCATCTTACAAAGATATTTTATTCAGTTTGTATATCTCCCCTTTCTTTTTTTATAGGAAACTATTTAAAATATAAAAAAATGTTAAATATTTTAATCCACCTTACAGCTTTCACTGGCGAGTCCTTTCAGAAAATCTTGCAGTCTCTCTATGGATTAATTTAATTGTACTTCTAAATCCTGAATGGAAAATATTTTAGCACATTTGGAGCAGATTAAAGATTAATGTTGTTTTTCAGAAATATTAAAATGCAGCAACAATAGTTGTTAAGCAGCAATTTTGCACAAATTTTTAACTCTTCTGCAAATCTGCATACAAGGTCAACTGCATCTTCTATGAAATATGTAATCATATGAACATACCTTTTGCCCTTTGGAACTGTTATGCCGCGTACACATGACCGGACTTTCCGGCAGACTAGGTCCGTCTGTCTTCCTGATGGACTTTTGGCGGAGTTGCAGCTGACTTTCTGAATGAACGGACTTGGCCACACACAAAAATCCATTCGTTTTGAACGTGATGACATAAGACGGGACTAAAAAGGGAAGTTCAATAGCCAGTAGCCAATAGCTTGCCTTGCGTCGTATTTGGTACGTCAGACCAGCATACAGATGAACGGTTTTCCCAATAGGAATTGAGTTCATCGAACAGATTTGAAACATGTTCTATTGCTAGGTCCGTCGGATTTTTAAAACGAAAAACAATCAGATTAGCCCACACTCAATCGGATTGTCCGACAGACTGATTCCGTCGGACCCAGTCTGCCGGAAAGTCCGGTCATGTGTACACAGCATTAGTTGAGTTGGTAGGCTCTTTAGGCTTGTGTAGCCCACAATTACAGTTAGGCCTCATATACACTGGATGTTTAGGCCCAGTGCATGAGACTCCAGTGTTTGTGTGCAGGTGGAAGGCATAGGTACATTGTCTGGCCCTGCTGCTGGTGACCTGTAAAAGGCTACCGTAACAGCTGCTGCAGCTGTGCAGGCCTGGATGATGCATTAACTGGTACTAATGTTTTGGGTAGCATGTGCCCAGGGAAGAATGCCTAGAATGCAAACCATCTCAGTTCCCAGCATTTGTCCCTGGGTGCATACTGCCCTAAACCTGTTCTGATGGTGTGGTTATATATATATATATATATATATATATATATATATATATATATCTATATATATAAAATGTGTGTGTGGGCGGAACTCCGCTTTAAAGGCAGAGGAGGGATCTGTCCTATTGCTGCCACAAGAGATGTTTACATTCTTTGTGACAGCAATTAAAGTGATACATTTTTTTTAAAGTGCCCCCGTCCCCTTGTGCTCATGTGCAAAGGTGAATGCACACATCAGTCACACACACACACAAAAAGTGATCACCCCATACATGTAAGGTATCACCGCAAATGGATTGTCTCCAGGTTACCATAGCGGTGACCCGATTAAAGCAGATCCTGGCTTTCCTTGGGTCTCCGACTGGCCAACAAATGCCCTGGCTAGTAGCTTTGGTTTCCCGGTGGGAAAGGAGAGCCTGGCCAACCGCAGAAGGCAGCAGGTGGGGGGGTGATGGACGCTGCTTGTAATAACAACCGAGTGGCTGGTTGGAGACCGTCGGCTCTAAAAAACAGTACCGGGGTAGCTGCAGGCATCACCCTGGTATAACCACTTGATGGTCAACCAAATCATCAGGCATGTGATTTGGTGGCAAGTGGTTAACGTTACATTTCTGTCAAAACAGCAATATTCTTGTAACGAAACTTGGTTTTACTTAAAGGCATTATATAACGACTAAAAAGATGTCTGCAGTGCATGTTCAAACCTTAATACCATAAATAATAATATGTTAGATTTTTATTTCCCTCCAGGAGTATATAATGAGTTTGGAAATGGTAGAGAAATGCTTAAAGAGGAAGTAAACTTTCCTGGTTTGTTTGTACCTATAGGTAAGTCTGTAATGCCGCGTACACACGACCAGACTTTTTGACAGCAAAGAGAGCGAATCTGTCGGACTATTCGATCATGTGTGGGCTCCATCGGACCTTTGCTTGCCAAAAATCAGACAGACTTTAGAAATAGAACATGTTTTACATTTTCCCATCGGAACTCCGCTGCACCCAGTTCCGACGGACCAAATACGGCATGCGGGCAGCTACAGCACCTGCCTGTGAGAATGTTTCCAGCGCGATCCCATCACACTGGTTCTCGGCGACAGGGTACTGTACATCTCACTCTTGCTGCAATAGGAAAAACACATTTTCCTATCTCAGCGAGCGCGAGGGGGAATGCCCCTCCAGGGGCATACCAGGCCTGGTATGGATTTTAAGGGGAACCCCCTACGCCGGAAAAAATGGCGTGAGGGTCCCTCCAAAATCCATACCAGACCCTTTTTCGAGCACGCAGCCCGGCCGGTCAGGAAAGGGGTGGGGACAAGCGAGTGCCCCCCCCTCCCGAGCCGTACAAGGCCGCATGCCCTCAATATGGGGGGGTGGGGGCTTTGGGGAAGGTGCATGCTGGGACTATGACGTCATAGGGGGCGGGGTCACCGGTGGCCCCGCTCCTTATGCCTATATAAGTCGTCGCTCACCATGTCCACAGCATTACAGCGGTAGAGAGCGTCATCTCAACATTAGAAGAACAGAAGAAGGAAGAAGAAGACGACGATGGCGTTGAAGGAGAAAGACAGGCCACTGCTAGCAAAAGAGCGGCAAAAGAGCAGAAGATAGTGGTGGAGCCCGGCAGAAGAACCGGAGAGCGCGGAGAAGTGGGAAGAAGACCCCCGAAGTCAGAAGAAGACCCCCGGAGCTGCCTAATAAACTACTTTAAAAACCTGTTTAGTGTGTTTTTTTTTATTGACACTTTTCCCCATGTGAATGGGTAGGGGTACAATGTACCCCATACTCATTCACATAGGGTGGGGGGCCGAGATCTGGGGGCCCCCTTGTTAAAGGGGGCTCCCGGATTCCGATAAGCCCCCCGCCCACAGACCCCGACAACCAACGACCAGGGCTGTCGGGAAGAGGCCCCTGTCCTCATCAACAGGGCGCCCCCTTCCCCAAGGCACCCACCCCCCCATGTTGAGGGCATGCGGCCTGGTACGGTTCAGGAGGGGGGGCACTCACTCGTCCCCACCCCTTTTCCTGACCGGCTGGGCTGCGTGCTCGGATAAGATTCTGGTATGGATTTTGGGGGGACCCCCACGCCATTTTTTCGGTGTAGGGGGTTCACCTTAAAATCCATACCAGGCGACGGGGCTCGCAAGGTGTCAATCTCGCCGATAAAAGCAGCGAGATTGATTTCCTTTTCTAGTCCCGTCGTAACTCATCACGTTCAAAGTGAACTGACTTTAGTCCGTGTGTGGGCAAGTCCGTTCATTTGGAAGTCCGCCGGGACTCCACCGGGAAGTCCGGTGGACCTAGATTGCCAGAAAGTCCGGTCATGCGTGGGCAAGTCTGTTCGTTCAGAAAGTCTGCCGGAATTCCGGCGGAAGTCTGTCGGACCCTAGTCTGCTGGAAAGTCTGGTTGTGTGTACAGGGCATAATAAGGCTTACTATAGGTACTGCAAATATCTCCTAAACTTGCACCGTTTAGAATATATTTACTGTATATGCCACTAATTACATCACCGGTGCATGTGCTCTGAAGGAACAGTGGCCTATGCTGAACATGTAAATGCTATGCTTTCTATGTTGGAGTAAAAGGAGTTAAAAAGTGTACAATTGTATGTAGTTGACACAAAAAATATGTTAAATAGTAATTATCATAATATCATTTTTCAGAGTGAGCCATATCTGAACACAGCTCATGGTCACATGATCTGCTACTGGGATGGCACTGCTCATTACCTGATGTACCTACTGATGGTGGCAGCGATCGCTTGGGAGTAAGTGGTTGTATACAAACATTAGCATAACCAATGTGTGTATTATATACAATTTGTAGTTGTAATCAACACTAACCCAGTTGCATAGACAATATTGGGCACGAATGAAAATAAAATAAACATTTACTACAGGTTGCATGTACTGTATTTATAATGTTTAGTATGCACATCTACAACAAGAAAGCATGTGCTTGCTGGCTGCATGCATATGGGACTACCTGCTTTAGTCAGTTATATCTGTTGGGAATAAAGGGGGGCTGTGTCTATCCTTTGAATCATTCAGTGGTCTGAGGAATTAGAGTTTTTCACCTGCTGGATATGAAATATGTACAGTATCTCACAAAAGTGACTATACCTCTCACAGATTTGTATTTTATTACATCTTTTTATGTGACAACACTGAAGAAATTACACTTGTTGAACACACCTGCTCCCCATTCACACCTGAGACCTTGTAACACTAATGAGTCACCTGACACCAGGGGGGGTTGGCTAATTGGGCCCAATTTGGAAATTTTCACTTAGGGGTATACTCACTTTTGTTGGTTGCCCTGCGCCCCCCACCCAAAAGCACCTTGTCCCCATGTTGATGAGGACAAGGGCCTCTTCCCCCAGATCCCGGCCCCCCACCCTATGTGAATGAGTATTGGGTACATCGTACCCCTACCCATTCACCTGAGGGAAAAAGTGTCAATAAAAAAAACACACTACACAGGTTTTTAAAGTAGTTTATTAGGCAGCTCCGGTGGTCTTCTTCCGACTTCAGGGGTCTTCTTCTGACTTCTCCGTGCTTTCCGGTTCTTCTCGCTGGGCTCCTCCGCTATCTTCTGCTCTTTTGCCGCTCTTTTGCTAGCGGAAGAGCCTGGCTTTCTCCTTCATCGTCATCGCCGTCTTCTTCTTCCTTCTTCTGTTCTTCTGATGTTGACACTCCGCTCTCTCCCACTGTAATGCCGTGGACATGGTGAGCGGCGACTTATATAGGCATAAAGGGAGGGGTCACCGGGTGATGTTACATGGTGAACTCGCCCTTATGACGTCACAGTCCCGGGGCATGCTGGGACTATGACATCATAAGAGACGGGGTCACCATGTGACATCACCTAGTGACCCTGCCCCTTATGCCTATATAAGTCGTCGTTCACCGTGTCCACGGGATTACAGCGATAGAGAGCATTGTGTCAACATCGGAAGAACAGAAGAAGGAAGAAGAAGACGTTGGAGGAGACGACAACAATGATGAACGGAGAAACCTGGGCTCCTCCTCAAGCAAAAGAGCAGAAGATAGCGGAGGAGCCCGGCGTGAAGAACCGGAAAGCGTGGAGGAATCGGAAGAAGACCCCCAAAGTCAGAAGAAGATCCCGGAGCTGCCTAATAAACGACTTTAAAAACCTGTGTAGTGTGTTTTTTTTATTGACACTTTTCCCCCCAGGTGAATGGGGTGGTGGGCTGGGTTCTGGGGGGCTTCTGAATTCCGATAAGCCCTCCGTCCGCAGACCCTGACAACCAATGGCCAGGGTTGTCGGGAAGAGGCCCTTGCCCTCATCAACATGGGGACAAGGTGCTATGGAGTGGGGGTCACCCCCCCTTCCCTAAAGCACCCACCCCCCTATGTTGAGGGAATGTGGCCTGGTACGGTTCAGGAGGGGGGTGCTCCTCTCCGGCCGTGCTGCGTGCTCAGATAAGGATCTGGTATGGACTTTGGGGGGACCCCCATGCCGTTTTTCAGTGTAGGGGTTACCCTTAACACTCATACCAGGCGACGGGGCTCACAAGGTGTCAATCTCGCTGATGGAAGCAGCGAGATTGACTTCCTTCTCTAGTCCCGTCGTCCCTGAAGTCACGTTCAAAATGAATGGACTCTAGTCCGTGTGTGGGCAAGTCCGTTCATTTGGAAAGTCTGTCGGACCTCCACCAAAAGTCCGGCGGATTGACCGCCGGACCTAGTCCGCCGGATAGTCCGATCGTGTGTACGCGGCATTAGGATTTTATTTAATTAGTAGTCACAGTGCCCCCTATTATCACTTCACATTCATAGCACAGTAGTTATCTTACAAGCAATTTGGGGAGCACCTTAACTAGCACAATTATCAGGCATTGGTGCAAGGTTTTAATTATTCATTGTTGAAAGAAAACCATAAGAAGTCCCATTTGCAGTTTGCGAGAAGCCATGTGGGAGACATAGCAAACATGTGGAGGAAGGTGCTTTGGTTAGATGACACTAAAATTGAACTTTTTTTGGCCTAAAAGCAAAACGCTATGTGTGGACGAAAACTAACACTGCATATCACCCTGAACACACCATCCCCACCAAGAAACATGGTGGTGTCAGCATCATGTTGTGGGGATGCTTATCTTCAGCAGGGACAGAGAAGCTGGTCAGAGTTGATGGGAAGATGGATGGAGCCAAATACAGGGCAATCGTTGAAGAAGCTGTTAGAGTCTGAAAGACTTAAGACTGGTGTGGAGGTTCACCTTCCAGCAGGACAATGACCCTAAACATACAGCCAGAGCAACAATGGAATGGTTTATATAAAAGCATATTCATGTGTTAAAATAACCCAATCAAAGTCAAGACCCAAATCCAATTGAGAATCTGTGGCAAGATTTGAAAATTGCTGTTTAGACTCTCTCCATCCAATCTGACAGAGCTTGAGCTATTTTTGCAAACAAAAATTGGCAAAAATGTCACTCTCTTAGGCCGCGTACACACGCGCGGACTGTTCGCCCAACTTTGTCCGTCCAACAGTTTCGGCAAACAGTCCGCTCAAACTTAGCATGGACGGACATGGCCACACACGACGTACGAACAGTTTGCTGAAACCGTGCGCGATGACGTGAACGGCACGTACGACGGGACGAAAAATACGACGTCCTATACACTGCATTATAGCTTTCGGCGTGAAAATCCTTTCTGAGCATGCGCGCAACTTTGTTTGACGAACAAGCCTACACACGAGCGGACTGTTCGCTGAAACAAGGTTTCAGCGGACAGTTTTACGGAATTTCCGAAAAACCTTGTCCGTCCAACTGTCCGCTGAAACTGTCCGCTGAAAGCCCACACACGAGCGGACTGTCCGCCCAAACACTGTTCAGCGGACAAAGTTGGACGAACAGTCCGCCCATGTGTACGCGGCCTTAGATGTTCAAAGCTGGTAGAGACATACCCAAAAAGACTTGCAGCTGTAATTGCAGCGAAAGGTGGTTCTACAAAGTATCGATTCAGGGGGGCTGAATACAAATGCACGCCACACTTTTCAGATATTTTGTTGAAAAATTGAAAATCATTTATCATTTTCCTTCTACTTCACAATTATGTGCCACTTTGTGTTGTTCGATCACATAAAATCTAAAATTTAAGTTTTTGGTTGTAACATGACAAACTGTAGAAAATTTCAAGGGGTGTGAATACTTTTTCAAGGCACTGTATATTGGGTTTTTGTACTAGGGTTTAGTTCAGCTTTAACTACATTTCCACCAGAGACACTCTAGTTTTGTGCAATTTTTTGCACAAATGCACCTTTGAACATTAAACTTTATTGCTTCACCTACAGTATGTAGTTCTGATTCCTATTAATTGAAATGAGATGTAACGATTTCAAATGCAGCAATGCTGAGTCACATTCGTTATTCCTGCCATAAAGGACTAGCGTCAAATGTAGAGCTTTAAGGACACCACCACTCACTGTTTCTTCTTGTTCAGGGCTTTGTTTGCCCATTTTTATTAAAAGCAAGTTCAGCAAACAAACATAGGTTTCCCTAGCAGGAGTTTCAGTATTCCTTTTTCCATCAACAAAATGGCATTCAGCCTAGCTGGCTCTCCCTTGCAGCACTGCTGCTCTGGCCTTACACTCCAGGCCCTTGTCTGTCTCATACAGACTGTTTCACCAACCACCTTGGTGCATATAGCTAGCAGCCTCTTGCTGCACTGGCTCCCCCGTGGAGCCCCCCTGACCCCTGGTACTCCGACTTCCTATCTGCCGAGGTGGAGCTCAGAACCGTGGTCGGGTTACTACTAAAAACTGAGCAAACACCTGACCGATCAGTATGCTGGCTGTTCTCAAAATCAGGACCCAGGACTGTGGATTTCATCCCATCCGGATCTCTCAGAAATCCCAGAGCTCCAGGTCCTAAAGTGGACTTTGCAAAACACTGGTGAAACTGAAAGCCCAGTTTCCTCTTCATGTTACAAGCTCCCTCAACCCGTCCCATTGAGAATTTTGAGTCACAGCCTCCTTCTAGACCCTGGCAGGGCAGCGCTCTGCCACAGTGCCTACATAGGAACTACTATCTAAGGATAATGGGGTGATTTCTAATTATGCTGCTAGACGCAAGAAGACACACACATACAATAAAAAAAAACTTTCCATGCATTAAGGTAAAAAATGTTTAGGCATTTAATTCCAGCACTGTGCATATCTGCAGCTCTTCTCTCCCCCCACATCCGGGTTTCACTGACCTTGTGGCACCAGAAGCCATTGGCTCCCAGTGCTTTCAATCAAAGCCATCGAAGAGGGACTGAGTCCCACTGTCTGTGCAACGGATGCAGCAGGGCGGCTCGGTGGTGAACACACTCGAGTGCCCCCATGGGAAGCAGATTTCCGTGGAGGCATTGGATAGAGTGGAGGAGCCAAGAGCGCTAGCAGGGGAACCGAGAGGAGGAGGTTCGGCGCCTCATATAAGTATATGCCTCACATAAGTATAGAGGTGTTTTGTTATTTAAAAAAAATGTCCCACAATCACTTTAATATTTATTGCTTTTTTCTTCTACAGTCAGAATTACAGGACAATTGGCCTTTATTGGATTGGATCTATTGTAATGAGCATGGTTGTCTTTGTTCCTGGAAGCATTGCTGGTAAGTATCACAGGTACATAATAGGCAATCAAACTTAATAGAATTGTGCAACACAAAGGCCCCATACTTACTGTCATGTAGCTGAAACTGCTTCACATTTTTTGGTGTGTTAGGAGCCTATTCAAACAAATGCACTACCTTAACACAACACAAACTAATGCACAGCATAATGTGTGTTAACACATCATGACTGTGTGGACTCAAAATGAAGGCTGGATTTCCTATCAAATACGTTATTAAGGGAAGCAGACAGCCACTGACAATGCAGGTTTCTGTCAGTATAGTGCTGTATAGTAAAAAGTTCCAAACTTCGATCCCACCTGCCATTATAATCCAGCCAGGTCCTCATTGGTGCAATGCCTGCATAATCTGTGCATTATGTTGGTGGAAGAGTATACTGTGTATTTACAGATGACCCATGCTGGGTCTGTATACCTGCAACTGAACTGCTAGAAGCTAGATGAATAGGGACAGATTTTGCTTATCACATCTTGCTGACAGTTCCAGGAATCCCTTAGACCTGGTACACACGTCAAGTTTTTTTCTTTTTCCCGTTTAATCCAGCGGGCTGAATGGGAAAAAAAAACCTGACCGATTGCTGTATCAACAAAAGCAATGTTGGTACGATGATCTCCCTCATTGTGGCTTTGTGTTTTGAAAGGGGGACTGCCCCCCACCAGAACACATTAATCAGCGCTTGCAGCCATTGGCATTAATGCATTGTCTCAATTAACTTTTCTGTAAATAATGTTTTTAGATCTTAGACTATCCCTTTTAAAGTGGTAGTAAACTGCTGAAAAAACAAAACAAAAAGAAATAACCTGCAAGACAATAGCATAATGTGTTAGTATGCATTGCATACTAGCACATTATGAAATACTTACCGAACGAGGCTCCCGCAGCTCACCAAGTCACCACTGAGGGGGCTGACATGTTCCATCCACAGCTGCAGTGAAGTCCTATCCATGGCTGCATGCAGGGTGAATATCTTCTAAACCATGCAGGAATTTAATTTTACCTACAAGTAATGCCCCGTACACACGGTCGGACAAATTCCGACGATAAAATCCGACAGATTTTTTCCGACGGATTTTGGCCCAAACTTGTCTTGCATACACACGGTCGCACAAAGTTGTAGGATAATCTGATCGTTCAGAACGAGGTGACGTAAACCACGTGCGACGGGACTATAAAGAGGCCAGTAGCCAATAGCTTTAGTCTTGTAATTTATTCTGAGCATGTATGGCACTTTGTCCATCGGAATTGTCTACACACGATCGGAATTTAAATGATCGGATTTTGTTGTCAGAAAATTTTAGATCTAGCTCTCAAACTTTGTGTGTCGGAAATTCCGACGGAAAAAGTCAGACGGAGCCCACGCACGATCGGATTTTCCGACAACACAATCCGATCACACATTTTCCGTGTAGGTATAAATGACCAAGCGAACCATACAACCGCTTTGAGTCTTGAATAAGATATAGACCCTTATCTACTAATTTAGTTTGGATTTAACTAAAAGGTCAATTGCTCCACTAGCTACTGAGCTGGATCACCCAATGTTTTTTCTTTCTTTTTGTTTGGGACTCCAAGGACAAGATCATAATTTCCTGGCTTAAAGTGGGGTGCCGCCTAAAAAAAAAAAAAAGAAAAAATTAAAAGTCAACAGCTACAAATACTGCAGCTGCTGACTTTTAATAATCAAACACTTACCTGTCCCAGGGTCCAGCCATGCGGGGGAACGAAGCACTCCCCTCGTTCCCCGCTCCGCTCGCGGCGCCCGAATTCTTACTGTAGGCACCTGGCTGTGGCTTCACAGCCGGGCACCCACTGCGCATCCAGATGACTGTGCGGCTCCAGGGGAAGTGATGTCACCAGCCCGGGCAATGAAGAAGGCAGACTACGAGGGACCCCCTAGCAACAGGCATTTAGAGGTGAGTAAAAAAAATTTTTCCAATTATTTTTATTCATTTTAAGCTATTTTTTTGGTGGCAGCACCACTTTAAATGTAAACCTGTGTGTTTCCTATGCTGAGCAAAATAACAAATATACTAAAATGTAGGACAGGCAGCGCATGTTCTTCATTCCTATTCTTTCCATATAATGCCGCGTACACACGACCACACTTTTCAATGGACTAGGTCAGACGGAATGAATCCGTCGGATATTACGATCGTGTGTGGGCTCCAGCGGACTTTTTTTCCCCAAAAGTCAGACGGACCTAGAAATAAAACATGTTTCAAATATTTCCGATGGACTAGAGTCCGGTCGAAAAATACGTTCGTCTGTATGCTAGTCCGACAGACGAAAACCGTCGCTAGGGCAGCTATTGGCTACTGTCTATGAACTTCCTTATTCTGGTCCGGTCGAACGTCATCACGGTCGGATCCGTCGGTCTTTGGTGTGCTTGTGTGTGTCCAAGTCCGTCGGAACTCCGCCGAAAGTCCGTTTGGAAGACCGTCGGACCTAGTCCGTCAAAAAGTACGGTCGTGTGTACGCGACATGACAGAACTGGTGCCCAGTAATTTGTGTTCTAAAGGAACCCAATACTGTCACAGGCAAAGATGACTCTGCTGCAGTTTCTTGCAGTTAACACAAACTGATTGGTGACACATCCCTGCCAGTGTTTGTCCGACTCCACACCATCTATGTAATACTTGCACATGATCACACTACATATAGAAAAACCTTGGAATTCATGTCATTACAATCACTTCACAAATGTATTGCAGTACAACTTAAACCTAAACAGACGTTTCTGTTCTACAGGGAAATATGGTACACGAATTTGTTCGACATTTCTCCTAAACTTTCCATATTTGTGCCTTCCACTTTGGGCTGCATTCAAGATCTACAATCAGCCATCTGTCATTCATAACCCATCTATAGAGGTAACTTAACATATTTAAGATTGATTATACTGGATTCTAAGAGATTTAGAGCATCCAGATAAATGCTATTCATATTGTTATGTCAAGAAATGTATATTATAGCGAATGGTGAAGCACTGCCTCGAAACCTTATTAATAGTGCCAAAATAGTGATAATTATAAATTATATAAAGAACTCTCTGTGACAACTCATAATAATATGATTAAATCAATCAAAATCATATCAACTAAATACAAATATAAACCAGGAAAAATGTGGTTAACATAAACGGAAATATAAAGTCCCATCCAATCCTGATCAATGTGCAAAACCCAAATTTGTAAAAAAGTCCAAACAACATCTATTCCCAATATAGTGTCCCATACACCATCCATTCTGTATATAAGTGGTGCCAGATTTATGAACTCTTCTCACAGGTAATACGTGACCTTTTTGTCACTTCACTCCACACCCACAGTGCCCTTCACCACACCTCTTGGGTGTCCTCTCACCTAATATAAGGGGACCCCACTAGTATATTAGGGTCAGTTGCACTTTCCTAATAACTGTCAGCTCCAGTCTCTCTCTTCAGGCTCAGCAATAAGACAGGTTTCCAGATGGATGGATCATGGGAGGAAGCAAAAAAAGAGAACCGATAGTGTAGACTGCTAAAAATGTACTGATCTCTTAACATAAATTGCACTTACATTTTTTAAATATCCACAGGCATAAAATAAACTCAAATCAATATCTCAATGGTGGTGTGCAAACCCTGCCCAGTGTGATGATGCCACTCCTTTGGAGCCTTTGAGAAAGCTGATTGGAGTGCAATGCTATCACTATTTAAGCATTATTAATAAAGTTTAGAGGAAGAGCTTCACCATTGGATATAATATATATATTGCATTTGACAGTGTTTTCATAACACGTTGTAGGTGGTAGCTGTTTTTTTATTTTTATTTTTTTTTATTTTGATATAGTGGTGTAGAGTAGAGTAGCGCAGGGTACCTATATTTATTTATTATGCCAAGAAACTTGCCTTTAAAACGATTGCCATTGTAGCTGCCTTAGCTACTGTATGTGTGATCTAGGTGGAATATACATAAAAAAGATAACTTAGTTCTCCCCCCTGACTTATGGCTGGGTAGTTTGCTTCCTTACCTCCTCATCTTTGGTGTGGTCTATAAAGATTTTACCCTCAAACAGAGACAGATTAAGGCAGAAGGGGCACTAGGCAAGGTATTAGCTTTGGCCTCCCACCTCTGACTAGCATTGATGTAGATTGCACAAGAAAGGTGCCCCCTTTGCACTGTCTGTACTGGCATGGCTCCATCAGACACAAGCTGCATGTAACTACATCCTTGTGAATTTAGAGGCAGGTGCAGAGCTATGACCAGTTTGCAGTATCCTGCTAGTTTAGTGCAAGAGCATGAATGTAAAAGGGACATCCACTAGGCCCTAGGCATCTGATTAGGGTTGCCTTGTGGATGATCTGGCTCTTTGTTGGTTGCTTGTGGTGTGTATATGGAGGACAATGTACAGTATCTTAGAAAAGTGAGTACACCCCTCAATTTTTTTTGTAAATACTTTATTATATCTTTTCATGTGACAACACTGAAGAAATGACACTTTGCTACAATGTAAAGTAGTGAGTGTACAGCTAGTAAAACAGTGTAAATTTGTTGTTCCCTCAAAATAACTCACACAGCCATTAATGTCTAAACCACTGCCATCAAAAGTGAGTACACCCCTAAGTGAAAATGTCCAAATTGGGCCCAAAGTATCAATATTTTGTGTGGCCACCATTATTTCCCAGCACTGCCCTAACCCTCTTGGGCATGGAGTTCCCCAGAGCTTCACAGGTTGTCACTGGAGTCCTTTTCCACTCCTCCATGATGACATCACGGAGCTGGTGGATGTTAGAGACCTTGCGCTCCTCCACCTTCTGTTTCAGGATGCCCCACAGATGCTCAATAGGGTTTAGGTCTGGAGACATGCTTGGCCAGTCCATCACCTTTACCCTCTGCTTCTTTAGCAAGGCAGTGGTTGTCTTGGAGGTGTGTTTGGGGTCGTTATCATGTTAGAATACTGCCCTGCGGTCCATTCTACAAAGGGAGGGGATCATGCTCTGCTTCAGTATGTCACAGTACATGTTGGCATTCATGGTTCCCTCAATGAACTGTAGCTCCCCAGTGACGGCAGCACCATGACACTTCCACCACCATGCTTGACTGTAGGCAAGACACACTTGTCTTTGTACGCCTCACCTGGTTGCCACCACACACGCTTGACACCATCTGAACCAAATAAGTTTATCTTGGTCTCATCAGACAACAGGACATGGTTCCATTAATCCATGTCCTTAGTCTGCTTGTCTTAAGCAAGATGTTTGCAGGCTTTCTTGTGCATCATTATTAGAAAAGGCTTCCTTCAGGGACAACAGCCATGCAGACCAATTTGATGCAACGTATGACGTATGGTCTGAGCACTGACAGACTGACCCAGCACCCCTTAAACCTTTGTAGCAATGCTGGCAGCACTCAAATGTCTATTTCCCATAGATATCCTCTGGATATGACTCTGAGCACGTGCACTCAACTTCATTGGTCGACCATGGCAAGGCCTGTTCTGAGTGGAACCTGTCCTGTCAAACCACTGTATGGTCTTGGTCACTGTGCTACAGCTCAGTTTCAGGGTCTTGGCAATCCTCTTATAGCCTAGACCATCTTTATGTAAAGCAACTTATATTTTTTTCAGATCCTCAGAGAGTTCTTTGCCATGAGGTGCAATGTTGAACTTCCAGTGACCAGTATGATAGAGTGAGAGCGATAACACCAAATTTAACACACCTGCTCCCAATTCACACCTGAGACCTTGTAACACTAATGAGTCACATGACACCGGGGAGGGAAAATGGATAATTGGGCCCAATTTGGACATTTTCGCTTTGGGGTATACTCACTTTTGTTGCCAGTGGTTTAGACATTAATGGCTGTGTGTTGAGTTATTTTGAGGGGACAGCAAATTTACACTGTTATACAAGCTGTATACTCACTACTTTACATTGTAGAAAAGTGTAATTTCTTCAGTCTTGTCACATGAAAAGATATAATAAAATATTTACAAAAATGTGAGGGGTGTACTCACTTTTGTGAGATACTGTACGCACTATATATAAGAAGATTATAGGAAGTCTCGGAGTTTCCAGCAAAAGGCTTCTTTTCTGTTTACAAGTTCACAGTGCTCATCATGACTGCCATTGGCATATGTTAAATTTAGGATGTTATGTACCAACATGTATTTCCATGTGTACATGATAACTTCCATTTACCATAGGGGATAGGGGCAGAATCTCACATGGGTCATGAACAGATAATGTACATATTAGTGAAGAGTGATGTATAGGCTTGTTCTCAAAAGAGGATCAGTATAAGAAAAAGGCTAAACATAAAAGATACACTTTGAACCAGCACTCCAAATGCATAGAATGATGCACTGTTTAATATTCACTTGTAGAGAGGAAAGAATTTAGACTACTAATTTGAATCTTTCTACAAAAAATTACTTGCCTGTCTGAGATGCTGACCATGGCTAAAGTGTATTTTTATTGAGTCATTGACCTAAAACTAGTGTGCATTTTTAGAGCCAATGGTGTTAATTATTATTATTCGAATAAGCACACCTGTTAGTGTGTGAAACACGTCTACCATTTGAACTGTCTGTAACACTTGGGATGTTCGTTATTTAAATAAGAATTTTGATGGATCTTGGAGTGCAGCCATTTCTTCAGTGTTTATATTTTAGGCAGACTACCACCGCTCTGGAGACTGAGTGATCCAGCTGAAACTCTTTTGCTGTGTCTATTACACCCCAGTCAAACTATAAAGTTATACATATATACAACAATTATTTTCAAAGATTAACACCTTTATTGAACTAGCTTATGTTCTCCGTACATCCGTACTGTAAGGGATCCCTGTCGCACTCCGTTTGAGTGCTTTCATCATATACCACTTCTTCCCAGTATGAATACGGATATCAGATATTCCAACTGCTCACAAGCACAAAACAAGACAATACTTGTTTAGCTGCTGATATGGACTCTTTTATTAGAACCAAAATACAAGTCTTTATATACAGCTAAAGAGGAGGTTCCCCCTCCTGCTCATATTACTCTAACAATACAACTGTAACTAGAAACAGAATTAACATGAGCTAATTAACTAATCCCTTAAAGCAGCTGATGTGACTCCGTACCCTCCGGAGCTTTGTTATGATTAATCAAGACTTCACTACAGGTCAGACTTGTTGTCACCGAGCTTCACACATTCGTATAAACACGTTCTTACAATAGCAGGAGCTAATTAGGCAACAAACTATAGTAGGAGTAGACTGTCCGGCTCCTTCCCAGTTTTAGAGGCCAATGTGCTCAGCTCTCGCAACTAACATGTTGAGTTCAGAATCAAACAAACCAAGAATAGTCTTTACATATATCCTGGGAGATATTTTGGATAAATATTATTGTCCCATTTTAAGCAATCCAAGACATACCCTCCCAGTCAACAATTCCAATATGGCATACACAGGGTTCCCAGAGTCTGTGTGTCCTGGACGAGGACCCGAATCCAAAGTAACACCACCTCAAGGGTCCCCAGGCATACAGCTCACAAAGCGCACCGTTCCCCCAAATGCCAGGGCCCATAAAATAAGAGGCTAGCATTCAGTCCCCTCCAAAAGCCTCTGTCTCGGGTGAGTGTTACGTACCTGCCGTATGAGCCTGACGTGCAGTGGGAAGGCTGTCTCGTACAACCCCGGTTCAAGGGCCACTGATGTTGCAACAGTGGCCGCAAGAGCCTGGCAGTGTATGGGTGCCTGGTTCATCTTTGGTCTTGTCAGTTCAGCTGGTGCAGCAGGAAACCGGAAGCAGGCTGGTAAGCTGGGGAGACACTGAATACGTAGTCAGACAAGCCGGGTTTGGTAACAGATGATCAGATGTAGATATAGACGACAGGCAGAGAATGGTCATGATACAGGCAAAGTTCGGCAACAAGATATCAAGCAGTGTAGAGCAGAGCGTGGTTACAAGGCAGGCCAGGGTCAAATCGTAGTCAAACAAGCAGGGTCAAACACAGGAAGCAGATCGGATCACAGGAACAGGAAGTCACTGGAACAGGTATGAGCTGCAGACCAGACAGCAAAGACACAGTGCTGCTGAGGTGTTTAAATAAGGCAGCCTGTTACCAATCTCTGAAATTAGTCTGCACTATTTTAACCCCTAGGTGGCAGATCCATGACAGTGAGTCTGCCACACATACCATAAAAAATTGCCTTTTTGGTGTACAGGATGACCTATAAACCTCAGTATACAACGTACAGTACATCAAATACTTTGGTATGTATACTGTATTTTTATGATAGAATGATGATACACCTTGCCATCTTTCTCCATCCCAAAAATCCTCTCCGTCCTAGTCAGAATGGGGACAAGTTTTAACACTATCCTGCAACTATTCAAACTGATATACAGGCTCAAAAGTAAACCTCAGCCTTTTGAAAAAAATATGAGGTTCAACTCATGCTGTTCCTGAACACCTTGTGTTCTTTACCAGTAGCAATATACACCCATCAGCCATGACTTTATGACCATTCACTAATATTGAGTACATCCCTATTTTGCTTCCAAAACAGCCCTTATCCATGCAGGGCATGCCGCTAGACCTCAAAAGATCTGCTACTGATGTCTTGGTGCCAGTTACCAGAGCATACCTTCAAAGTCCTGTAAGGTCCTGCGAGGTGGGGCCTCCATGGATCAGGCTTGTTTTTCCAGCACATCCCACAGATGCTCGATTGGACTGAGATCTGGAGAATTTGGATGCCACGTCAACACCTTGAAATTGTTCTTGTGTTTTTCAAACTATTCATGAACTATTTTTGCAGTGTGGCAGGGTGCAATATCCTGCTGAAAGAGGCCACTGCCATCAAGGAATACCATTTCCTTTTAAGGGGGATCCAAGGTTTCCCAGCAAAATATTGCCCAAAGCATCACACTGCCATTGCCTCCTTGCTTTCTTTACATACTGCATCCTGGTGCCATCTCTTCCCAAGGTAAGTGATGCAAATGCACCCATCCATCCATTTGATGTAAAAAAAATTGTGAATCATCAGACCACACCACCTGGTACATTACTCCTTGGTCCAGTTCTGATGCTCACATGCCCATTGTAGGTGCTTTTGGCTGTGAAAACTGGTCAGTATGGGCACCCTGACTAGTGTTCAGCTACACAGCCCCATATAAAACAACTCGATTTCCATTTTTATGTTTGCAATGCATCAACTTCAGGGACAACATGGTTACTTGCTGCCTAATATATCCCACCAACTTTCAGTTGCCATTGTAAGGTGATAATCATTGCTATTCACTTCACTTGTCAGTGGTCATAACGTTATGGCTGATCAGTGTATGCGGCACAAGCAATTCTCATCTTGTATTACTACCGGTAGTTCTGAGATAATAATGTATCAATGAATGATTAGAGGCAACTTTGAGTTTTATAAGAACTGTTTAATGGTGACTCCCATAAAAAAAATCTTTATAAAAAAACATTGCTAGCTTTTGCCTGTCATTAACATTGAATGAAGGTAAAATACAGGTGCAGTATATGTAGTGCTAAAAATATGTAACTAAAAAGTCCACTGTAATTTAGCATAAAGAGTCCATGTGCACAAAAATTGGAATCACCCATGGTGTATACAGGACAAACTAGGGTGAATTGAGATATCCTCCATGGAACACCAACACACCGGGCCTCTTACCGCAAACAGTGGACCACTAGATTATAGGTGGTCAAACAGGTATAATATATCCATAATATCAGAACTCCACTCAGGTAACAGCTGGATCTCGTACAGTCTCAACATATGATGGATCCGCAGGTTCATATATTAAATAAAGAGAAGAAAGCAACTCCTCATGGTGCAGTATGCTGCTTCACCCATGTGGTACCAGCTCCTTTGTAGTAAATGTACACAATAATGTCCATTATTATGGGCTTCCCATCAGATTTTTGTGGAATGTCCCTGGTTTTACCTTTATGGAGCTTTGTCAGAGAAAATACAGATTGCAGTCCTCCTGGAACTGAGCAATGGAATACAGGTGTGCAGGAATGTGTCTATCAGGTGCCTATCAGGATTGTGACTGCCAAGCTGCGATTTTCAAAGCGGGCAAAGTCCTTTCTTGTATTAAGAGAGGTATGGACTCCAGAGAGAGAGATATAATTTTTCCCCTCTACAAATCATTAGTAAGACCTCATCTGGAATATAAAATTCAGTTTTGGGCATCAGTTCTCAAAAAGGATATCATAGAACTGGAGAAAGGGCAGAGAAGGGCAACCAAACTGATAAGCGGCATGGAGGAGCTCAGCTATGGAGAAAGATTGGAGGAACCCACTGGACCCCTGCTGTAGGCCACTGTGTGTTCCAGTGTGAACCCAGCCTTAAGGCCCATGCACTCAATTAGACTTTCCGATGGGAAATGTTGGATGTGAGGTTGTTGGTGGACAATCCGACCGTGTGTATGCTCCATTGGACAATTGTTATCAGACTTTCCGCCAACAAATGTTGGCTAGCATGTTTTCAAATTTTCCACCAACAAATGTGTGTTGTCGGATTTTCCGATCATGTGTACACAAGTCTGTCGGACAAAAGTCCAAAGTAAAAACTCGGGAGCAGAAGCGGTCGGTCTTGTAAACTAGCGCTTGTAATGGAGAATTAACATTTGTGACGTGGCAAATTATGAAATCTCCAAATGCAGCGCACAATTCTCTTCTTTAATGGGATAATAATGAGGCTGCTTTGCTGGTGATACTGATGGAGTTATTGCAAACAAATGTTCAAAGGCTTTTTCTTTCTAGTGATAGCAAAAATATTATTATTATGCTTTTTTATTTATTCGGGTAAAGTACCACAACACCATTATCCTGTAGTTTTTAAGATCAAAGTTACAACTATGTTGATGTCCCTTGTTACTTTTACATTGTATTTTTTAAAATGTAACTGCTACTCCCAAACTGTAATTTGAAGTAAAACACATAGCCAAGTATTGATAAAAAAAATAAAATTAGACATGCTATCTGCCAATAGAACTTAACCAAAAAGTGCATTCTATGCATCCAAAAATATAGAAAATATACCAATTTTAAAAAAGAATAAAAGGGGACTTTGGGATTTTAAAATCCCAAAGTCCCCTTTTATTCTTTTTTAAAATTTATATTTATTCAAGGATGATGGCACCTTTTCTATAATTATTGATACATTCGAGATATCCACTATTAAACCACAAAGTGTTCCCTGATATCTCTTTTATTCTCATACTCCTATTTAGAAAATATACCAAATCAAACCATTATTCAACTAAAAAAAAATGTCAAAGCAATAACTCCAAGGCCAATAATAAATAACATATCTCCTCCAATTCCGCAAAACATGTCTGGTTAACAAACGGCCGTTCAGAAATGAACTGAAAAGTGCGAAATGAAAAGCACAAAATGAAAAGTGCTAAATGAAAAACACGAAAAGAAAAGCGCGAATCAACACTCACCAAACTTCTACTAACACAAAATTAGCACAAGGAGCCCAAAGGGTGGCACTAAAGAGCTGAAAAAACACATAGTACGTCTAGTACGTCAATATGTTCGTAATTGTTGGTCAACAATTGTGTGCTTCTGTGTAACGCCCTTCGAATAAAATTCCACAGTCTTGTTGGTGGAAAGTCAGATCGTGTGTACGAGGCATTAGAGTTCAATCTTGATGAAAGGTTCACACAGGCATTAAATGGGGAAGTATGTTGTGTTTTCCTGATGCCCACTATAAGCAATCTCCACTGATCAGGGGCTGCGCAGACCATCACTGAGAAGCCGCATTGTGTCTGCTATCTCTGACCCACAGCACATTTGCAATATATTTGACTTATAAGTCCCAGAAGTTGTGCGGGTGGTGGATGGGACACAAGGCCTTGATGACGCCTGTGTGTGTTTTCCGTTAGATAAATTGGCCTTGCTAAGGCTGAGCGTACCATGAGAGATTGTTAAATATATGTAAGCCAAATCTGTAAAATCTCACAAAAGATTTAGCATCCTAATGTTATGTTATTATGTTAAAAGTCATTTAAATTTTTTTTTTTTTTCATTTGTAGCTTTATTCAGAGAATAGCTGGTAATCATTCCCTGAAAGACCTTGTTATAGGATTTCTCCCAGTTGTTGTCCTGTGCTTCCACAGTACACTGTTGTCACCATGAAGAAAACACGAGAAATGCCTTGCATTCATTGGTGAAGTGCATGCATGTACATAGAAAGTAGCTGCAAAGAGGCTGGAGGAGATCAGTAGCACTCAGGGGCAAGAAAGAATTAAAAATTGATTAACTACCTCAATACCATGCCATAGCTGAAAGACAGCTACATTGCATCTCTCTTGTTTAGGGAGGGCATCCATGGGCGTCCTCCCAGAACACACCTCCCAGGCGCATCCCCCCTCATTTTTCCGAGCTTGCTCTGTTCACAGATTGAAGTAAAGGGCCAAACACAGTGCCTGTTTAACACATGATCCAATCCTATGGGTCCAATCACAGCTTATCACATGTAAACTTGCCAGTTATCAGCATTCCTTTCCTCACATGCTGTCACAGTGTGGCGAAAGGAGAGCCAATAACTGGCAAATCTGACAGGGTACATTTACACTGATAATTATCAGTTCCAATCAGTGCAGCATCATCAGTGCTTTCTCATCAGCACCTGTTAGTGTTGCCTCATTAGTGCAGCTTCATTGGTGTAGCCTCAGCAGTGCCCACCACTGCAGCCTCACAAGTGCCCATCGGTGCAGCTTTATCAATGCACATCAGTGCAGCCTCACCAGTGCTCATCAGTGAAGGAGAAAATTACTTTGTTTCTGTCATAAAATTTTGCAAATAAGAAAAACATTTTTTTTTTGGTCATTTTTTTTTTAAACAAAAAAACAAAAACCCCAGTGGTGATGAAATACTTCCAAAAGAAATCTCTATCTATCTAAAAAAAAAAAAATGATAAAAAAATTCATATGGGTACAGTGTTGCCTGACCGCGCAATTGTCATTCAAATTGTGAGAGTGCTGAAAGCTTAAAATTGCCCTGGGCAGGAAGGGGATGGAAGTGCCCGGTATTGAATTGGTTAAAAGAAGTATTTTATTATAAAGGACTTATGTTTAATAAACATGGTGCTTTAGCAAATGTTATTTTACATATACTTTTATTTGAAATATGCATATTGAAGGTCTAGTTATTTGTTAAAGCGGAACTATACTGAGCTGTACTCCAGTGCTGTGATCCCCCACGCTCCCCACCAGCTTGTGACATTTTCAGCGTAGTGGCATCCAGGTATCGATCCCCAGCTGTTTCCATTGGCCAGGCTGAGATGATGTCATTCCCACGCATGCGTGGGAATTCAGTCATTTCTGCATTGCAAACATTTTTACCCTGAGCTGCATGTGCGCATACAGTACATAGCACATACCTACATAGCATGTCTCTTCTACATTAAACATCCTGCTTGTTCTCAAATTTTTTTAGGTGACGCTCCACTTTAATATCTGTCTACATTGTTTGTTTTTTGTAGGAAGCACAAAGTATTCAGAAGAAAAATATATTCCAGAGACCACTTGACTTGGTGCTAGCTTCCTATCTTATTGCTGCAAGTATCTTTTGTGTATTCCGTGGAATGGTGAGTCATATAATCATTGTAATATGAGTGTATGACCTATTAAACTTATTTAGAACTAAAGTGGTATTAAACCAACAATGGTAAAGTATACGTTCCAATTTATATATATATATATATATATATATATATATATATATATATATATATAAAAGAGACCGGGATAATGTAAATTGTTTTCTCAATATCTAGAAGTGGTTTATATGTTTTATATTTAAATGTTTTATATTTACAGTATGTATTGTTAAATCTCTATATAAAATGCAGTATACAAATATGAAAGAGCAGATGTGTAACAAAATGTAATAAGTTAGGCCGCGTACACACGCGGGGACTGTTCGCCCAACTTTGTCCGTCAAACAGTTTCGGCAAACAGTCCGCTCAAACTTAGCATGGACGGACATGGCCACACACGACGGACGAACAGTTTGCTGAAACCGTGCGCGATGACGTGAACGGCACGTACGACGGGACGAAAAATACGACGTCCTATACACTGCATTATAGCTTTCGGCGTGAAAATCCTTTCTGAGCATGCGCGCAACTTTGTTTGACGAACAAGCCTACACACGAGCGGACTGTTCGCTGAAACAAGGTTTCAGCGGACAGTTTTTCGGAAATTCCGAAAAACCTTGTCCGTCAAACTGTCCGCTGAAACTGTCCGCTGAAAGCCCACACACGAGCGGACTGTCCGCCCAAACACTGTTCAGCGGACAAAGTTGGGCGAACAGTCCGCCCGTGTGTACGCGGCCTTATATAAAAAGTTAATTCAGGTAAAATGCATACATGAAGATAAGCACTACAGGAAAATACACAACATTTTACTTTTAAAGCAGCCTGTAGATTATGCAATTTGTTTTCATTCCACAATGGGTGAAAGGAAAGAAAATTGTTTGATTTGCCCTATTAACACCATCAGTGTTGATGGGGGAATACCTCCCGCAGTGCTATTGTGTTCTGTCGGCGGGGAGCCTTCCCTGCTGGCAGAAACCAATGACCACTGCTGGTGGCTATAGTCACCAGGAGGACATGAAAAAAAATCTAATGGGTTGGTTTTACTGAAATCAATGAATGGGTCAACTTCAGAACAACCAGCCTGCCCATAAATGGATAAAATCTCTTCCTGCTGAACAGGCCAAGATTCGATCCATCTATGGCCGGTACAAGAGAATTGTTTGTTTTAATTACCTTATCAGTGAAAAGAAATGAAAACCTTGCCCCAATACAATTCTTTGCCTGTGTAGTGAAATGTATATCTAAAATGAATGGAGCATAGAAAATCTAAAGATTAAATATGCATATTCATTTATTCAGACTTGCATATTTTTAGCTGTTATGTTGTTTGCCCCGCTGTTGTGCTGGGGAGCTTGTCCTCCACACTTTCAGCCATGTACATCAGCCTATTCCTGCTTGCCATAGTTTGGTCCCCTTAGACAGACTGGCTCTCTTGGCATAGGATCCTTCTCATAGGCACCCCAGCCTGGCCTAATGAGCACCACTCAGGAGCCAAGTCCATAGCTTCCTCTTCCAGCAATGGACCTCAATGGTAGCTTTACCCAGCACAAGTTTAATTTCCAGCAGATGTTCCCATCTTGACTTTAGGAGAAGGAAGAGTCCATGCATTGGAGGCATTTTAACTATTTTACTGGAACACACCTAATATTGAGTAGGTGCCCCTTTTGCCTCCAAAACAGCCCTGACCTGTTGTAGTATGGACTAGTCTACCATGCACTAGACCTCTGAAGATATGTAAGGGGGTTTAGACTGGTTGTCCATCAACTCCTTCATGCTTCCCTTTCTCGTTGGGCACCAACCCAAGCAAGGGTTCTTTGGACTACACCAGGCCTTGAACAGAGTCACCAACCCTTGCATGGGGTAATTCTTTCCCCGAGGTTGTGCTCACCAACGCCCTTGACCAGGCAGGGGCAGCAGTCATGTGAAAAGTCAAACATTAAGGCAGTCTCCTAATTCAATGATGAGCCACATGTATGCAGTATCTATGACACAGAGTTCCTCCTTAAGCTTCTTTGTCCTATGTCCTACACACTTGTTCTGACATACAGTATGTGTTTCTACTCTGAGGGAAAGGCTGAGCCGCTGCCAACTCCAGCGGTCAACATACCCAGTGCTGTGTTTTTGGCCTAGGGTGACAAGTCCCAGGCCTAGGACGGCACTTTGCAGGGGGCAGCAAAAAAGCAGATCATATTGCAATACAGTGATCCGTGTTACAAACTCATTAAGCAGTCCACATTCAGTGAACGTTCATGTACTGCAAACTTTGCAGTTCATGAATTTTCACTGAATGTGGAGTGCTTTTTGAATGTGCATTGATTTCAGCATGTGCAACTTGCTCAATGCTGAAATCAATGCAAAATCCATAGTTCACATTCAGTGAAAATGCATGCACTGGAAAGTGCTCTGCGCTGAAATCGATACATAATTCATACACTAATAATCTGTGATATTTGAAACTGATGAGGCGGCACTCTTAAAGTGGAGTTCAACCCCAAAGTGTAACTTCCACTGGGTACTTTAAAAAAAACATTTTTTCTTATTTATTATATTTATTTTTTCACAGTTTAAAAAAAAAAAATGGTGTCACTTTTATTCCTAACAAGGAATGTAAACATCCCTTGTAATAGAAAAAAGCATGACAGGTCCTCTTAAATATGAAATCTGGGGTCAAAAAGTCCTCACATCTCAAATTTACACTAAGATGCAAAAATTACTGTGAGTAACAAGCACAGAGGAGACCATTTACTTTTGTTTGCACTTTGCTGAATAAGAATAATACTGCATGGCATGTGATCCTCCTGCAAGCATTATGCTATTTTTCTGCTCTGCTCAATTTATATTCTTTTAAAAATTGCTCCAATAATTCCTGCACAGTTGACTAGTCTAGTAAAGGCCGGGTGCATTTAGATTTGGCAATTAATTGTCAATTTGGCATAAAAATAGTTTTTTTCCATAGAGAACTGCCTGCAATGGACCACTCAGCTCACTTGCAGCTCTGCTCGGGCTGAGGAACGGAGCCACCGACGTCACTTCCGGCTTTCGGCTGCTTCACGAAACCCGGAAGTGACCTGCCTGTCTTTGAACGACAATGCGCCCGTAAAATCACAGTGATTTTACGGGCGGGAGCTAGACGGCGTTCTACATTGCGCCGCAAGGCGGGTTAAAAACCTGCAAATGAAGCACCATGGATGCAATCTTGTGATTGCATCGACGTGGAGCTTCTCATAGTGCACTGCGACCAGCGCCACAGTGCACTGTTAAAAAATTTTTTTTTTTAAACGTCTTAAATGGCCCGATTGTTTTTTTTTTACTTTTTTACTTTAAAAAAAAAAAAAAATTCTGATACTACAGGAGGGGGGGGGGGGGGGGGGGGGTTTGGCGCCCGGGCGCCCCCTATGGACGGGCCGCCACTGGTTTTGGGTCATTGTCATTAGTGATGGCCGAACGGTTCGCCCGGCGGTCGTTTCGCGGCGAATTTCCGACTTTCGCCGTCCGCGGGTTCGAACGCCTTTTTCCGTCGTTCGCCCCGGCGGACTTACATGTTTAATGTATACAAGAACTTTAACCTTTCGTGACACGTTTATCATGTGTTACAGGACAACCAATTGAGACATGACAGCTCATGGACACTTGGACATTCCCCCTAACCTATAAATACACCCGATCCGGTGGCCATTTTACATTCTTTCTTCTGTCACTGTAGGGAAAGGATCCTGTGTGGAGTAGGGACAGAGAAAACGCTAGCTATTTGGTACACAAAAGTTCTTTTCAGGACTGGTATAGGTGTTAGGTCAGCAGCCTGAGTTTCTTTTGTCAGTTTAGATAAAGGGACAGAGCGCTGTATGCTGCTATTTTAGGGACAGCTCAGCCAGATTAGTCTTTCTTCATCATCATCATCATCATCATCATTAGCTGTTACTATCAGGTCCACAAAAGAGCTGTTCCAGCTAATCGTTCCAGCCTACTCTTTTTTGCCAATTTGTATAGGGACAGGCAGGAAGCAGTGTGTCAGGCAGTGAGGATAATTTTAAAGACTTGCTGTTACTATTAGTTCCACAAAGGTTCTTTTCAGGACTGGTATCAGTGGTACGGTAATAGGCTTGTACACGTATAATATTCTTTCTTCCAAATATAGAAAGAATATTATACTTGACTGCTGCCCTTCTGCTGCAGTCTGCTAATCATTCACAACTCACTTGTTCCACAAAAGTTCTTATAAGGACTGGTAACTTGGTCTGTCTAGGGTGCTACGGTACATAGGCTTGGGTGCGGTACAGTCTGCTGTTCTGTAAGGACCGCTATCGGTCCACAATAGATAGGGTTGCCGTGCACTACTGCTGACCGCTGCCCTATACTGCAGCAGTCCTTCAGCGGTATAGGGACTGACGCACAGTCTGCTAAACACTAATACACAACCTGCTTGGTCCACAAAAGTTCTTATAAGGACTGGTAACTTGGTATAGGGTGCTACGGTACATAGGCCTGAGTGCGTTACAGTCTGCTGTTCTGTAAGGACCGCTATCGGTCCACAATACATAGGGTTGACGTGCACTACTGCTGACCGCTGCCCTATACTGCAGCAGTCCTTCAGCGGTATAGGGACTGACGCACAGTCTGCTAAACACTAACACACAACCTGCTTGGTCCACAAAAGTTCTTATAAGGACTGGTAACTTGGTATAGGGTGCTACGGTACATAGGCCTGAGTGCGTTACAGTCTGCTGTTCTGTAAGGACCGCTATCGGTCCACAATACATAGGGTTGCCGTGCACTACTGCTGACCGCTGCCCTATACTGCAGCAGTCCTTCATTGGTATAGGGACTGACGTACAGTCTGCTAATCACTAACACACAACCTGCTTGGTCCACAAAAGTTCTTATAAGGACTGGTAACTTGGTATAGGGTGCTACGGTACATAGGCCTGAGTGCGTTACAGTCTGCTGTTCTGTAAGGACCGCTATCGGTCCACAATACATAGGGTTGCCGTGCACTACTGCTGACCGCTGCCCTATACTGCAGCAGTCCTTCAGCGGTATAGGGACTGACGCACAGTCTGCTAAACACTAACACACAACCTGCTTGGTCCACAAAAGTTCTTATAAGGACTGGTAACTTGGTATAGGGTGCTACGGTACATAGGCCTGAGTGCAGTACAGTCTGCTGTTCTGTAAGGACCGCTATCGGTCCACAATACATAGGGTTGCCGTGCACTACTGCTGACCGCTGCCCTATACTGCAGCAGTCCTTCATTGGTATAGGGACTGACGTACAGTCTGCTAATCACTAACACACAACCTGCTTGGTCCACAAAAGTTCTTATAAGGACTGGTAACTTGGTATAGGGTGCTACGGTACATAGGCCTGAGTGCGTTACAGTCTGCTGTTCTGTAAGGACCGCTATCGGTCCACAATACATAGGGTTGCCGTGCACTACTGCTGACCGCTGCCCTATACTGCAGCAGTCCTTCATTGGTATAGGGACTGACGTACAGTCTGCTAATCACTAACACACAACCTGCTTGGTCCACAAAAGTTCTTATAAGGACTGGTAACTTGGTATAGGGTGCTACGGTACATAGGCCTGAGTGCGTTACAGTCTGCTGTTCTGTAAGGACCGCTATCGGTCCACAATACATAGGGTTGCCGTGCACTACTGCTGACCGCTGCCCTATACTGCAGCAGTCCTTCAGCGGTATAGGGACTGACGCACAGTCTGCTAAACACTAACACACAACCTGCTTGGTCCACAAAAGTTCTTATAAGGACTGGTAACTTGGTATAGGGTGCTACGGTACATAGGCCTGAGTGCAGTACAGTCTGCTGTTCTGTAAGGACCGCTATCGGTCCACAATACATAGGGTTGCCGTGCACTACTGCTGACCGCTGCCCTATACTGCAGCAGTCCTTCAGCGGTATAGGGACTGACGCACAGTCTGCTAAACACTAACACACAACCTGCTTGGTCCACAAAAGTTCTTATAAGGACTGGTAACTTGGTATAGGGTGCTACGGTACATAGGCCTGAGTGCAGTACAGTCTGCTGTTCTGTAAGGACCGCTATCGGTCCACAATACATAGGGTTGCCGTGCACTACTGCTGACCGCTGCCCTATACTGCAGCAGTCCTTCATTGGTATAGGGACTGACGTACAGTCTGCTAATCACTAACACACAACCTGCTTGGTCCACAAAAGTTCTTATAAGGACTGGTAACTTGGTATAGGGTGCTACGGTACATAGGCCTGAGTGCGTTACAGTCTGCTGTTCTGTAAGGACCGCTATCGGTCCACAATACATAGGGTTGCCGTGCACTACTGCTGACCGCTGCCCTATACTGCAGCAGTCCTTCATTGGTATAGGGACTGACGTACAGTCTGCTAATCACTAACACACAACCTGCTTGGTCCACAAAAGTTCTTATAAGGACTGGTAACTTGGTATAGGGTGCTACGGTACATAGGCCTGAGTGCGTTACAGTCTGCTGTTCTGTAAGGACCGCTATCGGTCCACAATACATAGGGTTGCCGTGCACTACTGCTGACCGCTGCCCTATACTGCAGCAGTCCTTCAGCGGTATAGGGACTGACGCACAGTCTGCTAAACACTAACACACAACCTGCTTGGTCCACAAAAGTTCTTATAAGGACTGGTAACTTGGTATAGGGTGCTACGGTACATAGGCCTGAGTGCAGTACAGTCTGCTGTTCTGTAAGGACCGCTATCGGTCCACAATACATAGGGTTGCCGTGCACTACTGCTGACCGCTGCCCTATACTGCAGCAGTCCTTCATTGGTATAGGGACTGACGTACAGTCTGCTAATCACTAACACACAACCTGCTTGGTCCACAAAAGTTCTTATAAGGACTGGTAACTTGGTATAGGGTGCTACGGTACATAGGCCTGAGTGCGTTACAGTCTGCTGTTCTGTAAGGACCGCTATCGGTCCACAATACATAGGGTTGCCGTGCACTACTGCTGACCGCTGCCCTATACTGCAGCAGTCCTTCATTGGTATAGGGACTGACGTACAGTCTGCTAATCACTAACACACAACCTGCTTGGTCCACAAAAGTTTTTATAAGGACTGGTAACTTGGTATAGGGTGCTACGGTACATAGGCCTGAGTGCAGTACAGTCTGCTGTTCTGTAAGGACCGCTATCGGTCCACAATACATAGGGTTGACGTGCACTACTGCTGACCGCTGCCCTATACTGCAGCAGTCCTTCAGCGGTATAGGGACTAAGAGTTTTGTCACAGGGTGATTTAAAAAATGACAGGCAGAGGAAGAGGCAGGCCCTTCCGCAGGGGTGGTAGGGGTAGGGCAGGAGCAACAGCCTTGAGCCAAAGTGGGAAGTTGCAGAAGGTGCGTTCAATTACTTTAAAGGACGCACCAGACTTGGTTGAGTGGCTCACTCAGCCTTATTCTTCTGCACCCTCCTCATCCTCTCGATCTGCACCCTCTTCTTCACTCTCTGCTATGTGCACCCCCAAAGACACTACCACCAACAACACCACCACCACCACATACCTTCCGCTTGAGTGCAAATGGGGGCCTTCATGCTCCAGTGTTTTAATAGGGACCCCCGTATAAAAAGCATGAGGGTCAAGGACCAGTACTGGGTGGCAACGTACTTAGATCCCCGGTACAAACACAAAATGGCGGAAATGTTACCGCCGTCGCAGAGGGCTGTCAGAATGCAGCACTTCCAGGCCTTGCTTCGAGAAATGCTGCATTCTGCTTTTGCGTGCGCTGGCAGAGGAGCAATTCCCACTCCCAGAGAAGGATTTGCGGGTACCAATCCAACAGCGCCTGCAAGAAGAGGCCGGTTTGAAGATGTGTTGGTGACTTCGGATATGAGGTCATTCTTTCAGCCGACCCATCGACAGGTGTCATCCGGATCCAGCATCAGGGAACGCCTAGACCGTCAGGTGTCCGACTACATTGGGTTAACGGCCGATGTGGACGCTCTGAGGAGTGATGAACCCCTAGACTACTGGGTGGGCAGGCTTGACCTCTGGCCAGAGCTTGCCCAATTTGCAATCGAACTGTTGGCTTGCCCCTCATCCAGTGTCCTGTCCGAAAGGACGTTCAGCGCAGCAGGGGGGATTGTGACCGATAAGCGTACTCGCCTAGCTCACGACAGTGTTAACTACCTCACATTTCTAAAAATGAATGAGGCATGGATCTCGGAGGAATTCAACACATGTGATCAGTAGACCATGTATATGTCTATAAACAATTTTTGGAATCAAGCACACAGACCTTCTTAATTCATTTGGCTCACTTCCCTGACCCAAAAAAGCACACCGTACTATATGCCCCTACCCTCCTCTTTGAAGAGGTTGAGCGGTGTCATATTTCTACTGGGGCTGCTTATTATGAGGGGTTCCCACCATCCCTGTGCTGTGCTGACTTCCTCCTGGGTGTTCTTATTATGAGGGGCTCCCACCATCCCTGTGCTGTGCTGACTTCCTCCTGGGGGTTCTTATTATGAGGGGCTCCCACCATCCCTGTGCTGTGCTGACTTCCTCCTGGGGGTTCTTATTATGAGGGGATCACACCATCCCTGTGCTGTGCTGACTTCCTCCTGGGGCTGCTTACGGTGCTGCTGTCAGCGCTGTATGTCACGGAGCTGCTGTCAGCGCTGTATGTCACGGAGCTGCTGTCAGCGCTGTATGTCACGGAGCTGCTGTCAGCGCTGTATGTCACGGAGCTGCTGTCAGCGCTGTATGTCACGGAGCTGCTGTCAGCGCTGTATGTCACGGAGCTGCTGTCAGCGCTGTATGTCACGGAGCTGCTGTCAGTGCTGTATGTCACGGAGCTGCTGTCAGCGCTGTATGTCACGGAGCTGCTGTCAGCGCTGTATGTCACGGAGCTGCTGTCAGCGCTGTATGTCACGGTGCTGCTGTCAGCGCTGTATGTCACGGAGCTGCTGTCAGTGCTGTATGTCACGGAGCTGCTGTCAGCGCTGTATGTCACGGAGCTGCTGTCAGCGCTGTATGTCACGGAGCTGCTGTCAGCGCTGTATGTCACGGTGCTGCTGTCAGCGCTGTATGTCACGGAGCTGCTGTCAGCGCTGTATGTCACGGAGCTGCTGTCAGTGCTGTATGTCACGGAGCTGCTGTCAGCGCTGTATGTCACGGAGCTGCTGTCAGCGCTGTATGTCACGGAGCTGCTGTCAGCGCTGTATGTCACGGTGCTGCTGTCAGCGCTGTATGTCACGGAGCTGCTGTCAGCGCTGTATGTCACGGAGCTGCTGTCAGCGCTGTATGTGACAGAGCTGCTGTCAGCGCTGTATGTCACGGAGCTGCTGTCAGCGCTGTATGTCACGGAGCTGCTGTCAGCGCTGTATGTCACGGTGCTGATGTCAGTGCTCTGTATTACGGTGCTGCTGTCAGTGCTCTGTATCTCCTGCACCCTCTTGTTTGCCTACCCTGGTCCCTGACCTTCCCTCTCCTCCATTGCCTTCATTAGCTCCATAGTCCTGAATTGTCAGAACAATTTCCCAAATAAAAAAAAAATGCTTGTAGTTATCGATCCCAAATTCACCTCATACATGTATTATGCTATTGTCCAGGTGGTGGGACTACGTGCTACCCCCTAATAATTACCCCGTGGCCGCAAATTCGACCTAAAGGTTTGCGAAATTCGCCTCCCATTGAAGTCAATGGAGCCCGCGGCGAACGGTCGTTTTCGCGAACGTTTGTGCCCGTTCGCGTTTCGCGTTCGCGAAACGTCCCGTCGGAAGTTCGTCCATCACTAATTGTCATGACCCATTTTCAATGCCCTGGCTGAGAGAAGGAGGTTATCATCCAAGATTTGACGGTACATGGCCCCATCCATGGTCCCCATGATGCAGTGAAGTTGTCCTATCCCCTTAGCAGAAAAACACCCCCAAAGCATAATGTTTCCACCTCCATGTTTGAGGGTGGGGGTGGTGTACTTGGGGTCATAGGCAGCATTCCTTCTTCAAACACAGCGAGTTGAGTTGATGCCAAAGAGCTCAATTTTGGTCTCATCTGACCACATCACTATCACCCAGTTGTACGATGAATCATTCAGATGCTCATTAGCAAACATCAGACGGGCCTGTACATATGCTTTCTTGAGCAGGGGGACCTTGCAGGCGCTGCAGGATTTCAGTCCTTCACGTTGTAATGTGTTACCAATTATTTTCTTGGTGACTATGGTCCCAGCTGCCTTGAGATCATTGACAAGATTCTCCTGTGTAGTTCTGGGCTGATTCCTCGCCGTTTATCATGATCATTGAAACTCCATGAGGTGAGATATTGCATGGAACGGAGATTGACAGTTATTTTGTGTGTCTTCCATTTGTGAATAATCGCATCAACTGTTGTCACCCTCTCACCAAGCTGTTTGACGATGGTCTTGTAGCCCATTCCAGCCTTGTGTAGGTTTACAATCTTGTCGCTGACAGCCTTGGACATCCTTGGAATACTTTTTTCCCTCCCCATACCTTGATCCAATGCTTCTATCCCTGTAACCCCTGTTATTCTTCCCCAAATAATAGCTTCACCCCCTCACTATTTAACACCCACATATCCCCTTCATCTCTCTTCCTTACAAAAACAAAGCCCCTGCTCACACTAGTACTAGTGGAATTTGTCGAGTTTCTGTCATGCATGACAATGGAAATCACATCATTCTCTATGGTGCCTGTTACTATCAATGCGACATGGTGTAGAGTAATTTTATTTTAAAAGGTGCAGTTTCTTCTTTTGGTGCTCCACACTGGTGTTAATTTACCAAAACCACTCATCTTCCAGTTTATTTGTCAAAGCTTAAATGAACAAGCTACAGTTATAAGCTGATTGGCTACCATGCACAACGGCACCAGGTTTTGCACTCTTCGGTTTTAGTAAATCAACCTCAGTGTTTTTTGGACCCATAGACTTTAATAGGAGCCCACGAAAAACATATTTTTGACGCAGTTTTGTGCTTAACCACTTGTGGAACAATGTACTGTGGACCCGTGGCCCACACAGGCAAAGCGTTTTACCCACACATCACTGCCTGCCTCTGAATTTAGAGCGAGCGTATGCATGACCCCTGCCAGCACCTTCTGTGATTGTACACAGCAGGAGCATGTCACCAAGGCCAATGATTCACAGCTGGCACCTGCTGATTGGCTATGTACAATCACAGCCCAGAACTTTGTGTTGACAATCAACACAGAACTCTATACAGAGAAAAAGATCTGTCTGTTTTCGATGCCCACAAAGCAGGGGTAAGAAACTTAGAGATCTGTTAGTAAAATCAGCACACTTTACACATATTACACATAGTTCAGCACACATTTAACTCCTTGATCGCCTTAGTTGTTAACACCTTCCCAGCCAGTGTCATTACAGTACAGTGACAGTGTACAGGCATGTCCAAGTTACATACATCCGACTTACATATGATTCATACTTACAAATGGAGGGAGACAACAGGAAGTGAGAGGAAATCTACCCCTAGGAAGGTAAATTCACATCTGTAGGCATTGTCATGGGAAAAAATGTGTATCCACTGAAGATTATCACCAATCCTTGCTTCCACTACAACCCAAAATGTTCAAATTCCAATTGCCACAGGGACAGAAAGTAAGGTGAAATCTTCTGACTGGGGCACAGACAGGAAAACAAATGTTAAAGGGGTGTTTACCCTTCCCAGTGCTATCCAAAAAACTTAAAGATGATTTTTTGGCTGTTTTAAGAAAATACTTTAAAAAATGAATCTGTTCCAACTTACATACAAACATGACAAGAACAAACCTATAGAACCTATGTTGTTTGTAGCCCAGGGACTGACTGTATAATATTATCACTGATCACTGTATTAGTGTCACTGGTAATGTCAGTGACAGTTAGTCAGTCCTCCCCAGCATGGGATTGTCTGCCACACTATTGTCCTATTATACCACCATTAGTGGCATAAACACAAAATATATCTGTATATATAATTTGTAGGCACCATAGCTTTTACACAAATCAATCAATACACGTACTGAGATTTCTTTTTTATTGGATATGTTTTGTAGCAGAAAGTAAAAATATTGTTTTCAAAATTTTCATTTTTTTCTTCTTTTTTTTTTCCTGTATATCACAAAAAATAAAAACCCAGTGGTGAGCAAATACCACCAAAAGAAAGCTCTATGATTCAAATTTTGTTTGGGTACAGTTTTGCATGACCACAAAATCACCAGTTAAAATAGAGCAGTACTTTATATCTTGCAGACTTTAATAAAAATTTTCACTGATAAAAGAAAAATAGAGCCGTGCTAAGTAAAGGGCAAAATAAATGGCCTGGTCATGAAGGGGGTACAATCTTCTGAAGTTCATGTGGTTGCAATCCAGTCTGTTCTTCCTAACAAAAATTATCTCCCAACTGATATTGCTAGTCTTTGTCCAAAATAAAAATGCATGAGACATGGGGAAACAGAAACGTGCATAAACACGATATGAAAACGCATTGAAGGACCCATGATTATGCAGCAGCGCTAACCTAAGGATACACTCATTTGAGTGGCCTACACTCATTCCCAACTTCTCTAACCCTGATCACTTTCCCTAAGCATCCAAAATTTTATCCACCTCAATACCCATAGTGATCCTAAAAAGCCTAAATGGCGCAATGATGTCACACCCATTGTATATTATGACATCATTTATGTAGATAGATTGTGTGTGGCAGCAAAGAGGGCCTATTGGGGCCTCCAGCAGTAAGGGTTTTGTTAAAGCTGCAAAGTTCCTATGCCACTCTGATGGACTCTGAACAAAAGCTTGTTTTTGACAGTTCCAGATGTTTTCTTTTTTCATAAATCCTATTATTTTTTGCAAAATGATTGCCAAATGGGAGGGTTATTGTGCTAATCATCTTCAAATTTAAGATTTGAAAATAGACCAATGACCATTTATGTTTGATTCTGTTAGAAGTGTCTGGTTAATGCTGAGTGGAAATGTTGCAAAATGCAAAACTTAAAGGGAAAGTCCAGCCTAACACTAAAACCTCTACATCTATAGACATCCATGATCTAACACTAACCTATCTAACACTGTAAAGAATAAATCAGTATACATACCCTGGGAAGTGACGTCACTCATAGAGTTACTATGGGGCTTACGTTGTTGGCTGTGTCCTCTGCACCCGCCTACACAGAGAAGCCACCGCTGACAGCTCAGTGTGGGACCGGATCGGCTTCAAAAAGGTATGTATACTAATTTCTTCTTTACAGGGCTAGATAGGTTAGTCTTATGCCGCGTACACACGGGCGGACTGTATGGCCTACTTAGTCCGTCGAAACACATTTCAGCGGACAGTCCGCTCGTGTGTGGGCTTCAGCGGACTTTTTCAGCGTGCAGTCTGGCGTACTAAGTATTTCGGATTTTTAGAAATTCTGTCCGTCATACTTTGGTTTCAGCGGACAATCCACTCGTGAGTAGGCTAGTTCGACGGACTAAGAATGGCGCATGCTCAGAAAGGATTTACACGGCGAAAGGGTGCATCGCTGTGTATTGGACTTCCTATTTCTAGTCCCGTCGTACGTGCTGTACACGTCATCGCGCAAGCTTTCGATGGACTGTTTGTGCATCCGTGTGTGGTCAAGTCCATTCATTCGAAAGTATGACGGACTGTCCGTCGGATTGTATGACGGACTAAGTAGGCCATACAGTCCGTCCGTGTGTACGCGGCTTTAGATAGTGGATGTCTGTAGATATAAAGATTTTAGTGTTGGGCTAGACTTACCCTTTAAGGTTTTAGCTATGATGGTTTTCACCCATGATTCAAACAACTTTCACGCAAAATTCCCATATTTTCCACATAAATTTTAATAACAAAAATGGGGGCCCCTTGATGAAAGTTGAATGGACAAAACAATATACGTGCAAAAATTTTTCTGATGCAACACACTGTGCGTTGTGGTGTGCTGCAACACAGTGCAATGGAGCAGTGATATTTTAATACGTTGAGGGGGCGGTTCAATATGAAGGCCACCAAAACACACTAATGCAATGCAGTGTAAGCGCATTACTGCAATGCATTGGAACAGTATGTTTCAGTCCTCATTTTCACATTTTACAACACAAGCATTGAAAACTTACCTTTTTTTTTCTAGCGAAACAGAACCTTAGCAGCCTGCCAGCCCACTAATGTAAACAACCAGCGGGTGTTTCTAATCTGTTAGAAACCAGCTAAAACCAACTTTAGTCCTGTGTTATGATCTTATGAACTTCCCAGTAAGCATGGATAGAAAACTCAAGGATGGCCTTATAATTTAAAATGAAGCTAAACAATATCCTTAGTCTCCAAAAATAATTCATAGTGGATCTTTGTCCACCATCCCCCCACTTACTGGGTGGTTTGTTGTGTAGATTTTGGGTACTCACCCACCCAGAGGATCCAGCATTGTCCCACTAAAATCTTGTTTTCAGTCATCTTCATTCCTGTGCCGTCATATTGATGATTACATCATCCACAGTCCTGCCAGCTCTTCTTGGTTCAACTGGCGAGCCTCCTGATGATGGGGTGCTAGGCAAACCCCCCTCCACCTTATGAATGAGGTGTTTTGCCCCCTGGGATATGTAAAGGCAAAGGGAGGACAGTGCGCATCATTTGTTTAGGCGAATAATGTGCAGGGGATGGACCACACTTTTTTTTTTTTTATAAAGAAACAACACAACTTAATAAAATTCCTATTCTTGCAGCGTTAGAGAGGAGGGGTGGAGAGGAGGGAAGTCTCTCCTGAGGGCGAAGATTTGCTTTTAATAGCCTTGTGTCCTACTTTTCATTAAATCACTTATTACTGTGTTTTTATATGTAGCACCCCCTACCAATACGTAGATGCTAGTAATAGGATTTTTGTTGAATAGACTGTCAGCACAGGTAAATTTAGGCAGGCCTATGCTGCAAGCTAGACCTGTCTGTTTTGATCTAGGGGGCTGGGAGTAGTTAATGTAGCAGTGGGTGTGACCACCTGTGCTCTAGTTCTAAGGCGCCTCCCCTGCTTCCAGGGAGAATGTTCTGGAAAATGGGCAGGGCCTGGAACTGGAGTGGCAGGCAGCTCATGTGCGAGCCCTGACCAATCCCCAACTGTTATTGGCAGGGGGCGGGCCTCCTATATACGCTGAGGTAAAATGCCACTGGGGAGGAGTTGTCGGCTGAGTGAAATGGAGAATGCAATACTAGACAGCAGCAGGAGGGTACCCTAATCTTGGGGGTGCACGCCGATCACAGTAGGAGGCCCGGGGAGAGCTGTGAGGAAACTTCACCTTTACACGGTTATCGGCGATGTCTTTATTATCACACGGTCGTTGGAACTCCTGGGGCAGAGGGGCAGGTTAAGCTGTCAGAACGTATGGTCTGGATAAGTTCTTCATCAAGGACTCAGGGCAGAGAAAGTTCGTTGAGTGTACTACAGTGGATGGCTGGATGTGCCAGGAAGTCTGTGAGGGAACTTCACGAATACCCGGTCATTAACGAAGTCCTTATCATTACTGAGTCAATGATGAAGAGTCCTGGATCAGAGGACAGACTGTGGGGATATGTGTCAAATCAATATCGCCTGAGGGCACAGGATTTGCAAGCTGGGCTAGCTGGGAACAGTAGTCCACCGTCCAAAATGTGCTTTTAGGCCTCCGGGGAGAGGTGCTGCAGGCCTCCGGCTAAGTAGCAGCGAGCAACCAGAGCCAGCTTAACCACTTAAGCCCCGGACCAATTTGCAGCCAAAGGACCAAGCCCCTTTTGGCTATTCGGCACTGCATCGCTTTAACTGACAATTGCGCGGTCATGCGACCTGGCTCCCAAACAAAATTGGCGTCCTTTTTTTCCCACAAATAGAGCTTTCTTTCGGTGGTATTTGATCACCTCTACGTTTTTATTTTTTGCGCTATAAACAAAAATAGAGCGACCATTTTGAAAATGCAATATTTTTTACTTTTTGCTATAATAAATATCCCCAAAAATATCTAAAAAAAAATTTTTTCCTCAGTTTAGGCTGATACGTATTCTTCTACATATTTTTGGTAAAACAAATCACAATTAGCGATTATTGATTGGTTTGTGCAAAAGTTATAGCGTTTACAAAATAGGGGATAGTTTTATAGCATTTTAATTCATATTTTTTTTTTACTAGTAATGGCGGCGATCAGTGATTTTTATTGCGTTGCGACATTATGGCGGACACATCGGACATTTTTTACACATTTTTGGGACCATTGTCATTTATACAGCAATCAGTGCTATTTAAAGTGGTTGTAAACCCTCCCCTACAACTTTTTCCCATGTGAATCAGCATAAAAAACCCTAATGAACACTGCTTGTAGATATCTCCTTACTTGCTTAGTATTGTTGTAATCCTTTTTGTTCTTTAGAATGATGTCACTGAGCATGCCCAGATCTCCCCTGATTTACGGCACACTCTCTATGTCTTATCTATCTGTTATCAGGACTTCCTACGGCACAACACTGAACTCCCAGCAGGCTGCTAATCACTCAAAGCTTCCTTGAGGTCACATGGTCACACAATGTGACCATGTGACCTCACATACAGTGTAAACAAGGGAATGGGACAGCAGTACTGCAGTCTTATCAGCTGAAGCTGATAGGACTCATACAGGCAAACACTAGGTAATCAGCACAAGTAAATACTATGAAATAAACAAGTCAGCTATGAACAGGGAAGCAGGGTTGCCATAGAAACGTTGGATTGAGAAGGAGGCTTGGTTAACAGTACAGGAAGTGCTCAATGTAAGGGCGGAAATACACTCCACTGTGGACTCAGAAAACAATACTTAAGATGGCACTGCCTAACCCCTGGAAACAAGTTTTTTAAAGTTTCTTTAGACAGTAAGTAATATGCGATTTGGGCTGGATTACAGTGGCTATAGTCTGATAATGACTTATTATAATGGACTAAATGAAAAGAAGCATCCGAGTGGGAGAGTTTACTTCCTCTTTAAATGCACTGATTCCTGTGTAAATGACACTGGCAGTGAAGGAGTTAACCAGGGGGCGAGGAGGGGTTATGTGTGACGTTATGTGTTTTTTTTTTACTGGAGGGGGGGCGTGGTCTGGCATGTGACATCACTGATCGTCTTTTCCCTATAAAAGGGAACGGATGATCGGTGACAGCCACAGTAGGAAGCACGGGGAGAGGTTTGTTTACACAGACCTCGTTCTTCAGCTCTGTGACCCGATCGTGGGACACAAGTGGTGATCGGGTCCGCTGGTCCCGTGTCGTGAGCGTGCGCGACCCACGGCAGGGCACTTAAAGAGCCACGTACAGGTACGTGATTGTGCCCAGCCGTGCCATTCTGCTGATGTATATGTGCAGGAGGCGGTCCTTAAGCGGTTAAAGTGGATGTAAACCCAATGTCATCCTTGTTAAACTACTGCCATAGGGTTTATCTATAAGGATATGCATGCCTCCTGCATGTATCTTTACCTGTCAAATGTCTCCCCTCTGTCTGCTATGAGACCCGAAAAAACTGCATATTCTGTGGGTGGGTCTGTTGTCTGGAGCTCGGTGGGTGGAGACGTGATGTCAGTGGACTCCCCGTCCACCTCTACACTCCCCTTGTCAATATGCATATTCTCCTGTCTATTTCTTACACTGAAATCATGCTGAGGTGGGGAACATCCAATTCTGGCAGAGCAGCAGAAGAGTGGGAGTGAATTAAAAAATAATGCAGGTCTCTTAGGCTAGTGCACGAGATATGTAAATCACCTGTCACTCACAGCAAGGGGGAGGATTTGACAAAGTTTTTCTCTGTTTGTCAAGATTTAAATCACTGAATAATAAAAGAGGATTGCTCAGAGATGGAATTACTCTTTGTGGCAAGCCTGGGCTCAAATGATATGAAATCTTATACTCTACATTATGACATCAATAAAAAAAACTATTCAGAGTGGGTCCTTCTTGCTTACAGAAGATGTGACATTACTTTACTTCAGGATAAGTTTGTGCAGGAGGAGAGGAGCTCTGGGAACATCACCCTTACACGGTCAAGAGTGATGTCATGCACAATAATGGGTGAGGAAATCCTGGAAGCAATAGTCTGCAGGAGTTAAGCAGAGGAGGAGCAACAGTCTGCATGGTGATGCAGGGGAAAGATCATAGCAATTAAATAGGCACATCATCTCTTCTGGCTCTAAATACGTGCTAATTTGTGAAATCTTTAAAATATGATGGCGAAATGAACTATCCTATGGGCACCCCATATACCCCTTTCCCCCATCCAAGTTGTACCCCCAATAAACAAAAAAAAACAGCAAAAGACTGTTCATTGTCTCTGCAAGTGATATATGGGAGTCTGGCAGTGGGTTGAATTGGTGGATGTTTGTTACTAGTGGCAACTACACCACTACATAATGCAAGACTTCCCATACCTCTCATTTCCCCCCTTACTTCCACCTGTTTGGAATATGTTAGTTGTGGACATGTGCACTGCTCTATGTGCACAACAAATTCAGTAGTACATAGGATTTAGACCATCTCAGAATCGAGCAAGAGGCGGGGGTAACTATGTCCCTACATACAGAGGGACCACGGAAAATGAACGTAGCCACCCTCTAACATGCAGTCAGATCACAACAGCAAAATGATAAAGGAATGAAGGAAGCTGAGAGCAATAGAGGGCATTTTTAAAATTAAAAACATATACTTAGAAGCAGAGCGGAGTGTCACCTTAATGTGCATAATCTGGGCACAGACGCCCTTTAAGGCTATATAAAAAAAGAGAATTTGAGAGAACAGTACAGACAGTTCTATGTTTTATTCTTCTACTCAGCTGTGATTAAAGTGGACAACTTCTACCTTTTATAACTGACATAAAATGCAGGCCGTCCAAGCTGTACAAGTTCCGTAGTTCATTGGATTTGGTCAGTCCCTTCCTTTTATCTCTCCGTCACTGGTTCTGTGTCTTTCTTATGTTTAAGTAATAATTAGGTTCAGTCAGCTACCTTGTTTGTGATTCTGAATACAATGAAAATACACTATTAATTTGAATTTTATATTGGTTTACAGATCGCCTTAGACTGTCCTTCTGATATCTGTCGATTTTATTTGCAATTGCAAGAGCCATATCTTAAAGATCCGGCTGCCTATTCTAAACTTCAGGTAAATCTTTTTCTGAAATGACATGTAAAGCTGAACTGAAAGAGTAGTGGATAAAAGAGTAGTGACGGGAAGATGAACTCATCATCGTGCTGCTTTTACTTTCACTGTCTAGTCACAGGGTGGGAAAGGGGTTTGTAAAGTACCCTTTCACAAGGGCATTCTGATAAGGTTTACCTGTCAGTTTTTCAGGCAGACCAGATCAGAAGATCAGGAGGATGTAAATGGACTTGTGTCTGTAACACGCACCTACCTGCGAGTCCACCCAGGTCATAAGAGAGAAAAAACAGAAAAGGACAGCGTCCTTTTCTGTTTTTCTGGACCGGATCAGAGGTAGCCTGATATAAACGTAAAGCAAAGTCCACCTGTGTCTGCTGGACAGAATCTGAAGAGGTACAGATGTAAAAAAACTGGCATCCGTCCCCTTCCGCTATGATTCAAAGGGGGATCGGTATGCAAATCCCCCACTGAGCAGAGTGGACTCCCCTCCATGTCAATGGAACCTTAGTGAAAGTGCAGCAGTAAAAGGTCTGGTCCTCTCTCCTGCTAGTCAGAACACAGCTGTGTAAATCACAGGAATGTATAGAAAAAATTCAAATCCTTTGTTAGGCACTCCCCCTCCTGCCCAGGCCAATCACACTTTGAATGACAATTGCATGGTCATGCAATGCTGTACCCAAACTACATTTTTATAATTTTTTTAGACAGATAGAGCTTTCTTTTGGTGATATTTAATTGCCACTGGTTTTTTTTTAGTTTTTGCTAAACAAAAAAAGACAATTTTGAAAAAAAAAAGTTTTTCATCGTTTTTGCGAAAGTTTCCCAAATAAGTCATTTTTGTCCTTCACTGATGTGTGGTGATCAGGTTGCACTAATGGGTACTGATAGGTGACACTAATGGGTACTGATAGGTGGCTAGGGTTGCCACCTGTCCGGTTTTGACCCGGACAGTACGGGTTTAGGAGGCTGTGCCCGGGTTTCCCTCTGCCTCACACCCGGACAGCTGACAGGGGTACCATGGGGCCTCCTTTTACGAGCCCCAGCACACAGGGGGACCTGGACAGCAGGGGCATCGGAGCGGCGGGCGGGGGGAGCAATTACAGAGCAATCAAAACATATGGGAGAGAGAGGCGACAGACAGCTGCTGGTGCGGAAGGTTTTAATAAAATAAATGCTTAAAAGCAAACAATCCACTCACTCTCCATGTCAGAGCTGTATATGTCAGTCTGTGAAGTTGGACGTCCCATCCCCCCCTCCGATCTGCTCTTATCACTGAATCGCTGGAGGAAGCCGAGGATACAGAGCTGCGGGGAGACTGCAGTGAGCTGCCAGCCTGGGATGCTGTGACCAATCGGAGCATTCCAGAGGCTTAACCACGCCTCCATCATCAGAGGCTGACAGTTCACATGAGTTTCCCGATTCAGTGATAAGAGCAGCGTGGAGCGGAGGGGAGGATGGGACAGCCAACTTCACAGACTGACATATACAGCTCTGACATGCAGAGTGAGTGGATTGCTTTTAAGCATTTATTTTATTAAAAACTTCTGCACCAGCAGCTGCCTGTCGCCTCTCTCTCCCTTATGTTTTGACCCTTCTGTGTTTGCCACCCCCTCTGTAACTGCCCCCCCTCCTCTGTAATTTCCCCTCTCCTCTGTATTTGCACCCCTTTCATCTGTAATTGTCCCTCATTTCTCTGTAATTGCACCCCTCCTCTGTATTTGCACGGGCCCCTCCTGTCACACCGCACCCCCTCCTGTCACTCTGCACCCCCTCCTGTCACACTCTGCACCCCCTCCTGTCACACTCTGCACCCCATCCTGTCACATCGCACCCCCTCCTGTCACACTCTGCACCACCTCCTGTCACACTCTGCACCCCCTCCTGTCACACTCTGCACCACCTCCTGTCACACTCTGCACCACCTCCTGTCACACTCTGCACCACCTCCTGTCACACTCTGCACCACCTCCTGTCACACCGCATCCCCTCCTGTCACACCGCAGCACCACCTCCTGTCACACCGCAGCACCACCTCCTGTCACACCGCACCCCCTCTTGTCACACCGCACCGCACTGCCCTACTGACACCATTTACTGCTCTACTGACACTGTCAACTGCTCTACTGACACAATTTACTACCCTACTGACACAATTTAGTGCCCTACTGACACTGTCCACTGCCCTACTGACACTGTCCACTGCCCTACTGACACCATTTACTGCTTTACTGACACTGTCCACTGCCCTACTGACACCATTTACTGCTCTACTGACACTGTCCACTGCTCTACTGACACCATTTACTGCCCTACTGACACCATTTACTGCCCTACTGACACCATGTACTGCCCTACTGACACCATGTACTGCCCTACTGACACTGTCCACTGCCCTACTGATACCATTTACTGCTCTACTGACACTGTCCACTGCCCTACTGACACCATTTACTGCCCTACTGACACAATTTACTGCTCTACTGACACTGTACACTGCCCTACTGACACTGTCCACTGCTCTACTGACACCATTTACTGCTCTACTGACACTGTCCACTGCCCTACTGACACCATTTACTGCCCTACTGACACCATTTACTGCCCTACTGACACCATGTACTGCCCTACTGACACTGTCCACTGCCCTACTGATACCATTTACTGCTCTACTGACACTGTCCACTGCCCTACTGACACCATTTACTGCCCTACTGACACAATTTACTGCTCTACTGACACTGTACACTGCCCTACTGACACTGTCCACTGCTCTACTGACACCATTTACTGCCCTACTGACACCATTTACTGCCATACTGACACCATTTACTGCTCTACTGACACTGTCCACTGATCTACTGACACAATTTACTACCCTACTGACATCATTTACTGCTCTACTGACACTGTCCACTGATCTACTGACACCATTTACTGCCCTAATGACACCATGTACTGCCCTACTGACACTGTCCACTGCCCTACTGACACTGTCCACTGCCCTACTGACACTGTACACTGTCCTACTGACACCATTTACTGCTCTACTGACACCATTTACTGCCCTACTGACACTGTCCACTGCCCTGCTGGCTGACAGTGTCCAATTTTAAGGTAGGCTATTGTCACTGACATTTCTTTTATTAATCGAATCATATTTTATGGGTACACTAAATGCTTTTGTTTTATTTAATCATGCCCATTTAAGTCCCTCCACTGTTAATGCAATTTGGCTATAGCAACTGTTCTGTGTAGCACACTTCATTACTACTCTTTTTGGGTAACCCAAGGTATTTTACAATCCTATAGCGTGTACTACAAAAAAATTGCCGTGCGCCGTGAAAATGTTCGGGTTTGGCTTGAAGAAAAGGTGGCAACCCTATAGGTGGCACTGATAAATAGGGCCCTGATTATCAGTGTAGATGTCCCGTCACAGTTGCCAGTTACCGGCTCTCCTCTCCTCACGCTGTGATAGCGCATGAGGAAAGGAAGGCCAATACTCGGCAGTTGTGTTTACATTGTGCGTCAGATCTGTGTTGCAACGGGCGTGCAGGGAGTGTGGTTCTGGGAGGATATCCATGGAAGCCCTCCCAGAGGACGACCGTGCTGTACCAGTCTTTTGAGAAAAGGTTAATCTTTGTATTTAGCGGTTTGCCTGGAGTTCAGCTTTAACAAATATTTTACAAAATGTAACTGAGAGAAAATGCATTGCGTTATTTCAACACTGCACCTGACACTTATATGAGATGCTGTTGAAAGCATCCAGTGTTTTCTTTTCTTTTAATCTCTAGTATCATGGATCTTTCACAGCGTAAAATGGGTGTTTTTTAAGACTAGGTGGCAGAATCATGGGCTGTACAGCCATAAATCATAGCACATCATTTCTAACAAGTGAAAGGGCTTGCTTACACTTGTGGCCATCATTGCTGCTCTGAAATCAATTTTCAAAGGAATTTGACAGGCGGCTTGGAGGTGGTATGCTGCCTCCTCATTGCCAGTTTTAACACCTGAAAGCCTGCAGCATCAAGTATGTTACACACGCTTGTGGCATGGCCCCATTGACTTAAAATGTCTTGCATGACATTGAATGACATGACCTGTGATATAATTCCTCCCATGCTGTACCACGGCAGTGTGTACTAACCTGGCTTGTGGCAGCAAAAGGTGGCTGGTAAAGTCCAGACCCAAATCCAATCGAGAATCTGTGGAAAAAGAGCTGAAAACTGTTGTTCACAAATGCTCTCCATCCAACCTCACTGAGCTCGAGCTGTTTTGCAAGGAAGAATGGGCAAGAATTTCAGTCTCTCGATGTGCAAAACTGATAGAGACATACACCAAGTGACTTGCAGCTGTAATCGCAGCAAAAGGTGGCTCTACAAAGTATTAACGCAAGGGGGCCGAATAATTTTGCACGCCCCACTTTTCATTTTTTTATTAGTTAAAAAAGTTTCAAAAATCCAATAGACTTCGTTCCACTTCACAATTGTGTCCCACTTGTTGGTGATTCTTCACAAAAAATAAAAATTTTATATCTTTATGTTTGAAGCCTGAAATGTGGCAAAAGGTTGAAAAGTTCAAGGGGGCCGAATACTTTCGCAAGGCACTGTATATATATATATATATATATATATATATATATATAAAAAATAGTCATATCCAGTTTTTAGGACATGCAGATTAGTCATAGAGTTATAGCCAATAGACATGTGCAGAGTAAAATATTTCGTTTCGGAATTTCGTTTTCGTCCGAAAACTTAATTTATTTAGTTACTCCTGAAATTCGTTTTTATTTATTTCGTTTTTCGTTCAAAAATTGCATTCGTCCGAAAATCCACATGAATTACGGTCAAATCTGTCTTGGAAGGCTTATGGTGTCTGTTGAATGTATAAAGAAGATTCAACGGAGCTAACTATATAGCATACTTTAGAACCCTATTAAAGTCTATGGGACTCCAACGTTCAAAATCTAAAGTGCTAATTTTAAAGGCTAATTTGCAAGTTACTGTCCTAAAAAGTGTTTGGGGACCCGGGTCCTGCCCCAGGGGACATGTATCAATGCAAAAAAAAAGTTTTAAAAACGGACGTTTTTTCGGGAGCAGTGATTTTAATAATGATTAAAGTGAAACAATAAAAGTGTAATATTCCTTTAAATTTCGTAGGGGGGGGTTGTCTATAGTATGCCTGTGAAGGGGCGCATGTTTCCCGTGCTTAGAATTGTCCCTGCAAGTGTCATTTATGCAGGAAAAAAAGTCCTTTAAAATCACTCGCAGCTATTATGAATTGTCGGCTCCGTAATACAGAGAACACTCATTGAAAGTCATTGATAAAAAAATAAATAAATTTAAAAAAAGCGTGGGGGTCCCCCAAATTCAATTACCAGGCCCTTCAGGTCTGGTATGGATATTAAGGGGAACCCTGCCTCAAATTTAAGAAAAAATTTGACGTGGGGTTCCCCCTAAATATCCATAACCAGACCCTTCAGGTCTGGTATGGATATTAAGGGGAACCCCGCGTCAAATTAAAAAAAAAATTGACGTGGGGTTCCCCCTAAAAATCCATACCAGACCCTTTATCCGAGCACGCAACCTGGCAGGCCGCAGGAAAAGAGGGGGGGACGAGAGAGCGGCCCCCCCTCCCTCCTGAACCGTACCCGGCCACATGCCCGTGACCCCTCAAAGCACCTTGTCCCCATGTTGATGAGGACAAGGGCCTCATCCCCACAACCCTGGCCGGTGGTTGTGGAGGTCTGCGGGCGGGGGGCTTATCAGAGTCTGGAAGCCCCCTTTAACAAGGGGACCCCCAGATCCCGGCCCCCCCCCCTGTTTGAAATGGTAAGGGGGTACAAAAGTACCCCTACCATTTCACAAAGAAAGTGTAAAAAATGGTTAAATAAAACAAACACACTTTTGAAAAATTCCTTTATTAAAAATAAAAAAAAGATTCCAGCGGCGGTAATCCACTCTTGCTATCCAGCGACGGACGGTCATCTCTCCAGCGATGTCTAATCTCATCCAGCGCAGCGATCCATCCTTCTTCTGTCTCCTCCACGGAGACACTGCAGGCATTCCGGCGGCTGACGTTTCTTATATACGGAGGGCGGGGCCACCCGTCACCTGACCCCGCCCCCCTCTGACGCAAGGGGAAACCCGGTGTTCCCCGTGACGTATGGGTGACCCCGCCCCCCCTCTGATGTAACGGAAACCTGCCTGTGTTACATCAGAGGGGTGCGGGGTCACCCATACGTCACAGGGAACCCCGGGTTTCCCCTTGCGTCAGAGGGGGGCGGGGTCAGGTGACGGGTGGCCCCGCCCTCCGTATATAAGAAACGTCAGCCGCCGGAATGCCTGCAGTGTCTCCGTGGAGGAGACAGAAGAAGGATGGATCGCTGCGCTGGATGAGATTAGATAAAGGATAAAGGGTCTGGTATGGATTTTTAGGGGGAACCCCACGTCAATTTTTTTTTAAATTTGATGAGGGGTTCCCCTTAATATCCATACCAGACCTGAAGGGTCTGGTTATGGATATTTAGGGGGAACCCCACGTCAAATTTTTTCTTAAATTTGAGGCAGGGTTCCCCTTAATATCCATACCAGACCTGAAGGGCCTGGTAATTGAATTTGAGGGACCCCCATGCTTTTTTTTTATTTTTTATTTTTTTATCAATGACTTTCAATGAGTGTTCTCTGTATTACGGAGCCGACAATTCATAATAGCTGCGAGTGATTTTAAAGGACTTTTTTTCCTGCATAAATGACACTTTGTGCAGGGACAGTTCTAAGCACGGGAAACATGCGCCCCTTCAAATTTAAAGGAATATTACACTTTTATTGTTTCACTTTAATCATTATTAAAATCACTGCTCCCGAAAAAACGGCCGTTTTTAAAACTTTTTTTTGCATTGATACATGTCCCCTGGGGCAGGACCCGGGTTCCCAAACACTTTTTAGGACAATAACTTGCAGAATCTTTTCTCTCCGTCAAATCTTTTTTCTCTGTCGAATATTTTCTCTATATAATCTTGGACTAATAGAGGTAAGGTTAGGCACATTCGACCACAGGTTCTATAGACACAGATTGTTGTCAGAGTCATGTCGAATCTCCTATTCTATATCGAACTGTTGTAACAATGAAAACGAAAATAAAGCATTTATTTATGTCGGATCTTTCATTTTTCGGATTTTGTGCTTTCGTTATCGTTTGTCAAAACGAAAACGAAAATAGCTGAAATTCGGACGAAAATGCATTCGGACGAAAACGAATGCACATGTCTAATAGCCAAGTGTTTCAAATTTAAGCATCACTTTACTGGGAAATGAAAAGACGTAGTACTGGTTGCCAATTCTCCTTAGCTTTCATAAATCATCCCTACTTAATGGACAGAAACAATGTTCATATGAATGCAGTAATGTCAGCAAATTTATCAAATTCTCATCAAACTTGCCCTAATTAATATAAAACAAGCTGAGCATCATATAAGCTTTATTCATTCCTGGTACTGTTTTAGGTGCTAAAATATTACTGCCTCTGCTTTCTCTGTTTTGCAGATGTTGGTATATATGTTCTATTCAGTTCCATGCAATCTAATGACTGTGTATGGCTTGCTGGTTCCTGGATGTACTTGGATGCCAGATCTGTCTCTTATACACGCTGGGGGATTAGCTCAGGTATAGTTCTTCTAATTTAAATCTGTGTCTGTTTGTTTGATATGTTTTACATATTAATTGATGTTTTCTATTACTTATGTGCCCTGTGCACATATCCAAAAAACTTGCTGTCTGCAGTGCTTGAAGAAAATTTAAAAGGGCAGTTCTTCCAAAATTTGTATTTTAGTTATATGAGAAACATGAGGGTTGAGTTACTAAAACTACAGCACTCAGAATGGGGTGCAGCTGTGCATAGTAACCAATCAGCTTCTAACTTCAGCTTGTTCAATTAAAGTGTAACTCCACTTTGTTGAGAAAAAAACATTCCCCTCTGGGTGATCTATGTACATTACAAGGATTTTAACAAAATTTGTTGCAGATTCCTACTTTTTGTTATTCTGAAGAAATCCATGTGCCTGTATCCATGTGGGAAATTGAGTCCAATGGGAGTGGTTTCATAATCATCAGTCAGCTGTGCACCTGCAGGGCTCTTAATGAGGACAACTGCCTGCATCCCTTTAGGCGTGATTTCCTATTGGGAGTATCTTGCCAGAAATTACATTTTTTTGCAGAGGATACCTGAAATCTGACTTGTATCTTAGGGCAGCCTTTTGGGAAAATCAGTGAGCCAATCACACAAGCAGAAAATTATGTTTCTGTGTACAGAACATCTCCATCTTGCATTGCATTTTCAGAAAATAATAGAGCTGCAGAATGAAAAGGAAAATTCATTTTTAATAACATTCAATTACAATATGACTTATGTCACGATTGTATACGCTATATTATTTTTTATTTATTTGCTATTTTTTTCCCCCACAAAAGTGGAGTTACCCTTGACGCTGTGACAATAAAACTTGGAAGCTGATTGGCTACCATGCAGAGCTGCACCAGATTTTGCACTCTCCAGTTTTAGTAAATCAGCCCCTTGTTGAGCTTAGTCAGCCCCTGGCTTTTTAATATGTCTTGAATACTACTACAGCAAGATTTCCTGCCATAATTTGTAACTCTCTTCCACTCTAATTTATAATTTTGGGCATTCCAGCAAATTATTTGTTGAATTTTTCCTATATCAAAATTTTTGAAATTGGACAGGGAGAATTGAACATCCCATAATTGTCACAGCAGGTGTGTAAACCCAGGAACTAAGCACAGATATTTTGCTGTTAGTCCCAGAGAGACACAGGAAATTGTCAGTGGTCACCAATCAGTGGTCCATTGACTACTGGTGGTTCACGAGAAAATGTTGGTGGTCCCCAGGAGTACTGCCGCAAATCAACATAGTAACGAATGTATACCGCCCAACATTGCTTCCAGTGTTGTTCTCAATGCGCGCTGATAGTCAATACTGTCAGTGCGTATTGATACTCGACTACTCCTCTGTAGTTTTGGGTCCTGTGAACAGAGGATGGTGCTGGGAGTAGTGCAGAGAGCGGCAGGTGAAGAAGGAGGGGACTTCCAATGACAGAGCTGATCACAGACTGTGGGAGGGAGCATGGAGCTCAGTCAAATGGCTGGATAAGGAGGTGAGATCCAATTATGAGTCTGTGTGATGCAGAGTGCGAGGTGTGGGCGGGGGTCAGAGAGCCGGAGCATTGTGTATAAGGCCAGTAAAATGTAAATGGTCCACGGGATTCACAATTGTAAGTTTAGTGGTCCGCGGGGTCCAAAAGGTTGGCAACCACTGATTTAAAGCAACAATTTAATGATGAAAAATAGCTTGCAAAAAATTGGGGTCTTTAAGGTTCCAAAACCTTAAAGACGCCAATATTATGCTTTAATGTAAGGACATTCTGACAAGCAAAGCTCCAACATTTCCTGGTAGAGTGAAAGCTTATCAGTGTCCAACACATCATAGTAATCAGCTAACAGAAATGTGTGGGAGGGAACAGGCAAGCTTCAGTACTACCAGGAGTCAGAGCTTTGCCTGTCTAAGGCCTGGCATTTGAGCTTTGAGACTGGTACACATGGCTGAGTATTGGCCAGTTCAACAGAACGGCCAACATTCAGCCAGTGTGTACAGCAGCCAGCCCAACAGGAGCCAACTTCTGTTGAACAAGTATGCTGGAAAACCAGCAGCCGCCAATGGCTGCAAACGCTGATCAGTGTGTTCTGGTGGGGGGGGGGGGCTTCCCCCCATGAGAACATAATAGCTCTGTGGAGATTGCTGCACTAACATAGTATGGCGACCTCTCTTTTTTTTTTTTATGTTCGGTCTGCTGGGTTTAATGAGAAACTTTCCGTGTGTACCTAAGCTTAACGGTGGGGACTTGGTGGCTACTTAAGGGATAAGCAGGCACTTTATACCCATCACCAAATTCCCTCCATGAATTGCTTTAAACTATCAGATTATGTCTGTCTGGGACTCTATTGGCCAGACACCTTCAACTCCCTGTCATTGCTGAAAAACTAGTTCATTCTGAAAGGCAAAATCCTTGCTGGCAGTGTTGAACCTTTCCTGCTCTCTCCCACCTCTCTTCCCCTTTTTTTTCCCTATGGTGTGATCACTATGATTTGTGGGAGATAGTCAAGTCACAACACTACTAGGAAATGGTGCAGCATCAACATCAGAAGGCACTGGTAGGTGGCACTGATGTGGAGACACTGGTGAGAAGAAGCAGCAAAGAGAGCTGGTAACCGGCTTCTGTTGACATCTTGATCGATGATTGGACACAGCTGATCACAAGGTAAAGAGCCGCTGATTGGCTCTTTACCTCAATCAGTAGGCCCATGGCGGACACGATAACAAGAGGCAATCACGCTGTAGCTGTCATTCGGCTATAGCATGGTCGCCGAGTAGTTAATGCAGACTGAGCAGGATGACAATCAAAATGTATCTAACACCCACCACCTTAAGGCCTAGTTTACACTTGTAGTTGTGGAGGTAAAAACGGGTGGTTGAGGCATATTTTAACCAGCCCCCCCACCCCTGCCCAAGCTGCAAAGGCAGCTGTACAGGATTATTCATATGCAGTGGCCTCAGTGCAGCAAAAATTATTCCCTCTGTTGCATTTGGCAGGCAGTACCACCCACCGAATGCAATCCATTCAAGTAAATAAGGCCACGCCGCAACCAGTGCTAGTGTTACTTTGCAATGGTCTGGGCTTCTAGGAAATAAAACAGGTGATGAGGAGGTGATGTAGCCTGCCTTCCAAAAACCAATCCACCGCAATCCCGTTTAGAGGGCTAATGTGTACACAAACCCTAAAAGCCATATTGCACCATTTTTCCAACATGCAGTGTGATGCTCTTGAGCCTCTTTCAGAGACACCAAATAACGGTGTGCCATTCAGTATGAAAACCATCTGTATTTAAAGTGTATTAAGGTGCAACAATTCAATAGCTTCACACTTTTAGGTGTTAGGTAGTCTTGCAAGTGGTTAAAATGCATTAAACTTTAATGAAATTAAAAATGATGTGCATTTTATGTGCATTCATGTATTTAAACATGTTATATTTTTAAAAAGGCCTAAATGTTGCATTTATATTGCACTCAGAAGTACAAACAAAACGTTCCATGGGGTTTGGTGTTTTAAAATCCAAATGCACAAATGTGACCCAAGACATAGGTTTTAACTGTATATAAAGTGCTGTAAGCAATATATAACACCATTCCTACAGTAAAGCATGGAGGTGGTAATATCATGTCATGGGGGTGTTTCTCTGCAGCAGGGACTGGATAGAGGGAAAAATGGATGGGGCAAAATACCATCAAATTCTTGAGGAAAACCTGCTGCTCTCTGCCAGAAAGTTGTCAATGGGAAGAAGGTTTACCTTCCAACATAACAATGACCCAAGGCATCCCAGCAAAAATGACCACACAGGAGTTGAAGGTGAAAAAGGTGAAAGTCCTTGCATGGCCTAGTTGGAGCCCAGACTTAAAGAGGAAGTAAACCCTGATGAGTTTACTTCCTCTTTCATTCCCTGCAAAGGCAAAGCATAATGGACTACTATGCATAGCACAGTAGTCCATTATGTGTCACTTACCTGACACAGGAGCCAGCAAAGTCGCCGCTGTCCCCTGTAGTCCGCCGCATCCATCTTCTTGGTGGGGTCTCACAGCTCCGCCGCTGTCATTCGGCAAAGCCGCAATGACGTCACTCCCGCGCATGCGCACGGGAGCCGACACACGCGGCAGCTCCGTCTCTGAGAATGCCGCGCTCAGTGCATGCGCCGTAGACAGCGGTGCCTGTTTTCGGGCAAATATCTCCTAAACCATATAGGTTTAGGAGATATTTCTTGGACCAACAGGTAAGCCTTAATCTAGGCTTACCTGTAGGTCAAAGTGGTTTGTAAGGGTTTACAACCACTTTAAACCTCATTGAAAATCTGTGGAATGCCTTGAAGACTGCAGTCCACTAACGGTCACCATCAAATTTACCTGAACTTAAGCAGTTCTGCAAAGAAGAGTGGGCAAATATTGCAGTCTAGATGTGCAAAGTTAGTAGTGACATATCCCAACAGACTAAAGGCTGTAATTAAAGTGGTTTTATACCCCTTTTTTTACCTACAGGTAAGCCTATAATAAGGCTTACCTGTAGGTAAAATGAACAGCTACTAAACCTACAAGGTTTAGAAGTTATTCACCCTGTATTCAGCTGCTGACATCAGCAGCGCATGCGCAGTGAAGCTCCAAGGTATCATGCCGGAACGGAGGACTCCCGTGCACATGCGTGGGAGTGACGTCATCACGGCTCCTGCCACTCACAGCGCTGGAGCTGAGAACCCAGAAGAAATGCAGAGGGGAAAATGTCAGCTCCCTCGGATGGCTGTGATGCTTCGTTCTAAGGTAAATATTTCATCATGAGCTAGTGTGCGGTGCATAATAGCTCATTATGCCTTTGCCTTACAGGTTTCTTTTTTTTTTGTTGTTGTTGCTGGGTTTACAACCGCTTTAAAGCAAAAGGTGGTTCAACAAAATACTGACACAAAGGGGGAATTTTTTCTCCCGAATCAGTGATTCCGTTTTTGCATTTTTAAAAACATTTCTGACATGTTGGTGTTTCACCTTTCACTTGGATGCTATAAGTTGCACTGGGTAAACAAAGCCAGATAACACAAAAACTGTGTCTGTCTTTATTTGAGCCTGTAGACCAACAAAATGTGATTATTTAAAAGGGGGTAATTCTTTTCTATACCGACTGTATACCCTAGTTCTTGTTTCTATGTCTTATATGAATAAATAAGTGATGATTCATTGTCTCTTACTGTACAGGCCCAGTTCTCTCACATCGGTGCTTCTCTTCATGCTCGGACTCCTTACATCCACAGAGTTCCTGATGAAGCCAGGCTTTTATTTTTTTTCACAAATATACTATTTGCATCTGTTCCACAGCTACTGGCTCATCGGTGTATCAGTGAACCAGAGTTTTTTGTGAAGGTAAAAACAGGGGTCAAATCTGAATAGAATTAGGTTCCATGTGCAACTCTCTTTCCAGCAAGATGAGCTTCACTGTATATTTTACCTGTCTATAAAACGAACTGAACATTTTCCTTGGATGCATTGAAGATTTTTACAGTATCTAATGAAAAGTAATGAAGTTGCAGCAGAACAACCAAACCTCCCAGGAAGCCAACAAAAGAAACTGCACACAATTCATATCAAGGACCTAATAATGTGTAGGGGCATCCCTTGACTTGACTGTTCTGAAAACCTTTACTTCATGATGGATGAAGTAGGTAGAAGTGTACTTTGCTTACTAGAACTTTAAAAAATGCCTTAAAGTGTTACTAAACCCAGGACCCTACGTTCACTATATCTGGTCTCCCACGGTGCACAGAACATGGAAACACAATTATTTTAGTAAATATAAACTTTGACAATCCAATACAAACCTACATTTCCTTTCATGGAGTTCTTCCTGTCTGCTGGCCATCTCTTTCCACAACTTCTTGGATTCCCAGCATGCTTTACAGCATGGGTCTTCAAACTATGGCCCACCAGTTGTTCAGGAACTACAATTCCCATCATGCCTTGTTGTGTTTGTGAATGTCAGAGTTTTACAATGCCTCATGAGATGTGTAGTTTCACAGAAGCTGGAGGGCCATAGTTTGAAGATCCCTGCTTTACAGTGTCTCCTCTGTTGTTTACTTTCATTGCCTAAGGACTATATATCCCATGGTACTTTGCTGCCTTCAAGCAGTGATTCCTGTACTGACTCCACCTCCTGAAACTCCTTTTCTCAGTACCGCTGTAGCTCAGAGGGCAGGTTCTGAATTCCATGACACAGCAATGCCTCCTTACAAAGCATAGTGAATACGTGTCACAGAATTGACATAAATGTGTGGAGAGCACCACAAAGTTTACAAACTTTAAGATTGTTTAGAGTAATAGGGATAGGCTAGAAATAACTGAAATAGAATTTGGAAATCAATATGTGAACTTTTTTTTAACTTTTGACCATAGATATACGACCCCAATTCTCAAAAAGTTGAGACGCTGTGTAAAATCTACATAAAAACAGAATGCAATGACATGCAAATCTCATAAACCCATATTTTATTCACAATAGAAATGTTTAAATTGAGAAAATGTACAATTTTAAGGAAAAAAATAAGGCAATTATGAAATTGATGGCAGCAATGCGTCTCAAAGTAGTTGGGACAGGGCAACAAAAAGATGGCAAAGTAAGGGGTACTAACAAGTAAGAACTGGAAGAACATTTTTCAACAAATAAGGCTAATTAGCAACAGGTCAGTAACATCACTGGGTTGAAATTGAAAGCATCTTAGAGAGTCAGAGTGTCTCAGAAGTAAACATGGGCAGAGGGTCACCAATCCGTGAAAATCTGCATCTAAAAATTGTTGAACAATTTCAGAATACTGTTCCTAAAATGTAAAATTGCAAAGGCTTTAAATATTTCATCATCTACAGTAAATAATATTATCAAGAGATTCAGAGAATCCGGAGAAATCTCTGTGCGCAAGGAACAAGGCTGAAACAGAATATTGGATGCCCGTGATCTTCAGATATCCATGAAAAACAGGCATGATTCTGTGATGGTCATCACTGTATGGGCTCAGCAATACTTCCAAAAATCACTGTCTGTGAATGCAGTTCGCCGTGCCATCCAAAAATGCAAGGTATAGGTCAATCGTGCAATGCAGGAGCCTTATCTGAACATCTGATCCAGAACAGTGTTTTTAAACCAGGGTTCCGTGGAACCCTGGGGTACTCCAAACAGTCCGCAGGGGTGCTGTGGCGAAATCCCATTCTGAGTGCGACCCTGTATAATCCTCCCATGGACAGAGAGGAGAGAGAGAGCACACCCTGAACCTCCTCCCGGCTGGCAAAACAGAAAGCGGTGTCAGCCGGCCACACAAATCCTACCAACCGATGACGTCATCGTTTGCCAAGTACACGAGCAGCCTGCACAGCTTTGTTTGCCAAAAATAATACACAAAGCAGCAGAGAGGAGACATGGGTGAGCCCTCTCCCTGTGCACAGGGTCATACTCACATCTCAGTGTGCACGGTGATCACTGCACCCTATCTCCTCCATACACTGCTCCTGTACAGGCAGTACGAGGGGGGATTTGTGCTGGGGATGTGGGGGGCTTGTGTTAGGAGTGGATATTTTGGGAGCAGCAAATTTGTGCAAGCATGGGGGACTTGGGTGGTTTGTGCTCAGAGTGGGGATTTGGGGATCATGCTAAGAGGGGGCATGTGTGCTAGGAGGAATTGGGGGGGGGCTATGTTCAGAGGGGGGATTTGTGCTAGGAGGGGGAATTTGGGAGAGAAGAGTGCAACCTAACATGAACTCTGCCTTACAGACTAAGTTTTAGGGCTTGTTCACACCAGGTGCAGTGCAGTAACATATGCAAAATCTCCTTTTCTTGCATGGCAGAAAAATGTACTGCCTTTTGCAGTCACGCATGGGTGCTATTAACTTTTAATGACACCCCCATGCATTATAGCAAAAGTGTGTACGTTCACACCCATTAAACTGCAGTGTGCAAGAACACGCAAAAAAGCACACACTTGGATGCACTTCCTGGTGTTATTGAGCCCTCACATTGGTGTTTTCCTGGATTGTGCACAGTTTAAAAGGGTGCATCTAGTGAAAAAAAAGTTGAAAAACATTGTTCCAGAAAATCAACATATGTCTTTCTTTTTGGCAAACATGGGCACAGCATCCTCTGGACTAAAGAGGAGAGCGACCATCCGGCTTGTTATTAACGCTCAGTTCAAAATCCTGCATCTCTGATGGTATGACAAAAGCGTGGTTTCATAGTAGAAGAGTCCAAGTGCTTAAAGTGTTTGTCACCCGGATATGTGCCTGCTGTACTATGTACTTGTAAGAAAAGGTATCCTGTTCTCTTTGTTTTGTTTCCTTTGTGTGAAATCACTGGTGTTCCTGACAGTCTCTCTGCTTTCCTATTATAAATTGACCACACTAAGCAGGAGAACACATTGTAATCAGTTTTCTATCTATGCTGGGAACTCAGCCTGCTATCCTCCAATGAGCCGACTTGTCCTGACACGCCAGCCCCTCCCCCCTCCCCCACATCCATTCACTGGAGAGTTCAGTGTATTGCTGCTGCTTCTCTCCATCTAGCTCTTATGCAGCTGAGAATAGATTATGTGATCACTTATATAAAAGGAAAAAAAACATGTATTTATAATGTTTTTAAAAAAATATCTATACACAACTGTTTTTCTTTCATTTCGGTTTTAAACTGAATGGGTTGTTTTAAAAGGTGATCATTTACAATCGCTTTAACTGGCCTTTCTGCAGTCCAGACCAATTGAAAAGGTTTGTCGCATCTTGAAAAGAACAATACGACAAAGAAGACCCAGGGCAGTTAGAATCCTATCTCAGACAAGAATGGGACAATATTCTCCCAAAACTCCAGCAACTGGTCTCAGTTTCCAAACATTTACAGAGTGCTGATTAAAGAAAAAGTGATGCTACACCGTGGGAAACATGACCCTGTCCCAACAAATTGAAGCACAAAAGTTGCACCACTCCAGATGAAATATGAGTTCTCTCCTGCTAAAATGATTGCTGGGTGCCAGCCTTGGTCCGCAACCAGAGCATGTGAAAGAAAAAAGGAAATGATGTCACTGACCACATAAAAATAGTAGTTTTATTTCAAATCCATTAGAAATTAGGACACACATCCCACGTGGCTTCAGCAAAAAAGTTTCACGCACCTGTGCTTAGTCATTGCGCAATTTGAAATAAAACTGCTATTTTTATGTTGATCAGTGCCACCATTTCCTTTTTTTCTGTCCCAAATTTTTTGAGATGTGTTGCTGCTATTATTTAAAATTGACCTTAAATATTCAGAATAAAATTATTATAAATGTGTTTATATTTTGATTTGTGTTCTTGGCTCTGATAGTGATGTAAGAGGCCTCTATAGTAAGGATGTTTCTGCTTTGATAGCTGCCTGTTTTCATACTGACAACACACATTCTTTGACACCACCTAGGAACACTCTTCCACTATGGAGGGCATCTGCATCCAGGGCTGATCACTTGCTGGTGATCGATGCATAGCTATTACACGTGAGTGGCTGCAATTAGCTGCGGGAGCCAGCAGCCTCCCATTGCTTTCACAGCTTCCTGCAACTAATCTCTGGGACTCCCTGCTGAGGTTTTTTCATGTACATCTAGCCTATCTAGGTGTAAATATAGCCTATCATTTTTCCCAGAGCAAGGAAACAGGTTTGTCTTTCGTAGGTAAACCTGCACAGTAGTAATAATTTTAGAGTGAATAATTTGATAGTATTTTGTGACTAATAATTTTTCATTATTTCGAGATATTTCTTTGCCCCAGCAAACAAAACTCATACAAGAGCTGCCACCCATTAAAAGAGCCCAAGCTTGTGATGAGTATACCGAGAAAGTGTAAGAACAGACCAGACACACAGAAGCCATTCAGCACAATCCGTTATAGGTCCTAGCCTTTTTGTTTCATTACAGAAATCTAGTTTTGAGAAACTTCTTCAATGGTGATCCCCTGGTGGATGTGCTGATAAGAATATTTGTAGCAGAGATAGAAAGTGGTAGATTAGGTGGTGGGATAATAATATAAAGGTTAAAAAAAAAAAAAAAGGATCTGGGTGAAAGCTGTTTTAGTGTTGGCCACATCAATAAAGTGCCTGTAAAATTCTGCATGGAATACCAGCAGTGCCATAAAAGTATGTCACAAAAATTGAGGGGTGTCAGAATACAAATGATGATAGTTCCCATTATTCCCACCCACCTTTGTGGCCTATAACAATCAGCAAGGGGGCGTGGCCTGGAGCTGAATGGCATAGGAAGAGCAGAGTGAGAGCTTTGTCCAAGAATTCTCCTTCATACCGATCCTGGGGGGAATTATTTCTCCTACCAGCCTGATAACCTGCCTACAAGACTCCTGCAGCTCATCCACAGTCATGTCACTGCTGAAGCAGACCTCGGAAGCCCTGGTGAAGCTAGACAAATACCGCCATGAGTAAGGGGACTCTACAGAGGAAGATGGTGTTGATTCTGTACAGGAGGAGGAAGAACCACCCACAGGGGACACCGCCAGAGTTCTGGAGGCCATCTCCATATGCCAGTCTATTCTCAGCGCTAAAATAGAGGAGGTGAAGGTTGATATATCCCTCATTAGACAAGACATTCCCAAACTGAAGGAAAGAGTATCGGAGAATGAGCGCAGGGTTGGCCACGTGGAAGCTGAAATTCCACCAGTGCAGGTGACAACTGAATGGCTGCAGCACCAGCTCAATGCAGTTCTTAGCAAACAAGACGACATGGAGAACAGACTCCGTCGCTGCAATCTCCGTTTCGTGGGTCTACCTGAGAGTTCCTGAGGGCTCTAACCCCCCCCCTCATTCCTGGAGAACTTGCTTAAAATATAATCAGCAATTATACTAGGAACAGGAGAGTTCTCATTGATGTGCGAGTAATGTAAGAATCCAAACATATAGGATACTAGAGGTTTTATACAAAAAACATTTAGTAAATATGTTCTGTACTTTTTTTATTGTACTACACATGACCTATATCTGATACAACCCAAAATGTACAAAACAATAACCCTTAATCACCAATACAATCATAGTCGACACCACCGTTTACAGAAGTTCTGTTTTAATATCTGCATTACACATACTGTAAATAAAGTCAAGTGTGACCTAATTAACTCTTAACCATCTTTAACCTTACTTTTGACACACATCCAGAGTGTTTATTTTGTAAAAACAGCTATACATCTTTATATGTGATGTGTTTCAACTACAAACACTGGAAATGCAAAAGATGCAAGAAAGAGCAGAACAAATATAGAGAAAATAAAAAGCTTTCACTGGAAAAATGCAATAAAATAAATAAAAATCTATTATCACAACAGCAATAGCATCGTTCACAAGAAAAGACATTCTGGAATGATTATTTATTAGTATTGTAGTTTTTACCTAGGTAGAAAATAATCCTATCTTCCTCTTGAATCTCTATATTAACAGATCGTACATGACAAAATGTGTTACCATAGTTTACATGGAGGGTGGTTATTTTTCATTGAGGGTGCTTACATACTTGACATTCTTCAGACTACCCCATATTCTGGTGACTTTGGGGGCGACCCTTGAGTGAAATGGATGGATTGTGAAGATTTGTGGGAGGTGTTGGATTGCTTTGTCCCTGGGTCCAAGACCAAAATGTTTATACCTACTACTGATGTTCAACTATATCTCCCATACAATCCTCATGGATTCACTGGCCACCCAGTGGCTTTAAACTGCTTATAACAGTTGTAATTGTAGGTAACAATGTAAAGGCTGCTGTCAAGACTGGATGTCTAAAAAATCATCCAAAACAGGAAATTGACATGAAGCAAAGGTAGAATTCTTTCAGTATTCTCAGTTTTAACTGGTTTTGTGATTCTCCAAAGAGGTTCCACAATATAAATGTTATTGTGTATAATCATAGGGTTGTTTAATATATCTGCGTGTTACAGTAATCCTGTACTTTGTTCACAGTAGGTACAGTAACTATAGTTCCTAAGACATGAGATGAAACTTCCACAAGACTCATGACAAAGTTCTGGTTAGCAGACTGGTCACTCATTGAGGGTTGTATTATAGGACAAAGCGGGGAATGCCTTTTTCCCCCATACCTGCAAGCATTAGGTATTTCTTCAGCTGGCCATACATGGATTGAAATTTGGCTGGTTCAGCAGGGATCCATGTATGGGCACTGTACAGAAGTCGATCTACCAAGCCCTGTTGGGTTTTTCTCTGCTCAATCAACACTGCAGCCTGTAATGCATATTAGTGTATTCTGATAGCAGAAAAGCCTCCCTGCTGTCAGAATAAAATAGCTCAGCTGTATCGTCTATGGGCTGCCTAAGGGCTCTGGTGCTGAATTGGGGCAGTGCAGGTAAGTACATAATGCTATAAATTGAACATGTTACTTTCTAAACTATTAACTATAAGTGATTGTAAAGGGATTTTTAAAAATAACAAACATGTTATATTTATCTGCTCCCTGCAATAGTTTTGCACGGAGCAGTCCTGATCCTGCTGTTACGGGATCTCCTGTTGGCACTCCTGGCACCTCCCCTCTGCCTAGTGCCGTCATAGCAAGCCACTTGCTATCTCATGTGGGCTCAATCCAGAGACGTTTTCTGTGTGTCCATAGACATACAGAGCATGGCTTAGCCCCACCCTTGCTCTCTCCTCATAGGCTGTGATTAACAGCAGCAGGGGCCAATGGCTCCCACTGTTGCCTCCATGACCAGTGATAAGAGGAGAAAGAGTGGAGAGAGCCACTGCTCTCGAGCACAGCGCTGGATTGAGATCGGGCTCAGGTAAATATAGGGGGGGGGGGCTGCACACAGAAGGCATATACTGCATTAGGGTAAAAAAAACTTTCTACCTTTACAACCACTTTAAAGTATTACTTATTCATTTAGAAAATGACTGCTTATTTTTAAGCACAGAACAAATGTTACTATAAAAAACTGCAGGTTGGACAATATATTTTATAAACTTGGTCGATTTACAAAGATGAACATTGTTTTGAACGGACATGCAAGCTATTCACAAAACTTGCCAGTTTAAAATGAGACATCAGATTGCTAGTTTGTGAATTTAAAGTGGAAGTAAACCCATCAATTTAAACAGTTAAAAAAAAAAGACATGTTGGGAATGCTAACTGCACATTGGCTGTGCTCTCAGCCAAACTATCAAACCATCCAATGGCTGGTGTCATAACGAATCACATGTGCAGTTGAAGATTAAACAGAGGCAAAGATGGCAGCTTCCTTGGCTGAAAACGATAAGGGAGTTTACTTCCACTTTAAGTGTAAAGGAAACTGTTAAAAGCCTCATTAAAACATTTTAAAAATAAACCATTTTTCTTTTTCACACGCCTTTTTTCACAAGGGGGTGTAAAGCTTTGTTTTTTATTTTCTAAATAGGTTCCTTTAAGCTAGCGGCCTCTTGCTGGCACTGTTAAAGGGGTTGTAAAGGTTCTTTTTTTATTTTCTAAATAGGTTCCTTTAAGCTAGTGCATTGTTGGTTCACTTACCTTTTCCTTCGATTTCCCTTCTAAATGTTTTTTTTCTTTGTCTGAATTTCTCACTTCCTGTTTCTCCTCAGTAAACTTCACACCGTCATCCGAGCGATGTTCAGTCAGCCAGAACAGCTTACTGAGGAGGAACAGGAAGTGAGAAATTCAGACAAAGAAAACAAAAAAAAAAACATTTAGAAGCGAAATCGAGGGAAAAGGTAAGTGAACCAACAATGCAAAGGAACCTATTTATAAAATAAAAAAAGAACCTTTACAACCCCTTTAACAGTGCCAGCAAGAGGCCGCTTTTAAATGTGCTTTGCATATGACAGCTTCGTTCAAACACTTGTCATCTCTTTCTTCTGTGTCCATTTGTGTGGATACGGGTCAGTTCTGGTAGATAAAAGCTATTGGCTTCATCCGCTCTGATGCTCTGTGGAGGCAGGTTGGCAACCCACGATCCACACTTGCCACCCCAGAGCAGGAGGTTGTGGTCCATATCAGAGGGCTCCTGGTTGAGCACCCCTGATTTATCATAATTATCACTTTCTCTAGATTTGAGACAATGAATTAAAATACAGATGACGTACATGTTAATGTATTGCATTAACTTTTAAAAACATATGCACAGAATTAAAACACAGAGGATGAAACCCTACATTAAAACTGTCCGAGTCATATCTGCTTCATGTCAAGACACAGTTTCATGTAATTTCTGGAAATCCTTTACATTTTTCTAATACAGAGCTACAAAAAGTGCTAAATAATAATAGCAGTTTACAGTTACAGAAAAAAAACATTCATATTATTATTCCCTTTATCAACCTTTACCTCTTCAATATAAGAGTTTTTAGAGTAATTAATACAGTTCTATCAACAAAGCGATGTTTTAAAGCTGCCATTTCACTAGCCTTGGAATGCACAAAAGGTATTCTGTACTAAACCATAAAATGCATCTAATATTTACATGGTGAGGTGGGAAGGCTAGGTGGTATAATTAGATTTTTATAGGTTAAGCTCTTTTAGGTGGCAGCCAACTTTCCCAACAATGGTTTAAAAGTAAGCTTCATGCTGCATTGGCTCATGTGCTTGGAAGCATTACAGCATCTTCCACATTTAGTTTCCCAATATCCCCTTTCACATCACCTCATTTAATGGTGAAAGCAAGCTATAATATAATCATAGTATAGTGTAGGCTGGAGTTGTAGTTCATCTCAGTGGGCACAGTCTGTAAAAGACCCTTTGTCTCTTTGTTATCTGACATTTGCTACAGTGCTTATGAATGCTAAATAATTAGTGCTATGATGACAACATCGTGGGTTTGATTTACTAAGACTGGAGAGTGCAAAATCCAATCTGGTGCAGCTATGCATGGTAGCCAATCAGCTTATAACTTCAGCTTGTTCAATTAAGCTTTCACAAAAAAAAAAAAAAAAACTATAAGCCGATTGGTTTCTATGCAGAGCTGTAACAGATTTTGCATTCTCCAGTTTTAGTAAATCAACCCCACTGTGTTTTCATCATGGTAACGTGTGGTAATGTGTATTAGGACTTTGGGTTTTAGAAGGTGTAAAAATTGAAGACAGAGCTAAAGACCTGCAAGCATGAATCCTACTGCTGGAATCAATACATGGAAACATTTTAAAGTACCAACACGTGTCATTCTGCACTGATTTCACAGCCTAAACTGGCTGAGCAATCTCCTAATCCATTCTACTCAAATGAGACTTTTATTGGATATTCAGACTGAAGTTGTGGCATTGGGCATTTTTTGGCTATTAAATGTTTACAAAGGCAATGTAGCTCAGCACATATCAGACTGTGATTTGAGCATCAACAATCGCTGCTTTAGCTTGTTATAATTTGGACACCTTATAAATATTGGATGCTTCACCATACAGTCAATGTAGTAAAGATAAACCAAGTCTATTGGTATGAAAAACAAATCTGCAGTTAAATGTTTCCAGTGATGGAAAATTAAGTGCACACATTGAAGGCTGTGAAATCTGTTTGGGTGGCAACTTCATGCAACGGAATAATGTAAAATGATAGGCTGCCCCCCCCCCCCCCCCAGAGCTTATACTCTTTTTATGCCAGCAAACACAACAAATAGAACATGATATTATGTATACAAACGGACAATCTCTTGATGGCAACAATTAAATGTGTGGAGTACAGCAAAATATGGACCGCTTCCCATGGTAATCTGTACTTTCTTAAGTCTGAAAAAAATAAAAACAATAGTCATGTTAGTTTCAGAAATAATATCTAATGCCGCCGTTCATTTATATAAATATTGTCTTCATACCTCATTATTTCAAGCTGCAACTCCCTGTTTAATATTTGTAAAAATCAATATGTAGCAAGGGTACTAAATATTTACACAGGAAAAATATGACAATGTAAAAAAGAAAAAACAAACAGTTAACGTGAGGAGTAACAGCAAGGTTGGTTTGTAATGACAATAAATCAATTTATCCTTCAATATCGGTACATTACAACAGATGCAGGTGCAGTTATCTATGGCAGAGGTGATTATACCTGTGGCTGTCTCCAGCTCTGTCTGAACTAACACTACCCAGCATGCCCGAGGGTTTAGAAAGGAATGCTGGGAAAGATGAATCAACATTAAGTAGCCACATCGTAATTTTCTTCATTGTAATGCAATGACTATTATATGGGGCACACCAAAATCTTATAATGTGTAACATGTTAATTAATACTTTAACTGAGTATACAAATCTATCATCTGATATACACCGATCATCCATAACATTGTGATGAGTTGGTCCTCCTTTATGCCACCAAAACAGCTCTGACCCATTGAGAAATGGATGCCAAAGTAACATCCGCATTTATGGCAGGACCCAAAGTATCCCAGCAGAACATTGCCCAAAGCATCACACTGCCTCTGCCGGCTTTCTGACATACTACATCCTGGTATAATCTTTTCCCCAGGTAAGCGACGCACACAAACCCGGCCATCCACATAATGTAAAATAGAATGCGATGTACCAGACCAGGCCATCTTCTTCCATTGCTTTGTGGCCCATTTCTAATGCTCACATGCCCATTATGAGGCGCTGTTGACTGTGTACACGGGTCCGCATGGGTACCACTGATCAGCCTATGGCTACACAGCTCTATACACAACAAACTGCACTGTGTGTTCTCACACCTTTCTATTGGAACCAGCATTAACTTTTTCAGAAATGTGAGCTTCTATAGGACTGGACTGCACAGGCCAGCCTTCACTCCCCATGTGCATCAATGAGCCTTGGCCACCCATGGCCCTTTTGCCAGTTTTCCTTCCTTGGACCACGTTTGGCCAGTCCTGACCACTGCAGACCGGGAACATCCCATAAGAACTGCCCTTCTGGAGTTTCTCTAACCCAGTCATCCAACCATTACAATTTGGCGCATGTCAAAGTCACTAAATTCCTTACACTTGCCCATTTTATTTCTGCTTTCAACACATCAATTTAAGGGACAACAAGTTCACTTGCTGCCTAATAGATCCCACATATTTTCAGATACCATTGTAATAAGATAATCAATATTACTCACTTTACCTGTCAGTGATCATAATGTTATGGCTAATCAGTCTATATAAATAAAATGCAAACAAACTAATACTGGTGATTGAAAAAAATATGACATATTCTGTACACGTTTCTTCAAGAGAGCAAGACATTTCATTAATTAAAATATAATCATTGACCAGGCATAAATAAGCTAAATGGAAGAAAACACCTGCGGAGCTGGACTTCTGCTACATAATTTGTTAAAAATAACAGCTAATGCGTGCAGCAAAACACAGATAGCTGTGAACCCATCGATTGGCCATGGTCACTGGATTATTTAGTCAGGGATACCATTCCGGAAGCTGTAGTGTTATAAGTCTGTTTGCGTCATTAAAGAACATCCAGGTACAGAATATTTAGCAGCACTTTGCTTCATGTTACACAGGTAATTGTATGCTCACCAAATCTTGCATGTGTGCCACTAAGATTTATTATTTCTCTTTAGCATCTGTGCCTTTCTTACGGGCCCCTCTTGCATAAACATTCTGCAGGAAAATCACAGAACACCCAATAAAACCTTCACTTCAAGCATTGTTCAGAAAGTCTTATCATAACAAGGATGGACATTCTTTGTGGCTTTTACATGGCCTTATAAATAAACTTCTGCAAAAATAATTAACAATGATAATAATATTACATGCATTTACCTTAACGTTCTCTGCAAATAACCTTGCTTTGACTGACACCTAATTAAGAATTAAATTATAGAACTATTAAAAGCTGAAATCGGTTCACATATTTCACTAGATTGAAACTACCGCTTGCTAAAGAGTAATTCCAATTTTTTGAGAAAACAATCCCCTCTGGGTCATTTATATACATCGCAGGGTTTTTAAAAAACGTTGTTGCAGATTCCGACTTGTTTCTGCTCTGAAAAAATAGCTCTATGTTTGATTCTATCAATATGAAGAGTGAATCTGAATGGGAGTGACTTTTTCATTATTAATCAGCTGATAAACTTTCAGTGCTTTAATGAGGAAAGTAGTGTCTGCATCCCTTCAGAAGTAATTAACCCTTTGGGGGTATCTCGCCAAAAAAAATTTTTTTTTTTTGCATGGGACGTTTAAAATCTGACTTGCATCTTAGTACAGACTTCTGGGGAAATCAGTGAGCCAATCACACAAGCAGGAAATACAATTTTTGGAGGGGATCCATACCCCATCTGTGTACAGAATGCCTCTAGATTACCATACTGCATTGAATTTTACAGGACTGGATTCAAAAGGGAAAGGTAATTTTTAATTACATTAAAGTGGAAGTAAACCCTTTTTTTACCTGCACTTAAGGCTTACCTGTAGGTACAGTGAATATCTGCTAAATCTGCACGGTTTAGGAGATATTCAGACTGCATGTAATTTACTGCTGTAAATTAGAACATGGCTTTTGTAGCATTTGTATACGCTATACTATTTTTTAAATTGCTATATTTTTTCCCACAAAAGTGGAGTTATCCATTAAAGATCAGAGATTTGGTTTTAAATAGACTTATAACTCATTATACATTTAGGCTGGGTTCACACCTATGCGAATTGGATGTGGCTTACACCACATACAATTCACTGAACATTTTAAAATCTATTACTTTCAATCAGTTTGGTTCACAATGTGCGTTACATTCGCACTCCGCATTGCCCAAAAAACATGTGCATTTTCTAGGCAGTGCGGTACAAATTGCAGGCACATTCTTCTATGGGAACACATCTGATTTGCAGATGCATTCCGTTGTGACGGAGGCATTCTCTCCCCCTCCTCACTACACCTCCCCCTCTCCCTGCTCCGCAGCTACAGCGGAGGGGAAGCGCTGAACAGCTGCTTTTTTTTTTTCGCACAGAAAACGCTGGACTGGCGTGAATCCTGCCTTAATCACGTCTTTCAAGTTTTTGGGTCGGTCACAATTCACAAGCTTGTAGGGAATGAGGTTTGCTGAGGAATGGTCTTAGTTCCTACAGAAATGTCAATGGATCAGAGAATTAATTGGAAACTGAATAAAACAGCTGTCATCGAAGGATGCCGGGAGAATAATGTAAAGTTGGTCTAAGTATTATGCAACTGTTTAAAAAATTACATTAAGAGAGCCTTAGGCCGCGTACACACGGGCGGACTGTTCGCCCAACTTTGTCCGCTGAACAGTGTTTGGGCGGACAGTCCGCTCGTGTGTGGGCTTTCAGCGGACAGTTTCAGCGGACAGTTTGACGAACAAGGTTTTTCGGAATTTCCGAAAAACTGTCCGCTGAAACCTTGTTTCAGCGAACAGTCCGCTCGTGTGTAGGCTTGTTCGTCAAACTAAGTTCCGCGCATGCTCAGAAAGGATTTACACGCCGAAAGTTATAATGCAGTGTATAGGACGTCGTATTTTTCGTCCCGTCGTACGTGCCGTTCACGTCATCGCGCACGGTTTCAGCAAACTGTTCGTCCGTCGTGTGTGGCCATGTCCGTCCATGCTAAGTTTGAGCGGACTGTTTGCCGAAACTGTTTGACGGACAAAGTTGGGCGAACAGTCCCCGCGTGTGTACGCGGCCTTAGAAGAAAAGTTGCATATGAAAGTAATAAACATTGTTAAGATACCTCTAGGATCATTGATCAGCACACAAAGTACCCAAAGCTACAATCGGACTAGAAAAGTGAAGGTTCTGTGTTGTGGAAAAAACCTATAACTGCAAATTTAAACATGACTGAAAAGTGATGATGAAAATAATTGTAGAGTTCTCGCTTCATGTTACAAGTGCTCTTCACTGCTGATTACGTTGTGAAGAATAGATGAGGAAAACATTTAGATCACTTTTAAATTGTTTATCTTTTCACATACTTTTATCTGAATAGTGCAATCAATAGTAGTGTGGAAAATGAGATTATTATTATGTTAAACTTGATGCTATGTTGTTGAATATTGATCCAAGGATACTTATGCTCTTAGGTGTTCAATGCTTGAATTAAAGTGACCCTGTCACTAGCTGGCAGCAATTACAGAAGATTAAAGTGGTTGTAAACCTCAGGCATGAAATATGAACCATATCCTTCTATAGCGTCTGATCCCATGAAGAGAGCAGATCGTTTTCTAATGATGGACAACCACATGATGAACGCTGGGAGCGAGGTTTGGATTACTTCTCTGAGTAAGAACAATATAGCTTCTCCTCTGGAGCGGATGGAAAGGTGTAATATTAATCTTGTACAGGTTAATGGTCAGAGGAAATATGGTGGCCCTCCTGCAGACTGGGTTGGAGAGGCTCCTTCACTTGGGACAGAAATAGTTATCAACAATCTCACTCAACAAATCTATGAAGATAAATGAATTCCACTTTTTTAGACTGCTGGAACATTGTATGAGATTGGTCATATGATGACTTGTCTAGTGGACAGATTACACAAGTGAAGTTTGTTAATGAGATTTGGCTAGCCCTGGGTCTTCTTTCTAGGGAACTGGTGCCAAACTGTCTGGGTGGGCACTGACCTGAGTCACCTAGGTTGTCTAGGTGACTAGTTGTTATTACTGTTTATGCTTATGTTAGCTGTTCATTAGATGTACTGATGATTAGATTGCTGTTTAGGATAATGTGACCCCAAGCTCTTACCCGATTTTGTGTGGTATATATTCTGCGTGAATTTACAATAAAGTCAGTTCCAGTTTGCACCTAAGCTTGTATTGTCTAGTTCTTGGATGCAATTCTCAGCTATATTATAATACCTGGTTCCTGGTTCATAAGCGAAGGAAGCTGTACCTTGGCGGAATCACTCAAGCAGGGAGCCAGGTGGTCGGTCACAGGAGAGACCTCCAGCTGATTGACAGTCTCATCTCTGTTCCTGATGTCTCCTTACTGTACTCTGCAGTGTGTAATTTCAGCTCTACACCCCCTTTTTTTCTTACAGCTCAGACAAGCTTTATAAATTCTGCACTTTGAATTGTCGTAGAGAAGACTGCAGATAGACAGGTACAGCTTACATATGAGGATGTTCCCTCTCTGTGTATCACCTGAGGATAGTCACTTCACTAAGTATATGTAAGGGTTTACAACCACTTTAACTCTGCAAAAGAAAAGTGGGAATCCTGATTTTTTTGGCAGGTGACACTCCTTTGTGTTGTGTGTTAGCTAGTCCCCTGTGCTATACAATGCAGTTCCTCCAAGCACATCACTGCAGGACACAGTAGCGACTTTGGGGGCAAACACATCAGTGGACATATCTGACACACCCATGTCGGATAGAAGAGGCTGTAAATCTTGGAGAGTGAGGATGGTTGGACAACACAATGTGAATATCCCCTTATCCAACCACTTGTTTGACAATAATTATCTCACATGGTGACTATGCAGCATTTATAAACTTTCAATTAGCAGTTTCCTACTTATTTCCATCACAGTTTGCACTGCCCATTGCTATCAGATTTCCAGAGCTTGGTAAAACAGAAAATGAATGAGGATTCTGCATTTGGTACAAATTAAATATGTAGGAGCACATGACTAAAATACATGTACATTTATTTATATACCGAAGGTGACAGGTGATCTCTGCAACTTTTTTATTTATTTATTTAAAGATGTGACACAGATATAAACAACAGGACAACTTTGCATTGCATAAAGATTGTTACGAATGCATCAAACACATCAAACATACAAATCATCTCTGTGACTTTAACCACTTAAAGACCAGGCCTATTTTTCAGACTCTGTGTTTACAAGTTAAAATCATTTTTTTTTATTTTTGCTATAAAATTACATGGAACCCCCAAGCATTATAATAGGATTTTTGTACTCACCGTAAAATCCTTTTCTCTGAAGTTCACTGACACAGCTCCATTATTCTTGACCATAGGGTTGTTACGCAACCTTCAGGAGAGGACTAGGCAGAACATGTTACACATGTAAAAAACAGAACTTTCCTTAGTTCCGCTCAGGGGGTGGTCCCTTCAGTAACAACCCCCCAGCCTGCTTCCTGCAGCTTCAGTACGTCAACAAACAGTATAACGTAAATCAATAGAAGGGGGGGTAGCTGTGTCAGTCAGTGAACTTCAGAGAAAAGGATTTTAATGTGAATACAAAAATCCAATTTTCTCTTTTGTTCACTGACTGACACAGCTCCATTATTCTTGACCATAGGGACGTCCCCAAGCAGTCATAACGAGGGGTGGGAAAACATCATAAAAAGCTTCACCCACAACCAGAAGTGCTCCCTAACAGCGGAGTCACTACCTTATCTAGCCGCATCAAAACTTGCGGTTAACAATGCAACAGTGCATTATACACAAAGGTAACTGTATTTTCTTTAAAAAAAAAAAAAAACTGAAAAAAAAATAAGTGCAATTGCAACATTACACCACCGCCTGCAAAACTTTGCGGCCAAAACAGGCATCAGCTGATGCTCTTACATCCACTTTGTAGAACTTGGTAAAAGTGTGGACGGACGACCATGTTGCCACCTTACACACTTGAGCAACTGACGCTTGATGTCGGAAAGCCCAAGAGGTTCCAATTGCCCTGGTGGAGTGGGCCGTAACGGGAAAGGGGGGAACCTGCCCCTACATGACGTAGGCCTGTGCCACAATCTGTCTGATCCACCTGGAAATGGTGGTCGACGAGAGAACCTTACCTTTTTTTGGACCAGCTACTGAAACTAACAGAGAGTCCGACTTCCAAAAGGGAGCTGTGGCAGATAAATACACCCTTAAGAGCCGGACCACTCCTTAGGATGAGTCGGTGTAGGACACAGAGATGGTAACACAATGTCTTCATTCATGTGGAATGCCGAAACTACCTTTGGCAGAAAAGAAGGTTGCGGACGCAACACCACCTTATCCTTATGGATTACCAGATAAGGCGACTTGCAATACAAGGACGCCAGCTCCAAAACCCTCCTGGCCGATGTATTGGCCACTAGAAAGACCACTTTCTGGGAAAGAGTCAACAGGGGGATTTCCCAGATGTTCTCAAACGGTGGTTTCTGAAGCACCGATAACACCAGGTTCAGATCCCATGGGGGTAATGGTGGACGCACCGGCGAAACTACATGTCGGACCCCCTGAATAAAAGTGCTCATTAGAGAGTGAGATGCCAGGGGTCGCTGAAAAAAGACAGCCAAGGTTGATATTTGTCCTTTAATGGTGCTCAAAGCCAATTTCTGGTCTACTCCCCGCTGTAGAAACAGCAGGATCCTGGAAACGGAATAGGTGCGCAGACGCCATCCTTTCTCCTTACACATAGAATTGTATGCCTTCCAGGTATGATGATATATCTTCCAAGAAGAAGATTTCCATGCTCTCAACATAGTTGACATCACTGAGTCCCATAGCATCTGGCTCTCAACAGCCATGCCGTTAAATCCAGCGATGGTAAAGCAGGATGGAGAATCGGACCTTGAGACAGAAGGTCTTCTCGCATCGGTAGTCGCCAGGGAACGTCCGCAACCAGGCGTACTAGGTCGGCTTGCCAGGGACGCTGAGGCCAATCTGGGGCTATCAGAATTACGTTCCCCTCGTTCTCCACTCTGCGGAGCAGACGTGGTAGTAGCTTTAGCGGTGGAAAGGCGTAGATCAGTTGGTACTGACCCCACGGAGCCACCAACAGATCTGACGCGTCTGCCCAAGGATCTCTTGTCCTGGACACGAATCTCGGCACCTTCCAATTGAGACGGGAAGCCAGGAGATCCACGTCTGGTGTGCCCCATCGCAGGCATAGGAGCCTGAACACCTCCGGATGCCACGACCACTCTCCTGGCTCCAGCATCTGGCGACTTAGGTAGTCCGCCTGCCAGTTTTCCACTCTCGGGATGTAAATGGCCGATAGGGCCGGTACATGTCGCTCTGCCCACTGAAGGATGTGAGCGACCTCCCGTGCTGCAGCCAAGCTTCTTGTTCCTCCTTGATGATTGACCATGTGAAGAGGCATAGCCTGATCACTCGTAGCTCGAGCACATTGATTGGCAACTTAGATTCCTCCTCCGACCAGAGGCCCGGGTTGACTGTACCCCCAGTACTCCACCCCAGCCGATCAGGCTGGCGTCTGTTGTGATCACTGTCCAATGTATTGGTAGGAACGACTTCCCGGACCGAAGTGCCGGGGATCTCAACCACCAGAGTAGGGAGTCCCTGATTGACTGGATCACCTGAATCTGCCGATTCAGGGATAACGGAGATTTGTCCCATTTCACCAAGATCTCCTTCTGCAAGACTGGTGTGAAACTGGGCGTACGGCACTGCCTCGAAGGAGGCCACCATGAGCCCCAGGACTCGCATGCAGGAGTGTAGCGACGACCACCTGCGGTTCAACAACAGTTTTATCGTGGATCTGAGAGTCTGCGGCTTGTCTGAAGGGAGAAACGCTCTCGCTTCCACGGAGTCCAGCAGTAAGACTAGGTACTCCAAATGTTGAGTTGGTATGAGCACCCACTTTTTTAAGTTCCACAGCCACCCAAATTCCTGCAGGGTCTGCATGGTGATCGCCACATCTTCCTTTAATTCTGAGGTGGAAGGTGCTCTCAGGAGGAGATCATCTAGGTAACTTAAGATCACGATCCCGCATTGTTGCAGCAAAGCCAAAACTGGAGCCAATACCTTGGTAAAGACTCAGGGGGCTGATGCCAAGCCAAAGGGGAGAGTCACAAACTGGTAGTGGGCATCCCCAACTGCAAATCGCAGACACTTCTGATGCCGTAGGCATATGGGTATGTGCAGGTACGCATCCTGCATGTCCAAGGATGGCAGGAAGTCCCCTTGATGGAGTGCAGCGACTACTGAGTGAACTGATTCCATTCTGAACCTCTGTACTTTTACAAAGCTGTTAAGGGCTTTTAGGTCCAAGATTGTACGTAACCCTTCCTTTTTAGGGACCACAAACAGATTGGAGTAGAACCTCTGGAATCTTTCCAGCTCCAGAACAGGTACTATCACCCCATGACTCAGCAGGTCCCTTACCGCCCCCATTAGGGTATGCTGGAGGGGAAGAATCTGTTTGGTGGCCAAGAGAGGAACTTTTATCTTGTAGGCCAAGAGATTAACTCTTATCTTATCTTGAGGAAATCAGTTCGCAGACCCATTGGTCGGATAGCCAAGAGGCCCATCGGGCTGCACATTCCCGAAGGCGACCCCCCACCCGTGAGATGGGTGGAGGCAAACTTTCATGCGGTAGCACTCTTGCTCGCAGGCTTGCAGTTCCAGGGACGCTTTTGTCCCTCAGAGGTCATCCTGTCGGGCTGGGGACATTTAGACGAAGCCCCAGATGGATGAAAAAGCCGTTTGTGAGTGGAAAAAGAGGGCCTTTACCTACGGCGTGGCTCCTTAGCCTTCCTGGCCCATGGAAGTAAGGTACTCTTCCGCCCGGGGCATTCTTAATGATGTCATCCAACTAGGCTCTGAAGAGCTGCTCGCCAAGGAAGGGTAGATCCGTCAGGGCTTTTTTAGATGCCTGGTCAGCCGACCAGCATTTTAACCAAATCTGGCGCCTCAATACCACTGCTGACACTGAAGCCCTGGATAACAGAGGGAGGATATTCAGGGCTGCGTCACAAATGTACTTAAGGCCTTGCACTAACTGGTCTGCTAGATCCACACAGACAAGAGAAGCCTGTTCCTCCCCCAATTTGCGATGCAAAAGTTTTGCCCACTCAGTAAGTGTCTGCGACCTAAGTGCGGAGGTCAGTACTGGTCCCTTGTATTAGAAAAAAAGCATGACAGGACCTCTTAAATATACGATATGGGGTCAAAAAGACCTCGGATCTCATATTTACACTAAAATACAATAATGAAAAAAAAAGGGGCCATATGCCCTTTGCATGCTTTTATCTGGGCCTTGGGGCACAATTTCATCCATTGACCCCAGTGAAGGGGTACAATTCCCCCCAATGACACCAACAATTGGGCCCGATGACACCAAAGATGGGGCACAATTCTTCCACTGACACCAACGATGGGGTACAATTTCCCCACTGACACCAGCGATGGGGCCCAATGACACCAATGATTGGACACAACTCCTCCCAGTAACATCAACGATAAGGCACGCCTCCCACTGACACCAAAGCTGGGAAATTGTTTTTAACCACTGACATCTGTAATTTGAAAAAAAATGTTTTAAATTCTCCTTTAAGAGCATTGGGCAGAAACCACGTCAAAAGTCACTTCCACCCAATGCTCCATCTTCCTCTCACTCGGCAGCCACCCAAACGGGAGAGGACGCAATTGTCTCCACTGCTACTGGCGGCTCCAGATAGCTGCCATATCCTCGTATCCTCTTCAACGGACAGTCTGCTTTCAGATAAAAGTGGCCCCTCTCCCGTCCCCGATAAAAGTGACCACTTATCTGAAAGCGGACCACCCGCTGAAGAAGAGGATACCAAGGTTATGGCAGCTATCTGCTGCCATAACAACAGTAGTCCTCTTCAAACAGCGGCGGGCGGTCTCTAAGTGGTTAAAGAGAGTACGTAGTGAAAGCAGAGAAAAGAGGCAGGAGTTCCAAGGTAAAAAAATTAAATGGAGCTTCATACAAAAGCTTTATTTTCTTTTGGGTGGAGTGGAGAAGGTTTGGGGCCTCTGCAATGGTTTAACTGTTGTCTGTGTTCCTATTACTTCCTGCTGCCAGAGAATGTTGTCACCAGAACAAAGCGCGGTATACGGGCAGTTACAAAATGTGTATTTTGTTCGTCAATCGTGTACTAGGCATTTTGGCTGTTTGCTTATTTTCTGTTAAAATAATACCTTCAATTTTGTATTGTTATTGGATATTATACTTTACAGTAAATATAAAAGGCTACTAAAGGGCAGAAGGGGGATATTTTGGAATTTCTTGTTCAAATGTCATAAAGCATACAAAGGACTCAATGGCTTCATGTACATATAAGAAAGAGGTGAGAGGTGTAGATAACCATTTGTAAAATTTCTGTTAATACAGTATGCTTTGCTACATGGCATTTCCTTTTCATCAACTTCATATATACTGAATGAATGATAATAATTCTCATTGATTCTACTTTAGATACTCTTCTGGACGGCTGTTCTTCTAGGTTGAGAAGGAGCTGAAGGAACCCAAATCATCACAGTTTTTCATTAACAAGTGGGGACTTAAAGTGGATGTAAACCCGATTCATGAAATTGGAGCTGGGCACATCTATCTGTAGTGTTTCATCTCTCAAAATGTCTCATGGCTTTCCCCTGCTCTGTTCCTCTGTTATCAACATGATACATTTTGACAAGTTCTCCAACACAGGAGATAAAAGCAGCCTGAAATTTGTGTCGTGGGAGGTTGCTATAAATAGATTAGCAGACAGCTTGCTGTCTCACAGCAGAGCTCTGCACATTACTTCCTTCCTTTGCCAGTGTGGCATGGGAGTGTGCCTTTCCTCCAATCAGATGTCTTAGCTGTGTGCCCAGACTTCACACTCAGTATTGAATAGTAAGAGAAAATCTGTAAGACTATGTGTACTTTCTAAACAGTATATAAAGCTGAAGACAGCAGATATACAAGTAAAACTTATGTAGGGAGATTTGTTTCATCCCTGTGTATCATCTGAGACTGTTCACTTCACTGGGTATATGTGAGGGTTTACATACACTTTAATGTTACTGCGGCTCCACAGTATTCTCTACTTTCCATTTTTGATCCAGGCAGGCAACCAACTTCTCTCTATTACATGTATAAGGGCCATTCAGAGGTATTCAAAACATACATTCTGTAAAGTTAATTTAATGTGCCCCCTTCGGATAAACATTTAACTGGGCATTTGCTGAAATTTTCATATAAATGTACACAGATGTCTCTGCTTTCACAACATAATGAAATGTCTAACTTCCAGTCATTATGCTCATTCTCCTAGACATCTGGATGGGGTAAAGGAAATTGCCTGACCTAGATAAGTTGCTGGGTAAGAAAACAATGCGTTATTCCATCTGGTCATTCCTGTTATCCAGGCAGCAAGTTGTCTTATTAGTTCTGATTTGCTGTACCTTTCTGGCAGAAGAAAATGTCAATTCATCTCAAGGCACGCTTATTATTGGTCTTTCCAAAGATGAACCCATCTCTCTCCTTTTATTAGGTCATTTACTTTGATGATCATTTTAGGGATCAGTGGTGGTTGATCCTGTTTCCAGTGAAGAGGAATTAATCCCTTTGCAATGTTTATTTGACTGAGAAGTGGTGCTGCGGCTGCATTGTTTAAAAGGGAATGGGGGGGTAAGAAGAAAATAGCTGGGGTTCATCCGATAAGTGATATTCAAAAATATGTTGATGTTTGAAGTGGGGTTTAAGACATTCCCAGCATATAAAGAGGAACATGCTACATTGGGCAAAACTCCCTTGAACAGTGGTCTCCAAACTGTGGCCCAGGGGCCATATGCGGCCCTTTGCGTGCTTTTATCTGGCCCTTGGGGCAAAATTTCATCCATTGACCCCAGTGAAGGGGTACAATTCCCCCCAATGACACCAAAGATGGGGCACAATTCTTCCACTGACACCAACGATGAGGTACAATTCTCCCACTGACATCAAAACTGGGGAATGGTTTTTAACCACTGACATCTGAACTATTTCTACTTGCAATGGCCACACTCCGGCCCCCCTAAAGTCTGAAGGACAGTAAACTGGTCCCTTGTTTAGAAAGTTTGGAGACCCTTGCTCTAGGTGTCTGGAATATATGAAGAGACATGAGCTAGCTTAGTCACAGCCAAGTACCATCTATTGAGCAATTTACAATATTTGGGAGGCAAGGGATGCACAAGTGTCAAGTGGGGGATTTTTAGGTTGCTGGGGGCCAGTATAGTTGCTCTCATATAGCATCAGTTTATACGAAAGGGACAAGAGGTTTTTAGGAAGGATTTTCCTGCAATGAGGGTATCAAAAGGAGTCATTAGGTCTTCTGTGCAGCTAGAAATTACTTTAAAGCGTCTTCTTAATAAGACTTTAGTGCTTCAGTGGGAGTAAAAAGTGTAAGGCAAAGACTTGGGAATGGTTGATTTGTTGTTAGGGGCTGAATTTTCACCTGAAAACTTACTAAATTCCACTTGTAAGCTAAAGAGGATGTTTCTTGTACAGCACACCACCAAACCATATCATATAACTTGCAATAATAGATCTACAGAAACATAGGTTCTCTGCAGTGTATGATAAAAATAATGCTGAACATGCTCTAGAAGCATCACCTGGCCCAATGGCAGTTTCTGTATCCTATCTGAGGAATTATTTCCCAGACTGGTGCACAAAAATGTAATCTTATATTATAATAGCTGTAGTAGGTTTATGCATGGCTTAGTGTTTGGCTTAATAACACATTTAAGAGTCCTTTATCTTAATGAAGGCCTCGAGAGTGGTCCAGTGTTCAGTGTCATTTTGAACCACGTACTTAAAATCTAATATTTCTTACCACAGATATTAATTTATGACCTATTGGAGATGCATCATATTATGTCTCTGCTTTTGTAATTTCACAAACCCAGAGTAATATCTCATCACATAATATCTGAAAGCACAGCATGAGGAATCTGTCTTCCAATGCTGGTTCAAGTGAATAATAAACTGAAAACAAATGAACAAACTTCATTGCTTATACACCATGTTTGTGACCATGTTACATAAGAGTTAAGGACCTTGGATTGTAAGCTCCTTCTGGGCAGGGATTGATGCGAATGTAAAATATATGTAAAAGTGCTGCGTAAACTGATGGCGCTATATAAGTACCTGTAATAATAATAACAATATGTCAAAAGAAGCTTTACAGTAGCATTTGACGATGTGAGCAGTAGCTGTATTGTATGTATTTAAAACATGTAAGTTGATATGGACTGTTTATGGTCCATACTGTTTAAGATCCATACAGTTTTCTGATAATTGGAAAACCCATCTCCCATGATAAACTCCTGTTAGACAGGGGGAACAGACAAGACTGATGGGCTTGTTTAACAATTGTGCAGCTACGTTATGAACACTGGGACAAAAGTGGAGCTATTTCCCAACCTATTAAAATGTATTTTAAAGCAATGAAAGAAGGTGTTCAGTTTTTCATAAATTAGTCCACAATGCATGAGCTAACAACAAATAACAGAGTTCAGTATAGCTATAAATTACTGCAACACTACTGCTATTTGAAACGCCATTGGGTCCAGCAATAGGAGGCTGCAAACATCATACTGCCCGATGATAGAATTAGTTATACCAACATTTTGGTATAAAACAAACAGCCAGTACTCCATACTCCTACTACTTGACCTCTCTGCTGCCTTTGATACTGTTGACCACCCACTCCTCCTCAATCAACTACATTCCCTTGGCCTCCGAGATTCTGCGCTTTCCTGGTTCTCTGCCTATCTATCACAGCGCTCCTTCAGTGTCACCTACAACTCTGTATCCTCCTCTCCATTGCCCCTTTCTGTGGGGGTCCCCCAAGGCTCTGTTCTTGGACCCCTTCTCTTCTCTATTTATACCTCCTCCCTTGGTCACTTGATAACCACCCATGGCTTCCAATACCACTTATACGCCGATGACACCCAAATCTATCTGTCTACTCCTCACCTCACTCCTTCAGTCTCCTCTCGCATTACTAACCTGCTAACTGACATATCAGCGTGGATGTCACACCATTTCCTTAAACTAAACCTCTCTAAAACTGAGCTATTAATAATCCCCCCTGCACATGCCCCCCTCCATGACTTTTCCATCAAAATCAACAATGCAACCATCAGGCCCTCCCCTCACGCCAGGGTACTAGGTGTAACCCTAGACTCTGACTTGTCATTTCAGCCCCAAGTCCAATCGTTGTCAAAAGTTTGTAGATTTCACCTCCGTAACATCTCTAAAATTCGCCCCTTTTTAACAATTAAAACTACTAAGATCCTCATTCACTCCCTTGTTATCTCTCGCCTTGACTATTGCAACTCCCTTCTCATTGGCCTGCCTCTCCATAGGCTATCTCCTCTTCAGTCTATCATGAATGCTGCTGCCAGACTTATCCACCTTACCAACCGCTCAGTGTCTGCCAACCCTCTCCTCCAATCCCTACACTGGCTCCCAATCACCCAGCGAATTAAATTCAAAATACTAACCACCACATACAAAGCCATTCACAACTCTGCCCCGAGCTACATCACCAATCTTGTCTCCAAATATCACCCAAACCGTCCCCTCCGTTCTTCTCAAGACCTCCTACTCTCAAGCTCTCATGTCTCCTCCTCCCACACTCGTCTCCAGGATTTCTCCAGAGCCTCTCCAATCCTCTGGAACTCGCTACCTCCACCGGTCCGGCTATCCCCTACTCTTGCTACCTTCAGACGATCCCTGAAAACTCATCTATTCAAGGAAGCCTATCACGTCTCAAACTAATCTCCTACCACTTCCATAAACTCATTCCCAACAATTATAACCTTCTGTACCACCTGCCCCACCCTTTTAGATTGTAAGCTCTTCTGAGCAGGGTCCTCTTAATCCTCTTGTATTTAATTGTATTGTAACTGTATTGTCTCCCTTTTACATTGTAAAGCGCTGCGTAAATTGCTGGCGCTATATAAATCCTGAATAATAATAATAATAATTTTACATAATACTCAGATATTCTCAAACTTGCCTGGACTATGACATAAAATAACACTACTGCAACACAGCACTTAAAGTCTTACCCCTGCACTGCTTTTCTGCACCTCTGAGGCATTTCTCTTGTCATTGTCCACATCACCAGCTTCTGATCCGCTCTTATTTTCTTCATCTTTACTGTCTTTTTCTCCCTCATCTCCCGAAGATTTCCGAGAAAGCTTTGATGGTTTCTGGAGTGGTTAGAAAAGTAGAACACATGCATAAAAAGTTTAATACTAAGCTTATCTAAACATATAGCATATTGAATGCCTGGTAATTTAAAAAGTTGTACAGTTTTTCCTGTAGTGAATACAAACTGCTGCTTTTTGACAGTGATAGGCCAGGTAACAAAAGAAAAAGTGTGAATTTAAATTTTCCAGTAAGTTCCATATTTTGGAGTTCAGTACAGGACCCAGGGTGGGAAGTCATAGACCATGGGTTATATGCTGCTACCCTCAGGTAATTTGACATTTGTAAAAGCTTTGCTGGGAACACCCCCCCCCCCCGTACACCCTCATATAATCACGGCCACTCCATTGAATTCCAGTTTTGTAGCAAGCAATAAGGAGAAACAGGAGGATAGGGCAGAGAGGAGAGTCCTATGTCCTGTACTGTACTTCAAGATATGGAATTTACTGGTAAGTCAAAGTCTCCATTGTCTTACTTGCACAGTACAGGGCACAAGACAGGAAATCATAGACTGTAGGACATCTACAAGCAATAAATTGAGGGGCGGGCAACAACATGGCAAATAGCTCACACAAGGAAAGGACAACAGATCGTAAACATTCAGATATCAGCTTAAATTTTAAAGCACCTTGTGGACAAAGCTTGCATCAGCAGAGGCCTGACCATTCATGTATTACATTTTTGAAAAAGTATGAACAGAAAACTAGGTGGTGGCCTTGAAACAGATGCTTGATGCTGAAAGGCCCAAGAAACACCGACAAATCTGGTGGAAAAGGCTCTAATATGGAGAGGAGGAACCCCTTTCCTGAAGGTGTAAGCCCTAAAAATGCAGCCTGTGCCACCTAGCAATGGTGGAAGAGGAAGCAGGACATCCCCTTTTGGGACCGTCAGGGAGGATAAAAAGGGGCTCAGTCTTTCTGAAGGAAGATGTTGCAGTTAGACAGACCCTAACAGCTCTGATCACAGACAGTGGAATGGATCCTTCGGTGAATGACATAGGGAAAAGTGGGCCAGGGGTTGACAAATTTCCTTGGAATCTAGGAGCCAGCTAAAAAAGTTAGGAGCCAGGTCCGTGACGGCGATCTGGACCTGTCCCTGGCCTGACATGGAGACGAGTGAGGGGAAGATAGCCCCCAGCCCCCCACCTGTCTCCAAGTCATTGCCCATAGCTCTTAGAGGGACATTTTATTTGTTTTATTATTTTCTAATGACGATTTTTTTTAAATTGCATTTTAGTGTAAATATGAGATGTGAGGTCTCTCTGACCCCAGATCTCATATATAAGAGGACCTGTCATGCTTTTTTCTATTACAAGGGATTTTTACATTACTTGTAATAGGAATAAAAGTGACACACATTTTTTTTTTTTAAAAGAACAGTGAAAAAAATAAAAATAAAAGTTAAAATAAGAAAAAAATTTTTTTTTAAAATGCGCCCTGTCCCGCCAAGCTTGCGTGCAGAAGCGAACGCATATATGAAAGCGATGTTCAAACCACACATGTGAGGTATCGCTGCGATCGGTAGAGTAAGAGCAATAATTCTAGCCCTAGACCTCCTCTGTATCTCAAAATGTGCAACCTGTGGAATTTTTTAAACGTCGCCTATGGAGATTTTAAAGGGTAAAAGTTTGTCGCCATTCCATGCGCGGGCGCAATTTTGAAGCATGACATGTTGGGTATCGATTTACTCGGCGTAAGATTATCTTTCACAATATAAAAAAAAAAAAGGGGTTAACTTTACTGTTGTCTTATTTTTTTTTATTAAATAAATTATTTTTCCCCCAAAAAAAGTGTGCTTGTAAGTCCGCTGTGCAAATATGGTGTGACAGACAGTATTGCAACGACCACCATTTTACTCTCTAGGGTGTTAGAATAAAAAAAAAAATTAGAATGTTTAGGGGTTCTAAGTAAAGGAGAAGGCTGGCAGGGCAAGCTCCATTAGCATTGCTGGTTGTAATTCCAACGGCCACCACAAGAGGGTGCCAGATTCCAGAAGGAACCATAGGATCACAGAAGGCCTCAAAGCCGGGTGCTCAATTACCGGCCACCGGGGGCGCGGCCCAACGCGATCACGCCGGGGGTGTCCACGGAGACAGGATACCCCCAGCTGTGCTGCCCCAGGTCGCTAATTCTAGTCGCAAATGCGACCTGGCGCCCGGGTTTTCTCGAGCCCTGAAGTGGGCAATATTCTCACTGAGGTAAAAGGATAAGAGGGAGGATGGAAGGTCTGAGTCTCAGGACCACTTTGTCCTTTTTTAAGACAAGAAAAGTCTCCTTCCAGATATGCCTGTTAGAAGAAGTGGCCACTAAAAAGGCCACCTTACTCGTGAGATAGGACAATGGGAAATCCTGAACCAGTTCAAAGGGAGGTTTTTGAAGAAGTGAAAGTACTTTTTCAGATTCAGAGCCCATGCAGACACATAAAGTTATAGGGGAGGACTAACATGAGCAACTCCTTGTATTAACAAGATAATGTGAAGCCAAAGGCATCTGGAATATAATGGTTAAGGCAGAAACCTGTCCCTTCAGAGCACAAAGAGCTACAGTTGGTGCTAATCTAGGACAGACTGGAGGAAGGACAGGATGAAAAGATCAGAATATTCCTGAGGGTTGAGGTGCCTGCTTTCAGTCAGTGATTGAGAAGCAGGATGGAACATAGGGCCCTGTAACAGGTTTGGCCTGTTTGGAATAGGCCAAAGCTCATCCACCAGAAGGAGCCTGTGTATGTCTGGGTACAGAGTTCCCTGGGACAATTTGAAGCAAAGAGGATCAATGGAATCCATTCTTCGCCTATCTCGTGGAGTAGTCAATGAAGAATCTTCACTGAAGGGAATGTATACACCAGTCTGAATAGGGACCAAGGAATCACCAGGGCATCCTTCGGGAAGGCCAGGGGAACCCTGGATCTGGCCACAAACTTATTCAGCTTATGTAGAATCTGGAGGCCAGACAGAGCATTAGGAGGATTTTGGGGTGGAGGGACAACTCCCCTGACACTGGCAACTCAGAAAGTCTGCTTGCCACTTCCATTCCCAATATGTGGACAGCGGAGAGTGTTGGAATATGGCTTTCCATTGAGAGAACCAGGTTTGCTTCTTTCAAGGCTGCTTGACTTCTAGTACTCCTCTTCATTGTTTATGTAGGACACAGCCATGACATTATCCACCTCACCCTGACTGGGTGACCATGTAGGAGAGGGGTGCAGGGAAGGAGAGATGGCCTTATGGCTCTCAGTTCTGGAATGTTGATGGGAAGCATCAAATCCTGGGGACCAGGTTCCCTGGACAGTCAAGGAATTGTAGATCACGTCCCAGCCCATCAAGGCTTTTGTCTGTCATTCAAGTGAAAGTACTAATGCGCAAACCAAAATAAATAAACTAAGCAGCTGCCAACATAAATGGTGTTCCCACACAGTGCTAATAATATAATGAATAATGTGGCTCTTACTCAATGTGTAATGTGATGTATCTTCAAACAAAGTAATAAATCAAATGAACAAATATGCTAATACTTAATGTGCAACTATACACAAACAATGAATAAACAAGTGACGTTTTCTTCATACACAATAAAGTGCAACAATTCCAAAGTGACAATGCAGTGAAAAAATGTGATGAACGTGCCTAATTTCAAAGTTCATAAATAAAGTGCTTGTGCAAACATGGTATCCAGTAAATCCAAATGCTTCAACCATCCGTAGTGTGCCAGTGGTTTGCCCCAGCCTCTCACCTTAGACAAAGACCCCACAGGTCAAGTAAAACCTCTGTATAAACGTGACTCCAGGCTCCAAGGCAGTGAAATCCTTTCTCCAGGGATATCCAGCCAGATAGATAATACGGCTTCCACTGGTGATGATAATCCGGAAGTGGCATCATCCAGCTCCTCCTGGGTGAGGAGTCGGGTGAGGTCCGGTCCGGTCACGGCCCGAGATCGGAAGTCCTATTGTTTGCTGAACAACGCTATTTTAAACTGTAAGTTACTGCTTTGTTTATTAAATTTTAGATTGGATTACTCCCAACGCTGTATCCTGGCCTAGGCCCAGACCTAGGGCAGCACGGAAAGAGTCCCCGCCAGCTTGCGCTGTTAGTGTAGCGCCAGTCTTATAGTAAGGACTGGGCTGAGAGGCAAATGAATCTAGGGCCCCCATAAAGCGGCTGCACTGCTTCCGGTATGCGGGAGGCCAGCATTCTGCAACTGTGGGGGGTGGGGGAGGGTCTGGCACCGCTTCTAATTTTGACTCTCCTATCATCCTGGACCACAAACCTTCCTCACCATGCTATATGTTTTCTGCTGCACCATTGGCATGGTTATATCTTCTTAGTTCGCTCCATAAAATTATCAGAAATTTGGTCTTAAAGTAGTTTTATAGGCAACACTTTTTTTTTTTAAATTTTGGATACAATAAGGGAGAATTATAGCACCTGTCAGTTTATTTTTTACCATCTCTGTCCCATTGCAGAGATTTCCCTTCACTTCCTGCCCTATAGCCAAACAGGAAGTTAGAGGAAATCTATGCAAATTAAGGGAACCCATTGCCGCCCCCCCCTCCCCCCCCCAGAACTAGTGTCCCCACTCGAAGATTTTAGGGCGGGTTTTAAACACAGAGGAGTGTGGTCTTGACAGGAATTTAATTAGGGGTTGCATGAATTTAGTCAGTCTTAGGGCAGCACAAAACCTAAATACACCACTGATTACTACACCATGGATGCCTTTCTTAACTGTGTGTAAACTGCATATGATGGGAAGTAAGGATCTGTAAAGAGATTATTCATCACCAGTGGAAGCCATATTATCTATCTGGCTGGATATCCCTGGAGAAAGGATTTCACTGCCTTGGAGCCTGGAGTCACGTTTATACAGAAGCTTTACTTGACCTGTGGGGTCTTTGTCTAAGGTGAGAGGCTGGGGCAAACCACTGGCGCACTACGGATGGTGGAAACATTTGGATTTACTGGATTCCATTTTTGCACAAGCACTTTATTTATGAACTTTGAAATTAGGCACGTTCATCACATTTTTTCACTGTATTGTCACTTTGGAATTGTTGCACTTTATTGTGTATGAAGAAAACGTTACTTATTTATTGCTTGTGTATAGTTGCACATTAAGGCCCCTTTCACACTGGGGTTTTCAGGCGTTACAGCACTAAAAATAGCATCTGTGTAGCGCCTGAAAAAACCGGCCCCTTTCACTCCAGTGTGAAAGCCGGAGGGCTTTCACACTGGAGTGATGCGCTGGCAGGACGGTGAAAAAAGTCCTGCTAGCCGCATCTTTGGAGCGGTGTATTCACCGCTCCTAAACCGCTCCTACCCATTGAAATCAATGGGCCAGCGCGGCAATACCGCCTGCAAAGCGCCGCTATGCTGGCGGTTTTAACCCTTTTCCGGCCGCTAGCGGGGGTTAAAACCACCCCGCTAGCGCCCGCAGACCGCCGCTAAAACGACGGTAAAGCGCCGCTAAAAATAGCGGCGCTTTACCGCCGACGGCCGCACCGCCCCAGTGTGAAAGGGGCCTAAGTATCACCATATTTGTTTATTTATTACTGTGTTTGAAGATACATCACATTACACACTGAGCAACACATTATTCATTATATTGTGTCTGTCATTATCATCTTCCAGGCAGAGGGAAGGAAAGATCTCTCAGATTCTGGGGCTGAGTTGGAAATCCACCATGCCAGGAAGATATTTACCTGGCTGGACAGAAGTAGCGGGCGATTCAGAGAAAAATTCTGCTTGTCCGACATAGTGAGAATGTTGAACCACAACATTTTTGAGTAGAACTGAGCACGTAGGAACACGGGGGGCTGGGTTATAGGATGGTGCACTGGGGGTGTTCCTGGCAAAGCCTTTGCCAGTCTCCAATCACATGAAGATAGCAGCATATAACACATGGTTTATGTCTTCCTGTCCTGTGTCCTGTACAGTGTGATTAAAGTAAAAACTTTAACTGCCACAGTATTTATATGATACAGCAAAACTAAAAGCAGATATGTAAAAAAAAAAAAAACAGTCCTGGTATATAACTATGAAATACAAAAATAAATACCTGAACCTGTCCTGATTTTTACAGCACCCACACTGGGAAGGGAAGGACCAGTGCCCTGAGCCAATCAGAGCTTTGGTGCCATTCCTTAACAATATAGACAATTTTTACAGGAGGACAGGACAAAGTGATAACCTTATTAGTGAGCTGTGCACGGGCTGATGACCATAATGTACCTCCCATTTGAGAGTGCGCGGGCCCAGTGGCAAATCACTGGGCTCAAATACTTTCACATATAGGACATGACATTCAGGGCTGGTGCAAAGATTTTTGACACCCTAGGCGAAACCTAATTTTGCGCCCACCCCCCATTTGACTCCACCCCTGACTCCACCCCCTTTGCCCATGTATACCCCACATTTTTAATGAAGCTCCCATCAAATGCAGCCCACCAGCGCCCATCAATGCAGCCTACCAGCGCCCATCAATGAATGTTTGGTTGCTTCCATTAATTTGGGAGTCGAGACACACAGTCCTCTGCTGCCGCTGCGCCCCTGACACTGTGCACAAATGGAGCTGCCTGCTGATGCCGAGACTTAGTTGCTTGCTGCAGAGAGAAGAGAGTAGGAACACCAGTGGCAGGGTGCCCTAGGCAGCAGGGCGCCCTAGGTGGCTGCCTAGTTTGCCTAGTGGTAGCACCAGCCCTGGTGACATCACCCCTACACTGAACATTTTTCTCAGTGTATATTTACCTCTCTAGTGATCACAGGGGGATCACTAGAGAGTTAAATATCCATGAATCAGGTTGGGCACTTTTCAGAGACTTCGCTACTTTGCACTGAATGGACACAATCTCCTTTAAAGTGGTTGTAAACCCTCCCCCACAACTTTGTCCCATGTAAATCAGCATAAAAACCCTAATGAACACTGCTTGTAGATATCTCCTTACTTGCTTAGTATTGTTGTAATCCTTGTTGTTCTGTAGAATGAAGTCACTGAGTATGCCCAGATCTCCCCTGATTTAAGGCACACTCTCTATGTCTTATCTATCTGTTATCAGGACTTCCTAGCACAGCTCTGAACTCTGCTAATCACTCAGAGCTTCCTCCTACACACCATGTGATCATGTGACCTCACATACAGTCTAAACTTAGCCAATACTGCAGTCTTATCAGCTGAAGCTGATAAGTCTGACAAAGGCAAACATTAGACATCAGCACAAGTAAATACTATGAAATAAACAAGTAAGCTATGAACAGGGAAGCAAGGTTGCCTTAGAAACATTAGATTGAGAAGGAGGCTTGGTTAACAGTACAGGAAGTGCTCAATGTAAGGGCAGAAGTACACTCCACTGTGGACTCGGAAAACAATACTTAAGATGGTGCTGCCTAACCCCTGGAAACAAGTTTTTTAAAGTTTCTTTAAACAGTAAGTAATATGCGATTTGGGCTGGATTACAGTGGCTATAGTCTGATAATGACTTATTATTATGGACTAAATGAAAAGAAGTATCAGAGTGGGAGAGTTTACTTCCTCTTTAAGGCAAATTGTTTGCATAGGTTTTTAGATAGTAAAGCAACATGTGATCCTACCTGAAGTCTAGAAAGCATGCTCTGACAATGGTACATCAGTAATATATCTGAGGCACCCTGAGGCTGGGTTCACACCATTGCGAAGTGGATGTCAGTTCCCTGCATCCAATTCGCAATAGTGGGAGATTTTTATCGTCTCTCTATGGAGCCGGTTCACATATCTCTGCAGCGGGTCCGGAGCATTTTGTACAAAAACGCTGTGCATCTTTTGGTCCGTTTCAGGTCCAAATTCAGCCCAAAATTCGGGCTGAATTCTGACCTAAAACAGTGAACCAGGACGCACCGGACCCCTGCTGTAAGCCGGATGCGGCGATTGTGTGAACCCAGCATGAATATGCATTAACGTGAACAGTCTGTTTATTCTGTAAACTCCTTTGGTGCACTAATGAGCTAATTTGGAACAAATGGTATTATACCACCTGCAGCAGATCCAGCATCTTATAAAATACGAGTAATATAAAATAAAATAAGATTTTTAAATGTTTCACCTTTTTGCAGTACCACTGTTGAAAGTCCACGTTATTTGCCCAGAATGGTAAAAAACTATCACAGAGATAATGCAAATAAAACTTGAATGTTTAACATATTCTCCTAATAAACTAGTCATGGATATATGAAAAATGTATTTATTTTAAAGGTAAAATAAATCTTAATGCCTGCAACTTTGTCATGTGTCAGTAAAACTGTACATTTCTTTGCAATGACCTAAGCACAGTATACACGCATCAAAATTTGGTTGGTTCAGTGGGAACTGGATAAATGTGTACAGCGCTGTGTTCAACAGAACGACCAGCTTATGTCAAATTGTCCTACTGGAAAAACAACCAATGGCTGCAGTGCTGATCTGTGTATTCTGATGGGGGGGGGGGGGGGTACCCCTGCTGTCAGAATACAGTGTCCTGGTGGGGGAGATTTCAGCATCCACATTGCTTGTGTGGGAATCTGTCAGGTTTCTTTCCTTTACCTACAGTAGGACACAAAAACAATAGTGCGTATTTTGCTATTTTCTATCCTACCTAAGACACACTGATACTAACACTAACTAAACAGCTTCTTGGAATTGACAGACCTTCTTTCTGGTTTTCCTATCCCCTCTTTAGAGGCTGAGGATAGAGCCTGGCTGGAACGGGACATTACTCTTACAGAAATAGAGATAACCATCCTTTCATTTCCCCCCGAACAAATCCCCGGTGGAGTGGTATGGACAATATTCCGACACACTAGGCCCTCTACTACAATCATTATACTCCTATAGCTTTGAAAATGGGTCTCTGCCTCCTTCTATTCTAGACGCTTATGTGGTTCTCCTCCCTGAGCCTGGTAAGGATCTCACGTGTTGCTTCTCCTATAGGCCAATAGCTCTCCTTCATGCTGACTTGAAAATTCTCACAAAGGATTAGGCCACCAGATTGTCCATAGTGAATATAAGAGAAAAAAAGCACTCACATTGCCTCATCCGTGAATAGTTTCGAAACGACAAAAAAGAGGGGTCCCAGAAGGTTGGAACTTTAAAGGCACAGTAAACAATAAAAGATATAAAAACATTATTATTTATTGAAACATAGATGTGAATATATACATGGTATGAAAAGGGACATAGAAAAAAGGTTAAAAATCATATACATAAAGATGCATGATATGTGATGTGAGCCCTAGTGCGTCAACGTGTTTTGCCATTAAGCTTCTTCAGGAGACATTCGGGATTCATTGGTTGCAAGAAAAGAAAAAAGGTCTCGCTATCTAAAATAAAAATATATACAGAATTATAGTGACAATAGCATACATTTATAAAAAGACACTGTTTTGTCCAGATGAGAGATCATGGCTTGTGCATACATATCAGGACTAAGACAAAAATACCATGCAGGAGAGTCAGCCTTGTTCAACAAGTTGTCAAAGAGGGAAAAGTTTCCAATAAAGAAAGGGTTGGCTCACAACAAGAGCAAGTCGCAACACGAGGATTCATAGGAGCCAACTAAAACCAATATAAAACCATAGCTTGGATTATATATATAGCTAATATATGTTTCTCACAAAAAAAAAAAAAAAGGATTAAATTAATAATATATATACCTGCTGGCTCATAGAGACGAATATCCTAATGTATTAACCTCAGACAGGATAAGATATTAAATTGAGGGCAACAAGCAGCCTTATAAAGATTGTATAAATATGAGGAGATAGTCCTTCATTCCAGAGTGACCAATGTGGAGGCTCGATTATACACAAGTAAAGTGCTCAATAATGATCCAAGCCAAATTGTTATCAATCAAAAAGTCTACAAGGAAAGAATACAGAGGTATTGTATACATTGAAAAACCCCTGCTATAATTCCAAACAAAAAAAATGGTAGAGTGCGGGGTATAGAAACAAATACACTTACTCGTGTTGTGACACTGTAAAAATAATCCCCTGAGAGAGAGTGAGATGCTCTTCATTTTATTGGAGGAGAGAAAAAGCTATTTTATAGTTGTATTTGGCGCCAAAAAATTGAGCCAAACAAACAAAGAGGCTGGTCCGCTGGTGATGCCATCACCAGACTGCGCCTGCAACAGAGTACCAATGCAAGAGCGCCATTACTCCGTTGACGGCGCAGTGACGTCATGATGGAAGCGCCGACGCTGGAAATAAAGGCTGCAATGTACAGGTGGCACACAGTCTGGTCTGGAAGAAAGGGCACAGCACATAGAGGCCACATAAGTGGCCCTGTCCAAGCAGGCACGGAAGCTGGCAAACATATAAGCAGACCCGTCAACGTCATGTATTCCAAACATAACATGCTTGTACGTAACGGTGCCATCATCACAGGGCAAGCAAGGCCAAAAAATGCCCCCCAAAAATTGAGGATCAGTCAAAAAAAAAACAAAAAAAAAAGCCTATCACTGCACAAAGCAAAATCAAAAAAGACCTATCCCTGCAAGGACATCTCTCCCAGTGTAAAACATGCCAAGAGCGGTCATCGAGACATACGTGCTTTATATACTGAAATATCCCGATACCACGAACAAAGTAATTCCAATAAGTACAAAGTATAAAAAATATTGTTTACAAATAGATACATTTAATAGTAGCATTTAAGCATTAATGCATGTTACATTATGTTGCTCACATAGCATAATATTATTATCATGATATCTAAAAATAACCCTATTTAGGCAGAGTTTCTCTTCACTTGTTACTACCACTATAGTGTATGTTGACATAAACTGTTATAATATTATGCTATGTGAGCAACACAATGTAACATACATTAATGCTTAAAGCGGAGGTCCATCCTAAAGTGGACCTCCGCTCATCGGAACCCTCCCCCCCTCCGGCGCCACAATTGGCACCTTTCAGGGGGAAGGGGGGTGCAGATACCTGTACAGGTATTCTGCACCCACTTCCGGGATAGCTCTCTGCGGAAAGGGGCGTAAATTACGCCCCTTTCCGCAAGTGCCTGCCCCTTTCCGCAAGTGCCCCGCTGCCTGCTGGGAAACACACAGATCCCAGAGGCAGCGGGGACCGTCTTTATTGCGCAGCGCGATTCGCGCATGCGCAGTAGGGAACCGGGAAATGAAGCCGAAAGGCTCCATTTCCTGATTCCCATACCCAAGATGGCGGCGGCAGCACCCGACATACGATCTACAGATCGGCTTCGGGTGCCGACATCGCGGGCGCGCTGGACGGGTAAGTGTCACTATTTTGTATAAAAAACCCCCAAAAAAGACAAAGATTGAAGGTCCCGAAGGCGTCCTCATCTCCCCCTCCGGCCGCCGTCATGTCGTCCCAGAGTTACTTCCGGGTATCGCGGCTCCGACGCTGTGATTGGCCGGAGCCACGATGACGTTGCGCATGCACGTGGGAGACGCCGGTAATGGCATGCAGACTGATGCAGTGGCACATAGGTCCATTGCGTCAGTTTGCTCTAGTGCGCATGTGCCGATGTCATCGGCACATGCAGGGGACAGGGGATATCTCCTAAACTGTGCATGTTTAGGAGATACCCTGGTTAGCTACAGGTAAGCCTTCATATGTGCATACATATCAGGACTAAGGCCGCGTACACACGAGAGGATTGTCCGTCCAACTTAGTCCGCAGAAACGTGTTTCAGCGGACAGTCCGCTCGTGTGTGGGCTTCAGCGGACTTTTTCAGCGGACAGTCTGGCGGACTAAGTCTTTCGGAATTTCCGTAATACAGTCCGTCCAACTTTGGTTTCAGCGGACAGTCCGCTCGTGAGTAGGCTAGTTGGACGGACTAAGTATGGCGCATGCTCAGAAAGGATTTACACGGCCGAAGGTTGCATTGCAGTGTATTGGACATCGTATTTCTAGTCCCGTCGTACGTGCTGTACACGTCATCGCGCAAGCTTTCAACGGACTGTCTGTTCATCGTGTGTGGTCAAGTCCGTTCATTCAAAAGTAGGACGGACTGTCTGTCGGACTTAGTTGGACGGACAATCCTCTCGTGTGTACGCGGCCTAAGACAAAAAATACCTTGCAGGAGAGTCAGCCTTGTTCAAAAAGTGGTCAAAGAGGGAAAAGACCTATCCCTGCAAGGACATTTCTCCCAGCCAGCAGGTATATATATTATTAATTTAATATTTTTTTTGTGAGAAACATATATTAGCTATATATAATCCAAGCTATTGTTTTATATTGGTTTTAGTTGGCTCCTTTGAATCCTTGTGTTGTGACTTGCTCTTGTTGTGAGCCAACCCTTTCTTTATTGGAAACTTTTCCCTCTTTGACCACTTGTTGAACAAGGCTGACTCTCCTGCAAGGCATTTTTGTCTTAGTCCTGATATGTATGCACAAGCCATGATCTCTCATCTGGACAAAACAGTGTCTTTTTATAAATGTATGTTATTGTCACTATAATTATGTATATATTTTAATTTTACCAATGAATCCTGAATGTGTCCTGAAAAAGCTTAACAGGGAAACACGTTGATGCACTAGGGCTCACATCATATATCATGCATCTTTAGGTGTTTGATTTTTAACCTTTTTTCTATGTCCCCTTTCATACCATGTATATATTAACATCTATGTTTCAATAAACAATAATATCTTTTCATATCCTTATTGTTTACTGTGCCTTTAAAGTCCGACCTTGGGTCACCTTCTGGGACCCCTCTTTTTTGCATTGTCCATAGTGCTCCCAGCCCTGGTTGATGTGGACCAAACTGGCTTCATGCCAGGGAAGTCTACAGACACCAATTTACGTTGTTTGTTTACTCATTTGCAGATTTCTCACAAAACAACTGGAACTAGGGTGGTGGTCTCACTGGATATGGCCAAAGCCTTCGATTCTATTGATTGGGGATATATGAAAGTGCTGTTAGAACGTATGGGTTTTGTGCCACATTATTGTAATGGGTGTCCTCATTATACAGTAAGCCTCAGATGGTGTATTCTAAATTGGGTCTTCCTTATCTCCCTTCTTTGCAGTGGGTAGGGGAACCAGGCAGGGCTACCATTTATCCCCTTTCCTGTTTTCCTTAATGACGGAACGATTGACGGAACGATTGGAAGTGGCTCTGTGTTCCTCTCCTCAGGTGGGGGCATTGTAAGTTGGAAACCTTAAGTAATGCACAGTGCTGCATGCGGACGATAAGCTGCCATTTCTTGAAGGATCTGGGTATGTCTCTTCGAGCAGTCCTTAGCATTTTGGATAACTTCGCAAAATTTTCAGTCCTAAAAGTAAATTAGGACAAATCAATTTTTCTACCACTCAACTACTAGAGCCGCGGCAGACTCTGGGCTGCCACTACAGTGGGTCACTCAATTTACTTATTTGGGGGTTTGCATATCTACAAAGGTTGCCGATTACAATCTTCCTCTATCGGTGTTGGGACGTATAAACCTTTTAAAAATGAAGATACTTCAATTTTTTTAAAATATTTTTAACGTAACTCCCCTATTGATTCCACACTCCGCTTTCCATCGGGTACATGCCATTTTTGTTTTATACATATTCCCCTCCCAAAATAAGCCTTAAAGCGCTTCAGGAGTCCTGGGGACAAGGGGACCTAGCTCTCCCCGATCTTTATAAATGTTTCTTGGCTGGCCAGGGAGTTTTTGCATGTAAATGGCTTCATAGGGATGATGGGGATTCTGTCACAATCTTGGAAGCAGCGGTGCTAGGCTCCTGAGTGTCTGTGTCTCCTCGTGTACAGAGGCTCTGGGGCTAAATTTCCACTGACGGGCACAAAGCGAGCCACCATTAAGGCCTAGGACCGTGTTCAGGAATTACTGGCACCTACTTCTAATGCCCCATCACTGGCTTCGCCGCTGTGGAGGAACCTCTGTTTTCCCCATCTGCTCACTATACCAGGTCCGATCATTTGTCAAAGGGGATAAAGATCTTGGGTGATGTCACTAGAGGGGGCGAGTTGTTAATTTGCGCATCTAAAGCAAAAATTTGAACTATGTAATCCCCATCTCTTTTGCCACTTCCAATTGCGACATATATCTCCCAGTTTGGCTCCACCAAGATGGAACTTAGGTCCTCCATTCTGGAGAATGTCACATTGAGTCCATGAAAAAAACATTATCAGAATTATATAAAGAACTTTTCCTTGTCCCTCCCCCCTCGGTAGCCAGGTGCAGGGAGCACTGGGTGGTGGGGGTTCTGGATTTGGGAGGAGAGGGATGATATGTGGAGCGTCCCTTTCACGCACTTAGTGTCAGCTAACTATTGCTTAATTCAATTTAAATTCCTACACAGGATATATTAAACCCCACAAAGTTATCTATAGCAGAATGTTGGCATTGTCTAACTGATGGTCAGCAAGTTTAACACGCCCACACTTGAAGCCCTACCACTGCGCCCCTAGGAAAGATTAGAGATTTGATTAAAGCTGCCACTCTAAATAAATAAAAAATAAAAACTGTATTTTACCCTCTACCTAAAATGTAAAAGTAAATAGTGGTGCTGATATTGAAATATAACAATCAATACTGTAACATAAATTAAATAACACCCTGTGCCAAGTGAAAATCACTGTGAACATTAGTGACAAGTTCATTTGTGTCACTTCTGTGAACACATTGACTTTCACTTGTCACAGGGTGTTATTTCATTTATGTTTGTTTATGTTACAGTATTGATTGTTACATTTCAATATCAGTGTCACTATTTACTTTCACATTTTGGGTAGAGGGTAAAAGAATGTTGGCATTACTCACAGTCTCTAGCCAATTTTAGACACATTTTTTGGTACTGCCAGGCAGCCAAGGAGTTTTGGTCTGCCGTTGGGCACTGCATAATGAAGATTACTTCTGTGCCTGTGCCTCTGATGGTGGTGGCATGCTTGCTTGGCTTAGTGAAGGGTTTACTACTTACTAGGGCTCAGTGCACTTTGCTTAGCCTGCTATTGTTCTATGCTCGCAAGGTGCTGATCCTCTATTGGAAGAAATCCATAACACCCTCACTGTTGTACTGGAAAGGGCTTGTGAATAAGCTGCTTTGCAGGCGCTTCGGCAGCGCTGGCCATTGATTTCAATGGCAGGAGCAGTTTAGGAGCGGTGTACACAGCTCCCGCACCGCCCCAAAGATGTTGCTTGCAGGTCTTTTTTTCCTGTCCTGCAAGCGCACCGCCCCAGTGTAAAAGCACTCGCGCTTTCACATTGGGGCTGCAGAAAAGGCAGTTTACAGGCGCTTTTCAAATGCTATTTTTAGTGCAAATACACCTGTAAAACGCCTCAGTGTGAAAGTGGCATGCTACTTGTTTTTTGGAATCCCGCCCTGCGTGGCGCAGTTTTGTTTTCCTTCTTTTGTGTCATCTGTTTTCTTGTAGAAAATTTTAATAAAAATAAATTTACAAAAAAAAACATGAATTTTACATAAAACTCACCCCTGACCTTTGACCCTAAACTCGATCTTGGTTTTTTGCTCTTTATTTCATTTATGTATTTTTTACACACACTTTTTTGTTAACATACAATGAATCTTTTTTATTCATTCAAGAGGAGAAAGAACATAGGGGCAGGTTGTATAGCTACTGATCACTATGATAGCTCTCGATCATTAGTAAGAGACCCAGAGCTAGTTAGTTAGTAAGGTTGAATAAAGACACCAGTCCATCCAGTTAAACCTGAGTGTCTACAATTGTCCCTATCCCTATACATTGCACACTCACATCAGTCCCTACACTCAAGGAGCCCACAATCCAAGGTCCCCATTCATATATTAGGGCCAATTTTGGACAGAAGCCAATTAACCTACCAGTATGTCTTTGGAGTGTGGGAGGAAACCGGAGTACCCGGAGGAAACCCACACAGACACACGGAGAACATGCAAACTCCAGGCAGGTAGTGTCGTGGTTGGGATTCAAACCAGCGACCCTTTTTACTGCTAGGCGAGAGTGCTACCCACTAAACCACTGTGCCACCCAGCTTTCGGTCTCTATACTGGGAACGCATTGTTTAGTGCTCCCCCAGCACAAACACAGGTATGCACACTTCAGTGAGACTTCATATGTGCATATGCTCGTCATCTAGGAAAGCACTGTCACATTTGGATTCAACAAACCCTATTTGTAATAAAATGGATGCAAAGATATGTTAATTTGTCCTATGTCTTGTGCACTATTCTCAATCCTATCTCAAGCAGAGTAAACCTGTGCATGCATTTTTTTTTTTTTACACTGATACACACAGACATGAGACAGAGATCCCACGTAAAAATAGTGTGCATAATAAGCAAATATTTAATTTACAAAGTGTGAAAACTATTGTGGATATTGTGCATTTTAGCACTTGCACCACAATATCACACCGAAGCATAACATGACTACACCTTACCTTTGATGAGTAGGACTTCTTCCGTTTGGAAGCTGCTTTCTCATTCTTCCTCTTGCCTTTTCCATCCTCTTCTACCTGATCTCCTTCTTCCTCTTCACTGCTGCCATCAGCAGCATTGCCTCCTTCCCCTTCAGTTTCTGAGGAGCTTTGTTGCTGCATTGCCTTAAATGAACCAGAAATGTGACCAATATAAGAGACTGTAATCCAGTACAAAATTGCCAAACAACGATAACCTATTTGTAGTCACGATGAAAGATGTCAATTTATTTTTATGTAACTCTGGATACTCTGTACAGTAGCCCTCAAAATGTCACTGCCACTGTTGGGAAAGGGGTTTACATTTTAATGCCACTACATTGACCACCAATGCAGGGGAGATAATTAAAATTGCTACACTACTGCTTGGTACCAGTGCAGAGGGTTTAACAGCAGCACTACTGACACCTTTGCTGGGGGTTATTACTCTGGCCACTGACACCCATGCTGGGGGTTATTACTCTGGTCAGTGACACCCATGCTGGGGGTTATTACTCTAGTCAGTGACACCCATGCTGGGGGTTATTACTCTAGTCAGTGACACCCATGCTGGGGGTTATTACTCTGGTCAGTGACACCCATGCTGTAGGTTATTACTCTGGTCAGTGACCGACATGCTGGGGGTTATTAGACTGGGCTGGTCAGCAACACCCATGCTGGGTGTTATTACTTTGGTCACTGACACCCATGCTGGGGGTTATTACTCTGGTCAGTGGTGGTTATTACTCTGATTACTGACACTCATGCTGAAGCTTAATACTCTGGTCACTGATACCCATGCTGTGGGTTATTACTCTGGTGACTGACACCCATGCTGGGGGTTATTACTCTGGTCAATGACACCCATGCTGGAGGTTATTACTCTGGTCACTGACACCCTTGCTGGGGGGTTATTACGCTGGTCACTGACACCAATGCTGGGGATTATTACTCTGGTCACTGACACCCATGCTGGGGGTTATTACTCTGGTCACTGAAACCCATGCTGGGGGTTATTACTCTGGTCAGTGACACCCATGCTGGGGGCTATTACTCTGGTCAGTGACACCCATGCTGGGGGTTATTACTCTGGGCTGGTCAGTGACACCCATGCTGGGGGTTATTACTCTGGTCACTGACACCCATCCTGGGGGTTATTACTCTGGTCACTGACACCCATGCTGGGGGTTATTACTCTGGTCACTGACACCCATGTTGGGGGTTATTACTCTGGTCACTGACACCCATGCTGGGGGTTATTACTCTGGTCACTGACACTCATGCTGAAGCTTAATACTCTCGTCACTGACACCCATGCTGCAGGTTATTAGTCTGGTGACTGGCACTCATGCTGGGGGTTATTACTCTGGTCAATGAAACCCATGCTGGAGGTTATTACTCTGGTCACTGAAACCCTTGCTGAGGGTTATTACTCTGGCCACTGACACCGGTGCTGAGGGTTATTACTGCAGTCATTGGCTTCAATGTTGGAGGGTTGTCATCGCAGTCACTGACACCAATGCTGGGAATTATTATTGCGTACACCAATGTTGGATTTTTTTTTTTTTACTGTAGTCAATCACATCAATGCAGGTCACTGTCACCAATGTTGGGGGTTCTTAGAACTGCCACCAACACCTATGTTGGGGGGGGGGGGGTTATTATTACGGTAACCATTGCCAGTGCGGAGTGATGATATTGTGATAACAGACATAACTGATGACCTCAACTTTCTCTTCAGCATGCATTGCAGTAAAAAAAATCCCCATTAATATTGAATGGGCTGTATAACTTGATGCAATACACCTTAACACCTGATAGAACACTGCTATTGTGTGTGGACGTGTCAGGGTCTCCCCTTAAAGCCCTCTATTATTTTTAAGTTGACCACCATTGTACAGGCTGACTTTGCATTCTGGAAATATGGTCAAAGGAACAGAAAAGTGTATATTATTATATTAAAGTTGAAAACAGTGGATTTTAGCTGCAAAGGTGTACAAAAACACTATGACTGTGCATATAGACTATGCATGCTGTATCCTTTTAGTAACTGAACATCATAATGCCTCAATAATAATAAAAATGATACCAAAATAATGGTTTAGAGACACCGTTACAAATTTGTGCATTTTTTTTTACTAGCCTGCTATTATCTATGAAGCAAACATAATTTTCAGCTTTTCTTTAAAAAAAAAACTTTTGAAAGCCTGTGTTTGAATTTTAACAGCAATGAATGTGCACCTGTCCATGTATTATAGTATTTTTAAACCACTTCAACATTCCAGAAAGCATACATCCCAATCCCCCAAATGTAAAATCATACTAATTTTCTTTGTCTATGTCCAATATTCTCCTTACTCCCAACAAACATCAATATAGTTCAACCAACAAAAGGGAAAAAATAAATAAATTACACAATCTTATGCCCACGGTTGATCCAGAGGAAGGCAAAAAAAAAACAAAAAAACCCCCAGAAAAGCATGACCCAAGTGCCTTGAAAAAGTATTCACACCCCTTGAAATTTTCCACATTTTGTCATCTTGCAACCAAAAACTTAAATGTATTTTATTGGGATTTTATGTGTTACACCAACACAAAGTGGCACATAATTGTGAAGTGGAAGTAAAATGATAAATCGCTTAAATATTTTTTTACAAATAAATATGTGAAAAGTGTGGTGTGTATTTGTATTCAGACTTTGTAGAAGCCCCTTTCTCTGCAATTACAGCTGCAAGTCTTTTTGGGGATGTCTCTACCAGCTTTGCACATCTAGAGAGTGAAATTTTTCGTATTTGCAAAATAGCTGAAGCTCCTTCAGATTGGATGAAGAGCGTCTGTTTTCAAGTCTTGCCACAGATTCTCAATTGGATTTAGGTCTGGACTTTGACTGGGCCATTCTAACACATGGATATGCTTTGATCTAAACCATTCCATTGTAGCTCTGGCTGTATGTTTAGGGTCGTTGTCCTGCTGGAAGGTGAACCTCCACACCAATCTCAAGTCTTTAGCAGACTGTAACAGGTTTTCTTCTAAGATTGCCCTGTATTTGGCTCCATTCATCTTCCCATCAACTCTGACCAGCTTCCCTGTCCCTGCTGAAGAAAAGCATCCCCACAACATGATGCTGCCACATTTCACGATGGGGATGGTGTGTTCAGGGTGATGTGCAGTGTAAGTTTTCCGCCACACATAGCTTATTGCTTTTAGGCAAAAAGTTCAATTTTTAACCCATTTAACCAGAGCAACTTCTTCCACGTTTGCTGGGTCCCCCACATGGCTTTTGGCAAACTGCAAATGGGACTTCTTATGACTTTCTTTCAACAATGGCTTTCTTCTTCCACTCTTCCATAAAGGTCAGATTTGTGGAGTGCACGACTAATAGTTGTCCTGTGGACAGATTCTCCTACCTGAGCTGTGGCTCTCTGCAGCTCCTCCAAAAGTTACCATGGGCCTCTTGGCTGCTTTTTTGATTAATGCTCTCCTTGCTCAGCCTGTCAGTTTAGGTGGACGGCCATGTCTTGGTTGGTTTGCAGTTGTGCCACGCCCTTTCCATTTTCAGATAATGTATTGAACAGTGCTCCATGAGATGTTCAAAGCTTGGCATATTTCTTTTTATAACCTAACCCTGCTTTAAACTTCTCCACAACTTTATCCCTGACCTTTCTGGTGTGTTCCTAGGCCTTCATGATGCTGTTTGTTCCCTAAGGTTCTTTAACAAACCTCTAATGGCTTCACAGAACAGCTGTGTATACCGTGATTAAATTACACATAGGTGGACTATATTTACTAATTAGGCGACTTCTGAAGGTAATTGGTTCCACTAGATTTTAATTAGGCGTATCAGAGTAAAAGGAGCTGAATACAAATGCACACCACACTTTTCAGATATTTATTTGTAAAAAAACTTGAAAATCATTTATCATTTTCCTTCCACTTCACAATTATGTGCCACTTTGTGTTGGTCTATCACATAAAACCCCAATAAAATACATTTACGTTTTTGGTTGTAGCATGACAAAATGTGGAAAATTTCAAGGGCTATGAATACTTTTTCAAGGCACTGTACATGTTAGACTCCAGTTATATAATGTACATTTATGAAAGAATCCAGGCCTTTTTTAATGCAATCTACTAAGCTGGCCAGAACCAGCTTTAGAGGGAGTCTATTCCACAATTTCACAGCTCTTACTGTGAAGAAGCCTTTCCATATTTGGAGATTTAATCTCTTTTCCTCCAGATGTAAAGAGTGCCCCCTTATCGTCAATGATGATGACCTTAAAGTGAATAACTCCACATCAAGTTCACTATATGGACCACTTATGTATTTATATATGGTGATCATATCCCCTATTAATCTCCTCTTCTCAAGAGAGAATAAATTCAGTTCCTCCAATCTTTCCTCATAGCTGAGTTCCTCCATGCCTCTTATCAGTTTGGTTGCCCTTCTCTGCACTTTCTCCAGTTCCCCGATATCTTTTTTTTGAGAACTGGTACCCAGAACTGAACGGCATATTCCAGATGAGGTCTTACTAATGATTTGTACAGGGGAAAAATGATATCTCTTTCTCTGGAGTCCATACCTCTCTTAATACAAGAAAGGATTTTGCTCACTTTGGAAAACCGCAGCTTGGCATTGCATGCTATCATTGAGCTTATGATCTACCAAAACCCCCAAATCCTTCTCCACCATTGATTTCCCCAGTTGTACTCCCCGTAGTATGTATGATGCATGCATATTCTTAGCCTCCAAAGTGCATACATTTACATTTATCAACATTAAACCTCATTTGTCACATAGTTGCCAAATTAAAGAGTGCATTGAGGTCGGCTTTTAAGTTGGAGACATCCTGTAAGGAGTAAGGAGGAGTTTGAGCTGGACCAGTACTGGTCTCCAGATGCCTATATTTGTAAAACTGAATATATTCTTAAAATGTATTCATCTGGCACATGGACATCTAAAACAAAAAAAGTCCAAAGTAGAGGTGTTTACATTTTTAGCCAATCAGATTCTAGGTTTTCGCGTTCCTACTACAGGTTACAGAAAAAGCAAACATCTAGCTGGTTGCTGAGGCAATACCATTTCCATCATCTTGTTTTGTAATCAAGACTCCATAGTTATATATATTCCACCTCTGTATTTTTTCTGTGTATTACTTATTGCATATTTCCAGGAGAACTTCCACCAAAGTACATGACCATTTTCTCACTGTACTTTCTTCTATTGTATTCTGCTTTTGCAGTTCATGCTCACCTTCAGATGCATCTATTAAAGAAAATAAATATAAATATGTTTTACTTATATGCCGTACTATGTACATAAATACACTTAAAATATGTTTATCAATAAGGCTTATTATTAGTTATATATACAATTTTTTGTATCAATATTTGACTACACCCAAATCCTTGAAAACATCTGACACCAAACTGCTGCTGTTCCCGACCACACCATTCCTGTGTCCACATTTCATACAAGCATGGAGTACCACAACAGCTATTACTCCAAATCAGCCTGCTTATACCCTAAAGAGGGGGGATTTGTAAACCCCCAAAGCACACTGGCTATTGAAAATAAAGAATATCATTTGTATATCTTCTTTATTGAGATCTACCCTCCTGTTACAGGACAGTGAAAGAGCAGCAACAGACTGATGAGGTAATCTCTCTGCTCTCCCTTCTGTCAGCATGTTCCTTTTTACCATAGTACATGTACATGCAGAACACCTGACCGGGCCTAAGTGCTGCCCTTCCCTCTCAGTCTAACTGCTGTTGTACATGGAAATACTAGAACTGAAATCAAGTCAAATTCAGTTCTTTACCCTACTTGCATTTTAGAAACACATTTAATTCATTTGTGTTTTTTGTTTTGCATATCTGCTTGGTCTTTCTTTGTACTTCCTTTCCCTATTTTTAATGGAATTCGTTTTGGAAATAAAAGTTTAAGGCCTCATTCCCACGAGGATCCGCTCAGCAGTCCACCAGCTCAGCAGGCGATCTCTCCATTGATCTCCGCTGAGCCGGCGGATGACAGGTCCGCCTCTGCTCATTGAGAGGGGAGGGGCCTGTCAGAGCGCCGCCGATTCCTATGGAGGGATCGGACGAAACCGGTCAGCATGTCCGTTATCATCAGATCTCATCCGATCAGACAGATGCGAACGTATCGCCATACGTCTAATTTTAGCGGATCAGATGTCAGCAGACATGGTAACCGCTGATATCCGTCCCTCCATAGACCTGCATGGAGCGTCCGTTCAGGTCTGCCTAAGAAACTGACAGGCGGACCTGAACCGTCTGTGTGAAAGGGGCCTAAGGGACGGCCATTTGCAGGAACTAATTCTATTGATAAAAATACAGGAGAAGAGACAGAAAGTCCATTGACCAGAAATCAGTGGGGAACATTTCTGTATCACCAGATCACACATAATATGGCCTTAAAGTGATTGTAAAGGCAGAAGGTTTTTTATCTTAAGCATTAAGATAAAAGCATTAAGATAAAAAGCCTTCTTTGTGCCACAGCCCTCCTCAGCCCCTCTAATACTTACCTGAGACCACTCTCTTTCCAGCGATGTTGTAGGATTGTCTCAGCTGCCCAGGGCTCATTGGCTGGGACAATCAAAGTCAATGAGCAATTGAGTAGAGGAAGGGGGCGGGCCAGGCTGCAGCTCGGGTGCCCCCATAGCAAGCTGCTTGCTGTGCGGTCCCTTGTCAGGAGGGGCCAGGAGAGCCGAAGAGGTACCCAAGAAGAGGAGGATCTAGGCTGCCCTGTGCAAAATATAACAAGTACCTAATTTGCAATTTCTGCTGAAATGCAGGCATTTGGTGGCAGTGCAAATACCTGCGTTAGCCTTTAAATTAATCCCTGTAGCCATATGAAGCTCTTTGGATCTTAGCCACAGGTTGTAATCATAGATGTGTGTGCGGTGCTAATTCCCCTGACTTCCCTGGGCTGTCCCCTGTGTTGACCCCCCCCCCCCCACCGCAATGCTGCTAGCTTTCCTCCTCTCCTTTCCCCCAGGAGAGTGGGGGGAGAGGCTAATCGATATGTCATTTACCAGCCCCTTTCCTTTTCTAAATGAACACAGTGATGCACTTACAAACTGTGTTTACTATGGGGGCTTTGGGGTGCACCCCCTAATGCAACAGGCTGCGCATAGCTATGGTTGTTCTAATATATTAATGGCAAGTGTTGAAGGGTAGGGTGCCAAGACCCGTACTGCAACTTGTTACAAAAGCCGAGGTTCTGTGTATAGCCTGAGCCATTGCTGATCTCTCCTTCTAAAAATGTCTTTCTAATCCAACAGTTTGAGAATGTTCTCTGTGACTGAACCCAAAGTATGCAAATTAGGTGTTCTCACGTAATTTTCTGGATTTCTTGTCCTGGGCCAGTGATTCAAAAAGTACTGAAGCCAGAAACAGCATCAATTACTAGCATATTTAACAGGAATGCTGGCCACAACTATTAATAAATTGGTGACCGCTTGATGAAGCACAATAATACAATACATACAATAATTAATTCAAGGAACAGCAACTAAGTAAAAATAGTAAAGTCTCGTCAAAAGTAACTTCTAGAGAAATATTACAACAATTTAAAGTGTGTACTTACTGAAAATACACTTTATGTTTATATGTAAAGGTACATTTCACTATTTTTATTCTACCATTGCATGTGCGGCACAACTCAGTGTTCTACCTGTCCTAATGCACTTTTTTTTTTTTTTATAGTTTCCTGAACTTTAGTCACCCAGTAGAAATAAAACAGAAAATGACTGAAACAGTACAAATGTTGCATATGAAAACATTCCCTGGAATTCATGAAAACTGGTGCAGAGAGATTTTGCTAAAGTGTCTCGCATGCGTTCTAAAAGTAGCACAGCATGCACCCAATTCATGTACCTGTCTAGCACTTGTACAATTTGGCACATGCTGTGCCCCTTTTAGAAAACAAGACACTTTTGCAAAATCTGTCTCTGTACATCAAGAGAGTCTTAATCAGCTCCACTTTCATAAGATGCAAAGGGGTTGATTTACCAAAACTGGAGATGGCAAAATCTGGTGCAGCTGTGCATGGTAGCCACTCAGCTTCTAACGTCAGCTTGTTCAATTAAGCTTTGACAATAAGGCCGGGTTCACACTGGTACGACAAACGCTCCGACATTGGGAGCTCATGACACATGACGTGTGAAAATTAATGTTTACCTATGAGAGCCATCTTAACTCGTGTGGCAGAAGTAAAAGGTTCCTGCACTACTTTGGTCCGACTTTGATTGAATATCACTGAAGTCAGATCAAAGTCGGATCGCCGTCTTAACTGATCTGACTTTGGCATGCGACTTGGGCTCTGATGATCTTGAAGGGGAACCCCACGACCAAATAAAAAAAAACGGCATCCCCTCTAAGACCATACCAGACCCTTTGGTCTGGCTTGGATTTTAAGGGGAACCCCCCACGCTGTAAAAATAGTGGCCCCCCCAAATCCATATCAGACCTTTATGCGAGCACGCAGCCCGGCAGGTCAGGAAAGGGGGTGGGGACGAGCAAGCCCCCCCCACCAAACATACCAGGCCACATGCCCTCAACATGGGGGTGGTGCTGTGGGGCAGGGAGGCCTCTGCACCACCCACCCAAAGCATCTTGTCCCCATGCTGATGGGGAAAAGAGCCTCTTCCAGACAACTCTGGACATTGGTTGTCGGGGTCTATGGGTGGGAGGCTTAACGGAATCTGGAGATCCCGTCCCCCCAACCTTTGTGAATGAGTAATAGGTAGATTGTACCCCTACCTATTCACCTTAAAAAAAAAAAAAATGTCAAAATACAGTACACAGGTTTTTAAAATCATTTATTAAGGCAGCTTTGGAGTCTCTTCCGATTTCCTCTTCCCTCTCCGGCTCTTATGGCGTCACCGCCAGGGGCATGATGGGGCAGTGATGTCATAAGGAGGCGTGGTCTCCATATGCCACCGGGTGGCCCCGCCCCATGTCTTTATAAGTCATAGCACACGGCGGACCTGGCATTATGCCGGGAGAGCGCGTCAAGGCAACATCGGAAGAAGAACAGAGGGAGAAGACTGCGCAGAGAGGAGACCAAATAGAAGCAGAAGACAGCGGACAGAGGGAAAAGAACCAGAGAGTACTAGAAGACATCAGCGGAGAAGAACCAGAGAGGGGAGAAAAACTGTCAGAGTCAAAAGACATCAGCGGAGGAGCGAGAATAAATCGGAAATGACGCTGGAGCTACCTTACTTAAAAACCTGTGTACTGCGTTTTCTTTTTGACACTTTTTTAGGTGAATGGGTAGGGGTACAATGTACCCCATACTCATTCACATAAGGTGGGAGGCCAGGATCTGGGGGCTCCCATGTTAAAGCCCCACGCCCGCAGACTTCGACAACCAATGGCCAGGGTTGTCGGGAAGAGGCCCTTGTCCCCATCAACATGGTTGTCAGGAAGAGGCTTTTCTTGGTGTGGGCGGGGGGGGGCCCCGTAAAATACAAGCCAGACTGAAGGGTCTAGTATGGTCTTGGAGGGGGAACCCATGCCACTTTTTTTTTGCCGTGGAGTTTTTCTTAAAGATTCATACCAGACACAAAGTGCCTGTCAATGTCGGGATCAAAGTCGGATCCCCGTTCATTGAAGTCGGGCGGATGTCGGACTTCAAGTCTCAGGGCAAAATCATACGACTGTCGTGTCGTACCAGTGTGAACCCGGCCTAAAACCTGGAAGGTGACTGGTTTCTTTGCAAAGCTACACCAGATTTTGCACTCCCCAGTTTTGGTAAATCAACCCCAAACTGTTGGTATTTTATTATGAATTTGATGCATGTGTTGCTCCACAATATAGAAGTGGTGAAAAGTAGAACTATTTGAATTAGAATTTTTGAATTACCAACAGTTTGGGGTTTTAAATTAACAACACATTAACAAGAGCAATTTATACCAGAAAAGTGTCACAGCAGCTTTATTGAACCCCCCCCCCCCCCCCCATTCTTTTTTTGTTTAATTACAGTTTTAAATTACTTTTTAGATGATAAAACTTGCTCCTGAGATTCTCTGCTTTTAAAAAAATGCAGAAGTTTAGAAGAGTAAAGGCTACCATGTTATGTTACCATATGACTGGGTCTGGTCTCTCAGATGCTGACAGCTGGGTCTGGGGGTGTTTCTATCAAGGGGGTGTGTCAGGGACTAGACTTATTGGGACCATTCAGTAAGACATTTGCTACACATTTCTGGCAGTGTGTGTGTATATAGTCAGGAGCCTTGCACCAAATTCATGAAAACCTGGCAACATATTTATTAGTACCGATGAATGCGACAAGTTCAAGCAGCTCTATTTGTAACACTTTTACTGTATGCCATTATTGTTGCAACAATTTTGTTGGTGATAAGGAAAGTGGAGGTAATAAAGATCTCTACCATGTTGGCGTAAACTATTGATTGTGTTAAAGTAGAACTATAGGCAAAACTTTTTTTTTTTCATTTTGGCTAGAGCAAGGGAGGGTTATTATGATCCCTTTCAGTTGTGTCCCAATGTGGAGATTTCCCTTCACTTCCTGTTCCATAGCCAAATGAGAGGAAAACCCTGCAAATTAAGGGAATTTCCTGGGGACCGCCAGGCCACCAGAATTAGTGTCCCCATTGGAAGATTTCCCCTCTATGACTTTTCTGGGGACAGCCCAAAATGTATCTTTTACTTTCAATGATAATGGTAAACAGGACAAATAGAGAGGGTGAATCTCCCTAATGGGGGGCAAAGACAGCAATACAAACCTGTTATAATTCATCTCCACTCTATCCAAAAGGAAAATAAAAGTTTTGCCTTTAGTTATACTTTACGGTCCTCTGAAACTGGTAATCGATACATTTCCATTATTCTCTCAACTTCTCCAAATAACTTATCTGTCCATAAAACTCCACCACTTCACAGGAGAGAGGCCTGCAACAGTTATTTCAAAGTTCCAACATATTTATATACACCTTACTAACATGTACATGAATCTGCTGCAGGTTCCACCTTTTGTTGCACAACCGTAAGACAGATTTCCAAAGAGTATCTACAAAACGGTTAATGAATTGGAGGAATCGTGTGCAATAGAAATGCACAGGAAAAGCAGTTACCCTGGCTGGAATTCTGCAGAAAAAGTTCTGGTAATCTGCACAAAGTTACTGTTATTTATCAGCAATTATCCTATACAAATAACACAAAACATTTAATGTGTGCTGGGCAACTACCAGTGCAGACACTATGGGGTCTATTTATAAAACATTCATTAGACAAATGCAGGCTGCATGTATTTGGGAAGTAATTTCTGTTACAGATTCATCCCAATGATTGTCAACTCAAGCTAATGACCAAAATGTGAATAACTCAATGAGGAAATACACCACCTTTTGGCCACAAGATGGCGCTGATGATCATAAGAATTAACCACTTGCCACCCAGGCCAATTCTGACATTTCTCTCCTACATGTAAAAATCATCATTTTTTTGCTAGAAAATTACATAGAACCCCCAAACATTATATATGTTTTTTTAGCAAAGTCCCTAGAGAATACAATGGCTGTTTTTGCAACTTTTTATCTTGCATGGTATTTGCGCAGCAATTTTCAAATGCGCTTTTTTTGGGAAAGAAACAGTTTCGTGCTTAAAAAAAAACAAAAAAACAGTAAAGTTAGCCCAATTTTTTTGCATATTGTGAAAGATGAAGTTACGGCGAGTAAATAGATACCTAACATGTCACGCTTCAAAATTGCACACGCTCATGGAATGGCGCCAAAGTTCGGGACTTAAAAATCCCCATAGGTGACGCTTGAATTTTTTTACTGATTACATGTTTTGAGATACAGAGGATGTCTAGGGAAAAAATTATTGCTCTCGCTCTAACATTCGCATTGATACCTCACATGTGGGGTTTGAACACCATTTTCATATGTGGGCGGGACTTACGTATGCGTTCGCTTCTGCGTGCAAGCACACGGGGACAGGGGCACTTTAAAAACTTTTTTTTTATTGTTAATTATACTTTCTTTTTTTATTTTGATGCTTTTTTGGGGAAAAATTTTTTTTTGATCACTTTAATTCCTATTACAAGGAATGTAAACATCCTTTTTAATAGGAATATGACATGACAGGTCCTCTTTATAGTGAGATATGGGGTCAATAAGACCCCACCTCTCACCAATGGGCTGCGAAGCCTGAAATAAAAAACAAAAATAAATAAACCAATCGCTGCTTCCCAGCCGAAGCAGTGCCGTTTTTTTTTTAATATAGAGGCCAGGCGTGACGTCATAACATCCCGCCTGGCCTCCAACGATCATAGAGAATCCAGCGACCATCTGGTCCGGATGGAAATGTCTATGATCAACATCCGGGGCCGGCGGATCCTCTGTCTGACTCACCGAGCATAGTAGAAGCACCGGAGGGCGGCGGGGGGGGGGGGGGGATATGGGGGCGTCCCCTCTTGCCTCCCGTAAGAGGAGCCGCTATGATCCTTTTTATGGTGTAGGGAATCACGGGCCGAAAACAGCAAAATCTGAATGATGTTTGTAGCTACAGGCATCATTCAGATATACCCGCTCAAAGTCCATCACGTCATATGAGGAGATTAAAGAGGAGCTCCAGTCTCCCCCCAAAAAAATTAAAAGTCAACTACTATAGCTGCTGACTTTTAATATAAGGACACTTACCTGTCCAGGGATGAGGATGTCCAGCCATGTTTTTTTTTTAAACCAAAATCAAGTTTATTGAGCATAGAAATAAAAAATGACATCATACATATGAATAAACCCTGGTGCAACAAGCACCAATATACTCAGTACCCAATAAAATAAGCATCTTACGTCTGACATACAAAAGTGAAACATCTTGACTGCCGCACATACAAGCATTTTAAACTGATGTGATCAGGAACAAATGCCCCAAGAGGCCAAGGTATCGTAAGGGAGTAGAGGGGAGGTCGGGCCCCGCAATGGTGTGGTATGTGTCCTTCAACCAGAGCAGCTATCTGCATTCTCCATCCAGCTATCCCACACTTTACCAAATTTATCTGGGCACCCCCGGTTGGCATACATTACTTTTTTAAACGGTAAGACACTGTTCACTGCCCCTCTCCACTGCTGGATCGTAGGGGGAGTAGGCCTAAGCCACAAGCAGGCTATCTGCATCCGAGCAGTGAAGAGGACCTCTTGCAAAAATGTCCTAAAGTATTTTTCCTCCTCAGGAAGAGGAAGAAGACCCAGGATACACTGCCGTGGGCATAGGGCAACGGGGGAACCCATATGGTCATGCAGAAACTTAATTACTTGCTCCCAGAAACCCTGGACAAGCGGGCAAGCCCAGATGAGGTGGTAGAAAGAACTGTTGGTGTCACCACAGCGGGGGCAAGCAGGGTCAAAGTCAGGTTTGAATCTGGATATGCGGCCAGGGGTAAGATACGTGCGGTGGAGCATGTATAGATGCGTGAGCCTATCTGACAGCCTCGGAGACACCACCCTAGATACATTCAGGACATCACTCCACTGGTCATCCCCCAGGGCCCCAACATCAACCTCCCAACGTGCTTTTAACCTGTATGCTCTAGCCGTGGCCTGGGGGGTAATGAGAATCTGGTAGAAACAGGAAATCAATTTCCTCGAGTCGTCTCCAAACACCAAATCCGCCAAGGCTGTGGATTCCAGTGGTGGAGAGGAGCGCCCGAATTGGGTCTGAGCCGCGTGACGGACCTGCAGGTAGCGAAACAACATAAAGTTTGGAAGGTCATACTCCTCCTTTAGCTGCTGAAAAGTTTTAATGCCCTGAGCCCCGTACAACTGGGACAAATACACTATCCCTCTGCATATCCACAGCTTATAATCCGGCACCCTCAGCATCTCGGGTAGGGAGGGGTTCTCCCAGAGAGGCGTGTGGGCATGCAGGGTGGGAGCCGCAGTCGCCTTCTGGGCCCCACTCCAAATTCTACTATGGTGTAAAAGCATGAGCTGCCCCGAACCCGAGCGGGAAAGTCCCCGATGGCTACAAAATAGACTCTGAAAGGGGTGCGCAACCACGTCCGTGACCGGCGTGCATACCAGAGTAGAGTAGCGAAGTCTATCATAAGTGTTAATATAGAAAAGGTGGGACAATTGGGAAGCCATGTAATAAGCCGCCAGGTCTGGAAGCGCCACCCCACCCAGATGGACAGGACATTTGAGAGTCTGCCAGGCCAGCTTGCGTCTGGAAGACCCCCAAATAAAGGAATTTAAAATAGATTCCATATCGCGGAAGACATGGGCTGGGATAGATACTGGAGCGTGCCAGAAGACATAAAGCAATTTAGGGAGGAGGATCATTTTCACAAGCCCCAACCGTCCCATAACCCCAAGCGGCAACCTAGACCAAACCTGGGTCTTACGTTTAAGGATGGGGAAGAGTGGCTGTATATTCAAACGGAGATAATCCGCAATGGAGCGAGAGCACTGTATTCCCAAGTATTTGATCCGGTCCGTCCGCACCAGGGGAAGCGCCGCCTGCAACGACGTGGGAGCAGTCACATCTAAGGGGAGGACTTGGGATTTAGACCAATTTATACGTAAGCCCGAGAAATTGCCAAATCTCTGAATCAACTCCAATGCTGCCGCCAAAGAGGGGCCAGCATCCTCCAGGTACAGCAGCATATCGTCAGCGTAAAGGCTGAGAACCTCTGACACCCGCCCCCTACAGAGACCCCGGATGTCAGGGTGAGCTCTGATGGCGATAGCCAGAGGCTCCACAGCCAGCGCGTACAACATGGGCGAGATAGGGCAACCCTGGCGCGTGCCGCGGGATAACGGGAAGGAGTCGGACATCTGTCCATTTACCAGAATACGAGCAGTAGGGGCCTGATAAAGAAGCTGAATCCAGCGAACAAATTTAGGGCCGAATCCGAACCTGCGGAGGCACTCCCACAAATACTCCCATTCTACAGAATCAAACGCCTTTGCGGCATCCAGGCTAACCACCACCCTGGCACCAGCATTGTCATGGGGAGCCTGCAGATTCATGAAGAGCCTCCGCAGGTTAAACGCCGTGTTTTTCATAGGCATAAAGCCAGTTTGGTCTGTATGGATAAGGTGGAGAATTACTTTATTAAGTCTAAGGGCTAAAATTTTGGCTAATATTTTAACATCCAATTGCAATAGGGAAATCGGTCTGTACGATTCGGGGTAATGGGGGTCCTTATCGGGTTTCGGGATGAGAATAATCAGGGCCTCACTCATGGAACGGGGGAGGGAGCCGGTTGCAAACACATGGGAATAGAGCGCCTGGAGCCTGGGAATCAATACCTCCTGAAACTGGGAATAAAACTCCCGAGGGAGGCCATCGAAGCCCGGAGCCTTAGCCGGCGCCAAACACGCCACGGCCTCCGCAATACATTCTTCAGTGATGGGGGCATCCAGGAGCTCAGCCTGAGAGTCCGTAAGAACAGGGAAATCTATTTCGTTCAACAGGGCATCTAACTGCTCTCGAGAGCCATCAGCTCCCGAGGCATAGAGATCCATGTAAAAACGACGGAATTCACTCGCCACCTCTACGGGATCAGACAATAGTTCCCCCGCAGCCGAATTCAACTGAACGACCACAGGGGGGCTACGGTCCATTCGAGCCAGATAGGCCAAAATCTTCCCCGCTCTCTCACCATACTCATAGGTTTTTTGTTTGCTATAGAATATGGTCCTGTCCGATTTTTCATAGTGTAGGTGAGCTGTAAGCCTGGACTGCAGGCGCAGCCTGGCAGAGTTCGAGGGCGTAGGATCTGCCACAAACTCCCCCTCAAACTCCCTCAGTGTCTTCTCAGCCTGTCCCAACACCAGACGCGAGGAGGCCTTATACCGGTTAATACGGGTAGACAAAATCATACGGGCATGCAATTTAAAGGCCTCCCAAACTGAGCCAAACGAGACCGAACCCACGTTGGTGTGAAAATAGTAGTCCCATTCCCGCTGAACCTCGTCCAGATCCGGGAGGACCGTTAACCAAAATGGGCTCAGCCTCCACAGGCGAACAGCGGAGCCAGATGGCACTCCCATACGGACCCAATAGGGCGAGTGGTCCGACAGGGCCCTAACTCCAAAACCCGCCTCCCGCAAATACGGGAGCAGGGCAGGGGAGAGCAGGATCATATCTATACGGGACATAGCATTGCGCGCCGGTGAAAAGCAGGAATACGTCCTATCAGTAGGGTGCTTATACCTCCAGGTGTCCGTCAGCGCGAGCTCAGAGAGAAACTTACCAAATCTAGTGAGTGATGGGCGGGACGAATGACCAGCAGAGCGAGTAATCCTATCAAGGGCAGGATCAATTACCGCATTAAAATCACCCGCCCATATAGCAGGCAACGCGGGGTGTTGCAACATATATTGGACCCCCTCTCGAAGTACCCCAAAATGAAAAGGAGGGGGTATGTAAAAAGCAAGCAGGAGGAACTCCAGCCCCCCACCGTGACATGTAAAAAGAGGTCCAGCCATGTTTTAACCCAAGTCGATTCTTCAATCTGCTTCAGGTCCAGGTGTCGGCATCTTAAAAAAATGTGGTTTGTCCCAATACATGTTCTACAATACCTGGTTGATCTTGCTGGGTCCTGTGTTCCCCTATGTGTACTGACCATGCTAATCATGGCTGCTGATCCATGACAGCATGGACAGTTTTCTTCCCTTCATCATCCCGCTCTGTGTTCAGAGTATCTGCATCACCACCCTTGCTCCCTGTCATTTCTGTAATCTGTGCTCTGAGCCAATCTCCTCTCCTCTCTGCCCCTCCCCTCCAGCATCTATTCCCTTGTGGCTGTAAAGTAATGTATTAATTACTTGTATCTCCTCTGTTTTAGGAAGATATAAAGTACAGTATGTTTTTTTTTAATTATAAAGCTGTATACCTTCTGTGCCCAGCGCTGATGTGTGGGTCACGTGCCCCCCCCCCCCCCCCTCGCTAGCTTGCATATGTCAGAGGGGAATCTCAGCTTCTCCCACTGTACTCCCTTAGATCGAGAAGGAGATTGGAGGGAGGAAATGTGACAACACAGCAGCACTGGGCAAAGAAGGCATTTAGCTTTATAATTAAAATAAAGAAACACACCCCCTGTACCTAATATATTCTTAAAACAGAGGGGATACGAGTAATTTATATTTTTGACTTTACAACCGCTTTAAGTAAGAGGAACCGCCAGTTTCCTAATGTGAATATGTGAGCCGCGCTGCACTTTGTGAATGGTCCCAAAGTTTTCTGGGACTTGTAATGTGTCCCAGAAGGCTACAGGGGGGGAAGGAAAGGGTCGAATTTCAACTCAGATTGTCACAGTGATTTGACCTGAAGTGGGAGCAGGTACCTGTCAAAACCAGGTACCTGTGCCAAATGTAGCAGTCAGGGGAGGGGCGGGGGGAGGAGGAGGATGCAAACAAGCAGAACTTCCTCTTTTGGGTGAAGTTGCATTTTAATCTTTTATAGAAATTATTGCCAGCATTTTTTTCAACCTGCATGAATGTGTGTGACATTCGTCCAACAAATGTTTTATAAATAGGCTCATATGATACAGTGGAGCCCAAAGTTCAGCCTTACATGCACAGAAAGATGATCCTAATTTCTATTTTCATAGTTTCACAGCATAAACTACAACTAATTCTTTCATTCTATATTGCAGACAATCAATAACAGATATTTGCTTACTTGATACCCAGTAAATTTTACTCCAGGATTGTTCTCTATTTCCCACAATCCTTCATTGAATCCTTTCCTTTTGTTTGACTTCCCAAACTTGTCCTTAAATTCCTTGTATGGGAACAGATCTTTTGGGCCCAAAAATGCACTGCAATGGGAAAATAATAATGTGATCTATCAGAATCAGTGATACAATAAGTAAACAACATTTATTGCATTATTACAGGTAATCTGGTGTTATTATTTAAATTGGATGTCAAGAATTGTCAAATTCTCCTAGAATTGAGTTCAGCAACAAAAGGAAAAAAAAATAAAGTACAGTAACTGGTGCCCAACTTTTTTTTTCTCCCCACCATAAACTGAGAACCAGATCTTTAGATGGAAAGGTTTGCCTGCCATACTACTTATGGGGTCATTCCACATCACTAAAACAGGAGGAGTGTAATGCCGCGTACACACGAGCGGAATGTCCGACAGAAAAAGTCAGACGGAAGCTTTTCATCATATATTCCGATTGTGTGTGTGCCTCATCTGACTTTTTTTTCCTTGAAAATTCTGATGGACCTAGAAATAGAACATATTTCCGACGGGAACAAATTCCTATCGGGAAAACCACTAGTCTGTATGCTGTTACGACGGACCAAAAACGAGGCATGCTCTGAAGCAAGTACGAGACGGAAGCTGTTGGCTACTGGCTATTGAACTACCTTTTTCTAGTCCCATCGTACGTGTTGTACGTCACCTCATTCTTGATGAACGGACTTTGGTGTGATCGTGTGTATGCAAGACAGTTTCAGCGGAATTCAGAGTTTATTCCGACGGAAGAAACGGTCGTGTGTACATGGCATTAGAGTTTACTAATAAACCACAGTTGTCCAGGGTCTGGGATTAGTCCGAACAGGGAAGTAACCTACAGTATATGGTCTTCCTCAGTTTAGATTTTTGTCTGTAGATTGACATTGTCCTCCATTTTGGTGACATGTATAAAAGAACATGCACATAGTGACGTGTATCAAAGATGAAAGCTATGTTTATACTGGGAATGGCAAGAACACCTATCGGGGGACCCTGATTCAGAAAGATCCTGACAATCTCTAAGTGGTGTATAGAAACTCCAGAGAGATCTGGAATTTGATTCCACAAAGTCATCACAACCAAGGTTGTAGGGGGGGGGGGGGAGGGGCCCTCCAGAAGGGGAGGCCTGACATATACTATAGACTCGGGCTGGTAAGACAGAAATAAGGATAACGCTAAACCATCTTCACTAGTACCCTAAGGAATACAGAAGGATACGGTCTACCCCTGGCCTCTAGGCATGGGTCTAGAGACTACCAGTCAACAGTAGCTGGATTCCTGGAGATTGCCAATATCCAGATCAGCACATATGAGATGGAGAGTTGCGGTATTGTACAGTCCAGGATTCCTTTCCAGATTCCTTTCAATAACTCCCAGATGGTGTCCAACGGATTCCGGGCAGATAATCTGCCTAAGGCTGGATCCTACAAAGTAGATGGAACCCCCTGTTCTGGTGGCTCAGAAGATGCCAATTCTCCAGAGAACCCCCCTGGTGAGCAAGTCAGAAATGTTTCAGCTGCGTGGAGCTGAGGTTGGGTAGATACACCAGGGACTATGTGGTTCATAGCGGCAGGGGTATGCCTATTAGATATTATTAGCCCCCTTGCAATGATGGAAACGGTGGCTAAGGATCACCAAGAATGGCTGCTAACAACACAACACTGGGTCTGGTAAATCAAGATCTACTGAAAGGGCCTATGTCCATCTAGTACAGCCAATGCTCTTTCTGTAGAGGTTGTCCACTAGGGTCCCTGACAACTATACTCTAAATCCAAGGTCCTCTGCATGTCCCACAACAGTAACAGTAGGAAAAGAACACAGAGTGAAAGCTAAGAGTCCATGCACCTATAATTATCAAATGTGTAAGATCTACTCTGAGAGTAAAAAAAGTCTCCATCTTAAGCTGGCGGAGTGACAGAGTGATTTTCTTTCCTGCAACCACAGGTTGCAAGAAAAAAACAATCGCTCGATTCCCACATCAACACAGTCAGTGTTGATGGGCGAATCCTTCTCGTGGAGCCATGGTGTTCTCACAAGGGAGCGGGGGAAGCTGTCCCCGTCAGGAGAACACAGCGATTATTGCTAGGGGCTATAACAAACCATACATGGTTCGAATCTCCTGCTGAACCACTTGAGATTCGAACTATCAATAGCCGGCTTTAATGAAGGACAATGCAGTGATAAACTGCAGTAAACTTAACTATCAGATATATGAGCACAAATGATGTCAGTGGAGCTCGTAATGCACAGTCACAGCATAGCAGGGAGTGATAACAGAAGAGCTCCATTTCATCTCCACTTCTTTTAAAGACCATAACTGTGGAACCACCATTACAGCCTATGCCCTGACAAGAATTTCCTCTTTAACAATGCAGTTTACACTAAAAAGGAAAATTGTTAGAAAAGAGAAATAAAATAAAATAAAAATAGTCTCTAGAGTGCAATGAATGTTTGCAGCAGCAATGATAAAAAATAAATAAATAAAAAGTTAATCTCAAAATCGTCAAAAATTTACAAAGAAGGCCCAGTTATTAAAAGAGAAAAAATGAAGACGGGTGCATCGATCTGGTGCAATAAAATCTCTAGGTGTATGGTTGACATTATTTGTGTATATCTGTACCATTGCTCGTTCAATAATAAATAGTATAAAAACAGTTATTTTACAGGATTACCGGATATTACAGAATTGCCTGTTACCAGCTCTCCTCACGCTGTGACATCACCTGAGGAAAGGAGGACCAATAACTGGATTGCACACAGCTGATCATGTTGTAAAAGGCCACTGTGAATGGCCCTTTACCACGATCTTAGATCGGCTGTGTACGAAGGACACAGCAATCACAGACCGCACCAGATGCAAGCCCCAGGGGGTGCAGGACGGGCATGGTTCTGGAAGAATATCCACGGATGCCCTCCCAGGAACAACTGAGCCACGCTATAGTGGTCTTTCGGCTATAGTGCAATAAAAAAGTGGTTAGGCTTTGACAAAAAAAAAAATGTACGCTATCTATGCAGAGTTGCACCACATTTTGCACTCTCACGTTTTAGTAAATCAACCCCCAATGTCATTTCAATTCAGACTAGAGATGCACAATTAATCGTCAAGAATCGTTATCGCAATCTTTACTGAAAAGTGTTTCACTATTCTGTCAATGCAAAGAATTCGATCTGCTCTTCTGAAGCCACAGCCCTCAAAAGAAAGGAAGAGGAAAAACCGGACAGTCTGCCAAGAATCAAAACATTCTTTATCAGTTGAACTTAAGTATAAACATTGTAACAATTTGTCAATGGAAGAGACTTTGTGTGTAATGCCCCGTACACACGAGCGGACTTTTCGACATCCAAACTCCGACGGACTGAGTCCGGCGGACTATCCGATCGTGTGTGGGCTGCAACGGACTTTAGCGAAGCTAAAGTCTGACGGACTTTAGAAATGAAGCATGCTTTAAATTTTCCCGACGGAACTCCGCCGGACCCGGTCCCCTTTGAAAAATCTGCTCGTGTGTGTGCTACTCCGACGGACTAAAACCGACGCTAGGGCAGCTATTGGCTACTGTCTAGGAACTTCCTACGTCGAATCCAGTCGTACGTCATCACGTTCGACTCCGTCGGAGTTTGGTGTGATGGTGTGTGGTCAAGTCCGTTCGGTCGAAAAGTCCGCCAGAACTCCGTCGGAACTCCGGCGGAACTCCGGCGGAACTCCTTTGGAGGTCTGTCAGACTTAATCCCTCTCGTGTGTACGGGGCATAAAGCCCCATACACACGATCGGACTTTGTACAAGCTTTCCCGTGGACTTTTGTACAAAGGCCGTTGGTCGTAAGTTTGTATTGCATACACACGAACAGACTTTTTAGGCAACAAACACAAGCGTAGTGACGTTTCAATGTACTGACGACACTTCAAAAGAGGACGTTCAATTACTCCAGCGCCACCTTTGGTCAACTTCTGTATTGTTGTCTGATCTTTTGCATTGGTTCTGAGCATGTGTGTTTGTACTTTGTACAAAAGGCTGATGGTTTTCTGTACACACGATCAGACTTTGCTCCATCTTTTGTTGCCAGAAAGTTTGTCCGTTCGCACAACCAACAAAAGTCCAATGAAAACCGAAAAAGTTTGTCCGATGGAGCGTACACACGGTCGGATGTTGCTCCAAAACAGCTAATTTGCATGTTTGTTGTCAAAATGTCTGATCATGTGTATGAGCCTTTAGAAAGAAGTTTTGACTCCAAAATTGTCTGCCGGACTTTTGAAATGAACGGACTTGCCCACACACGGAGCAAAGTCCGTTCATTTTGAACGTGGCTCCAGGTAGACGGGACTAGCGAAGGAGGTCAATGTCGCCGCCTCCATCGGCGAGATTGACACCTCGCTGGCCCGTCACCTGGTATGGACTTAAAGGGGAAGCCTTACACCAAAAAAACAGCGTAAACCCATATTGATGAGGACAAGGGCCTCTTCCCGACAACCCTGGCTGTTGGTTGTCGGGGTCTGCGGGTGGGGGGCTTATACCCCTACCCATTCACCTGGTGAAAAAAAGTGTAAAGAAAAAAACACAACACATGTTTTTAAAATAATTTATTGCACAGCTCCGGTGGTCTTCCGTCTTGGGGGGGTCTTCTCGCCGGACTCCTCCGCTATCTTCTGCTACCTGTTTTACTAGCGGAGGAGCCTGGCTTTCTTCTTCGTCGTCGCCACCGCCGTCCGGGGGTCTTCTTCCGACTTTGGGGGTCTTGTCACCCTCTTCGAGTCTTCTTGCCGGGCCTCCGCTTTCTTCTTTCAGCTCTTTTACTAGCGGTGGCCCGGTCTTCTGTCGCCGCCTCTTCTTCCGACTCCAGGAGTCTTGTCCCCCTCTTCGGTTCTTCTTTCCGGGCCTCTGCTTTCTTCTTCCAGCACTTTTACTAGCGGTGGCCCGGTCTTCTGTCGCCGCCGCCTTCTCTTCTTCTTCCTGGAGATGTTGACTCAACGCTCTCTCTGGCTGCAATTACAGGGACGCGTTGTGCGGCGACTTATATAGGGACAATGGGCGGGGTCACCGGGTGATGTCACATGGTGACCCCCGCCCCCTATGATGTCACAGTCCCAGAGGATGCTGGGCATCATAAGGGCGTGGGGTCACCATGTGACTTCACCCAGTAACCCCGCCCATTGTCCCTATATAAGTCGTCGCACAACGCGTCCCTGTCATTGAGGCCAGAGAGAGCATCGAATTAACATCTCAAAGAAGAAGAGAAGGCGGTGACGGCAACAAAACACCGGGCCACTGCTAGTAAAAGAGCTGGAAGAAAAAAGCAGAGGCCCGGCAAGAAGAACCAAAGAGGGGGACAAGACCCCTGAAGAGGGGGACAAACAAGACCCCCGAAGTCAGAAGACCCCCGGATGGCGACGACGAAGAAGAAAGCCGTGCTCCTCCGCTAATAAAAGAGCTAGCAGAAGATAGTGGAGGAGTCCAGCGAGAAGACCCCCCAAGACGGAAGACCACCGGAGCTGTGCAATAAATTATTTTAAAAACATGTGTTGTGTTTTTTTCTTTACACTTTTGACCAGGTGAATGGGTAGGGGTACATGGTACCCCAATACTCATTCACATAGGGTGGGGGGCTGGTATCTGGGGGCCCAGTTATTAAATAGGGTGGGCCCCCCTTCCCCAAAGCACCCCCCCATGTTGAAGCCACGCGGGCTTGGTATGGCTCAGGCCGGGCTGCGTGCTCGGATAAGGGTCTGAATGGATTCCCATCTGTATGTTTTTAGCAGATCGGATTGGATGTAGGTGGGTGTAAACAGATACCTGTCCATTTGCTCCATAGAGGAGAATGGAGGTTCTGATTGGGTCCGTTTGTTCGTTTTACAGGTGGAAACGTTTGTGTGAAAGGGGCCTTACTGAGTGTTGATTTAAGCCCCATACACACTATCAGATTGTCTGCTGATTTTTTCCTTCAGGTTTACCAAAACCATGTAGTGGAAGGGCCTGCCTGATTGCATACACATTGAAACCCCTAAGGTTTGACCTCATATTATATGGTTTTGGTAAATCTGATGGAAAAAATCAGCAGAAAATCTGATAGTGTGTATGGGGCTTAAGGAGTGCAGCAAGTGCCTACTCTGGTGCCCATTGGACTGCCCAGTCTTATTTAGGCTCCATTCACACCAATGCGTTATTTCATGCTTTTTGCTTTTGCAGAAACACAGGACATTTTTTAACATGGGTTCCTATGGATCATATTGACATCAATGCATTTTTGTGCCTCTGCATTTTTGGAAAGGGTCAGGGATTCTTTTAAATGCAAAACTGCTTTTTTGTTTTTCAACTTCGATGGAGAAGCTGCAGGAAAAACATGTAGTGCATTTTTACTGTGATTTTGCCACAATTTGCATTTTTAAAATCGGCCCAACAACAAATTTTCCACCCAAAAAAGCATAAAAATAAAAAAAACACGGAAACCACAGCAAAAAGCACTGTAGAAAAGCTCAAAAGCAACATGCACAGATGTGAATGGAGCCTTAGAGACCACATACAACTGCAGTAACAGGTGGAATTACAATAATATGGTGTGTGTAATGCCGCGTACACACGATCAAACAGTCGGGTGGAAAAGTCCGGCAAACTCAAGTCCGCCGGACAAACCCCCCCCCCCCCCGTGTGTAGCCTCCGGCGGACTTTTTTGACCTGAAAGTACGGCAGACTTAGAAAGTAGTTTTGCACTCCAATCTTCCCGCCGGACTTGCATTTCGGCAGACAATCCGGCTGTGCGTATGCCAGTCCGCTGTACTTTTGAAATGAACTGACTTTTCCCGCCCGGAGAAAAGTCCACTCATTTTGAGCACGTCTCCAGGTAGGCGGGGCCCCCGAAGGATGCGTCGCTGGCCCCGCCACCTGGTATAGACTTAAAGGGGAACCCCAACGCCGAAAAAAATCGGCGTGGGGGTCCCCCCAGGTTCACATCAGACCCTTGTCCGAGCAGGCTACCCGGCCAGCCAGGAAAAGGGGGGACGAGCGAGTGGCCCCCCCACCCCAAAGCACCTTGTCCCCATGTTGATGAGGACAAGGGCCTCTTCCCGACAACCCTGGACGTTGGTTGTCGGGGTCTGCGGGTGGGGGGCTTATCGGATCCCAGCCCCCCACCCTAAGTGAATGAGTATGGGGTACAGTGTACCCCTACCCATTCACCTGTAAAAAAAAAAACACAACACACAAGGGTTAAAGTAGTTTATTGCACAGCTCCGAGGGTCTTCCGTCTTCGGGGGTCTTCTCGCCTGACTCCTCTGCTATCTTCTGCTAGCTCTTTTACTAGCGGAGGAGCCCGGCTTTCTTCCTTGCCGCCGCCCTCTTCTTCCGACTTCGGGGGTCTTGTCCCCCTCTTCGGTTCTTCTTGCCGGGCCACCACGCCTTCTTCTAGCTCTTTTACAGGCAGTGTTCTGTCGCCGCCTTCTGTTCTTCTCTTCTGGAGATGTTGCCTCGTCGCATCCTCCGCTCACAATGGCACCGACGCGACACGAGGCGAGTTATATAGGGACATCACAGGATGATGTCCCGCCCATTATGGTGTCACAGTCTCAGAGGATTCTGGGACTGTGACATCATAATAGGCGGAGACATCATCCGGCGATGTCCCTATATAACTCGCCTCGCGTCGCGTCCGTGCCACTGTGAGCGGAGGATGCGACGAGGCAACATCTGAAGAGAAGAACAGAAGGCGGAGAGAGCAGACCGGGCCACCGCTTGTAAAAGAGCTAGAAGGCGCGGTGGCCCAGCAAGAAGAACCGAAGAGGGGGACAAGACCTCCGAAGAGGGTGACAAGACCCCCAAAGTCAGAAGAAGAGGGCGGTGGCGAGGAAGAAAGCCGGGCTCCTCTGCTAGTAAAAGATAGCAGAGGAGTCCAGCGAGAAGACCCCTGAAGATGGAAGACCCCCGGAGCTGTGCAATAAACTATTTTAACCCTTGTGTGTTGTGTTTTTTTTTACTTTTTTTTACAGGTGAATGGGTAGGGGTACATTGTACCCCATACTCATTCACATAGGGTGGGGGGCCGGTATCCGGGGGCCCCCTTATTAAAGGGGGCTCCCGGATTTCGATAAGCCCCCCGCCCGCAGACCCCGACAACCAACGGCCAGGATTGTCGGGAAGAGGCCCTTGTCCTCATCAACATGGGGACAAGGTGCTTTGGGGTGGGGGGGGCAGCGCTCTTCCCCCCCTTTCCTGGCCGGCCGGGTAGCGTGCTCGGACAAGGGTCTGATGTGGACCTGGGGGGGGGCCCCCAAGCCAATTTTTTTCCGCGTTGGGGTTCCCCTTTAAGTCCATACCAGGTGGCGGGGCCAGCAATGTCTCCTTTGCGGGCCCCGTCTACCTGGAGACGTGCTCAAAATGAGCGGACTTTCCTCCGCGTGTGTGGGCGAGTCCGTTCATTTCAAAAGTACAGCGGATAGTACGGCGGATAGTACGGCGGACTTAGTACGCCGTATTAGTCCGCTGAAAAAGTGCCATGTGTGGGCAAGTAGCCCGTTCGGAAAGTCCGTCAGGAAGTCCGCCGGATAGTTGGCTACGTGTGTACGCGGCATTAGAATAAAGTTTGAATGCATATATAATTCTGTGATTTCAAAATAAAAATAAAGTTACCAATCACATGAAGCATGAATGAGATCAATATGCAACAATCCTGTAAGACAATATGCACAACATATGGTCAGTACAAATCTCATGTAAATAAATCCAAACCCCCATGTAGTTGATTTACTAATCATATCTAAACATAAAACACCTAATCCAATATCTCAGAATAGAAGCAACAAAGCAAACAAAAGACTCCAACACTGTAAATCTGTCATTGTGCCTGCTGAAGAACAACTTCCGTTGACCAAGTGTTCTTTAGCAACCATCAGGCATGTATGTGCACATCATTTGTAAAAGATAATTAATGTGGACAGTGTGCATGTGTGCCTGTCACTAGTTAGTTGAGACCAAAGAGCATGCTGAAGCAAGAAACCACAGGTTGTGTTATCATGCAACGAATGTTAAGCCTGTTAAGCAGCACACATTGGTGAAAACTTGGCCCTTATAATTAAGATGCAAATGTGCATGTCTCTGCATTACATCTTGGACAAACATGAATGTGTACATTGCCCATTCTTGTTATCTTTTTATATGGTGCAAATACTACTAATAAAAGTTATATTAAAAACAAAAACAAATAAGATGCATAAGCGTCAAGATGGGGTGCTGAAACCAATACTGGCCTAATTAACATCTGCAACCTGATTGTGAATTTATTGGCAATAGATCGAGCTAAGAGACATAAGGACAGCAAATGACATACAAACACTGAAAAATAGGAACTTTGGCTTCCCTGGAAATTCCTTACCTTTAAGTATTGTACAGGACACAGAACTTGTATTCCTAGACCATGGGTTACATGTACCCTATCTTCAGGTGAATGGGCAATGGAAAAAAAAAACTTTATGCTGGGACTGCCAACCCTGCCAACTCTGTGATACTCTGGTTCTTTAGCAAGAAATAAGAAGTAACCAAGACATAGAGGGGAGGTGTCTGTGACTTGCACTGTACTCCATGATAAGAAATGTACAGGTAAGTAAAAATGTCCTAATATCTTTATATGAGCAACCCCCCCCCCCAAAAAAAAGTCCTGATTAAGAATAAAATGCATAAGGCAGAAACTTGTTTTTTTTAAGGGTAATTAGGGCCAGATACTGATCAAGACCAAACCGAAGCAACACCAAAATGTGAGAGATATTAGCTTCCTGTTCTCACATCAGGCAAAGAAAGCCATCGATAAGTTGACATTTCTCTTAATGAGCAAGGTTAAAATAACAGAATCAGAATTAACCCTATTCCTTTAGGAATTGGATTTCAAGAGTTTCATGCTGCTAAAACCAGTTACACAGATGCCAGATGGAATGAGGGGCCTTGGGCCAGTAAGTCTAGTCTGTCTGGAAGAGGCCAAGGCTTGTCAACAAGTTGAGTACGTCTGTGTACCACGTTCTCCTGAGAGAGTTTGGTGCAAGGAGAATCATCAGAACCCTTCCCTCTACCTTGTGTAGCAGTTGAGGAAGGATCTTCATTGGAGGGAAGGCATAAACCAGCTTGAACTGAGCCCAAGGAATCCCCAGAGTATCTACAACAAAGGCTAGAGGATCCCTGGTCTTGGCCAAAGATTTGTTCAGCTTCTTGATGAATCTGGAATCCATGGTATCCACATCTGGTATCCCTCACTTTGACTTTTTAAATGTCTTTGGGTGCTTAGGAAGTCCATTTGCCTATTATCCACTTCATGTGTATGTGTATAGCTGAGAGAAAAAAAAATGTGTCTCTGCTCAGAATATCAGACTTGTTTCCTTTAAGGCTGGTTGACTTCTACCTTTTCCTTGATGGTTTAGCATTGGACAATTGAATTAGCTTTTTCCATGTCATGTGTATGTTGGATTGAAAAAGTCTGGAGTGAAAATGGGCAAAGGGAACTGCACCAAAGGAGGCTACGGATAAGCCCAGAACTCTCATGCAGAAGCAAACTGAGGGGTGATGTTTAGTTCTGAGATTCCACATGTGGGACGTTAGGGAAGAAACTTCCTTCTGAGGAATATTCTGTTTTGGGCTGTGTCCAAGATTAGTCCCACGTACTCCAGACTGACAGTGTCAGGGCTGGAGAGACTTTGGAAAGTTGATCATACAGCTGAAGTTTTGAAGAAGATTTTTTTGGTCTTTGGCAGACAAGGTTATACATTAAGAGTCCTTCAGTAGGAAATTGTTCTGGTAAACTGTGATATGAATGCCCTGGGTACGCAGAATAACCAGAAGTGGGACAAGCCCTTTTGTAAACCTGCGGGGTGCAGAGGAAATACCAAATGGTAGTGCTACAAATTGGAAGGTCTCCCACAGCAAAATTCAGAAAGTGCTAATGTGAAAGGAAGATGGAAATATGTAGATAAACATCCTGTATTTCTACTTATGCTAGAAATCCCCTTTGAGATAAGCAATGGTAGATCTCACTGATCCCTGATCAGGTTCCTGATCACTGTTCATTTGTCTTGTTCAGTTAGTAACAGTCTGGAAAATTAAGACGGCAGCAATTGCTGTCTGCAGGACAACCTGCAAGGGCAAAGAATGCCCTTAAGAAAGTGTAAGGTGTTTACTGAAACTAAAATGTTAGGATCCAGTGCCAGAACAACCCATTTCTTCTTAAAAATCCTTTTCGATAGGATACATTTCAGCAAAAAGCTTTGGAGGAGTGAATTCCTTTATTAGGATTGGGCCTGTGACCTGCCATTGCCAAATGAGGGGATCCCCAGTGGGGTGCTCACAGTTATAGAGTATGGAATAAAAGGAGTTTTAGTTGTCCAGATACAGGAGCCACTACAACCCAGGTGCCATGTTCAAGTGGCTGTCCCTTTATAGGATGGCAGCAGGAGTGCAGCATCGTGCTGAGCGCATTTTAGGCTGAAAAAGGTAGGTGGAGATGCATCATCGTGATGCAGTTACCTCTTCTTCCCAAGACTAAGTCTAGATAGTAGGAGATGACTGCCAAATTTAAATTGTTCAAGGCAAGAAGCAAGGGCCCAGACTTTTCCCGTCATGGTGGGCATTCCCACCATGGGGACTTCAGGGTCAGGGAACCATAGATATAGACCCTGGCCCTGTAACGCACCCTGTGGCTAAATACACATTGCCAAGGTGAGTACCTAACACAGGATTCCATTTAGTGGGGTTCAGGTACGGTCCCCAAGGTACACACCAAGAGTAAGCGATGCAGAAACTGCTAGGTAGCCATAGGCAGTAATCAGTCAGATCTTGATAGAAGCTTCAGAGAAAAAAACAACGTTTCAAAAAAGAAAATTCTTAAAAACAACACAGCCATCTCCAAAACACACTATAAAAAAATGAATAAATGGAACCTCATGGAGTGGGCAGGGTTATATGAGTGTACACTAGCATATTTTGTGTCCAATCACCTGAAGGTGTCCCACATGAAACTCATGAATAAAAGCCCCATGTCCTGCACCGTACAATTAAAGGGGTTGTAAAGGCTCGTGTTTTTTCACCTTAATGCATCCTATGCACTAAGGTGCAAAAACACCAAAAACACCTGGCAGTCACTGCCCCCCCCCCCCCCCCGCATCTTCTTCGGTGAGGACATGCCGTCCTTCTCTCCACGGAGTCCCGGCTTTGATTGGATAGATTGACAGCAGCGCAGCCATTGGCTCCCACTGCTGTCAATCTAATCCAATAACCCAGTGGTGCGGCCGAGTCATAGATTCAGCTTCTGTGAACGCTGAATGAATGACTCGGGAGTCTGCCCGCAAGGTAACCTGCTTTCACTAGGGGGTTATTTAATGCGGGGAAGAGCCGTGAAAGCCGCCGGGGGTCCCCAGAAAAGGATGTTCCAGGCCACTCTGTGCAAAACGAGCTGCACAGTGGAGGTAAGTATGACATATTTGTTATTTAAAAAACAAATAAAAAAAACAAAGCTTTAGTATCACTTTAAGATATAAAGTAATTCCAGGGCAAACACTCCCCCCCTCTTCCAAAAAGTGCCTAATGGGTTAAAGCACATATTGCTCACAGAAAACAAAAATATTTATTAAGGAATCATTGGAACATATGAACCCAGCAAGTAAATCAAAATTGACCAAGAATAAACAGAACATAAACAATGATATGTTTTAGGTTTTTCTTAGCCCTTGTACACACGGTCCGACAACCAAATCCGACGGATTCATTCCAGAAGAGGTCCGGAAGTGATGTTGCATACACACGGTCGGACAAAGTTGTCAGAAAATCCGATTGTACATAACGTGATGACGTTATTTCATTACAACGGGACTACGTCGAGGCTAGTAGCCAATAGCTTTGGTCTAGGAATTTGATCTGAGCATGCGTGGCACTTTGTCCGTCGGAGTAGGCTACACATGATGTCCGATTGGAGCATTTTGTTGGAAAATTTGACCGGCAAGTTGGAAAAGTTGGTCCGTCGGATATTCCGACGGAAACAGTCCGATGCAGACCACACACAGTCGGAATATCCGACAAAACGGTCCGATAGGACACAGTCCGTCTGAGTCTCCGACCGCGTGTACAAGGGCTAACACAGTCTGAAGTAAAAAGAGAATGTATTTTCTTATAGAGGCAAGGCCTACTATCTCATCAACATGGATATTTTAAAAACTGAACAGAAGTTTTAGCCCTTTCTATGCAAATACAAATAAAAAACACTTTAAGATGAACCTGTGAGAAAAGGGGGTGAGGGCAGAAAAGGTGGCACACCTATTTGCACACACCTCCAGCTGCCTTGGATCTGTTGTTTAGCACACCAAAATCTGGATGACCTGTACTGGATATAACTAAACATGCTTGTTGATGGATCTATCCTTGCCCCATCCTGTCAGGTAAACCTTACCATTGCTTAGAAGGCCACTCATGCTTGTGATGGACAAACTGTAACATGCTTCTCAAAGAAGGGAGTGTGGCCGTTACCTCTGATCAGAAAGTTTGTACAGTTACCTAATGTACAGAGCAGCTCTGCTTTTGAGTTCCTAAATGAACATACCAAAGATTCAAGGCAGCTTTCCTACAACTGGCGTACCTTGGGCTTCTTCCTGTTTTTGTCTTCATCTTATCTCCTTATGTAATATCATACAGTAGAGGTGTTAGGCATACAACATATATTGATCCATTGAAAATGACTTACGTCTCATGAGTGCCAAAAAAGAAGATTGGAAATTTATTTGCTGGGGGTTTCACAGCTCCTTCCGGTAGTTCATCAATCTGTTAAAGATAAAAATATATTCAGATTTTTACTGAAAAATCTCTGTGCATAAATCTTTATAAGCTTTCTTTTTTTACTGAAACCAAAATAATGTATATACATATTGTATTAAGAATATTAGTTCTTTAAAGCTTACTTACATGCTACCACTTACATACCGCTTAAAAATGGCTTTTAAAAAAGAGCTCTTTAATGTCTATTGATTCTTTTTTGTTCATGTGTGTATGATGAGATTACAACCTCCCAAACATTAACTGTATATACCGAAGGAACTGTCCAGCTTTATTTGTCTTTATGAATGAATAAAATTAAGGAGTGTAGGAAAAGGACAATTCTTTACCGCTAAATAATGTTAAGTAGATAGACTGGTTGATACGCGGTACAAGTCTCGGTTTTGCAGGAGATTCATACTGCGTATGGGCAAGCTGCATCGATCGATCAACTTTGGTACAACCAGCAGGCTGGATTTTAATTGCGATTATCACTAGTGGCTGCTATAGCCACTTACAATAATCACTGTCTTCTCCCGGCAGGGGCAGACAGTGGCTTGGCAAGAGGGATTCCCACATCAACACTGTCTGTGTTGATGGGGAAATCAAATACATTTCTTTCCTGCAACAAAGAAATTTGCTCTGTGGATGGCCGGCCTAAGACACTTTCAATTGAACTCTCCTACACAATGGACAATTGACGTAGCAGTAAGATCACTAATATACCACTGTACCAATCAATGGGGTTGATTTATTAAAACTGACCCACTCGGAATCACTCAGCAATGCATTCAGCAGCTGTGCATGATAGCCAATCAGCTTCTAACTTCAGCTATTTCAATTAAGTTTTCACAAAAAAAGGAAGCCGATTGGTTTCTAGGCAGAGCTGCACCAGATTTTGCACTCTCCAGTTTTAGTAAATCAGCAGCTACCTTAACCACTTAAGCAACGGGCCTATTTTTCAAACTTGTTGTTTACAAGTCAAAATCATTATTTTTTTGCTAGAAAATTACTTAGCACCCCCAAACATGAGATTATATATATATATTTATATATATTTTATTTCTAATACCCTAGAGAATAAAATGGCGCTCGTTGCAATACTTTCTGCCCAGCGGTCTTACAAGCGCACTTTTTTGTAAAAAATACACCTTTTTGAATTAAAAAATAAGACAACAGTAAAGTTAGACCAATTTTTTTTATATTGTGAAAGATAATGTTACGTCGAGTAAATTGATACCCAACATGTCACGCTTCAAAATTGTGCCCGCTCGTGGAATGGCGATAAACTTTTATCCCTAAAAATCTCCAAAAGCAATGTTTAAAAAACTCTACAGGTTGCATGTTTTGAGTTTAAGGAGGTCTAGGGCTAGAATTATTGCTCTCGCTCTGACGATCGCAATGATACCTCACATGTGTGGTTTAAACAACGTTTTCATATGCGGGCGCTACTCAGGTACTTCTGCACACAAGCTTGGCGGTGCACGTTTAAATTATTTTTTTTCTTATTTATTTAACTTTTTAATTGTTATTTTTACACTGTTCTTTAAAAAAAAAAAAAAAAATGTCTCAGTTTTGTAAACATCCATTGTAGCAGAAAAAAAGCATGACCTCTTAAATATGGGTCAAAAGGACCTCAGATCTCATATTTACACTAACATGTAATCAAAAAAATAAAATAAATGTTGTTTGAAAAAAATAAAATAGTGTCCCCTTTAAGAGCTATGGGCAGAAGTGACGTTTTGATGCAATTTTTTTTTAAATTTTGGTTTGGGGTTCCCCTTAGGCTCGGTTCACACAGGGGGCGACGCGAGGCGACACGACTTGCCGCGCCGCGACCTGCCGCGATCTCAGCGGGACTTGCAAATGACTTCTGTATAGAAGTCAATGCAAGTCGCCCGAGGTCGCCCAAAAGTAGTACAGGAACCTTTTTTCTAAGTCGGAGCGACTCGAGTCGCTCCTCTTAGAATGGTTCCGTAGTACAGAATGGGGGCGACTTGTCAGGTCGCGGCACGGCAAGTCGTGTCGCCTCGTGTCGCCCCCTGTGTGAACCGAGCCTTAATATTCATACCAGACCCAAAGGACTTGGTATGGATTTTTGGGGGGGGGCCCACATGCCATTTTTTTTAATGACTTTTATCTGTATTGCTGAGACCCGACAATTAATTATAGCCGCGAGTAGTTTTAAAAGACTTTTTTTCCTTTAGAAATGTAATTTTGTGCAGGGACTGTTCTAAACATGGGAAAAATGCGCCACTTTACAGGCATATTATAGACACCCCCCAGGTACGAAATTTAAAGGAATATTTCACTTTTATTGTTTTCACATTATTAAAATCACTGCTCCCGAAAAAACTGACGTTTTTATAACTTTTTTTTGCATTGATCCATGTCCCCTGGGGCAGGACCCAGGTCCCCAAACACTTTTTATGAAAATTACATGCATATTAACCCTTAAAATTAGCACTTTTGATTTTTCACGTTCGTGTCCCATAGACTTTAACGCTGTTCACACAAATTTTTTGCCTGTCCGCATGTTCTGCTGCGAACCAAACCAGGGGGGGTGTTCGGCTCATCCCTACTTATAATGCCAATCATGACAGGTTTTCTTTGAACATATTTTTATAACACACACACATACATGATATTTTATTACACTATACATATAAGCTCAAACGTTCTGCATTTGTAATCATAAAACATACCTTTCTTTGATTAATCACACACGCTGACATGTGCAGGTCAACAATTGATATTGCACTGACATAAGACTCGTGATACCTTTGTCTGACTAATTTAGTACAATTAACCATTTGGGAAACAGTTGCAATGATAATTTATATGTAAATGGAGACTTGGACAGTAATACAGCTTTCAGCAAAGACAAAAGGAAACAAATATAGTCACTGACCACACAGCAATCACTGATAACAAAGAAGCTGCATGTATTACTAGAAAACACCTATGTTTCAAATGAAGCAATCACATACTGTGATCATCAGCCTATTGTAGTTTGACAATCCCAAAAATATTTGAACATGTATGTTAACATCAGTAGAATCAAATTGAAATCACATGAAAATTTCAGAGCCTCTGCCAATACTAACATAAAAGGAACCAGACATGTGATTCCAGTTAAAATGAGCCTGGACTGGAGTCAACATCGTGTTTTCCCAATAGATCCAGCTCTGGAAGGCGGCTAGAGAAAACATGGAGATCGTTTTCTTTCTTACAACTGTAGCGAAGGCCGTGGAATGAAGAAAACACGGCAGAAGCCATGGAGGTGTGGTGATCCTCGTAAAATCATGTGTGCAGCCGGAGTCTGCTCAACCTCCATTATCACAAACAGCTCTCTCAGGGAGACAACCTTCCAGCCATCCCCATCTATATTGTAGGAAGAATAACACTGGAGACATTTACTATCCCCATTATACCAGACCTTATAGATTTTATAGACTCATTTAAAAAAATCATTCCTTTCTCTGGTTAGCTGTTTATTTCAAAGACACGAACAGAGCCAAAAGACAGCACATCCCGTTCAGTAAGATTTGGCTTTATTTAGGGCTCACTTACACCAGATAACGCCAAACACATTTTAAGTACAGTATACAAGCATACGCTAAATGAATGTATTTCAATGAACCTTGTTTACACTCCTGTGGGGATCTCATGTTTGCTTGCCGCCCGACCTATAATAGCAGCTTTACTGCTACAGTGCGGCCGCTCTGTGCAGAATCATATATATATATATATATATATATATATATATATATATATACACACACACACACACACAAACACACACACACACACGTGATTCAGCACTTCCAGGTAGGGGGGTGCACAGTCATGCCACGCTGTACTTATTTCATTGTTTTTCCCCACCAATGGACCTTTCTTTTGGCTGTATTTGATCACCACTGGGCTTTTCATTGGCTGGCACCCGCTGATCGCCTTCTGCTGTGACTAATCACAGCAGAAGCTGATCAGCGGGTGCCAGCCAATGGATGACCACTGGCACCTGCTGATCGGTGAGGTGACACACTGGATGCAGCTCTGTCTATGTAAACCAGGCAGAGCCCCATCCTGTCAGCAGGGATGTCCTGGATATTGTTTTCTGGCAAAGCAGGGAATAAAATCCAGCACATCCCCTAGTGAAAGCACCTCACAGTACACAAAACTGATTAGGCACACATTTAACCCTTTAGTCTCCCTAGATGTTTAACCTTTTCCCTGCCAGTGTCATTAGTACAGTGACAGTGCATATTTTTAGCACTGATCACTGTATTAGCGTCACTGGTCCCCAAAAAAGTCTTATGCCCCGTACACACGTTCCGATTATCGTAAGACAGATCGTTTTGTTGTATACAACTAAGATCGAATACAACAGTGCAAAATCTGTGTAAGATTTTTGTCGTACGATTCTGGAAAAATCTTCCGTCGTGCGTAGCTACGTATTTTAAATGATGTCAAATACGTGTGACCTGTGTGTCCTTCTGGTTTATTTTCATGCTTCCGATCATGCGTGGCGTTTGTCGAATGACTTTTATCGGACGCATACTGTACTGGCTACACGATTGTCGTACGATGGGCTGTCATCCGACCAAAGTTTTCCTGTTTGTCCCTTTGGATTTGGTTGGACGGACTGTCGTGATCGGCTGTCGAAAGCTGCGTACTAACGATCAGATTATCAGACGATCTGTCCGAAAGCCCCTTTTGTGGTCCGATAATCGGAACGTGTGTACGGGGCATAAGTGTCAGATTATCTGCTGCAATATCACAGTACTGCTATAAGTCACTGATTACTGCCATGACTAGTATAAAAAAGGTAAATAAATCAATATACGCTTATTGTAATTTTTTTACCAAAAATATGTAGCACAATACATATTGGCCTAAACTTAAGAAGAAATTAGGTTTTCCTCATTTTTTTGGGGGGGGGGGGGGGGGGGGGTATGTTTTATAGCAGAAAGTAAAAAATATTGTTTTTTTTCTTCAGAACTGTTGGCCTTTTTTTGTTTTAAGTGCAAAAAATAAAAAATGCAGTGCTGAGCAAACCAAAAGAAGGCCCTATTTGTAGGGGGGGAGGGGGGTGGAAATTAGATACATGTCACTTATGTACAGTTTTGTATGACCATGCAAATGTCAGTTAAAGTATGCAGTGCTGAATAGCAAAAAATGGCCTGGTCATGAAGGGGGGTAAATCTTCCAGAGGTCAAGTGGTTAAACAAAGTAAATGCAACTCAGTAATAATAAATAAATAATAATAATAAAAAAATTATATATATATATATATATATATATATATATATATATATATATATACACACACATACACACACACACACATATAAATAATGCTTAAAAAACACACCACAAATTCAACATAGATGCACAGCAAACACATGCATGTAAAAGCGTATGCAGAGCTAAACACAGAATACTCTCAGTTCGCACCTATGTGTTTTTTGGTGCTTTTTGCAGAAACACAATACAGTCCATTTAACAGCTTCAGCCCCGGGAAACATTTTACCCCTTTCCTGACCAGAGCACTTTTTGCGATTCAGCACTGCGTCGCTATAACTGACAATTGCGTGGTCGTGCAACGTTGTACCCAAACAAAATTTACGTCCTTTTTTTCTCCAAAAATAAAGCTTTCCTTTGGTGGTATTTGATCACCTCTGTGGTTTTTATTTTTTGCCCTATAAACAAAAAAAGAGCAACAATTTTGAAAAAAAATGCAATGTATTTACTTTTTGCTATAATAAATAGCCCCCAAAAATATCCCCCAAAAATGTCCTGTTTAGGCCGATATGTATTCTTTTACATATTTTTGGTAAAAATAAAATAAAAATTGCAATAAGCGTATATTGATTGGTTTTGGCAAAAGTTGTAGTGTCTACAAAATAGGGATAGTTTTATGGCATTTTTCTTAATAATTTTTTTTTTTTTTTTACTAGTAATGGCGGCGATCTGTGATTTTTATCGGGACTGCAACATTATGGAGGACACATTGGACAATTTTGACACATTTTTGTGACCATTGGCATTTATACAGCGATCGGTGCTATAAAAATGCATTGATTATTGTAAAAATGTCACTGGCAGGGAAGCGGTTAACACCAGGGGGCGATCAAGGGGTTAACTGTGTTCCCTGGGAGGTGATTCTAACTGAAGGGGACTGTGTAGGGGAGATGACAGATCGCTGTTCATACTCTGAATGAACAGATGATTTGTCTCTTCTTCCTTCAGAGAGCCAGAAACTGTGTTTACACACACAGATCCCGGTTCTCTGTGTGTCAGCCTGGCGGTGATTGTGACCGTCAGGCACTTGCAACAGCCCCGGGGGTGAGCAGCGGGCTTGTGCACCCTCTAGTGGCCACAGGGCGAAGTGACTTTACATAACAACGCTTCACCCAGCCGTGCCATTCTGCCGCAGTACAACTGTGGCAGCTGGCCGGCAAGTGGTTAACATGGTTTGCTATGGGACATGTTCACATTTATGCTTTTTTCAGCTGCTGCATTTTTGGAAAGAGTCAGGGACTTTTTTAAATGCCAAAAAGTACTTCTTTTGCTTTTTTGGTCCAATAGACTTCAATGGAGAAGCTGCAGAAACGCATGTAAAGCATTTTTGCCACGATTTGGGTCTTTTAATCTGCCCAACAGCAAATTGGGCAAAATAAATAAATAAATAAATGAAAATCGCAGAAAAATTGTGTGTGCAAAAAAGCACAGCTAAAAGCACGGCTGAACCTGATCAAAAGCAAACTGCATAGGTGTGAACCAAGCCTAAGCAAACTTATGGCGCGTACATACGACCAGACTTTCCGGCAGACTAGGTCCAACGGTCTTCCTGGCGGACTTTCTGCGGAGTTCTGATGAACTTTCTGAACGAACAAACTTGGCCACACACAAACGGACTAAGTCCGTTGGAAAGTCTGTTCGTTTTGAACGTGATGACGTAAGATGGGACTAAAAAGGGAAGTTCAGTAGCCAATAGCTTCCCTTGCATCTTATTTGGTCCGTCGGACCAGCACACAGACGAACGGTTTTCCTGTCAGGAATTTAGTCCGTCGGACAGATTTGAAATGTGTTCTATTTCTAGGTTCGTCTAATTTTTTTTATGAGAAACGATCAGATTAGCCCACACACGATCGGATTGTCCAACTGACTGATTCTATCGGACCTAGTCTGCTGGAAAGTCCGGTCGTGTGTACGTGGCATCAAATAAAATGAAGGCTCATTTCCACCACAATCCCTGCGTCCAGTGTGCAGTTCTGTATGCACATTTTTTATGCATTTGTAATGCATTTGCAGTGCATCTGTTTAGGCGTAATTTTAGAATTTTTAATGATAACCAACGTTTGCTAAATAAGATTGTTGCTACATATTATAAATAAATAGGAAAATGCTATTTATAACCCCAAAAAACAATTGATATTGTGGATACGTAATGAAAAAGAATACGTAATGAAAACGGATTGTATATTGTTCTTACTTCTTTATTCCCAATATTTTACATCAGTGGTGCTCAACCTTTTAAAGAGTGAGGGCCACTTAAAACTTCCAATTTACGCACTCCTTGCCCCCTTACATGCCATATTTGGCATGTCATTTTTTTGGGCTGGGTGTCTAGTTTTGTGTGGGACTTCCTGTCCCACTTCCGGCCGCCTAGGTGACCCTTCCTCTCCCCCTAGGCGGCTCCTCCTTCTCTGCAATCTTCTGGGACACGTCACAGGTCCCAGAAGATTGCCTGTCCACTCGGAGAGCGCAACGCGACTCATGCATGCGCAGTGCGTGCCCGGCCATGAAGCCGCATGCTGTCACAACTGGGTGCCCACAGTTTCAATGGAGGCGCTGTGGAAAGCAGGGGGAGAGGAGTGAGGCTTTGTGCGGCCGCATCGCTGGACCGAGGTGATTGTTTATTAAAAGTCAGCAGCTACACTTTTTGTAGCTGCTGACTTTTAATAAACTAAACAAAGTCTGGAACTCCGCTTTAGGTGTTTTGGTAACCGGTCACAGGCTACAATGCAATGGTTCAGAATTTAGAATTTTTTATTTTGAATAGCATAATGAACAAATTCCTCAAGCAGCCGGCAGGTGGGAGAGGAGGAGAAGCCAGTTTTCAGCGGTTGCAGGAGAAAAATTGAGAGGATCGGTTTCTTTTTATGCTGCACCCACCTCAACCCCTGTCCAAGTGTAAAACATAATGTGGCAGGGAGGCTGCATGGACCCCCCTGGAGCATATGGCAATTGTGACCCCTGATGCTATACCAGTGGTTGGGGGGGGGGTAAGGTAAAAACACATTCCAACTATGTTGTTTTACTGCCCCCCAAACTGCAAATGTAAATGAGCCCTTACTGTCCTGAGCCCTCGATAAGGCTGCTTTCACACTGATTCAGGCGTATTAGTGAGCTTTCAGAAACTGCACAAAACACGCAAGATATATAGTGCTTTGCAAAATTATTCACCCCCCTTGGCTTTTTACCTATTTTGTTACATTACAGCCTTAAGTTCAATGTTCAATTTTTATTTAATCAGAATTGTACGCAATGGAACAGAACGCATTAGTCTAAGTTGGTGAAGTAAATAAAGAAAAATGTATACATAAAATTTTTCAGAAATAAAAAACGGATAATTGGCATGTGCGTATGTATTCACCCCCTTTGTTATGAAGCCCATAAAAGGCTCTGGGGCAACCAATTACCTTCAGAAGTCACATAATTAGTGAAACGATGTCCACCTGTGTGCAATCTAAGTGTCACATGATCTGTCATTACATATACACACCTTTTTGAAAGGCCCCAGAGGCTGCAACACCTAAGCAAGAGGCACCACTAACCAAACACTGCCATGAAGACCAAGGAACTCTCCAAACAAGTAAGGGACAATACAAAAAATATACACAGGGAAGGAGGTGACAAACCTTCAGGGACTTTTAACGGCATCAAATACAGATTATTTTATGAGAACCAGTAATGATCAAAAAACAGACCATGGGTAAAAATAAAATCTATAAATTTATTAACAACTACATAATATTCAAATTATCTAAAAACACAATGAATGTGAATACATCCAGCAGACAGCAACATTTTCAACAATTCATTCAATTTGAGTCAGGATAACTTTTACCACACTTGACATGTTTCACTCAAATCGAGTTTCATCAGAAGCTTTTTGTGGTACAAATTGCTTGTAATGCTGTATTGGATGATAAATGCAAAAAAAGGGGAAGAGACATTTAATAAATATAGTTGAAACATTGCAAAAAATGTTACAAAAACATATGATCAGGTATTCTGGGTCAAGCATAGATATATAAAATATAATAATAAAGGGGCATCAATAGCATATGGTCAAAGATATGGGAAATGCCAATCTCACCTGCAATGTGTGAAAAAAGATCGCAAATGGAAATCTGAAAAGTAAGGACAAAGGAGCAAAGTGTCGCAACAATTGCCCTTCTCACTGTCCCATTGATTCTGCAGGTAATTTTAAATAACAAACAATCTCTATGCTGTCGTTTGGTGTTACTCTTTGAGTGGTCGCAATTGTTGCGACACTGACAATTTATATTCTAATTAAAAACATATAATTTTTTTTCCTTATGTGAAACTTCAGACCTCTACTTTGGAAGTTCTCTCTGCAAGCATCTAATATCCTGGCGCTCCCACCTATTTTGAGGCTCCTTTGTCCTTACTTTTCAGCTTTCAATTTGCGATCTTTTTCACACATTGCAGGTGAGATCGGCATTTCCCATATCTTTGACCATATGCTATTGATGCCCCTTTATTATTATATTTTATATATCTATGCTTGACCCAGAATACCTGATCATATGTTTTTGTAACATTTTTTGTAATGTTTCAACTATATTTATTAAATGTCTCTTCCCCTTTTCTTGCATTTATCATGCAATACAGCATTACAAGCAATTTGTACCACAAAAAGCTCCTGATGAAACTCGAATTGAGTGAAACATGTCGACTGTGGTAAAAGTTATCCTGACTCAAATTGAATGAATTGTTGAAAATTTTGCTGTCTGCTGGATGTATTCACATTCATTGTGTTTTTAGATAATTTGAACATTATGTAGTTGTTAATAAATTTATAGATTTTATTTTTACCCATGGTCTGTTTTTTGATCATTACTGGTTCTCATAAACTAATCTTTATTTTATACCATTAAAAGTCCCTGGAGGTTTGTCACCTCCTTCCCTGTGTATATTTTTTTAAATTAAATTTTGGGATGTGGTATCTTTTGGTTTAGTTGCTCCACCTCGGTTCATAAACCAAGTAAGGGACAATGTTGTTGAGAAGTACAAGTCAGGGTTAGGTTATAAAAAATATCCAAATTTTTGATGATCCCTAGAAGCACCATCAAATCTATCATAACCAAATAGAAAGAACATGGCACAACAGTAAACCTGCCAAGAGACGGGCGCACACCAAAACTCACGGACTGGACAAGGAGGGCATTAATCAGAGAGGCAGCACAGAGACCTAAGGTAACCCTGGAGGAGCTGCAGAGTTCCATAGCAGAGACTGGAGTATCTGTACATAGGACGACAGTAAGCCTTACACTCCATAGAGTTGGGCTTTATGGCAGAGTGGCCAGAAGAAAGCCATGACTTTCAGCAAAAAACAAAATGGCACATTTTGAGTTTGTAAAAAGGAATGTGGAAGACTCCCAAAATGTATAGAAGGAAGGTGCTCTGGTCTGATGAGACTAAAATTTTACTTTTTGGCCATCAATGAAAACGCAATATCTGGTGCAAACCCAACACATCACATCACTCAAAGAACACCATCCCCACAGTGAAACATGGTGGTGGCAGCATCATGCTGTGGGGATGTTTTTCAGCAGTCTGGACTGGGAAACTGGTCAGAGTTGATGGAAAGATGGATGGTGCTAAATACAGGGATATTCTTGAGCAAAACCTGTACCACTCTGTGTGTGATTTGAGGCTAGGACAGAGGTTCACCTTCCAGCAGGACAATGACCCCAAACACATTGCTAAAGCAACACTTGAGTGGTTTAAGGGGAAACGTGTAAACGTGTTGGAATGGCCTAGTCAAAGCCCAGACCTCAATCCAATAGAAAATCTGTGGTCAGACAAAGATTGCTGTTCACAACCCCAAACTACCCAACCCAACTTGAAGGAGTTGGAGGAGTTTTGCAAGGAGGAATGGGCAAAAATCCCAGTGGTAAGATGTGTGAGGCTCATAGACACTTATCCAAAACGACTTGGAGCTGCGATAGCCGCAAAAAGTGGCTCTACAAAGTATTGACTTTAGGGGGGTGAACAGTAATGCACATTGACTTTTTCTGTTTTTTGGCCTATTTGTTGTTTGCTTCACAATAAAGAAAAAAAAAATCTTCAAAGTTGTGGGCATGTTCTATAAATTAAGTGATGCAAATCCTCAAACAATCCATGTTAATTCCAAGTTGTGAGGCAACAAAACACGAAAAATTCCAACGGGGTGAATACTTTTGCAAGGCACTGTAATAGAAGTGTGCTTCCCTAGTCTGAGGTCAAGGGCCACATCAGAGGGCTCTGAGGGCCACAAGTTGAGCACCCCTGTCTTACATAGAAGAGCAAAAATACTCAGGAACTATAAACCACAATCCATTATTTAAATGGGTTTTGGAGCCTTGGGTTCATAATGAACGAATGAATGACTTGTCTAGCGCTACCTATGCGAACTGAATCACCTCAGTGAGTAAATGTAACCCCAAAAAACATGTTTTATCCAACACACATCACTCTGCTAAAAGTCACTGCAGACCGGTTAACGAATTTGAATGGTATAATACAGCCATACTCGGATATTAATTAATCTTTTTTAAATACTCGCACCTTGGGGAGGGAGGTTCAGACGAGCCTCTCAGAAGACTTCTATCATATTGGAGGCTGAATTTATTCAACAAAAGAACACCATAAGGATTCAATTGACATAAAGCGCAAAGAGTAATTATGTTTTGTTAACCATACTAACCAATCAGAAAATCACCTTTCATTACTATGAACTTTTAAAGGATAAGTTCACCTTTCTGAACATGTTACCCCCATATTTAGGGTGTAACTAGGGTTACCACCTCATCCCTTTAAACCCGAATACACATATTAATTACAATTAATTACACAGATTTTGTGGCTGATTAAGGTGGTAATTAAACCCACATGGTGCCTTATCTGCATTAAATTAGCCTCAGAACTTGTGTCATTCATATGTGTTCGGGTTTAAAGGGATGAGGTGGCAACCATAGGTGTAACAGAGTTGCCACCTCATCCTTCAAACCCGACCACATATTAATTACACAGGTTCTGAGGCTAATTTGATGTGGATAAGCGAGTTTAATTACCACCTTAATCTGCCTCAGAACCTGTGTAATTAATATGTGTTCGGTTTTAATGGGATGAGGAGGTGTAACATGGAACATGTTCAACACCTGACTCCTTTCCCTCTGACCCCTCCCCCCACACTCCTCCTTGTGACAGCGAGCCAGGGATCTTCTCCCCGTACTCGCTGTCCCAATTCAAAGACAGCGCAGCCATGAGAGGCTCCGCCCCATCATTGATTCACATGTTCCTGTGAATCAATGAACTACAAGTTCTAACAGCCTTTAAAGTGGTTGTAAACCCTTACAAACCACTTTGACCTACAAGTAAGCCTAGATTAAGGCTTACCTGTAGGTCCAAGAAATATCTCCTAAACCTACACGGTTTAGGAGATATTTGCCAAAACACAGGCACCGCTGTCTATGGCGCATGCGCTGTAGACAGCGGCGCGCCGCAGTTAACAGCGATATGCCACGAGTGGCGGCTCCCGTGCGCATGCGCGGGAGTGACGTCATCGCGGCTCCGTCGAATGACAGCGCCGGAGCAGCGAGACCCACCAAGAAGATGGAGGCTCCGGACTACAGGGGACAGCGGTGACTTCGCTGGCTCCTGTGTCAGGTAAGTGACACATAATGGACTACTATGCAATGAATAGTAGTCCATTATGCTTTACCTTTGCAGGGAATCAAAGAGGAAGTAAACCCATCAGGGTTTACTTCCGCTTTAAGGCTTCCTGTCATTGTGTAACTGCCTGGCCATATCTGAGGTACAGGCAGAAAGGTACACAGACAGTCTGCATTACACCCACAATTTGCTGATTGGGGGTGCAATGCTTTACAAACTCCTAAAACTAAAAAAAATACAGCTTTTTTTTTCTTTACCTGCAAAGTCCCCTTTCACACACATGGACCCAACAGGTGTGCCTATCAGTTTTTCCGGAGGACCCCATAGGACCATCTATTACTCTTTATGGTGTGGCGGATGTCAACAGACATGTGTTCGTTGATACCCGCCAACATCCAATCCGATCCTGTCTACTAAAAACAGATGGATGGGGATCAGATGAGTCGGATGGAAACAGACAGGCAGTGTGTTTCCATCTGACAGCCCCCTAGAGAACAGCAGGCTGTGGCTATGTCTGCACTGCATTACTAGAGGGGACATGGACCTATCTTCTGCCTGCTGAGCGGGGATCAGCGGACAGATCCCCCGCTGAGCAGGCCACTCTGCTAGTGGCCTCCGCCAGTGTGAAAGGGGCCTTAACAGTTACCCACTGGTAAGATGTTTATTAAGAAAATAAATTGCCTAGGATCATTTGTGTTGTTGATAGGGCATAGGGCTCGGCATCGGGGGGGGGGGGGGGCAATTAAAACAGGCAGCTGAGCCATCGCAGCTAGGATGCTTTGCTTCATGGCATTTTTAAAATTCACCCTAAAGGGGATGTTTCGCTTCATGTCCTCCCCCCTCCTCTTGTTTTTGGTACTTTTTGAAAGGGGGAGGGAGCAGGTACCTGCTTTCTCCTGTAGCAATCTGACCACACGTTCTCCTTCCCTCAACCTTCTGGGACACGTCACAGGTGTCCATTCACAAAGCACAGTGCGGCTCGGGTATGCGCAGCGGGCTGTGAAGTCGCAAAGAATCAAAGCTGGCTGCGTACAGTAAACATGCCGGGCCGGGACCTGAAGACCAGTGAAGAAGTGGTTCCAGTGAGAACTGGCGCTGGACCCCTGGAATGCTTTTTTATTTAGACGTCAGCAGCTACAGTTTTTGCAGCTGCTGACACTTATTTTTTTCAGAAAATGCTGAACAGCTTTAACTTACGCTGCAGAGTTTGACAAGTGGCACCGCCTGTCTAACGCACTCATTAATACCAATGGTGCCGCAACACAATCGCAAGTCGAGTGCTTGGCTCCCAGCTGCGTCACCGTACTTGATTTATAAAAAATAAAATAAAAAAAATCAGGCATCATCAAGCGAATGGGACTGTCGGTGAGTCAACAGCGAGCGGGTCAGAGGAGAAGCTGCTGCGGGACACAGATGATAGTTGCTCTTTAAAAATGATGATTTATATCAAGTTGATTTCAATCAAATCCACCCTGTTACACAGAGCAGGTAAGTATAACGTTTGTTGTTTAAAAAAAAAAAAAAAAACACTTTTAGGCTCGGTTCACACATGGGGCGACACGACTTGCCGCGCCGGACCTGCCGCGACCTCAGCGGCGACTTGCAAATTACTTCTGTATAAAAGTCAATGCAAGTCGCCCGAGGTCGCCCAAAAGTAGTACAGGAACCTTTTTTCTAAGTCAGAGCGACTCGAGTCGCTCCTCTTAGAACAGTTCCGTAGTACAGAACGGGGGCGACTTGTCAGGTCGCGGCGCGGCAAGTCGTGCCGCGTCGTGCCGCCTCCTGTGTGAACCGAGCCTAAGTCCTCATGTTTATTGCTGCTGGTAAACGGACGTTTAGGGGCAGTTGGGCATTTTTGTTCAGCTCTCCCTGAACCCTCCTCTGTTATCTTATCACTACATGTACACAGCGTCTTCTTTAGGAAGTTGAGTACAGAAGCATTTTTTTGGAAAGCAAAAAAACACGTTCAGGACTGATGTTCAGATTCATTGGAAACACCAAATGTCTGTAACAGATTGTAAATGCGGTAACTGGCGTTTAGCCGCTTTTTTATTTACAGCCGTTTTTAATGGAGATACATTATTGACTATTTGAAAAAAAAAAAACGCATCTAAATTGACTTTTTTTAAACGTCGGTTACAATCTGCCAAGAAAATCGTTCAGGAGAGGTTTTAAAATGTCCCGTGTACATTAACTGCTTGCCCAGCTTCTGTTGTTATACGGCGGAAGGTCAGCTCTCCTGCGCAAATCACTGTAGCTGTATGGCAGGTGCGATTATGGGTGGGCGCACGCCCGCGGGTCGATGGGACTCGATGTCCTCCGGCAACCCACAATCGCCTTTTACAGAGGCAGAACGGGGAACTGCCTTAGTAAACAAGGCGATTCCCCGTTCTGACAGGTGGCATGACCAAGATCTACAGTTCCTAGTGATTCGGAGCAGTTTATCTCTGTCATGTTTCAGTAAGCCCATCCCCCCTAGTTAGAACACTAACTAGGGAACACATTTAACCCCTTGATCACCCCCTAGTGTTAACCCCTTCCCTGACAGTGACATTTATACAGTAATCAGTGGCTATTTATAGCACTGATCACTGTATAAATGTCAATGGTCTTAAAAAGGTGTCAAAAGTGAACGATCTGTCTCCTGAAATGTTGCGGTCCCGCTAAAAATCACAGATCGCCATCATTACTAGTAAATAATAAAAATGCCATAAATCTATCATTTATTTTGTAGACGCTGTAACTTTTGCGCAAACCAATCAATATACCCTTATCGCAATTTTTTTTTTTACCATAAATATGTAAAAGAATATATAGCGGCCTAAACTGATGAATAATTGTTTTTCTATTTTTCTATATTTTTTTTAGGGGTATTTGTATTATAGCATGTATTTTCAAAATTGTCAGCCTTTTTTTGTTTATAGCGCCAGAAATAAAATTTGCAGAGGTGATCAAATACCACCAAAACAAAGCTCTATTTATGGGAAAAAAAGGACGTCAATTTTGTTTGGGTACAACGTCGCACGACCACGCAATTGTCAGTTAAAGCGACGAAGTGCCGTATCGCAAAAAATGGCCTGGTCATTAAGGGGGTAAATCCTTCCATGGCTGAATTGGTTAATCCTAAAGACTCTCTGCAGGGAAGATCAGCATCTGAACCCAGAGAAGGTGGAGGCTGATAGACTGGAGGTAATAGAAGGCATAACAATTACATTTAAAGTAAACTTTTACCAGTATTGTGCATTATATTTAAAATGATCATATCTATGAAAAAGTCTCAACTTTTTCATGGATAGATGAAAAGGTTTATCTGTCTCTTCCACCCTTCATAGAGCTTCATGTCTGACTCCTATTTAAAATGCCCATATATCCTACTTCTGGGTGTATTTATTATTATATATAGGATGTAAGTAATATATATTATTACTTTCACTGTTTCACAGTATAAATGAACCCCTGACAGTAGCGATTATGTGCTCTTTTTGTACTATAAAGGGCTAATTTTTTTTTTTTTTTTAACTAATATGATGGGTGATATAAAAAAAAAGAAGCATGTTGCTGCTACTAAACGTCTCTGGCCTGGTTCACACCGATGCGTTTTTTGGCGCTTTTTGCAGAAACGCACTATAGTTCATGTAACATGGTTTCCTATGGGACACGTTCACGTCTATGTTTTTTTCAACCGATGTGTATTTGAATAGGGTCGGGGACTTTATACAATGAAAAACTGTGCTTTTTTGGTTCAATAGACTGCAAAGGAGAAGCTGCAGAAAAGCATGTAGTATGTTTTTACTGGGATTTTCCCATCACTGTGGTCGAAAACAATAGTTGATTTGACCCCACTAACAATTAGAAAATCGAAAAAACTTTCTTAAAATTCATTTTTTCATGGCCAGCATATAATATATTACAGATCTGTCTGAAAATCAGCAAAACAGTCTTTAAAGAGGAAGTAAACCCTGATGGGTTTACTTCCTCTTTGATTCCCTGCAAAGGTAAAGCATAATGGACAACTATGCATCGCATAGTAGTCCATTATGTGTCACTTACCTGACACAGGAGCCAGCGAAGTCACCGCTGTCCCCTGTAGTCTGGCGCATCCATCTTCTCGGTGGGTCTCGCCACTCCGCCGCTGTCATTCGGCGAAGCCGCGATGACGTCACTCCCACGTATGCGCACGGGAGCCGCCACTCGCGGCATATCGCCGTTGACCGCGCCGCGCTCAGTGCGCTGCTGTCTATGGCGCATGTGCCGTAGACAGCGGTGCCTGTCTTTCGGCAAATATCTCCTAAACCGTGTAGGTCAAAGTGTGTTGTAAGGGTTTACAACCACTTTAATTATTTTTTCCTTTAAATAAAAAATTTGATCTCTGAGTCTGATGATAGTTACCAGATTCAGCCTCTAATAGTATATACAGTATATCTCTTCTGTCTGGTATTCTCAGAGTGGATTTGAGATTTTGCACCCTAACCATATAGTTGGTTATTTATATTTATATATATATATATATAGAGAGAGAGATTTAAGAATAAATTACCTTTTTTTTTTAAACTTTACGTATTAATTAAATTATACACCACACTTTTTTAAGGTTAATTATCTGATTAATCGAAACAATAATCTGTCAACTAATCGATTATGAAAATAATCGTTAGTTGCAGCCCTAAATACGACGCCCCCATAGACTGACATTGAGCTTACCTTCTGATCGCTCTGAAAAAGCAACAGGCAGATATGATCGGACTGCCAGCATGAAATGGACCTAAAGAGGTTTTTTTCCTTGAAAAAATAAAAGATCCTTCAGATTTGGGACATCTAAGTGCTGACAAACAGATCTGGACCTAAGAACATTCCTCTAAGATCATATAGTAAAAAGTCTGGATGGCCGCACTCCCATAAAATTACATTTATTGATCCATAATAGAAAAACAACAATACATACAGCAATGGGGGTACAACTACAGCACAGCTAACATGTTTCACACCTTTCCTCATATGTAGCCATAGCTAACACATTTCACACCTTCCCTGGTGCTTAGTCATACTAACGCATTTCACACCTTCCCTGGGGTTTAGTCATACTAACGCATTTCACACCTTCACTGGTGCTTAGTCATAGCTAACATGTTTCACACCTTCCCTGGTGCTTAGTCATTGCTATTATTTTTCTATTATGGATCAATAAAGGTGATTTTATGGGAGTGCAGCTATCCAGAATTTTCACCATATGCTTCCTGATGCATGCAGGACCAGTACTCTTTCCATATGCAGAGGTAGTGGGGTGGAGGAATTTTGCTACCTTTAGCAGTCAGTGTATTTCTTCTTCAAAGTATTGGATTCCTCTAAGATCAGCTTTTCTAAGCCCAGCCTTACCCTGGCCAAAACATTACAATTTTATCCTGTATTCCAACTTTCTTATGCTTTCAATGTAACATATATCTCAATGCAAAGTCCAGTGCTGCATTAAAGTACTGTTAATCTAGCGTGATTTTAAGAAACATACTGTAAGCAGGTCTCCCCTCCACAAACACATGTGCAGTCTATTGCTTCATATACAGAACATCAAAGTTGTACAGTCACACATTGCTCTGAACTCCAAAAAAAATCCCACCTCATCCCAACATTCCCCTGCATCCCAACAGCAGGGAGAAGAAACAGCCAGATCACTATTCCCTGTACACAGAGTCCTATGTTTTTGTAAACACAGACCTCTGCATATGATTGGACACATTTACCCTGAGGAAGTCACAAGGGCGCTGATGTAATGCGAGGGAGGAGCTGGGTGATGTTAATGCTGTCGAGGGCGGAATTGCGAATGTTACACTAAGTTTAAAGGTACATTTACTTGATTGTAAAGTAAGTAAATTTCTTTTAATACATTTTGGATTGTATTACATACTGGCTACCCACCTTGTGTCTTTTTGAGTGACTGGGAGCGAAACAAAAGGAACAGAGGGCCTCTTAAAGAGGTATTAGCCCATTACTACCACCAAGAATTTAGCAACTCCTAGAGGACACCTGTATTGAAGGGATATCTACATATTCATACTCCTGAGGGGTCCAAGTGCATTTGACCTAACAACATATGTTTTTAGGTCCATACACTAAGGTGAGCGCATTGGGGTGAAGGTGGTGGGATTACACCTGCATAATGGTGGTGACACATTACAATACCTAAGCATGAAGTCAATAAGGAATCATTGTGGACAACTAACTGTGGGACTTGATTGGATAACTATTGTAGTCACAAACATTTCTAGACGTTTATTATTACATCACAGTAGTTGTGGTGATTTAATGTGGTCTATACTGTTATACTATTTTGGTGTTACCATAACCATTTTTTTCTACATTTACACTTTAATAATTTTTTGCGCTTAGTTTTTTTGTACTTTATTTATGGTATAAGTGATCTATACATTTTCATTTAACACATAAGGTATTATAAGGGCACACCGCATAATTAGTTATAAACTGTGAGATTGGACACAGCCGATCAGCAGATTTCAGCTGAAATCACTGGCTGAAAACTGCTGACAAACTTCTGCTGTGTCCAATCACAGTATGGATCGGCCGAGGGCACGTGCCACCAAACCTGGAAGAAGGCTGCTCATGTACATGTAGTAGGTAACTGTGCCTGTACCTGCCGCCAGCTTGTGGTATTTTTACTGTGAGCGGCCAGCAGGCGATTATGGTCCAGTGCCTTGTAAACCATAAATACAATGCAGACGAACAACACAGTGCAGAATTTCTAAAACAGTGAACTTGATAGTGTTAATGGTAGGAGCATGTTTGTTAAGAAAACTGGCTATAAAAGTAAAATGATCTAAAAAACATCTATACATATAAAGCAATATCCCAGATAAGATTGAATGCAGCCAGTCTGTATACTAAGCCTGGTGCTGGTCACAGGGAGGCAACCTCTTTGTTAAGCTGGTCATACACGGCTCAAATTCCATCTGGTCCCTGTTGAATCTCTTAAAACTTGAACTGCTGACTTCATTAAGCTCAACAAAACTTAACTGAAAAATCAAAGTCAGGTGGAAAATTGTTAGCTGAAAAATGACTGCTTCCCATCCAATGCAGTCACTGTTCAGGCAGTCAGAAGCCACGGGTGCCTGCAGTCAGAATACAATTCCAGCAGGGAAGATATGTCCATCCACTGTTTAGCCTGGATGGAGGAATCTATTAAAAAAAAATTCTGTTCAAACCATGGGCTAAACAAGACAAATCTTAGAAGGTCTATTTATAAACTAAAAGCATTTTTGTATGCTGGATGCTCCCCATATTTTTGTAATAGATTAATTCCTATATCACCAGCTCCATCTAGAGGCCAAAATGCAGTATATGTTCTCACTGATGTATTTTAGAAAACTATACTGCATTTTGGCCACTAGGTGGAGCTGAAGATAACGGAACCAATCTATAACAAAATAAAATATGAGGAAACTTCATCCAGCCTGAACAAATGCTTTTATTATCCGTCCAGTGACTGGTTTATAAATAAACCTCTATGTGTGTATGACCAGCAACAGTTGTGTTTACAAAAAATATTTACAGACTGGGGGTGTGAGCAGTGACATCAGCAGCAGCCAGGCTTAGCTTGCAAATACTGTTTGCAGACGGCGCGGTACACACTAGGGCACAGTCTGATGACTTGATGCTTTGTCTTTATGGATGCAATTAAAATCATTTCACAGTTTTACAGCCTGTTTCATAGCAAACACGCACTTGTTGAAAAAAGTCACTAATGATAATAATAATAATATATATATATATATACAAAAATGTAAGATAGTTCTCAACAAGTGGTATCCAGAGGAAATTTCTCATAGGATTCCTTCGCTGTTTCTTTTTAAAGTGGGCCTGGCAGCAAGGATGCAAGATCTGTTTCTTAAAAGAGAAGTATGTTGTTTTTTTGTTTTTTTTTGCCTATTCATACCCACCTAGGTGGAGGCCACATCAGACCGATGCTGCATGTGTCTCCCGCCGCCTTTTCACTGAGAACCGAGCCACCAAACACTGCCGATGGCACGGTTCTCACTACTCCCTGAGAGATGCTGCCTGACAGTCAGCAGCTCTCCTGCTCTGCTCCTCCATGCTCATTGGAGCGCTGAGCTGTGGAGGGGCGGAAAGTGGCGTTTCCGTGGCTCGCTGAGACTGCCATGAGTCAAGGCACAATGACGTGGCGCCTGGACTGATCCTGGTGATGTCAGCAGAGAGCGGACTTCAGACCGGTGCTCGCCACTGACAACGGATCACAGGAGTGCAAAATGACATGCACTCCTGTGACTCATAGGAGAAGCCCAGCCTAAAAGGCTCAGGCTGGACTTCTCCTTTAAAGCGTTTGTTACCCTTAAAAAAAATAGATCCTGTTTTTTTAAAGCATGTTACGCAGCACAGTGCTTGTGCTGTGTCATTTGGCCCCTTGTAACACCTGAAATACCTGGCTGATCCTGCCTGGCTAAACCCTCCCCCTGTAAACTGACCATAGTATATCATGGCTGCTGAGCCTTGATACCATGGTCAGTTTACATGCCTCCATCATCCACTCTCTCCTCTGCCCCCCCCCCCCTGCTTGTCAGCTAGTGACAGCGCCCACCCCCTCCCCTCCTGCTGCTGAAATGACTTTCAATTCTTCATATAATCCTCCGTGTTTCCTAATGCTATGTGCCACAGTGTCTGTTTTATTAAAAAAAAAAATGCCATATTTCAGAGAGCCGCCTCTCTCCTCCCGACTGACGTTCTCGGCCCATCCCACAGTACCTCTCAGAACTAGGGCACATAGCATTAGGAAACACAGAGGATTATATATAGATATGACAGGGCATTTTTTCCCTTTTAGGAGGGCCTCTCTTCCTTTTTCAGGAATGCAGCAGGAAAAAAAAAAAACCTGCAGGGGGATAAATATTAGACCATATACTTACCTTTCCTCCGGCTGCTGCCTGCAGTAGCAGGCAAGGGCGACATCCTCCTCCTTCCTGTAAGATCTGGGGAATGTAGAGCACGTCAGGATCTTGTTGAGAAGACTATCCCAGCACGGTGCTATGGCATCTCTTTGCGAGATTTAGAGGACTCACCATTCCCCGGGATCTTGTTGGCGGGAGGATGACATCACCCCCTACACTATTGAAGTAGAAGGAAGATAAGTATATTATGTATCTCTTTTCCTTTTTCCTCTAGTTTTGTAGAGGGTAGGCTATGTTTAAGCAAGGTGATGGTGGTGGGGGCCTGGGGCGTTGAAAAGTTAATTTTGAATGGGCTCAACTCACACAGCACATACAGTATACCCAGTGAAGAGACTATCCTCGGGTAATACAAATCCTCCTACATAAATTGTATCTGTTTATCTAGTCTTATCTTCTCTACATGTGTTCAAAGTGCTGAATTTATTAGTTTTTCTGAGCGGTCAGAAAAACAGAGGGCGGAGTGTTAAAATGACCCTGTGCAGAGCTCAGTGAGGAGAGCTCTGAGAGCTTATTGGAGGGGAGGGACTCACCCCCCTCCACACAGGAATACAGCTAAGGCTGTAAATCAGCTGAAACTCCCTCCTCTGTCACCATTTTTCTCTTGGTGTCAGGAAAACTTGTCAGAAGTGATTCATGCTGATAGAGGAACAAAGCAGCAGACAGAAATTACACTTAGTGCTCCAGACTGAGACAAGTACACACAATAGAGGGATGTTCTTTGTTCATGATTCATGTCTGAGGTAACAACCACTTAAAGTAGAGCTTGCACTACGTTTGGAAATACTCTGCAACCGGATCACATGGTACTTCTGTACCATGCGATCCAGTGTTGGCAAATGCACTGCGTTTGCAACCTGCATTTAGGGTGTTGTTAACATAACATGGGCACCCATTGCAGATTGCAACTGCAGTGCATTTTGAATACAGTGTGGGAACTTCACAAGGAAAGTGGGTTTCCCGCACCGTGTTCTGATGTGAACAGGGCCTTAAAGTGGACTTTCTATGCCAAAGGGTAGTTACACTTTTTTGCTTCCTGATGATGCAGAGGGTACTGCGAAATGCGTAGAGGCTGTGGGATTTGTTTGCAGTGCAGGTGCCAGTAACAGGTGGACCCAGGAGAGGGCGAGGAAGGTTACCTGTGGAACAACATTGATTGGCCCAGAAAGCACCTTTTTCATGGCTGGATAGGCTTGGTGTCGGCTAGATGACACAGGAACATGTGAGTTCAATTGGTTATTTTCGTTTTTTACAATAAAAGTTGGAACGTTTTACACTATGTTGGTTCCATATATTTTTTTTATGAGCTTGCATAACTGGTGGATTGCTGACTGGAGAACAAGCGGAGTGGTTATCCATTGAATGAATCAAAGGCGAAGTTCCATTTAATTTTGGTGAGTTGCCATTTCGTAAAGTGGTGGTGGCACCAAGGGTGTTCTGTGGTGAGGAGTCACCCACGTGAATACTGGAGGACTGTTGAGGAACCTTTTATGAAAATTGGGACTGGGAAACGTATCCCACTCCTACACACACATTTTTGATATTGAGAGTGTATATGGACTTGAGAGGGGGGGGGGTTCTTTTTTGTTTAGGGTGCACTTTTATTGCACTTAGATGGTGTTTATATATGTATGTATTTTTTATGTGCATGAGTTTTTGTATTTATTTAAGTTGGGTAAGTCGGCATTGAAGCTTTGATTAATATAATAATAAGCAGGTGGTATTAGTAGGGTTTGCCTGTGCTATATGTACAGGCGAAAAAAAACTTTGAGCACAGTTAATAATACAAATCTATATATTTATATATTTTTTTGTTTTTTTCACTAATGGTTAGATAGGGGGCGCAATCTACAATCTGACATACTTTTTTTGCTAGCCCTCTGTCCCCCCCATCTCAATATCAACAATGGCTTTGTAAATAAATAAATAGCTCAGGGGCAAAAAAATACCTTGGCCTGGGCATCTGACGCTGTCAGGTGGCATTACCTAACTTCCCGGAGAGCTGGGAGGCCGAATAATGGTGAGAATGCACTCATGCAATGGGCTGGACTGAATTTCCAGCTATCCCAGGTGGCAAAGTAATGTCACCTACTCTTCCCATTATTGTTGCAGGTCATTATTTTTTTTTGTTTTGTTTTTTTCCTGGGTAATTTGTAGTGATGCACCGAAATTTCGGCCGCCGAAACATATCGGCCGAAAATGCCCTTTTCGGCAATTTGCCGAAAGAGAAAAACGTCCGATAGTGGAGCCGAAAATGGGGCGTGGCCTGGTTGGGTCGGGGCTCCGCCCCCCGCCCCTGGGGACGCCCATCATGGGGGGTGTATAGCGCAGGAGAGCCGCCTCCGCCGCCTGTTTGATCACAGCGCCGGGAACATCACAGCTTTCATTTCAATAGCTGTGTGTTCCCGGCCGCGCGCCGTCACACACAGCCCCTCCCCCTTGTCCGGGCACTTAGATAGACAGATCATCCGCAGGATTGGACGGATGATCTGTCTATCAAAGTGCCCGGACAAGGGGGAGGGGCTGCATGTGACGGCGCGCGGCCAAGAACACACAGCTATTGAAATGAAAGCTGTGATGTTCCCGGCGCTGTGATCAAACAGGCGGCGGAGGCGGCTCTCTTCCCTGCACAGGCTGGCTGCAAAATGGAACACAGGCTGCAATGGGACACACTGGCTGCAATGGGGCACACTGGCTGCAATGGGGCACACTGGCTGCAATGGGGCACACTGGCTGCAATGGGCTGCAATGGGACACACTGGCTGCAATGGGGCACACTGGCTGCAATGGGGCACACTGGCTGCAATGGGGCACACTGGCTGCAATGGGCTGCAATGGGACACACTAGCTGCAATGAGGCACACTGGCTGCAATGAGGCACACTGGCTGCAATGGGGGATGCCTCCTGTACCACGTCCTCTGTCTCTGACCATCTCCTGTACCATGTCCCCAGTCTGACCATCTTCTGTACCATGTCCCCAGTCTGACCATCTTCTGTACCATGTCCCCAGTCTGACCATCTTCTGTACCGTGTCCCCAGTCTCTAACCATCTCCTGTACCGTGTCCCCAGTCTCTGACCACCTCCTGTACCATGTCCCCAGTCTCTGACCATCTCCTGTACCATGTCGCCAGTCTCTGACCACCTCCTGTACCATGTCTCCAGTCTCTGACCACCTCCTGTACCATGTCCCCAGTCTCTGACCACCTCCTGTACCATGTCGCCAGTCTCTGACCACCTCCTGTACCATGTCCCCAGTCTCTGACCACCTCCTGTACCATGTCTTCAGTCTCTGACCATCTCCTGTACCATGTCCTCAGTCTCTGACCACCTCCTGTACCATGTCTTCAGTCTCTGACCATCTCCTGTACCATGTCCCCAGTCTCTGACCACCTCCTGTACCATGTCGCCAGTCTCTGACCACCTCCTGTACCATGTCGCCAGTCTCTGACCACCTCCTGTACCATGTCGCCAGTCTCTGACCACCTCCTGTACCATGTCCCCAGTCTCTGACCACCTCCTGTACCATGTCTTCAGTCTCTGACCATCTCCTGTACCATGTCCTCAGTCTCTGACCACCTCCTGTACCATGTCTTCAGTCTCTGACCATCTCCTGTACCATGTCCCCAGTCTCTGACCACCTCCTGTACCATGTCCCCAGTCTCTGACCACCTCCTGTACCATGTCCCCAGTCTCTGACCACCTCCTGTACCGTGTCCCCAGTCTCTGACCACCTCCTGTACCATGTCCCCAGTCTCTGACCACCTCCTGTACCATGTCCCCAGTCTCTGACCACCTCCTGTACCATGTTCCCAGTCTCTGACCACCTCCTGTACCAGGTCCCCAGTCTCTGGCCACCTCCTGTACCATGTCCCCAGTCTCTGACCACCTCCTGTACCATGTCCCCAGTCTCTGACCACCTCCTGTACCATGTCCCAAGTCTCTGACCACCTCCTGTACCATGTCCCCAGTCTCTGACCACCTCCTGTACCATGTCCCCAGTCTCTGACCACCTCCTGTACCATGTCCCCAGTCTCTGACCACCTCCTGTACCATGTCCCCAGTCTCTGACCATCTCCTGTACCATGTCCCCAGTCTCTGACTACCTCCTGTATAAAAATATATTTTTTAAAAACAGTCATTTTCGGTATCGGTGCTGTTTCGGTATCAGTTTCAGTTTTCGGCCTAGTGTATTTTTCATTTTCGGTATCGGTTTCGGCACCAAAAAACCCATTCGGTGCATCCCTAGTTTGTTTACAAAGGGCTTTTAAAAGGCAGTTGAGATGAGGGGACATGAGGTCTGCAAAAAAAGCAGTCACCAAAGGTTGGTGAAACTGACTCGGGTACACGTGTGAGAAAAGGACCTTAGACTGTAAGCTCCATGAGGACAGAGACTGATATGAATATACAGTAGGTAAAGTTCTGTGAAAACGGTCAGTACTATAAATACCTGTAATAAAAAATGATATTTATTTAGATACATATACAATATGTAAATATTGATGCACCAATATATCGAATACACCAAATATAATTATATATAAAAACATTGCCTATGGCGCGTACACACGATCGGAATTTGTGTCGGAAAAAGCTCTGATGGTTTTCCCGATGGAATTCGGCTCAAGCTGTCTTGTGTACACACGGTCACATCAAATTCCGATCGTTTATAATGCGGTGACGTACAACGGGACTAGAAAAAGGAAGTTCAATGGCCATTAGCCAATAGCTTCTGTCTTGTAGTTGAATCTGAGCATGCGTGATTTTTGGCATGTCGGAATTGCATACACGATTGGAATTACTGATAGAAAGTTTTTCCATCTGGAAAATTGAGAACATGCTATCAGTTTCTGGCTGGCAGAAATTCGGACAGCTAAATTCCTATATAGGTGAACAAAATGAGCTGCGCTAAAAACAATGAAACTAGAAAATAATCAAACACCAAAAAACCTAATCAACCTATACCAATAGACGTAAAAACAATATTAAATTGACAGAAAAATGTGATTAGTGAATAGTATACATGAATACTAACGTATCGTCATAAAGTGAATAAAGTGTATACTAGACCTAAAATGACATTGATGTGAATATTACAAAGAAAACCCCCACAATAATTAATGTAGATTGACACAAAAAAAGGGTTATAATGTGTGCTAGATTTAAACGAATAGTATTAACTAAAATAATATTCAAAAAACCATAAAAAGTTCATATGTGATGAAAAAAAAAATATTTTTTTATAGTCCCAAGATTAATATTTGTTCTTCAGACTTGACATTAAGGTGCAAAAATATCCACAAATGCGTGTATATAAAAACAAAAAAAGTTTTTCAAAACAATCCTCCACCAGTGAGAAGAGGGGCCGCTTACCAGAGCTTTAGATCCCAGTGTTAGTGAGATCAGTAAGGCAACAGCACAGAGGTTTCTGGGTGAACCGTCACAGGCATCCCACCATCTCCATCTCCAATATGAAGCCTCCAATCGAGAAACGAAGGTGTCGTAGATTGCTGACACCACGCTGTCTCTATCTCCAATACGAAGCCTCCAGTCCGGGAACGAAGGTATCGTGGATCATATAAAAAATCAAAGACACTCGCATAGCGTAAAACCACTTGGTTTAATAAAGTAACGTTTAAAAGATTTACACTCACATGCGTAAAGAAAAAACGATCATATAAAAACGAGCCGGCCGGACTCGTGTGCCGCCCGCACTTCCTGGTTGGGCGTAGAACGCGGAGACGTCAGAACGCCTATCTCCCTACGCGCGTTTCGTCACGAACGGACGTGTTCACGGGATGCGGGACGGCGTTCTGACGCACCGCCTATATACAAATTCCTAAACGGACAGCCTCGGTCTGAGCTCCATGCTGTCCTCTCAATCCACCATGTTAGGTGAGGGAAAGAGGACTGGAATGCCCATATTAACCCCCAGTCCACCATTTTACATAAGGAAAAAAGGGGTAAAGATTTTTGCCCTACCATTACGCAGAGGCAAACCCATAATAATAACCCTCCCGATTCTTTTAGGAACCATAAATTGAAAATACAAAATTGTTATAGAAGAACATAAAAAGAAATTAAAAAAATTTCTTTCAAATACCAATTGAAAAATATATTTATCAAAAGGTATCCAATAAAATAATAAAACAATATTAAACACAAACAAAGCAATCCAAACGGATGAACAAGACAGCTTCTGTAGTAAAGATATATACTGTCTCGTATGTCCAGATACTAATACGTTCTTAATTGAAAGAATTATATACCAGTGGAAATTGGAAACTTTTTATAGTAGTAAAACCACTGATATGGCATGTCAAAAAATAATAAGGACAAAAAACTTCATTGGGGACTCATGGAACTCACACCAAGTTTACAGTTGAAAAAGCAACAACTACCACAGGAAGCTTAAGCTATGTAAATTATTCCAACCAATCATATACTATTCAAGAATTGTCAATAAACGCATTTACGTCTACTTCAATATTAAGACCATGAGGAACATAACTTTTTAATCTGTGTATCCACATCATTTCAAGCTTGGAAATGCTTCTTACCAAATGGGTTCCCCTCCAATGGGGGTTGAACTTGTCAATTCCCATAAATATTGTGTTGGTAGGGTCTCTATTGTGTGCCAGCAGGTAGTGTTTGGAGACCGAATGCTGGGTATATCCTCTACGAATATTCCCAATATGCTCGTTCAAACGTACATGTAAAGCACGTTTGGTCCGCCCTACATACTGGAGGCCACAAGGGCACTCCAGCATGTAGACCACTGCCTCTGAGCAGCAGGTAATAAAGGGTTCTATGGTATAAGACCTAGATGTGACCGTAGATCTAAAGGTAGTACTTCTCCTAGACCGACAGCCATTTAAGCTACATACCGTGCACTTCCTGCATTGATAGTACCCAGTAAGGTTCGAGAAAAAATGCGGACGATTCGTGGGTGGGTCCAAAACATTAGGGGCCACCCTATCCCTCAAAGATGTTACGCCTCTATAAACTACTTGGGGTCTGTCAGGCAAAATGGTTCCCAATACCGAGTCGTTCCTAAGTACATGCCAATGTTTTTTAAGTATATGTTTGATCCTAGTGTGTTGGCAGGAATAATTGGTGATGAAGGGGTAACGAAAATTGTTTTGACGGTCTCCTTCTCGTTCCTTTAGTAAATCGGATCTTTCTACTTGACTGATCTCATCTATCAGACGTGTCAAGGGTTCAGGTGGATAACCTTTATCAATGAACCTCTGAGTGAGAACGCGGGCCTGTTGTATAAAAACATCCTGTTCTGTACAGTTACGTCTCAATCTTAAGAGCTGACTTCTAGGTACTGATTTGAGCCAAGATGGATGATGGCAACTAGTAGTAGGTATAAAGGAGTTCCTATCGGTGGTTTTAAAGAAAGTTGATGTAATAAAACGTTCTCCTTTAATAGTGATAGTAAGGTCTAAAAAATTTATTTTGGTAAGACTGGCTTCATAAGTGAGGTGTATACCCCTGGTGTTGGCGTTAAGCTCACTCATAAACAAGGAGAGATCCGATTCACTCCCATCCCATAGGAGGAGGATGTCGTCTATGTACCTGGCCCAAAAGGTCAGCTGTGGCCTGACACGGGCATAGACGACATCCTCCTCCCATTTCCCCATAAACAAATTCGCCAAACTAGGGGCATATTTGGCCCCCATTGCGACCCCTTTAATCTGGCGAAAAAAATCCCCTCCAAACCAAAAAAAGTTATGCGTAGCCGCATAGTCTAAAAGTTTCATAATAAAGATTATTTGTTCTGAGGGGAGGTCAGAAAACCTTTCTAGGGAATCTGAAACGGCCTCTAGGCCCATATTTTGGGGTATGCTTGTATAAAGTGACGCAACATCTGCAGTCACCAGCAGAGTCCCTGGTTTAGGATGGTATCCCTCGAGAAGGTTAATTATATGCCTAGTGTCTTTAATAAATGATGGCATTCGACGCACTAGAGGTTGTAAAAAGAAATCTATATACCTGCCCACCCGGGAAGTGATGGAATCGATCCCACTAATAATGGGTCGTCCCGGGGGGCAGGTTAGACTCTTATGGACCTTAGGTAGGTAGTAGATTACAGGGATTCTAGGAGTTTTTGGGACAAGAAAGGCCTTTTCTTTCTTATTTAAGATTCCCTGATCGAATCCCTCGGCAACAAGGGACTCCAAAGTTCTTTTGTATTGTACATTTGGATTAGAGGGTAGGGAGATGTAAGTAGCCCTATCTCCCAAAATCCGATTCATCTCGCCTATATAGTCATCCTTATTAAGGATGACTATGCCCCCCCCTTTGTCCGCTGGGCGGATGACCACATTTTTATTGTTGCAAAGGGATTCAATGCCAGCATCAATCACCTCTTTATTTCTAACTTTTTTTATACGCAATTCTTCAAGGTCTTTGAGGGCCAGATCGCGAAAGACTTTTAAAGAGGGACACAGATGCCCAGGTGGGTTGAAAAGTGATGGATTAGAAAGCCCCGAGTGACAATAGTCGCCAGAGGTATTTCTAAGAAAATTGGTAGGATTTGAAGCTACATATCTTTGAATATTGAGTTTTCTAACATACCTATGAATATCCATGTATGTTTGAAACTTGTTCATGTTTTTGGCTGGGGCAAACTTGAGGCCCTTATCCAGGACACTCAGTTCACAATTACTAAGAGTGGCCGCAGGATATCGCCGTCCCGCATCCCGTGAACACGTCCGTTCGTGACGAAACGCGCGTAGGGAGATAGGCGTTCTGACGTCTCCGCGTTCTACGCCCAACCAGGAAGTGCGGGCGGCACACGAGTCCGGCCGGCTCGTTTTTATATGATCGTTTTTTCTTTACGCATGTGAGTGTAAATCTTTTAAACGTTACTTTATTAAACCAAGTGGTTTTACGCTATGCGAGTGTCTTTGATTTTTTATATGATCCACGATACCTTCGTTCCCGGACTGGAGGCTTCGTATTGGAGATAGAGACAGCGTGGTGTCAGCAATCTACGACACCTTCGTTTCTCGATTGGAGGCTTCATATTGGAGATGGAGATGGTGGGATGCCTGTGACGGTTCACCCAGAAACCTCTGTGCTGTTGCCTTACTGATCTCACTAACACTGGGATCTAAAGCTCTGGTAAGCGGCCCCTCTTCTCACTGGTGGAGGATTGTTTTGAAAAACTTTTTTTGTTTTTATATACACGCATTTGTGGATATTTTTGCACCTTAATGTCAAGTCTGAAGAACAAATATTAATCTTGGGACTATAAAAAAATATTTTTTTTTTCATCACATATGAACTTTTTATGGTTTTTTGAATATTATTTTAGTTAATACTATTCGTTTAAATCTAGCACACATTATAACCCTTTTTTTGTGTCAATCTACATTAATTATTGTGGGGGTTTTCTTTGTAATATTCACATCAATGTCATTTTAGGTCTAGTATACACTTTATTCACTTTATGACGATACGTTAGTATTCATGTATACTATTCACTAATCACATTTTTCTGTCAATTTAATATTGTTTTTACGTCTATTGGTATAGGTTGATTAGGTTTTTTGGTGTTTGATTATTTTCTAGTTTCATTGTTTTTAGCGCAGCTCATTTTGTTCACCTATTTAGTTTGATATCGGAGTATTACGATTAGGGTTGCTGCTTATAGGTTGCTTTCTTTTGTTGTTTGAGTAGCGCGGTTTACCTTTTGTACCGTGTTTGTGATTCTTATACATTTACTGCAGCTACTCTATTTATGGATATTTTTGATTTTCGTGCCTCCAGAGTGGTAAACACAGAAGGGGTTTTTGAACCCTTTGCTGAAGGCGATGGGGATTTGGGTGGTCTCTTTACAAGGCTAAAAAACCTAATAGTATCTGAGATCCACACTCAATGGGACATTGCGTTTCTGGAAACATATATAAAATTACAGATGGTCCCACGCAGTTTAAGGTGGGAGGTTTGCCCCCAGAAAGGTGAAGTAGATCTGGATGGATGGTATAAATATTTTAATGAAGCTGGCGTTGCCTTTCTACGGTTCCTGGTGGAGAGGAAAAATTTGAAACTTAACCGTTTAGATATTGAGATCAAAAACTTAAAAGATAAAATATCGCCCTTCAAAAATAATGAGGAATATTTAGATAGATCCAAAGGTCTTCTTAAACTGTTGGAGAAAGAGGATAGGGAACAAAAACTAAAAAAGAAAAAGAAATATAACCGAGATATTTTGGACTATCAATCTCTGACTGTTTTTGAATGGCAAAAGAGATTATTGATAGAACAAATCGATGTCTCCGGTCCAGCTATGGATACTACCCCGGTGGTTATGTCCCAGGGTGGGATACCACCCCAAAATATACAAAACCAGACATTACCATCTGCAAATTCTGTAAATTCTCGTTTCCGCTCCCCTGGTGAGGGAAAGAGAAACTACAGCCAAATGAGAGGTGGAAAGCGAGGACCCCCTCAGGGGCATGACAATAGAGGAAGGGGACGGGGTGGGCAACGTCAGAATGCCCCCCCTCTCCCCCACATATATGCCCAAGCCCCCTCTCCCTATTATGGTCAGGCTGCCCCCCCTCCAAACTGGGGACAGGAGAGACCGTTTGTACCTCCCCCTGGATGGATGGGAAACTTTGCTTCAAAACAGGGTTATTTTCCATCCCCTACTTATAGTCAATTACCCCTCCCTTCTCAATATCCAAAATCTAACCCATCAACTGCTTATAATAACAGTCAAGTGGTACATTATGATGTGGACTATCAATCTCAATTTAATATTCCTACACAAAACAGCTTTTTGCCTTTACAAGATTCGGGGTTTCCACCTATGGAGGGTATGACTAATCTGAGGCCTAATAATATGGGTCCCTATAATGACATTCAGGGAAGCTCTGGTAATGGCAACTTGGGTATGAACCCAAGCCACAGCAATTGGGGTTTTCCCAGGCCAAACCAAGGCATCAAAAGAGTGGTCGAGCTAAGAGAGGAACTAGAGGGGGGAGGCGTACTCAGCCCAAAAAGACCAAGAACATAACTGGTGCAGGTATTTTTAACCTTAGCTCGGCCACTCTTAGTAATTGTGAACTGAGTGTCCTGGATAAGGGCCTCAAGTTTGCCCCAGCCAAAAACATGAACAAGTTTCAAACATACATGGATATTCATAGGTATGTTAGAAAACTCAATATTCAAAGATATGTAGCTTCAAATCCTACCAATTTTCTTAGAAATACCTCTGGCGACTATTGTCACTCGGGGCTTTCTAATCCATCACTTTTCAACCCACCTGGGCATCTGTGTCCCTCTTTAAAAGTCTTTCGCGATCTGGCCCTCAAAGACCTTGAAGAATTGCGTATAAAAAAAGTTAGAAATAAAGAGGTGATTGATGCTGGCATTGAATCCCTTTGCAACAATAAAAATGTGGTCATCCGCCCAGCGGACAAAGGGGGGGGCATAGTCATCCTTAATAAGGATGACTATATAGGCGAGATGAATCGGATTTTGGGAGATAGGGCTACTTACATCTCCCTACCCTCTAATCCAAATGTACAATACAAAAGAACTTTGGAGTCCCTTGTTGCCGAGGGATTCGATCAGGGAATCTTAAATAAGAAAGAAAAGGCCTTTCTTGTCCCAAAAACTCCTAGAATCCCTGTAATCTACTACCTACCTAAGGTCCATAAGAGTCTAACCTGCCCCCCGGGACGACCCATTATTAGTGGGATCGATTCCATCACTTCCCGGGTGGGCAGGTATATAGATTTCTTTTTACAACCTCTAGTGCGTCGAATGCCATCATTTATTAAAGACACTAGGCATATAATTAACCTTCTCGAGGGATACCATCCTAAACCAGGGACTCTGCTGGTGACTGCAGATGTTGCGTCACTTTATACAAGCATACCCCAAAATATGGGCCTAGAGGCCGTTTCAGATTCCCTAGAAAGGTTTTCTGACCTCCCCTCAGAACAAATAATCTTTATTATGAAACTTTTAGACTATGCGGCTACGCATAACTTTTTTTGGTTTGGAGGGGATTTTTTTCGCCAGATTAAAGGGGTCGCAATGGGGGCCAAATATGCCCCTAGTTTGGCGAATTTGTTTATGGGGAAATGGGAGGAGGATGTCGTCTATGCCCGTGTCAGGCCACAGCTGACCTTTTGGGCCAGGTACATAGACGACATCCTCCTCCTATGGGATGGGAGTGAATCGGATCTCTCCTTGTTTATGAGTGAGCTTAACGCCAACACCAGGGGTATACACCTCACTTATGAAGCCAGTCTTACCAAAATAAATTTTTTAGACCTTACTATCACTATTAAAGGAGAACGTTTTATTACATCAACTTTCTTTAAAACCACCGATAGGAACTCCTTTATACCTACTACTAGTTGCCATCATCCATCTTGGCTCAAATCAGTACCTAGAAGTCAGCTCTTAAGATTGAGACGTAACTGTACAGAACAGGATGTTTTTATACAACAGGCCCGCGTTCTCACTCAGAGGTTCATTGATAAAGGTTATCCACCTGAACCCTTGACACGTCTGATAGATGAGATCAGTCAAGTAGAAAGATCCGATTTACTAAAGGAACGAGAAGGAGACCGTCAAAACAATTTTCGTTACCCCTTCATCACCAATTATTCCTGCCAACACACTAGGATCAAACATATACTTAAAAAACATTGGCATGTACTTAGGAACGACTCGGTATTGGGAACCATTTTGCCTGACAGACCCCAAGTAGTTTATAGAGGCGTAACATCTTTGAGGGATAGGGTGGCCCCTAATGTTTTGGACCCACCCACGAATCGTCCGCATTTTTTCTCGAACCTTACTGGGTACTATCAATGCAGGAAGTGCACGGTATGTAGCTTAAATGGCTGTCGGTCTAGGAGAAGTACTACCTTTAGATCTACGGTCACATCTAGGTCTTATACCATAGAACCCTTTATTACCTGCTGCTCAGAGGCAGTGGTCTACATGCTGGAGTGCCCTTGTGGCCTCCAGTATGTAGGGCGGACCAAACGTGCTTTACATGTACGTTTGAACGAGCATATTGGGAATATTCGTAGAGGATATACCCAGCATTCGGTCTCCAAACACTACCTGCTGGCACACAATAGAGACCCTACCAACACAATATTTATGGGAATTGACAAGTTCAACCCCCATTGGAGGGGAACCCATTTGGTAAGAAGCATTTCCAAGCTTGAAATGATGTGGATACACAGATTAAAAAGTTATGTTCCTCATGGTCTTAATATTGAAGTAGACGTAAATGCGTTTATTGACAATTCTTGAATAGTATATGATTGGTTGGAATAATTTACATAGCTTAAGCTTCCTGTGGTAGTTGTTGCTTTTTCAACTGTAAACTTGGTGTGAGTTCCATGAGTCCCCAATGAAGTTTTTTGTCCTTATTATTTTTTGACATGCCATATCAGTGGTTTTACTACTATAAAAAGTTTCCAATTTCCACTGGTATATAATTCTTTCAATTAAGAACGTATTAGTATCTGGACATACGAGACAGTATATATCTTTACTACAGAAGCTGTCTTGTTCATCCGTTTGGATTGCTTTGTTTGTGTTTAATATTGTTTTATTATTTTATTGGATACCTTTTGATAAATATATTTTTCAATTGGTATTTGAAAGAAATTTTTTTAATTTCTTTTTATGTTCTTCTATAACAATTTTGTATTTTCAATTTATGGTTCCTAAAAGAATCGGGAGGGTTATTATTATGGGTTTGCCTCTGCGTAATGGTAGGGCAAAAATCTTTACCCCTTTTTTCCTTATGTAAAATGGTGGACTGGGGGTTAATATGGGCATTCCAGTCCTCTTTCCCTCACCTAACATGGTGGATTGAGAGGACAGCATGGAGCTCAGACCGAGGCTGTCCGTTTAGGAATTTGTATATAGGCGGTGCGTCAGAACGCCGTCCCGCATCCCGTGAACACGTCCGTTCGTGACGAAACGCGCGTAGGGAGATAGGCGTTCTGACGTCTCCGCGTTCTACGCCCAACCAGGAAGTGCGGGCGGCACACGAGTCCGGCCGGCTCGTTTTTATATGATCGTTTTTTCTTTACGCATGTGAGTGTAAATCTTTTAAACGTTACTTTATTAAACCAAGTGGTTTTACGCTATGCGAGTGTCTTTGATTTTTTATATGATCCACGATACCTTCGTTCCCGGACTGGAGGCTTCGTATTGGAGATAGAGACAGCGTGGTGTCAGCAATCTACGACACCTTCGTTTCTCGATTGGAGGCTTCATATTGGAGATGGAGATGGTGGGATGCCTGTGACGGTTCACCCAGAAACCTCTGTGCTGTTGCCTTACTGATCTCACTAACACTGGGATCTAAAGCTCTGGTAAGCGGCCCCTCTTCTCACTGGTGGAGGATTGTTTTGAAAAACTTTTTTTGTTTTTATATACACGCATTTGTGGATATTTTTGCACCTTAATGTCAAGTCTGAAGAACAAATATTAATCTTGGGACTATAAAAAAATATTTTTTTTCATCACATATGAACTTTTTATGGTTTTTTGAATATTATTTTAGTTAATACTATTCGTTTAAATCTAGCACACATTATAACCCTTTTTTTGTGTCAATCTACATTAATTATTGTGGGGGTTTTCTTTGTAATATTCACATCAATGTCATTTTAGGTCTAGTATACACTTTATTCACTTTATGACGATACGTTAGTATTCATGTATACTATTCACTAATCACATTTTTCTGTCAATTTAATATTGTTTTTACGTCTATTGGTATAGGTTGATTAGGTTTTTTGGTGTTTGATTATTTTCTAGTTTCATTGTTTTTAGCGCAGCTCATTTTGTTCACCTATTTAGTTTGATATCGGAGTATTACGATTAGGGTTGCTGCTTATAGGTTGCTTTCTTTTGTTGTTTGAGTAGCGCGGTTTACCTTTTGTACCGAGCTAAATTCCTATGGAGCATACGCACGGTCGCATGGTCCGATGAAAAGCTCTCATCAGTCTTTTTCTGGCCGGAATTCCGATCGTGTGTACGCGGCATTAGTCATGCACTCCACAAATCTGGCCTTTATAGAAGAGTGTCAAGAAGAAAGCCATTGTTGAAAGAAAGCCATAAGAAGTCCTATTTGCAGTTTGCAAGAAGCCATGTGGGGGATACAGATAACATGTAGAAGAAGGTGCTCTGGTCAAATGAGACCAAAATTTTACTTTTTGGCTAAAAACAAAAAGCTACGTGTGGTGGAAAACTAACACTGCACATCACCCTGAACACACCATCCCCACTGTGAAACATGGTGGTGGAAGCATCATGTTATGGGGATGTTTTTCTTCAGCAGGGACAGGGAAGCTGGTCAGAGTTGATGGGAAGATGGATGGAGCCAAATACAGGGAAATCTTTAGCCTCATATGCACGGTACGAATGTTGGCAAACCGAGCGTCTGAATTTCTGTCAATTTCTGTGCCAGGACCTTATCTTGCATACTAACAGTACACAACTGTGGTGCCACAAACACGAACGTAGTGACCCACTGCGAGGAATTTTGGCTTTTGAGCACCACCCTCCCCTTCTGCTAATTTTCATGTTTGGTGAGCACTGATTCCGAGCATGCCTGTTTGTACTTTCGAATTTTGTTTGACGGATTTGGGTACTGACCATACGAAAATCTGACATCAAAACATTGTCCACCGAAAACTTACTAGCCTGTCATCCAACATTTGTTGGCCAAAACTTGAACAATTGTCAAAAGGAATGTACTGTCAGATTTTAGGACAACAGTCTGTCAACAATCATACAGTGTGTACGAGGCTTTAGAAGAAAACCTGTTAAGAGTCTGCAAAAGACTTGAGACTGGGGTGGAGGTTCACCTTCCAGCAGGACAACTACCCTAAACATACAGCCAGAGCTACAATGGAATGGTTTAGATCAAAACATATTCATTTGTTAGAGTGACCCAGTCAAAGTCCAGACCTAAATCCAATTGAGAATCTGTGGCAAGACTTGAAAATTGCTATATGGACGCTTTTCATCCAATCTGACAGATTGAGCTATTTGGAAAGAAGAATGGGCAAAAATGTCCCTCTCTAGATGTGCAAAGCTGGTAGAGACATCCTCAAAAAGACTTGCAGCTGTAATTGCAGAGAAAGGCGGTTCTACAAAGTATTGATTCCTGGGGGCTGAATACAAATGCCCCCCACACTTTTCACATATTGTATTTGTAAAAAATTTTGAAAACCATTTATCATCTTCCTTCCACTTCACAATTATGTGCCACTTTGTGTTGGTCTATCACATAAAATCCCAATAAAATACATTTATGTTTTGGTTGCAACATGACAAAATATGGAAAATGTCAAGGGGTATGAATACTTTTTCAAGGCACTGTACATGCTTTTGCTTTACAATGCTCACATTAAAATGTGAATGTATGAACGGGACCTTAAAGTAAAACTAAAGTTAAGCCCTTCCTGCTGCTGTGTCCCAGCCCTTTAACAGGTTTTAAATGTCGAGAGGCGGGCATTTTGATCACGCGACTGCTGTGATTGGCTGTCACATGATCAGAAAGCACCCGATCAAATGTAGGCATTGGGTGCTTTCTGGTATCCGCCAGTCTCTGAGCTGGAAGTGTGCAGGGCATGGCGCTCTCAGCACAGAAAGATGTTTACATGGGGACACATATATGCGGCCCCGTTTGCGTTAAAGCCCACCTCCTGAGATGCCGAATATATGTATATAGCCGGAGGGAACAGGTTAAATAAGAGAAGAGACACTAAAACTGGAGAGTGTAAAACCTGGTGCAGCTGTGTATGGTAGCCAATCAGCTTCTAACTTCAGCTTGTTCAATTAAGCTTTGGCAAAAAAAAACACTGGAAGCCGATCCACACACTGGCTATATGCATCCTGGAGTGGCATAGGTTTCTGTGCAGAGGATGCCCAGTTAATGGGACTCTGGGGCAGGCAGGAAGGGATAATATACACACTGTGCTGAGCATGTGCAGCTCAATATAGATTTCTGTCATGGTTCCTGTGTGCTGGGATGACTGAATGCAGGAATTATGTCACCCTGTGCTAACCAATCAACATGGCAGAAGACTGGCACCTTCAATATACTGAGGAGAAGGTGCCATCGCTGGTGAGTGACCTTTGCAGGAAAGTTGGGGGTTCAGGTAAGTTTCGCCGATTTTATATCTGACTTAAGGGGGGGGGGGGGCGGACTTCCAGATCACGTGACCACTGCAATAGGCGGTGACAAGATCAGGAGCCCATCCCACTGGCTTCCAATCATACCTAGAGACAGAGATATGTCTGTGACAGCTCGGTCACCTTGGAAAAGTGTCCTTATCACTTTACAGAGTTGTGTCCGGGGACGCCCATCCCTCCCTCTTCTCATGTAAACGCCCGGATAGAAGGTGACACACCTCTACAGCCTGACACTGATCTGTACACCGACACGGAGAATGAGGTCCCCCCACTCCAATACATTACATGGAGGAGAGGTACAAATGTGAGAACAATAATGGAAGAAGGGGTACATGGCATGATGGGGCCCTTCGTGTCATGTGATCTCCGGTGATGGGGGCCCCTTGTCATATGATTTTTGATGATGGGGGCCCTTTTGTCATGTGATCTCCGGTGATGGGGCCCCTTGTGTCACGTGATCTCCGGTGATGGGGGGCCCCCTTGTGTCATGTGATCTCCAGTTATTGGTGGCCCCTTGTGTCATGTGATCATCGGTGATGGGGGCCCCTTGTGTCATGTGATCTCCAGTGATGTGGGGGCAACCTTGGGTCATGTGACCTCCCTTGATGGGGCCCCTTGTGTCATGTGATCTCCCTTGATGGGGCCCTTTATGTTATGTGATCTCTGGCGATGGGGCCCCTTGTGTCATGTGATCCCCAGTGATGGGGCCCCTTGTGTCAAGTGATCTCCAGTGACGGGGGCCCCTTGTGTCATGTGATCTCCAGTGATGGGGCCCCTTGTGTCATGTGATCTCCAGTGATGGAGGACCCTTGTGTCATGTGATCTCCAGTGATGGAGGACCCTTGTGTCATGTGATCTCCAGTGATGGAGGACCCTTGTGTCATGTGATCTCCAGTAATGGAGGACCCTTGTGTCATGTGATCTCCAGTGATGGAGGACCCTTGTGTCAAGTGATCTCCAGTGACGGGGGCCCCTTGTGTCATGTGATCTCCAGTGATGGGGGGCCCCTTGTGTCATGTGATCTCCAGTGATGGAGGACCCTTGTGTCATGTGATCTCCGGTGATGGAGGACCCTTGTGTCATGTGATCTCCGGTGATGGAGGACCCTTGTGTCATGTGATCTCCGGTGATGGAGGACCCTTGTGTCATGTGATCTCCGGTGATGGAGGACCCTTGTGTCATGTGATCTCCAGTGATGGAGGACCCTTGTGTCATGTGATCTCCAGTGATGGAGGACCCTTGTGTCATGTGATCTCCGGTGATGGGGCCCCTTGTGTCATGTGATCCCCAGTGATGGGGCCCCTTGTGTCATGTGATCCCCAGTGATAGGGGCCCCTTGTGTCATGTGATCTCCGGTGATGGGGCCCCTTGTGTCATGTGATCTCCGGTGATGAGGCCCCCTTGTGGGATCCCCAGTCTGTTGCCCCCCCTGGTGGGTGTATGTCCATGGTGTGAGGTGGCAGATGGGTCAACTGGATGATGATGATGATGATGATGATTAGGAGGAAGGTGATGAGGAGGAGGAGGAGGAGGAGGATGATGATTAGGAGGAAGGTGATGATGATGAGGAGGAGTAGGAGGATGATGATTAGGAGGAAGGTGATGATGATGAGGAGGAGGAGGAGGATGATGATAATGATGAGGAGGAGGATGCGGAGAATGATGATGAGGAAGATGAGGGTGTGCTGAATGATGGAAGGCCAGTGATCGCCCCTCCCCCTGTGCCCGGTCTGTCCTGAGCCCCGCCCCTCAGCGGGCACACTCACCCGGGCCGGCCAGTGCGGGTAACCCTTCATCTTGGCGAAGACCAGCTCTCCCGCCTTGTAGTCCCGGGGCCTGGGCCGAGCCATTGTGTCCTCGTCCAGCCCTGACACACCAACCTTCCGCCCTGCGGCAGCCGCTATGGTGATGGAGATGGAGGGGGAGGAGGAGGAGGAGGACGGGGGTACCACACAGGCCCCTCAGCGGATGAACTCCTCAGCAGAGCCCCCGTGTACACGGAGCAGGAGGTCTCCTCCACCGTAGGCCCTTCTACCCCTCACTGTACCGACCAAAACCCTTCTTCTCCTTCCCCGCCTTCTACCGTCACACCGACCGTCAGCTCTATGGCGCTGCGAGGAACAACACAGGACTTCTCCTACACCGGTGCGGGCGGGGACCGCACACTAACTATCCAGCTAGGTAGCCGTACGGCGCGCGGTGCTTCGCTGCCTCTGCTGGTGGATCTTATGGTTGGCGGAGATTCCTAGATGTACAAACCGAAACGGGCGCTTATAAACGTCTCATCAGAGCTCATCCACAGGGTACCAAAAGACATCAGTATCTGTGACAATGGAGCTTACAGTCTATTCCCCCCACCATACATAATTATTATAGGGCAATAAAGACAGTAAGGCTGCAGTCACACCTGCACAATACAATGCAACCCTTTTTTGTGTTTTCTTCTGCCAGTTCATTGCGCAACAGCATAGGACAGTCAGGGTTTTTTTTTGCAGTGAGCCTTGCGAATATTTGCAAAGTGCCTTGTGTCGCCTTTTTTTGCACGTGTCCTACAACATAAAGGCGTGAACGGAGCCTGAGGCCAGCCATACATGGAGTGATTTTCTTTCCTGAAACCACAGGTTGTAGGAAAGAACAGCGCTCAAATCCCTCCCACTGAGCCACTGTGTTCTTCCTGCGGGGGGAGCTGTTCCTGGCCAGGAGAACATTTTTGTTATGTTACAGCCTTTTTAAAAAATTGATTAAATTTATTATTTTCCTCAAAAATCTACAAACAATACCCCATAATGACAACGTGAAAGAAGTGTATTTGAAATCTTCGCAAATTTATTAAAAATTCAAAAACTAAAAAAATCACATGTACTTACAGTGCCTTGAAAAAACTATTCATACCCCTTGATATTATCCACGTTTTGCCATGTTACAACCAAAAATTTATTTCATTGGGATTTTGTGTGATAGACCAACACAAAGTGACACATAATTGTGAAGTGGAAGGAAGATGATAAATGGTTTTCCACATTTATTATAAATAAATATGTAAGGCGTGCATTTGTATTCAGCCCCCCCCCCCCCCCCCCCGAGTCAATACTTCTATAGAACCGCCTTTAGCTGCAATTACAGCTGCAAGTCTTTTTGGGGAGGTCTCTACCAGCTTTGCACATCTAGAGAGTGACATTTTTGCTCATTCTTCTTTGCAAAATAGCTTAAGCTGTCAGATTGCATCTGTGAACAGAAATTTTCAAGTCTTGTCACAGATTCTCAATTGGATTTAGGTCTGGACTTTGATTGGGTCATTCTAACACATGAATATGCTTTGATCTAAACCATTCCATTGTAGCTCTGGCTGTATGTTTAGGGTCGTTATCCTGCTGGAAGGTGAACCTTCACCCCAGTCTCAAGTCTTTTGCAGAACCTAACAGGTTTTCTTCTAAGATTGTATTTGGCTCCATCCATCTTCCCATCAACTCTGACCAGCTTCCTGTTCCGGTGAAGAAAAGCATCCCCACAACATGATGCTGCCACCACCATGTTTCACAGTGGGGATGGTGTGTTCAGGGTGATGTGCAGTGTTAGTTTTTTGCCACACATAGTGTTTTGCTTTTAGGGCAAAAAGTAAAATTTTGGTCTCATCTGACCAGAGCACCTTCTTCCACATATTTGCTGTGTCCTCCACATGGCTTCTCACAAACTGCAAATGGGACTTCTTATGGCTTTCTTTCAACAATGGCTTTCTTCTTCCACGCTTCCATAAAGACCAGATTTGTGGAGAGCATGACTAATAGTTGTCCTGTGGACAGATTCTTCCACCTGACCTGTGGATCTCTGCAACTCCTCCAGAGTTACCATGGGCCTCTTGGCTGCTTCTCTGATTAATGCTCTCCTTGCCCAGCCTGTCAGTTTAGGTGGACGGCCATGGTTTGGTTGGTTTGCAGTTGTGCCATACTTTCAGATAATGGATTGAACAGTGCTCCGTGAGATGTTCAAAGCTTAGGGTATTTTTTTTATAACCTAACCCTACTTTAAACTTTTCCACAATTTTATCTCTGACCTGTCTGGTGTATTCCTTGGTCTCCAAGGTTCTCTAACAATCCTCTGAGGGCTTCACAGAACAGCTGTATTTATACTGCAATTAAATTACACACAGGTGGATTCTATTTACTAATTAGGTGACTTCTGAAGGCAATTGGTTTCACTAGATTTTAGTTAGGGGTATCAGAGTTTAGGGGGCTGAATACAAATGCACGACGCACTTTTCACATATTTATTTGTAAAAAATGCTGAAAACCATTTATCATTTTCCTTCCACTTCACATTTATGTGCCACTTTGTGTTGGTCTATCACATAAAATAGCAATAAAATACATTTACGCTTTTGGTTATAACATGACAAAATGTGGAAAATTTCAAGGGGTGTGAATACTTTTATCAAGGCACTGTAAGTATTCACAGCCTTTGCCATGGCACTCAAAATTGAGCTCAGGTGCATCCTGTTTCCACTGATAATCCTTGAGATGTTTCTACAACTTGATTGGAGTCCACCTGTGGTAAATTCAGTTGATTGGACTTGGTTTGGAAAGGTACACACCTGTCTATATAAGATACACAGTTACCAGTGCATGTCAGAGCACAAGCCATGAAGTCCAAGGAATTGTCTGTAGACCTCCAAGATAGGATTGTATTGAGGTAAAGAAAAGGGTACATAAAAACTTCTACAGCATTGAAGGTCGCAATGAGCACAGTGACCTCCATCATCCATAAATGGAAGTTTGGAACCACCAGGACTCTTCCTAGAGCAGGCCACCCTGCCAAACTGAGCAATCGGGGGGGGGGGAGCCTTAGTCAGGGAGGTGACCAAGAATCCAATGGTCACTCTGACAGAGTTCCAGCATTACTCTGTGGAGAGAGGAGAACCTTCCAGAAGAACAACATATTTGCAGAACTCCACCAATCAGACCTGTATGGTAGAGTTGCCAGAAGAAAGCCACTCCACAGTAAAAGGCACATGACAGCCCATCTGAAGTTTGCCAAAAGGCACCCGAAGGACTCAGGAAACAAAATTCCCTGGTCTGATGAAACAAAGATTGAACTCTTGGGCATGTCTGGAGGAAACCAGGCACCTCTCATCACCTGCCCAGTACCAACCCTACAGTGAAGCAGGGCGGTGGTAGCATCATGCTGTGGGGATGTTTTTCAGCGGCAGGAACTGGGACACTATTCAGGATTAAAAAAATGATGAATGCAGCAATCTACAGAGATAACCTTGATGAAAACCTCCTCTAGAATGGTCTGGGGCGAAGATTCATCTTCCGAAAGGACAACGTCAATAAGCACACAGCCAAATGAACAAATTAGTGGCTACGGGACAACTCTTTGAATGTCCTTGAGTGGCCCGGCCAAAGACCAGACGTGAACCCAATTGAACATCTCTGAAGAGTTCTAAAAATGGCTGTGCACCGACGCTCCCCATCCAACCTGATGGAGCTTGAAAGGTTCTGCAAAGAAGAATGGGAGAAACTGCCCAAAAATAGGTGTGCCAGGCTTGTAGCATCATACTCAAAAAACTTAAGTCTGTAATTGGTACCAAAGGTGCTTCAACAAAGTATTGAGGAGAGGCTGTAAATACTTATGTACATGGGATTTGTTTTCATTTTTTATTTTTGATAAATTTGCAAAGATTTCAAACAAACTTTCACATTATCATTATGGGTTATTGTTTGTAGAATTTATAGAAAAATAATGAATTTAATCCATTTTGGAATAAGGCTATAACTAACAAAATGTGGAAAAAGTAAAGTGCTATGAATATTTTCCAGATGCACCGTATAACAGCCGCTAGCAATAATTGCGTGTAAAATCCGACAGGCTGATAGTACTCAATTTGATTGATCAATCGTCTTGGTACATTCAGGCTGCCCTGTGCCCATACATGGTTTGAATCTTGGATGGTTCACGCTGAAGTGAACGAGAGTCAAACTGTCTATGGTCGGCTTAAGACTAGGATCATAATGTAGCAGGACCTGTGGACAAATTTGCATGGACACAGCAGCTGCTGTACCTGCCAGAAACATGGGGAAAAATTCCCCAACCCATTCTCAAAAATGCAGCCACATGGAACCATATGGTGTTGCAGCCACACCCCCAAAAACACATCACGTTTTCCGATGTGTGGTGGCGCCATTAAGAATTAATGGTACCCCCTTGCATCTGCAAAAGAGCAGCACATTTTGCCTGTGGGTTGGGGAATGCATGTGATTTACACATGTTCCTGGACTTGCTACAGTGTGCACCTCAGCTAGGGCCTGTTCACACCAGAACACAGTTGGGGAAATGTGCGTTTCCATGCATGTTTCACTCGTTGCACAGGAACACGGTGCCCTTGCTAGGTGTATGCAGGTGCCAATAACCACTTGACTTCCAGAAGATTTACCCCATTCATGACCAGGCCGTCTTTTGCAATCTGGCACTGCATTACTTTAACTGACAATTGCAGAGTAATGCGATGCTGTACCCAAATAAAATGTATGTCCTTTTTTACCCACAAATAGAGCTTTATTTTGGTGCCATTTGATCACCTCTGTGGTTTTCATTTATTGCGCTATAAACAAAAAATAAAAATTGAAATATAAATTATCTCCTCTAAGAAGGGGACTTTCGAACAGGGTGAGTGGCCAAAGAAATATAAAGCATATAATAAAAGAATATATTTTTAATAGTGATAATATATAAGCACATACACAATACAATAGGCAGTACAATTTCAAAATTATAAATTGTACTGCCTGTTGTATTGTATATGTGCTTATATATTATTACAATTAAAAATATATTCTTTTATTATATGCTTTATATTTCTTTGGCCACTCACCCTGTTCAAAAGTCCCCTTCTAAGCCCTTGTACACACGGTCGGAGATTTCGACAACCAAATCCGTTGGATTTTGTCCGTCGGATCTTGTCCGAAACTGTTGCATACACACGGTCGGACTAAGTTGTCGAAAAATCCGATCTTTCAGAACGTGATGACGTAATTTCGTCACGATGGGACTACATTCAGGCTAGTAGCCAATAGCTTTGATGTAGGAATTTGATCTGAGCATGCGTGGCACTTGGTCCGATCAAAATTCGCTACACATGATCGGAGTATGTGTGACCGGCCCAGTTGGTCGGGAAATATTTCCAACATGTTGGAAAATTGGGTCCGACTGAATCAGTCCGATGCATACCACACACAGTCAGATTATCCGACGACACGGTCCGATAGGACACATTCCGACGGATTCTCTGACCATGTGTACAAGGGCTTAGAGGAGATCATTTATATTTAAATATTTATGCTTTTTGGGATGTGGTTGAGTTATGGCCGTTTTTTGATATGATTTGTAGCACTCTTTTCAATTTCTCTATAAACAAAAAATGCCCAATATTTTTTACTTTCTGTTATACACATATCCTATAAAAAATTTAATTTCTTCATCAATTTAGACCAATGTGTATTCTGCTACATATTTTTCATAAACAAAATCCCAATAAGCGTATATTGATTGGTTTGTGCAAAAGTTATACCGCCTACAATCTATGGGATATTTTAATGGAATTTCTATTTATTTATTTTATGAGTAATTGTGGCAATCAGCGACTTATAGGGGAACTGCGATATTGCGGTGGACAAATCGCACACCTGACACTTTTTGGGGACCAGTGAGATTAATTTGGTTTTGTTTTACTATTCCTTTATATTGGCTATTGGAATTTACTAATGCAGCAATGGCAGACTTGGATGAAAGGACTTTAGAACTGGGAAACACTTTTTGAAAGATAAATAGTGCATTTTATATAGAACTATATAGATTAGACCAAAATAAGGAGGAAAGAGGGACAGAGGTTGTTGCTAGTTTCACATGGCAGCAGTCTCTGAAAATTGTGCAGTGGATCACTTTTCAAGGGCAGCTTCCAGGCATTCAGGGGGTGATCCTGCCACCTCTGATATCATATCATTAAAAAATATATATTGAAAGCAAACTCAGGATAATAGTATGGGAGATGCAGCTGTGATGCTTATTAAATTTAAAACAATATGCAAAAAATCATGGTAAACCCTATATCTTTCCTCCCAACTTATCTTTTACCCAGGGGGGTCAGGAGCTAGATTTTAGACCTTGGAGGGCACAGGGGCAACCTCAGGTTTTGGGCATCCCTCATACACAGATTTGACTTATATTCTCTTGGTTTATATAGTGCTCTTTGTGTGGTTTGCTTAAAGTGGTTGTAAACCCTTACAACACACTTTGAACTACAGGTAAGCATAGATTAAGGCTTACATGTAGGTCTAAGAAATATCTCCTAAACCTACACGGTTTAGGAGATATTTGCCGAAAGACAGGCACCGTGCGGCACCATCAACGGCGAATATGCCGCGCATGGCGGCTCCTGTGCGCATGCGCAAAAGTGACGTCATCGCGGCTTCGCCGAATGACAGCGAGACCCACCGAGAAGATGGATGCGCAGGACTACAAGGGACAGCGGTGACATTGCTGGCTCCTGTGTCAGGTAAGTGACACATAATGGACTACTATGCGATGCATAGTAGTCCATTATGCTTTACCTTTGCAGGAAATGAAAGAGGAAGTAAACTCATCAGGGTTTACTTCCTCTTTAAAGCAGAGCTCCCCCAAAAGGGGAAGTTCCGCTGTAAGGACTCGCCCACCGCTCTTTTAAACAATTGGCACTTTTGAGGAGCGAGGCAGCACAGCGCATCGAGCCATCCGACATTGCATTGAATGAAGTGTACATTTTGTACACTTCAAATAATGCTTGTATAAAACAAAAAAACAAACAAAAAAAAGGAGTGCAAGGCACTGAATCGCACACCACACTGCCCCCTAACTCAGCCGACAATAGAATGCTGTTGCAGCGGTAAAGCAATGCGACAGCTGTCCTTACAGTGTGAATTCGCCCTTACCCCTATTCATGACCAGAGCTCTGTCCCCCCCTTCCCTGTGTTAACGGATAAGGGGAAGAGAGGGGAGAATAGATCCAGCACATTGCACGACTGCATCTATTCTCCCCTTTCTTCCTCTTCACTTAGCCATCGAGCAGCAGCAGGAGCCATTGGCCAGCCTGCTGCAGTGAGGAGGAAGTGGGGGGCAGTGCTAAGTCCTGCTGTGTAAGTTTATGGAGCACGGTTTCATAGACACACAGCTCGGGAGCACGCAGACATTGTGAGCCTCCATATAAAGCTGTCTGCTAAGGGGGCACACAAAGAAAAGGAGAAGCCAGGACTGCCACCAGGGGGCAGAGAACAGGAAGAGTGGGGGTGCTCTGTGCAATACCACTGCACAGAGCAGGTGAGAATAACATGTTTATTATTGTAATTTAAAAAAATGTCGACATTAATACCACTTTAAGCATTTCTCTAGACTTGCCAAACTCATTATTTACACCTGTAGTAAAAATCTAATAACATGTTATTATGTATGGTATTAAGGTTTGAACATGCACTACAGACACAGATTAAGCCGCTGCGATATATTACGTCTTTATAAATCAAGCCAAGTTTCATAAACATACAAAAATATTGCTTTTTGACAAACAGAAGTGCAACTTTAAAATATAAAAAAACAAAACAAACACTGTACATTCTATTGGCTGTAATGCCATTGCACAAGTTACCTGAATATATTACCGACATTAAATATCAAGAAAAAAATAAGAAAAGCCTTCTTCATTTTGTTTTCTTTCAGCAGCTTAGTAGATGTCCACTACTTATTCTTAAGTGGTAGTGCAGTGTTAATTTCTATATCAAATTTCAATTTAGTTTTAGTCATAGTCTTTTGAATAAAATGCCATTTTAGTTTTAGTCGTATTTTAGTCATTTGAATTGTTTAGTTTTTTTAGTCGTATTTTAGTAGACTAAAATAGTGTTAATTTCATTGACAAAAAATATATTCGTCTGCAAAATTAACACTGAAGCAAATCTGGGAAACTGATTCAAATCTGGGAAGCTGATGCACAGAGGCGTTACTAGGCGGAAAAAAGACCAGGGGCTTCAGCCCGAAGTTCAAGGCCGGAAACGGGGGGGGGGGGTGGTATACGTGATGCAGGCTTTTTATTTGGCTGGGCCGTAACCTACCTGACCTACATACACTGACGGTAATGACCTACATATACTGACCTACATACACTGACCTACCTACGCTGACCTTCCTACACTGACCTACATACACTGACATTTACACTGACTGACCTACATACACTGACGGTAGTGACCTACCTACACTGACCTGCCTGACCCATTTACATACACTGTCTGACCTACCTCAGCTCAGCCATGGTGTGCGGTGTCACAGCAGCCAGGCAGTCAGTCAGCCATCATCAGAGGAGGAGAGGAGTTCAGCCTGCACAGGAGCCGAGCCGGGATGTGACGTGGCAGCCGCAGTGTAATTCCCGCCTTATGTAGCCTGCAGCGCTTATGATGGACGTCACACGTTGCGCAGTCCCAGCATTGGACCAGTGGGACGTCCATCATAGGCGTTGCAGGCTCCAGAAGGCGGGACCTGCTATGGCACACGGCTGCACTCGGCCACACTCCACGGCACTCGGCCACACTCCGCGGCGCTCGGGATCAGATTGCCTGAAACTCTGGGCCTTTCGGAGTCACATTCAGGGCTTCAGCCCCCCTAGCCACCCCCTCCCGACACTCCTGCTGATGCATCATGCTTAAAAGTCCTTTAAGCACTAATAGATTTACAGAATATGCCTAAAAATGGAAGGATGGAAACTTTATCCACTTTTGGCTCAAATAATGACTTGTCTAATCATCTCGCAGAGCTGATAGCAATGAGGAAGGCAACCATGCGAATGAGGTCAGAGGAGGGAATATCCCAAATGAAATTAAAAGGTGGCCCCCAAAGGGCCAATAAAACATTGACATGCCATGATGACCCTGAAGTGCATACAGAGGGGCAATGTGGGAAACACCCTGCACATAAAAAACCTTCACTAACCACTTAAGGACCGCCGCATGTAAATCTACGTTGGCACAATGGCACCGACAGGCACAAGCATGTACCAGTTTTTTTGGAACCCTAAACCCTGCCGCCCAGTTTGATGTGCCTGCTGCTAAGCCTGTTATGTCTTCGCCTGATGCCCAGCTTGAGCTGCCCATCACCTGGTTTAATACTTTAGACTGTCTTCATATCTAGCTTAATGTGACTCTGCCTGCTGCCCAGCTTGATGCCATGGACTTGTCCCAGCAGCAGCTAGTTGGAGCGTCCGGAGGCCGCTTCTTTGAGGGGGGTACTGTCAGGAAATGTTCTATCTGCTGATAATATCTGTCTTTTGGCATGCAGTAATGAGGTCCACCAGCAGGTGTCTCCTGGCAGTTTGGAACTGTCAGGAGAGCTTTTCCCTGCTGATGTTATGTCATCTTTGGGCTGCAGTACTGGCGTCCACCAGTGGATGGATCCTGGCAGTATGGAGCAGACAGCACCTCCTGCAATCAGGTGTCACTTGAGGCCAATCACAGGCCTATAAATAGCTGGCAAGCACTCACATGTTTGCCTTGGTATTGTCCTTGTGCCCTGACCTGCTGCTTGTGATCCTGATTCTGTACCTGTTCCTGTGCCCTGAACCTGTTTCCCTGTCCTAGTCCCTATCCTGTCCCACCTGTTACCATCATCCCTGCCCTGCAGTCTGATCCGTCCATCCTCTCCCTGTCCTGTGTTCCTTACCCCATCTGCTGATGTCCCGATGTATGACCTTGGCCTGGCTTGTGTCTCTGATTCTGGACTGCCCTTGTTTATCTACTGATCCTCTGTGCATGACCCTGGCCTGCCTATCGTTTATGATCCTGGTATTTCCCATTTATTGTACATATCTGTTTGTTGTTATTTGGGGGTCTCTGTTGGTTGATTTATTGCACTGTGTGGTTGTACTTATATTATTCACTTCCCTTAATAAATCATTATTTTCACTTATACACGTTTGGGTTTCCTCTGTTGCAGTCCACACAGTTCTGGTCTTATCTGATACATGACAGTTGATGTAAGCCTCTGCTGTGGCATTGTCTGAATGGATTCTGGTCAGCTGACCTCTCAGTCGAGTTGTTGATAGGAAGCCAAGCTTTCTCTGAAGACCAAATTTCTTGTACAGAGAAGTCTAGCCCAACATGCTGGTATCTGTCGTAAGTGAGGATGCCAAATTTAAAGAGCATAAAGAAGGGTGAAAGCAGAGACGGAACACTGGTTTGTGACTCCTTCATACGGACAATGCCTCCTGCATATGCACATGGCCATGAAGGCCGACAGATGTCCCCCCCCCCCCCCCCCCCGACAACTGAAGGTGTCCAGACAATACAAATATACGAAATAGGACTTTATATATGCTTCTGAGAACACATTACACCAGGAATATGGATAAAAAGTGATAAACAGTGATAAAAAGATGCCTACCGGCATGAAAGCACACAATTTGCAATTATAACAATATAAAATACAAACTATGAGGTCACATAGGTATGTATATTCTAGGTAAGCTTGATCTGGTTGATGCGTTTCACTGGACTTGCACTATATATATAGGATCATACAAGCGTATACAATGTGTGACTGAAATTGGAGAATCATTTTTAACTTTTATGAACAAACATATTAAAAAATATACCAACTAACTATTTAAAGATATGTATACTTATTCTGACAAAAAGATGATTGGTATATGCTATTATATACTATAATGCTGGGGTTCAACAGATGGGGAGCAAAAAAAGAGAAGAAAAAGGGGAGAAAAGGGAGGGGGAGCAGGAAAGGAGAGGGAGGGGAAGTGGGGGGGGGAGGAGTTGAGGAGGAAGGGGGAAATGGTGAAAGGAAAGAAGAGAGGGGAGAGAAAGAGGTCAAAGGAAAAAAGGGGTATTCTCATGGTACAAAGACTGTCTATGCAGCCATCTCGGAATTGACCATATATATATCATACCTTCAAAACTTGTGTATGTGTGTGTCAGCATCATTAGATAAAACAAAAACAGTGATGTAGAGGATCTGTATATAATATGTCAAGCTCCAGATGTAGATGTGTACCTACTGGCCCGTGGGAGTAACCCACCACTGGATAAACTGAATAAAGAAGAAATATTATAATCATACCCTAGAGGCCTAAATGAAATCTCTCTTCTTTCCTTACCCCCGGTTTCCTCTCCCTCCACCTCCCTCCTCTCCTATTTCCCTCCTTTCCTTACCCCCCCCCCCCTCATTGGCTCCTCCCCTCCCCTCTCTTTTCTCCCCCTTTTCTTCACCTTTACCACAAATCTGCCTATGTAGATAAGGGGCATCTGTAGATAAAAACAAACTGTGCAGCTCTGACTACAGTTGAATAAAGCCCTTGCTGTAGGTGTAGGCCATTTACATACCTTATGAAGCCTGACTGAAATACTCCCAGGATGTTGCTAAGTACTCACAGAATGTTGGCATCTCCGGCACTCGGCAGTTTTACACTATGTGTGGCCGTTTATTCCCTACATACATGTTTGGGAGCGGCTTTCCTTTCTGATATTTGCTGTCCATTGGGAGTCTATCTGTTTAAAGTGGAACCCCTTCATTGAACTGGTGACGGGGTGTATACAGACCACCCATCCGTTACAGCAGGACAAGATTGAGGTATTACCTCACATATGCTTGTTTGACTCATTACAAACCAGTATATGACTCCACAATTTCTGGTATGCGTGCCCATTTTACCCCTTGGTGGTAGATTGCAAAAACCAGTGACCAGTGTTTTTTTTTTTTGTGCCCTCAGATGGGTATCTTCATCTTCACTTAAGGATCATCGAAAGGTCATAGAATGTTATACATTTATTAGCATTTTTGCTTTATTGATCATAGCACATTATTCATAACTGCATTTGCTGTTGCATTTCATGTTTTGCTAACTGTGTGCATAGCAACAGTTATTCATATCACATCTATTGCATTAATAAATATTGTGACAGATTGGGGTTTCTTAGCTCAATGGTAGTGCCTAAACAGTGAGTTTACGCTACGCAAGATATCGTTTTCAGGGCTTTCCTGACCACTTTTATTACAAGAAAGTTGCAGAAAACACAAAAAAACTTTTTTATGAATAGAAAAAAAATAAAAAATAATGTTAGCCAATTTTTTTGTATCATGTGAAAGATGATTTTACGCCGAGTAAATAGAAACCTAACATATCATGCTTTAAAATTGCGCACACTCCTACAATGGTGCCAAACTGTGCTACTTAAAAATCTCCATAAGCAACATTTTAAAAATGTTTACAGGTTACCTGTTCAGAGTTACAGAGGAGGTGTTGGGCAAGAATAATTGCTCTTGCTCTAACGTTCGCAGCAATATCTCACATGTGTGGTTTGAACACTGTTTACATATGCGGACGTGATGTCCATATGCGTTTGCTTCTGCGTACGAGCATGCAGGGATAGGGGCACCTTAAAAAAAGGTGTATTATTGTTTACTATACTTAGATCTTTTTATTTTGACACTTTCCCTTTAAAAAAAAAATTTTGATCACTTTTATTCCTATTACAAGGAGTGTAAACATCCTTTGTAATAGGAATTGGGCATGACATGTCCTCTTTATAGCAAGATCTGGGGTCTAAAAGTCCCCAGATCTTGCCTCTATGCTGGAAATCCTAAAATAAAAAAATAAAAAAACAATCTCTGCTTCCTAGCCGAAGCAACGGCAGTGTTTACATCTGCCCAGGCAAGACGTGACGTCATAACGTCGTACCTGGCCTCTGAAGATCATAGAGACTGCCAAAGACCATCTGGTCCATGGTATTCCCTATGGTAATCGGCCGTTGCTGGCCGACTCATTTCGAAAGCATCGGTGGCTGTCGGACAACCCGCCGCTCGTAAAAACAATTAAGTAACCACTACCCTCTGAAAGAATGCTAGCAAAAAAATTGAGGCTTACAGGGAGTGGAAGCACCGTTTGCCATTGTCCAACCACCTAGAGGTAGCTGCATAATAACCCATAGTCCAGACTCTGATCGTATGTCTTGTACTGTACGATGTTGTCTGATAAAGACTCTTTATGTGATTGTTCTGTCTGTTAGATATCTAGTGTAGTACATGTCTACATTTCCATAGACGTGTGCAGGGGGGATGCCAGGTGTGGCTAGGGAACACACTAATCACTTGGTGCAGTGCTGACTCCCCAGGCTTCCCCCCATGTTGCCCTCCCCGCAGTGCTACTGCCTTCCCTCTTTTTCCCTTGACTACTTGATGTTTCAGGATGGAGTGGAGGAAAAGGCTACTCAATATTCCTTTTCTAAATGAACACAGTGTGTTTACTATGCTTCAGTTTGTGAATGAACGGGAAGCCACTCGGCACTTCCCATTCATTCACTGTCCAGTGCAGCTGAGGCTGCAGAGAAAGGTGTGTGAACTTGCACACCCTAATGCAATAGGCTGCTCACACCTATGTAAATATCCTAGTTGAGATGGACTGGACCTTACTGTGCCTGCAGAATTATAGTGTCACCAGGCTACACCCGGAAGCCTCCAAACATCCCCCTGAAGAGATTTTTGAAAGCGCTTACTCACAGCACTTATTATTAAAGACCCTTTCAAATGCAAAAATGTATGGAATACAGCAGGAACAACCCCCTTGACACAGTAGCTATGTTGCATACCAATATTTCCCATATTACATATTTACCACATTAATGTTAAATAAATACAATAGATTGCAACCCACTTTAAAACTATTAGACTGTTCAGAACTTTTTCAACTAAGTAATTAATCTTTACTTTCCCAATTTCTACGTTCCCTTCCCTGAACTTGCATTGCTCCAGAAACATTTCGAAGTTACGTGTCAGCTCTGTAGGAGATGCCTTAAAGGCTGTTCATTTGGTGACATCCCTAGCAAAAGTGTGTGCATAATTCCAAATCTGATAACTACAGCAAAGAAAAATGCCTGTCAGAGGTAGATTTAGTTTGCAGATCACTAACTCTCCTTCTGACAGTTTTTCTCTTTGATGTCTGCATATAAGGTCGTAAACACAGACCTCTGTTAGAATTGAATGACAGCACCATGGGGTCTGCACTGACCCAATTCAAATATGCCTGCTTGCCTCCTGTACTCACATAGTTGCACAGGACGTGAGCAAGGTTCTTTTATTTTAATTACTATTATTTAGCGCTGTGCCACCAACAGATTTCATAAGACTATTGAGAAAAACCTGAGTGTTGCATTTAATAGGCCCATGGGCTAGGGGAAGCACACCCGTGGGAGTCCTTGAAGCAAATGAAGGCTGCAGCCCTACACAAATTGATGATGCACATTTGTAGCTTTTCTCATGATGTTGTTATATAACCATATAGCACAATGCATTTCTTGTAATTAGGGTATTGGAGAAAAATATCCTAAGAGCAGTGCCCTTTTGATTCTCAAAAAATGTGTGCCATTATCCATGTTTTTGCATGGACAATACTGTGAGAAAAACAGCATAGCACCCTCTTACAACATGTAATATATAGGAGAATGGCATAAAAACCTTCTCATTACTTGTAACCACTCTGGTGGGAAAGAAGAATAGTACTACAGCTGAATAAAAAATGAAATTGGGCTGCTAACCACAGTTAACTGGTGTTTGGAATCTGTTCTAGGAAGCGCCTTTATTTCCATTGTCTTAGAAGATTATGAATGCAAAGAAATGTATATATACAGTTATATACACTCTAAATGATATATGTTGAAAGCTGAACTCCAGGCAGATAAAAACGTCTCTATATGCAGAGAGGGACTGGCTGGCAGGATTGTGTACTGTGTATATAGTATCTCACAAAAGTGAGTGCACTCATATTTCATATTTTTGTAAATATTTTATTATATTTATATTATTATATTATATCTTTTCATGTGACAACAATGAAGAAATTACACTTTGCTATAATGTACAGTAGTAAGTGTACAGCTTGTATAACAGTGTACATTTTTTGTCCCCTCAAAATATCTCAACACAAATCACTGGCAACACAAGTGAGTACACCCCTAAGTAAAAATGTCCAAATTGGGCCCAAAGTGTCAATAGTTTGTGTGGTCACCATTATTTTCCAGCACTGCCTTAACCTTCTTGGGCATGAAGTTCACCAGAGCTTCACAGGTTGCCACTGGAGTCCTCTTCCACTCCTCCATGATGACATCACAGAGCTAGTGGATGTTAGAGACTTTGCACTCCTCCACCTTCTGTTTGAGGATGCCCCACAGATGCTCACTAGGGTTTAGATCTGGAGGCATTCTTGGCCATTCCATCACTTTTATCCTCAGCTTCTTTAGCAAGGCAGTGCTCATCTTGGAGGTGTGTTTGGGGTCTTTATCATGTTGGAATACTGCCCTGCGGCCCAGTCTCGGAAGGGAGGGGATCATGCCCTGCTTCAGTATGTCACAGTACATGTTGGCATTCATGGTTCCCTCAATAAACTGTAGCTCCCCAGTGCCGGAAGCACTCATGCAGCCCCGAACCATAACACTCCCACCACAATGCTTGACTGTAGGCAAGACACACTTGTCTTTGTACTCCTCACCTGGTTGCCCTCACACATGCTTGACACCATCTGAACCAAATAAGTTCATCTTGGTCTCATCAGACCGCAGGATATGATTCCAGTAATCCATGTCCTTAGTATGCTTTTCTTCAGCAAACTGTTTGCTGGCTTTCTTGTGCATAATTTTTACAAGAGGCTTACTTCTGGGATGACAGCCATGCAGACCAATTTGATGCAGTGTGCGGTGTATGGTCTGAGCACTGACAGGCTCACCCCCCACCCCTTCAACCTCTGCAGCAATGCTGGCAGCACTCAAACATCTATTTCCCAAAGACAACCTCTGTATATGACGCTGAGCACGTGCACTCATCTTCTTGGTCGACCATGGCGAGGCCTGTTCTGAGTGGAACACGTCCTGTTAAATTGCTGTATGGTGTTGGCCATCATGCTGCAGCTCAGTTTCAAGGTCTTGGCAATCTTCTTATAGCCTAGGCCATCTTTATGTAGTGCAACAATTCTTTTTTTCAGATCTTTAGGGAGTTATTTGCCGTGAGGAACAAGTGACACTAATACAGTGATCAGTGCTAAAAAATACTGTTACTGTATTAATGTCACTGGCTGGGAAAGGGTTAACATCAGGGGCAATCAAAGAGTTAAATGTGTGCCTAACAAGTGTTTTCTCACTGTGGGGGAGGTGCCTTCACTAGGGGAAGACATAGATCTCTGTCCCTGTTTTGCAGGAACACAGGATACAGGTCTTCCCTACTGACAGAATGGTGATCTGCCTTGTTAACATAGGCAGTCTGCTGTTCTGCCTCTCCTCAGCATGATCAGCGGTTACCGGCAGACATTGATAGAGCCAGAGCCATGATAGAGTGCATGCTAACTGTGTGTTATTATACCATCCATTATGCCAGAGAGACAGACACAGTGCAATGTAGTCTATTCACAATCACATACACGCCCCCAAAACACACTTGTGTTGAAGCCTTAAAGGCACAGGCAGCCCCACGATCAGATCCACTTCCCCTCTGCTCCTGCTGCTGGACACAGTCAGCTATGCTCAGCTGCCTCTCTCTGCCTGTCACCGCCACCGCCCACCTCGCAGCCTTTCAAGTCTCACTCTCCAGGCCCCAGCTACTATTGGGTGGGGAGCGGGGCTTAGCAGAGGAAGATGACTCCACCAGGGAAGGCAAGGAGATAGGCAGGCAGTCGACTGGTCCGGGACTTGAGCCAAGGCAGAAGAACCTGCGAGCAGGGGCGGAATGGGCATGCACCCGAAAACTGAAGAACTAGTCCCTCTGCTCTGACCAGCACATGATCAGCAGAAAGGGGCACAGATAATGGAAAAAATACACTTCCCTAAGCTAGTAGGAGCGGCGGAGTGGGGGTGTGTAATTCAGAATTGTTTTTTTTAAATTCTGCACTAACTGTATTTGAAATTGAATGGCCCCCTGTTCAAATCCAATCTGGGTGGACAAAACCAGGGACAGACTTGGTCCGGGGACAGTGTCCTTAGTCCGGGAACTGTCCCCGGGAAATGTGGACGTCTGGTCACCCTACCCTTGAGTGGTTCAGTGGATATGCAGTTGGATAAAGGATAGATACCAGAGTGTGGTTGTAAATGGGGTTCACACAGAACAGAGACCAGTCACTAGTGGGGTACCATAAGGCTCTGTACTGGGTCCTGTTCTATTTAACCTATATGTAAGTAATATAACTAAAGGTTTGTTGGGTAAGGTATTTCTATTTTGCACATAAGGGAGGTGTCTGTGGAACATGATTTGACATTGCTGGAAGATTGGTCAATGCAGTGGAAACTGCAGTTCAGTATTTCTAAATGTAAAGGGATGCCCCTAGTTAAAAAGAATCCCCTGGGTGAGTATAACATTAGAGGTACGGTGTTGGCCAGCACTATAGAAGAAAAATATTTGGAGGTGCTTATTTCAGATGATTGCAAAAAGAGCAAACAGTGTGACCAGGCAGAGGGAAAAGTGAATAGAATACTAGGGTTATCACTAGAAGAATCGCCAGCAGGAGAAAGAAGGCCCTGATTCCTCTATATAGATCTTATATCTTACAGAAAGATATTGATAAGATAAAACGAGTCCAGAGACGGGTGACAAAAATGGTGAAAGGTGTGGGAGATAAAACATTTCGAGAGTGACTTCAGGAACTTAATATGTACAGTCTGGAGGAAAGAAGGGGAAGGGGAGACATGATTGAAACCTTTAAATACATCAAGGGGGTGAATAAGGTTCAGGAAGGCAATCTTTTCAATATGAAAACAAGACCCGATACTAGCATGCGGCTAAATTCATCTCCACCATCAGAAGCTCTGGTGAACACCGGTTAGTACTTAGACTCCACACCTCAGGTGAGCCTGTGTCATCTGCCAGGGTGACTGCTTGTGTACCTATCCTGCTGGTCAGTGGCAGTCCTGCAACTGGTCTTCAAGCCTGACGCCTGATCATGACAGTCACCGGGTGGCCACGCCCCATAGCTAGAGCGAAAACCTAAGGCTCTTAATGACACATTTTATGTAAGGATTATGTGAGATTTAAAAGCTACTTCCCACTGGGGTACTTGTGCGAGCTCGCTCCTGAGCCCCGCTGAGGCGTCCATTGACACAGACAGCGGGACTCAGCCTCGCCCCCTGCTCCATCATCACTGGCTTTGATTGGCAGCAGAGGGAGCCAATGTCTCCCAGTGCCTCAGCAAAGCCAGTGGGACACAAAAGTATGGGGAGAGAAGAACTGCAGATGTGCTCAATGCTGGAAAAAATGAGGGCTCAGGTAAGTAAAAGGGGGGGGGGGGGGCAAAACCTATGCCTAAACATTTTTTATGCTTTAGAACCACTTTAATTGTATATCTGTCTGTATTAGGATCTTGACTTCTCAGACTACATGAGTGAGAACTTATAAACTGTGGACTGAGAAGAGCAAGTAGAGCGGTTGAGCTGTTTTTTCCCCCCATACACAATATGTATATGGAGGAGGAGATGCAACCTTTAATTTGTGTATAGACTGGTAAACAGGCATTCTGGTGCCTACAGGAGTACAGATTACCACTGGCTGTGTCTTAATCGTTCACATTATCTTGATTGCTTGCACAGATGCTGCAGGCCAGTAATTCTCCTAGTCCAGCAATTAACTCCCCTACATAGATTCACTCAGGAACACCCTATTTTTTGTTTTATTTTTTGTTTTATTTAAGACAAAAATAACATGACATAATGAACAGTGTTGTAGTTGCAATAGCATAGAACATGAAAACACATTTAAGTATAGGGAGTAAGAAAATATAAAACATAACAATACAATATATTATATACAATACAATATAATAATAATATAATACAATATATACAATCCCTGTATTGTGCAAAAAACAGCCCAAAGGGCAGACTCCCTGACCCAGCCATATAGGGGTCCAATCAGGTAAACCCAAAAGCCAACCTAAGCTAGCAATAAAAGTAATAAATGTAATGACTACTATGCTGTACATTAGCCCGATTGGCGCATGTGTTGGGGGGGGGGGTGGTCTAACAGCCTCTATCAAACTGGAATACCCTATTTTGAGTCCTTTCAAGTTTCTATTTTAACTGAAGCCCTGAGAAGTGGGAGTGTTTTCAGTTTTTTTAAAATATTTTTACTGCAAACCAGGAAGTTCATTTGCCCTCTTTTTATCATTTGGTTTGGCACTTTTTCAACTGGTGAATTTTTTTCTTATCATTTATAACTAGTCATCACAATCACATGTCAGCAGTTAATAAATAACAAGAAAACAAATCCGATGTTCTTTTCTTCTAGATTGCTGTTGCCTAATTTGCATTATTTTTTGCACTATGCAAAAGGATTGGGGTGGTTGTGAGACAAAGCATTTCACATGGATAATTATACGTCTTTAAGACAAATAAAATGAATGGAAAATACAGGTATACATGTACCAAATGTATACCTGAGATAACTATGCATAATTAAAAAAACAATAATTGCAATTTAATTAGAATTTCAAGTTCCTGATCAGCAAACCAGTCCTACCTATTGTGACCAGACCAATGTAAGCCAGCAACAGCATTTCTGGTCACCACCACACCAGAAGCAAGCAACAGTGTTCATTGACTGCCTCCACACTGGTGCTTGTGACCAAATCTAATGCAGCCAGCAATGTCCACAGACCAGTGCAGGCAGCAACAGTGTTCTTGATCACCACTACACCAGTTGCAATGTCACTAGACCAGTGTATGACAGCAACAGTGTTCCTGATCACTGCCACAGCAGTGCCAGTGTCACCAGAGCCAGTACCACCAGTACCAGTAACAGTGTCCCTGATCATGACCACATCAGTGCTTGTGTCACCACAGCCAGGGCAACCACTGCTAGCGTCCCTGATCACTACCAAACCAGTTTCAGTGTCACCAAGCCAGTTTAAGTCAGCAACGGTGTTCCTGATCACTGTCACACCATTCCCAGTATTGCCAGACCAGTATAAGCTAGCAACAGTGTTCCTGATCGCTGCCCTATCGGTGACCGTGTCACCAGACTAGTGCAGACAACAACAATGTTCCTGATTACCACACCAGTGCAGTGTTGCCTCTCCCTGCTGCCTGTACTGACCCTGGTCTGTTTATTGACCATGTTTCTGCCTGCTGTCTGGACCAATCCATTGGCTGTATATTGAGAATGTCTAAGCCTGCCACCTAAACTGCCCCACTGACTACTGGGTCAGCTACTGACTGACTACTGGGTCATTCTGGGGTGCTTATATATATATATATATATATATATATATATATATATATATATATATACAGTATCTCACAGAAATTAGTACACCCCTCACATTTTTGTAAAGGTTTTATTATATCTTTTCATGTGACAACACCAAAGAAAATTACACTTTGCTACAATGTACAGTAGTGAGTATACAGCTTCTATAACAGTGTAAATCTACTGTCCCCTCAAAATAACTTAACACACATCAATTAATGATGTGAGTACACCCCTAAGTGAAAATGTCCAATTTGGGTCCAATTAGCCATTTTCCCTCTCCAGTGTCATGTGACTTGTTAGTGTCTTATGTCCTGTACATACGGCCGGACTTTCCGACGGAAAATGTGCGATCGGATCTTGTTGAAAATCAAATCGCGTGTGGGCTCCATCAAACTTTTTCCGTCGTAAATTTCCGAATCACAAAGTTTGAGAGAAGGATTTTAAATTTCGATTGTGTGTATACAATTTCGATTGTGTGTATACAATTCCGACGGACAAAGTGATACGCATGCTCAGAATAAATTACGAGATGAAAGCTATTGGCTATTGCCCTCTTTATAGTCCCAACGTACGTGTTCTACGCCACCGCGTTCTGACGGATCAGATTTTCAGACAACTTTGTGCGACCGTGTATATGCAAGACAAGCTTGGGCCAAAATCCGTTCTGAAAAATCCAACGCATTTTGTCGTTGGAATGTACGACCGTGTGTACAGGGCATTAGGTGTAATGGGGGGCAGGTGTGTTAAATTTGGTGTTATCGCTTTCACTCTGTCATACTGGTCACTGGAAGTTCAACATGGCATCTCATGGCAAAGAACTCCCTAAATATATGAAAAAAAGAAATGTTGCTCTACATAAAGATGGGCTAGGCTATAAGAAGATTGAGAAGACCCTGAAACTGAGCTGCAGCACGGTAACCAAGACCATACAGTGGTTTAACAGGACAAGTTCCTCTTAGAACAGGCCTCGCCATAGTCGACCAAAGAAGTTGAATGCACGTGCTCAACATCATATCCAGTGGTTGTCTTTGGGAAATAGATGTATGAGTGCAGCCAGCATTGCTGCAGAGGTTGAAAGGGTGGGGGAGGGGGTCAGCCTGTCAGTGCTCAGACCATAGGCCGCACACTGCATCAAATTGGTTTGCATGGCTCATAGGCTCCACAGGCTCAAGGATCCTCACTTCACCTCCATATCTCCAAATATGCGTCGGGAGGAGATTCAGTTAGTTCTGAAGAAATACCCCCTAAGAATAAGGACCAAATGGGAGGTCGACGTTGGTCAACTAGATGGGGATCAATGGGAGGAGGCCCTGCAGGCTGTGAACATTTGTTAAATGTAACCCAAAGATTTATGTAACTCTACATTATTTTGAGGGTGTACTATACCCCACATAGATTACACACTATGGGATTACTGCCAATGTGCACTAGTTGTAGCCGCGACCACAGTGATCTGACCCATCTATTATGGAGCTGCCTCAAAATGCACTTATATTCAAGAGGACTGGTGGGCCCCTTGAACAGGGTATTTCAAGTGTCGCTTCCTTTGGACCCTAAACCTTGTTTGCTTAATCTAGATGAGTTTGAATGGGAAAATCATACTAGACAGGCTATTACTAGAACCTTATTTCAAGCTTGTAAAATGATAATGCTATACTGGAAATCAGACTCCTCCTATAGTTAAAGAGTGGATGGCTGCTTTGGGAAACACAATTAGAATGGAAAAGCTTGAGAGGCTTTGGGATCTATGGTTGGATGTGCCTCGGCTTGCTGGGGCGGGTCTGACCATGGATAGACTTCTGGGCCTTAATGTGGGCTCACTGGGCTAATTGTATAATTTAAACTCCATGTGGGCGTGCTGTTAACAAGGCCCTGTATTTTCCCTATGTCAGTTGTCTTATGTTTGTGTAGACTGCTTTTTGATGTATACAATTGGTGGTCACTGTTGGTGTGAATCAGGGTTATTTTTGTATAATGTACAGTTTATGTGGCTGGGTATGTTATTTTTAGTGAAATGCAGAATACAGTAGTCCTGAATGTTTGGTGCTTTATAGCCCATTCATTTTTAATGAGCACACACAACACAATGCACATCAAAGCATAAAAACATGCTATTGTGCGGCCTTTTGCTAGTGACGGAAGCCTCGCTTGAAGTCCTCTGTAATTTTCAAGTTGACCACCACACAGCTCTAATTGTTTGATTGTTTTACGGTATAATAGAAACAACTTTGTTGTGTTGCCTTCGTAATACTTTTGCATTCCATCTGCATGCTTCCCTTCTGTGTACTAAACCAGGAAGGAGGAGCGCAGTTTGACATTTTCACCCTGTGAACTGGATGATCTTGTACTAGTACTGGGTTTGGAAATCCTGAACGGACCCTCTGCACACTGCTAGACACCCTTACTAGCAAACTTTGGACATAAGACAGGGATTTTTAGTTCACATACAGTATATTGCAATACAATACTCCTGTGCTGGATGTTTGGCGCCCTCGTGGCGTACATATACTGGCTGCTTGGTTCACCATCTCCGCCGCTTGGGGGGCACGGTTTGATGCTGTCGGCTGTTTAACTTGGTCGGTTTGGCTGGCAGCTGTGTGGCGTTTCCCTCGCCCCCTTGGATTGCCGATGCATGACGTTGGGGATGGGTCTCCACATGAGCTGCCCTCCTGTGTAGGGTCTCACACCCTGGCTTTGCCTTCATCACTCCCTTTTTAGCAAATACAAGCTCCTTGGCTCTCTCGCCCTTATTCACCCTGCAGCAGGTACTTTATTATATATTTTTTTCCCTTCCACCGTCTATATTCAATTTCCTTCTTCTTGCTCTTTGTTTCTTCCCTTTTGGCTATTCCTTCACTACTGTGACCTCTCTCACTGTTTCTTCTTTCCCTTTCCATTTTTTTTTCCCCTTCTTATCTTTTCCTCTTTTTTTCTCAGTCTTTAGCTTATCTTTGCACTTTTGTCTCTCATTCTCCCTCATTGTTCCACACCTTCTTCATCTCCTTTATTTTATTTTTCTTCACATTTGAATTTTTTGTTTGTTTATTTTTCAGAGGTCCCTCTCTTAGGGGCCACCGCACTTTCATCACTCTACTTGTGTCACTTCCTACACCATGACCTACTCGGGGTGCTGCCTGTGCTGTTTGTGTGTCGCCCGGACGTGCTCCCTCAGCCCCGGGACATGGCATTTTTGGCTGGCTTGACCCTCATTGGCTACACCACCATTGCGCAGATATACCTGTAAGCCCGTGGGTCAAATGTACATATGTGGGGGTTTTTCATATTGTACATTTCCCGCCCTGTACAAAGTCCCGCCCTTTGCTCTCTTTTCTCTAAATATTGAACCGGGATGGAGGAGGGGATTCGAATGGCCCCTACTACCTCATTTAAAGTCCCAAATAATTCTCTTCCCTTTTTTAAATCATATTGCAATGCAATTTGCTCTGCAAAATGCCAATATGGGACAAATAGACACAAGTTCTAGGAGAGCTACAGGTTAAAGTCTGGTCCCTGAGCTACACCATGCAATAGTGCAACATCATATTTCTAGTATTGGGTTTAGGGATTAGGGTTAGAGGCTGGGACCAGGGATACAGGAAATTAGTTAGGGTTCAAGGTAAATGGGTAACAGGATTTGGAAGGTATGATAGTAAGCAGTATGTGTAAAGCCGCGTACACACGTAGCCGTCTGTCCGACGTACTTAGTCTGGCGGACTTCCCGCCAGACTGTCCGTCGGACTTTCCAAACGGGCTACTTGCCCACACACGTCACTTTTTCAGCGGACTAATACGGTGTACTAAGTCCGCTGTACTATACGCCTTACTTTTGAAATGATCGGACTTGCCCACACACGCAGAGGAAAGTCCGCTCATTCCGAGTGCGTCTCCAGGTAGGCGGGGCCCGCGAAGGATACGTCGCTGGCCCCGCCGCCTGGTATGGACTTAAAGGGGAACCCCAACGCCGAAAAAAATCGGCGTGGGGGTCCCCCCAGGTCCACATCAGACCCGGTCTTCTGTCGCCGCTGCCGCCGTCGATGGTCTCTCCGGCCGCAATGCCAGGGACGCGCTGCGACTTATATAGGGACAAGGGGCGGTGTCACATGGGTTGATGTCACATGGGTTGGTGTCACATGGTGACCCCGCCCCTTATGATGTCACAGTCCCGGAGGATGCTGGGACTGTCGCCATGTGACATCAACCCATGTGACCAACCCATGTGACATCAACCCATGTGACACCGCCCCTTGTCCCTATATATGTCCCTGGCATTGCGGCCGGAGAGAACGTCGAGTCAACATCTCCAGGAGAAGAAGAAGAACGGAAGGCGGCGGCGGCGGCGACAGAAGACCGGGCCACCGCCTGTAAAAGAGCTATAAGAAGGCGCGGTGGCCCGGCAGAAGAACCGAAGAGGGGGACAAGACCCCCGAAGTCGGAAGAAGAGGCCGCGGCGACGAAGAAGCTTATTAAAGGGGGCTCCCGGATTCCGATAAGCCCCCTGCCCGCAGACCCCGACAACCAACGGCCAGGGTTGTCGGGAAGAGGCCCTTATCCTCATCAACATGGGGACAAGGTGCTTTGGGGTGGGGGGGCCGCGCGGCCCCCCCTTCCCCAAGGCACCCCCCATGTTGAGGGCCTGGTACAGCTCAGGAGGGGGGGGGGGGCGCTCGCTCGCCCCTCCTTTCCTGGCCGGCCGGGTAGCGTGCTCGGACAAGGGTCTGATGTGGACCTGGGGGGACCCCCACGACGATTTTTTTCGGTGTTGGGGTTCCCCTTTAAGTCCATACCAGGCGGCGGGGCCAGCGACGTATCCTTCGCGGGCCCCACCTACCTGGAGACGCGCTCAAAATGAGCGGACTTTCCTCCACACGTTTGGGCGAGTCCGTTCATTTCAAAAGTAGGGCGGATAGTACGGCGGACTTAGTACGCCGTATTAGTCCGCTGCAAAAGTGCCGTGTGTGGGCAAGTAGCCAGTTCGGAAAGTCCGATGGACAGTCTGGCGGAAGTCCGCCAGACTAAGTACATCGGACAGACGGCTATGTGTGTACGCGGCTTTAGAGTTCTTACTACTAGAGCAATTGTTACAGTGTTCAGCCTCTGTATGCTTGATAAAAGTTTGATGCTAACCTGTAAGAAATTGTACTGTGTGGCTGCTGCTTGCATGCAGATTAGTGACAGTGTGCATAAGCTAGCAAATCTGTCAGATAGGGATCTCTGAACACCAACAACAAAAATCTAAAATCTACAGGCACGGCTGATAACAGCGAGATCTGTTATTTAGACATGCGTCTTACAGGTAAAGTGCTATGTGTTGGACTGTCCTCTATTGCTCTGTCAGGCAATATATTGCTCCTAGCCCAATCAGGTCATCCCAAGAATACCACCGGGGGTGTCCCTGTAGGACAGTTTCTACGTATTAGACGCATTTGCATTAGCGATTTGAAATTTGTGCTTTACTTTTTAAGCATTTCCCGGCTAGGCGATAGCCCCAATGGATGTTGGAGAGGGTATTACAAATAGCATGGAGCAAAAAGAGGGAAGACTTATTAGGTCAAAAGAAGGAGTGTACCCTTGTTATGGCAAACTGACCCTTTCTACCACCTTCAGTGCTGAATTTGCCCAGGTTCGGAATATTATTCATAAGTATTTGCCCATCCTGAATATTGATATAACCGGTGCAGATATTCTTAAACAGGGGTTTAACATAGTATCCAGAAGAGCCTCCACTATGGGTCAGTCATTATCTCGTTTTTTCAATCCTTGCAAACAAGTGCAGTCATTCACGTGGCTGCACTTTAAAGGATATTTTAAATGTGGAGCCCATGACTGCCTGTGTTGTAGCCATATTCGTAGCCATACTTTTCAGACCACAACTACTCAGAAATAATTTCGTATCTCATCTTTTTACAACTGTAACACCAGATATGAGGTTTACCTGATCTGTGCCACATACAATACGTGGGTAGAACCACAAGAAGGTTGAGGGACGGTTTTTACAAACATGTGTATAGTGTTCAGAAAAATAACCAATACCAAGGTAGTGAGACATTTCAGGGAATCCCATGCTAGTGATATCTCTGCTATAAACGTTCAAATTATTCAAAAGATCCACACTCCCAAGAGAGGTGGGGATATTTTCCGTATTTCATGCCGCGGGGGGGTGTTCTAGATTTTATATCTATAAGATGGTGTCTCCCCACTCCAACTTCCTCTTCATTTGGCCCCCCAGGAGCTCTTTGGCTATTCGCCTACATATACTTATCTATATGTCAGGGGTTATGATTAGGTAGGTTCAAGGAACTATTTAGAACATGGTTGTCCACTTTCAGACCGGAACATTTTGCTGGCTTAAGACCAGACCACTTTTTGCGATTTGGCACTGCGCCGCTTTAACCGACAATTGCACGGTCGTGTGACGTGGCTCCCAAACAAAATTGACGTCCTTTTTTTCCCCACAAATAGAGCTTTCTTTTGGTAGTATTTGATCACCCCTGCGGTTTTTATTTTTTGCACTATAAACAAAAAAAGAGCGACAATTTTGAAAACATTTTTTGTTAATTTATGATAATAATTACCCCTGTATAAAAAAAAATGTTTTCCTCAGTTTAGGCCGATACATATTCTTCTACATATTGTTGGTAAAAAAAAATCGCAATAAGCAATTATTGATTGGTTTGCGCAAAATTTATAGCTTTTACAAAATAGGGGATAGTTTTATGGCATTTTTATTAATATTTTTTTACTAGTAATGGCGGCGATCAGTGATTTTTATTGTGACAGCGACATTATGGCAGACACATCGTACATTTTTGACACATTTTTGGGACCATTGTCATTTATACAGCAATCAGTGCTATACAAATGCACTGATTCCTGTGTAAATGACACTGGCAGTGAAGGGGTTAACCAGGGGGTGGCAGTGTAGGGTTAAGTGTGTCCTAGGGGCATCTTACTAACTGTGAGGGGCTGGGCTGTGTGTTAGTGAACACTGATCTCTGCTCCAATCACAGGGAGCAGAGATCAGCGTCACTTGTTGCGAGGCAGAACGGGGAGATGCGGAAGTAAACAGCCTCCCCGTGAGACGATCGCGTGTATCCCCACGGCGATCCAGTCCGTGAGCCCGCGAGCGGACTCACGGGGGTCCCGACCAGCGCACTAAGCCGGCGGTGCGCAAACGATGGCAGGTTAGCAATTTTTTTTGTACTTTATTCCACAGGTGAATGGGTAGGGGTACATTGTACCCCATACTCATTCACATAGGGTGGGGGGCCGGTATCCGGGGGCCCCCTTCTTAAAGGGGGCTCCCGGATTCCGATAAGCCCCCCGCCCGCAGACCCCGACAACCAACGGCCAGGGTTGTCGGGAAGAGGCCCTTGTCCTCATCAACATGGGGACAAGGTGCTTTGGGGTGGGGGGGCCGCGCGGCCCCCCCTTCCCCAAGGCACCCCCCCATGTTGAGGGCACGCGGCCTGGTACGGCTCAGGAGGGGGGGCGCGCTCGCTCGCCCCCCTTTCCTGGCCGGCCGGGTAGCGTGCTTGGACAAGGGTCTGGTGTGGACTTGGGGGGAACCCCCACGCCGATTTTTTTCGGCGTTGGGGTTCCCCTTTAAGCCCATTCCAGGCGGCGGAGCCCGCGACGTCTCCTTCGCGGGCCCCGCCTACCTGTACACGCGCTCGAAATGGGCGGATTTGCCTCCTCCTTACGTGGGCGAGTCCGTTCATTTCAAAAGTTGAGCGAACTGTTTGCCCAACCTTGTTCGTCAAACAGTCCGCTCGTGTGTGGGCAAGTCCGCTCATGCAAATTTTGAGCGGACTGTTTGCCCAAACTGTTTGACGAACAAGGTTGGGCAAACAGTCCGCACGTGTGTACGCGGCCTCATACTTTTGAATATCTGGAAGACCTATTCCCCCCTTCAATTTTGGGGACACTAGCTTACCCCATTTGACCCGTGATGGTTTCTCTGCCCAGATACATTTTAAACATAATCTTTTGTATGTGGAGAAGACAGCTGGCGGTAGTTTTATAGGTATTGTTTGGAGTAAATATAAGAGTCTAGGGAGTACATTCATTTTTATAATCGCTGCCCTACCAAACCAGGAAAAATTGCCTTTGTTCCAGTCTTGAAGGTTCTTCTGTATGGTTTTTAAAATGGCGAAATTTTTAATGTAAAGATCAGTTAGTTTTGATGGTAATTGTATCCCTAGGTAGGTTATGGCTGATGCATCCTAGCCAAACGGGAAATTGGACTGACATTGCGATACAATGGAATCTGACAGAGAAATGTTGAGTGCTTTCGATTTGGATACATTTATTTGGAGGTTGGAGATTTTTTTGAAAAGGTCAAAATCCTTCAATAAGTTCGGAATTGTTATGATGGGATCAGTAAGAAAAAGAAGAATATCATCGGCGTAAGCCGCTAATTTTTAATGAGTATTTGCTATTTCAACTCCTTTAATATCTCTGTTGGCTCTAATTTTGCTTAGAATGGGTTCCATGGTTACTATAAATATAAGGGGGGATAAGGGACAACCCTGTCTAGTTCCATTCGACACGGAGAAAGTGTCCGACAGAAGACCATTAACTCTGATTTTTGCTGTTCGCCCAACTTTGTCCGCTGAACAGTGTTTGGGCGGACAGTCCGCTCGTGTGTGGGCTTTCAGCGGACAGTTTCAGCGGACAGTTGGACGGACAAGGTTTTTCGGAATTTCCGAAAAACTGTCCGCTGAAACCTTGTTTCAGCGAACAGCCCGCTCGTGTGTAGGCTTGTTCGTCAAACAAAGTTGCGCGCATGCTCAGAAAGGATTTTCACGCCGAAAGCTATAATGCAGTGTATAGGACGTCGTATTTTTCGTCCCGTCGTACGTGCTGTTCACGTCATCGCGCACGGTTTCAGCAAACTGTTCGTTCGTCGTGTGTGGGCATGTCCGTCCATGCTAATTTTGAGCGGACTGTTTGCTGAAACTGTTGGACGGACAAAGTTGGGCGAACAGTCCGCGCGTGTGTACGCGGCCTAAGAACCTTGGTATGAGAACTTCAGTGAATTTTTTATAGTAACTAACCGGAAGGCCATCTGGGCCAGGGCTTTTGTTTGGCTTCATAATTTTGAGGGCTTCCAGAGTTTCTTCCCTGGTAAGAGGTTTGTCTAAATCATCTGCCTCCTCTTCAGTGATAGGGTGTGGACCATATTGTGTAAGGAAATCTTGTATTAATCTTATCCTGTCCTTGTTTGAGCCTGTCTGCGAATGGGATTGTATGTTGTAAAGTTTAGAAACAAAATGTTTAAATTGATTTGCAATTCCACTGGATGATTCTATTTTATTCCCTTTGAGGTCCGTTATGTAATGAATGGTAGTATTTGCTTTTTTAGATTGCAGGGCTTTAGCTAGAAATTTGCTGGATTTATTCCCAAACTCATAGAAGGTTTTTTCTGATAGGGCATATTTGCGACGTATGGATTTCCCTAGTTCTTCTAGAAGTTCTTCCCTAGTTTTTGATAACTCTTGAAAAGTTTGATCAGCCAATGATTGTTTATGCTGTCTTTCCAGGGAATGAATTTTATCTGATAATTTGGATATCAGAGCTTGTCTAGCTTTTTGACATTGAGCGTTTATGGAAATTAAAGGGTAACCGGGGTAAAGCGATCATTTATATGCTTTACATTTACTGGATCCGTTAAAATAGAGCTATTCATTCGCCAGATTGATTGATTGTCTAGTGTTGGATGTAAAAAATATGATTGTGACAGAAATAGGGTGATGATCTGAAATTACCATTGGGTCAATTGTAGCTTGATGAAGTAGATCCAAATCCGATTGTGATAAGAAGAAGTAGTCTATTCTTGTGTATATACGATGCGGAGGAGAATAGAAAGTGAAATCTTTAGAGTTTGGGTTCAATGTGCGCCAAGTATCGTGTAACTCCAGGTTAGATAGCTGTGTTTTTATTGCCCGAAGAGCCCTATGTGTGATAGAGGAGGCAACCGAGGACGTGTCAAGTGAGGGGTTCAAGGCCAAATTGAAATCACCCCCGACGATGAGCATGCCTGCGTGAAATGTAGTAAGGTTTTGTAAGGCTTCACGGAAATAAGGAACGTGTTGTTTGTTAGGGGCGTACAAATTAACCAAAGTAACGAGTTTGTTATGCAATTTGCCTTTTAGAAAAATATATCTTGCATTAGTATCAATCAAAGTATCTTGGATCTGCAATGGGCATTTTTTAGATATCAGAATAGATACTCCCTTTGATTTGGAGTCTGGATTAGTGGCATGAAATACTGTTGGATACTCTGCATTGAAAATTTGGGGATATTATCTGATCTAAAATGTGTTTCTTGGAGGTATACAATGTCCGCTTTAGCTTTTCTTAGTAACATAAACAACTGAGATCTTTTTTCTGGAGTGTTGAGACCCCTTATGTTTAAAGAATATAGCTTGGCCTGTTGTTTTTCTTTTAATAAACCTGTTGGACGGATGTTGGTGTGCAGTTAATTTTACCCACTTGGTCTACAGATCTGGTCACACAAGTTGTAGGAGAGCTACAGGTTCAGGTCTGGACACTGAACTGCACCATGCAATAGTGCAAGATCATATTTCTAGTATTGGGTTTAGGGATTATAGTTAGAACTTTAAGCTGGGACTAGGGATACAGGCAAGGAGTTGGGGTTAAAGGTAAATGGGTAACAGGATTTGGAAGGTATGATAGTGAGCAGTATGTGTAAAAGGGATGGTGGACAGTTTGTAAAATAAACAGAAAAGATGACAAGTATATTTATTGAAATAGATACAGATGGTATTGGAAGAACTAATTTCTGGCACCTGTATGGCTCCCCATTGGTTGTTGACAAACAAGAAGCCAAGGAACAGGATCTTCTCCTATCTTCACCAATATTGTATGGCTTGAAACCTCTTCGCTTTTCTGCCTTCTCTATACTTCAGCAGTCCATCCGCATGCCCCCCCCATGTAATAAACCAGGATAGGGGGGCACAATTTTGTATCCTCATCATTGTGAACTGGGTAACCTTGTATCAGGGGTCTTAACCGACCAGTAATGTCTCATTTTTGAGACAGAGAAAGGGACTGAGGACATATTGTTCTCAGTCCATTTTCTTCTGTAGCCTCAGCTGCACTGTACATTAGAAGTCAAAATAGAAGTCTCCATATAGAGGCTCCTATTCATTCATAAACAGGAGCATAGTAAACACAATGGTTTACATCTCCACTCCAAGTCGCCTGAAGCTCAAACAAGTTCTGGACCCTCTTTTGTCACTCGAATTGGGCATATTTGGGGGTTTTTGGAGCAGGAAGCAGATGACAAAACCTAAAAACAAAGCAACAAATGATGAAACAGATGATAATTTTTCCTATTGGCTAATAAAAAAAAAAATTCAAAGCTCAAAAACACTGGAAAACGCTGCATGAAAACATGCAAATATGCGCAAATACATGCAACAAAATGCCGGAAAAATGCTCAAAATCGCTATGCTCAGGTGTGAATGGGGTCTAATAAATCACTGAGACCAGATGGCTTGTACCTGAGGGTACTTAGGAAACTCTGTCAAGTAATTGCCAGACCATTGTTCTTAATTTTTACTGACAGTCTACTGACTGGAATGGTACCAGCTGATTGGAAAAAGCCAATGTAGCACCAACATTTAAAAAAGGGTCAAAATACATCCCTGGAAATTGCAGACCAGTTAGCCTAACATCAATAGTATGCAAGCTCTTGGAGGGGATGATAAGGGACTATATACAAGATTTTAGTAATGAAAACGGTATCATTAGCAGAAATCAGCATGGATTCATGAAAAATCTCTCTTGTCAAACCAATCTTTTAACCTTCTATGAGGAGGTGAGTTGCCATCTAGATAAAGGAAGGCCAGTAGATGTGGTGTATCTGGATTTTGCAAAAGCATTTGACACAGTTCCCAATAAACATTTACTGTAAAAAGTAAGGTCTGTTGGCATGGATCATAAGGTGAGTACATGGATTGAAAACTGGCTACAAGGGTGAGTTCAGAGTGTGGTGATAAATGGGGAATATTTGTAATGGTCAGGGGTGGGAAGTGGCGTCCCCCAGGGTTCTGTGCTGCGAATCCTGTTTAATTTGTTCACAAAAGACCTGGAGGATGGGGTAAACAGCTCAATCTCTGTATTTGCGAATGACACTAAGCTAAACAGGGCAATAACTTCTCCGCAGGATGTGGAAACCTTGCAAGAAGATCTGAACAAATTAATTGGGTGGGCAACTACATGCAAATGAGGTTTAATGTAAAAATGTAAAATAATGCATTTGGGTGGCAAAAATATGAATGCAATCTACTCACTAGGGGGTGAACCTCTGGGAGAATCTAGGATGGAAAAGTACCTGGGGGTCCTCGCAGATGATAGGCTCAGCAATGGCACGCAATGCCAAGCTGCTGCTAACAAAGCAAACAGAATATTGGCATGCATTAAAAAGGGGATAATTCTCACGCTCCACAAGACTTTGTTCCAGCCGCACCTGGAGTATGCTGTCCAGTTCTGGGCACCAGTCCTCAGGAAGGATGTACTGGAAATGGAGCGAGTACAAAGAAGGGCAACAAAGCTAATAAAGGGCCTGGAGGATATGAGTCATGAAGAAAGGTTGCGAGCACTAAACTTATTCTCTCTGGAGAAGAGGCACTATATGATTTCAATTTACAAATACCATACCATGACCCTACAATGGGGATAATACTTTTTCACGGAAGGGAATTTAATAAGACAAGTGGCCACTCACTAAAATTAGAAGAAAAGAGGTTTAACCTTAAACTGCGTAGAGGGTTCTTTACTGTAAGTGCAGCAAGGATGTGGAATTCCCTTTCACAGGCGGTGGTTTCAGCGAGGGGGGAGCAATAGTTTCAAAAAGCTATTAAGCACCTGAACGACCGCAACATACAGAGATATACAATGTAATACCGACATATAATCACACACATAGGTTGGACTTGATGGACTTGTGTCTTTTTTCAACCTCACCTACTAAGTAAGCTTACATACCCTGGCAGAATTTATGATTTCTTGGACTTTTTCCAGAGAATATGAATGATAACACAAAAGCTTTTCTTTAACTCATGGTTAGTGTTTGGCTGAAACCATTTATTATCAATCAACTGTGTTTACTCTTTTTAAATCATAATCACAAAAGAAACTACCCAAATGACCCTGATCAAAAGTTTACATACCCCAGTTCTTAAAGCGGTTGTAAACCCATTACAACCACTTTAACCTACAGGTAAGCCTAGATTAAGGCCGCGTACACACGGGCGGACTGTCTGACGGACTTGGTCCGCTGAAATGTGTTTCAGCGGACAGTCCGCTCGTGTGTGGGCTTCAGCTGACTTTTTCAGCGGACAGTCTGGCGGACTAAGTCTTTCGGAATTTCCGTAATATTGTCCGTACAACTTTGGTTTCAGCGGACAGTCCGCTCGTGAGTAGGCTAGTTGGACGGACTAAGTATGGCGCATGCTCAGAAAGGATTTACACGGCCGAAGGTTGCATTGCAGTGTATTGGACGTCGTATTTCTAGTCCCGTCGTACGTGCTGTACACATCATCGCGCAAGCTTTCAGCGGACTGTCTGTTCATCGTGTGTGGTCAAGTCCGTTCATTCAAAAGTAGGACGGACTGTCTGTCGGATTGTCTGACGGACTTAGTTGGCCAGACAGTCCGCCCGTGTGTACGCGGCCTAAGGCTTACCTATAGGTGCAAGAAATATCTCCCAAACCTAAAAGGTTTAGGGGAGAGGCTCTGGAGGGTCCAGAGGATGTCTTGGGTCATCCCAAGACCTCCTGCTCTCTAGCTCCCTTGTCACCTCCTCCCATGCTCGCCTTCAGGATTTCTCCAGAGCCTCTCCCATCCTTTGGAACTCCTGCTTCTAACTAACATTGTCTTACTTCCTCCATCAGCTCATCCCCCCACAGCTATTACCTTTTGTATCAATTGCCCCTTCCTTTTTAGATTGTAAGCTCTAACGAGCAGGGCCCTCTGATTCCTCTTGTACCAAATTGTAATGTAACTGTAATGTTGTAAAGCGCTGAGCAAACTGTTGGCGCTATATAAAACCTGTATAATAATAATAATAATAATAAAAAATAATAATAATAATAATAATAATCTCGAACTATTTTCTGGGCAGTTGTGGCTGAAATTTTAGTTGGTCTACCTGAAAGTGGTTTGGTTTCAATAGAACCCCTAATTTTCCACTTCTTGATTAGAGCTTGAACACTGCTGATTGGCATTCTCAATTCCTTGGATATCTTTTTATATCCCTTTCCTGTTTTATACAGTTCAACTACCTTTTCCCGCAGATTCTTTGACAATTATTTTGCTTTCCCTGTGACTCAGAATCCAGAAATGTCAGTGCAGCACTGGATGAAAGATGCAAGGCTCTGTCAGGAGTCCAGAAACTCATTGATCTTTTATACACACACACACACACACACACACACACACACACACACACACACACACTAATTACAAGAAAACAGACCACAGGTGAGGATGGTTACCTTTTAATAGCCATTCAAACCCCTTTGTGTCAACTTGTGTGCATGTTATCAGGCCAAAATTCACCAGGGTATGTAAACTTTTGATCAGGGTGATTTGGGTAGTTTCTGTTGTGATTATGATTTAAAAAGAGTAAACACAGTTGATTGGTAATAAATGGCTTTAGCCAAACACTAACTATGAGTGAAAGAAAAGTTTTTGTGTTATCATTCATATTCTCTGAAAAATGGCGAAGAAATCATAAATTCTGCCAGGGTATATAAACTTATGAGCACAAATGTAGCTGTTAACTAGTTCAGCACCGCAGGGAATCTCACTCCCCATTCACAGCCAAGCACCTGGCTACAGTATACAGTATTTCTATTTCAGCATAAAAAATTTCAGTGCAAATTAAATCTACTGAGGTTCAAAGTTCGATGAGAATAAACACAAAAAACCTTCTAAGGGGGGCAGTAATATTGTAGGCACTTTATGCTTGGTTCTCCCTTTGGTGACTATTTGTAATCAGACATTTCCCTCAACCGATTCAATGATTTCAAAGTTGGACCACCTTAAATTGGTACTGTTTTACTTGCGCAGATAGTACCACCACCAATCCTGCACAGGACTAGTTTACATGTGTTGGGTTACTTTTCAGAGGGCGGCAAAGCAGTGACTTCCAGGTGTTAAGAAAATACACTGGCACCTCCTGAACGCCTTTTTTTGTTGGGATTTTTTTTTCTCTTGCAAGGGGGATACCGTGATTCCATCATTTGGATCACAGTCGCAGTGTGGTCCCATTGTTTGCAATGGAAGAGTTTGGCAGACAATGGCACTTGTCAAACCTGACATTCCAAGACAAATTTGGCATGGCCTGTGTATGACCCCCATGGGCTGCATTCTATTTTTTACTCATACTTTTTGCTCTGGTGACACAACAGGAAATGAGAGGAAATCTCCCCAAAGTGAGAGATAATCCCAATTTAGCTGTCAACAGAATATTTTGGATAATTTCCCCACTTCTTGCTCAGATGACAACTCTACGTTTTGGATTTGCCATCACTTTCTCTCTCGGTGGTCACCAGTGCAAATAGAAGGGTTGACCTTCCCATCAGGGACCCAGACAGCAATATATACACAATGGCAAATCTAACCCTACCCAATCGCTCTAAAAAATTCCCTTTACATACACTTTAAGATGATCGCATTCACACACATGTTGCAAACATTTTAATAGACTCTCTTTTTTATTTATTTTTTATTTAGCTCAAGGTTAGAGAAAAAATACCTGTGAACCTTCAGCCTTCTACAGTACTTCACATCCAAAATCTTTGTTAAACATGAACACCAAAAATGACTTTCTGCCAAAATCAGGGCAAGAATAACTGAAAACAAAAGGGCAAATCTAAATTTATTTTACATAGACAATACAGAAATGAATTTTAATGTACTTGAATGGATGTTCACAATGGGAACAGATATACTGGGATAACATAAAAGTACTACTATACAGTAGTAAATCAGAGCCTAAAAATGAAGATCTCTGGGCAGCCACTTAGGTTGGCAAGCTTTGTCCACTAGAGGTCACTGTCCTATAACTAGAATACCTGGTCTGTCCCAAAGTGGATGTGTAAACTTAATTTAAATGTGTAATTTATTTGCCTTCTTTATATAGATCTATTCTTTACACAGAACTTTTATGCAAAAGTTTGTTTGAAATATGTAATGGTTTATAACAGTGTCCAGAAGGTTAATTCAGAATCTTTAGTGTGGTGACACCCCTGTAGCACCTAATATGTTATACAGTAAGTGAGCATATGTTTATCTTTATTTCTATTTTATAGTGCAGGTCTGACCAGACCCAAGTCTTTAGCTCTCACACAATTGTGTTTGTCTGTGTCTTATTGGCGGACTATATGGGTTAAAGCATGCTATAAGCAATAAGTATCTGACATTTTGCACGGCAGAGCAGAGTGTATAGATTTGTGTATATATTGTGTGTGTGTGTGTGTGTGTATGTATGTATGCATGCATGTGTATAAATATATATCACACACACACACTATATTGGCTATATGGCTAATTGGGCCCAATTTGGACATTTTCACTTAGGGGTGTACTCACTTTTGTTGCCAGCGGTTTAGACATTAATGGCTGTGTGTGTTATTTTGAGAGGACAGCAAATTTATACTGTTATACAAGCTGTACACTCACTAATTTACATTGTAGAAAAGTGTTGTCACATGAAAATGTGAGGGATGTACACACTTTTGTGGGGTACTGTATACTGTGTATTTAAGCATAGACATGCAGTATCTCAATTTATGTACAGGGGCATATGGGCAGAGAAAATTGAAAATGTATTGGTCACAAAATGTGAAAAGTGTGGTTACTATATAGAGTTTGTCAAGTACCCCTGTGGGTAGGACTTGGATTGGGTAGCTTGTATTCAGAGGAAATACTTGCACACAGTATATAGGGTACTGATTCCCTTTACAGTTGTGCTCATACGTTTACATACCCTGGCAGAATGTATGATTTCCTGGCCATTTTTCAGAGACTATGAATAACACAAAAACATTTCTTTCACTCATAATTAGTGTTTGGCTGAAGCCATTTATTATCAATCAACTGTGTTTACTCTTTTTAAATCATGACAGCAGAAACTGCCCAAATGACCCTCATCAAAAGTTTACATACCCTGGTGATTTTGGCCTGATAACATGCACACAAGTTGACACAAAGGGGTTTGAATGGCTATTGAAGGTAACCATCCTCACCTGTGATCTGTTTGCTTGTAATTAGTATGTGTGTATAAAAGGTCAATGAGTTTCTGGACTCCTTGCATCTTTCATCCAGTGCTGCACTGAAGTTTCTGGATTCTGAGTCATGGGGAAAGCAAACAAATTGTCAAAGGATCTGTGGGAAAAGGTAGTTGAACTGTATAAAACAGGAAAGAGATCTAAAAAGATATCCAGATGTAGCGATATGGATTCAGTGGAAAGCACTGTACCTTTCAGTGTTTCTAGACATCATTTGTCCCTTTGGTTATCCGTGTAACCAGTGACCTCATATATGTGCGATCAACAAAGTGAATTACGGGACGTATAGTTCTCCTTCAGATTGTTGCTATGCACCCATGTACCCTAAGACTACACATCCCTGGGATCTTTGCTGTAACATGAAGATTGCTAGGAGTGGCTGGGCCTGATGATGCCAGACAGACCTCTCTGTGTAACAGAGAGAGAGAGGTTGCAGCCTACCACGTGGAGCCTTACTTCCTAAGGGGCCTAGCTCTGTTGTTCGCTGTCAGACATCCTATCGCTAACATTACTCGGTTTTCCTGTCTGTCGGTGTGGGTGTGTGTGGAGAGATTCACTTTGGAAGCCTGAGACAGCGGATCCTCTGCCCGAGTGCCACCACACCCGAGTTCCTGTTCATAAGACATCGGATCGATTTGATTGTTGGTGAGAGGGCAAATTGCTTGATATTTATCTATTCATTGCCACTATTACAGAACACTGCACACAGACATTTATACCCCAAAAAAACTTTACTGCATTGCTTGAACACAGTGCCCAGACGCCTTTAGATCTTCACCACTAGGAATCTTTTGCTTTCACTATAACGGATTACAGTTAATGAGCTCCATCTAGCTAGTGAAGAACATCAGATCTGCAAAGTGGAACTCTTTAGTCATTACTCATAGGGAGGCCTCTATATTACCTTCTGTAGACCTGCTCTTTCATTAGGATAGCATAGGCTGGCTATATTACATCTTTCTCAGTGTGGCAGCATAAGTAGTTAACTTAAACCTCCGCTAGGTGACTTCTGATCTAAAGAGAGTATACATTTATGTACATAATGTGGTTGTTGCTGAACTATTGTCTTGTGTCATTGGGAGGAATTTGTTTGCTGAGTTGGCGCGGTTATCCCGGCTCAGTAGATTTATTACCTTTCTTTTTGAAAGAACTTTCTCTTATCTGGTTCAAATAAAATACAGAACCTAATATTACTGAGTTGTTTGATTCTTGCCATACAGTCCTACAAAGATGTCTGAACCCAGAGTGTCAGGTGGGTTTGAAGGTTCACTTGGTCATGGCCGTGCAGATGAGCAGGTAATTCTCAGCAGTCCCTTAGGAGGCTACACAAGGAATTGAGAATGCCAATCAGCAGTATTCAAACTCTAATCAAGAAGTGGAAAATGAGGGGTTCTGTTGAAACCAAACCATGGTGAGATAGACCAACTAAAATGTCAGCCACAACTGCCAGCAAATTTGTTCGGGATGCAAATAAAAAAACCCACAAATAACTTCAGATAAAATACAGGACTCTTTGAAAACATGTGGTGTGGCTGTTTCAAGATGCACAATAAGGAGGCACTTGAAGAAAGATGGCTTTCATGGTTGAGTCACCAGAAGAAAGCCATTACTACACAAATACCACAAAGTATCCCGCTTACAATATGCCAAACAGCACAGAGACAAAGCCTCAAACCTTCTGGCACAAAGGCATTTGGAGTGATAAGACCAAAATTTTGCTTTTTGGTCACAACCATAAATGCTACATTTTGAGAGGAGTCAACAAGGCCTCTGATGAAAGGTTCACCATTCCTACTGTGAAACACGGAGGTGGATCGCTGATGTTTTGGGGATGTGTGAGCTACAAAGGCACTGGAAATTTTGTCAAAATTGATGGCAAGATGAATGCAGTATGTTATCAAAAATACTGGAGTAACATTTGTATTCATCAGCCAGGAAGCTGCACATGGGACATACTTGGACGTTCCAGCATGACAATGATCCAAAACACAAGGCCAAGTCGACCTGTCATTGGCTACAGCAGAATAAAGTGAAGGTTTCTAGAGTGGCCATCTCAGTCTCCTGACTGCAATATCATTGAGCCACTCTGGGGAGATCTCAAATGTACAGTTCATGCAAGACAGCCCAAGAATATACAGGAACTGGAGGCTTTTTGCCAAGAGGAATGGGCAGCTTTACCATCTTAGAAGATGAAGAGCCTCATCCACAAAAGAACTTTGAATGACAATTACACAGTCATATAACACTGTACCCAAACAAAATTTTTATCATTTTTTTTTCACACAAATAGAACTTTCTTTTGGTTGTATTTAATCACCACTGAGTTTTCTATTTTTTGCTAAATAATTGAATAAAGTTGGAAAACGTAAAAAAAAAAAAAAATCCATATAACATTTTGCAAACAGGTCATTTATTTTTCTCCTTCACTGGTGTCCGCTGCTGAAGTTGCACTGATGAGACGGCTCTGGTGGGCACTGATGAGGCAGCACTTATATGCGGCACTGATAGGCAGCTCTGATAGGTGAGACTGATTAGAGAAATCAATTATCGGCTCTCTTCTCCTCTCCTCATGCTGTCAGTGTGTGCCAATAACCTGTTTCTGCTTTTATCCGTGATCAGCTGATCACATGGTAAAGAGCCGCTGATTGTCTCTTTACATTATCTGTGAACAGTAGTGTTCAGAGGACACTGTTATCACACAGCGCGCCACCCAGGCACCGCAGTTGGCACAATCATGGGAGGCCGTCATATGGTCTCCTAGAAATAGCCAGCCGCACTGTAACTGTCATTAAGTTATAGCGTGGTCGGCAAGTGGTTAAAGCGCCTACCGCTTCAACATGCTTTTCTGGTGTGTTTTTGATGCTTCGGTTATGCTATGATGATGCTTCGGTGGTGCTTTTTTGAAGCTTTATAAAGCTAGACGGATACCCAGTGTGTGTTGATATCTCATACCTGTAATACCTCCAAAACAAAGCAAAGCTAAAACTGAATTAAAGCCTCTCAAAAGCTTCAAGCAAGCTTTGTCATAGATTTCTGTTGAGGCTTTGAAGGCACATTTAAAGTGGTTGTAAACCCTTACAAACCACTTTGACCTACAGGTAAGCCTAGATTAAGGCTTACCTGTAGGTCCAAGAAATATCTCCTAAAAAAATCTTCCAAAAAGACAGCCACTGACAGCGGGGCGCAGGCGCACTGGGCAGGCCGCAGATCGCGGCGACATGCCGCGAGTGTCGGCTCCCGTGCACATGCGTGGGAGTGACGTCATCGCTGCTCCTGCGAATCACAGCGCCGGAGCAGCGAGACAAGAAGTCACTCCGGGATCCATGGCAGCGGCAGACATAAAGACGGAGGACCGCTTTGGGGGCTTCGTTCTCAGGTAAGTTATTCATAATGAGCTAGTATGCTATGCATACTAGCTCATTATGCCTTTGCCTTGCAGGTTGCTTCCCCCCCCCCCCCCCCCCCCATGGGTTTACAACCACTTTAAGCACCACTAAAGTAAAGCAAATGCAACATGTAAACAGGACTGTAAGCTAACCATTTTATTTAGTGACAGGGATTTTGACTGGCATTCAGAGAGCTTTAAAAAAAAAAAAAACTGTCCGAAGCCATGTTTTGAAGCAAGTGTAAACAAGCCCTAGCTGTTAGTACAGAAAAAAAACGGTCTCCTCCCGAGCAAGACAGAGTTGTGTAAATTTAAAGGTTGGAAGGCCAGAAATACAAATCCATTGGCAATAAAAACTTATATGTATTTTATCTATGAACATTAGCAATTATAAAAGACATTTCAAGTATGTGAACCATAATGCTTGCGAACATTCCCAGCAGCTATGTGTAGTACTAGCAATACTCACAGACTATCACACCTGGCAAGGAGTCTTTTTGTTCAATCCTTTTAGTTTAGTTAAGTTGTAGAGCGGGAAAAAAAAAAACACTAATAAAAATAACATTTACCTTGGCATTTTCATTATGATGCCCGCAGAAGGAGGAGCTACCCAGTAACTTTAGATATTATTATGTTATATACCACGTTTCCTTGAAAATAAGACCTACCCTGAAAATAAGACCTACTGTGATATTCGGGGAGGGTGCAATATAAGCCCTACCCCAAAAATAAGCCCTAGTTTAAAGTGGTTGTAAACTGCTATAATCCTCTCTATTAAAGTAGTATATAATGTAAACTGTGTGTTTCTGTAGTCAAATACTTTCGGTACAGCACCGAGCGGCACTCAGTTGATCTCCTCCTCTTCTCCTGCCTGTCAGAGAGGGATCTCGGCCCCCCTCCCTCTAAAATGCTTTGATCGCGGCATGCTATGGAAGCGTCGAGCAGCACTCAGCTGATCTCCTCTTCTCCTGCCTATCAGCGGGGATCTCGGCCTCTGCAATGCTCTGATTGTGGAAGAGAGCGTGGACAGGCTATGGAAGCGCAAAGCGGTGCTATAAGAAGGTATGTGACACATTTTTCATTATATACTACAGTAATAGAGAGGATTCTAGCAGTTTACAACTACTTTTACTTCACTTCACACTGGGGATTCCTGCCAGGCAGGGAGGGAGAGGGGGAGAGAACAAAGCACATTAAATGGCAAGCCCTACTTCGAAAATAAGCCCTACTGTGTTTTTGGTTGCCAAAATTAATATAAGACCTGGGCTTATTTTCAATGAAACACGTTAGTAATTGGGCTGAACACTAGGTATTTGCAATTCTTTCTTTATTACAATGCATGTTTTATGCATTCTTAATCCACTGACATACAGTTTGGGGGTGTTATAAACCAATTTGTTTGAGAACAGAAAAACAATCTCAACAGGTAGAGGGAGCTGGAGGACAATTTTGGGAAAAGTATGATGCCATATAACCTTCCACAGCATAAGCGTAAAAGGTATAAACCAATACAAGCTCATGTCTATGAAGAAATTTCCGTCACAGCACGATGACAAGCCTCATCATGGTAAACATTCCTTTGGCTGACCCTTCTTCATTTAGTCTCAGTGCTACAGTAATTGAGCCAGCTGTTCCACCAGAGCAAAGCAGTGACAACATGGATGTTGAGGTCTGCACCTGCCTTCTGGTATTGCAATGAGAGTTGGCAACAGCATCTGGAAAATTATTTTACATTTTCACAGGGAAAATGGCTCCAGGTGGTAAGGGGATCTCTTGTGCTAATTCAGCCTCATGCATGTCTGGAGTGATGATAGCAACACCCAACTATGCCTAAGTGCTCTTTATTCACCTGCCATCTTATAGGGTTGGCATTACCACTCCGATGCAGGGAATATATGCATGTGGATTTTGGCAATATGTGTGAATTAAACTAGTAGAGTGTTAATGAGGACAGCCATAAATGTTCACTGCATATTGGGTAGCCAAATTTAAATGTAAAATGGTGGGCCCCAAGCATGTGTCCTCCTGCCTCACTAATACTAGCCTTCCCATTACCATCAGTGGAGGTGCATTGAAAGGGGATTTCCAAACATAGGGGTTAACCTCTTAAAGCCCACTACCTGAAGCTGGCAAGGACCAGGCTGTTTGGTACCCCCAATGGTTAGTAAGGGTTTCCTGCAAGCAGTGGGGGTTTGGGTTTAAAGTAGCCTCAAAAGTACTTACTTTTTACAACTCCCCTCAATACACACACAAAAATCCTACAACCCCCATTGTGTTACATTTTAATCTGTTGTTAGGAAGTTTAAAGTGGTTGTAAACCCTTACAAACCACTTTGACCTACAGGTAAGCCTAGATTAAGGCTTACCTGTAAGTCCAATAAATATCTCTTAAACCTACACAGTTTAAGAGATATTTGCCAAAAGACAGGCACCGCTGTCTACGGCGCATGCGGCGTAGACAGTGGCACGCAGGCGTACTGAACGCGCCGCAGTTAACGGCAATATGCCGTGAGTGGCGGCTCCCGTGCGCATGCGCGGGAGTTACATCATCGCGGCTGCGTCGAATGACAGCGCCGGAGCAGCGAGACCCACCGAGAAGATGGAGGCTCCATACACAAGGGGACAGCGGTGACTTCGCTGGCTCCTGTGTCAGGTAAGTGACACATAATGGACTACTATGTGATGCATAGTAGTCCATTATGCTTTACCTTTGCAGGGAATCAAAGAGGAAGTAAACCCAACAGGGTTTACTTCCTCTTTAAAGCCTGTGCATGTATTTACTACAATATTTTGAGCGCCGGTTTCAGCAAAATAACTACAATCATATTGATTTCTTGATTTTAAAACAGCTGGCATGGGTCTCATGTAAAAACACTGTGTAAATACCCACAAACAAAATAAACTCATGTTGATTTCCTGATTTTAAAACAGGTGGTGTGTGTCCTGTCAAAAAAAACGGCCTAATCAGTGTTTAAAAACTGTGAACTTACTCACTACAATATTGTGAGGGTATTTTACAGTGAAATACAATTGCTCCTCAGGTGCCCCGCAGTCTACAGCCTCAGCCTCTCTCACATTCTTCGCTGTAATGACAGTCTCAGCAACACGCACAGCCTCAGCCTTGCCATCTCTGCACCCCAGCCTCTGCTACATCCACTAAATTACTTTTGCTGCTTTTTAAAGCAAATTAAATTACACTCCTTAATTAAAATATGGCTAGTGTTAATTCTATTCAAAATTCAGTCAATTACAAGCGCATAAATACTGTGCACCTAGACACTACAATATTTTGGGGGCTTTTTCAGCAAACAAATCACACCATAATGTTGATTTGTTGAATTTAAAAATAGCTGGTATGGATTCTGTTGAAAATGGGGCCTAGTGAAAATGTTTTCAAAAGCAGTGCACGTATCACTACAATATTCTTTCCTCTCTAAAATGCACCCTAGTAAAAGTAAAACTCTGTCACCTGAGTCACTACAATATTTTTGGCTTTTGCTGTGAAATAACACACACTCTAAAATTTGATTAATTTATTATACATTTGCCTGGTTTCACCTGATGAAACTGTGGCCTACATTGATTCTGTCCAATATGTCTGTATTTTTTCGAGTGAAAAAAATGCACTCTAAATCTTATTTCTAGATTTAAAGCGGGACTGTACTGGGGAAAAAAATATTAAAAGCCAGCAGCTATAAATACTACAGCTGCTGACTTTTAATAAATGGACACTCACCTGTCCCGGGGTCCAGCGATGCCGGCAGCCGAGGCCGATCGATCGCTCGGCTCTCGGCTGCTGCCGCCACCATTCTAGGTGAGGGAATCGGGAAGTGAAGCGAATCGGCTTCACTTCCCGGTTCCCTACTGAGCAAGCGCGAGTCGCGCTTGCGCAATAGGAATTGTCCGCGCTGTCTCTGGGACCCGTGTGTCTCAGCAGACAGCGCGGCAGGACAGGAAGAGGCATAGACTCCCACGGGAGTCTATGCCCGGAAGTGAGTGTAAATACCTATAGAAAAAAAGGGGAAACAAACTGCGCTAAGGTGAAAGATTGTGAAGTGTGTGAAATAATTGTGAATTTCTTAAATAATAAAAAGTATCAAAGGTGTTCAGCTGCGGCTTCACTGTATCACATACAAGCAAAATAGGTAAACGAAAAAACATAAGCCGCGCTTAAACAAAGAAAGATGTGACCAACTACTTGTACAGTAGTATTAAGATATGCACTATACAGGGTACAACAACCCTATATATATATGTACGTAATGTAGAACACATATGTATTAATGTTCCAGATTCAAAACCTCACTACTGTGATTCACTATATATAATAAGAATACATGACATAACTTATAAATACGAGAAATATATAAAGCACCAACACCCAGTGTATAAACAATAAGTCCGTGTATAGAACGCCAAAATGATTGATGTAAGGCTGTAAATAAAAAACCTCTAAAAATAAAACATAATGTTCATGTAATCCAAACTGAGAAAAGTCGTGTTCAATCCACCACCAACGTATGTTGAGATTTGCTGCTTACCAGACGAATATGACCCCCCACTACAGAGGGTCACACAGAGCTCTATGGCACCCTGGATGACGCAATTTTGTTGCGAAACGCGTAGGGCTGAACGGTACGCTACTTATCACCTCGTGTTTGTGACGGGTTCCAGGAGAACGGGTCTGTCCGTGTGCGTCCGGCCGGCGCCATGGACTCAAGGCGTATTTTCTTTTACACATCTGTAAGTGCATTTTTATATTTTTTATCCCAAAATAAAAGGGTTTTACACTATTTTGAGTTTTATCTCCCTTTATGATTTTGATGCCCCTGCCTTTGAGTCCTTCTTTTGGACCTTGAGCCAAGTATACGGGAGCGAGCTTTTCTTCCCAAGAGTCTTTGAAGCAGCAAGGTCAGGAGGACATCGTGGAATCCCCTCCCCCGTGGCTGGAAGTGGTGCACAATTTCATAGAGCTCTGTGTGACCCTCTGTAGTGGGGGGTCATATTCGTCTGGTAAGCAGCAAATCTCAACATACGTTGGTGGTGGATTGAACACGACTTTTCTCAGTTTGGATTACATGAACATTATGTTTTATTTTTAGAGGTTTTTTATTTACAGCCTTACGTCAATCATTTTGGCGTTCTATACACGGACTTATTGTTTATACACTGGGTGTTGATGCTTTATATATTTCTCGTATTTATAAGTTATGTCATGTATTCTTATTATATATAGTGAATCACAGTAGTGAGGTTTTGAATCTGGAACATTAATACATATGTGTTCTACATTACGTACACATATATATAGGGTTGTTGTACCCTGTATAGTGCATATCTTAATACTACTGTACAAGTAGTTGGTCACATCTTTCTTTGTTTAAGCGCGGCTTATGTTTTTTCGAGTGTAAATACCTGTCTTTGACAGGTATCTCCACCCCCTCCCCCCTGAAAGGTGGCAATTGTGACACCGGAGGGGGGGGGGTTCCGATCAGCGGAAGTTCCACTTTAGGGTGGAACCCCGCTTTAAACATGCCTGATTTCTCCTTCCTAAATGACGGTCTTGTAGACGTGTTTACATACTGTGGAGCGAGTGGTGTGATTTTTAAATTTTATTATTATTTAAATGAGAATTTCTACCTTTTTGTTAATTAGACTGCATTTGGTAGTTTTTACTGACAGACTAGTCAAGAGATGCCTGTCAGCACCTCACTGCATCTTTTGACCCCCCCCACCAAAAAAAAAAAAAAAAAATAGGATTTTTAAAACAGCTTACCTGTAAAATCCTTTTCTTTGATGTACATCAGGGGACACAGAGCCGTGGTACTTACTACATGGATTATATCGGCTTATCGGGTGCTGGACACTGGCACGCCCCTTAAGGCGTGAACTTCCCCCATATAACCCCTCCCACTACTGGGAGTCCTCAGTTTTGTAGCCAAGCAATATAAGTGTATAAGAAGAAGGGGGGAGCTTTGTGTCCCCTGATGTACATCAAAGAAAAGGATTTTACAGGCAAGCCGTTTTAAAAATCCTATTTTCTTTTCTTATATTGGGGGACACAGAGCCGTAGTACTTACTACATGGGATGTCCCATAGCAATGGCAACTGAAGGGGGGGGGGGGGACACAACAAAAAAGGAAGTCAGAGGACTTATACTGCAGCCTGCAATATGCTGTGCCCAAAGGCAGAATCCTCCTGACCCTTAACATCGATTTGATAAAATCTGGTAAATGTACAAACTGAAGACCATGTCGCGGCTTTACAGATCTGAGCCGCAGAGGTCTGATGATGCACCGCCCAGGAGGTACTAATCGCCCTGGTAGAGTGTGCCTTAATATGAAAAGGAGGAATCTTCCTCTTTAAACCATAAGCCTGCACAATGACTTGACGAATCCACTTGGCAATAGTGGATCTAGATGCTCCCTGTCCTCTCTTTGGACCATCCGGCAGAATAAAAACATCTGTCTTACGAACCTGAGCAGTCGCCCTTAAATACACTCTGACCACCCTTACTACATCAAGGGAATGTAGAAACCTCTTTTCCCTAGATTGAGGCTCTGGGAAGAATGAAGGAAGAACGATATGTTGGTTTAAGTGAAACCCTGTCACTATCTTGGCAGGAATTCAGGATGAGGGCGTAAAACCACCTTATCCTTATGCATAATCAGATATGGCTCCCTACAAGATAGAGCCGCTAGTTCAGAAACTCTTCTGGCAGAAGAAATGGCAACCAGAAATACTATTTTTCTGGTCAACAGAACCAAGGGATTCTCCCGTAAAGCTTCAAAAGGCTGCTCTTGTAAAGCTGACAGGACCAAGTTCAAAACCCAAGGATTTAGGGGTGTCTTGATCGGAGGACTGGTCCGCGTTACCCCCCTGCACAAAGCTACACACTAAAGAGTGAGACGCTAAAGGCCGTTGAAAGAACACTGACAAGGCCGAGATCTGGCCCTTGATGGTATTCAAGGCCAGATTCATCTCTAATCCCATCTGTAGAAATTCAAGAATTCTACCTATATTTCCTGGGGTGCCAACCCCTGGAACCGCACCAGGCAACATATGCCTTCCAGACTCTATAGTAGATGATCCTGAAAGCTGGCTTCCTGGCATTAATCAAGGTAGATATGACTGAAGGAGATAACCCACGACCCCTTAGGATGTGTGTCTCAATAGCCAGACCGTCAAATTTAGCATCTGTAAGGTAGGATGGAAAACCGAACACTGCGAAAGAAGGTCCGGCCGTAATGGCAGAGTCCAGGGAACTCCTACTGCCATCCTTATGATCTCGGCAAACCACGGCCTTCTGGGCCATGCTGGGGCCATCAGAATCACCTTGCTTTGTTCCTGTCTGATCCTGCGAAGAAGACGCGGAAGTAGCAGAACTGGAGGAAATGCATAGATCAGAGAAAACTGATCGCATGGGAAGACTAATGCATCTGGTCCACAAGCTAGCGGATCCCTTGTCCTTGATACAAAGTTGTCGACTTTGTTGTTGAACCTGGACGCAAACAGGTCCAGGTCCGGAGTACCCCATCTCTGACATATTGCAAGAAAGATGTCAGGGTGTAGAGACCACTCTCCTGGAAGCAGTTGTTGGCAGCTCAAGTAGTCCGCCTGCTAATTCTCTATCCCAGGAATGAACACTGCCGATAGGCAAGGAACATTGTGTTCTGCCCAAGACAAAATGTGATTCACCTCTCTCTGGGCTGCATAACTCCTCATGCCCCCCTGGTGATTGATGTAAACCACAGCTGTGGCGTTGTCGGACTGAATCTTGTCAGGACAGACCTTTAGTCTGGCAGTCCAGGCTCTTAAGGCCAGATGGATTTCCCAAATTTCCAAAATATTGATAGGCAAGGTCCTTTCCAACCTGGACCACCTTCCCTGGACAGAATCCTCTTCCAGGACCACTCCCCAGACTGAAAGAATGGCGTCTGTGGTTACTACCTTCCAGGTGGAAGGCAGAAATGTCCTTCCCTTTTGAAGGTGGCTGGACATCAGCCACCAATTTAGGCTCTGACGTACTTTGGGAGCAAGCTGAATCAGAAAATCTAAGGCCTAAACCTTTTTGTTCCAGGCTGACAGGATTGCGCTTTATAGCAATCTTGAATGAAACTGTGCGTAAGGGAATGGCCTCGAAGGATGCCACCATCTTCCCCAATAATCTCATGCACAACCGAATTGAAGGCTTTTTCTTTGCCTTGATGTGGTGAATTGGTTCTACAATGGAATTGATTCTCTTTGGAGGTAGAAATATCTTTCCCTGCCTGGTATCTATGATTAGTCCCAGGTACTGTACTCTCCTTGATGGCCTCAAGGACGACTTTTCTAGGTTAAGAACCCAACCTAGAGATTCCAGGAAGTTTACCGTTGTCACCAGTCTGTGGTCTAACCCGGAAACCGAATGATCTACTAAGAGTAGGTCGTCCAAATAGGCTAGGACCATTATGCCCTGAGCCCTTAACCTGGCTAAAGCAGGAGCCAGAATCTTTGTGAATACTCAAGGAGCTGTGGCTAGACCGAATAGCAGGGCCACGAACTGAAAGTGACGGTTTTCTACTTCGAAGCATAGAAACGTCTGGTGAGCAGGAAATATTTGCACATGAAGATAGGCATCCTCGATATCGATTGAAGCCAAAAATTCTCCTCCTTAGAGGATGGCTACTACAGACCGAATCGATTCCATACGGAAGGATTGGATGCACAAGTGCCGATTTAGATCTCCGAGATCTAAAACGGGTCTTACTTCCCCGTTTGGTTTTGGGACCGTGAAGAGGTTTGAATAAAAACCTGTGCCCTGTTCCTCTAAGGGAACCTCTGATATGACTGCTTTGGCTAGCAGATGGTCCTTTTCTGGGTCCTTGGGAACCCCTGACCTTAGAAACCGGGGAGATGGCAAAACTCAGAACTCTAGTTTGTAACCTAGAGACACCGCAGAAGCCACCCATTTGTCCTGACATTGCTCCTGCCAGACCTTTGAAAATTGCAGGAGCCTCCCCCCCACCTGAGCAAGCAGGGGCGCCCCTTCATAAGGAGGCTTTAGTACTCTGCTTGGTGGGCTTCTTTCCCCAAGATCTTTTCTGACCTTGGTACTGTCCCTGGGGTTTCCCCCTTGAACCTGAAGGTTGAGGCCGTCGAGATGCCTAGAGGCTGATGTCCCTGATACAGGAGAAGAGGCCCGCTTAAAATGAGAAATGTCTAAATTTCTTCTTTACTGGCAACAGAGTGCTTTTGCCATTGGAAATCTTTTGTATTTATCCAAATCTTCTCCGAATAGCCATTCACCATGAAAAGGGAAATTGGCTAGGAGCTTCTTACACGGTGCTTCGGCTGACCAACTCTTAAGCCAAAGAACTCTGCGAGAATCCACTAGTCCCAACATCAGACGTGAAATCTGAATGGACATATCTCTCATAGCATCTACTGTGAAACACAGTGCGCCTGCTAAATCAGCGTACTGGTGAACCTGTTCAACAGGTAAAAATGTAAGCATCTCCGGAAATTGCTCCTTAATGGCCTGGGATACACCCATTGCGGCCAAAACTTCCTGTACTGCTGAACCAGCTAAAGCCATCTGGTTCTTAGAAAGGTGCTCCAGCTTCTTATCCGCTGAGTCCTTCAACATGAGTGCATTATCAACCGGACATGTGAGATTCTTATTTACGGAGGTAATCGCAGCATCAACCGCTGGAATCCTCCATTTCTTAAAGAAATCCTCTTCCATAGGATACAGTTTGGCAAACCTCTTAGGAGGATAAAACTGCTTATCCAGATGCTCCCACTCTGCGTACATAAGCTTTCTTAGCCACGCATGGATAGGAAAGGCATCTCCAGCCGCAGGAGGTTTTAATGATCCTAACTTAGAGATGGGATCATCAGAAGCCTGCGCTGCAGGTAGGAAAAAGGTTGACCGAACCAACCCAGTGAGAGCGTGCACAAGCAAGCTCTCTTGCGGTGATACTCCTTCTGTGTTAGGATCCTCAGAAGAGGATAAGCCAGTATCTTCCATAGCTTTAGGAAGATCTGCCTGATCCCCGGCATCCTGAACCTCCAGAGGAGGATCTTGAGCACTTGAAGGGGATCTACTACGTTTAACCCCGCTCTGAAGGGATAAAATCGCATAAAGCTTCTTCTCTAAGCCAGCAATGGTAGAGGACAACACTTAACCTGTGACATACTCAGGGGCTGAGTCATCTTGAGCGACTGCGATGACAGCTTCCCCCGACAGCTCAATCTGACCGGCCGCAACACTCGCCAAAAAGGAAGACATTCTTTTGGACAGGGTCTTAGTTTGTTGTGATCCCTAGAACCCTTAGAGGAGTTCCTGGCCCCCTTACCACTCATAGCTTATAGTACAAAGCAGAGGCACTACCAGCAAAAGAATGCAACACCTGCCAGGCTATAGTACAGTACAATATCTGCTATTAGTCCTAGCGATACAGTACAATGTTGTCAATCAAAAGGGAGATGCCTGTGTCACCAAACCTGACCAGCAACCACTCTGCTCTGTCCCTCCACCGCCAGACTGCAGCTCTGCCTCTGTAGCCTAAAATACTTCCTCCACGTGTGGCCGGCGTCTGACGCTGTTTAGCCCCTCCATGCGAAAACGCCCCCCCCTTCCCCTTTCAACTAGGGAAGTGTATGAGTGCCGACAACATGGCGGCCGGCGGCGGGGTTAAAACGGCTGCGATTTGCCCCAAAAACAAACTTTTTTTTTTAAAAGAGGCAGCGGGCTGGCATTCAAAGCATCAAAAATCGCCACTCTGGGGGCCCAGGAAGTGATCAGACCCCTCTTCATACCTGAGGGCCTGAGCTGGCTTAAACGGAGAGGAGAGAGAAAACTTCTGCTGTTTCCAGCGTCAGAATGGTGAGTGCTCAATACAGCCTCCGGTGGTGACACACAGACATGACATGACAACAAAAATACATGGAAGGAAAGATTCCTTGCAGAAAATCTCCCCTACCTTTCCGCTGCAGGGCTTTATCAGAGGTAAAAACCCAATCTTCGCTCTTCACGGTAGGCTCCGAGACCTTAAAACGGAAACCTTCAGGAACAGGGGTACATCCAGGTAATCCCGCTATCCTGGACCTGCGAGAAGATCCTGCCAGTAAACTTTTATTGGCTTTACTACCAAAAAGTACTGGATCCCAGGGCCCAGCTTAAAAGCATTTGCAAGCAAAACCTCATGTCTTCGGATGACGAGGCCGGGTACCGTTCATTTAGTCCATTACGGAGACATCAGAATGGATCCGGTCAGGATGGCTGGCTTGCATCAAAGGATTACTGCCTGTGGAGCTTAAACGTGCCCAACACCTTAGACACTGGTGGAAAAAACTGAGGACTCCCAGTAGTGGGAGGGGTTATATGGGGGAAGTTCATGCCTTAAGGGGCGTGCCAGTGTCCAGCACCTGATAAGCCGATATAACCCATGTAGTAAGTACTAGGGCTCTGTGTCCCCTGATGCAAGAAAAGAAAAAAAAAATTAAAAACACAAAATCCCCCAAAAAATGCACCCTAAAATACAGCGTCTCGGTTACAAACTCAACCTGCCGTCTTAAAAGGCCCTCTCTGACATAACGCGTGCACCAGGACAAGCTTGTACCTAAAACCCACGCATGGCCACCTCCAGCCGATGGTGCAGTATGTACATCCATAAGTTAATGAATTTGATTGATAAAATAATGTGTACCCCCCAAAAAATAACACCTGTTGGCACTCCCTGAATGAGAAGTTGTAATCTGGTTCTGTCTGCGCTTCAGAAAAAAGAAATAAGTGTGCCTTGTGGCACACAAAAGGGAGCTTTGCCTGCTTCAGCAACAAGTGTTAAACCAATCTGGGAGGGATAGACAACATTGTGGAATCTGAAGGCATTTCAGTTTTAAAATTTGTTAAAAACTCACATTCATCAGGATGACAACGCTGCTGTGCAATTTGCATTTGACACAGTTCACCATAAATGCTTGCTGTACAAAATAAGGTCCGTTGGCATGGACCATAGGGTGAGTACATTAATGGAAAACTGGCTACAAGGTACTCGGAATGGATAGAGGTGGGTATTGGGTTCTGTGCCGGGACCAATCCTATTTATTTTATTTATAAACGACCTGGAGGATGGAGTAAACAGTTCACTCTCTGTAATTGCGGACGATACTAAGCTAAGCAGGACAATAACTTCTCCACAGGATGTGGAAACCTTGCAAAAAGATCTGAACAAATTAATGGGATGGGCAACTACATGGCAAATGAGGTTCAATGTAGAAAAATTTAAAATAATGCATTTGGGTGGCAAAAATATGAATGCAATCTATACACTGGGGGGAGAACCACTGGGGGAATCTAGGATGGAAAATGACCTGGGGGTCCCAGTAGATGATAGGCTCTGCAATGGCATGCAGAAATGCCAAGATGCTAACAAAGCAAACAGAATATTGGCATAGAGATAAAACGAAAATTTTCCCGCTCTACAAGACTCTGGTCCGGCAGCACCTAGAGTATGCTGTCCAGTTCTGGGCACCAATCCTTAGGAAGGATGTACTGGAAATGGATCAAGTACAAAGAAGGGCAACAAAGCTAATAATATTAGTTATGGGGAAAGGTTGTGAGCACTGACCTTATTGTCTCTGGAGAAGAGACACTTGAGAGGGGATATGATTTCAATTTGTAAATACCATACTGGTGACCCCACAATAGGCATAAAACTTTTTTGCAAAAGGGAGTTTAATAAGACACGTGGCCACACATTAAAATGAGAAGAAAAGAGTTTTAACCTTAAGCTATGTAGAGGGTTCTTTACTGTAAGAGCGACAAGGATGTGGAATTGCCTTCCACAGGCGGTGGTCTCAGTGGGGAGCATCGATAGTTTCAAAAAACTATTAGATAAGAACCTGAACAACCACAACATACAGGGATATACAAGGCAATACTGACATATAATCACACACATAGGTTGGACTGAATGGACCTACTATGTAACAAAAATTGTATAGTATGTATCCAGCTTAAGACAGAGGAGCTCAAAGAATGAATCACACATTTGTAATAAGTGCATTGGTGTGATGTGGTGCTATTTATTTTTAATTGGCACCCTAACACAATTGCACTACAATGCACAACAGGAGTTGATTTACTAAAACTGGAGAGAGCAAACTCTGGTGCAGCTGTGCATGGTAGCTGATCAGCTACTAAATTCAGATTGTTCAATTACGTTTTTAATCCCGGAAGCCGATTGGTTTCTATGCATCAGATTTTGCACTTTTCAGTTTAGTAAATCAGCCCCAATGTATGTTAATGCAGCACACAATTGTAGTAGCTCCGAAGCTTTGGGTGATTTCCTGCTGTTACGTTAGTTTGCACTGTTTGTCAAACAAAAAAAAAAAATCCAGTGATTGCTCCAAAAGCCTCTCCCATGAAAACAGCTTTCATGTGAGTTGTAGCTATGACAGACAGTAAAATATGATCAAATAAAAAAGGACCTGCATTTGTGTTGTTGACTGTAGTGTACAGCACTTTCAAAAAAACACAGCATGCCTAATCTCTGTTAGAAAATTTAAATATGATATATTATAAACACACACGCATACTAAATTGCATACAAGTGCCCAGATTTAGAAAAAACTCATATGAGCCACAAAGGAATCTTTTATTTTTTTGCTATTTCAAAATAAATAGAGTTTACCAAAGTAACGTAAACAGTGTTTTATTAATACAAAAGAAATATACATAGTGTATACAAACGTATTGTAGCTATTGTGGAAACAATTTCGCTTTTAAATAGCTATCAATTTACAATAGATTTTGTAAGACACAAAAACTAGTTAATTATTGTGAACACATTCGGACCACATAAAAAAAGGCAATTTTTTAACCCAAATTAACATTAATTGGTTCCACATTATTGAAAAACACAAACAATGTGATTGTCTTTTAAATTTTTAAAGGCCAACTTCAGGGTTGTCTGCTTGTTGGCATGTTGAATCACATGCTATATCTGATCTTTCTTGGAGACTCCAGTAGTGAAATATATACTCCAGGGTTATCTGTACCATGCAGCTAAATGTCCTGATCTGAAGGGACCATCCACAATGAAGTCTATACAAAAGTAATGTGTAAATAAAAATATGGCTGTATAGGGGATGAGAAACCACTGCAGAAGATTATCACCGCTGGAGTCTCCAGAAGATGTTGAGTGATTCATACCACAAGTGTCCACCTACAACTGACACCAGGTTTGAATGGAGCTTGATTTTGTGTTATTGTTATTAACATATATTGCAGGAAATGTTCATATTCAAAATAAAACATACACATGTATGTACCAGTGTTCACTGTCCTCCATGCAGTGACTGCATTAAGTCCACAACTATGACGATGTGTAATTCGTTTTAACTGGGGCCGCATAATCTGTACATATTTATGCCATCAAGATCCACTCCAAAAATATATCCATAGGTATTGATAATGTGTTCCTGACTACATAAAAGCTGTAGTAGACACAAAGTAAGAAATTCAATTTCGTATGACTGCACGGCCACAAACGTGGGTAGCCTAACAACCCAATATTGAGGCATTTTTTTTGCGTTTAGTGATTTTCTAATTCCAGTAAATTTCTGAATAAATTGCACCAAGAAAAGTGACAAGTGAAGCAAAAACACCCAATTATTCTAGCGATCTGTGGCTAAACAGAAAACATAATAATTTTAGTTAAAGAAATGTAGGTACGACCTAAGCACCCAGAAATTTGCAATCCTAGTTTATAATAAAATATCTACCTTCCCAGTGTTGAGGACATTCCAGCAGATCTGATCACCCATCACTATCCCAACCTTCAACATCTTGGCTCTGTGCCAAGAAGAGGATAAAACATGGACAAGGAGAGAAGAAGAAAGACAGCGACAAAAGACAAGGAGAGAAGAACAAGAGGACAGGGAGAGAAGAAGAAAAGGAAGGAGAAAGGTCAAGGAGAAAAGAGGAAAGAAAGGGAGAAAGGTAGAGAAAGAATAAAAATAAGAGGGAGAAAGGTCAGGAAAGAGGAAAGTAAGGGAGAAAGGATGGGGAGAGAACAAGAAAAGGAGGGAGAAAGGACAAGGAGATAAGAATGACAGGGAGAAAGAATAGGGAGAAAGGACGGGGAGAGAATGGCAGGAAGAATGGATGGGGAGAAAAGAAAAAAGGGAGACAGGACAGGGAGAGGTGAATAAAATGAGAGCGAGAAAGAAAAGGTGGAGATGGAGAAAATGTTGGAGAAAAGACCGAGATGGATAAAAGGAAGGAGAAAGAAAAGGGGGAGAATAAAAGGTGAGAAAAAACAAAAGAAATGAGAAAAAGGGTGGTGGGAGAATGGGGAGAAGTAGAAAAGGTGAAAGAGTGGGATAAAGAAAAGGAGGAAAAAGAAAAAACAAATTGGAAGAGGAAAGGACTATTTTCTCCACCTAAAATGAATTCTCCAGGACCTTTTTTTTTTAAATAATAGTAGGATGCAGTTGCTAGACTCCATATGGAAATGGGTATAACGTATCCAGGGTTGTCGGATGCAAAGAAATTTACCATGCCTGTCTGTAAGGATAATAGGTATCTTTAATAAAACATAAATCCCCTGAGCTCAGTTTTAAACAAAATTTGTTTATTATAGGTTCAAGCTGCAGGTGAATAAACCCACTGAAGCTCATGAAAAGAAAAAAAGTTTTGAGTGCTCTTCCCCTTGAAGAACAGTTCAGGAAATCAATATTATTGACCTAAAACAGAAAATACTCTATTATAAGACACTGAATGAACCATTTACTGGATGCTTAGCTGGTTATTTGAAATCATAAGCATCTGGTAGTCTTTCTTCACTGGTTCATATACCATCTGTACTAGGATTCCCACTCACTACTACATCGCAAGAACTTGCACACCAACTGGGCTCATTCCCAATAATTTAAACATCAACAAAACCGTGACACGCTGCTACATAGCACAACAACTGAAATCTATTAGGGTTTGGTGAAAATTTTATATATAAATATATACACACAGTACATAATAACCATTTCACAAATCCAGTCCTCCTGGAATTGTCATATATATATATATATTTAGAATACAACAGAAATGTATATATTATTTACATCATGCTTTGGAAAAAAAATTGCTTTTTCTGATGTAAAGTAAGAAAAAGCAAGAATATAAAAGAAATATGAACATACCATTCAAAACAATAGTGAGCAAAGCATTTTAATACAAAAATGCCTATAACAAGTGCATAGCATATATTGAGACAAAAACAGCTTACAGTGATGATGCTTCAGTGGCATTGTATCAAAGCTGTACACTGGAAATAACTGACTACTACTTACACAAGATATTTTCTACAAAAAATTGTTTTTTTGGCAGCTGGCATGGTAGCAGTAGTGGTTTGTTTTGTGTTTCAGTAAAAGGAGCTGTTTGCACATCCTCTACTTTGAAATGCATCATTGTTTCGTTCTTTCAAGATCATGCTTTTCCCTAAAAATGAAAAAAAAAAGTGCATGGAAAAGAGCAGTGAGTGATTTGGTCCAGATTCCACCGTCATAAACTGATATAAGGTAAGTAAGGTATTTATTTCCCTATTATGTCATGAAATACACTTGGGGGTTGATTTACTAAAACTGAAGAGCGTAAAATCTGATGCAGCTGTGCATGGTAGCCAATCAGCTTCTAACTTCAGCTTGTTAAATTAAGCTTTGACCAAAAAACCTGGAAGCTGATTGGCTTCTATGCAGAGCTGCACTAGATTTTTCACACCCCAGTTTTGGTAATTCAACCCCTTGGGCTTATGCAAACTGCAGGAAAGGAACAGAGGTGGTTCATTTTTGAGAAAAAGAAATGGCAGCTCTGCGGCGACACCTCATCTTTGCTCCAGTTTCCATAAATGTGTCTCTCCGATTACTCAAACTAACATATTCATACCACAGGATAAGCTATTTCCATAATAATACATAAGCATGCACTCTACAAAGGACACAAGTTCACAGGTATCCCAATTCAATTATGAAACATCAAGTACTTTTCATCTAAGGAGTTTTCTCAGTCAAATGTATAGAAGTTTTGTTCCATGTTTTGTATTAGTGCCTTCTAGTCCAATAGGAAGTGTGTTTACTGTCCATGTAGTTCATACACTTCAAATGGTCCTTGTATTTCTATATGAATGTCCTGCATGGAATAGCATAATTGTAGAACTTGGAATAAGTAACACAGCTGTCATCAGCTGTTCCAGATTCTACAATTGCTCTCCATACATGAATTAGTATTGTGGTTGTTGCAGTGTATACCTTAAAAGTGAAAGTTCACCTTAGAATTACTGTATGAACATTAAACATCCATATAACACATGTACCTTGAGGTAGCACCACATTTGATTTCTGTCTGAGCTCTGGTCATCCAGCAATCAGCACTGGAAACTGGCAATTATTGCCAAGCTTTAGTTACCCCTCTGGTGCCTTATTACAGTCAGCTGGTCCTTTAAAGGGGACACCGGCTGGTTTTCTAAAGAGCTCTGTCCAAACATTTTCCTACCTAAAGGGACTTTGTTCTGATGGCTCTACCGCTAGTTAAGCTGAAGTCTACTGTTTGTTACAAACCTGGACTTCATCATGGCTTGTCCTAAAGGAAAACCAAGTCCTCAGCTGTAAATAGGTCCTATCTTTGGCGTATCCCACCACTTCCCTCATTCCTACCCAAGTTCTTCAAAAATAAAAACAACATTCCCTAGACTGGTCCTTGAAGAAATATTGAATGAGACAGTTTTGTGTCTGGCTGGGGGGCAGGTGTTGGGAAGACCTGGACAGTAATTGCTGCAGCTCCCATGGGAGTATCGCTACATAGTAGTCTCTTGTAGGCCTGTCACTATTAAAGCACACTACTATTATCCTTATATATTGCCACAGTGCACTATATGCACCACTATTAAACACTTAAATCTTATTTTATTAAGCAAGTCATTATTATCATTCCCACCCTTCTCCGTGCCAGACTTATTTCTGCCCACTATTAGAATTTATCTAATTTCACAATTTCTATAAAAATAATTTGGATGTATAGGGAATCATAGACAGGGGATTGTTAAAAAAAAATAGGACCTGGATGTCAACTAAGTTAGGTATGACAATGGCTGAAGGTAACCTCTGATTTCATATTATTTCACCATATACTCAGTTTACACTGCCCATGTTTATCACAGATTATCTTTAGAGGACATAGTAACTGAAATCTGACCACTTTGGCAACTATTACATTAATTCACCATAATAGAATATGATTGCATATATTTCACCTAAACAGGATTCAGTGACTCTGGAAAGCTTCTGTGAAGGTTCAGATTTTGGCTATGTCTATTTCGGCTACGCACAGAAGAAAACATTATGTTGCAGCCTGCCACTTTACATTTATGGAGCTGCCCAAGATGGACAGTTTTGTAATGGGCCCTGAATGTCCCTTTGTTACTATATGTTTTTTGACAGATGTGACAGGTAATTGGCATACCAGAGGGGATGTTTGAGAAACTTTGCTGAGCTTTAGCAACCAAATTCCAATTGTGATAAATCTCATTCTGTGGTATGAAGCTCAGGCCTCGACAGGTTTCATCACTATCGTCCACTGGTAGGTTACCTTCTTCACTACCACCGTCCGAGTCCCAAGAAGAGTGGGAACTGCTGGCAGATTTGATGCTCGAGGTGGTGCTCAAGTCCAACACAACGCTGTCATTCATAGACTCAGCAGCAAAGCTGTTCAAACAAGAATCTCTAATCTTGTTCAGGGGGTAAACCAGACTCCCTGTTCGGTTCATTCCTTTAAAGATCACAGATGTCTGTCCAGGGTTCTTTAATGGCAAGTCCTGGAAACGATCCTTGGACATCTCTTTGACGAGAAAAGGAATATTGTAAGGATTGTTTTGCATTTCCATGGCATCTTTGGTCAGTAGTTTATGATGAAGGTTCAGATTAGAACTGTGCCTGTGAAATAAAAAGTACATATAATCAAAACATAGGTACCAGAACTTGTTAATGTAAGAACTTTCATTATTATTCAATGGAAATGAATTTTTTTTTTTTTTTCTATACAATGTGTTTGGTTGATTTTGTCTATGTATAAGAGTCTGATATTCTTTACTTCCTTCTCTTCCATGTCTGTTTATTATAAGTAGTATAGCGCTGCCATTCAATGAATAGATATCATTGTGACATAAATTAGAGAGGGCCATAAGTACAACAATGTTGGCGTCCCTGTTTTCATAGAATACAGGGGAAAAAAATTGTGCCCATGGAACTTAGACATAGTAGATAATGTCTATGTCGTGATAAAAATAGACAAGGTACAAATATACGTTGACATATAATGGTTAGGTGTAAGCAATATTCCAAATCTTGTCAAATGCTTACACGTTGGAGTGATATCTCAACACGTTTTTGCAGGAGACAGTCAAGACTGATTTTATATATATATCAATAAAAGTGATTAAGGAAACAAACTCCAAACAATGTATTTAAAAAAAGGGCAAGAACATGGAAGTGCATCCAAAGACATGCTCTGCCTTGGAGCTGAAAGTGGAGCAGGCCTGATGGCCAAGACATACAGGAGGACCCTGAACTGTAGTGTCAGCAGCAGTATAGGGAGTCCACAAGTATAAATGCTACTGCCCCTAGGTAAGCTTCAACCCAAGCAATACAAAAAGTCCACCCTTGCAGTGAGCCCTCCCCTAACACACACTGCAAGAGTTAAATACTCATTATGTCTATGGCTTCTAGAAAAGAGTAAATACTTATTTCATGCTCCAGCAGTGTCCCTCTCAGCCACCTCTCTAAAGGTTATCCTGGACAGACAAACCAACCTCTTTACTGCCACTAACATAGAAACAATCATGGTGGCTTTGGATGTTTTTGCACACACCCCTGGCAGCTGCAGCCACTGGGAGTGTGTGTAAATCTAACAATTCGACTGTTGGCAGGTTCCAAGCACCTATTGGGGGACGTGGGACTGGCATGGAGGATGTCGCTATCTAGAGGGGAGGGAGATCAGCTACTGTCCTTCTACTGACCTAGAAGTGACGTGTAAAATGGAACTTCCGTTTTCCTGGTGTCACTGTCTCCAGCCAGTATGACTGAGGAAGCAGCTAATGAAACATGATCTGCATTCCATTAGCTTCATTGAACTACAGATGAGGCATCAGGGGTCTTGCTGTTTCACGGGCACACTTGATTGCAAGGTTTTACATCTAGGGTATCTATTTACGCAGCACAATCTCATCTTTTATATTTTATAAAAAAATTTAATAAATGGGTAATGTTTTGCATTTCTGTGCCCTAAAATTTATTTTAGTGTATATTTTACTGAAATGGTGTGTTTTCTAAACTAACATTAAACTAATGCCTCTAATTTATTTTCTATTGTCATGAGCTTTTGAGTATGTGATGATGCAGAGGGACCACCCACAGACTTGAGCTTTCTGTAGAAGCGGGCAGCGTCAGAGCCGAATATACCCCCTAGACCACTTAACTCTTGCAGTGTGGGCCGGTGGGTAGGGGGCAAAGCAAGGGTGATTTTTTCAAATTTGTGGAGTTAGGAGCGGTTCACACCAGAATGCGGTGCGGAAAGATACTTTTCATTTACATTTCCCACATCGCATTCAAAATGCATTGGACGCACTACTTTTTATGGTGTGACTTGCAGCACATTTAAATGAATGGGCTGTCAAATCACACTGCTGGGGCGTGCATAAGAAATGCATTAAGCGATTCTGGTGTGAACTGGCTCTAAAGATTTAGCTTTCTCCAATTGATAAAGGCTACCCCTCTTTACTTTAGTACTATAATGTATGATTATAGAAGGACTTAAATCTTTTTTTTAAATCTGTAGGTGTGTCGCTAAATTGACACAATGTTGTCCTTGAAGATTTATTTCTCTTAATTCTGCCCCCTGCCATTTGAGTTGGTTATAGCTGCATTTACCTGAAGCATCAGACCTTTTTTATATTTGCACAATTTAATCAGGCTAATAAAATGTGAAATTTATGTATGTTACTAAAATAAATAATTTTGATATTTAACTTTATTAGTAATAGTAAGTATTTAAAACTAAATATGTAAAGCCTAGATATTGCCCAGTTTTCCCCAACACATGTTTTATACATCCCTTCCCCAGATATTCTGTGTGAAAACATCCCCAATCATCACCTTATGCCACAAAGAGGTGTAATTTCTTAGAAAAAAAATTAGATGCTTAAACTTGCTTTTATGATTCTTAATAGCCACAAAGGATATAAATCCAAATGCCTTTGCAAACCCAGATATTTTCTTGAAAGTGTAGCAGTGACCACACCACTGAGCTGCACATAGCCTGTGCCCACCTAGCAGGCCCACCCATGAAAGGCTGCCAGCAGAGAACCACAGGAGGGATGGAGACAAGACCAGTCACCCTGCACAAGGAAAGAACAGAAGTGACCGGACTAAGAATACAGATGACTCTTTTTAAGCTTTGCTTAATCTTTGAGTTCAGCTGGTTCTAAACTGAAAATGTCTACCTACGTTAAGGTAAAAGAGATCAACTACCTATTTTACCCCCTGTCCCTAAACACTTGCCCAACTCTTCTCACCACTGCAGTGCCATCCGTTCCTCTGACTTTCTGATCTCACCAGAGACACTGAGGGGCAGTGGGAACCATAGGATCCTGCAGCTGTCAAACTCCAGTGAAGAGGAAGTGGGGGGCATGCTGAAGAATGTAGAAAAATTTGACCGCTCTAGCTCTATTCACTGAGGTAGTGATAGTGTTCAGGGACCCGCTGCTTGGTATGTGAGAGACTTGGTCTGACTCCTGACTCTCCTAGTACTATCAAAAAGGTATCAAGGTATGACCACTCCTGCTGTCCCTTCCAAAACCTGTGCCGCGAACGGCGGCTCCCGAGTGATTTCACAGGGGTGACCTCATCGCAGCTTCGGCTCGTCACAGAGCCAGAGCCCGTGAACCCAGAAGCAAAACGGTTGAAGATGAAAGCGACAGCAACGCTGACATCGCGGAGCTGGAACAGCTTAGTTATAAGTTACGTTTCACATAATGTGTTAGTATGCATATTAGCGCATTATGACTTTACCTTGCAGGGAAAAAAAACAAAAAAACGTCTGCGGTATACAACTGCTTTAAGAGTGCAGAATCAGATTGGCCCCTTTTAAAGGCTGTACATACGTTTATGCCTCCTAAAAATTGTACATTACCGGTGCATAAGGTTTTAAGCAATTTAGAAGCAGTTAATACAAAAAATACTTTAAAGTTTGCGTCCTGAGTTTTGCATAGTGTATTTAATTTCAATATTATATGACAAAAAAATATTAAACAAAATGATTCATATTTGTTTAATGTGACTTTACCTGTCTCTGCTCCTTCGAGATGGGAAAGCAGCATTGCAACCATCTATTGTACATAAATGCATTTCTTTGGGGTGCACATTTTTGTAATGCATCTTAACACTGTATGGGTTCTTAAATGCTTTTTTACAAATCTCACAGTGAAAGCGGTTTTCATCCTTAGGAGTTTCCAAATGCTGTTCTCCACGTTCTATGTTTACAGAGTCACCAAAGCCTGAGCCCTTGTTAGACATAGCCCCAAAAATGCCCCCGCTCAAAGGGTATGGCCGAAATTCAATACTGTCCTCAAAATCTGCGTGTTTTGGCTGTTCTTTATTATACAGGGAGGGGTCAGCCAGCTGCTTGACAACATTAAAGTGGTTTGAATGTTCATATTTATTTTCACTGGAATCCACTTTCAGTGTCGGCTCATGTTTGAAGGGATGAAATTCATTTTCAGAGTCAGAAGACATATTGTCATAACTTTTATCCATAACAGAGTGAGAATTATGCTCCCCTCCATTCAGGGGTTGGAATGAAGCTGTAGACTGCACATGATCCCTTTCTAGTCCACCTGGATTCTCTGCTGAGCCCTCTATATTGTTATCACAGTCATCTAGCAACTGCTCATCATCTTTTTGTGATGAAAGTTCCTCCTCGGAATTAATACTTTCTGTGCTTTCGGTTGGTGTAGTTAGAGTTTCCTTGTTAATTTTGATGGGCATACTAGATTTTCGAGACTTCTTTTTTGGCGCTGCATCTAATGGTAAGTCGGGAGATGGCAGTTTTTCACTGACAGGTGAAGAGATGACTGGAAGAGAAGGAAGTATACCAGGAGTATTCGCTATCTCAGCTGGGGTAACTGGACTTCGGTAAAAGGGCAGGACAGGCTGAACAGTTTTTAAATTAGGGATTAGAACACAAGACTGTCCAACGTTAGGTAGACCAGAAGGAACCTTTGATTCAGAGACAGGACTTGCATAATTATTAGGCCTATTATCCAAAGAAGGAGATTTAAGTCCTAACCTTTTGTAGTCCTCTGATACAGAGATCATTAGCCCATTCCTCAAATCCTTGTCACGATTGTTCCTATTCATTGGCATATGAAGTCGTGGGTTAGGGTTAGAACTGTGGCGATTCCTGCTACGCAGTGAGCTGAAAACCATGTTGCACCCTTCAATTGTACATCTGTGCTTTATCTTCAGATGGACAGCATTATAATGAATCTTTAATGTTCCTTTGTCATAAAAAGTCTTTTCACAAGCTGTGCAGAATACACGTCCCTTTCTGGGTCCAGACCCATTTCGGTCAACATGCTTCAGTGTACCTTCAGGGGAAACTGATGCCAAATCATAGTTTGACATGGTGTGTGAGCTAGAATCACTCAACGGGCTATCATCTTCAGCTTTGGTCATAACATCATGAGCACTTACGTTAGACTCATTCTCTAAATGAAATGATGCAGAACTGGAAGCCAAGAAGCTGCTCTCAGAGAATGATATATGGGGATCTTGTGTGCTCTCATTTCCTCTGTCTTGACTTCTTTCTGTTAGCGGCCTCTCGGGTGGTGAGCCAATGAGTGGTGGAGGCAGGGGGCTAAAGAACTGAAATGGCAGTGTGAAAGCCATGTTATTGATCATGTTCTCAAATGGATGTATAGAAGATGAAGATACTTTCTCCAATACAGGAGGCACAATAGGACTGCTTCTGGGGTTACTATTCTCAATAAATGCCCTGATGTCCGAATTTGATCTGGTAGGGGGTATAAGTACAGTGTAGCCTTCTTTTTCATGGATTGCCATAAGTTCTACAATGGACTTGGTTTCCCCAAAGCGAAGAAACTGTTGTAATGTAGCCAATTCTTCTTCGACTGTCATTATGGTCCAGTGATCCAGGACTTTTCCAGATGCATCCTACACCAAGTGAATGAGAAAAAGGAACTTGGTCACACATATACAAACTTCCCAGATTGTAAAGAAATTAATGTCTGGATAATATAGTTTTAAATGTCAACAAACTCCGCAATGCAATTCCAATTCTTGCAATTGCCAAATATAATATAATTGTATAAATATGAAAACAGTGCTAAACGTTTAGCCCAATTAAAATTAAAAATTGCCCAATTAATACAGAAACAAAACCAGGAAAATTATGGTTACACTATTTTTCTGTTAATGCTCATAAAGTGTATGATAGTCAACTGAATACTTTCCATTAAGCTGTTGGGGAGAAAAATCAACTCATTATTTTGATTTATCCACTTTAGAAATGATCACACCTATTGGTATCCCCCCCCCCCCCTCAGTCTTGCAGAATCCATGATAGAAAGGGGCAAATCATTTACAGACATTTGTAATCATGGGCCATGGTCCTATACAAACAGCCCTGAGGAAGGGCAAACTATGGCTGCCTGAAATGCTTTACTAAAGACTGAATTTGAGTTTTGCTTCTGCTATGTGTAGACTGAATTCTTGTTACATCTAATTAGATTTGATCTTTTTCTCACCTATCACACCTATTGTCTTATACTAGTATGCTGGTATCTGAAGTGGGTAACATGGTCTCATCAGCAATCCAGTGGATTTATGTTGGTGGTCTACATTTTACATTTATGTTGGAATAAAAACAGTGAGGAACTGATCCAGAAACCTTTCCTTACTGATCAGGTATTGAAAACGTGAATCTGGAATTATGCCCGATCATTCTGAATAATATTGAGCTCTTATGCACAACATTAAATTGATGGCTATGCTTCAGCTCTTAATCCTCAGAAGGTATGGTGCTTAGGGATATTCCATCTGCCTTGTTGCAGTGAGGTGTCAAATCAGATTACCCAGTTAAAAATATAAATTAGAATTTCTGGTTCTCAGGGATAAGTGCAGTAGCATTTTTTTTGTTTTCAGCAACGGCTCTGTAATTTACTTTGTTGATTGTGCATGAGAAAGGAGGGCTAGTTACAATAGTGATCATTCGAACAGGAACAACTATTATATTCCCCCATGATTTCTTTACTGAGGGTGTCAGACACTGCCTATATTGCAGCTTTGCATCATTATAGTCTAACCAAAAGCTTTGTATAAAAAAGGTGCCTGGCCTTTATATCTAGGGAATTCCATCTGCAAGATCTCTGCAGCGGAAAAATTGGTATAGTCTGAATCCTCCTTCTGTAGTCTCTGTAAATTAAAATAAATTTATTCACAGGGAGATTAGGTCCCCTTCAAAATGGACATCAGAAATAACAGACTTATGAGTTCAATTACAGGTAGTTCCTGATAAAATTCATTGAATTAATCAATGTGCTGATATCTACATAAACTTAAAATATAGTTTTGAGTGGATAAACCTGTTAAAACTGAACTTTGGGACCAAAAATGTTAGTTCAAATATATTTTCAAATAGCCACAAAAGGGAGAAAAAATACTTTATGTGCACTTAATGCCCTTGCAAACCCAAATATTAAAAGCATCATTGGTACAGACTGGTTCATGCCTTCTGGGTGTGTCCCAGAAGGTATTGCAGTAGTACTCTATGCTACCACACACTTAGTATAAAACGATTTGCCCATAACCCCCGAATAGACACTTTTTGGCCTGATAGACATCTCATTATATTTACCAATAACTCTAGTTGCAAGGAAAGTCATGCTACATAATTCAATCTATCCAGAACCTTCCACCATCTCTATTTGCAGATAAACAGTCTTATCTTTTCTGAATAGAATGGATGGATGCCTCCTTACATAATAAAATACGGGGATCTCTCATTAAAACGTTGCTTATAGATACCCAACAATTAATAATGCAATATTTCAAATACACTCAATGGTATCAAACCAAACTTAAATGAGGATCCTTCAACTAACCCTCTACCTTCCACCTAAATTAGGTTATACTTTATATTCTATTAGCTGATGCCTTCCCCTCTTCCTGCAACTGCTAGATAATAGACTGACCGCCATCCATCCAAGTACTGCTTAAAGTGGTAGTAAAGACCCGTTAGTAACGTGTATCTCCAGGAAAGCTTATAATAAAGCTTACCTGTAGGTGCAAGGAATATCTCTTTAATGTGCAACATTTATGAGATATGCAGCCAGGAGGTTGCCGGAACATGCACACTGCGATCTGAAGGGACAGCACACCAAGTATATTCTCTTCAGAGCACTGTGCCGCGATCATGGCTCCTGTGCACCTGCGTGGGAGTGATGACATCTTGGCTTGGCCATTCAAATGGTTGAAGCTTGTGAACAGGGAAGAAAGACCGGGTGAAGATAGAAGCTCTGTATGGTGACAGTGCACCACTGGAGGGCTTAATTTTAAGGCAAGTCTTTCACAATGTGCTATTATGAGATACAGTATGCCCTTAACTTGCATGGGAGATGCCCCCCCCGCGCGCGATTTTCCTACTGCATTATTTCTCTTCCTTAGAATTAATCCAACCTTAAACTATATAATCATAAGGAACACTGTTATTCTTGTATATTTCTACTGACCAAATGTTGTGTCAAAATGTTGTCAATTGCACTTTCCCATAAACAAAAAAAAATAATAAAAAAAATAAGTAGCAGTGATATCATCAATGTGCTACAGATGGTCTGTGCAGAGATGTGGGATAGACCCAATAGCTCCACTGACTATGGACTGCCTGCAGAAAAATACAGGGATGCAGATATATGACCAGTCACCCTGCCCCAGGACAAAGAGCAGAAGTGACTGGTCTTTATCACAGGAAACTCCTGCACTGAGGCAAAGTGCAGAAGTTGTTTCATGCTGGATTACTGCACAGACCTAGAAAAAAAAATACACAGGGGACACCAAGATTTATGTAGGAATACACATGACCCTTATATTGAGATGCTGTTTATTTAGCCTGGATTTTATCTTTAATTGTAATTTAAAATACAATGCATATTGCTTTCCATTAAAAAGGGAGAGAGCTACATGTTAGCGTTTCATGTGTAATTTTAGATTGATTAGTTAATGTAAGGAGAAAAGCCCTGCAATTTAAGTTTAAGATGAGCTGCTCATTTAAGACGAGCTCCATTTTTCTCCCCATTGCAAGTTTAATAATCTTCCAGGCAACTAAAGATCAGAGAATAAATGAAGGCGTATTGATCTATAGCCAGCGTCCACAAAGCACAGCTGTAATTACACTTGAGTGTTGGAGTTATATCAAACTCTGGCCTTGTCTAACTTTTCCCAATAACTACAATAAATATTTTATCACAGGACATGTATTTGATAGCCTACTGAGATTTTTCACAGTCCATGAAAGACTTTCCAGGTTGATGAAGAATGTATCATCATATTTTTTTCATGCTGTAGAGGGTTGGAGATAATTGATTCCATATTTTTAATCCCAACACTAAAACACAAGATTATCCAGATCATTAAATATTGATCTGTGTCATGATATAAGACCATAATGGAGCTTTGCATAAAAACATAATTGTAGCAACTTGTAGCAGGAAGTGTAAGCTTTTTGCAATGAGCTTAATGAGCATAATTTAACTCTGTTCTGTTATATTCTTGCCAGTTACCCAGAAATCCCTTCTACTATATTTAGGGTGGACAGAAAATAAATCAGATTTTTTTTTTCTTTTCTTAATTGTATGGCTCTTTGCTGTGCTGCCCTGGTTAGACAGCAAACTAGTAGTTATTTCAAAAGTGGCTATCATTCAAGGCACAAAATGTAACAGCTAGAATGAATTAGCCCCCAGATCCATGTATAAGGTTACAATGTTTTTTGTGGAAAAGCAAACATGTTCCCTACCAAGTTTCTAGGTTTGCCATCTCTTTTTTTGGCCAAAAGCAAATCTAGAAAGGAAACTTTTGATAAGGATACTGGCATAAACGCGGTAAAAAAATGAACAAACAGAGCCTTGGACCCAGAAAGCTAGCTAGCAATTTTTTATTGGTTGAAATTTTTACGCAGAAAAGCATCATTTAATTCCTGCCAACCTTGAGCGAGGTAAAAACATTATACACAAGTAAATGCACAAAAACAGGGTCAAAGATATTTCCCAATGTCCACCAGTCTCTCACCAATTGAAACCAAAAAATCCAATTATATGAATGAGAGTCCATATTATGTTAAGATCCGTATGATTACAAATATAAAAGCTACTGTCCAGTAGAACAAAGGAAAGCATTTAAAACCAGGAGCTCCATATCCAGGGCTGCCATCAGTGAAGGACAGAAACCATGTTCCAAAGTCTGTGAAAAAAAGCAAAGGAAGAGGCGCCTCTGGGTGTAGAGATAACATACACTTTAATTATAAAAACGTAGTCACCTTAAAGGCTGAGCATGGATGTGGTCATCTGATTGTCTGTCAAGCTGAGGCGCTGTAGCCGCTAGCGGCCAGGAAGTGGCACAGACGTCGGCCGTGGAGCGCAGTTCAAAGCAGGAGCGCAGGCGGAGAGAGATGACATCATGAGGTGGGCACGACCGGTTTCGTGAGCGTACAGTCTGAGATCATTTGACAGCCGTGCTCCTTCATCAAGCAAGTGGGACAACTACAAAGACTGATATAAATAGGTCAAGCACAGGAGGAGGGGGAGGAGGCACTTAAAATGCAGGTGCAGAGGATTACAAATCTTAGTTGCAAAAAAAAAAAAAAAAAAGGTGTCAGCGAAAACAGGAAATAAGATATAAATAAGTTGGAAATGGAAGATAATTAATAAAAAAAAAAAAAAAAAAAATTATATATATATATATATATATATATATATATATATATATATATATATATATATATATATATATATAAATAAATTAAATAATAAAGATGATGAATGTAAAAATAAAATTGAAAATCAATGATGACAATGATACCTCAAACATTAAAAACTCAAGGGTAAATATAGAGACAGCAATCGATAAATGATATGCACATTATGTCATAAATAAATTAAAGTTAAACCGACATGATATGGAGAAAAGGGAGAGGAAAAAAAAAAAAAAAAAGAACTCTCCCTCCATTTTCTCCATATCATGTCGGTTTAACAAATTCATTTATGATATAGTTTGAATATCCTTTATCTATTGCTGTCTCTGTACTTACCCATGAGTCTTGAATGTTTGCGGTATCATTGTTATATTTATTTGATTTTCAATTTTATTTTTACATTAATCATCTTTATTATTTTATTTATTTTTACTGTTATTTTATACACATATATATATATATTTTATATCATTTTTATTAATTATCTTCCATTTCCAATTTATTTATATCTTATTTCCTGTTTTCGCTGACACCTTTTTTTTTTTGCAACCAAGATTTGTAATCCTCTGCACCTGCATTTTAAGTGCCTCCTCCCCCTCCTCCTGTGCATGGTCTATATATATATCAGTGTCTGTATTTGTCCCACTTGCTTGATGAAGGAGCGCGGCTGTCAAACGATCTCAGCCTGTTTGCTCACGAAACCGGTCACGCCCACCTCATGATGTCACCTCTCTCCGCCTGCACTCCAGACTTCTTTCTGCTTTGAACTGCGCTCCACGGCCGGCGTCTGTGTCACTTCCTGGCCGCTAGTGGCTACAGCACATCAGCTTGACGGACTATCAGATGACCACATCCATGCTCAGCTTTTAAAGTGACTGAATGCTCATACATCACATCCAAAATGTGAGTTGGCTGTATTAAATACGTTTTTATAATTAAAGTGTATGTTATCTCTACACCCAGAGGCGCCTCTTCCCTTGCTTTTTTTGAGGTAGAAATATTGATAAGGAGAAAGATCTTTTTTTTTTCTTTTTTAAATTCTAACATTGGTGGACTAGCAATGTCATCCCAGGCAGAGGCCGCCAGGAGAAAAAAAAACATGTTTTGCTTAGAAAAAGTTTTTGTTTTATGAAGGAATGCAGCGAAAAGGGGTACCAGACTGGCCCACTATCAAATATGAGAAGTCTTCTTAACCTATTTAGAGAAGTAGAGATTTTATCCTTTTTGTCGACTTCGCACCAGTTTGAGGCATCAAGGTCTTCCAACCTTGAAGGCCTACCAACCTTGAGTTAACCATACAACTATGTAATGGAGATCTATGAAGCATCAAAGCAACTAAAGACTGATTTTTTACAGAAATTTTCTAAAGAGTGCTAGCCCTATGGCATGAAATGATCTCTGACTAATGGAACAGTCAAGGAGACTGATGACATGTGTACAGCTCCAAGAGACACAAACACTCCTGAATAACTGTGGTAAAGGACAGGCAAATGGGGTGGGATATAGAAGGCCATGAGAGGCAGTATGTAAGAGCCTCCTGAACATCTCCAAGAATTAAAAATGATGGGTGTAATAGGCCTTGAACCACATACGTTCATTAAGCAGTATCACAACAACAGAGCTGTTTAACCAGTTCCCGACCAGCGCACGCCGATGTACATCGGCAGAATGGCAAGAGCAGGCAAATGGGCGTACCTGTACGTCCCTTTAAATTTGCCGCCCTGCCATCGGGAGCGCGCTCCCGTGCTGGCCGGGACCCCCGTGAGTCCGGTCGTGGGACCCGCGGACTCAATCGCCGCGGGCATACCCGCGTTCGTCTCACGGGGCGGTTGAATGAAGAAATGCCGTTGTAAATAGCATTTCTCCATTCTGCCTAGCAACTAGTGACGCTGATCTCTGCTCTATGTGATTGCAGCAGAGATCAGTGTTCACTAAATGAAAGCCCAGCCCCCAACAGTTAGTAACACACCTCTAGGAACACTTAACCCCTACACTGCCACCCACTGGTTAACCCCTTCACTGCCAGTGTCATTTACACAGGAATCACTGCATTTATATAGCAGTGATTGCGGTATAAATGACAATGGTCCCAAAAATGTATCAAAAATGTCCGATGTGTCCGCCATAATGTCGCAGTCACAATAAAAATCGTTGATCGTCGCCATTACTAGTAAAAAAAAATTATTAATAAAAATGCCATAAAACTATCCCCTATTTTGTAAACGCTATAACTTTTGCGCAAACCAATCAATAATCGCTTATTGTGATTTTTCTTTACCAAAAATATGTAGAAGAATACGTATCGACCTAAACTGAGGGAAAAAAAAGTTTTTTTATATATTTTTTGGGGATATATTTTATATATACAAAAAGTAAAAAATAATGCGTTTTTTTCAAAATTGTCGCTCTATTTTTGTTTATAGCGCAAAAAATAAAAACCGCAGAGGTGATCAAATACCACCAACAGAAAGCTCTATTTGTGGGAAAAAAAGGATGTCAATTTTGTTTGGGAGCCACGTCGCATGACCGTGAAATTGTCAGTTAAAGTGACGCAGTGCCGAATCGCAAAAAAGTGGTCTGGTCTTTGACCAGCAAAATGGTCCGGTCTGTAAGTGGTTAAAAGAAGGCAGAAAGATATGATATGGGGGGAACAAATAGGAAGCGATATGTTTATTGCCAACTACAGTAAATCAGCTGAAGCAAAAGTAAAGTTTTGATTACTGAAATTCACTGCAAGAGTAACATATGTAATTAGCAACAAGCGCCCTATTTTATCTACAAGGCTCTTGTGGCTTCTAAAAATGTGTGTAACTGCAGCTATTGCACAGAAGGCATTTCAGTTAGGCAACCAGTGCATACTTTGCTATACTCCATTTATATTGAACAATAAATGTTTTAACTTTGATTGATAATTTGTAGCATGAAAAAAATTGTGATTAATAGATGCTTATGGAGAAAGCCATGATGAAAAAAAAAAATATTTAATGTGTTCTATTGGGATTATTCAAAAGGGAAATGCCAAGAACAAAGTGCAGCTATCCATAGCATAAACAGCAAATCACCTATATAAACTAATCTGAACCACTTAAAATCCGAGTTTGCTGGTTTAAGTTGTTACACTTCGTACATCATTACTACCCTTGACACTTCTTTATTCAACAAGCCATTGTGTATGACAGTAATTGAAGCACTGTATTGTACCTGAAGGACATAACCCCGAATATAGTCCTGAAGTGTCCAGTCAAGTGAATGAAGGATCTGCAGGACCTCTTCTTGCTTCAAGACACTGAATAGCCGATCAAGCAGAATTTTCAGGCGGACAGGAATGGCTTGAGTGGCATAAAGAATAAGGCTGCTAATATCGAAGACCACGCTGGACTGAACAATCTCAACTTGGCTGGCGGGGTAAAAGTGTGGGATCCGTAACTTGCTTAATGCTAGGTCACAAGAAGACAAAACAAGTTTTAGAACTATGGAATCAACTGGAATGTGGACATCTGGACAGAGAACAGGGTTTAGTTACACAATATTACCATGTGCCACCCATCCGTGCCTGCATTGCTCACAATGACGAGGGTTTATTTTTGCAGGTTTGAAACTCAGACAGATGCAGTTGACCAGCGTGCATCTTATTGCCTACAATATAAACAAACATGTTTAAGACAACAGGAATCAAAAATACCATTTGTTAAAAAAGGGGTCATACTGTTATTTTTTTCATCCTTTACTATTTTTACTACAATAAAAAATCTGTCTGGATTATTGAATAGATTTGCAGCAGACTCACATTTGCATTGTGATTTAGAATGTCATACGAACACATGCACACACTACTGAGAGGAGATCACTGACAGATTATAGTCCATGGTCAGAGTTTATAGCTTCCAAATGCAATGTAATGATCACGTTTCATCAAGGAACACATTACTCTTTGCATCTTCTACATCTGGACACCTTATGCAGGTCATAAATAATCACTGATATTGTGGTTTTTCACAGTCGAGAGCACAATTCAAAAGGCAAAAACACTAAAGCTTGAAATCTATTGCAGCCAAAAAAATATAGTCCATCAAAATCCCTAAAAAGAATTGCACATAAATGAATGGTAATGCTAATAAAGTATTTACTGAATGCTATATATCTCTATATGTTACATATAAATAGTAAATGGTTATGCAATTGAACTGTACATACATTATATCTTCAAATGAGGAAAAATAGGACACCCATGTGGGCTGAAATATTCTGAGCCACTAAAATCAAATAATATACCAGTTTCCTCTGAGATCAATAGTCAATTATAAATTGCATTAAATGTAGGCTTAAAAGACTAGTAATGCTCCAAATAATTTGCACCCATTGGCCAGAACTGTAGCTAACATCAAATTAGTCAATTTGTGCTTAATGCATTTGGTGATAAGTCCATGGATTTGTGTTCCAAGTCAAAATACAAAGTTCTCAACAAAGCACCCCTTTCTTACTCCCTGGCGGTATGATCATTTCCGATTTTTGATGCTCAAAGCAGTACATTGTTTTTGCATGGAAATTTGGCGTTTTATATTGTAGGCCTGTAATTCTTAGGAATAACACACTTAAATCTGTTCAAACAAGAGTCTAGTAGACATCCCGACAAAAACAAAATGATAAATTATAATATAATAAATAACTATAAATAATTATAACAAATAATAATAATAATGATGAAATGTATTCAATAATGTAATCAAATCAAAAACACTGAAATTTGCTCAGTTGCAGAATTGTGGCTGTCATTACTTTCAGTGTTTGATGACGAATTTCCCTACAAATCACTATTGTCAATTCTCCAAGCAATTATAATTTAGCATCGCTGTTTTCTAGCTGGTCCAAAACCACTTTTGATGTAAAGGGACACTTTTTGTTTGCTATAGACATTCTCAAGTTTCCAGGTAGAAAGAACAGTATATATAATATAAAACTGCATGCAGGGCACTGGACAAAGCATTAGGGCCAAAAGGGATGTGAAATGATTTGATACAGTAAAGTAATCTGTAAGTATTGTGTGTTTTTAACTTTTTAAATGTGGCGTTGGGCTCCATCCCCGTGCGTCGCAACGCTCGCAGGGAACAGAGCCCGGCACTGTGATAGATCGAGCGGAGTACACAGCCTGCACACACAGCAGGGAGACATCGCAGGATCCTGGGGACAAGGTAAGTAACTTTGCCTGGATCCTGCAATGCGATCTTAAGTATGGCTTGTGGTTATCACTTTTGGTAATGAAAATTCACCCCGAGCCACACTCGGGATTACAGCCAGGGAGGTTAAGGAATACATTTAAAAATTTTGCAAACCATACACATACAGAGGTAGTGGTAAGCCCCTCCCAGTTTTCCACAGGAGACACAACACCAGGCGCAGAACATGCATGTAAAAAATACAGAAAGTGGCACAGTTATGGGAACTGAAAATACAATGCGACTATATCTTTTACATTTCACTTTAAGGTCACCGTGGGAAAAGGAATTGCGGGATAAGGAGTTCAAGTTAATGTACCCACAGATATTAGATGCCCACCGGGTTATGTAGTTTATGAAAACTTGAGACATTAAATATGCCTTTTAAAAGAACAAAATACAAATATCCATATTCTATTAAAGTTAATAAGTGACTTGAGTTCATGAACTCAAGTCACTTAAATAGAATATGGATATTTGTATTTTGTGCACTATTGTTATATAGGACATTTGCTTAATCAATTGTTTTTCATTGATTTTCATGATTTATAATTTACACCATGGATATTGTTTGCATTTGTCCACTTTAATATTTTGTGGCACATACATATTTATCAATTTATAGCGCGGCACTTTTCTGCTTATGTGCCTACTATCTGGGTCACAGTGCTTAGCTGCTATACGTTATTGTCCATCATAGCACAGATATTTCTTTTTATTTTTTATTTTAAAAGAATGGTTGACCCCCATTGCACTGGTCTATAATAAACAGAGCGGATTTGGTGTGCTTTGTTGGCATCCACTTCACCAACCTATTTCAAGAACTATGAAAATGAGTTGGCACGACAAATCTTGAATGTTCACTGTTCACTTCCCAACTAAAAAGTGGGCGTTTTGGAAGGCCTACAGACCTACAAAAATAAATACCTACAGTTGTGCTCATAAATTTACATACCCAGAACAAATTTATGATTTCTTGGCTATTTTTCAGAGAATATGAATGATAACACAAAAACGTATCTTTCACTCATGGTTAATGTTTGGCTGAAGCCATTTATTATCAATCAACCATGTTTACTTTTTTAAATCATAATGACATCAGAAACTACCCAAATGACCCTGATCAAAAGTTTACATATCCTGGTGATTTTGTTCTGCTCACATGCACACAAGTTGACACAAAGAGGTTTGAATGACTATTAAATGTAACCATCCTCACCTGTGATCTGTTTGCTTTTAAGTTTTGTGTGTGTGTGTATAAAAAGTCAATGAGTTTCTGGACTCCTGACAGACCCTTGCATCTTTCATCCAGTGTTGTACTGACGTTTCTGGATTCTGAGTCATGGGGAAAGCAAAAGAATTGTCAAAGGATCTGTGGGGAAAGGTAGTTGAACTGTATAAAACAGGAAAGGGATATAAAAAGATATCCAAGGAATTGAGAATGCCAATCAGCAGTGTTCAAACTCTAATCAAGAAGTGGAAAATGAGGGGTTCTGTTGAAACCAAACCACGGACAGGTAGACCAACTAAAATTTCTGCCCAAAAAATTGTTCGGGATGCAAACAAAAACCCACAAATAGCTTCATGTGAAATATAGGACTCTCTGAAAACATGTGGTGTGGCTGTTTCAAGATGCACAATAAGAAGGCACTTGAAGAAAGCTGGGCTGCATGGTCCAGTGCCAGAAGAAAGCCATAACTAAGCAAATGCCACAAAGTATCCCACTTACAATACACCAAACAGCTCAGAGACCAGCCTCAAACCTTCTGGTACAAAGTAATTTGGAGTGATGAGACCAAAAGTGAGCTTTTTGGCCACAACCAAAATAAACGCTACATGGAAAGGAGTCAACAAGGCCTATAATGAAAGGTACAGCATGTCTACTGTGAAACACAGATGTGAATTGCTGATGTTTTGGGGGTGTGTGAGCTACAAAGGCACAGGGAATTTGGTCGAAATTGATGGAAAGATGAATGCAGTATGTTATCAAAAAATACTAGAGAAATATTTGCAATTATCAGCCAGGAAGCTGCACATGGGACATACTTGAAAATTCCATCAAAAAAGGCCAAGTTGACCTGTCACAGCAGAATAAAGTGAAGGTTCTGGAGTGGCCATCTTAGGCTGGATTCACACCTATGCATTTTTAGTGCTTTTTGTATTTTGCAGATTTGCACTACAGAACGTGTTCCGTAGGAAACCATGTTAAATGGACTGTAGTGCAAATCTGCAAAATGCAAAAAGCACTAAAAATGCATAGGTGTGAATCCAGCCTTAGGCTCCTGACCTCAATATTATTGAGCCACTCTGGGGAGATCTCAAATGTGCAGTTCTTGCAAGACAGCCCAAGAATTTACAGGAACTGGAGGCTTTTTGCCAAGAAGAATGGGCAACTTTACCATCTGAAAAGATAAAGACCCTCATCCACAAATACCACAAAAGACTTCAAGCTGTCATTGATGTTAAAGGGAGCATAATACTGTATTAAGAACTGGGGTATGTAAACTTTTGATCAGTGTAATTTGGGTAGTTTCTGTTGCCAAAGAGTAAACACAGTTGATTGATAATAAATGGCTTCAGCCAAATACTAAACCATGAGTGAAAGAAAAGTTTTTGTGTTATCATTCATATTTTCCGAAAAATGGCCAAGAAATCATAAATGCTGCCAGTGTATGTAAACCTATGAACACAACTGTATATCAGGTAGATATTCCCTAATGTCTTTGGCTACCTAAAAAAAAGAGTTGAAAGCATGCACAGCTACAAGTATAAACTTTTTAAGACAAGAAATATTGGAGCCCTCCATGGGGGAGTACCATCATCCTCGAGTGCAAGTCATGAAAAAACAAAATTGAACTACCTGGAATTTTTACGGTACTAAAACAAGATCAAACAAATCAGGTACTGTTTTACCTGTCAAAAATGTGTATATTTGTTCAGCTAGTTTTTGAACTAAGGCAGCACTGCCAGAGTCTGAACTCACTTTGCTCCCCTACAGTTTAAGTAATACAGCTCGGTCCACGATGCCTCAAGTTTGTTTGTGATTGGATATTGATAGAAAAAATGATGAGGTCAACCCTGAGCTGTTCTATCGGCCAGCTCTCTCTGTAGTCTGCAATGTAAAGCCTCAATTGACTTCCAGTGCTACATTTCCTACCTATTAAGTTGTGCAGGGAACTACAGGGTACAAATATAAATAATTCCTCAGATGCAACTTAAAAATTTGTTAATTATTATTTATTTTTTTATTTGAATTAGTACCCAACATGGTTAAATTGGGGCATTTTATGTCTGTTGCTTTAAGTCAAACAAAAATATTACCCATGCAGGAAATTTTAATTGGTTTCCTATTGTGCTCAATATTCAGAGAGAAGGCAGGCATAAAAGTTCATGGACTATGTAACAACTGGAACAAACACATTTCAGAGGGGATAACAAACTTTTATGGTCAGATTGTTTTCTAATGAAAGTCTGCTTTCCTACATCTCTGGATAGGAATGTTAGGACATCAAAAGTCCTATTTCAGGGAGGTGTGCGTCAGTAAAATAAAACCACTTATTCTCAGAGTGTCTATTCTAAATGTAACCCACTTGCATTAAGGAGGAAGCCAGCTTTCACTAGATTTTTTAATATGGATGATTACATTTGTAATTGTTCAAATGACAGCCAGATAAGACGGGGAGACGGAGAAGTAATTCTGGACTGGGTAAACGTAGAATTCCTTCATGTCTGGAAATGAAGTGCTCTGCATACTATGCCCGACAATGAGCCAATGTTGGGGATACATATTAATCCTCTGGGGAAACCATTCCTGTACAGAGTGGAAAACAGATTATGGGAGTCTAAGAAAACTAGTCTCAAGTTACCCCTATTAGCATTTCATCAGCAGCACTTCCTACAGGGGTTTAGAACATCTGCTGAAACTCTGTGTGCAAGTGATTTATAGATTGAATTTATCAAAATACAATGGTTGAAAAAAAAGTGGTTTTATGGTAATAAGGATACCGAACTGTTTGGTATAAGGAGAATTGCATCATAATGATATCTGGCTTCAGATTGTAGAATATTTATTTCTACCATGGCTCTTTAACACATGATAAAGTATTTTTTTTCAAATGGGGAAAAACAAGATACACTTATGTTTTTCGAAAATTATGAAAAAATTTCAAAATTACACATAATGGGAAACAATAAATGCACAGCATCAGCAAAACTGATTTTATATATATATATATATATATATATATATATATATATATATATATATATATATATATATATATTTTTTTTTTTTTTTACGCTAGAGTAGGTTTTCTTGACAAGAGTTCTGTGAAACTTTAGGAATCCTTGAACAATGGAAAATGAATCTCCCACCTAGGTTGACCACCATTGTAAATCAGCAAATTTCCACTGACCACACTTTAGCAGTAGTGGTGGTGTCCACCAACACTAAGGCCGCGTACACACGGGCGGATTGTATGGCCTACTTAGTCCGTCATACAATCCGATGGACAGTCCGTCCTACTTTCGAATGAACGGACTTGACCACACACGGATGCACAAACAGTGCGTCGAAAGCTTGCGCGATGACGTGTACAGCACGTACGACGGGACTAGAAATAGGAAGTCCAATACACAGCAATGCAACCTTCCGCCGTATAAATCCTTTCTGAGCATGCGCCATTCTTAGTCCGTCGAACTAGCCTACTCACGAGCGGATTGTCCGCTGAAACCAAAGTATGACGGACAATATTACGGAAATTCCGAAAAACTTAGTCAGCCAGACTGCACGCTGAAAAAGTCCGCTGAAGCCCTCACACGAGCGGACTGTCCGCTGAAATGTGTTTCGACGGACTAAGTAGGCCATACAATCCGCCCGTGTGTACGCGGCTTTATGGTCCATATAAAAGGGGTTGTAAACCCTCACACTTTTTCATCCTATGCATTAACCACTTTTAGACCGGACCATTTTGCTGGCTTAAGACCAGACCACTTTTTGCGATTCGGCACTGCGTCGCTTTAACTGACAATTGCGTGGTCGTGCAACGTGGTTCCCAAACAAAATTGACGTCCTTTGTTTTCCACAAATAGAGCTTTCTTTTGGTGGTATTTGATCACCCCTGCGGTTTTTATTTTTTTGCGCTATAAACAAAAAAAGAGCATCAATTTTGAAAAAAAAATTTTTTTTTACTTTTTGCTATAATAAACATCCCCCATAAATATATAAAAAAACATTTTTTCCTCAGTTTAGACCGATATGTATTCGTCTACATATTTTTGGTAAAAAAAAAAAAAACAATAAACGATGACTGGTTTGCGCAAAATATAGCGTTTACAAAATAGGGGATAGTTTTATGGCATTTTTATTAATAATTTTTTTTTTTTACTAGTAATGGTGGCGATCAGCGATTTTTATTGTGACTGCGACATTATGGCAGACACATCGGACATTTTTGATACATTTTTGGGACCATTGTCATTTATACAGCAATCAGTGCTATACAAATGCACCGATTCCTATGTAAATGACACTGGCAGTGAATGGGTTAACTGTGGGGGGCGTGGCTGTGTGTTAGTGAACACTGATCTCTGCTCCAATCACAGGGAGCAGAGATCAGTGTCACTTGTTGCTAGGCAGAACGGGAAGATGCGGTTTACTTCCGCATCTCCCCGTTCAGCCTCCCTGTGAGACGATCGCAGGTATTCCCGCGGTGATCGAGTCCGCGGGACCCGCGACTGGACTCACGGGGGTCCCGACTGGCATGCGTGCACGCTGGCGGCGGCACACACACTATGGCACGTGGCAATTTCAAATGGACAAATGGCCAATTTGCCTGCCCGTGCGATTCTGCCGACGTACATTGTCATGCGCCGGTCGGGAAGTGGTTAAGGTGAAAAACCTTTTGTGCTGCAGCAGCCCTTCCTTTTACTTACCTGAACCCGTTTGTTCCAGTGACAGGGACAAGCACAGCGACTCCAGCTGCTGTCTCAGGACCTCATTGGATAGATTGATAGCAGCAGGAGCCATTGGCTCCCGCTCCTGTCAATCAAATACAGTGACACAGTAACTGGGGAGTGGGACCAAGTCCTGCTTTCTGTGTCAATGGACGCAGCAGCAGGACTTGGTAGTGCACCCGCACAAGTGCCCACATGGAAAGCAGCTCTCCGTGGGGGCACTCGAGAAGAGGAGGAGCCAGGAGCGCCACAGTGGGACCCCAGAGGAGGAGGATTGGGGCCACTCTGTGCAAACCCCTTGCACACAGCAGGTAAGTATGACATGTTTGTTATTTAAAAAAACAAAAACAAAAGCTTTACAATCACTTTAAGGCTGGGTTCACAGCTATGCAAATTGGATGTGGCTTTCCCCGCATCCAATTTGCATGGTGCGAGATTGTGACCAGCTCCATATGGAGTCGATTCACATATCTCCGCTGAGACTCCGATGCAAATTTGCACAGGGATCCTGTGTGTCCAAAATTCGGGCTGAAATAGGACATCAAATGGTGAACTGGGATGCACTGGAATCGTGTTGTGAGCTGCATGTGGCAATAGTGTGAACCCAGCCTAAGGGGCAGTACAATTTTCGCTATCTGCATTTATTTTTTGTTATTTTTATTTAAAGATTGTTAATGAAAATGTTAATATATACAACTGGTAAGAGTTAAAAATATCTATCCAATGCATAAAATTCTCAAAATACGCCACATTCTTTTTTTCCTTTATTTACTTTTTACAACTTCCTGATCTTGCTACTCTACTTTAAGCTGTAGGTATAATCATGATTAGCAGGGGCTCCTCAGGACCTGAAATTTGGTTTAAGGGTTCCTCCAGGTTAAAAAGGTTGAGAAAAGCTGTGCTAGAGAGCTGAATGACTTAAGCCCCATACACACTATCAGATTTTTTTCCTTCAGATTTACCAAAACCATGTAGTACAAGGGCCTGCCTGATTGCATACAAATTGAAACTCCTAAGGTTTGACCTCATATTATATGGTTTTGGTAAATCTGAAGGAAAAAAATCTGTGGAAAATCTGACAGTGTGTATGGGGCTTTACTGTCCACTTTGAAGTAGAAGTTCACCATAGAATTGTCCAATGAACAATTAACAGCCATTTAACACATGCACATTGATAAATGCACAGCAACATATTTGATATTTGTCTGCATTCCAGTTGTCCAGCAATCAGCACTGAAAACTACCAGACACGGACACCATGTAACTTATGGTGTCACTCAGACCTCCTTGTGCCATCTACGTTTGTTCATAAGGGCACAGAGGAAGTATTTCCAAGTCAGGCTTTGCAAATACAAGATGTAAATAGTACCTTTCACTTTCAATACTAATGGTAAACACGGCAAAGAGAAAGAGAATCTCCTTAATGGGGACACAGACCACAAAAAAAACTGACAAGCATTCCAAATCCCTCTCCACTCTATCCAAAACTAAAAACACATTTTGCCTTTAGTTATACTTTAAGTTATCAAGTTTTTTTTATTTTTATAAATAATGTAACATGAGGAGTAAAGCCTTGTACACATGATCGGATTTTCTGCAGACAAAACCTCAGACTTTTGTCCGAAGGCGTGTGCCCGGATTTTGTCTTGCATACAAATGCCAAGGAATTGTCGGCCAACAAACATGAACGTAGTGACATACTACGTGGTTTTTCAGCTCTTTAGCGCCACCCAATTTCGTGTTTGTAGAAGTTTGGTGAGTGTTGATTCGTGCTTTTCATTTACCGCTTTTTAGTTCTTTTCAGAACGGACGCTCGTCAACCAGACATGTTGCAGAATCGGAGGCGATAATGTCTTGGTCTTGGAGTTATTGTTTTGACCCAAGTCCAGTCCAGGAACAAGATGAGGAGGATTTCTATATTAACCGTGACCAATTATGTCATATGCCTTTGCTGTGGGAGCTCCAGGAGAATAATCCATGATTATTTTCAGAATTATCTCCGGATGACAGACCCCTATATTAAGAAGCAGGAGGCTTTTATTTTATTTTTTGGTTGAATAATAATGATTTGATTTGGTATATTTTTGGATGCATAGAATGCACATTTTGGTTAAGTTCTATTGGCAGATAGCATGTATAATTTTATTTGTTTTTTTTTTTTAACGCACAATAAAAAAAATTGTGGTGAATAATACTTGGCTATGTGTTTTATTCCAAATGACAGTTTGGGAGTAGGCAGCTACATTTAAAAAATACAATGCAACTTTAACATGGGACACCAACATAGTTGTATCTTTGATCTTAAAAACTACAGGATAATGGTGTTGTGGCAACTTGCCCAAATAAAAAAAAAAAAAAAAGCATAATAATATTATTCTTGATATCACTAGAAAAAAAAAGCCTTTGAAAATTTGTTTGCAATAACACCATCAGTATCGCCAGCAAAGCAGCTTCATTATTATCCCATTAAAGAAGAAGAGAATGTGCGCTGCATTTTGAGAGTTCATAATTTGCCACATCACGAATGTTAATAATCCATTACTACTAATTTACAAGACCGACCGCTTCTGGTTCATCCTTGCTTCTGAGCATGCGGGTTTGTACTTTGGACTTTTGTCTGACGGAAACTCCGACAACAGATATTTGTCTGTGGAAAATTTTAACACCTGCCATCCAACATTTGTCTGCAGAAAATCCAAAAATTGCCCGATGGAGCGTACAAACGGTCGGATTTTCCGCCAACAGCCTGTCATAACCCAATTCCTGTCTGAAAATCTGTTCATGTGTACGAGGCTTTAGAGCAGAGATCTCCAAACTACAGCCCTCCAGAACACACCCCATGAGGCATTGTAAAACCGACATTCACAGACATAACTAGGTATGATGGGAATTGTAATTTCTGAACAACTGGAGGGCCATAGTTTGGAGACCCCTGCTTTAGAGTCCAATATGGATACAACTGCAAACAATGGTGGGAAGATCCTTCTGCTAGAGTCCTCTAAAACAAACATCTACCAAAAAATGGGATATCTGCTTTGGGTGGACAGACATTTGAAGGTGAAGTGTTAAAACTGGGAAAAGGAAGGAAAAAAAAAAAAAACTTACCTCATTCATTTTGTGCTTTGGTTCGGTCCCCACAAACAGCTGAATCTCATTCCCTGGAATGCACTCACTAACACACAAAACAGAAGGTCAAGTTACTTTCTGAAAACATTTCTTGGCAATGCATCTCAAACCAGCTACCACCCTCATCACAGATATTCTCTCTGCTACAACTAATGACTTCTGTTTAGTATCAATAAACATTAACCCATTTTAGGTAGTTTGTAGCATAAAAGTAGGATTGATCACCAGGATGAGTTTATGGATAAACACAGATCCATCTTTCATTTTTTTCTGCAGTATGGATTCTCTCCAAATGCAGAAAGTAGTAAGAGACCACAAAAAAAGAAGTTTTCTTTGTTTTTTTTGTTTTGGTGATTCTGCCAATCCTGATCCCAGTTTTACAATTAATTGATATCATAATATATATATATATATATATATATATATATATATATATATATATATATATATATATATATATATATAAAAAAAATTATGACCCCCATAAAAGACTAACACAATAGACACAGAATAATGGCTGGAAGTTCCTATGATCATATCAGCACATATGTATTGAATTGTGGGGGATAGGGACTGGTGAGTATTAGGCTCTTTCATGACTACACTGGCCAGAAGACGAGGAATTGGAAACAGTCAGAGTGGCTTGCCCATTTCCAGTAGCGGAAGGTACATTACATTCCCTGCCCCTCTGAGAGGTTTACTAGCATTCATGGTGAACAGGTGTTCAATAGTCCAATAGCTGTTCATAGACCCCCAAATCCAGCATGTACACCTGGGCACTAATAATGTGAGAGAGCCCAGTGTTGAAGGACATAGGTGTTGGTATCAAAATAGCTTTGAAACATGACAGGATTTATGTGTCAGAAAGAGGTTGATACAAAAAAAATACAAAAAAAAAAAAATGGATTGACCTGCAGATCAGCTGATTTTTACAGATATCTGCTGGCATTATTTAGCCTGATTAAGTGAAGTTGAAAAACAGACAAAAGGTCCATCTAGTTCAACCAACAGAAAGTAAAAAACCTTCATAAACAGAATCACATCCACAGCTGAGCCAGAGGATGGCAAAAAAATTAAATTAAGTCTGTTCTAATTTGCTCCAACAGGGAAAATCAGATATTCCCTGTTTCAACAATCCCTGGTGTTTTTACCTGTAATTGTTAGGATATAGATATATTCTGTGATTTTAGGAATGCAGCCAGCCCTGTTAACTACTTGCTGATGGGCGGCATACCAGTACATCGCCCCACTTCGAGTGGTTATACCGGGATGATGCTGCAGCTACAGGCTTCATCCTGGTATCTAAAACTGGTGGAGTACTTTATAAATAGCTGCTGGATTGATATTGCAAGTGGAGGGAGGGGGTCACCCACCATGCCATCACCCCCCATTTTATTCTCTAGAGCCTCTGTTGTAAGAAAATATATAATGTTTGGGGGTTTAAGTAATTTTAGCAAAAAATAATAATAATCAGATTTTTACATGTATGTGAGAAGTTTGAGAAAAAGGCCTGGTCTTCAAGTGGTTAAAATAATCTACTGAGCTGACCAGAACTAGTGCCTGAGGAAGCCAATTTCTAATTTTTACAGCTCTTACTGTGAAAAAGCCTTTCTGTATGTGGAGATGAAATGTTTTTTTTCTCCAGACAATCTAAGACCATCAGTTCCCTCATCTCTACCGAGATGCTCAGTCATGTATTTACATCTTTTGTAAAATATTCTTTTCATGTTAAAGGGGTTGTAAAGGTTTGTTTTTTATTTTCTAAATAGGTTCCTTTAAGCTAGTGCATTGTTGGTTCACTTACCTTTTCCTTCGATTTCCCTTCTAAATGTTTTTTTATCTTTGTTTTCTTTGTCTGAATTTCTCACTTCCTGTTCCTCCTCAGTAAGCTGTTCTGGCTGACTAAACACCACTCGGATGATGGTGTGAAGTTTACTGAGGAGAAACAGGAAATGAGAAATTCAGACAAAGAAAAAAAACATTTAGAAGGGAAATCGAAGGAAAAGGTAAGTGAACCAACAATGCACTAGCTTAAAGGAACCTATTTAGAAAATAAAAAACAAAGCTTTACAACCCCTTTAAGTTTGCCTTCTCATGTTCCAAAATTATCAGCAAATTCTATGCCAAGTTATCCATTCCATAGACCGGGATACAATTTTCTGCAAAAACTAGATCAGATTGTGTTGTTTTCTATAACAGGGTACTGGGTACATGACTACCACATTGGGCACATGACTGCTCTGGCTCGTTGGCAATAATTTCTCTTCTATTTTACAGTTCTAAATTGATCTCCCAATTCTGAACTCAAGTAACCTCCCAAAACTGTTGATTTCATTAAAGGGAATAGCAAATAGGTTTTTGACAGACTTAATATGAAATAATTCAATATGTGTTTGTAGTGTTCAGTTCTATCAAAGATGAAAAGAAAACAGCAGATGCTGGTCATTTTTCATACCACCATGCAGTGAATTGTAAGCATATTACTAAGAACAAGGAACGTGAAATATAGACTGGCATTGCGCTACCAAGGGGAGCGGGGGAGAGATTCTGAAGTCACGGTCTGTTCACCGAAAGTGATACAGTTGTGCTCATAAGTTTACATACCCTGGCAGAATTTATGATTTTCTTGGCCATTTTTCAGAGAATATGAATAACACAAAAACTTTTCTTTCACTCATGGTTAGTGTTTGGCGGAAGCCATTTATTATCAATCAACCGTGTTTACTCTTAAATCATAATGGCAACATAAACTACCCAAATGATCCTGATCAAAAGTTTACATACCCTGGTGATTTTGGCCAGATAACATGCACACAAGTTGACACAAAGGGATTTGAATGGCTATTAAAGGTAACCATCCTCACCTGTGATCTGTTTGCTTGTAAATTGGTGTGTGTGTATAAAAGGTCAATGAGTTTCTGGACTCCTGACAGACCCTTGCATCTTCCATCCAGTGCTGCACTGACGTTTCTGGATTCCAAGTCATGGGGAAAGCAAAAGTATTGTCAAAGGATCTGTGGAAAAAGGTAGTTGAACTGTATAAAACAGGAAAGGGATATAAAAAGATATCTAAGGAATTGAGAATGTCAATCAGCAGTGTTCAAACTCGAATCAAGAAGTGGAAAATGAGGGGTTCTGTTGAAACCAAACCACGGTCAGGTAGACCAACTAGAATGTCATCAACAACTGCCAGGAAAACAGTTTGGGATGCAAACAAAAACCCACAAAGAACTTCACTTGAAATACAGGACTCTCTGAAAACATCTACTGGAGGAACATTTGCATTTATCAGCCAGGAAGCTGCGCAAGGGACGTACTTCGACATTCCAACATGCCAATGATCAAAAACACAAGGCCAAGTTGACCTGCCATTGGCTACAGCAGAATAAAGTGAAGGTTCTGGAGTGGCCATCTCAGTCTTCTGACCTCAATATCATTGAGCCCCTCTGGGGAGATCTCAAACGTGCAGTTCATGCAAGAGAGCCCAAGAATATACAGGAACTGGAGGCTTTTTGCCAAGAGGAGTGGGCAGCTTTTCCATCTGAGAAGATAAAAAGCCTCATCCACAAATACCACAAAAGACTTCAAGTTGTCATTGATGTTAAAGGGGGCAATTCATGGCATTAAGAACTGGGGTATGTAAACTTATGATCAGGGTCATTTGGGCAGCTTATGTTGTCATTATGATTTAAAAAGAGTAAAAACAGTTAATTGATAATAAATGGCTTCAGCCAAACACTAACCATTACTGAAAGAAACGTTTTTGTGTTATCAATCATATTCTCTGAAAAATGGCCAAGAAATCAAATTCTGCCAGGGTATGTAAACTTATGAGCACAACTGTAAGTGTCCAGAATTCTGGAGGGGAAGGGTAAAACACTAATGTAAATGTACAATGGCCATGTACTGAGGAAATTACACTGTGTCCTGTAATCATTTAGTGTAGACTTCATTGGTTATCTTTCATATATAAACGTAGAGGAATGAAGGTGGGGGGTCTTTTTGTGTCTATGTTATTACAACCAGTACATTCTTCTAGAGAATTATAGAAATTCGAATTTATTTATTGCCAAGGGTAAGACAATTACCCAAGCTTAAAGAGTAGCTTTACTTTTGTTAAGAAAACAATCCCCCTCTGGGTGATCAATGTACACTTCATTGGATTTTAACAATCTTTGTTGCAGATTCCTACCTGTTTCCACCATGAAGAAATAGCAATTTGGTACATTATTTATTACAGGTACTTGTATAGTGCCATCAGTTTATGCAGCGCATATATATTGCACATTCGTGTCAGTCCCTACCCCCAAGGAGTTTACAATCAAAGGTCCCTAACTCACATACATACACATACTTGGGCCACTTTTTGACAGGATCCAATTAGCTCACCAGCATGTCTTTGGAGTGTGAGAGGAAACTCACACAGGCACAGGGAGAAAATGCAAACTCCAGGCAGGTAGTGTCATGGTTGGGATTCAAACCAATGACCCTAGTGCTGCTAGGGTCACTATGCTGCCCATTATGTCAATGTGCAGAGTGAATCTGAATGGGAGTGACATATTCATTATTAATCACCTGATGCCCTTGCAGTGTTCCAAACGAGGAAAGCAGAGGGGTCTGCATCCCTTTAAAACTGATGATACCTTGGGAGTATCTCACCAAAAATTATAATTTTGTTACATAGTAAACCTAAAATATGACTTGCACCTTAGTGCAGACTTGTAGGAAAATAAGTGAAACAATCATACAAGCAGGAACTTACATATTTTGGGAAGTTATTTTACCAGCTGTGTACAGAAGGCCTCCAGGTGTCCATATCACATTGAATTTTTATAAAATATTAAAACAGCAGATTTAAAGTGATACTAAAGTCTCTGTTTTTTTCTTTAAAAATAACAAACATGTTATACTTACCTCCTCTGTGCAGTGGTTTTGCACAGAGCAGCCCAGATCCTCCCCTTCTGTGGTCCATGGCTGGAGCTTCTTGCCCCTCCCTCCTGTTGAGTGCCCCCACAGCAAGCAGCTTGCTATGGGGGCACCCAAGCTGAGCTGCAGCTCCATGTATCCATTCAGACAAAGAGCTGCAGTTTGGCCCTTCTCCCTCTCTCTCCTGATTGGCTGAGTTTATTTGACAGCAGCGGGAGCCAATTGCACCACTACTGTGTCTCAGCCAATCAGGAGGGAAGACGACCAAGGCACTCGTGGACATCGCTGGATAGAGATGTGGCTCAGGTAATTAGGAGGGCTGCTGCACACATTGAATGTATTAAGATAAAAAAAAAAAAAATTACTTTACAACCGCCTTAAAAGAAAAGGTAATTTTTAAGAACATTCAACTTCAATATGTCTTGTGTAGAATTATTGGCTATATTTCTTCCAACAAAAAAGGAGTTACCCTTTAAATAACACTGCCTAAACTATCTAAATGTAACAGGAATAGAAACTGAAGTGCCACACCACTACTACGAGGTCCAAGGTTGCTGCCAAACAAGCTGCCGATGAGGCTTGTAATTTAAACTGGAAAAAAAAAATCTGATAAAAAGGGGCCACTTGGACCCCTGAAACGCGTTGGCTACTTTTTTGGATTGTAACCCTGGCTTTTGATGGAATAAAGTTATATTCTGGACCTAGCAGTGGTATGGCACTTCAATTCCAATTCTTGTTACATTACACTACAAGCCAAGGAGACTGAGGAAATCCTCTGTGGTGTAGAAGCCACCATCTCAGGACCCAGATCATTTACATCAACATCAGTACCTTAAAGTGATTGTAAACCTTCACATTAAAAATAAAATAAAAATAACAAACATGTCATGCTTACCTGCTCTGTGCAGTGGTTTTGCACAGAGCAGACCCAACCCTCTTCTACTGGGGTCCCCTGTTGGCACTCCTGGCCCCTCCTCTATATCGGGTGCTCCCACGTAAAGCCGATTTCCATGGGGCTCCCAAGGCCGGCTGTTGCATCCATTGACAGCATGACTCTGCCCCACCCCCGTGTCACAGCTTTTGAGTGACAGCAGTGAGAGCCAATGGTTTTTGCTGCTATCAATCTGTCCAATGAGAGTGAGTGTCTGGAACGGCTTCGCTTGTGCACATTGCTGGATCAAATTAGGCAAGGAATGCATTAGGGCCAGTTCACACTATTGCGATGGCAGACATCGCATGTAATTCACAGCGCACTGCTGGTCACATTACCTGCAATGTCTGTGTGGGTGCAATGTCAGCCATACAGATAGTATGGCTGATATCGCACCGCATTCGGTTCAAACACGCACAGGACCCTTTTTTCAGTTCGGACCAAAATTGGATCGCATGTGTGTTCACACATTGCGATCCGATTCATGCCCAAACTGTCAGTTCGCAGTGCGATATGTAAGCTGAAATTGGGGTGTCGCTAACACATAATGACACTCCCCAGCAGTTTGCATATGGCAGTGTGAACTGCCGTGCGTTCCGGGTGCGATGCGGGAACCCGCAGTTGATCCGCAGGGTTCTCGCATCGCAATAGTGTGAACCGGCCCTTCAGGTGAAAAACCTTAAGGCTTTACAGCCACTTTAAGTGAATAATACCAGTAAGATAACTCTATGGCTCCAGTGCTATCTTTCCTCTTTCCTCAACTGTTCAAACTATCTAAATGGCTACTTTCAAATATATGGAGAAAAAAAAAATTGCACACTCAGAGCAGCCAATGGCGGTGGACTTTGGGATCGATGTACTAAAGTAAAATAAGGTGCTCATTTAGCATGAAAATGTTTTCTGAGTTTACTGAATGACTTCCATCATCCAATCACGTGCAAGCAAAAATCTATAACATATACAATACATAATATATATTTTTTCACTTTTCTTGCACATGATTGGGTATTCTTTTGAAGTGAATATTCCTCACATTCATTAGCTAAGGAAAACATTTCCTTGCAAAGTGATAGCCTATTTGCCTAGTAAATCAATCCCTATAAGTCAAATAATTTTAGACATATATTAGAATAATGCATTCCTCCCTTACTACATATGCACATGCTGTCAGAGCTAAGGAGCACACACAATCCAGTTTATTCATTTAAGTATAGTACGAAAATGGCATATTCAGCAATGTCTACAAGGATCTAGTAAAAGCATGTGGCTACAGTCAGATGAGCCCAGCACACCAGAAGAGACAAAATACTTCTACAAGTAATGTCTCTGTATCAATTAACTGGCTGAGCATAAGCCACAGCTCATACAGAAAGAGATTAGATCACCATTAGGCCTCCTCATGTCCACTTTAACCCTTTCTGGAACATGCAGCAAGCTGATATATCATGCACAAATGTAGGATGTGATGAATCCAGAAATACAGTACATGTACCCTACCTTTACATGGGATACAATCCTTTGTATATTACAAATATGAAAGAGTATTCAAACCTTAAACAGATCTCTTGTGTGGCTGCATCTATTTTCAGAGTTCTTTTGCTTTATTTTCACCTGGTAATCCTGAAAATAACACACTTCTCATTCCTCAGAGGCCACGTCACTCCTCCACTGTATCTATGGAGGGAGCCATGCTTGTCATCATAGGCTCTTCTAATATGGACTACAAATGTCTCTTTATATCCATTAAATGGGGGGGGGGGGGGGGGGCAATTGGTAGTTTACAGAAGACAGTCAAGTTGGAAGATATTCTTCAATGCAGCTCACAGGAAGTGACAGGGACACTACATTTCTGGTAAGATCAACAGGTATTTTCTATATTTGCTGAAAGGGTTCTTAGCTTGAGAAATAAAGAAACCTAATGCAGGTGCAGTTAGCTTGCTAACCACTAGAGAGCTCTGTTCCCTATATGGTCTGATACATGGGAAAGTTATAAGCAGGGGATGGCTCCCTCTTAGAAAAGTTCCTCCTCTAGTGATGTCAGGGGTCAGTGAGGACCCATATAAAGGCTGTAGGAAGGGCCCAGTGTAGTCAGGGAATAGGAGCCATGTAGTTGTTACCTACAGCACTTATTTACAGGACCCTCTGCAGGGCTGAAGCCCCAGGTAAGACGGAACAGAACACAGAAGGAACAGCTGGAGTCACCTTGACTCCTATGAACTTCTTCTGCAGGTCCTGCAGCGGGGTGCAAAAGAAGGCCAGAAATAGTCCTCTGATATGAGTAATGGTGAAGCCTGGGAATGAATGTGCCATCTGGGAGCGTGACCAGCTGGGCAGAGCTATGGAAGCGACATGGAAGAGACTGGTATACTAATGTGAGCGCCTTGATTTTACCTGGTGAAGGAAGCTAAATGCTGTAGACTTAGAATACAAGGGGGGGGGGGGGGGAGTGGTTCCAATTTTGTGGTGCTCCCAAGGAGAGGAGATAAAAAAAAAAGGAAGATGGCTTACAAATTATGTGCTGGCATTCTGTGCAGAAATGACAACTACAGAATATTTCCTCCTGTGTATGGAGTTGTGGGCCATAGAGTTCAACTAGTATGTCAAATGTGATGTCAGATGTCATGAAAGTTTTGCAAAGTTACAGTGAAGTGCGAAAAATACATTTTATGTGTGGACATTCCTTCATTCATGAATATCTAGGTCTATGGCTGGGGAATTCATGAGCAGGCCTATGGCCAGGAGTTTGACACTATATGGCGGAAGGTTTCATCGGCAGCAGAGGGGTTGTTGTCATATCCAAGAAGAGGCAGGGAGGAACTGCACAGTTGGCACCAACACACAGCTAATCGTTCGCCCCCATAAAACCAAGTACTGTTAGCTGCAATACAATGCATTTTTATCTTGAGTTTAGTTATCCAGAAGTTTAATTATTTTTACATATTTACATCCAGCTTGTGGGATCCCTGTGGAAGCTGGAAATCACTGTAATAGACACCACTACGATAGTCATATCTGAGAGCTTTTCAGTCCTGTGCCAAGCAGCTGCCCTGCTGCTTACTGAACACGGGAGGTTGGCACAGGCGTCAGAGAACACTGCGTTTTCTCCTGATGTCACTGCTCCGCCTCTCTAACTTGTCCAATCAGAAATGCCTTGCATTAATTGAGGAAATGCAAAGCGTTCTCTGAATGGCCCGTGCTGAGTGAGTAACCTCCTGTGCCCACAATTCTTCAGTATGGAACCCAGAAGCTGGTGGAGATCACTGTAGTGGTGATGTCTAATGCACGGATTTCCAGCTACCACGGGGATCTCACGGGTATGGCACATACATATTTACATTGGTTCAAGCTGGGCCAATATAACAATCACCATACAAAGCTTCAGCTTTAAAGTATCAACTACTTTATGTAACAAAAAGTGATATGCCCTAGATTCTCACTAGCCATTAAATAAAAAGAACATTTCTATAGACCCCCAAGGCATACTTAAAATTAAAATAATCATATTTCAAAAACATGCTCTATGAGATATCGTACCTTCATGCCTATTTAATGAGGAAAGTGGCACAATGCAGTAACCTAGAGCTAGAAATGATCAGACTGACACATTGGTAGCTATGGGTTACAGCAATCTAATGATTGCTCTTAGCATTTCCACACTGAATATGACGGCTTGTCTTCTGCTCCATGTATGTTCCTGGAATCTATTGAATTTTAAGATTTAGTGACCCAAGAAGGCGAGGGTGCTGTATACAATATATTTTTCTGAAGCCTAAGCTCTTTTCTTTTTCTGACAGCACAAATTCCACATAAACTTGTATATATCCATTTAGAAGGAATGACAGACTAGGTCTGGCCATAGATGAGAATTCGGTGAATAGATTTTCAATATTGAAAGAACATTCAATAAGCATGACAACAAGGCAGCATTTTATATACAAAAACAATCACGAATGACAAAGTGGTATTAAACCCAAAACCAAAAATGTAGTTTAAAGAGGAACTGCAGTTTGCTCACATAATTTGTAATAAAAACATCTTTGCCATTCTGAAGCTTCCATCCAACCACTTTGCATATTTTATATATACTGTGATTCTGTACTTGCCAAATATGCTGCAGAAATCTCCCTACACTGAGTCTGGCTGCATCCATTTTAACTGTGGGCAGCTGAAGCTGCTGCCTGTTCACTTCCTGGATTTACACAGAGGCACACCTCCAGCTCTGCAGCCTTCATTTGCCCTCTTATGACTCATCCCCCTCCCTACCTTGGCAAACTCTCATGAGAGAGAGTGCATGATGTCATAATGACCAGACAAAAAAGAGGAAGTGGGCTGTATAAGGTATTTACTGGCAGAAACAAATTTTTTTACTAACCAAAGTTAAAACAAGGGCAGAAGATTTAATAGATGGAAAGTTGAAAAGATGACTGAAGGTCTGCTTAATTATTAGATGTATCAGCTGCACTAGTTTTCTTTTTTTTAGTCTTTTTTTCCCTCTATTTTCACCTGTGATCTGGCCAGTAACACCTCCTCTGGATGAAAGAGCACAGGGAGACCTTTGGACAGCAGCATTGTCAGTCTAGAGGGAGGGGAGTGTTAGATGTACTAGTAGATTTAGATACACCAACATATTGAAGCCAAGACTTATAAGCAGTTACAGCAGTTTTTTGGGGGGGGGGGGGGGGGGGGGATTTTTTTTTTTGCATAAAGGTTTTGCATAAATAAGATCCGACCACTGCAAGTATCGTTCCCATTGTTAAAAGGGTTGTAATGCCTAAACATTTTTCACCCAATTCATTCCCTGCATTTGTATCGGTACCCACACCCTTCTTATACTTACCTGAGCCCGAGCTTGATCCAGCTCTGTGATTTTTTTTTTGCATAAAGGTTTTGCATAAATAAGATCTGACTACTGCAAGTATCGTTCCCAATGTTAAAAGGGTTGTAAAGCCTAAACATTTTTCACCCAATTCATTCCCTGCATTTGTATCGGTACCCATACCCTTCTTATACGTACCTGAGCCCGAGCTTGATCCAGCTCTGTGTCTGTTTGCAGAGGCTCTCTCCTCTTCTCCCCACTCTCACAGGCTTTGCTGATAGCAGAGTCAATCATTGGCTCCCCGCTGCTACCTGTCAAATCCTGTGACAAGGGAGAGGAGGCAGGGTGGAGTCCCGCTGTCTATGTCTATGGACACAGACAGTGTGGCTTGGGATTGAGCTCACAGGTGTACCAACATATGAAGCAGCTTCCTATTGTGGCACCAAAAAGAGAAGGAGCCAGGAGTGACAGGCAAGGGACCCCAGAAGAGGAGGATTGGCGCTGCTGTGTTACACAAAACCATTACACAGAGCAGGTAACATATTGTTATTTTAAAAGAAAAAAACATTTGACTTTACAAAAGATTTACATGGTTTGTCTCCACTCTCTAATAAATCTGCAGGACAGTTTGGTCTTTTAATCAACAGACTTACTGGTTCAATCACCAGGTGAAATTAAAAGGAAATAGAAGAAAGAAAGCCTTAAAAGCAAACTAATGCAGCGATCACATGTAAGAATTGGTAAGCTGCAATATATAAATGGTTGCTTTTGGGTTTATTACCACTTTAACCAATATCAGATTTTTTTCTATATTATTGGAAAATTGTTCTCTGCAGATGATCACTTTGTGACTTTTTTTAAAAATATACTGGTCAGTATAAAAAATATTGACTTCTGTTCAAAAGCAATTGGAAACAATGATCAATTATTTAAAATTGTGTGAACTGCATACAAAGATCCCAGATATGTCCTATTTCAGTGATGGTGAACCTCTGCACCCCAGATGTTTTGGAACTACATTCCCCATGATGCCCGTGCACTGTGCAATGTAGCTGAGCATCATGGGAAATGTAGTTCCAAAACATCTGGGGTGTCAAGGTTTGCCATCACTGTCCTTTTTGTTTTTATGTTTTCTGTCAGCTCTTTTCATCCTAACTGTGGTACCCAACGTCAGTAAGTAGACCTTCCTGCACTTTCCATGCTGTTGTGTACCTGAACCACACCAACATCCCTAGTAGGTCTAAACAGCGTAATCTCAGCTACGAGTATTGGACATTGCGTAGCCCATGGATTTCCTTAATTGCCAAATCTATGTAGCATGTCCATTTCATGCATGATCACTTTCACGTGTTGCAATCACAGATTCAGCACATCTCAGGCATTTCTTCTCGGTGAGATCCTCGTCCCAGGCTGTATAGGAAGGAGTACATTGCGTTAGACCCTCCGCACAGTCCATGATGACCTCACTGGTGTCAGTCGGTGGAAGCTCTCGTTTCATCATACTTGCTCATAAATTAGCCACTTGGACATGAAGTGGGAAGCCGGGAACCTCAACACGAATCATACCACACTCCCATTGAACTTTCCTTACTGACACATAGGCAGGCCAGACATCGGTACAATAAATTCATATCTACTGAGTGTTCCCACTCAGGAAATTATCTGCAGGCATTTGGTGCTACAATAGTCACTCCGTGTATATTAAAAAGAAGCCACTGCAGACAAATGACTCAAATATGTGAATAGACTGAGGGGGGGAAATAAACTTCCCATTAGTGATTGTATTACTTCTGGCTCAATCATCAGCTATGACAGCAGTTAGATGTCAGGGGCAGTTTGCCTGGTTTTATTCCATTCTATAGATCAGCTTTTCCCAACACAGGGAAACTCATACAATTATTTATATATTTTTTTATTTTTTAAAAATCAGTCTATTTGCAGCTCATAGTATATTTGTATAATGATCAGTGGGGAGAATGCTCTCTACTTTTGTGTTTATTGAAGAAAGTCCCCCCACCCCCCTTGGGCTTCTTTCACATTAGTAGTGCTGCTTTCCACCCTCTGAAAGGCGATTCATTGTGGATCCCTTTCAGAGGGCGGTATAGCAGCAGCTGACAGGCATTCAGGAGATGTGACTGGCGCCTCCTGAACACCTCCTTTATTTTTAAATTGTCAAGTGGGAATTTTACATTGTGGGACTGCGCTAAAAGTGTTTGGCTCATGGTTGCAGTGCGGTTTCATTAAAGCGAAGTTCCACCCAAAAGTGGAAGCTCTGCTTATCTGCCACCTCCCCACATTTGGCACCTTTCAGGGGTAAGGGCTGGGGGGGGGGGGGGGAACGGGTACCTGTTTTTGACAGGTACCCATCCCCACTTGCGGGAGACTGTGCCGTACCTCAGAAGCTCGGCCCCCCTCCTCCTTCCTCAGTTAGAAAGCGCAGTGTGCTTTGCACATGCGAAACAGGGAAGCGGCTGTGAAGCCTGAAAGCTTTCACTGCCGGTTTCTCTTACCACGAATGGAGGCGGCCAGGAGCGCAGAAGAGGGATTCGAGAAAGGATCGGGACTGCTCTGTGCAAAACCACTGCACAGAGGAGGCAAGTATAACATATTTGTTCTTTTTAAATAAAAAAAAAAATGAGACTTCAGTATCACTTTAAGCTTGCCATAGAGGAGTCAGAGTTTTTTTTTTGTTCAACCAGTGAGTTAAAAAAAAAAAAAAAAAAAAAAATATGACACGATCCTCCCTGCTGAGCTACTGTATTCTGACAGTGGGGATACTTCCCCACTGCTCATCATGCATACATTTTCCAACACAGCACATGTACAGAAGTCAATCAGTAGATCAATTTCTGTACAACCACAGAGGCCATACATGGATCAAAATTTGTCTGGTCCCTGCTGAACTGGCAGAATTTTGATTCCTGTATGGCTGACTTAAAGCCTAGAGAACCAGATATCAGGTTTTATCTTTGCAGCAAAGGTTTGAAAAGCCAACAGCAGACATTGGACAACAATTTTTCTTTTGCGTCAGCCTATATCCATCCACCCCCATGGACTTTGTTTTCTAGTTACAAGTGTTGCCATAGGACACTGTGCATCAACGGAACACAATGTAGTTTGCTACGAACAGAAATCATGTTCAGAAGCTTCAGTTTGTTTTTAATTACCCTCCACGTGATTGGATGTTCAAAGAAAACACAGATACGTTTCTATTTAGTAAATCACACGAGCGATTTTGCCATTAGCGACAAAATGCCAGTGACAGGAGCGCCAAGATGTCTGTCGCTATGGAATTGCTCCTTCCTTGCCAGTTGAAGCAGCTGAATTGCTCCCTTCTGGCTCTGAATGCTGCTGAATCCTGTTTGATGAGTGACGCTTCTAAACAGGGAGCAATTTCACAGGAACAGGACACATACACTATACAATCAGATTCTACAAACTTCCTTAGATCAACCATCAACTATGTAGTACATGGCCTTCCTGATTTGATAAACCGAATGGGCTGTTTTAGGTGTGTCCTTCTATTACAGTTTTGGTAAATCTAAAAAGATTGTACAATTGAATTGTATAGTGTATGACCAGTCTTATGCCAGTTATGGACATTTCAAATTCCTACTGCACTGATTCAAACCATGTTTTTTTAATTTTGTTTGGGCAGGCACCAAGTTGATCAATGAAAACAATCAAAATCAAATACCCTAGCAATATACAGTGATTATTGCTAGGGGCAACAGCGATAATCGCAAATAAAATCCGGCAGGCTAGGTACACCCAGCCTGTTGGATTTTATTTGCGATTATTGCTATTGCCCCTAGCAATAATCACTGTCTTCTCCCAGCGGGACAGCTTCCCTCACCCCCACCAGGAGAAAAAAATAGCTCAGCGGGGGGATTCCCGCATCAGCATGGTCTGTGTTGATGGGGGAATTGAGCAAATTTGTTTCCCGCAACCCGTGGTTGCAGGAAAGAAATTTGCACTGTGATATTTGATTGTTTTCATGAACAAAGTATCTCAGTGCTGCCAACTTATGCAAAATTATTGATAATATTCAGTACTAGCTGATCGTCTCAGGTCAACTGAATTCAATTGAAATTAAGTTTAAATCGATCAGATGGGAAATGTTGGCTATTCAATTTGTTTACAGACGCAATTGTTTTGATCAAATGGCACATCGATCACATAAAGGAATCAAAGCACGTGTGATCACCATAAAAAATATTGCATAATCTTTGCAAAATCGGATTGCATAGTGTATGGCCAGCTTTAGTGATCCCGCCTCTGACATTTTGCCTCTAGTGACAGAACTGCCCTTGTGACATCATCCACAGCGATTTATGTGAAATGCCGAATGTCTTCTATCATCTGAGTAAAGTGACAAGAATGTCCCTTCAGGCATTTTCAAGCCAGGTGTGGAATATGTTATCAGGTGACAGATCCACAGTTGCCTCTAATGACACTCACACTTACACAGAAAGCTTTTTTCAGTCAATTCAACAAATCTGTGCAACGTGTGGATCCTGATAGAATAGAAATAGAATGAATGGTATAGACAGGCATTAGTATTATGGGTGGGATTACACAACTTGTAAAGAAAGTCTGACTGATCCCCAACTGAAAGGGAAAGAAGGAAGTGACGGTAGACAGACGTCCATCAGACAAGATTAGAAACATAGAAGAGGAACGGCAGAAAAAAAAAAAAGTGGTCCATTGAGTCTGCCCCATTTTTTTTGTCTGACAATAGATCTTGGTTTGTCCCAAGCATGTTTCAAGCCATTTACTGTTGACTGTCTCACTACCTCTGCTGGAAGTCTATTCCAAGCATCAACTACCCTTTCAGCATGTATATATATATATCTCAGAGATAGAGATAGCGATATCTCTAATATATATATATATATATATCTCATAGATAGCGATATCTCTAATATATATATATATCCTTCTGATGTATTTCCCCCCTTCATGTATTAAAGGTTTCAACAAGGTCCCCCTTTCCCTTCTTTCCTCCAGTCTATCTAAGGAGCGAGCAACAAAGGGTGGCTACGGTCTTACATACAGTGGTACCATGGAGAATGGATGTAGCCACCCTCCAACAGGAAGTCGGGTCACAGCAGCGAAAAAGGAATTTGGAGATTTGGAGGAGTCTGAGCGCAATACAAGGGACTTTTTTTGTTAGTGGATAATATTCGCTTCGATAGTTTTTATAAAAAATGCATTTTATTTTCATTTTACAGAAGAAGCACTTTTGTAAGCCCTTCCTCAGTAAACAGATAATGTTTGCCTCCTTTGTAAAGCTTTTTAATAAAAAAGGAGAGTTAGCCGGTTGTCTTTGAAATTCTGAATTTGGCTGCACCAAAAATAAATGACATGTGGATGGAGACCTCTTCACATATCAGGATAAATAGCTATCCCACAGGAAGGACATAACACATAGAGAGCAATGGGGGTGCTTTACTAAAGGCAAATAGACTGTTCACTTTGCAAGGAAATTTTCCCCATAGTTTGGAGAATGAGGTGACGCTCCTTTGATTTCCATAAGGCACCGAAAATGCTGTTTTTTTTCCTTGCAAAGTGAAATTTCACCGCATTCACCAAGCTCCTTACAAAGTGAAAATTTGCCTTTAGTAACTCAACCTCATTGTTCTGTACGTGTTATGTGGTTCCTGTGAGACCTGACATTTATCCTGGAGAGAAGAAGTAGACCAAGTGGGGAGATTTACTACAACTGGAGAGTCCAAAATCTGGTGCAGCTCTGCATAGAAACCAATCAGCTTCCTTGTTTTATTGTCAAAGCTTAATGGAACAATCTTAAGTTTTAAGCTAATTGGCTACCATGCACAGCTGCACCAAGTTTTGAACTCTCCAGTTTTAAGATATCATCCCCAATGGGGTTGATTTATTAAAAGGTAAATAGGCTGTTCACTTTGCAAGGGAATTTGCACTTTGTAGGGGATATTTCCGCAGAGCTTATTAAATGTGGTGAAATTTCACTTTGTAAAGAATACCCAAACTCCGGCAAAGAAAAAAAAACAAAATATTTGCATGCACATGATTGCTTGATGGAAGTCAGCAGAGCTTCACCTCATTTACTAAGCTCTGGGGAAATGCCCCTTGCAACGTGAACAGTCTATTTGCCTTTAGTAAATAAATCCCAGTCTGTATGATGCAGATACCTGAGCAGGTAACCATCTATCCATCACTTGGATGGGCCCGGTCTAGACCAATGTTAGCTGGGGCCTTATACAGCTCAGCAATGGGCCATACGCCGGTATGCCATACATTACACAGATGCCTACTGAGATCTGTCAAGGATCTGTTGATTGCTTTGAAGTTCACACTGCCATTTCAAGAAGAAAGAAAAGTGTGGAGGAAGGATGTCTCAAATACCTAGATATAATCTTTACACTACACCAATTATTATAGTTAACTTCATTTTTTTTTCAATGTAAAAGGAACACAAAAATGTGTCTTAATGCATGTACCGACATCACGATCTACACGTCATACCAATACTTCCACAAGCATTTTATATAACTGAACACATGCGCAAGCTGTCAACTACCCCCGCGCTCAAGAAGATTACATTCAGAAAAGGTTCTGTGTTTAAAAATTTGGTATAAGCCGCTTATCAATTGCCAAAGTTTAAACAAGTTGTGAAGAGATGCTAAAGTTAGGTTCAGTAAGTTAAGTATGCAATTACATTGTTTGCAGAGTTAATGAAAGGGGCCACTGTGCTGAGCAACTGCGAAGATCTGCCCAAACTATGTCAGAGGTCAGGCAGGGCCACTGTATGTTGAATTTCGTACATGTTGGGACCCATTTTTTGTCCTTTGCCAGCGTTGTCAGACGACACCTACACGTCAGAACATCTATTAACCCCTCCGGCGCCTGCGCCGCGCTAAGAAATGACCCAAAGGCAGGATCTTGCCACGGGGGATTCTGTACCTTTTCTAATGAGTATCAAACCAATTGTGTCTTAACTAAATAAAACAAATCGTAGTTAATAAAAAAAAAAAAAATAATTGGTTGGTTTAAAACCAGATCTGCACATAGGTAAAAAAAAAAAAAAAAGTGACATTATCTGCTGTAGCCTATAATAAAGCGAAAAGATGAGACAGTGGCAGCTCAGTGGTAAGAAAAGAGGAGCAGTAGAGAAGAACATGTTTCTACACTGCCTTTGAGAAAGTTTGGCTCCCAGCTATGCACTGATTAATATCAGATCTCCTCCTTTACTTGCCTCTTGACAATCGTGTCACATCTGGCTGACAAATCCTTACAAGCTTATCCAAACCCAGGCAGCCCAGATCATGCTCCAGGACTTGCTAGAAGGAAGCAGCAACACCAGCCCCGTACTGATGTGCCATCATGAAACTAATGAAGCTGACTTCACTTGTAGAAGGCAGAAACACGACGCGGCGCAACATGCCTGCAGGTCCCCGCAACGTAGATGTTAGCTCACCCAACACATAAAGACAACAAAAAGCTTTCCAGTTCAAGGAGCCAAAACAGCCACACGATTCCGAGCATTGTGAAAAAAAAAAAAAAGGAGATAATCGCAGATTAACATAGGAGCGGAAAGACACCTAGATGAAGAGTAAAAAAAAAAAAAAAAAAAAAGGGGGAGAGCTTGCACTTTCCATCGCCAGCATTACGTCAAACGAAGAAAATGGTCCGGGCGCACCTATCTTAATGGATATTGCATAGTTAAAGCCATCTATCAGTGTTATCGATCGTTCTGTACCAAGTTCAGTGGAAAGATTGGTTTCCTATCCACAACTACAGGAAAAGCTTAACATAAAAAAAATAAAAGAGTGGAAAAAAAAAAGCCACTCGACACGTTTTCCCATAAAATAGCAGCTTTTTAAAAATTAATAACATGCACTTGTGAACAGCATCTATTCCGTCAATTAGAAGGTTACGGCGACGGGACGTTGTAGAGGATCCCAGGATTCATCATCCTCATCTTCATCACAGGGCTTTCAATGTAAAAAGGGACCTGACGACTAATAGGGTGCACTGGGGGGGGACGATGGCGCTCGTCAATTACAGCGCAAGGCTGTATGCATAATTTACACGCACTGATCACCGGCCACTAATCATCCTAAGGAGGGCTTTAGGAAAATTGTTTTTACAGCCGGCTGCTAAGAGCTTTCCTGCATCACAACAGGAACTTGCTTAAAGCACTTTGTCCACAACTCTACTTTAAAAGTTACATTTGTTGCATTAGCGGCTATCGGTCGGAAAGGTTTCCATGTATAGAATGCAAGGAACGCAATTATCATTTTTAATGCATCATTTTGTAAGGACGCTGCGCAAACTGTTGGCACTATATAAATCACAAAAAAGAATAATAATAAAAAAAAAAATATATAATTGCAAATTAAATACACACAAAAAAAAAAAAAGATAAATACATTTAGATATATAAAATAAGATTGCAATGCATGGAAAATAAGACATAAGAATGAAAAGTTCCCTTACTTTGTCCATCGCTAGAGAGAAATCATATCCCAGGCAGTTCCTCATTCCCTCAATGAGTACTCCAGCTATGCACTTGAAGCGCACTCCTGTCTGTACAAGTACTAGGAGAGAACATCACACGCCTTCTTAGCCTTGTCTGACTAGGAGCACCTCTAGGTCTGATGAATACTAAGCCTGTACACAGGGAGTGGAATGAGATCCTCCCACTTGGTGCTCTGTGGGCCCTCCAAGTTTGTGTCTGCCTGGCTCACCTCTGCAGCATGCTCTCACCTCGCTGCCCTGCCTGCTCTGTTCCAGCATGCCCTCCCAGTCACAGGGCAGTCCCCTCACAGCTGGCTGGAAGAGGCCATGACACTCATCTTTCACAGACATTTGATCAAAAGGAATCACAGAAGCTTGAGGCACTCCTGATGTAGTCGAAGGAGATTCTACCTCACTTCTGGCAGCCTAAGTAATGCATTAAATCAATGCAGCTGACCTAAGGCCACTGACAGTTGTTTTTTTTTTTTTTTTGCTAAAAACAGAATTGTCTGTGTAGAAAGCAGTGGACCTATTTGTGAGCGGAATCAAGCAGAACATTCAACGCAGCTTAGGAAATAAAAATAACTTTAATTGAAGAATAAATGTCCGATTTGAACCATACACTAGTCGATTTTTTTGATTGTACGTTCATACGAACATTCTCGACTTGGCAGACGTCACTTTAGGCCTCGTACACTGCTGCTGGTAAATGGACGTTTAGGCTTAACGTATACGGCATGTTTTTACAACCTCTCCTGAACAATTTAACTTGACAGATAGTAACCCACATTTCAAATGCATTTGAAAAAAAACATTTTTTTTCTTTTTCAAAATATCTTATGTGACCATGTACACAGCCTTGTTTATTGTCGTTTGTAGGCAGTTGCGTTTAAACAGCGTTTCATTCGAAAGCAAAAAAATGGGTTTAGGCGCCGAAGATTTCTGCATTTCAGACGCCAAACTCGGCGGTACCGGCGTTTAGACGCGTTTCGTTTATAGGCGTTTTTCGCCATTTAAAAAAAAATATTTATTTTTTTAGAAACGCTTCTAAACGCAGCATGTAAACGCGGCAAAACAACGTTTTAAATGTGGGTTACTATCGGTCAAGTTAAAGCGTTCAGGAGAGGTTGTAAAAATGTGTACATGAAGCCTTAGGAGCAGTTGGGCTTGTTTTTCAGCTGCTCCTGAACTCTCCACTGTGTTATCTTATCAGTACATGTACACAGGGTCGTTTATAGTCTTTTCTACGCAGTTAGGTTTACAAGCATTTAGCCTCATTTCATTTATAGGCGTTTTTAATGATGGAAAACATGTTTGACTATTTTCACTGTAAAAAAAACGCTTCTAGACGTAAACATGGCTAAATGCATGTAAAACGCGATATGTAAACATGGCACAATGGACATTTTTACATTTCGGTTAGTAGCTGTGAAGTTAAATCTTTCAGGAGAGGTTAAAAAATGTCCCTTGTATAAAAGTACTTCAGAATTGGTATTTTTTTGGTGGTATTTGATCAATGGATTTTTTATTTTTTATAATATGACACAAAAAAGACCAAAAATGTTGAAAAAATATTTCTGCCATGAAACACATCCAATAAAAAATACCAAACTAAAATCGAATTTCTTCATAAATGTAGGCCAAAATGTATTCTGCTACATGTCTTGGTAAAAAAAAAAAAAAAAAAAATCACCATAAATGTATATTTATGGGTTTGTGTGAAAGTTATACCATCTACAAGCAATGGTACATATACTGGAATTTTTTTTTTTATACTAGTAATGGCGGTGATCAGCTACTTATAGTGGGGGAGCGATAGTGCTGCAGGCAATCTGACACTGACACTGGGGGGGTACTGACTAACTTCTTCCACTTACATCACCAGTGAATCAAATACAGGGATCGGTGCTAATACTGTACACTGTTGTGATAATACTATACATTGCCACTGTACTAATGACACTGACTGGGAAAGTGTTAACGTCTAGGGTGATCAAGGGGGAAACAGAGAACATTCCCTCTGTACCGAGCTCTGTGTAGATTGTCAACAAAGGGCTCTAGGCTGTGATTGGACACAGCCGATTAGCAGGTCCCGGGCAGGAATCATTGGAAGGGACCTGCTGAATATGTCCTGCTGTGTTCAATCACAGCAGAGCCGGTGGGCAGGGGTGCACGTGCCCTGAACACAGAAGAAATCCAAGATGTACAGGTACGTAATTGGCCTTGTCACAGTATGATGTATTGCGGCAAATTGACAAGTGGATAAGGGTAGTAAAACCCCATGGTTTAGCTGCCTTTTTACTGCCCCTCAACTGCTCCCCTTTTGCTGCTGAAGCAGCTGAGGTGTCCACATTTCACGGCACTCAATGCTTTGCAGCTGCAGCAGGAATTATACCCCATCGCACTAAGCAGATGGTACTGCCCACAACCATGCACAGTTGCAGCACGGTTGTATTTAGGTGGTTAAAATGGGTGCTGAGAAGACGATACAATGCCTCCTCACCACTTATCTACTGCTCTCTGAAGGGCAATCCAAACAGCAAAGCAGGTGTACACTAGGCCTAACACACATAAAAAAGCTGCACATTTACATGAGGTTTTATGCACGTTTATGTGCACTTTTCTGCATAGCTTTCTTTTTCAAAGACATTTTTTACCTGACCTAATTTTCATGGTTGAGAGGCGTGTGTTGTGGTGAAATTATGCATGTTTATATTAGGGTGACCACATTTCAAACTACCATTCAAGGATGACCCCCACCACCCCCCCTTCCCAAAAAAAGGATGTACATCACGGGGGTCCCCTTAGTCTGCCTATAAAGTGGTGCATCTGTATCATGCATAGAACATGCTACAGAAAAAAATAACATTTCTAAAGAAAAAAAAGTCACATCACATTTAAATTGACTCGCAGTGGCAATTGCCAGCACCCGGCTATTGAAAAAAAAATTAAGTAAAAAAATAAGCAGCGAGCGAGCGCCCCCCCCCCCCCCCCCCATCCTGAACCATACCAAGCCACATACCCTTAACATACCCTTAACATGGGAGGGTGCTTTGGGGCAGGGAGGCCCTCCCCCCACCCAAAGCACCTTTCCCCCATGTTGATGGGGACAAGGGTCTCAGGCAGGGTGCTTATCAGAATCTGGAAGAATCCCCCAGATCCTGGCCCCCCCAATGTGAATGAGTATGGGATACATAGTACTCCTACCCATTCACCAAAAAAGTGTCAATAAGTAATAAAAACTGTTTTTGACATTACCTTTATTAAAAAAATAAAAAAACAATGTCCCCCGATGTAAATCCATTGGTAATCACGCCGCCTGCCTCAAAAATGCTCCTGCCGTCAATGAAGGCTGGCCGCCTACTGCAGGCTCCGATGTTTGACAGTTCTTATATAGGTAAGGAGGGGCCACCCCCCATGTGATGTAACAGACTGGTGCATGCTGGGTCGATGACAGCACAAGGGGGCAGTGCCACCAGGTGACGTTGCCAGGTGGCCCTGCCTCTTACCTATATAAGAATTGTCGAACGGCGGAGCCTGCAGTAGGCGGCCAGCCTTCAAGGATGGTGGGAGTGTTTTTTTTCCCCGGGTGCAGCAGGTGGTGTCATTGACAATAGATTTACATTGGGGGCTCATTGTTGTCTTTATTTTTTAATAAAGGAATTGTCAAAAATTGTCTGTGTTTTTATGTACCCCATACACATTCACATGGGGGGGGGGATCTGGGGGCCCACATACCCCAACAACCACAGTCCAGGGTTGTGGGGAAGAAACCCCCCTGCCCGAAGCACCCCCCATGTTGAGGGTATGTCGCCTGGTATGGTTCAGGAGGAGCGGGAGGGCACTCGCTCTTCCCCCCCTTTCCTGACCTGCCAGGCTGCATGCTTGGATAAAGGTCTGATATGGATTTTAGGGGGCCCCACGCCATTTAAAACAATGTTGGCATGGGGTTCCCCTTTAAATCCAAACCAGACCTGAAGGGTTTGGGATGGACTGGTGGGGGGACTCCACACTGTTTTTTTTTTTCTTTCATTATTCAGCTGTCAGCGGTGAAGCCCATTGACAGCTGATGACTCATCAGTTGTTAATGACGGGGCAGCCGGCTTCACGGCGCTCCTTAATAACCAGCTTTTACTGCGTTCTGATTGGACAAAGCTTTTTAACACAGCATGCATGTAAATGCAATGTAACACAGTGAAAAGTAAAATATAAATTGTTAGTATTTTGACCCCTCCAGGGACCGTCACTTTATAATGAACAACATGAAAATGCATGGATTTACTGAAATAGTGTCGGGTTAAATGGCGCCACCTAAACACAGGTTTCCATTCCAAAGTGGACTCATGGAGTATAAATGGGTAAAAATAAAAATAAAAATCAAGGTCTTTTTTCAAAGAGCCCAATAGTGTCCCTTGATCTACTGAGGCTCTATGTTAACCAGAGGAAACCTCAACTTCACCCTGAAAAGGTTATATCAAACATTGGGTGTAGTAAATCTATAGGCCACCAGGGACAGTGGACGCGAAACCTAGAATCCTAGTATTGGGGACTAGTAATCACACCCATTGCATATTAAATCTCCAAAACGGCGGGAATACAGGAACTGACGAAGTTCCTGTATTTTAGAGGTTTCCTCTGGTTAACATAGAGCCTCAGTAGATCAAGGGACACTATTGGGCTCTTTGAAAAAAGACCTTGATTTTTATTTTTATTTTTACCCATTTATACTCCATGAGTCCACTTTGGAATGGAAACCTGTGTTTAGGTGGCGCCATTTAACCCGACACTATTTCAGTAAATCCACTCTTAAAAGGAATCTTATTAAGGGATCCTCCTTTTTTCCGGGTGGCAGCAGCCTATGTAGTGTTTTACATACAGGTATACTATATCTATACAGAGGTTTTATTTTTATTTTTATTTATCTGGCTTAAGCTACTCCCGGTGGTGAATAGCGCGGTTTTTCTACTTTTACTAACATGAAAATGCATGCCAACGCACATAAAAACACTACGTAACGCAATGCACATGAAAATGCACATTAAATGCACATGCATTTTTGATGCATTGCAGTGAGTTTTTATGTGCAGTATGATGTGAAAGGACCTTAAAGCTACATTTACCCTAGCCTGCATGATAAAACGTAGCATTTTACTGTGTAGGCCAATTAACCTTATTTGAAGTGTCACACTTCATTCATGTCACTGCAAAGCAACAATTATTTGAGCAGTTATAGAACCTCTGAATGACCCTGGACGCAGTAAGTGTGCATCCAGTGTTGACATTTCTCCAGAGTTTTGGCCTGCACACAAACTGGTTGCAGCTAATCGGTAAAACTAGCCATACACAATTCAAGTCTCGGCTGGGTTCAGCAGGGATCGGCTGAGATTTGAACCATTTATGGGCAAGCTGAATGTACTCAAATTGATTGTTCGATCAACTTGTGTACAACCAGCCTGTCGGATTTTATATGCGATATTATAGCTGTTAGCAGTAATCACTGTGTTCTCCCAGCTTGGATGGCTCCCTGCCAGGAGAACACAATGGCTCTGCAGGAGAAATTCTCCCATCAACACTGTCTGTGTTGATGGGGAATCGAGCCCTGGTTGCAGGAAATAAAATCTCCTCAACTATGGCAGGCTTAAAGTATAACTAAAAGGCTAAACTTTTTTTGTTTTGGAAAGAGTGGAGAGGGATTAGAGCCCCTGTCAGTTTTTATTGCAGTCTGTATCCCCGTTAAGGAGATTCCCCCTCTCTATTTGTCCTGTTTACCATTATCATTGAAAGTGAAAGTAAAAGAAAACCCCAAATTTTGGGTTGTCCCCAGAAAAGTAATAGAGGGGAAATCTTCCAATGAGTACAATATTTCTGGTGACCTGGGGCCCCCCAAGAAATTCCCTTCATTTGCAGAGATTTCCTCTCACTTCCTGTTTGGACTATGGGACAGGAAGTGAAGGGAAATTTCTGCAATGGGACAGATGGTGAAAAAAAAATCTGGGAGGTTTTAACCCTCCCTTGCTCTATCCTAAATGAAAAAAAAAATTTTTGCCCATAGTTCTACCATAAGTGTGTATGCGGCCATAAAGTGTTGCTACATCAAGAAGTGGCATCAATCACAGGCTTTTAATGTAAAGGATTATTTAATTGGGACAGGTGCTCTTTAAAGTGTCACTGCTGTTATTGCACTATGGAATTGATTACATGTTATCAACTAGATAGGTGATGTTACTAGTATTCTGTAAACTTACATGCGGATTCGTTGGACTTTTCTTTTACCGTAAATAGAAGACAGGTTGTGTTTCACATGATTCAAAAATACAACTAGTTTTCTGGAAAAGCCAACAGGATATGGCTAGTTTACAATTAATTTACATTATGAGCCCATAAACTCCTTTCTAGCATAGTGCACATAACATTAACATGCGTGTTACTGCAACACACGTTAACACCTGTGTCATGCACATTGCGGTGCCACTCTTTTTCAATGGCACCCCAATGCAAAAACCCATTGCACCTCATACGTTCCAGCACACCACAACACATAGTAACGTGAGTTTTGATGTATCAAAACCGAAAAAAAGCATAATTTTCTTGCAGAATTGGGGTTTCTGGTTTGATTCCCAGGCAGGATGCCATCTGCATGGAGTTTGCATGTTCTCCCTGTGCTTGCATGGGTTTCCTCCAGATATTTTGGTTTCCTCCCAGGCATGCTGTTAGGTTAATTGGCTCCTGTCTAAATTGGCCCTAGTAGGTGTATGCACATTTTTGCATGCATGACAGCAGGGCCATCTTTAATAATTATTGGACCCTGGGCAAAAATCCCCCCCCCCCCCCCCCCATGAAATTTTGCTCTCCACCTGCTCTGAGACATACAATAAATAGCAGCTAGACATAAAATAAGTTTACTGTATCAGATCAGGCAGCGATTGCGTTTGGTTGCCAGAGGTTACAGTGTATCATTACCGCTTACTGACTGGTTGTCAGAGGATACAGCACATTATTTCTGCTTGTTATACTTTAATACTGCTCACTGATTGGTTGCTATAGGTTACAGCACATCTTCTCCTCACTGCAGGGGGGTATGATATACATATGAATGCTGCCTTTATTTACATATCAATGCCGCCGGCCTCAGCTATTTACATGTAGCACTGTCCCCCGAAGGAGCTGCTGGTTTTATTTGGGCTTACTGTCACCTTAATTGTTTGCTTCTCCGCCTTGGGGTTCCCATGGTAGATGGCCCAAAGAATGTGGAAACTGACACTGAATCCTCTTTTGTGTTATTTATTTAGAACAAAGCAAAATCTCTCAATAAAGGGTAGAGTGTTAGGAGTGAGTTCAGGCACTTAGATTGCAAGATGGAAGTCTTTAGAGAAAATCCAGAGAATAAAAACTGTTTCACAACTGGATTTAACAACCCCCGGATAGACCTCTCTTACTAGGCCTAGCAGCCTGTGGGGTGTGGGGTGTTCGACAAAGTCTCTGCCACAAACTTGTAATATACACTTGAGCATTACTGAGGGATGTGAATAAATTTAAAGAACTGATCTACGTTACCAGTATCTCTCAGCCAACCTAGCGATACCATAATAGTGTTGATCCAGGTTGCGTCCTTCAACTAAGCCTCCAGGCTCCTTCAGAGAAACCAGCCTTGTGCACGATCTTCTCCTGAAGAGTCCTCCCCTGGGGTTCTTCAGTTCCTTGGCCTATCCCTTCAGATGAGATGGCACAGGACCACCCTTGGATCGGTAGGCCCCAAAACTCACTCGGGCCTGTCCCTGCAGTAGCGTTGCCTTGGGCCAGTGGGTCCCGAGACTCATGATGCATGGTTCAGCACCCCAGGCCAGAAGGGCCATGTGGCTGGGTCAGGAGGACCACCAGAACCAAACAGACAGAAAAGAATCTCCCCGCCAACGTGGCATCGGTACCTTAAATACCACCCCCCAGAATGCACAGCAGGAAAACACTCCCACTGGGCTGGTTCTGAGAGAATAGTGGCATTCAATACACCCAGCTAGACTGCATTTCTACTCTTGCCAGCTGCGACAGTGACACCTACGGTCAAGGAGAACCCAGTGCAACCCATCTGGAAATTTAGAGAATTAGTCTCGAAGCCCAACTGTGACTTCAGGCACCTTAACTTTTCAAAAACCATAGCGCCTGCTCGTCAGGAGCCAGCGCTACATACATATGAATGGTGCTGCTATTTACATATGACTGCTGCTATTATTTACATATGAATGATGGCTATTTGCATGTAAACACAGGGTCTGCAGGTGAGTCATCTGTACACAACAATAGGGCAGAGCTGGGCAGCATTAGTAGCAGCACTTCACACTGACATATCATGACACAGCACAGGACTAAAACTTCAAGGCTGCTGCGTTGGGCCTCACAGCAATGACAGGGCCCAGGGCAGCTGCCCCTTTTGCCCTGCCTTAAATACGGCCCTGCATGACAGTAATGAATCTGAATACTAGGGTTCAGATTCAATATAGGTTTGGAAACCAAATCTGAGTCCCACGGAAGTCAAACACTGTGTGAACAATTAAGGTGTACACATTCACCAAAAATTGTAAAAAACAAACAAAAAAAAAACAACTTATTAAAAATATAAAACACTAAAGAATGTCCAAACCTGCAAATCCATCACCAATCATTGTCCAGCAACGCAGATTCACAGTTACGATGAACAATGCCTGCCAACCCACTAAAAACAAAAAATACACAGACTAACGCACACACTAATGACAGCTTTCCGAGGTATCATCTGGAATATAAACAATGAATGGGCGACCTTAAATCAACACACATTAATACTTGACATCACATGCACCTATGAAACGCACACGATTGCCAAAGTGTGAATGGACCCTAAAATGTACATAAACCCACATTGTATTGTGTATTTATGTATTTATCAGTATGGGCATCATTATTCACAGCTGAAAGCAGTGTTTTAGCTTGTTGTGAGTGCACTTGAAGTCGGCTGTTGGACTGCCTATCAGGTCTACTGCCATCTGAAGGAGCTCACACGGCGAGCTGACAACACTGTTCCTAATTGCAACAGGACTGTTGCTGGAAGGATCTCCAGGTAATAAACTTTTCAACTGATTCACAAAAACGATTTGTTTAAGAAGATGTATACAGTGATAGAATCTTGTAAGCTTGCAGGAGCAGGGCCCTCCTAACCCCTTTGTAGTGAACTGTATTGTTGCTGTATTGTCTCCCTTTATATTGCAAAACGCTACGCAAACTGTTGGTGCTATAATAAATCCTGCTTTATAATTAAGGCCTCATGCACACTGGACATTTTTAACTGATGTTGGGGGCAGCTGGCATTTTTCTTTTCTGCCCTTTTCTGCACACGGAAGCTCATACACGGCCATTTTTGGGAGTTTGGGCATTTTGTTTTCTTTTAACAGCCCATAAACTCTTCTCTAGGTTATCCTACAGTGCCTTGCAAAAGTATTCACCTCCCCGCCCCGGCTTTTTACCTGTTTTGTTACATTACAGCCTTTAGTTCAATGTTTTTTTTTTAATCTGAATTATATGTGATGGATCAGAACACAATAGTCTACGTTGGTGAAGTAAAATTAGAAAAATATATACATAAACTATCAGAAATGAAAAAAAACTGATAATTGGCATGTGTGTATATATTCACCCCCTTTGTTATGAAGCCCATAAAAAGCTCTGGTGCAACCAATTAAGTTCAGAAGTCACATAATTAGTGAAATGATGTCCTCTTGTGTGCAATCTAAGTGTCACATAATTCTGCCATTATATATACACACCTTTTTGAAAGGCCCCAGAGGCTGCAACACCTAAGCAAGAGGCCCACTAACCAAACACTGCCATAAAGACCAAGGAACTCTCCAAACAAGTAAGGCACAATGTTGTTGAGAAGTACAAATCAGGGTTAGGTTATAAAAAAATATCTAAATCTTTGATGATTCCTAGGAGCACCATCAAATCTATAATAAACAAATGGAAAGAAGGTGGCACAACAGCAAATCAAGAGACGGGCGCACACAAAAATTCAAGGACCTGGCAAGAAGGGCATTAATCAGAGAGGCAGCACAGAGACCTAAGTTAATCCTGGAGGAGCTGCAGAGTTCCACAGCAGAGACTGGAGTATCTGTACATAGGATGACAGTAAGCCGTACGCTCCATAGAGTTGGGCTTTATGGCAGAGTGGCCAGAAGAAAGCCATTACTTTCAGCGAAAAACAAAAAATGGCACATTTTGAGTTTGCGAAAAGGCATGTGGGAGACTCCAAAAATGTATGGAGGAAGGTGCTCCAGTCTGATGAGACTAAAATTTAACTTTTTGGCCATCAAAGAAAACGCTGTGTCTGGCGCAAACCCAACAGATCGCATCAACCAAAGAACACCATCCCCACAGTGAAACATGGTGGTGGCAGTATCATGCTGTGGGGATGTTTTTCAGTAGTCAGCACTGGGAAACTGGTCAGAGTTGAGGGAAAGATGATTGGTGCTAAATACAGGGAAATTCTTGAGCAAAACCTGTACAATGTTCTTGAGAAAAACTTGTGTGTCATTTGAGGCTAGGACGGAGGTTGAACTTCCAGTAGGACAATGACCCCAAACATACTGCTAAAGCAACACTTGAGTGGTTTAAGGGGAAAGATGTAAATGTGTTGGAATGGCCTAGTCAAAGCCCAGACCTCCATCCAATAGAGAATCTGTGGTCAGACTTAAAGATTGTTGTTCACAAGCGCAAACCATCCAACTTGAAGGAGCTGGAGCAGTTGTGCAAGGAGGAATGGGCAAAAATCCCAGTGGTAAGATGTGGCAAGCTCATAGAGACTTATCCAAAGCAACTTGGAGCTGTGATAGCTACAAAAGGTGGCTCTACAAAGTATTGACTTTAGGGGGGTGAATAGTTATGTAGATTTACTTTTTCTGTTATTTTGTCCTATTTGTTGTTTGCTTTACAATAAAAAAAATCTTCAACGTTGTGGGCATGCTCTGTAAATTAAATGATGCAAATCCTCAAACAATCCGTGTTAATTACAGATTGTTAGGCAACAAAACCCGAAAAATGCCAAAGGGGGGTGAATACTTTTGCACGGCACCGTATGTGTCCATGTGTGCACACATGGATGTTTTCTATTTATCAGCAGTGGAGTTTATGGGCTGTTGTCTGAACGTCCTAAAATCACGTTCGGGAGCTGGTTTTCTGACCACAAAAACGCTTAAAGATGTTACACATGCATAAATGCTGATGAACATCGATAAACGCTCAACAAAGTGGTTTCGATCCAATGAAAATACCTGCTAAAAACCGATAATAAACGCAAAAAAAATAAAAACGCTATTGCAAAAACTTTGAAAACTCACTGCAAAGATACTGGCGTTTTTATAACGTTATTTTAATGTCAAGTGTGCGTGAGGCCTAAATGCCCCTGTATGTTAGCCTAATGCCCTGTATACATGATCAGATTTTCCGACAACAACACCGTGGATTTTTTTTCTGAAGGATGTTGGATCAAACTTGTCTTGCATACGCACGGTCACACAAATGTTGTTGGAAATTCCAAACGTCAAGAACGCTTTTACGTACAACACGTACGATGAGCCGAGGAAAAGGAAGTTCAATAGCCAGTTCAATAGCCTACTGCATGATTCAAAGCATGCATGAACTTTTATGCGACGGACTTGTGTACACACAATCGGACTTGTTATCGGAAAATTTGAGAACCTGCTCTCAAACATTTGTGTGCGGAAATTCCGGCAGCAAATGTTCAATGGAGCATACACAAGGTTGGACTTTCCGTCAACAATACTTTAGAGGCATTTAGAGGCAGAAAAAAAAACTCCACCATCAGCCTATCCAGGAACAGCAGTGTTTTGACAGAAAAAAATGCATGGCACGTGCAAACGCATCTCAATGGACATTAATGCTGGGCGCATTTAGCTTTTGAGCATTAATTCAATTAAATAGTCCGAATAAATTATTATTCTGGCCAACTAAATTAACTTCCAAGTGCTTGAGCCAAGTGCTATGTTGGCCAAAGGTGCATATGTATGCTTTGGAAAGACCCCATTTCCTTTGACTTCAAAATAGTTAACATACAGTAAATTCCATTTTGATGATTTGGAACGAGGGAGGAAGAGGCAATTTTTCTGATGGAGATCCATTTTGGTTATAGACTTATACTGGAGTGGAAGAAGAGGTGGACTTTTTTGTATATTTATATATATTTTTCTATTTTTTTTTTTTTTACATAGAAGTGGATTACTTCATATTCAGCGATAAATACTGATTTTTTTATATCAATTTAATGAGTTATAGGAATTTATTATATATGCATATGGTTTCCACTTCTGGATTATGGCCCAACAGTGCTCGCTGGAACATTCAGAAGTTTAGAAATCCTTCTATAACCAATGAGATCAGTATGTTTTGGAACAAAAAAGGTTGCAAAGAGAGCTCTTTGCTTTTACCCATCATGAGATGTTTCTTGTGTGACACACCTTGGTAATGAGACACCTTTTTAAAGGCTATCAGTTAAGACTGAACCAGCTGATATTAATTTGCACTGACAAAAGGCAGAAATGCTCTCTAATTACTGATATATTTGAGCTGGTGTCTTGGCTTTCCATGACTTTTTGCGTCTCCCTTTCTTCATGTGTTCAATACCTTTTTCTTGTGTCATATTTTTTTGCAAATAACTTCCTTTCTGAACTTATTTGTTTTGGTGTCTTTGTATGTATAGATTGCTTGGGCTGTTGCTGACATGTGGTGAAAAATTCATGTCAATACCACCTTTAGAAATATATTTACCTAGAAAAATGGCGACATGTTCAATACTTATTTTACACACTATATTGCAGATTACCAATCCTTAGACATGGTGGCTGCATTCATTTTCTGTTTTTAGTTTGTTTTTTTACTTTATTTTCACGTTATTGTCTTATGGTAGCACCTCTGGTCTGGAAGTTGAAAAATAACAGCAGGATCAACATGTAAGAAAAGGTATGGAGGACTGCTATGTTAATACTAGTAACAGACTGCATCATATGTCATTTTGATTTGCCTTTAGTACCACTTTAGGGCTCTACCAATGTAAACTTACAGAAACCAAACTATAAGGCCAATTTCACACCGAGGCGCTTCACAGGCGTTTGAGTGCTAAAAATAGTGTCTGCAAAGCAACTGTAAAACGTCTCTCTCCTGTCACTGGTGTGAAAGCCCGAGCCCCTGCCCATTGAAATGAATGGGCACCACTTCCGAATCACCGCTAGCTGGGGTTAAAAGCACCCCGCTAGCGGCCGAAATGTGCCGCTAAAACAAAGGTAAAGTGCCGCTAAAACTAGCGACGCTTTACCGGCGAAGCCCTCACCGCCCCAGTATGAAAGTAGCCTAAACTACAGTATGTCCCAGATGGTATCCTACTCCAGAAACCAAACACAAAATCTTTCCTGAAAGTATACCAGGAGAAAAGAACCTTCCTTCATGTTTGGTGGTCTTATGTACTAATCCACACTTTTTGGACACGTCTGCCACTTTATCAGAGAGATTTCCAGCTACACACTTCCTTTTTCATCCAGAGAAATTCCTATTACATGATACCGACATGTCTCTCATAATATATAAGCACTCGCATCTTCGTCACCTTTTAAATGCAGCTAAAAGTGACCCCATAATGGAATGTAGCCATGTAGTGGAGATAGAAGAATTGATTCACCTTAGCAGAAATAACATGACACCTTACCTCTACATGGTCAGGCTGGTCATTGAGTAGCTACACTTCTGTGTGAAAAAAGAAAAAAAAAACATGAATATAGTATATACAATTGTTACACAGGTCATATTGTCATTAAATGTTATAAAATGACCTTTCCTTCAATCTGCAGTTCTCTAATTATCTGTAAAATACAATGCAATATGGCTACCTGGAGGCTTTCTGTACACAGATGGTGTTCAGAACTACCTACCCCCAGATATGTAATTTTCTGGCAGGCCCAGGAACCCCTGAACAATCTTAAGACCCTACACCTCACTTCTCCTGTCTCCCTTTTCCCCCCACCCTCTTTACCTTTCCTTCCTTCCTGATCCTTCCTACCAGTCTCCACTGCCCCCCTCCTTACCTGCCTCAAACATGCTCTAATGCTCTATAGGATCCCCTCACCCCCCAATTACATTATCTCCTCCCCAACACTGGTATACTAGCCATTACCACACTCTTGGATTATAGCTATCTCATGCCCATCTATACCTCATATCCCATAATACCCCCACTTTAACATTTGTAATCCTGCCTACTACCATCTTCCTGAGAGTTAATCCTTGGTAATTAAATGACAATTAGTATTCTGAGGTTTGCCATTTAGTTGGCTACATGTAGGCAATATAACTTGAATGCATGACATCTATGTGTGTCTATGCAGTTGGGAAATGTTCAAATACCACATATTATTCCCATTAAAAATGAAGGCACTGGCTTCAATTTCCTAATCTGTACCCTAAAACTTGTAAATATAAACTTGTTTAACCACTTGCCGACCGCCTACCACGCTTGTATTGTGGCAGGTTGGAGGCGCGATCCAGAACAGCAATTTGTAAACAAGGTAGATCACCATTCTGACAGGAGAGAAGATAGAGCTCATATATTCCTGCTAAGCAGGAGCACTGATCTCTGTTTTCATCCAGAGGAACCACCCCACAGTTAGCAAGCACCAGCTAGGCACACAGTTAACCTTTTGATCACCCCTGATGTTAACCCCTTCCCTGCCAGTGTCATTAGCACAGTAACAGTGCATATTTTTAGCAATGATCACTGTAATAATGTCACTGGTTTCCAAAAAAAGTGTCAAAAACTTCAGTTAGTGTCAGAATGTCCGCCGCAATATCGCTAAAAACCGATAATCACCGCCATTATTAGTAAAAAAAAAATGCCATAAAAATATGCCATCATTTGTAAACGTGATAATGTTTGCGCAAACCAATCAATTTACGCTTACTGGGATTTTTATTTTTATTAAAGCTATGTAGCAGAACACATATTAGCCTAAATTGATGAAGAAATTTGCTTTTTTAGATTTTTTATTATTGAATGTGTCTTATAGCAGAAAGTACAAAATATATATATTTTTTTCAAAAAAATTGTTGCATTTTTTTCTTTATAGCGCAAAAAATAAAAACCGCAAAGGTGATCAAATGCCACCAAAAGAAAGCTCTATTTGTGGGGAAAAAAGGACATCAATTGTATCTGGATACAGCTTAGCGCGACCGCACAATTGTCAGTTAAAATAACAGTGCCGTATCGCAAAAAATAGCCTGGTCATTAAGGGGGTAAAACCTTAATGAGAATGGCCCGGGCTGAAGTGGTTAAAACCCACATTAGTGACCAAATCTGGTTAATGCAGTGCAGAATGGCAATGACCTAAAATGTGCAGTAACGCACATCCATTGGCAATGTGTTCTCAGATGCCATTTAAATGAATAGTACTGCATCAAACGTTGCAGTAAAGCGCATGACAACAGGTTTGTTACCGCAACATAGTGTAAATGGGTCCCAAGGGATATCATGTCAGCAAAATAAATCATTCTGCTGATTAGATGCTGTGTAAAAGTTTAGTAAACTATACTACACGCAAATTTTACTTTATCGCCATTCATTTTCATGTACCCCAAAATACAAACCAATGCAGTAAAAGTCAAGCAGACTGCACTTTCCACAACACAGTGCATGTACGCACACAGAGACCTGAACTGATCTCATTGATTTGTATGACCACTCTGTCTGCTGCAGTCTCTCTGCTGTTGCTCACTGTATTGTATCACTGGGAATTGCTTGAAAGTGAACGCAGGCTCTATAAAATGAAAGGTATGACCATATTAGTATAAATAAATAAATATTTAATCACATCGTTGTGTATTATTTGCGGTTTTAAAAAGTTTCTATAATGAACAAACATATTTAGATTTACAGTTCCGATTACATTTTATCAGCTATTGCAAGATCAAGATTTTAAATTCTTAGTAAATGAGAGAATGTCTCCAAATGCAACATGTTCATTGAACTGCGTTAATCTAAATAGATCAATACAGGCTAAACGCAAAACCATTGTTTCTTATGTGCCCTGTTTATACCTTAATGCCATGCTTAGGTGTGTTGCGGTGCACTGCAGCACTTCAAATTCAACTAGATGTAATATTGTAACATTTCAATAAAGCTAAATGTGAATTCCATCTTTAGCATAAAAAAATTTAAACGCACCCATACTGCAAAAAGCAAAACTAGGTATTGATCATTCTTTTTGCATTGGAGACTGCAAAGCATTACAATTGAGATCAGTAAATCAGGTGTAGGTGCGGTGCAGTGTGTGCGATGGCAGTAACTCACACAGACAGGTGCAACAGAAAACTTGTATTGAAGTAAAGTAATAACAGTTCACAAGAACCCAGAGGGACGCCTGCCAAACCAGGTACACTTACAAATTCAAATAACGTGAAGAGGACAGATATCAACTGGATTGACAGTATCTGTTAAGAGAGCCTAATATGGCCTGGTTGTCCAGTGCCCAACCGGCAAGATGTCCAAAAGAGTTGCCCCTAAGCTTTCCCTCCTTGTCAGGAACCTATTCCTACCGCTACTATTGTCCCTAACAGGTGGGGTACCTGTCCCTACCCTATCAACTCGCAGAAAGGGCGACAAACCTTGGAGCCAGGGCCTTAACTAGGCTCTGCCTGACCCAAGATGGCCGCTGGAGTCACATGGGACATCAGCATTAAATCGGGTGCTTCTCCAGTGGCCCGGGAAACCATAGAGCAGGGGTAGGGGAGCTTGGCTCTCCAGCTGTTTTCAAACTACAAATCCCATCATGCCTCTGCCTCTAGGAGTCATGCCTGTGATTGTTAGGGTCTTGCAATGTCTCATGGGACTTGACCTTTCAAAACAGCTGGAGAGCCGAGGTTCCCTACCCCTGCCATGGAGGAACTGTGTTCCCTTTGCTGCAACAGCACCACAGCTGGAGAGGACGTCAAAGCGCCACCTGCAGTGAAGAAAATAGACTGCACCTGCCTACACACATGTGCAATGCTCTGACTCCTGCAGACTCTTCCATCAGCTGCAGGTCTGTACAGAGATACGGATCTTCAACTATGAACCTGAGGAAAGCATTGATGAACTACAAGTGAGGTGACTTGTGCTCCATTGAGAATGACAGCCCCTCTGCCGTGGTGGCAGATGAGACTTGTAGCATTTTAATTCACAACTCTCTGTGAATGAATGACATGGCTGTGCCGGTAGATCCACGCACAGCTGTGCCAAACTCAAGTTTAACAGGAGCTGGCGGGGAGAAGAACCCCTAGATTCTGTAAATGGACAGGCAGTTTGAGGATGGAGGGCTGTGGACTCTGATCATGTTTCATGTTACACCCGAAGTATGACCCTTCAATACCGCACTCACATTACATTGTGTTGAACACATTTCTAAAACTGGCAATAGATAGAGCGATTTTACAGCCACGGCTACAGGAAAGAAAATCACTCAATTCCCTCCTCAACATAGCCAGTCAGTGGGGAGCATCACACAGTGATTATTGCTTGTGGCTGTAGCCTCTAGTAATAACCGCATGAAAAATCCGACATGCTGGTTGTACCTAAATTGTTCGATCAATCAACTTGGGTACAATCGGCCGCCCATACATGGTTCAAACTTCGGCCGGTCCCTGCTGAACTGGCCGAAATTTGAACCATCTATGGCCGGTTTAAGAGTCTCAATTTTGCACCCATGAAGAAATTAGACTTAACAGAAATAGGTGTGACTGGCCAAAAATTTTAATTGATACGGTTTGGCTAAATTGTAAAAGGAATTTAAAATGTGCTAATCTTCCAACTGATTTTCCTGAGTATAAGTATGTTGACATGCATGGGCATGATCCAATTTAACTGACTTTAACTGCAAATGCAGATCAATCCTCTTACTCTGCAGCAACCAGGACTTGAAAATCAATGCTTTGCTGGGGGACAGGCATCACTAAAAAACAAATCATGTCTGTACATTTTACCTGCACTGCAAAATGCATCAACATGGACTGTTGGATGAGTACAATCCCTCAGTGTTCCTTTTAACAAGTACCCTCAAAGGTTTAGGTAGGGCCTCTTTAAAAACACCCCTGAGCAGTATCATAGCAAATATAATTAGGGTTATTCAGCAAACCAACTTAAGTGGTAATCTCAGTTTTCTTTAAAAATACGGTCTACGATTTTGCTCCCGTTACCTTTGGCAGTGCAGCAACCCTCAAGGGCTGATTCATAATAAAAGAAGGGCAGTCTCCAGAGAAATTCTAAACCTCTAATTGCTCTTGTAATTTTATGTTGCCAGAGTGGTCACTTTTAATCCCAAAAGAAACAGACTACATAATGTATGACTTGAGCCTCATCACATGTAGCCCAAAAAAGGTTCTACTTGCAAATGCAAAGCACCTGGGAGAACAATCCAGATTTCACAGTGCACTGTCCAACATTCCCAATAAATGGGCCCTGGAAGCCCAACCTCCCCCCCGACTGAAGATTGTTGCTTAGAAAGCTGAAATCCGAAGGAGAATCAATTTTCTCTGCCGTAGTTCATACAAAGAACATTTACAGTCTCCATCCAAAATGTATGCTGCAGACAGGAAGTGAAATGGAACCAGTAGCCACATCTGGACCAAGCTTTATTTTTACAAACAGCACAAACATTTGACAGCACGCATTGAACTGCTGCGCCTGAGCTCCCATTTCAATAGCAATTAACACTCACAGGCAAGCCTCATTCTTCTGAGGTCTCCGTGTTTGGAGGACCTTAAGCTGATCATACAAGCAGCTTGAATGAAAAAAATCCTTTATCCATGATATCCATCCGGATGGACAAATCACCTCTGCTATTGTATATTGACAGCAGCCACACTGGGCTGACCAAATATTTATTTGCTTATTACAGGTACTTCTATAGCGCTATCAAGTTTCACAGCTCTTTACATATATACTGTACATTCACATCAGTCCCTGTCCTCAAGAGCTTACAATCTAAGGTCTCTAACTCATATTCATACATACAGTACACATACCAGGGCCAATTTAGACAAGAGCCAATGAACCTACCAGCATGTCTTTGGAGTATGGGACGCTCAGGCACAAGGAGAACATGCAAACTCCAGGCAGATGGTGCTGTGGTTGGGATTTGAACCGATGACCCAAATACATGAAGAACAGCTGCATCTGATTGGATGTAAGGGCTGTTAGACCAAAAAAATTTCACCCAGCTTTTTCAATTGTTCAGTCAAAAGATGTCGGGTGGGAGGGTTTCAACAACTTCGCTGCCAACTGTCCCTCATTTGGAGGGACTATCCCTTTTTTGCGGACAAATCCCTCTCTCTTGTACAGCCTCAGTTGTCCATCTTGTTTGTCTGATGTGTACATATCTGTACAAAATGTATTATTTTACTGCCAAAAAAGTGTTATGCTGCACTAAAAATGTATTCAACCCCTATATTACTACTACATTTTTTATTTTAAAAAGCCAAAATAGGGGAAAATAGATGTCCAAAAAAGTACATGTGTGATTTAGACAATCATGTTCTACATATTTGATCATTGCAGTCTGTGTAACCAGGGCCATGGGAGGAATGTGTTCTTTGCCTACCTAATGTGTCTCAAAAGGTGTCTGTAGCTGGAGTGAAGCATGGGGCGGCCACAATAATTCACACAGTAAGGTGCAATAATAAATTTGTAGTGAAGCAACGGTTTACAATAATCCCTGTGAGAAGACTGGCCAACCAGATGCACTCATGGTTACAGCAGCATGAACAGAACGGGTTTCAGCCAGTATGATAGCATCTGTAGCGAGGGGCATAATGCAGTCTAGTCGTCTCGTGCCAATGTCCAGAAGAGATGTGACCCTACGCGTTCCCTCCTTGTAAGGAAATTTTCCCTACTGCTAGTACCGTCCCTCACAGAAGGGGTACCATTCCCTGCACTACCCACAGACATAAAGTGCACCAGGCCCTGGGAGGCGGGCCCTTAAATAGGCTCTGCCCGAACCAAGATGGTCATCAGTCACATGAGGCAGCAGCATCCAACTCAAATGCTTCCCCAGTGACCCAGGAAACCATAGAACTATGTTTCTTCTGACTTTCCTTCCAACTGCAGTGCCACTGAGGAAAGCGCCACCTGCAGTGGGGAAAGTAGACTGCACCTGCCTACATGTCCCTCTGAGCCCTAAAGATGTCCCTAAATCTAATGAAAATCACACATCATTAACAACCAAATAACTGTCAGCAAATTTGTTTGACACACTGATTTTAAAGCTCAACATTAGCCAAGTTTTCAATGGAATGGGGCATTTTAGAAAATTAATCAAGATTTTAAATACTGTCTGTTTCACTGTTGAGGAGATTTCAGCTACTTCCTGTTTCATCTGACACCCATCCCCTGGAAAGGAAGTGAGGGCAAGTCTTCTCAGTAGGTACACTTACAACAATAAAACCTGACGAAGGGCTACAGTTAGTAGCCCAGATATGACTGATATTGAGACATTTTGTAATGTTTCATTACACATTTGGGCATACTTAGCAACAGTCCCGGATTTGCAGGGACATTCCGGCATTCAGTCAGCTGTCTAGCAACAAATGTGTCCCAGGATAGGGCCTGCTGGGACAGCTGCAGTGTCCCTGTCCTAGCACTTAGTCCTGTCATCTATAAAAAAGATGCTTTGCATTGTCTCATTACAGCAACGGGCACTTACTGCAGCCAGCCAATCACAGCCCCCTTACAATGGCCACCATAGGGATCAGAAGAGGTAATCACCTTAACATTAAGGACCGGTTCCTATAAAATAGAGCCAGTGGAGTTGGCCTGACATAATAGGACAGGACACCAAGAGCATTTCCATTCTTTCAGTCTGGTGAAATTCTGTACACTGCACTGGCTAGGACACCACTCTAAGTGAAGCCACCTCTGTAGCGCCTCATGGGTACACGCTTGAGCAACCACTTGTATGAAAGCCGTGCATTCTTGAACTGCCTTATGACTGATATGTATAAGGGCCTTATTGTACAAAGTTAAACTTTGGAGAAGGAATAACGCATTGTGGTAACTGATGATTTCTTGTTATATAGAAAAATGCTTAAAAAGAGAAGTTGTCTCACCTCTTCCCTTAAAGAAGAATTCCAGATATGGGTAATTTATGTTCTTGAAAGTTGGATATCACCCAAGTAGACAATGTAGTCTGGGTCCTGAGCTGAAAAATAAAACTAATGTGGACACTCATTTGAACTAAAACTGGCAATTCATCTATCCATGCTAAACAGTGTGGCTGGACAAATCTGCTGTTCTGGTTACCGCGGCTGTCAGAATACCCAAACAGATCTGCATCTGATCGCATATAGGTGCTGTTTGACTGAGAATTTTCTACCCAGGTCCTTCCACAAAAGTAGAAAAAAAAATGGACTTTTCTAGAGCTGGCTGGTACTGACAGGACCATCCACAGAATGAATTTCAGCTGCTTCAGTAGCAATTGACCGGAATTCCAGCTGTGTATGACCACCTTAAAGAGGAGGTCGAGACCCCCCCCCACGAAAAAATTAAAAGTCAGCAGCTACAAATAATGTAGCTGCTGACTTTTAATATTAGGACACCTACCTGTCCTGGAATTCAGCGATGTCGGCACCCCAGTCAATGTTTCTATTGGCTCTCAGGTGCTGCCGCCACCACTGCCTGTAAGGGAAACCGTCAGTGAAGTCTTGCGGCTTCACAGCCAGTTCCCCGCTGCACATGCTGCTGTGAATGGTCCGGCGGTGGGGGAAGGAGGAGTGAGACTGAACTTGCAGGGGACCTCGCCGCATTCAGGTCTCCCGGAAGTGGGGACAGGTACCTGTCAAAACAAGGTACCCATTCACCCCTCCCCCCGAAACCGGTGCTTCCCCCTTTTGGGTGGCGCTCCGCTTTAAAGTGTTACTAAAACCAGGACCCTGCATTCACTATATCTGGTCTCCACAGTACACAGAACATGGAAATGCAATTATTTTAGTAAATATAAACTAAATACCTTTTCTCATCAGACGTTAGAGAAGTCTTGTGACTTCTATGAGTGTCCAGACAAGCACTGGTTAAAGATTGTAGGAGGCGTTTTCTGACTATCCTATGAGACTGCAAGACCCCTGACCCTCTGTCTGGACAGAGCTGATAGGAGAGTGCATGTGATCAGCACAGAGACAAAGAAAAAAAAAAACTCTCTAGCAATACACACCAAACTGAGCATGTGCAGCTTGACTTCATAGACTCTGTGTTATCAGGAAATTATCAGGGGACAGTGGAAGGAGGGGAGAATCAGAGGATACAGGATCAAGCAGCCTTTTTACACAATGTGGAGGAATAACCCCTTAGGATCCACAGTGAGTATAACAAGCAAGCTTTACTGCATATACAGACTGATTTTACTGTTGTGGGTTTAGTAACACTTTAAAGACTGGTAGGTTGCAATATATTCGGTTTTTGCTTTTGGATGTATGTTTTTCTCCATTTCAGGGTATAAAAAAAGTCTATGCCACAGGTTCTTAAAGAGGATCTCCAGTCTGTAAAAAATAAAATAAAAAAAATAAAAGTCAGAAGCTACAACTACTGTAGTATAAGGACCACTTACAGTTGTGCTCATAGGTTTATAAACCCTGGCAGAATTTATGATTTCTTGGCCATTTTTCAGAGAATATGAATGATAACACAAAAACTTTTCTTTCACTCATGGTTAGTGTTTGGCTGAAGCCATTTATTATCAATTAACTGTGTTTACTCCTTAAATCATAATTGCAACAGAAACTACCCAAATGATCCTGATCAAAAGTTTACAAAACTTGGTGATTTTGGCCTGATAACATGCACACAAGTTGACACAAAGGGGTTTGAATGGCTATTAAAAGGTAACCATCCTCATCTGTGAGGTTTGCTTGTACTTCTTGTGTGTATAAAAAGGTCATTGAGTTTCTGGACTCCTGACAGACCCTTGCATCTTTCATCCAGTGCTGCACTGACGTTTCTGGATTCTGAGTCATGGGGAAAGCAAAAGAATTGTCAAAGGATCTGTGGGAAAAGGTAGTTGAACAAACAGGAAAGGGATATAAATAGATATCCAAGGGATGAGAATGCCAATCAGCAGTGTTCAAACTCTAATCAAGAAGCTGAAAATGAGGGGTTCTGTTGAAACCAAACCACGGTCAGGTAGACCAACTAAAATTTAAGCCCCAACTGCCAGGATAATAAATGGCTTCAGCCAAACACTAACCATGAGTGAAAAAAGTTTTTGCGTTATTCATATTCTCTGAAAAATGGCCAAGAAATCATAAATTCTGCCAGGGTATGTAAACTTATGAGCACAACTGTGCATGTCCAGGGATCCTGCAATGTCGGCACCCTGAGCCAATTCATCCGTTGGCTTCGGGTGAAGGTGCCAGCATTGTAAGTAGCAGCAGCTGGTTTCCTACTGTGCATGCGTGAGTCACACTGAGCTTTCTGAATGCACACGCCATATTCCCATCGCACACATTCCTGGAATGAGCTCTTTAGGGTACTGGGTGCTGTAGCGACTCCCAGCTAGATAGTGGAACCTGTGTGATAAGTAGATATTTGCCAGCACACCAAAGATCATCAATTTCATCCAAACTGTTTTTATTCAAGAGAGATCACACTATACTATTTTATGATCTCTCTTGAATAAAAACAGTTTGGACAAAATTGATGCTCCTTAGTGTGCTGGCGAATATCTACTTTTTGCGCTGAATAGTCCCTGCTGTCTTCTGGGACCTGTCTGTGTCCCAGAATGCAGCGGGGGGGGGGGGGGGGGAAGAAAGAGGGGGCGGTAATGTCATAGACCACTGATCTTACCTAGAAGTAGGAGCGGGTACCTGTCAAAACCAGGTACCCCCCACCCCCCAAATAGTTACAAATGTGGCAGTGGAGGGGGGAGGCTGGGAACAAGCAGAGCTTGCCCTTTTGGGTGGAGCCCCTCTTTAAGCTGGGTATACACTGGTAGAAGATTTAATTTGCTTTTAACATTTGATTTTGGAATGAATGAATCTTACCAAATGAAACCACATACACTGTTAGAAATTTGGGAACATTTTCCATCCTGCTCCTTCGAATTGTCTCGTCAATGCAGTTGAAAATAAATGCCAATTTGACCCCCACAATGAATGACGTTACTAAGCTCTTACAATAAAATAATGAATACCAAAAAATAAAAGGCTAGGTAACACCTGTAACATTAAATTGATCCCAGAATAAAACAATCTTATAATGCTCTTACAACAAATTTCAAACAATTCCACTAATCTAATCTATAAATCAAAAATTCCACTAATCTGTACCCAGCTTTACACCATGCACCCTTCCCAAGTGTCAAAATCGAAGTAGCCGTGAACTGCGACAAGGAGTCACAATGTGATAAACACTGTCTGTTCAAAAAAAGAGTAAACACAGACCAAAAGAAAACAAAAAAAGCTTTAGTTTGAGTGAGCTGATAATAGCCCAGGAGAGCGGCAGAAACACCACTTAATACTCTTCAGAATAAGGTCATGACAGGGTTGCATGTCTTATACGCTGCTAGGACTGCTGTAACATCACAGAATGTCATCCTAGCATTGTGAGCCAGTCAAGGGATTTACAGGGCACTTTAGAGTGGCTGAAGGCTATGAAAATTAAAGGGTGTAAGTGAGAGTCAGATTACAACCTTAGGATATGTATACTTGTACTCTGAAGGTGTGCAGAAAGCTTTCAAGAAATTGCTTCATTTTATAATGGCCAACAATTGGAAACTCACAGCTAACCAGGCATACAGCTTTACCTCCATTCCAGGTACGGGTGATCATGTACCAAGTCTCTGCTAAGCCTCTGAAAATATAATCAACAGGGACTGAAAGAATACCATCTAGAACCTGTTTACTATTGGCAATCAGCATTTTCTTTTGCGGATTTTATACATAAAGCCTAACCCAGATAACAAGTAATTGTTCTACAAGTTTGATAATGACCAGCTAAGCTATTGCTAGACTTGTCGGGCTTCACAAGTTTGTAGCACAATTGCAGCAAGTCTGCATTGCATCACTCCAGATCAACTTTCTTTGCAAACATTCTGCAAATCTGCTGTAAGTTCTGGTTCAGTTATGTTGTACAATAGTCATCCCACCACAGGGGTCACTGTGGCTGAATTTTCATGCTGTAAACTTGCAGAGTTCTTGTTGTAGACTCACCACTGCAACTTAGCTCTTGCTAAAGACTTGCCACGCAAATTTGCTACAAATTGCAAAAGTGTCAACTAGAACCTGTGCTTCAAGTGCTCTGCAAGTGTACAACTTTCCAGTGAAAATGTGCAGCAAGTCAACAGACTTACAATTCAACACTGCCACAAATGTGTGGCAAGTTATCATTGCTATCTGGGAAATTGGTCAGCAGGTTGTCCCTAAAGTGGTTTCTGCAATAAATATAAAGAAATGTGGGGGCTCTTGACATCACTGAGACAAAGTCGCACATTTTATGTCTCCTTATAGGGCTGAATTCATTAAGCCTAAGGGCCCCTTTAAACCTAGCACTGCATTAAGTGCCAAGCATTCCTGTAACGCAGTAATGTTCATCCTTTGTGGGGGAGAAGATCTCGTCACAATCTGAAAAAACACATAGCTGCGTCATCCATTCACAGTGTTCTGTGAATGGGAAAACTACAAGGTCCGACAACCTTTGCAGATGTCGGCTTGTAGTCCTCAATGAATTACCACAGTGCTGGTAATCACTCTAGGTAGTTAATTGAGTCATCCTGTCAGAGTGTACCTGCCTGCCTGTATCGGAGTTATGGCCAGACAGATACACAGACACTATGCAGAACCATGACATTACACCCACCATCTGCTGATCATGGGTGCAATGCTTTACAGGTCCCTAACAAAAAAAGAAAATGCATATTTCATTACCTGCAAAACAATGTGCATTTATTTTTTTATTTTTTGTAAGACTAAACTTTTCCTTAAAAGCTCACAAGAGAGATTTACTAAAACTGGTGCAGCTGTGCATGGTAGCCAATCAGCTTCTAACTTCAGCTTGTTCATATAAAGAATAAATTCACAATTTGTAACATATTACACACATATTCAGGGTGTAACATGTAACATGTTACAAATCCACCAGCCCTCTTGCCTCCCCAGCTTCCCGATGTCACAGGTGGCGGGGATCTTCTCCCGATGCTCTCTGCCAGTATCTGCACAGAGTTCTGTGAATTGAAAACTACAAAATCGGTCAGCCCTTGCTGCTGTCTGCTTGTAGTTCTCAATGAACTACCACAATGCGGTTGAGTGCTGTGGTAATTCATTGAAGTTTCCTGTTAATGTGTAACTGCTTAGCCGTACAATGTATAGCCAAACAGCTTACACACAGAGCCTGCATAGTACTTATGATCATGGGTGCAATGCTTTCAAGGGCTTCCAATTAAAAAATAATAAATGCACATTTTTTTCCCTGCAAAAAGATGTAGATTCATTTATTTTTTTATAGTGAACTTATCCTTTAAGCTTTGACAATAAAACCTGGAAGATGATTGGTTTCTATGCAGAGCTGCACCAGATTTTGCAGTCCCCAGTATTAGTAAAATTTCCCCCACTGTATTAAAGCGTTAGTAAACTGTAAAAAAAAACAACAACAAAAAAAGCAAACAAACTGGTCCTCCTGCAGGTTCATACCGTAATGTGTAATGCCGTGTACACACGAGCGTAATGTCTGACAGAAAAAGTCAGACGGAATCTTTTCACAGTATATTCCGATCGTGTGTATGCCTCATCTGACTTTTTTTTTGCTTTAACGAAAATTCTTACGGACCTAGAAATAGAACATGCTTTAAATCTTTCCAACTAAACCAATTCCTATTGGGAAAACCGCTCATCTGTAGGCTGTTCCGATGGACCAACGCATGCCTTGAAGTAATTACTTGGCTACTGGCTTTTGAACTTCTAGCCCCATCGTACATGCTGTACGTCACCACGTTCTTTTTTTTGTAAATTTATTTTTATTAACAGTTTTTCAACACAAACAACACATATAACATATGACCCAGAACCCCCCCCCCCCCCCTCCCACCCATACCCCTGTGCAGCCCCCCAGTCAAATACAAATCACAGAACATATACATCAGCCGTATCCCTCAGAGAAGAACTGGCTCCCCAAAAAGTAATGATGCACCCTGACTCTGAATGCACAACAGAAAGACCCATAGGTCTCATAGCATCAACCTGCCCCGTGCACCTATTGGCTATCCAGGAGTCCTCTCCCCACTCAGCAAACTAATTCAAAGTATCTTTGGCGTCCAGCCAGCCCTGCCACACTTTCTCAAATTTTTTGGAGCATCCCCTACTAAGGTACGTGGCCCTGTATAGTGGAAGTGCTTTGTTAATCAGGCTTTTCCAATAGGACACAGTAGGTGGTTCAGGCTTTTTCCAATATAGCAGGATGGCTTTACGCGCATAGAACAAAGACAGAGATATCATAGTCCTTTGTGCCCTTCTAGGAGCCAACTCCTCCACCAGCCCCAGCAAACAAACCGCGACCGTAAGAGGAATCGGCACCAAGAGGACTGTTTGTATGGTGTCCGTCACTCCCCTCCAAAAGTCCCTAATCTGTGGGCACTGCCAGAATATATGATCAAAACCAGCTCTGTCCTCCGTACACCTCCAGCACTCCGCCGCACCCGTACCATATATTCCAGCTAGCCTTGCAGGTGTGTAGTGTACCCTGTATAGAATTTTATATTGAATAAGTCTATCTCTGGCCGACACCAGAGTCTGGAAAGGATAGGCCCACATGTCGTCCCAGTCCCCCCCCCCCAAAGTCCGGCACCAAAGCGCTCCATGTGTCCCTACATTTTTGTACCACACTGGGTCTAACAACGAACAGCTCTTTGTAGACCGCGGACAAGGGCTTTAAAAGGTCCCCCGTCCGCAGCACCCTCTCCAGGGGAGACACACCCAGCTCCAAAGCATCAGAACCGAACTGGGTGAGGAAGGCGTGTCTCAACTGGAGGTAGCGAAAAAAATACCAGTTCGGTAGATTGTATTTCGTTTTCAGTTGATCAAAAGTGTATAACCTAGTTCCCCCCACTATGTGCATGAGTTGTTTGATGCCAACCCTGGCCCATATCACCGGGTCAGGGATCGCACCAAAATGCGGCAGCCTGGGATTGAACCAGAGAGGGGCGTCCGGCAACCAGCACCCCCCTCCGTGCTTCATCAAGACCTGCGCCCTGTCCCAAGCTCGCATCGTTACTCGCATGGAGACTGTCAGGGAAGGAGAGGCCCCTGGACCCCTATACACCAGGTATGATAAGCTCTCATATGAGCCCATAAGGGCTGCCTCTAGTACCGTGGCGGAATCCCCATCATCCCTTGTTAACCATCTGTCACCACGTTCTTAACTAGTGATGGACGAACTTCCGACGGGACGTTTCGCGAACGCGAAATGCGAACGGACCCAAACGTTCGCGAAACAGAACGTTCGCCGCGGGCCCCATTGACTTCAATGGGAGGCGAACTTTGCAAACCTTCATGTCGAATTTGCGGCCACGTGGTAATTATTAGGGGGTAAAACGTAGTCCCACCATCTGGACAATGACATAATACATGTATGAGGTGAATTTGGGATCGATAACTACAAGCATTTTTATTTTATTTGGGAAATTGTTCTAACAATTCAGGACTATGGAGCTAATGAAGGCAATGGAGGAGAGGGAAGGTCAGGGACCAGGGTAGGCAAAGAAGAGGGTGCAGGAGATGATCACCAGCAGCGTGACATACCGGAATGACACATGCACCGTGATAGAGGCATCTGACAGCAGCACCGTAATACAGAGCACTGACAGCAGCACCGTGACATACAGCGCTGACAGCAGCACCGTGACATACAGCGCTGACAGCAGCACCGTGACATACAGCGCTGACAGCAGCACCGTGACATACAGCGCTGACAGCAGCACCGTGACATACAGCGCTGACAGCAGCACCGTGACATACAGCGCTGACAGCAGCACCGTGACATACAGCGCTGACAGCAGCACCGTGACATACAGCGCTGACAGCAGCACCGTGACATACAGCGCTGACAGCAGCACCGTGACATACAGCGCTGACAGCAGCACCGTGACATACAGCACTGACAGCAGCACCGTAAGCAGCCCCAGGAGGAAGTCAGCACAGCACAGGGATGGTGTGATCCCCTCATAATAAGAACCCCCAGGAGGAAGTCAGCACAGCACAGGGATAGTGTGATCCCTTCATAATAAGAACCCCCAGGAGGAAGTCAGCACAGCACAGGGATATCATAAGCAGCCCCAGTAGAAATATGACACCGCTCAACCTCTTCAAAGAGGAGGGTAGGGGCATATAGTACGGTGTGCTTTTTTGGGTCAAGGAAGTGAGCCAAATGAATTAAGAAGGTCTGTGTGCTTGATTAAAAAAATAGTTTATAGACATATACATGGTCTACTGGTCACATGTGTTGAATTCCTCCGAGATCCATGCCTCATTCATTTTTAGAAATGTGAGGTAGTTAACACTGTGGTGAGCTAGGCGAGTACGCTTATCGGTCACAATCCCCCCTGCTGCGCTGAACGTCCTTTCGGACAGGACACTGGATGAGGGGCAAGCCAACAGTTCGATTGCAAATTGGGCAAGCTCTGGCCAGAGGTCAAGCCTGCCCACCCAGTAGTCTAGGGGTTCATCACTCCTCAGAGCGTCCACATCGGCCGTTAACCCAATGTAGTCGGACACCTGACGGTCTAGGCGTTCCCTGATGCTGGATCCGGATGACACCTGTCGATGGGTCGGCTGAAAGAATGACCTCATATCCGAAGTCACCAACACATCTTCAAACCGGCCTCTTCTTGCAGGCGCTGTTGGATTGGTACCCGCAAATCCTTCTCTGGGAGTGGGAATTGCTCCTCTGCCAGCGCACGCAAAAGCAGAATGCAGCATTTCTCGAAGCAAGGCCTGGAAGTGCTGCATTCTGACAGCCCTCTGCGACGGCGGTAACATTTCCGCCATTTTGTGTTTGTACCGGGGGTCTAAGTACGTTGCCACCCAGTACTGGTCCTTGACCCTCATGCTTTTTATACGGGGGTCCCTATTAAAACACTGGAGCATGAAGGCCCCCATTTGCACTAAAGTGGAAGCGGTGTGGTGGCCTGGCTCCTGCTCATCATCCAGGATAATGTCGTCCTCTTCATTCTCCTCTCCCCATCCACGCACAACAGGGATCCCAGAAAGGTTTAAAGCATGCTCTTCTTGCTCCTGCTCATCCGCCCCGGCACCATCCTCCTCTGACTCCTCATCAGACTCCTGTTGTTGACTTGTCTCAGATAGAGTAGCCCCCCCTGGGAATTCATCCAGCATTGCGACTTCCTCATCTTCCCGCTCCTGCTCCTCCACAGCCTGATCAATGACACGACGCAATGCACGCTCCAGAAAGAAGGCATAAGGTACCATGTCACTGATGGCGCCATGGCTGCGACTGACCAGTTTGGTGATCTCCTCAAATGGCCGCAGAAGTCTGCATGTGTCGCGCATGAGCAGCCACTGGCGCGGTGAAAAAAAACCCAGCTCCCCAGAACCGTTTCTTTCGCAGAGTTCATACAGGTAGACGTTAACTGCACGTTTCTGCTGGAGCAGCCTATCAAGCATATAGAAGGTTGAGTTCCATCGCGTCGGGCAATCGCAAATAAGACGTCTGACCGGCAGATGGTGTCGCCGCTGAATGTCAGCAAGGCGAGCCATGGCCGTGTAAGATCTTCTGAAATGGGCCGAGATTTTCCTTGCCTGCCGCAAGATGTCCTGGACCCCAGGGTATTTGACAAGGAATCGCTGCACGACCAAGTTTAAGACGTGTGCCATGCACGGCACGTGCGTGATTTTGCCCTGTTTCAATGCGCTAAGCAGATTGGCACCGTTGTCACACACCACTTTACCAACTGTCAAATTGAGCGGTGTTAGCCACTCATCTGCCTGTGAACGCAAAGCTGAAAGGAGTGCCGGGCCAGTGTGGCTCTTTGCTTCCAGGCACAACAGACGCAGCACGGCATGGCAACGTCTCACCTGGCATGTGGAATAGGTTCTGGGGAGCTTGGGCGGTGCAGTGGAAGAGACGCTAGCAGCGGAAAAGGAGGAGGCAGCTGAGGAGGAGAGGGAGGAGGATGGAGTAGGAGGAGGAGAAGAAGAGTCAGGCCTGCATGCAATCCGTGGCGGTAAAACCAAATCTACACGGGTGCCACGGGTTACATGCTTGACGGCCGTCAGAAGGTTCACCCAGTGGGCAGTAAAACTGATATACCTTCCCTGCCCGTGTTTGCTAGACCACGTGTCTGTGGTCAGATGTATCTTGGCACCGACACTGTGTGCCAGAGATACATTCACTTGCCGCTGAACATGGCCATATAGCTCTGGGATGCCCTTCTCTGAGAAATACTTCCTTCCTGGGACCTTCCATTGTGGTGTTCCAATGGCCACAAATTTGCGAAAGGCCTCCGAGTCCACCAGTTTATATGGCAGTAGTTGGCGGGCTATGAGTTCTGACAAGCCAGCCGCCAACCGTTGGGCAAGAGGGTTATCCGGCATCATCATTTTTTTACGCTCAAACATTAGGCCCACGGAAGCCTGCCTTTTTGCAGAAAAATGTGAGCTTGGCGTGATGGAAGGTGGAGTGGAGGACAATTGTGAGGAGAGAGGAGAAGGAGAAGTAGAAGACGAGGCTGGACGGTGAGAGCCTGCAGTGTGGCTTTGTGTGTTCCGTTGCTCCCACTGGGCTCGGTGATGGCTGCTCATGTGCCTTCTTAAGGCGGTCGTCCCTAGGTGAGTATTGGGCTTACCGCGACTAACGCGTTGACTGCAAAGATTGCAGATGGCAACGCTATTGTCAGCAGCGGACACGTTAAAAAAAGCCCACACTGCGGAGCCATGTGCCGGTGTCCTGGGAGCGCCAGATGTGACCGTACATGGTCGATGACTCGCTCCTGATACATTTGCAGTCTGCTTTGTCCCTGCTGTGCAATGTAAGTCATTGCTGCTTCTCCTCCCTATCTGCTGGTCCATATCTCCCTCTGAACTCCCCTCCTCTTCCTCTCTTGTGGGCACCCACGTGACATCACTAGACACGTCATCATCAACGTCACCTTCCCCACCGCTATAAGTAGAGATCTCGGAGTAGGCAGCAACACCGGGGACCAACCTCCTCCTTGGGCTGATCTGGGTACTGGCGTCAGACTGCTGAGTAGCGCTTGTTGCTACCTCCTCTTCCTGATCCAATACCAAGAGTGGCTGCGCATCAGAAATGTCCTCTTGATATGGATCGGAAAATAATTCCAGTGACTCAAGCGGAAGGTATGTGGTGGTGGTGGTGGTGGTCGTGTTGTTGGTGGTAGTGTCTTTGGGGGTGCACATAGCAGAGAGTGAAGAAGAGGGTGCAGATCGAGAGGATGAGGAGGGTGCAGAAGAGTAAGGCTGAGCGAGCCACTCAACCAAGTCTGGTGCATCCTTTAAAGTAATTGAACGCACCTTCTGCAACTTCCCACTTTGGCTCAAGCCTGTTGCTCCTGCCCTACCCCTACCACCCCTGCGGAAGGGCCTGCCTCTTCCTCTGCATGTCATTTTTTAAATGACCCTGTGACAAAACTCTTAGTCCCTATACCGCTGAAGGACTGCTGCAGTATAGGTGAGCGGTCAGCAGTGGTGCACGTCAACCCTATCTATTGTGGACCTATAGCGGTCCTTACAGAACAGCAGACTGTACCGCACTCAAGCCTATGTACCGTAGCACCCTATACCAAGTTACCAGTCCTTATAAGAACTTTTGTGGAACAAGCAGGTTGTGTGTTAGTGATTAGCAGACTGTACGTCAGTCCCTATACCGCTGAAGGACTGCTGCAGTATAGGGCAGCGGTCAGCAGTGGTGCACGTCAACCCTATCTATTGTGGACCGATAGCGGTCCTTACAGAACAGCAGACTGTACCGCACTCAAGCCTATGTACCGTAGCACCCTATACCAAGTTACCAGTCCTTATAAGAACTTTTGTGGAACAAGCAGGTTGTGTGTTAGTGATTAGCAGACTGTACGTCAGTCCCTATACCGCTGAAGGACTGCTGCAGTATAGGTGAGCGGTCAGCAGTGGTGCACGTCAACCCTATCTATTGTGGACCGATAGCGGTCCTTACAGAACAGCAGACTGTACCGCACTCAAGCCTATGTACCGTAGCACCCTATACCAAGTTACCAGTCCTTATAAGAACTTTTGTGGACCAAGCAGGTTGTGTATTAGTGTTTAGCAGACTGTACGTCAGTCCCTATACCGCTGAAGGACTGCTGCAGTATAGGGCAGCGGTCAGCAGTGGTGCACGTCAACCCTATCTATTGTGGACCGATAGCGGTCCTTACAGAACAGCAGACTGTACCGCACTCAAGCCTATGTACCGTAGCACCCTATACCAAGTTACCAGTCCTTATAAGAACTTTTGTGGAACAAGCAGGTTGTGTGTTAGTGATTAGCAGACTGTACGTCAGTCCCTATACCGCTGAAGGACTGCTGCAGTATAGGTGAGCGGTCAGCAGTGGTGCACGTCAACCCTATCTATTGTGGACCTATAGCGGTCCTTACAGAACAGCAGACTGTACCGCACTCAAGCCTATGTACCGTAGCACCCTATACCAAGTTACCAGTCCTTATAAGAACTTTTGTGGACCAAGCAGGTTGTGTATTAGTGTTTAGCAGACTGTACGTCAGTCCCTATACCGCTGAAGGACTGCTGCAGTATAGGGCAGCGGTCAGCAGTGGTGCACGTCAACCCTATCTATTGTGGACCGATAGCGGTCCTTACAGAACAGCAGACTGTACCGCACTCAAGCCTATGTACCGTAGCACCCTATACCAAGTTACCAGTCCTTATAAGAACTTTTGTGGAACAAGCAGGTTGTGTGTTAGTGATTAGCAGACTGTACGTCAGTCCCTATACCGCTGAAGGACTGCTGCAGTATAGGGCAGCGGTCAGCAGTGGTGCACGTCAACCCTATCTATTGTGGACCGATAGCGGTCCTTACAGAACAGCAGACTGTACCGCACTCAAGCCTATGTACCGTAGCACCCTATACCAAGTTACCAGTCCTTATAAGAACTTTTGTGGAACAAGCAGGTTGTGTGTTAGTGATTAGCAGACTGTACGTCAGTCCCTATACCGCTGAAGGACTGCTGCAGTATAGGTGAGCGGTCAGCAGTGGTGCACGTCAACCCTATCTATTGTGGACCGATAGCGGTCCTTACAGAACAGCAGACTGTACCGCACTCAAGCCTATGTACCGTAGCACCCTATACCAAGTTACCAGTCCTTATAAGAACTTTTGTGGACCAAGCAGGTTGTGTATTAGTGTTTAGCAGACTGTACGTCAGTCCCTATACCGCTGAAGGACTGCTGCAGTATAGGGCAGCGGTCAGCAGTGGTGCACGTCAACCCTATCTATTGTGGACCGATAGCGGTCCTTACAGAACAGCAGACTGTACCGCACTCAAGCCTATGTACCGTAGCACCCTATACCAAGTTACCAGTCCTTATAAGAACTTTTGTGGAACAAGCAGGTTGTGTGTTAGTGATTAGCAGACTGTACGTCAGTCCCTATACCGCTGAAGGACTGCTGCAGTATAGGTGAGCGGTCAGCAGTGGTGCACGTCAACCCTATCTATTGTGGACCTATAGCGGTCCTTACAGAACAGCAGACTGTACCGCACTCAAGCCTATGTACCGTAGCACCCTATACCAAGTTACCAGTCCTTATAAGAACTTTTGTGGACCAAGCAGGTTGTGTATTAGTGTTTAGCAGACTGTACGTCAGTCCCTATACCGCTGAAGGACTGCTGCAGTATAGGGCAGCGGTCAGCAGTGGTGCACGTCAACCCTATCTATTGTGGACCGATAGCGGTCCTTACAGAACAGCAGACTGTACCGCACTCAAGCCTATGTACCGTAGCACCCTATACCAAGTTACCAGTCCTTATAAGAACTTTTGTGGAACAAGCAGGTTGTGTGTTAGTGATTAGCAGACTGTACGTCAGTCCCTATACCGCTGAAGGACTGCTGCAGTATAGGGCAGCGGTCAGCAGTGGTGCACGTCAACCCTATCTATTGTGGACCGATAGCGGTCCTTACAGAACAGCAGACTGTACCGCACTCAAGCCTATGTACCGTAGCACCCTATACCAAGTTACCAGTCCTTATAAGAACTTTTGTGGAACAAGCAGGTTGTGTGTTAGTGATTAGCAGACTGTACGTCAGTCCCTATACCGCTGAAGGACTGCTGCAGTATAGGTGAGCGGTCAGCAGTGGTGCACGTCAACCCTATCTATTGTGGACCTATAGCGGTCCTTACAGAACAGCAGACTGTACCGCACTCAAGCCTATGTACCGTAGCACCCTATACCAAGTTACCAGTCCTTATAAGAACTTTTGTGGACCAAGCAGGTTGTGTATTAGTGTTTAGCAGACTGTACGTCAGTCCCTATACCGCTGAAGGACTGCTGCAGTATAGGGCAGCGGTCAGCAGTGGTGCACGTCAACCCTATCTATTGTGGACCGATAGCGGTCCTTACAGAACAGCAGACTGTACCGCACTCAAGCCTATGTACCGTAGCACCCTATACCAAGTTACCAGTCCTTATAAGAACTTTTGTGGAACAAGCAGGTTGTGTGTTAGTGATTAGCAGACTGTACGTCAGTCCCTATACCGCTGAAGGACTGCTGCAGTATAGGGCAGCGGTCAGCAGTGGTGCACGTCAACCCTATCTATTGTGGACCGATAGCGGTCCTTACAGAACAGCAGACTGTACCGCACTCAAGCCTATGTACCGTAGCACCCTATACCAAGTTACCAGTCCTTATAAGAACTTTTGTGGAACAAGCAGGTTGTGTGTTAGTGATTAGCAGACTGTACGTCAGTCCCTATACCGCTGAAGGACTGCTGCAGTATAGGGCAGCGGTCAGCAGTGGTGCACGTCAACCCTATCTATTGTGGACCGATAGCGGTCCTTACAGAACAGCAGACTGTACCGCACTCAAGCCTATGTACCGTAGCACCCTATACCAAGTTACCAGTCCTTATAAGAACTTTTGTGGAACAAGCAGGTTGTGTGTTAGTGATTAGCAGACTGTACGTCAGTCCCTATACCGCTGAAGGACTGCTGCAGTATAGGTGAGCGGTCAGCAGTGGTGCACGTCAACCCTATCTATTGTGGACCGATAGCGGTCCTTACAGAACAGCAGACTGTACCGCACTCAAGCCTATGTACCGTAGCACCCTATACCAAGTTACCAGTCCTTATAAGAACTTTTGTGGACCAAGCAGGTTGTGTATTAGTGTTTAGCAGACTGTACGTCAGTCCCTATACCGCTGAAGGACTGCTGCAGTATAGGGCAGCGGTCAGCAGTGGTGCACGTCAACCCTATCTATTGTGGACCGATAGCGGTCCTTACAGAACAGCAGACTGTACCGCACTCAAGCCTATGTACCGTAGCACCCTATACCAAGTTACCAGTCCTTATAAGAACTTTTGTGGACCAAGCAGGTTGTGTATTAGTGTTTAGCAGACTGTACGTCAGTCCCTATACCGCTGAAGGACTGCTGCAGTATAGGGCAGCGGTCAGCAGTGGTGCACGTCAACCCTATCTATTGTGGACCGATAGCGGTCCTTACAGAACAGCAGACTGTACCGCACTCAAGCCTATGTACCGTAGCACCCTATACCAAGTTACCAGTCCTTATAAGAACTTTTGTGGAACAAGCAGGTTGTGTGTTAGTGATTAGCAGACTGTACGTCAGTCCCTATACCGCTGAAGGACTGCTGCAGTATAGGGCAGCGGTCAGCAGTGGTGCACGTCAACCCTATCTATTGTGGACCGATAGCGGTCCTTACAGAACAGCAGACTGTACCGCACTCAAGCCTATGTACCGTAGCACCCTATACCAAGTTACCAGTCCTTATAAGAACTTTTGTGGAACAAGTGAGTTGTGAATGTTTAGCAGACTGCAGCAGAAGGGCAGCAGTCAAGTATAATATCCTTTCTATATTTGGAAGAAAGAATATTATACATGTACAAGCCTATTACTGTACCACTGATACCAGTCCTGAAAAGAACCTTTGTGGAACTAATAATAACAGCAAGTCTTTAAAATTACCCTCACTGCCTGACAACACTGCTTCCTTCCTGTCCCTATACAAATTGGCAAAAAAAGAGAACGATTAGTGGTTACTGGAACAGCTCTTTTGTGGACCTTGATAGTAACAGCTAATGATGATGATGATGATGATGATGATGAAAGACTAATCTGGCTGTCCCTGTAGCATACACCGTCCTTTCCCTTTCTCTAAACTAACAAAAGACACTCAGGCTGCTGCAAGAATCAGCAGCACAGCAAACCTATCAACACCTAACACCTATACCAGTCCTGAAAAGAACTTTTGTGTACCAAATAGCTAGTGGTTTATCTCTCCCTACTCCACACAGGAACCTGTCCCTATCGTAACAGAAGAAAGAATGTAAAATGGCCACCGGATCGGGTGTATTTATAGGTTAGGGGGAATGTACAAGTGTCCATGTGCTGTCATGTCTCAATTGGCTGTCCTGTATCACATGATAAACGTGTCACCAAAGGTTAAAGTTCTTGTATACATTAAACACGTAAGTCCGCCGCGGCGAACGACGGAAAAAGGCGTTCGAACGTGCGGACCGCGAATGTCGGAAATTCGCCGCGAAACGACCGCCGGGCGAACCGTTCGGCCATCACTATTCTTAACACTCAGACTTTAATGTGATCATGTGTACACACAACAGTTTCAGCGGAACTCTGTCGGAACTCCAACAGAAATACTTTCAGAGTTTATTCCGAGGGGATAACCGGTTGTGTGTACGTGGCATTAGTATGCGCCAGGGCCGAAACAACTAATCAATTAATCGACAACTAATTAATTATGAAATTAATCAATTAATTATTTTTATAATCGATAAATTGGCCAGTAACATAATGGGGTTAAAAAGACTGAAATCCTTTAGAGTACAAAAAAGCAAATAATCACTATTGAAAATATTACTTTCACTGATGCACAGTAGAAAAGTAAAAAAAGTGATTTGCTCTTTTTGTACCATAAAGGGCTAATTTTTAATTTTTTTACTCCATTATGTTACTCAAGATATTAGGCCTGGTTCATGCCTGTGTGTTTTTTGGTGCTTTTTGCAGAAACACACTACAGTTTTTTTTAATTTAACGTTCACATCTATGCTTTTTTCAGCTGCTGTACATTTGGAAAGGGTCAAGGACTTTTTTAAATGCAAAACGGTGCTTTTTTGGTTCAATAGGCTTCAACGGAGAAGCTGCAGAAAAGCATGTAATGTGTTTTTGTAGAAATTTGTGATTTTTTTTTAAATCTGCCCAACAACAAATTGGGCAAAAAAGAAGGCATAGAAAAATGCAAAAACAAAAATCGTAGCAAAATCACGTGCTCAAAAAAAATCAAAACGCACAGCAAAAAGTACTGCAGAAACAGATCAAAAGCAAACTGTATAGGTGTGCACCAAGCCTTATGCTGGCCACACAGATCAATTTTCAGATGAGAATATTCAGACGAAAAATCTTTGTACATGTACTTTCTGAACGAATACCACATACACCGCCTGAAAATTCCTTTGACCAGGAAGTTTTCTATTATTTCAAAATTTAATTGACCCCACTAACGATTAGAAAATCGTACAAAGGTTCTTAAAATGATTTTTTTTTTAAGGAAGACATTGTTTTCGTATGGCCAGCATATAATAATATATTACAGTTCTGTTTGAAAATCGAAAAAACAGTCTAACTTTTTTTCCTTTTAAATAAAATAATTTGATCCGAGTCTGATGATATTTACTAGATTCAACCTCTAATAGTATATACAGTATATCTCTTCTGTCAGTTATTCTCAGAGTGGATTAAATAATAAATTGCCTTTTTTTTTATTTTACATATTAACTAAATTATACACCACACTTTAAGGCTATTAACTTATTAATCGAAACAATAATCGGCCAACTAATCGATTACGAAAATAATCGTTAGTTGCAGCCCTAGTATGCGCCATATACTAGCAGACTATGACAGACTTGCCTAAAAAAACAGATCCCTCCAGCAGTGTGCTGTCATCGCTGACAGGGATTTCATCTTCACCCGGTCTTCCTTCCAGTTTTGTGGGCTCTGGCCATTCGAATGGCAAAGGAGTGATGACTTCCCTCCCACGCATGCCGGCAGGAGTCATGGTCGCAGCACAGATCTCTCGATGAACACTATACCATCTATTGGAAGCATGCATGTGCCCGTGATGTCATCAGCTGTTGCCCATGTAAATATATCCTAAAAAGGTACACTTTAACGAGATATTCACTGTAATCACAGGTAACACTTATAGACAAAAAGCAGGGTTTACTATCGCTTGAAAGCTGGCCATACATTATACAATTTTCTTGTTAAATTTTCTTTAGATTTACCTTCAACTATGTAGTGCAAGGGCCTGCAAGTGTTTAGGTTTGACGTCATATTATATGGTTTTGGTAAATCCAAAGGAAAATTGTACAACAAAATTGTATAAATGTATAGCCAGCCTAAGGCAATGCATTCATTTTTATTGGGATGGCAGCACACGGCAATAAAAAATTTGCACATTTTGTGCAACACATTGCACCACAATGCACAGCATTGTATTGGAATGCATGGCAGTGCATGTGTGTCGCTTGCATTGAGGTGCCATTCAAAATGAATATTGCTTGGTAACATGCATTGAGGTAATGCATCATAAAGAGGTAAATAGACCCTTAAAGTAGAATTCCAGCTTTAACATTACCTGAAATAGAACTATTTGCATTACAGAACAATGCAGCTGCTGTCTGTGCTGCAATGGACTGCACTAGTATTACCTACATACAGTAAGTGGTGTTGTGTTCCACCATTCAGGAGAAGCCTTGTGTTTTTATCAATAATTTCAAGTTTTCCTCTGATGGGTCAAGGTAGGCAGGCAGATGATCTGGCAATTTCTACCTCAGCCATTTAGAGAACGCCTTGTATTCATTGATAAAAATACAAGGCTTCTCCTGAATGGCGGAGAAACACTCAGCTCAACTAACTTTAACCAATTTAGGTCCTACCTATAGCAGTTTTACTGCCACAGGGTGGCATCCGTGCACAAGATCATGTGATCCAACTCTTCCAGGTAGGGTGTGCACATGCGCACCGCCAGCGGCTCGCTTCCGCTGTCATTACAGCAATGTCTTCCGATGTCAGCCAGCACCCGCTGATTGTCAGGCAGAAAGACAGAACTGCGATCTGCCTATGTAAACAAGGCAGATCACCATTCTGATGGGGGGGATGGAATTTGTGTCCATGCATAGAGAATAAATTCCATCTCTTCCTCTAGTAAAAGCACCACATACAGTATAGTAAAACACTGGTTAGGTACAAAGGTAACCCTTTGATTGCCCTAGATGTTTAACCCCTTTCCAGCTAGTATCTTCAGTATAGTGACAGTGTATGTTTTTAGTACCGATTACTGTATTAGTGTCACTGGTCGCCAAAAAGTGTCAGAATGTCCGCCGCAATATCGCAGTCCTGCTATAAATCGCTGATCACCACCATTACTAGTAAAAAATAAATACAGTGCCTTGCAAAAGTATTCACCCACCTTGCCATTTTTCGTGTTTTGTTGCCTCACAACCTGGAATTAACATGGATTGTTTGAGGATTTGCATTGCATTATGTCCACAACTTTGAAGATTTTTTTTACATTTTTTTTATTTTATTGTGAAGCAAACCACAAATAGGACAAAATAAAAGAAAAAAGTCAAAGTGCATAACTATTTACCCCCTAAAGTCAATGCTTTGTAGAGCCAACTTTTGCAGCCATCACAGCTCCAAGTCATTTTGGAAAAGTCTCTATGAGCTTGCCCCATCTTACCACTGGGATTTTTGCCCATTCCTTCTTGCAAAACTGCTCCTTCAAGTTGGACGGTTTGCCTGACCACAGATTTTCTATTGAATTGAGGTTTGGGCTTTGACTAGACTATTCCAACACATTTACATGTTTCCCCTTAAACCACTCAAGTGTTGCTTTAGCAGTGTGTTTGGGGGTCATTGTCCTACTGGAAGGTGAACCTCCATCCTAGCCTCAAATCACAGAGTGGTACAGGTTTTGCTCAAGAATATCCCTGTATTTAGCACCATCCATCTTTCCCTCAACTCTGACCAGTTTCTCAATCCTGACTGCTGAAAGACATCCCCATAGCATGATGCTGCCACCATGTTTCACTGTAGGGATGGTGTTCTTTGGGTGATGTAAAGTGTTGGGTTTGCTCCAGACACAGCGTTTTCTTTGATGGCCAGAAGTGTTCAATTTTAGTCTCATCAGACCAGAGCATCTTCTTCCATACATTTTGGGAGTCTCCCACGTGCCTTTTCGCAAACTTAAAATGTGGCATTTTGTTTTTCGCTGAAAGTAATGGCTTTCTCTTGGCCACTCTGCCATAAAGCCCAACTCTATGGCGATACGGCCTATTGTCATCCTGTGTACAGATACTCCAGTCTCTGCTGTGGAATTCTGCAGCTCCTCCATGGTTACCTTAGGTCTCTGTGCTGCCTCTCTGATTAATGCCCTCCTTGCCCGGTCCACGAGTTTTGATGCGGTCGTCTCTTGGCAGGTTTGCTGTTGTGCCATGTTCTTTCCATTTGGTAACGATAGATTTGATGGTGCTCCTAGGGATCATCAAAGATTTGGTGTATATTTTTTTTTTTATAACCTAACCCTGACTTGTACATCTCAACAACATTGTCCCTTACTTGTTTAGAAAGTTCCTTGGTCTTCATGGCAGTGTTTGGTTAGTAGCGCCGCTTGTTTAGGTGTTGCATCCTCTGGGGCCTTTCAAAAAGGTGTGTATATGTAATGATAGATTATGTGACACTTAGATCGCACACAGGTGGACATCATTTTACTAATTACCGTATTTATCGGCATATAACACACACTTTTTTCCCCTTAAAATCAGGGGGAAATTGTGGGTGCGTGTTATACGCTGATCCCCAGCCAATTGGGAGCTCTTCTGCCGGTCTTGGCAGCTTTCAGCTATTTTCGGCCGCTCTCTGCCATTTTCGGCGGTTTTCGGCGGCTTACGAAAGCCGCCGAGAATGGCCGAGTGCAGGCAAAAATAGCCGAGAATGGCTGAGAACTACCGAGATACACAGGACATCCGCTCTGTATCTCGGCAGCGCCATTTTTAAACGGAAAGCCTGCAAAAGAAACTGACAAGGCTGCAAATGACTGACAAGGCTGCAAATGACTGACAAGGCTGCAATGGAAGGCTGCAAATGACATATAAGGCTGCCAATGACATGCAAGGCTGCAATGGAAGGCCGCTAATGACATGCAAGGCTGCAATGGAAGGCTGCAAATGACTGACACTGACAAGGTTGCATTGATGGGCATTTAAATGTACGTTTATTTCCTTAAACTTCCCTCCTAAAAGTTTTTTTCTTTAAAATTCCCTCCTAAACTTGGGGTGCGTGTTATACACTGATAAATACGGTATGTGCCTTCTGAAGGTAATTGGTTGCACCAGACCTTTTTATGGGCTTCATAACAAAGGACGTGAATACATACGCACATGCCAATTATCAGTTTTTTATTTCTGAAAAATAGTTTTACAGTATGTATATATGTTTCTAATTTTACTTCACCAACGTAGACTATATTGTGTTCTGATCCATCACATATAATTCAAATAAAAAAAAAAAAAAACATGGAACCAAAGGCTGTAATGTAACAAAATACCGTATTTTTCGGACTATAAGGCGCACCGGATTATAAGGCGCACTAGCAACGACCGGCTGATAAAATGGATATTTCCATATATAAGGCGCATCGGACTATAAGGCGCACCGGATTATAAGGCGCACTAGCAACGACCGGCTGATAAAATGGATATTTCCATATATATAAGGCGCATCGGACTATAAGGCGCACGGTCGATTTTGTGAGAAAATTTAGGCTTTTACGTGCGCCTTATAGTCCGAAGGTTTACGTCAAGAGACCGGGTGGCTTTTTCCACGAATCTCCATCCCTATTGATCTGTGACTCCATGCGCGCCCATCTGACAGATACTGTTAACAAAGAACTCCAGCGATGTCAACAGGTCATATATAAGGCGCACCGGATTATAAGGCGCACGGTCGTTTTTGGGAGAAAATTTTGGCTTTTACGTGCGCCTTATAGTCCGAAAAATACGGTAGGTAAAAAGCCAAGGGGGGTGAATACATTTACAAGGTACTGTACAAGAAAAAAAAAATATCCCATAGTTTGTAGACACTATAACTTTTGTGCAAACCAATCAATATACACTTAGCAGAATACATAATACATATTGGCCTAATTTTATGTAGAAATTTGATTCTCAATTTTTTCTACTGGATATGTTTTATAGCAGAAAGTAAAAAATATAGTTTTTTTCAAAATTGTTGTTTTTATTTGTTTATAGCGCAAAAAAAAAAAAAAGTGCAGAGGTGATCAAATACCACCAAAAGAAAGCTCTATTTGTGGTAAAAAATGGTTTTGCACTGAGCAGCTCTGATTCTCCTCTTCTGAGGTCCCCCACTGGCACTCCTGGCTCATCCACCCTGCTGAATTCCACGCCATAGACACACACACACACACACAGAGGTTTGACCCCCCACTGTTTGTGATTGACAGCAGCAAGAACAAATGGCTTCCAATGCTGCCTCCATGTCCAGTGAGGAGAGAGAGTGAGCATACAGAGCTGCTGCACTTGGATACAGGGCTGGATCCAGTGCAGGCTCATGTAAATATGAGGGGAAGTTGGGGTGATAGCTGTTACCTTAATGCATTACGTTAAAAAAAAGTCTACCTTTATAACTACTTTAAACAGTTTAAACAAGGGGACGGGCTCAGAGCTGGCTGTACCCCCCCCCCCCCCCCCCCCCGCCACAGAAATACCCATAAAGTGGGCTTCAGAATGGGGTGGAACTAAAGCCAGTACAAAGAGAAACAAATCTGCAACGGGCCAGCTGATTAGAACAAGACCACATTGTACAAGTACTTGGTCCCCTCAGGCGTAAAATATCAAGTTTAAAATGTTGACAAGAGTTCTTCTTTAAGAATGATATTGCTTGTGATATTTTTTAGCATCATTATTTTATTGCCATCTAAAATGGCTCTAATTATAGGCACATTATAAAACATCACAGGTAACCCCTTATAGAGTAATATTAAGAAGTAATAGTACATGCAATAATGGTAGTCACTTGACTTTTGCATATAAAATAACATAAGGGTTTATGTAGTTGGGAGAATCTGTAGAATGCAACCTTTTCCAGTCAAGTGCAATACTGCTCCCATGCACCTAAAAAAAAAAAAAAAAAAAAAAAAAAAAATCAGCATTTGATAAGGATAAGCTGCGTTTGACCTGTTTTGGCTTCAGTTCAAACACATCTCAGTAGGACATGCTGTGTTTATAGAAACCCAATACAAAGCAGGTCAAACACAACCTCTGAATCATCATCTATATCAGTGGTCTTCAAACTGTGGCCCACGGGCAAGATTCGGCCCTTTGCTTGCCTTTATCTGGCCCTTGGTGATCATTCCATCCGCTGAATCCAACAACAGGGCATTATTCTTCCCACTGACACCAACATCATGGCACTATTACTTCCAGAATACCAAATACAGCGCCTTGCGAAAGTATTCAGCCCCCTTGAACTTTTCAACCTTTTGCCACATTTCAGGCTTCAAACATAAAGATATAAAATTTTATTTTTTGTGAAGAATCACCAACAAGTGGGACACAATTGTGAAGTGGAACGAAATCTATTGGATAATTTAAACTTTTGTAGCAAATAAAAAACTGAAAAGTGGTGCGTGCAAAATTATTCGGCCCCTTTACTTTCAGTGCAGCAAACTCACTCCAGAAGTTCAGCGAGGATCTCTGAATGATCCAATGTTGTCCTAAATGACTGATGGTGATAAATAGAATCCACCTGTGTGTAATCAAGTCTCTGTATAAATGCACCTGCTCTGTGATAGTCTCAGGGTTCTGTTGAAAGCGCAGAGAGCATTATGAAGGCCAAGGAACACACCAGGCAGGTCCGTAATACTGTTGTTGAGAAGTTTAAAGCCAGATTTGGATACAAAAAGATTTCCCAAGCTTTAAACATCCCAAGGAGCACTGTGCAAGCGATCATTTTGAAATGGAAGGAGTATCAGACCACTGCAAATCTACCAAGACCTGGCCGTCCCTCTAAACTTTCAGCTCAGACAAGGAGAAGACTGATCAGAGATGCAGCCAAGAGGCCCATGATCACTCTGGATGAACTGCAGAGAACTACAGCTGAGGTGGTAGAGTCTGTCCATAGGACAACAATCAGTCGTACACTGCACAAATCTGGCCTTTATGGAAGAGTGGCAAGAAGAAAGCCATTTCTCAAAGATATCCATAAAAAGTCTCGTCTAAAGTTTGCCACAAGCCACCTGGGAGACACACCAAACATGTGGAAGAAGGTGCTCTGGTCAGATGAAACCAAAATTGAACTTTTTGCCCACAATGCAAAACGATATGTTTGGCGTAAAAGCAACACAGCTCATCACCCTCAACACACCATTCCCACTGTCAAACATGGTGGTGGCAGCATCATGGTTTGGGCCTGCTTTTATTCAGCAGGGACAGGGAAGATGGTTAAAATTGAGGGGAAGATGGATGCAGCCAAATACAGGACCATTCTGGATGAAAACCTGTTGGAGTCTGCAAAAGACCTGAAATTGGGACGGAGATTTCTCTTCCAACAAGACAATGATCCCAAACCTACAGCAAAATCTACAAAGGAATGGTTCACAAATAAACGTATCCAGGTGTTAGAATGGCCAAGTCAAAGTCCAGACTTGAATCCAATCGAGAATCTGTGGAAAGAGCTGAAAACTGCTGTTCACAAACGCTCTCCATCCAACCTCACTGAGCTCGAGCTGTTTTGCAAGGAAGAATGGGCAAGAATTTAAGTCTCTCGATGTGCAAAACTGATAGAGACATACCCCAAGCGACTTGCAGCTGTAATCGCAGCAAAAGGTGGCTCTACAAAGTATTAACGCAAGGGGGCCGAATAATTTAGCACGCCCCACTTTTCATTTTTTTATTAGTTAAAAAAGTTTCAAAAATCCAATAGATTTCGTTCCACTTCACAATTGTGTCCCACTTGTTGGTGATTCTTCACAAAAAATTAAAATTTTATATCTTTATGTTTGAAGCCTGAAATGTGGCAAAAGGTTGAAAAGTTCAAGGGGGCCGAATACTTTCGCAAGGCACTGTATGAGGCATTTACTACTCCCACTAGCCACAGTTCGGCCCTTCTAATGTCTGAAGAACAATAAACTGGCCCTTTGTTTAGTAAATTTGGAGACCCCTGATCTATACCATTCCACTGAGATCAAAAGGAAATTTCCTGCCCTGCGAACATCCTCATTACCCCAACAACTGTTCATATACTCAACCTGCAGAAAATTCATCTTATCTAGTAAATCAAAAAATATATATATTTTTGATAGTACAAACTAGCAAATATACAAGAATAAAAATATTGCATTTTTTTCATAATTTAATCATTCTTACCCATACACAGCATAAACATTAAGCATTTAACCATACTGAAGTCACTGTTCCCTTATAAACGGAAAGGCTGCCTATTCCAAAGTACTGGTCTAGCACCTATTTACTGGCCTCCATTCTTTGTATGGTGACAACCACTTATTAATGTTACAAAAACATACACAGAGCAAATTTTGTCTGGCACTTGATAAACCAGCTGAAATTTAAGCTGTTCGCTCTTTTGGCATCCTCCCGCCCCACAGTCACTGTTTAAGTAAGGTGACATCCACAGATGCCAGCTGTCAGAATACAATAGACAGCTAAGGAGATTCCTCCATCCATGCAGCTTGACATGAATGAGATAATCAACTGTTCATCCAGGGCTGAATGAGAGAAATCTTATAGTGTATGACAGTCGGTAAATTGCAAGAGGAAGAATGACAGTAAGGAAATTTTGAGCAACAAATGTTCATATAACTTCCAACTCAATGTCATATTTTCTGTAAAAAAAAGAAAAGAAAAAAAAAAAGACGCTAATAATGGTAGATTGTAGAGGTTTTAAAGCATAACTTCAGCCTAATAATGCAAAGATAAAAATAAAAAGCCATTAAATAAAATAAAAAAAAATCGTAATATTTGTCGATTAAGAGATCTTCCCAGTACTTTCTTATGCCAGTAGATGCTTGTGATTTGACAGTGCATAGTGATGAGTGCCTCTCCGTCACTCCACACTCTCCTCCTTTCAGCATGCTTCTTGTCAGCACATAACTGATTGAATAATTGTGCTGCTTCTTCCCCTAATATCCCGCTATACAGCAACTAAAAGTTACTGATACCAGGTCAAATTTAGGTACTTGCACTGCTTGTGTTAAATTGGTTGTTAAGCCACTCTAACCTGTATACACCATCAGCACTGCCTCCTATTGTAGTATACCCTTCTGTGTGTGATTTATAAAAATAAATGCTACACATACTTAATTTCCCTGCTGAGATTGCGATCACATGACTGGCCAGCTTTCTCCTTTCCTCCTCTGACGCAGTGGGCAGGGCTGAGATTCCTCTGCTGATGTCAGTCTGGAGGGGAGGAGGAGAGAGCTGGCTGGTAATGTGATCGCAATCTCGGCTCTTAAATGAGGTATTTACAGCATTTATATTTATAAATCATTCACAGAGGGAAACACTGCAATAGGAGGCAGTGCTGATGGTATATACAGGTTAGTGTTATGAGAGCAGCAGGAGGGATGGCTCACAACCACACAGACAGGGGAGAAGGGAAGGGGGAAGGAGGACACAGGAGCAGAGAGGAGAGTAGGTAGCAGGCTGCTGATGACAGAGGCATGTAAACTGACCATGGTGTCAGGTCTCAGCAGCCATGATACATCCTGGTCAGTTTACAGAGGGGTGGGGAGAAACTGGCAGTATCAGACAGGTTTTTTTGGGTGTTACAGGGGCCAAATGACACAGGACAAGCACTGTGTCATATAACATGCTTTAAAGGAGCAGGATCCATTTTTATTCTTTTGGGGGTTAACAAACGCTTTAAAAACATATATATTTAAAAATGTATAATAATGTCTACAGAGCTGCATTACTTTATATCTTTTAGAGCAGCCTGAAGTTCAGCTATAAGGCCAGGTTCACATCTTTTGTCTGTTTTATTGCGTTTACATGTGTTCGCGCGATTCTACTGGACATCACAGTGCATATAAATAAGCAGACAGGCCTAATTTTTTATTCACCATTCAATGCACTGCATAGATCTGAACAGCATAACTGAATATCCTATTTATCGGTGTATAACATGCACTTTTTCCCCTTTAAAATCAGGGGAAAATCGCAGGTGCATGTTATATGCCGACCCCCCCCCCGCCGTTGTGAGCCTCTGGGCGGCTTACAGCCGCCTTCGGAGCTTCTCGTCTACTTTTGGCCACCTTCGGCCGTTCTCGGCAGCTTTCGGCCATTCTCGGCCGAAAACCGCCAAGAACTACCGAGCACCGCCGAGATACACAGGACATCTGGCTCTGTATCTTGGTGGTGCCATTTTTAAAAGGAAAAGCTGCAAAAAAAACTGACAAGGCTGCAAATGATGGACAAGGCTGCAAATGACACTGACAAGGGTGCAACGATGGACAGGGCTACCTGACAAAGCTGCATATGACACTGACAAGGGTGGAAATGATGGACAAGGCTGCATGACAAGGCTGCAAATGACACTGACAAGGGTGCAATGATGGACAAGGCTGCACATGACACTGACAAGGGTGCAAATGATGGACAAGGCTGCAGATGGACACTGATAAGGCTGCATTGATGGGCATTTTATTAAGACAAAAGTTATTTACCATTATGGGAATTATAGGAGTCTAAAGCTAAGGTGTGAAGTAGTTTGACAGGAACATTAGATTGCGACTTATGTGAATGGTATAAATGTACTGCACAATATACAGTTAGGTCTATATATATTTGGACACAGGCACAATTTTCATACTTTTGGCTCTGTATGCCACCAGAATAAAATTAAAACTAAACATTCAAAATGAATTTGAAGTGCAGACTTTCAGCTTTAATTCAAGGGGTTGAACATAAATATCAAGTACACATTTTAGGAACTGCAACCGTTTTACACAGTCCCCCTCATTTTTAGGGGCTCAAATGTAATTGGACAAATGAATATAATCACGAATGCAATATTTTTTGTTAATATTTTGTTAAAAATCCTTTACTGGCAATGACTGACTGAAGTCTGGAACCCATGGACATTACCAAGGACTGTGTTTACTCCTTTCTGATGCTTTGCCAGGCTCTAACTGCAGATGTCTTCAGTTGTTCTTTGTTTGTGTCTGTTTGCCTTTAGTTTTGCCTTCAGCAAGTGAAATGCATGCAGTTGGGTTGAGATCAGGTGATTGACTCTGCCATTGCAGAATATTCCACTTCTCTTCCTTCAAAAGCTCTTGGGTTGCTTTTGCAGTGTGTTTTGGATCATTGTCCATCTTTACTGTTAAGCGCCGACCAATTAACTTTGTTGCATTTGGCTGAATCTGGGCTGACAGTATATCTCTAAACACTGCAGAATTCATCCAGCTGCTTCTGGCACTTCATCAATAAACACCAATGACCCAGTGCAACTGGAAGCCATCCATGCCCATGACATCACACTGCCACCACCATGTTTTACAGATGATGTGTGCTTTGGATCATAAGCTGTTCCAAGCCTTCACCACACTTTTTTCTTCCTGTCATTCTGGTACAGATTAATCTTAGTTTCATCAAAGAATGCTTTTCCAGAACTGGTCTGGCGTTTTTAGCAAAGATTAATCTTGCTTTTCTATTCTTCAGGCTTATGAATGGTTTCCACCTTGTGGTGAACCCTTTGTATTTGCTCCCATGAAGTCTTCTCTTGCTTGTAGACTGACAATGATATACCCACCCCCTGTCCTTCACTTGTTTGTATATAGTGAATGGGTCATTTTTTCTTTACCATAGAGAGGATCCAGCGATCATTCACCACTGTTGTCTTCCATGGATGTACTGGCCTTTTTACAGTGCTGAGCTCACCGGTGCGTTCTTCTTTCCTCAGAATGTCCCAAACTGTTGATGCAGACACTCCTAATGTTGCTGCCATTTCCGATGGATTTGAAGCCTTACAATGTCCTGTTTCACTTACATGGACAGCTCATTTGAACGCATGATATAGGTTCACACAAATAGATTCCAAATGCAAATACCACACTTAGAATCAACTTCAGACCTTTTACGTGCTTAATTTATGAAGAAATAACGAAGGAGTAGCCCACCCCTGGCCATGAAACAGCTTTTGATTCAATTGTCCAATTACTTTTGGCCCCTTGAAAAAGGGGGGTGGCTATTGCAATTCTTAAACCCTTCCTCTGATTTAGATGCACATACAATCAAGTTAAACCTGAGTGCACTTTCAGCCCATATCACTATAGCTTGAATATCTTTTGGTAAATACCTGAAAAAAATCTAACATTGTGCCTGTGTCCATATATATATATGGACCTAACTGTATAAATATGTATATTTTTGAAAAAAGCTAAAGAATCAAGATAGACAACAGGCACCTAACTAGTAGTATTTACAATATATTTACAGTAAACCTTGAAGAAAATATTGTTTAAATACAGGAGAGGTGTATTTTTACAGGAATCTTTGTGTGCTTTTCGTATTTATTCAGATCTGTGCAGTAATCCAGTGTGAAACTTTACCTCTTTATTTAGTAAAGACCACTCACTGCTGCTCTTTTCCTTTGTGCAGGGTGACTGGTCTTGTCCCCGCCCCCCTCCTGTAGTTTTCTGCAGGCAGCCTGTAGTGGTTGAGGTCTGCTGTGTTCCTCCCACACCTTTGCTGCCCGCACAAGTTACTTGCAGCACAATGATGATGTCATTGCTAGTTTTACAAAACAATATCTGGGTTTCTAAAGACATTTGGTGCACACAAATTGGATTTATATTAAGGGTGGCTATGGAGAAATACAGTATATTTAGGTAAACGTTTTTTGGCTGGAGTTCTGCTTTAACAATTTAATTGACGTATAACTAAACAAAGTTGTAAAAGTGAAGCACTCCTCAACCCAAAAATTGCTTATTACCTCCTGATAATAGTGATAAAGCAGAAATACGATTACAGTGCAACAAATATTCTTAAAAAAACCCATAGAAAGTGAATAATCATAAACGTGAAGTTTAGTCTCACACACAGTCCAATTTAAATTCAGTGTTCCTACACAATCATCGAAAATAATGTGCTACAAAACAGATCCTTGAACACAGTGTTACCCTGGTGCCCAATCAGGCGTCTCCTCACCTGGTAAAGTGGATCCCTTAACCACTTAAGTCCCGGACCATTTTGCTGGCCAAAGACCAGAGCACTTTTTGTGATTCGGCACTGCGACGTTTTAACTGACAATTGCGCAGTTGTGCGGCCTGGCTCCCAAACAAAATTTATGACTTTTTCCCCACAAATAGAGCTTTATTTTGGTGGTATTTGATCACCTCTGCGGTTTTTATTTTTTGTGCTATAATTAAAAAAGAGCGTCAATTTTGAAAAAAACGCATTCTTTTTTACTTTTTGCTATAATAAATATACCCACAAAAATATATATATAAAAAAACTTTTTTTCCCCTCAGTTTAGGCTGATGCATATTCTTCGACATTTTTGGTAAAAAAATAAAAAATCGCAATAAACGTTTATGGATTGGTTTTCGCAAAAGTTATAGCGTCTACAAAATAGTGGATAGTTTTATGGCATTTTTATAATTTTTTTTTTTTTTACTAGTAATGGCGACGATCAGCGATTTTTATCGTGACTGACATTATGGCAGACAAATCGGACAATTTTGACACATTTTTGGGACCATTGTCATTAATACATCCATCAATGCTATAAAAATGCATTGATTACTGTAAAAATGTCACTGGCAGTGAAGGGGTTACCCACTAGGGGGTAGGGGAGGGGTTAAGTGTGTCTTGGGGAGTGATTCTAACTGTGGGGGGATGGGCTAGCAGTGGCATGACACTGATCGCTGCTCCAGATGACAGGGAGCAGACAATCAGTGTCCTGTCACTAGGCCGATGCTGTGTTTACATCGGCATCTCCCCGTTCTTCAGCTCCATGACACGATTGCGGGCACCCGGCGGACATCAAGTCCGTGTGTCTCGTGGGCACGGTCACGGAGCTCGCGGCAGGTGCATGCACAGCGGGAAATTCAAAGTAACGTACGGGTACGTTACTTTGCCCAACCGTGCCATTCTGCCAACGTATAAGTACAGGAGCCATTCGGCAAGCGGTTAAATTCTTACTAAACCCAGGACTATATCTGGTCTCCCACAGTACACAGAACATGGAAATGCAATTATTTTAGTAAATATAAACTGCTAAATACCCTTTTTCATGGGCAGTATATAGCAGTCTCGCAACTTCCATCAGTGTCTGGTTAACGTTTGTAGGAGTTTTTATTCTACTCTGACTGTCCTATCAGGCTGTGTGACCCCTGACCCTCTGTCTGGAGAGTGCTGATTGGCCCTGTGCTGATCACATGCACTCTCTCCAAAAGAAAAAAAAACCTCTCTCGCAATACACACCAAACTGAGCATGTGCAGCCTGACTCCTAGGCTCTGTTCTATCAGCAGATAGATTGGGGACAGAGAAAGGAGGGGAGGATAGAGAAGAAAGGATCAAACAGCCTATTTACACAATGCGGAGGATTAACCCCTTAGGTTTCACAATGAGTATAACAAGTATGCTTTCCTGCATATACAGACTGATTTTATTGTTGTGGGTTTACTAACACTTTATTTCTTAATGTGTTAACAGTGCTTTAATAACACAAGCCACAGGTTGGCAGCACCATAGTCTCATCTCAATATGCCTCAGTTCTTGCACAGGTGGCTCAAAAACAAAAACAAACAAACAAAAAAAAAAAAACATATATGCACAAGAAATCCAAATAGTGTAATATGGTTTTGCTGAAGACCACCCTACCACACGACCCACCTTTTATTGCTAAATGGGAACAGGAACTTGATAATCCAAGCACTGACTTTGACAAAATACTAACATTTACTTATAAGACCTCCATATCTACTAGAGTACAGGAGCGCAATTATAAGTTCCTTTTCAGGTAGTATTGATGCCCTACCACTTTACAAAAAATAGGCCTGTCCATTTCAAATACCTGCTGGAGATGTTTTATGGACCCAGGCACCATGACTCACATTTGGAGCACCTGCCCGCTTATAACACCTTTCTGGGACAAAATACTTCTCCTCTTCTATGATTTAGTGGGGGTCAAATTTATAATTCTCCTCTCATTACTATGCTTTCCATGTTGCCTGGATCCTGACTTTGGCATGTACTGTTGTTGCCAGGGCATGGCGAAAATCATTACCTCCATCCTTTGTGGATTGGGCTTGTGAAATGGACTCTTGGTCATCTGGAAAGGTTGAACTCTTGGGAGTCAGATAAAACTGACGATTACACCTTGACCTGGTCGTTCTGGAATCACTTTCGGCATTCCTCTAAATTTGCCTCTTATCTGTGACCTCCCTGACACAATATTTGTTACTCTTCTTAGATACCTGGATTTGTTCCCCTTATTAGTTCTTGGATTCCTTCCTATTTTGCCACTTTCCTTAACCCCCCCCACCCCCCTTTTTTTTTATTTTTCTTTCCTTTTCTCTCTTCTCTTCCCCCTTCTTTTTCTCTTCTCCCCATTTTTTGTTTATCAACCCACAATGATTGGGTTTTTAGGATGTTACCTAATCCAATCTCCACTCACCTAGTTTTTTACCAATAGCTATTATGCAAATACCCTCATGAGGATTTCACTGATGTCCAAGATGTTGACAAACCTCTCCTGATGAATACTCTCCAAGGTCTTCTATGCTGCGGATATAAGCAGTCTACTGGATCCTCACGCCATGCATCTGTTGGATGATTGCTTACATCCCCCTTATTAGGGTAGCTATGCTCCCCTGTTTTCTACCTATAAGGAAATCACCAAATTGTACTTTTTTTTGCCTTATGTACACTATACTTTACATGACTTACTGTTTGCTACATATACTGTACTGATTACACACTCAATCTTGAACCTCTTGACCTGTTTGCTTTTTTGTTATATATTTTTGTGTGCAAAATTAATAAACAAAGATTAAACACAAATAGTGTAATATTGCCAGAAGATGTATTCATTTAAAAGCATGCAAAATAATTGCACTTACAATTTGTAGAGACACATACTTGTGTCAAACAACAGCATGCATAAGCACAATGGTATTAGATGGATTCATCAAGATGGCGCCTGGCTCCTCCTATCATGATGACTTCAGAGTCTCACCCACTGACATATTACACCCATACAGGCTTTCTCATATATGCTTTTTTGAGCCACCTGTGCAAGAGCAGGGGAATATTGAGAGAAGACTGTGGTGCTGCTGACCTGTGGCTTGTTTTATTAAAGCTACTGTTGACCACATTAAGAAATTAAGGGATCCAATTTACTAGATGAGGAGACATCTGATTGGGCACGGGGGTGACTTTTTTTTTTGGAGGCATCTTGGTGGAAGAATTCAGACGGTGTGGAAGGATCTGTTTTGTAGCACATTATTTTTGTGTACGGAACAATTTTTTTAAGTTTATGATTATTTACTTTCTATTGTTTTTTTTTTAAAGTGGAACTTCACTTTCTCAGTCAACATTTACTATTTTTAAACCTTATGCTGTTAGCATTAGTAAATAGTTAGGAAAGTATATCATATTTACCTGTGCAAATGACATACATCCCAGGAGTTTTCAGAAAAGGAGGAAGGCCTAAGCTATGGTCAGATGGATTCCAGAAAGTAAATGCTGCATGAATCATCTGCCCTAACTAAAGATGGCTAAGGCCAGAAATGCTGGGGGGGGGGGGGTCGCAAAGTGCAGCAGAATAAAGCATGGAGATATGGATGGGTGGGGGTTTGCCTTGAACATTAAAAAATAATTAAATTGTGTTTTTAGTGCCCAGAGGCAGTGTAGTTCCACTTTAAGATTATTTGTTGCACTGTAGATTGTATTTCTGCTTTTTCACTATTATCAGGAGTTAATAAGTTTTTTTTTTTTTGAGGTGCACTTCACTTTTGTATGTATGTATATATATATATATATATATATATATATATATATATATATATATACATACATACACAGTGGTGTGAAAAAGTGTTTGCCCCCTTCCTCATTTCCTGTTCCTTTGCATGTTTGTCACACTTAAGTGTTTCGGAACATCAAATCAATTTAAACAATAGTCAAGGACAACACAAGTAAACACAAAATGCAATTTGTAAATGAAGGTGTTTATTATTAAAGGTGAAAAAAAATCCAAACCATCATGGCCCTGTGTGAAAAAGTGATTGCCCCCTAAACCTAATAACTGGTTGGGCCACCCTTAGCAGCAACAACTGCAACCAAGCGTTTGCGATAACGTGCAATGAGGCTTTTACAGCGTCCTGGAGGAATTTTGGCCCACTCATCTTTGCAGAATTGTCCTAATTCAGTTACATTAGAGGGTTTTCGAGCATGAACGGCCTTTTTAAGGTCATACCACAACATCTCAATAGGATTCAGGTCAGGACTTTGGCTAGGCCACTCCAAAGTCTTCATTTTGTTTTTCTTCAGCCATTCGGTGGTGGACTTGCTGGTGTGTTTAGGATCATTGTCCTGCTGCAGAACCCAAGTTCGTTTCAGCTTGAGTACACGAACAGATGGTCGGACATTCTCCTTCAGGATCTCTTGGTAGACAGCAGAATTCATAGTTCCTTTTATCACGGCAAGTCTTCCAGGTCCTGAAGCAGCAAAACAGCCTCAGACCATCACACTACCACCACCATATTTTACTGTTGGTATAATGTTCTTTTTATGAAATGCAGTGTTCCTTCTACGCCAGATATACTTGGACACACACCTTCCAAAGAGTTCCACTTTTGTCTCATCGGTCCACAGAATGTTGTCCCAAAAGTCTTGGGGATCATCAAGATGTGTTGTGGAGAAATTGAGACGAGCTTTGATGTTCTTTTTGCTCAACAGTGGTTTTCTCCTTGGAACTCTGCCATGCAGGCCATTTTTGCCCAGTCTTTTCCTGATGGTGGAGGCATGAACGCTGACCTTAACTGAGGCAAGTGAGGCCTGCAGTTCCTTGGACGTTGTTGTGGGGTCTTTTGTGACCTCTTGGATGAGTCGTCGCTGCGCTCTTGGTGTAATTTTGGGCGGCCGGCCACTCCTGGGAAGGTTCACCACTGTTCCATGTCTTCGCCATTTGTGGATAATGGCTCTCACTGTGGTTCGCTGGATTCCCAAAGCTTTGGAAATGGCTTTATAACCCTTTCCAGACTGATAGATCTCAATTACTTTCTTTCTCAATTGTTCCTGAATTTCTTTGGGTCTCGGCATGATGTGTAGCTTTTAAGGATCTTCTGGTGGACCTTACTGTGTCAAGCAGCTCCTATTTAAGTGATGCCTTGATTGTGAACAGGTGTGGCAATAATCAGGCCTGGGTGTGGCTAGAGAAATTGAACTCAGGTGTGGACAACCACAGTTATAGTATGTTTTAACAAGGGGGGCAATCACTTTTTCACACAGGGCCATGATGGTTTGGATTTTTTTTCACCTTTAATAATAAACACCTTCATTTACAAATTGCATTTTGTGTTTACTTGTGTTGTCCTTGACTATTGTTTAAATTGGTTTGATGTTCCGAAACACTTAAGTGTGACAAACATGCAAAGGAACAGGAAATGAGGAAGGGGGCAAACACTTTTTCACACCACTGTGTATATATATATATATATATATATATATATATATATATATATATATAAATATAAATAAAACATGTGTGGGGAATGCACTGTTAAGTGGCAGCTGCTCTTTTTTAATACTGCATATGTGTTTTATTTGGTTTACTTACCTTTATTTCTATATTTTAGCTTTTTTGTTTTTCCAATAGCGCAAGTGTTCTTTTCACATGTTTATATAACTAAAAGACGTGTGTTTAGATTATCCTGGAATTCATATTCAACGGGTTAATTTAATGTCACTGCCAAAAAGACACTATCACGGATGAACACTGCTTTCAAACAAGCAGGCTCAACAAAAAAACAGCCCTGGTATGGATGTTCCCTAGAGGTGTGGCTTTTAATCCATAAATTGCAACACAAGTTTTAACAGGCAAGTCTGGTCTGTCACCAGGAGTTTAGTAATTAACAAAAACAGCTCTTTTTCTATCCTGATGGTATCCTAATGGTTTATGAGAGATGCATGTAAGCTAACGCGTAAGGCGCAGCTCCCGCACAGATATCTATCTACTGGGTGATCCTTTTTCTGTTGCATCCAATTAAAAGAAGCCTATGGGCCAAGAGTACACATAAACACAACATTCCTGAAGTCATGTTTCAACTTCAGTGATGTTTTCTGAAGTGCAGATAGCAGCATGGAATAGGTAGAAAACAGGAAAAGGCACTAATCATGCCAGAGCAATCTTCAGAGGAACAGAAAATAAACTACTACAGCAGCAACAGCATCCAGAACAATTACAAAGGAGGGAAAAGATTCATACCCAGCCAGCTCTCCAAGTTTTATCATAGCTTAGATCATTAACCTTTCACTGGCAACAGATCAGCAGCACACCGAGCAAGAATAGGCTGCCATTCAGAACAGTTATATAGACAAAATAAAGCCAAAATCTAGGTGAAAATTTGATATCCACGCAAACCTAGTACAAAATATGGAACATGATCATAATTTTTTTTCAAACTGTCAAAGCAGAGGAAAGGAATGCTCAGATAGAGCACAGCCAAGGTGATAACATGTAAGCTGACAGTACTGGCTAGGATACAAGGATGGTTTGTATGGTCTGGTGCATACAGCTTTTCTTGTGTCTTTCCTTGTGTCTGAGCTGCTGTGTATAGCATTTCATGTCATACTAATGGTGGTTGATCACTGAAAGGCGGAAAATCAAAAGAGTACCAAAAAAAAAAAAAAAAAGTGCAACCTGCTTGTAGACTACCTGAAAGCCTAACCACAGCCTGAAGTGGAACTTTACCCAATTTTACATGGGCCTCTCTCCTGCCTTTAATCTTCCTCTCTTTTTGAACAATAGCAAAAAAATAATAATTGAAAAGTACAATTTTTTTTGTAATGTTTTCACTTCTTGGCTCAGGCCTAGACCAGAATGATGTCATAGTCCCTATGGACGAGCAAATGCATGGTGTTTCTCCATGGTCTAGTAAGTATTTTTATTGGGGGGGGGTAGGCAGTTAGGTTCCACTTTTATTTTAATTAAATATTAATTATTTTAAGATTTCCATAGCGTGATGTAGGGTTAGACCCCCTTGAAAAGATTCTTCACGATAGAAATGCACTGATGGTATAAAAATGTACTATGCCCCATGCTGTCCACCATCATTACCCCTCCAAACTTTGCTGTGTAGATTGCACCATCTCTCCTTCAAAGTCTTCACTGTTGAGTCCCACACATTTGGGAAGAAATTCCGATTCAATCCTATACAGAGTTTATATAATCATTTGTCACAGCAGAGTAGGAATCATCAGTATAACTGAATAAAGACAGACCCAACTGTAAAAATGTAAAGACAGTGCCCTGTAGAACAGCCCAAAAAGCACAGTAGAGAAAGGAGAGTGTGAAACTTGCTGGCACTGGGACCTTCCTGCTTAATTGTTGCCAACCTTGAACCACTGCGTGTTGTTATCCTGTATTACATTTTGGATTCCAGCGACCTACTCAGGCCTTTTTCAACACAGCTTAGCTATCATACTCCACTGACACTATTGTACTGCTAACTATAAGCCCCCATTTTCCTTCTCGGTACCATATACATCTTGCCTATAAGAAATCGAATGATTACCAGCATCTCGACTAGCGATGCACATACCTTACATATGGGAGAACTCAAGGCCTATCACAAATGCTCTCTCAAGCTCAACTCCTAACCGATATTAAGGTTTGCCTTACCATTCTAGAGTTTCAAATCTGAATAGGGTTGAAAATGTTTTTATGGATAGAATAAACAGTGTAACAGAAATATGATTGACATATCAGTTAAAAGAAAGCGGCAATGAGCATGCCAAATGGATATCGCCTACAGCAGCGCTTGTGCCTGAAGTTTTCACAAACATCCATTAATACAAATTATGTCAAACGATAAAGGATCAGGGGGGAGAAGGCAAGAAAAAGAAAAGCTTGGGAGAGAAGGAGGGGGCAAGGTGGGTGGAGGGTAGGAAGTTGCTGGGAGAGTCTGGGATGGAAAGACATTAACTTGACAATTGAGGGTCATCCCCATACATTTGGGGGAAAATCATGGTGAAGGTTGAACTTGGCTTCAGGAAGCAGGGAGCATGCCAGCTAGGGTATCTGAGGAGGAGAAGCGCAGCCAGACAGACCACAAAACTTTATATTTGTCATAGGTGTTATGTTCAAGTGCCAACATCTCCTCCATTCTCATAATGTCATTCATTGTGGAGACCCAAAGAGATAATAGGGAGGGGGGGTAGTGGTGGTTTTCCAAAAGAGGGGGGTAAGTTGTCGGGGCGCAGACAGAAAGAAACGTAGAAGACATCATTTCTGAATCGATCCCGGCAACATGGAGAGAAGGGCTATCTCAGGGGTTACCTGTAAACATTCCTCATATACATTATATACCTGAAATACCAGTTTCCAGAAGGGTCATATCTGTTCACACTCCCACCAGACAAAAAGGCAAGTGCCTGTGGCTGCATTGCATCACCAGCAGGACGAGGTAGATGGAAAAATTGTGTATTGTAGCAGGGACCCTGTACCATCTGGAGAGGATCTTGAAGTTCTTCTCTTGCAAGTAACAGGAGATAGAGGACTTGTGTGTGAAGTGGAAATCAGTCTGCCAATCCACTCTGGGGAGGGTTTTTCTCAGGTCTACGACCACATCCTAGTGTATGTGGGTAGGTCATCCTGGGTAGGGTCTTGGATTAAGCTACAAATGTGGGATAGTAGATGTCTGGGTAGCTCCTGGAGGGAGCTTAAATGTTCGAATTTCGAGAGCGGACAATGTATTTGAGATGAGAGGAATATGTGTTTTGTAAAGGAGGTTAGGTGTAGGGACGTAAGCCAGTCGCACGTCCCCTCAGGGACAATCGGTGTCCCGAGTCCCAGCCGGGCGAAAGTGTGGGCCTGGGGCCAGGAGGAGTGGTGGAATGAGCACAGTGTATGGGTCCCGATGCCCTGTGGAAAGGCCGGGCTGTGGAATAGGGAGGATAAGGGGGAGGGATCCGAGGAAAGAACCTTGCATAGCTCTCTCTGATACAAAAGTATAAGGACCGCTATAGTTAGAGGCAAAGCACCAGATAGATGAGAAAAGCTGCCTTTGGAACTCCAGTGGAGAGCGTGTAGGTCAACTGGAGCCAGGTCCTGCTTGACCATTACTGAGGCCATTTAAAAAAGTTGTGGGAACCACTCTAGGGCATGAGCCATGAGAGTAGCTTTGTAGTAAAGCTCAAAATCTGGTAATCCCGTGCCTCCTGTAGCTTCGGACGTGCGAGTAGTTTGTGCTTGACTCTAGACAGTCCCTTATTCCAGATAAAGTGAATGGCAAGGGAAAGCAGGGCAGAAAAAAAGGGTTTAGGGATTAGTACAGGTACTGTTTGGAATAGATATAATAATTTGGGTAGAGTATCCATCTTGAGGGTGTTAATGTGACCAAACCATGGTAGGGCTGTGCCCCCCCCCCCCCCCCCCCAAGAAGATAAGTCTTTTTGGAGACGGGAGAGGAGAGGGATGTAGTTTAGTGTAAAGAGGTTAGAAAGGTTGACGGGAATCATTACACCCAGATAGGAGATGCCCTCTGCCATTGAAAAGAATAATTGGAGCGAAGTGAAGACATGGTGGGTGTAAGTAGGGAAATGTTGAGGGCCTCTTATTCGGAGATGTTCAGCTTAAAATTACTTAGCAAGCCGAAGTGCTTAAATTCAGAGAAGAATTAGGGGAGAGTCGTGTGGGATTTCCGAACATATATCAATAGATCTTCCGCTTAAAGTGATAGTTTATGGTGTTCGGAGGGTGTTTGAATTCCTTGTATGGAGACAAATAAGAGCGGGGAAAGGGGACAACATTGACGAGTGCCATTTAATATATCGAATGCCTCTGATGAGGTGCCATTCACCAAGACTGATGCAGGAGTGCGAGTAAAGAGACCTGATTCTGGTGATGAAGGGGAATCCAGGGCCTTTCTGTTCTAGGAAAAGTGGCAGAAAGCACCAGTTGACCCCGTCAAATGCCTTTTCGGCATCAAAAGACAGGAGGCATGCCTGCTGGTGGTGACGCTGGATATAGGAGATGAGGTGTATTGTTTTAGTCATGTTGTCTCAGGCTTCCCTACCCAGGACAAAAATGACTTGATCTTTGTGGATAATCCCTGTCAATAGTGGTGAAAGGCGGTTAGCAAGGACCTTCGCAAATAAGTTTAGGTCGATATTCAGTAAGGGTATGGGGCAGTAGCTACTATATTGTGATGGATCCTTTCCAAGCTTCAGGAGAATGGATACATTGGCTGAAAGGAGGTCTCTGGAAGGAAGGGTAGTATTGTTGATTGCGTTGAAGGCCTGGGCCAGAAATGGCGTTAGTACGGGTGCAAATGTTTTGTAGAATCGTTGGGGGTCTGTCTAGGTCAGAGGAACTCCTCGGGGTCAATTGTGGGTAAAGCCGTTTCCGTTATGCAAGCCTGCATAGTGTTCTGGGAGGAGGATGTAGGACAGAATTGAAGCCTTCTGTGTGAGATTACATAGCTGTGAGTAGAAGTCCTTGAACGAGAAGGATATACTTTTCGTGTTGAAGACCTTGGTTTGGTCTGTTTTAGTAAAGAAGGGGATGGATTGGCAGGGAAGTCTAGCGTGAATAGCTCATGCCAGGTGTTGACCACACTTATTGGCTATAGAGTAATAGTAATTGCAGGCTCGGTCAATCAAGTGGGAATCTAGTAATTGGAGGTCACGACGAGCGTTTGATAAAGTGACAAAGGTGGACGGCGCTAGTGTTCATTTATGGAGGGATTCTAGATCTGAAATGGTGGTCAGGAGGCATCGGATTTCATCCGATCTAATCTTTTTTAAATGAGAACCGTTCTGTATGAGTGTGCCTCGGACCACACACTTCAGGGCTTCCCATTAGATAAGTGGGGTGGTAGTGTCAGAGGAATGGTCAGACACGAAGTGTTTTATTGCCTTAGTAACGTCAGTGATACACACTGAGTCCCGCAGTAGATTGTCATTGTCAAATTTGAATAAAATGAAAAACTAACCCTTTAGCTTATCATGATCTGGTGATCAAAAATCCCTACTTATGATGCTGAAGGGTGGATCCCAAACAGACTCAATGCAGTCACCTTGTTGTAACATACAGAAAGAGTGATGTCCAAAAAAATGCCACTGGGAAACGCAGCAATGATGTTCAAAATGAACAGAAGTAATAAACTGAATAATACCACTCTTCAGTAGACTGTAAAGACTGTAAAGAACTCTATGCTAAATTGAGTATACCTGATATGAAAATTTGCAGTTTTTCAAAACAGTTTCGTAGCTGACCAATTGTTTATAGATGCTGGCTGGATGTGGTCTATAAATTAACTCTGTCAGGAGAAAAGTACAGACTCTGTTCCATACGTGTCCTCCTTATGACACATTTAGATTTAATTCAAATGTATGTTTGTATGCTATAAAAGCAAAACCAGGAAGTAATGGGTAGGATTATCTCTTCTGAACTATAGATTTCAGGAGGGACATTTGGAAATAACTGAATATTTGGAGACAGGGAGGCAATATGGGTCTATAGGTAACCGATTGATTTATGCCAGAATGCAGTAGAGGCAGATGTATCATGGAGCCAGAAGGGCAGAAAGAAGGGCAGGCAAACTCAGAAATGTTGTCTTCTGAAGAAAATGGCAGGGGGAAAAAGGGCACTTTTTTTAAGCTTGACATCTGGAGTAATGTCAGAGCTTTCAAAGAACCACCTTTACATTTACATTATGGATATTTAGGTCATGGTCATGAAAATATTGGGATATCCTTCCAGCCTTACTACCACTCATACAGAAAGTCACAGAAAAAGAAATTGATGTTGTTTTCAGACAGCTACCTCATGATTCAATGCGGGGATGTAATGCACCATCTATATTGAGAGGTGAATTTGTGTATTAATCTTTTCCTTGGGTTTTACATGACTAAGAACCACACAACCTAGTTCTCAGGCTCTGATAGGGTAAACTCTACCACCCACAGGAAAGCCATCCAAGCAAGAGTTCAATAGGGCAGATATAGGAACAATTGGACAGTTTGGTGATTGCCCATTTCTCGCAACAGTCATCATAAAATTCCCAGTAGGGTTCTGGAAGGCTGGGAAATGAACCAGTGGCAACCTGTTATGCCCATCCTGGTATGGCATTCATTGCCCAATCAGCTACAGAAATATGGGTTAGAAGTCAAAATTCACAGAATTGGGAAAGACCTTTAGTGTGATAAACCCCTAGTGGAGCATGCTGATGTACAGGTTTTGGAACCAAATGCAAGCATATGCCTTTGTTGCTTGTGTCCTAAGTTCTCACTTGATAAGGCAGGGATTGGCAGCATGTGTATAAACTCCTGGTCTGTCTGATCCAATAAAAAAAAAAAAGGAAAACCTAGTGCTGAAAGACACGGTAACACCCCTCTGGATTTTATAGACAGACCAGGTAATGTAGTAATAAAAGGTATTTTATTATAAACATACAATAAAATTGCAAATAGCAAGAAAAGCACAGTTACATAAAAAATGTGTGTAACAAGTAACAAATATACATAAGTAAACATTGGTATGGAACTCAGCTGCCCTGTAGACAAAGTTGGGCTAGCGAGAGCATGTATTTTTTGACTAAAAAGCACTCTCTTGTGCAATCATTATAGATTGGTATAACAATTGTATCTATAATCCTACTATTGCATTATTATCTACATTCTAGAATACTCAAGATTTTCTATATATAAAAATGACATAGGTCTCCGAAGGACTACAAGGTCTGAAACATGTTAGGCGTCATTTGGTCTTGCTAGCCCAACTTTGTCTACAGCACAGCTGAGTTCCATACCAATGTCTATAAAATCCAGAGGGGAATCATTACCTTGCCTTTCAGCACTAGGTTTTCTTTTTTTTTTTTAAGTTCTCACTTGAAGTTAATTTCCACTTTGATGCACAAGTACACACCATAGGGAAGAGGGAACCTCTTGCTTAGCCAACCCATCCTGAATGCACTCTAACAAACCAGATGCATTATTATTCCTGAGCATATTTGTGGAAATTCACCATGTAATATGCAACTGATGGGAGCTTTGGCATAACTGCAGGTTGTGAAAAACAACAGAGGAGGAGGTCTTATTGAAAACTTGACAGGTAGACAGACAGGTCGTAAAAGAAGTTATCATTACTTTTACCGAGTGAATTGACCCTTGCAAGAGCATAGATATAACCATGGTAAAAATAAACATTCCTACTTGGGGCTAAAATTAGATTAGGCACTGTTTTATAAACCCACAATGTGCTTTCTGTTGAAACACAGTGATGGTGCAATTCCATAAATCAGTGGATAACACATGAGTTGGCACGGTAGGACCTAGAAAAAAGAAGGAGCATCTACACCTTTTGCTGTGGATTGCAGCTGGCCAAGCAAGCCTGATAGAATTTGGATTACCTGAATATGTGCTCCTAGTTAACCTGTCACACACGATCTACATTGTAGTCAGCAGGATCCATGACCTGAGCAAATTCTAAAAGTGTTTGTTAACCCCAACATATATATATATATATATATTACAGATCCTGGTTCCTATCACCTCTTTCACACCAGGGCGTTTTGCAGGCGCTATAGCGTTAGAAATAGCGCCTGCAATCCGCCCTAAAGGATCTGCACCATTGTATGAAGTGTGAAAGCCCGAGGGCTTTCACACTACAGTGGTGCGCTGGCAGGACGTCAGAAAAAAAGTCCTTCCAGCAGCTTCTTTGGAGCGGTGAAGGAGCGGTGTGTTTACCGCTGCTCCCCATTGAAATCAATGGGGCAGCGCTGTAATACCGGCGGCAAAACGCTGCTATTGCAGCGTATTGCCGGCGCTTTTACCCCTGCTGGCGGCCGAGAAAGGGTTAAAATCGCCGGCAATATGCCGCAATAGTGGTGTTTTGCCGGCGGTATTACAGCGCTGCCCCATTGATTTCAATGGGGAGCAGCGGTGGAGGAGCGGTAAACACACCTCTCCTTCACCGCTCCAAAGAATGCTGCTGGCAGGACTTTTCCCTGACTTCCTGCCAGTGCACCGATGTAGTGTGAAAGCCCTCGGGCTTTCACACTACAGACAATGGTGCAGTTTTTTTAGGGAGGTTTGCAGGCGCTATTTCGAACGCTATAGTGCCTGCAAAACGCCCTGGTGTGAAAGGGGTCTAATGCATATAACCTGGCCTGTTAGTGGGCCTTGAGGACAGGGTTGATGACCACTGCCTTAAAGCACATTAAACAGCACAGTGCTTGTGTTATGTAATCTGTCCCCCTCTGAACTTTAAAAAAACAAACAAACAAATAAAAACCCTAAACCTGGCACTTCATGTATGCCCTCTCTAAACAGACCACGAAAATCAGGGCTGCTCCCTTCTGATCACTGTGGTCAAAGTACGTACCTCAGTTATACGCATCTGTCCCCTCTGCTCTCATCTCTCCCCCCTCACCCCCTCCTTCCTGCCTGTCATCTTCCTCTGTGTCTGTCTCCCGCCGGCCCCACCCCCCCCCGCTATTCTTGTAACATAAAAACTTTAAGGACCCTTTCGCACTGGGGCGGTGCGGGCATCGACGGTAAAGCGGCGCTATTTTTAGCGCCGCTTTACCGTCATTTAGCGGCGGTATGCGGCTGCTAGCTGCGGTATGCGGCCACTAGCGATAGCGCCGCTAGCAGTGTGAAAGCCCTCCAGCTTTCATACTGGAGTGAAATGGGCCGTTTTTTTTCAGGCGATATTTTTAGCGCTGTAGCGCCTGAAAACTGCCTCGGTGTGAAAGAGGCCTTAATAATCACTGCCAGCCCCTCTAATGAAGGCTGGCATAGCACACTACATCAGTAGTTTAAAAAAAACGAGTGTTCTAAATACATAATTTGAGCTGTCTTCAGGCCGGTCACGTGACTAGCGGCCATTTTATAGCTCCGATACGGAGCTTCTTCAAAGGAGATGAGCGGCCACGTGATCTCTCTGGCTGACGTCAGAGGGAGATCACGGCCCCTCCTGCAGAAGCTATCTATTGGAGCTGTAAAGTGGCCGTGAGTGATGTGACCAGCCTGAAGACAGCTGAAATTAGGTATTTAGAACACTTGGTTTTTCAAAACTACTGACATAGTGTGCTATGCCAGCCTTTAATAGAGGGGCTGGCATAGTTTTATATAGATGGGTTAACAAACCCTTTAAGGTTAGGTGGATACTCTATGTTATCATTGGGTAATGAAAGGCTCTTGCTAAAAACTAGGCTCTTAGATTGTAAGCTCTAAGGAGCAGGGCCCTCTGATTCCTGCTGTATTAAGTGTATTATTGTATTTGTACTGTCTACCCTCAACAATCATATGTTAGAAATGATCATGATGCATCCATCTGACTAGTCTAAACAGTAGCACTGAAGGTGCCCTTGCACAGAACACAGAAACGTATGCTCACAAAACATGAAGCCTGCATAAAAACCTGTTAAAAAGGAAAGTATAGTGGGTATGCACATATTTTCTTTCTTGGTGTGGTCAGGGTTACAAAATTAAACTTCAATTTTTCCATCAAGTGACTATGAAATGTGAGCAGAATTCATTCGTTTATCGACCCAATAGATGGGACTCTTAACTCCCTTTCATATGTTTTCCTCCATCTCTTTACCTTTTGTTGTAAAATGCATTTAGAGCGCTCTGATATTTCTGTCTATTAAAAGTTTATTTGTAAAACAAAAGTTTGTATATTTGAAAAGTTATATATGAAAAAATCTGCTCAAAATATATATGTACGGAATAAAACTGATACATTTCATCTTTCATTTAATGTCTACAGCCAGCATGAATCTGCACTAATTGTATTTGTTGCAGAGTTTGCTTGAGTACCCTGCAATATGGTTCATGAAGCCAAAACACAAAACAAAAACATTGCTACATATTGAGGGGAATTCATCAAAACTGTAATGGGGAAAATTTATCAAAACTGGAACAGCCAGAATCTGGAGCAGCTGTACATGGAAACTAATCGGCTTCTATCTTTCCTTTTCAAATCTTAAATAAAAAACCTGAAATTAGAAGCGTGGTTGCCATACTCAGCTGCTCCAGATTCTGTCTGCTGCAGTTTTAATACATTCCCCCCATTGCAGTGCACTTGAACCACATCTCCCCATACTATGATGCAACTTGGATGTCCTAGAAATGGCCTAAAGTGGCTGTAAAGACCTTCTGTAAAAAACCTTCTTCGTGTGCTGGCGGAGGACCTGAGAAGAGGAGGATCGGGGCTGCTCTGTGCAAAACCACTGCATGCAGCAGGTAAGTATGAATTTTTTTTTTTTTAAATCTGCATTTAATATTACTTTAAACCCACAAATAAGGTATTCATTCAAGCTTCTTTCGTAACAATATTTAAATTGGAACATCACCCAAAAATTAAGTGGTGCTCATTCTCTACCTACTCAAGTCTCCAACTGAGCTGCAGTTTTTTTTTTTGGGGGGGGGGGGAACCTTTTTTGTCAGTAACTGCCTAGATGAGGATGTCGTCACCCCATCCCACTCCCTCCCACCCACAGCTACTTGGATTAACATCACATGTTTCCAGAGGCTGTAAGACAAGCCCCCCTGTGCCACATGATCTTACGCATGTGCATAGGGGAACCATATATAAGACATCAGAAGTCACTGCTGGCTATCAGATCCAATATGGCAGCACTGGGGATCCTCAGAGGTTGAGAAAAATTAGCTATGGGCAAGATAGTGCTGGACACCATGGACTGGCAAATAACAGTTTTTAAAAGTCAACAGCTACAGTGTTTGTAGCTATTGACTTTTAATTTTCACAATGCTGGGTGAAGTTCCTTCTTAAAGTCTCTACTTACTGGTCACAATAACAAATGAACTGACATTGGCTGTAAGTGTTACAAGGGTTTAAATTAAATAGGAATGCTGGAATGCTCCATCATCAACATCTTTAACAGGGACTGTCAAGGTCAAAGAGGTTTTTGAGATTTAATGGAATTAATGGAGTAATGTTTACAAAGAGCGCCCAATAAATCTTCAAGGCCACTGAAGTTGTCTGACGGACACATTTTTTTTGCATTGAGACAAAAAAAAAGAAAAAAAAAGTCATAATTGGCAAAAATAGAAAATATAACATTCAAGACTGCTTAGGTATTAGAAAAGTAGCTGGAATATTGCTTGTCTAGCTAAGAAGGTCCTGAACTTCATTTAGTGGTTAGACAAAACATTCCAGAGCTGCAGTGTAGAGTGACTGTACAGAACCATCCACCTGGATGCCATCAGTCTTAACCAAGTAAACATTATTGACATCAGTGTTAGCCTGCTGACCAGCCTGGGTTAGGAAGGGTCACCCAGACAGAAGGGTGACCAAAATGTGCCTTAAGCAATAGATGTTCTGGAAGTTGTCAGAGTAACCAAGATAGAAGGTCCCTTCCTCTACTATCTTATGGAATTCTAAGATACCGAGAAATGTACGTCTGTTAAACAAAATCGAACATTCAGTATTTTCCTGATGGTTGAACACCCTGTTCTGAGCTGAAGATAGTAGTTCAAAACAACATGGAATGTTGAATTATAGATAAGAGTAAATGAAAAGGCTACTGTGTACACCTGCACATCATTATACAAAATTCCTATAAAATAGTGGCCATGTTTAAATCCCCCATAGGAGAGTTTTATTCTATTCTATTCTATGTTGTCTATTTAGTGTTCTCCTTTACTAGGTCAATAATTAAACTAATTTGACAGTAGTCTTGTCATGTTTTCTCAATAAAGGTCTTAACGCTGAATTCCAGGTACAAAACCTTTCCCTGAAATTTATTTCTCACAGCCACAAATGTAAGTAACAGTGACATCATCATTGTGCTGTGCATAGCCTGTGCAGAGAGCAGGGCTGCGGGAGGGACCCAGCAGGCTCCACCCTTTACCGGCTGTCTGCAGAAAATTACAGGAGGGGCGGAAACAAGACCAGTCACCCTGCACAAATAGAGTGTGAAGCAGTGGCTGGTCTTTAATACAGGAAGCTCCTGCAGAGTGGATTACTGCAGATCTGGAAGAAATACACAAATCACCCAATGATTCAAGTAAGAATACACATGCCAAATGTATATGGGGCCACTGATGTATGGGCTCCCATGCTGCTGGTGATTATGACCCTGTAGGCAGTACCACACTCTCTGAAAGCTTCAGTTCATTCCCAAGAATGCTTGAGAATTACACACGGTGCAGTACCTGTCTCCCCTCACAGCAATGACATGAGGCTCTTCTCTACTCTTCGCTCTCCTCCTGTATGTGAGGCACTCTCCAATAACATACCTTTCCCAGTGCTTCAACTCCTTTTCAGTAGCATTGTCCCCTGGTATTTGTAGTCCCAGAGTCTTATCTAAACTGGCCACCTAGCTGGGGACTAAATTACCCATTGATGCCCCTCCTTTTCATAGACAGAAAAGGGATGGAGCCTCAGCTGCAATGGTGGCCAGTGGGAGCACTGGTTTTTCCTGCTTACTGAGCATTGTATTCCATCAGACAGGTCCATTAGGTAGCGTTTCTCTGACGGCTGCAGCTGTAGCCTGCAACTCTCTCTCCCTTCCCTGTATAGCTGCACATCCTACTGTGGCAGAGGAGAAACTGCAACAGTGTGAATGGCCTGTAAATGCCAGGGCCATGAGGCTGCAATGACATTGGCACTGCAGTCCGGACTACAGAAGACCTGCTCTGATTTCTCAATCACCAATGTCACTGGGAATAAAAGGTAGGATAAATCCAACATTTTTAGTTATCCCCAGAACACGAAATAGAAAGGAAATTTTCCAGTGGGTATACTTGCCCATGACAGTTGTCAAAGGGCATTGCCTTCACATTGTAAAGATCTCCTCTCACTGTTTGCTGAGGAAGTGAATGGATATCTGCCTAATGAGACACAAATGGCAAAACACTGAAAGAATTTTAACCTTCCCCTACAAATTAGAGGCAATGGAAAGCAACTGGCTACACCATCAATATGTTTCGGAGTGCCTCAGATATGTTGTTGTGCATCCTAACCCCCCCCCGTTGAATTGACCAGGTCGGACCATACCATCTACCCTTTCCAGATGTGGGGCTCATGGAGAGGACATGGTGGTAAGGCCTAGAAGTATTGCTAAAGAGACTGATGCTTTGGAGGGCTCTTTCTTTCAGAGACATTAAAAAAATAAACAGAGGTTTAGTTTCTGCCAGCAGGATCATAACCCTCTGCTGACAGAATGTACAGTTAGTTAGCTGGTTAGACGGAGGATTGTGTTTTTTTCCCTCTGTTTTTGTTTCTGCAGAAATCATTATGAACGGCTGTCCTCCTGCACAAGAACTGGACTTTGGGACTTTCCTATGCTCCTGCTGAGAGGGCTTCCCTTTAGGGGGAAGCGCTCCGGGTGTAAAAGTACATATGTTGACATTGACAAATTTTGGTAACTACAGGGACCTGCAGTCAGGATGTACATATATTATGTGTGGTATTATTTGAAAGCAGCCAGGAGGGCTAGAATTTCTGTGGGAAGTGGAGCTTGGACCAATGTCTACGGGAAAGCAGATGGTGTTGCAAGAAGCAGTTCACTCCACATGTACTAGTTTTTCCAAGGGACTGAGAGTTCCTTGCCTGTAATGGGCTGTTGCTGAGCTAACTAAAAAAGACTAATGCCCTGTACACACGGTTGGAAATTCAGACGGAAAAGGTCCAATCGGATTATACTGTCGGAAAATCCGTTCGTGTGTGGGCTCCATCAGACTTTTTCCATCGGAAATTCAGATGAAAAAAATTTGAGAGCAGGATCTAAAATTTTCCGACAACAAAACAGACTTTGTCCGATTGTTTGTAGAGAATTCCGATCGGACAAATTTCCACGCATGCTCAGATCAAATTATGAGACCAAAGCTATTGGCTACAAGCCTGAACGCAGTCCCGTCGTAATGAATGGACGTCATCATGATTGGATTTTCCGACAACTTTGTCCGACCGTGTGTATGCAACACCAGTTTCGGACAAAATCAGATTTTGTGGTCGGAATGTCCGACCGCGTGTACGGGGGCTCAGTTCCCAAGGAGTGAACCCAGCAGAGCTGTGCAAAGGAACAAAGTTTGTGCAGGAGGAAGAAGTGGAGGCTGTAAATAGGGAGGAAGTTGTCCCTGGCTTTGTTGGACATTAACGTTGGGCATCCCATTATCCCTAAAACCATCCAAGTTATTATCCCCTAATTAAAATAAATAAAAATAAACAAGCTCAAGGACTGTTTCTCTGTCTGGATGCAAGAAGAAAATGCTGTGACTGGCTGTGCATCCCTGGGGAACCCTGACACTTGCAACTCCTACAGGGGTAGTGCTACTATAAAGATAGTCCATCTGATGGAAAATTGCTGAAAAGTTCAATTTCTAAAAGTAATTTTCTAAGATGATCACTCTTATGAATGATCCTAATTATTTGATCTATGAACATGTGTAGTGAAATTGTACGTTGAACTCCTATCTGTTTATGAACAGCTGAACTTCAGATTAAGTAGATGATTGAGGACATTTTATGTCAAACTTTAATTATTCAAGTTAAGGACAGCTTAACATTTCACGCCACTTAGAATCTGGGGTTATTTAAACCAACATGCATTTGACCAGTGTGCGGCCATATGCTTCTCACCTCTTCTCTGTTACTGAAGCACCACAACTTCTGGAAAAAAGCCAACCTAATGTGTGAGCAATTAGTGTCCATGTGCTCCTTCAACAGAACACAAGTCACAGCCAGCTCAGTGCCAGAGGGAGAAGTGGCAGTACTGCATGCGGACAAAGCGTTACTAAATCACATCACAGCTACAAAGCTAAAAAGTGCCTTGGCATTATTCGTGTTATTAGTTATAACTAGATCCTAACTTCAGAAAAAATAGTACAAGAATAAAACCTATCTAGGTCATATAAAATTGCTGCCATTGAAGGCATAAAACAATAGCATAACATTATAAAAACATACACTGACAATTCATTCTGTAACCTCAGTGCAAGTTTAAGTGTATCCAAACCCTAAATCTATATTGTAAATTATATATTATATCTGGTATGTTTTGCATTACGATTCAATCTATACAGTTTTCTTAAAGTAGTACTAAACCCTCAGCGTTTTTTAGCTCATCACACTGAGCGCAAAAAAAACCAAAAAAACATTCCCATATAAAATACTTAAATCCATTCCCCAGCACCTTCGGTTTACAGTTTTCAGTGTGGCTGGCTCCTAATCTCTCAGTGCTGCTTTCCTGTACTTCCCTTTTTCAAACTTAGCAGTGGACAGTGCAGTCTACAGTCAGCTTGTTAGCTTGGTGAAGGGAGGGAAACACGTTATGCAAGGGTGACTCCATAGCAAGAAAAAGGAGCCACCCTGAAATTGGAAACCTGGGGCAGAATTCATGGCACCAGCTTAAACTGGAAAGGATTAAAAGATAAAGAAGCTACATACTTAACATAGGCAAGGATTAAAAGATAAGGAAGATGTATACTTAACCACTTAAGCCCTGGACCATTTTGCTGGCCAAAGACCAGAGCACTTTTTGCGATTTGGCACTGAGTTGCTTTAACTGACAAATTGCGTGGTCATGGGATGTGGCTCCCAAACAAAATTTACGTCTTTTTTTCCCCCCACAAATAGAGCTTTCTTTTGGTGGTATTTTATCACCTCTGTGGTTTTTATTTTTTGCGCTATAAACAAAAAAACATACATTTTGAAAAAAAGCAATATATGTTTTGCTTTTTGTTATAATAAATATCCCCCAAAAATATATAAAAAAACATTTTTTTCCCTCAGTTTAGGCCGATACGTATTCTTCTACATATTTTTGGTTAAAAAAAAAATCACAATAATTTATTGATTCGTTTGTTCAAAAGTTATAGCGTCTACAAAATAAGGGATAGTTTTATGGCATTTTTATTATTATTTTTATTTTTTTTTAACTAGTAATGGCAGCAATCAGCAATTTTTATCATGACTGCGACATTATGACAGACACGACGGACAATTCTGGCACGATTTTGGGACCATTCACATTTATAAAGCGATCAGTGCGATTAAAATTGCATTGATTACAGTGTAAATGTGACTGGCAGTGAAGGGATTAACACTAGGTGGCACTGTAGGGGTTAAGTGTGTCCTTGGGATGCGTTCTAACTGTAGGGGGGATGGGCTATGTGTGACACATCACTGATCATAGCTCACGATCACAGTGAGCTATGATCAGTGACTCTGTCACTAGGCAGGCGGCAAATTCAAAGGGATGTACAGGTACGCCCATTTGCGCAGCCGTGCCATTCTGCCGATCGGGAACCGATAAAAGGAGGAGACGTACAGCCATAGATCCTGTGACCCGTTTACAGCAGACAGCAGGCTTCAGCCTGCTGTCTGCTATCACCACAGAGCCAGTCCAGGTTTGAGAAGGCTCAGCAGTTCAGCACCTGGCTCAGGCGATAGACTGCTGAGAGACTGAGCTGGTGCTGCTCCCACCCCTTCACAGCCCAGTGCTCCAGTGCACGAGTGGGGTTTGCAGAGCAGAGAACCTGATAGTCACCGGCTTTTTGCTCAGGGAGCTGTGAGAACGGTCGGCGGTGTTTGATCGCTTGGTTCTCACCCTTAGAGCTGGCGGGGGACAGATGCAGCATCACACCGATGCTGCATACACCTGGGTATGTATGAGTCTGCAAAATACATAATTCCCATACTTCTCCTTTAAGTCATTAAATCAGCTACTGCAAGTGCTTAAAATAGATTTTTAATATCACTTTAAGCATTTTTTTGTGAATCTGATGTAAAGTTTCTTACCTGTTAGCACTTCCTGTTGCAGAGTGAAACCGCTAAACCACTGCTTCACAATTAACAGCAGCGTTGTCAGCCTGCCATGTGCAATCATCCAATTGACTGTTTAGATTCCTATCTGATAAACCTTATAAGCAGCAAAGTGACTGGCTGAAAAAGTGTACATGGCATTCCTGCTGCTAATTGCAAGGCAGTGGCTTATTATAGTTTTTTTTTTTTTTTGAGCAGATTTCCCTTTACGTAAGTAAGGAAGTAAGAGGACATCATCACCTGTCACCAAGACTAGCGATCCCATTGGGAAATATCCCTACTATTTCTGTTCTGGGGACAACCCAAAATGTGGGATTCTCTTTTACTTTCACTTTTAGGGTCAGTTCACACCAGATGCAGTTCCGTTTTTTCTGAACCAATACAGTCAGTTTCGGTCAGTTTCTGCACCAGAAATTGACCAGAAACTGACTGCATGGTGTGAACTAGAGCCATTGGAATACATGGAAAACACTGTGCATGCATTTTTAGTGCAGAAAAAAAGCACACAGAACTGCGTCTGCTGTGAACTGGCCTTTAATGATAATGGTAAACAGGGCAAATTGACAGGGTGAATCTCCCTGATGAAGACACAGAAAGCAATAAAAGCCTGACAGATGTTCTAACCCCTCTCCACTCTATCCAAAACTAAAAAAGTACCAGTTACACTTACCTTTTAACGGGTTTTCTAGGAAATCTTCCAGGACAGCACACCTGAGATGACTGGTCCACCTGACAGGAAACACAATCAACAACAGAGTTTAAAAATCCCCTCCCTTCCCTCTGCCCCTCAGTTATGCCGAAGAAAATTCCCACATCGGTGCCAAAGGGTACAATCTGTGAAACAAACACCTCACATATCAATAGGGCTAGGGAAGTAGGCCTGCCATCCTAGAAGATTTCCTAGAAAACTCGTTACCAGTAAGTGTAACTGGTACTTTTATCCAGTCATCTTCCAGGACGGCACACCTGAGATGACGAACAAGAAGTTCAGGCCTACCTTAGGGTGGGACCACAGCTTGTAGGACCTTCCTGCCAAACGCCAAGTCCTAAGCGGACAACAGCTCCACCCTGTAGTGTTGTGGCTCGTCCAGATGGCTGCTCTGCAGATTTGCTCAACTGAAGCACCGGCCTTTTCTGCCCAGGAGGTCGCCAAAGATAGTTGAATGAGCTTTCAAGGGAGTTGGAACCGGCTTGCCTGAATGCTCGTAAGCTATCATGATGGTCTGCTTGATCCATCTAGCTATTGTGGGTTTTGAAGCCTGGAGACCCTTTTTCTGGCCTGAGAAACTAATTAGCAAGTGGTTTGACCTTCTAAACCCACTGACTCTGTCTAAATAAATTAATAAGCATCTTCTGACATTTCTGTTCCTTCAATTTTTTTGGATTTTGGCAAAAAGAGGAAAGGACAATTTCTATGAAAATCTGAGGAAACCTTAGGCAAGTATAAGGGGTCCTGTTTGAGGATCCCCCTATCCTCAAAGACTAACAAAAAAGGCTCTTTTATTGTCAGGGCCTGTAGATCGCTGACTCTTCTGGCCGTAGTGATCACCAGAAGGAAAGCCATCTTAAGTGAAAGAAAATGAACTGAAACTTTAGCCAATGGCTCAAAAGGTTCCCCAGTTAGGGCATCTAACACAAAGGACAAATCCCACAGTGGAAATTTGTTGATTTTTGCCAGGGTAACTCTCTCCCTGGCTGTCAAAAACCTATTTGAGGGGATTGAGGGCCAGCATGCGATCTAGGAAAACCAACAAGGCCGCCACCTGTACTCTGAGGGTATTCACAGCTAACCCCTCGTCTACGCCACTCTGGAGAAAGTCCAGCACTACAGGAATTATTTGTCGGGAATCTTCTCTAGTCTGCGCCCAGCGAGAGAAGACCCTCCATACCTTAGCATAAATCTTTCTAGTGACTGGTTTTCTGCTGGACAAAAGTGTATCAATCGCTTTTTCCGCACAGCCCTTACGCTTTAAGATCTCCCATTAAAACACCAGGCCGTCAATGCAAGAAAACCAGGATCTGGATGTAGCACTGGTCCCTGACAAAGAAGACCGTGACTGACTGGAAGATGGAACTGAGGATCCACCGATGATCTCCTCCGGGTGGGGAGCCATGGCCACTTCGGCCACCAGGGTGCGACCAGGAGGAGGTACCTATCTGACCAAGATAACTTTTGTAGTACCTGTGGGATAAGCACCAAAGGGGGGGGGACGCATATGCTAGGGTAAAGTTCCACCTCTGAGCCAGCGCATCCCCTCTCCCTGAACCCTGTTCTCTGTCCAGAGAGAAGAATCTCGCTATCTTCCTGTTCTTCTTGGAAGCGAACAGGTCTATCTTCGGCTTGCCAAAGCGTTCGCAAACTAGGGAGAAGACTTTGTCGCTCAATTCCCACTCCCCTTGGTAAATGGTTTGCCGACTGAGGAAGTCTGCTTGCACGTTGAGGCAACCTCGTATGTGAACTGCTGAGATTGAGAGGAGCATCTCTTCTGCCTCTTCCAGGATCTCCTGGGTTAGTTTCAACAACCTGCTGGACCTTGTTCCGCCCTGGTGGTTTATATAGGACACGGTTACGAAGTTGTCCGAGAAAATCTGGACTTCTTGACCCCGAACCTAATCTCTGAAAAAGGTCAAGGCTTTTCCAACCGCCAGCAGTTCTCTGAAGTTGGAGGATGCCTCTGCCTGCTCTCGATCCCAAGGACCCTGGGCGAAAAAGTCTACTAGATGAGCACCCCAGCCCCAGGTACTTGTCTGTCGTCATGTTTAGCAGGTTTTGTTGGCTTAATGCCTGACCTGCCGACAGGTTGGCTGGAATGAGCCACCAATCCAGGCAGTCCTTTACCTCCTTCGGGAGAGGTACTCTTAGATCTAGGGACTCTCTTCTCCCGTCCCAGGAGGAGAGAAGGAATCCCTGTAACCCCCTGGAGTGAAGCTGGGCCCAGTGGACTGCTGGAATGCAAATGAACATCAGACCCAGAACACTCATAATGGCCCTTAGAGAAGCTTCTTCTCTTAGTTGAAGAGTGGTCACCGCCCCTTGTACCCTTGCTATCTTTACCTGGGGAAGGAAAATCTTCTGTCCCACAGAATCTACCTGGTACCCCAGGAAGATTCTGGATTGCGCAGGTTCCAAAGAGGACTTTTCCAGACTGACCAACCATCCCAGAGGCTTTAGGGTTGCCAACACCTTGTCTCGATCGGAGAGGAGCTGCTCTCTTGACGGGCTGTAGATTAGCATGTCGTCCAAGTATGGGATTAAGGCTATCCCCTGTAGGTGTAGAAACGACACCACCTCGGCCAGGACCTTTGTAAATACTCTGGGACTGAGCCCTGAACTGTCAGTGTTGGGCACCCTGAGTAGACTGAACAACGAATCGTAGAAATCTGATTGTTCGGGGCAATGGGGATGTGTAAGTAAGCATCCTTTAGGTCTAACGAAATCATGGAGATGCCCTCTTGGAGGTGTCTTCTGACTGTGTATATGCTCTCCATCCGAAATTTCTTGTACAACAAGAACCGGTTCAGCTTCCTTAGGTTTATAATTAAACAAAATTTTCCTGATGGTTTTGGCACCTCAAAAATGTGAGAATAAAACCCTTGACTTGTTGGGACAGGGGAGATAACTTCCTGTTCCGCCAGACTCCTGATACTGTCCAGTAGACCCCTTGTCCTTAGTGAATCTCTGGGGAGACGGGTCAGTGTAAAACTTGAAGGAATGGTGGAAACGAACTCTAGTCTAACCCTCCTTTATCAGACGGAGAATGTAGGGACTCTGTGTGATTCCTTCTCATTGAGGAAGGAACCACGCAAGCTTCCCAATAACCTTCAGGCTGGCGTCATTTGGTCTCCTTGTTAGAGGACATTGGTTTGTGAAACAGGACCCTCTTTTCCCTTGTTCCTCCCAAGTCCCCACTTCTTCCTGGGCTCCTTCTTGCCCTTGAAGTGATCTTTCGTCTGGGGGCCTTCCAAAAAAATTTCTTCCCCCGTCCTGTTTGGGTTTCAAGGGAAATTTCTTCCCCTTGTCTGAGGATCAGGATAGGACTTGCTCTAGGCCCGCACCGACGAGCAAAGAGCCTTCAAAGGGTAGGCCACAAAGATGAGATTTGGACGTGAAGTCACCATCCCGGGTTTTTACCCACAAAGATCGCCTGGCAGTATTTAGAAGGGCCGCGAATTTGGCGGTTGTTCTGCGTCTGCCAGGTAGGCTACCGCGTTACCAATAACTTCCAAGGAATCTGCAACTTCCTTGGATTTATTGTCACGCCCCACATGGTCTAGTAGTCTACCTACCCAGGCCTCTGCATTCCTGGCGACGCAGGCGGAAGCCACAGTTGGAGCCATAGCTGCCACATTGGCTTTCCATGCCCTACGTAACAGGACTTCAGATTTTTTGTCCATCTGATCTCGGATACTTCCAGGATCTTCAAAGGAGAGATCCGAACGTTTGGACGCATCTCTAGCTCAAGTGTCCAAACGAGGGAACATTTTTTCCTCCTCCTCTTCTCTAAAAGGACACCTCCGCTTCCAGGCTTTTAACTTTAAAACCTTGCACTCCGGGTCCTTCCACTCTCTAATGATGATGTCCTTGAGAGACTGATGTACAGGAAAGGGCTTTGCCTGTGGCTTTCCTAGTCCCCTATACAGTTTATCTTGTACCGATACCTGAGTAGCGGGGAACTGAATACCCTTGGCGGTATAGATAGTTTTTAGAAGACAGTCCATGTCCTCTGTAGCAAAGAGATGACCCCCCGGTCTAGCACCAGATTGACTATCCAGGTCTGAGTCCTCTCCTTCTTCACCCGAGGACTGACCTGAGACCTCCACCTCTTCCTCATCCGAATAGGGGCTCGGACCCCGAGACCCTTCCGTACGCCCCATCCTGATACGGGGAGCTTTCACTTGCAGACAAGACCCTGACCCTGTCTGGCGCCTCAACAGAGGCTTTAAATGACTGAAGGGTCGCTAACATCTCCGCCTGCAGCGCCCGACATTCCTTCATCGTCTGAACAGACTTCTTCCCGGCTAGTTTGTAAATACATCTATAGAAAAATGGCTTAGTGGGTTCTAGCGGGAGTTTCTCATTACAATTGCCACACAGTTTAGATTTAACTGTGGCTTTTCTATATCTAGTGGCTGACCCCTGAGCAGGACCTTCCAGATCTACAAGAGAAGGAAAAAATATCTCACGTCAGCTCACTAACCCCCTTTTAAAAAGAGGACTACAGGGGAGACAGGGAAGATGATAATGGGACCCCCCCAAAATACACTCCCCCCCCCCACCCACTGCAGTGAACTCAGTAGCCGCTTTCAGTCCATCCTCCTCCATGGCACTTGGCTTAGTCCGCTTGCTCTCGGCCTCCAAAAGTAATCTTCATGGGGATATCGGACCCAGGACCCCTGCTCCTTATGGCAGCATTTGCCGGTTGTCGGCACCTGCCGCGCTGTGCGCCACCATCTTGGTCCATCTGAGGCGGCAGAATTGTGTCATCCACCATGGCGTCCACTTCCGGACATGCGCAGACTGGTCCTGAGATGCTGCACACACAGCGGCATGAATGCAGGGACAATCCCCTGCCCAGGATGATGGTAACCACCTCACCAGACTGCCCTGCAGCAGAAAAGAGGGTCCGGCAGATGAGACCTCTCCGAATCCTTCAGCCACCTTCAGGTAGTAGAGAGGAGCAGGCAAAATAGGTCCCTGTGGCTGTGGGGACCCTTCACCGTACCCAAGCCATCAAAATCCCAGGAATTTAGGAATACACCCCCCTGGAATGAGCAAAATCTCCCTTAGTTTTTTGCAGTCCCCACTGACTGAAAACACTGATACTTCCAGGGGGAGACCTCGGTCCCAGACCTAAGTCCTTTTTAGCAAAGAAAAAACTATGTTTCGCTGCCATCCTGTGGGAAACACAATCAATAACTGAGGGGCAGAGGGAAAGGAGGGGCTTTTTAAACTCTGTTGTTGATTGTGTGTCCTGTCAGGTGGACCAGTCATCTTAGGTGTGCCGTCCTGGAAGATGACTGGAGAAAAAAAGTTTTGCCTTCGGTTACACTTTAAAATATTTTGTTTACATCCATTATAAAATATAACACAACATATTAGTAAAACTACAGACTTATAACGGTGGTCTTGATTTGTGAACACAATGGTCTTCAGCTAAAGAGGGCAGATGTACAAACTGGTTTTCTTACAGTGAGTTGGTAAGAATGAAGATTTATCAAACATGCATTTTGTGGCATCAAAACTGCGACATGTCAGAAAGTGAACATTATTTTAATGTTGTGTGAAGGCCTGGATAAATACCATTTACAAATATACTAGTTGTCACCTGCAGTACAGCACCATTCCACTAGAACAGCCTTTCTGCACCATGGAGGTGCGACAATGTTATTTTTGTGGAACACTTAAATGTTCCCTCTACTCCAGTGGTTCTCAACCTGGGGGTCGAATGATGATTTGCCAGGGGGTCACTGAATCCTGGGCTGTTCCTGAAGCCTGCACCACTCTCCCAGCCTTTTTGTGGCCGCCCAGTAGGGCTGTCCCTGGAGCTTGTGGCCACCCAGCTGGTCTTGGAGCTCGCGTCCGCCTACTCAGCCACTTTGCAGCCGCCCATTCAGTTCATGGCATGGCTGTGGCACAGAGACTAGAGGTCAGCTGACTGGTGAGGAATGTGAAGTGGAAGGGGCTGGAGGACATCCCATCTCCTGATTTCGGCATAGGTGTCACTGCTACGAGACACCACAAAGTCGGAGACACAGTAAAGTCGGAGACCGTGAGTAACACTACCGGTGATTATAGTTGCCATTAAAAGTCCCCACTACAGTTCTCAGATCAGCAGATGACCTTGATCAAGAGCACCTAAGTTGGTTGATCAGAACTCCCGCCAGCACGGCCTCTCATCCCAAATCCCCGCCAGCACTGCCACTCAGCCCAACTCCCCCTCCCCCCCACCAAGGAGTAAGAGAAGGAATAAAAATTAGAGAATACATGGAAGGGAGAGGAAAAGAGGGGGAGGAACAAAGAAAAAGGGAGAGAAATAACAAGACAGGCGGCTAGAGAGATGGATGGGGGAAACAAAAACAAGAAATTAGGATAAAGAAAGATAAAAGGGAAAGAAAGGAGAACAAAGAGTGGAACATCCTAACATGTACCAAAAGGGATTTTAATATTGTACGAGCGGAAGGGACTTAGGAAGCTCTAAATGTCCGTGGGTTAGGGACGCAAATTACTTGCCTTGCCTGCCGAAAACTCATACTACGAAAATAATTTTACTGTTAGGGGTCCCCACAACTTGGGAAATTTTAAGGGGTCACGGTACTAGGTTGAGAACCACTGTTCTACTCTGGGGAAAAAAAAAGTGTTAACCCCAAAATGATCATACCCAGGGCATCATGCACAGACACTATTATATTCTCTCTGTAAAAGGTACACTAGGACCTTGCTAAAACTATTTTAATGTAGTAACGTTTGTGAACCCAAACCTGTTTTCACATTTCCTGATCTACCCAATTAAATATTTTCATACTAGAATGACAGCAGTTGGTTAGTGGCTAGAGTTGCAACAGTTATGGACTGACTATAAATAAGAAAACACTACACCAGCAACCACCAACATAAGGAGCACTGCACGACTGACACCAACATGGCACTACACTGACCACTTTGCACCATGCATTATTCTGATAGTGGCACCCTTAAGGCGGTAGTAAACCCCACTTGGTCATTTTTAGTTACAAGTAAGCTTATAAGGCTTACGTGTAGGTAAAATTAATATCTCATAAACGTGCACAGTTTAGCAGATATTCACCCTGCATGCAGCCTGTGACTACACTGGCGCATGGGATCTGAAGGCATACCTTGCTGGAACTTCAGAGCTGTGTGCCAGAACCGAGGGCTCCAGCGACTCCGGGCAATCACATAGTTGGAGCACACAAAGCCAGAAGAAAGACAGCGGTGACAGTACAGCGCTACTGGGTTTTGCTCCAAGGTGAGTATTTCATAATGTGCTAGTTTACAACCGCTTTAAAGTCTGACTCCAGGTTTTGGCAAACTTTAAATAGCTCCTTCGGACCAAGATGATCCAAACAAACTCCTTCCTGTACTAACACATGCAATAGCCGTGTGGGCTATATGAACTGTATGTACAGTGGACCCTTGGATTATGAGCATAATCCGTTCCAGGAGAATGCTTGTAATCCAAAGCACTCGCATATCAAAGCAAGTACATAGAAGTCAATGGAAACAAAGAATTCATTCAGCATTGACTTATATTACATGCAATACCCGCATGTGGCCAGAGGTGGGGTGGCGCCGTAGAGCCTCAGAAATACTCGGAGACAGCTCAGAAAGCCTCGGAAACACTCTGGAATGGAGTGTTTCCAAGTGTTTCCGAGTATTTCCGAATGGCTCGGAACAGTTCCGAACTGTTCTGAGTGTCCCAGACGCCCCCGAACCTCTGGCCAAATGTGGTACTGCACTGCCTATTAGCTTGAATTCTGCTAGTTTTGCAAGACAACACTCACAAACCAAGTCAGGATTTAAAAAAAAGTTGCTTGTCTTTCAAAACGCTTGTTAACTGCAATACTCTTAAACCAAGCTCCCACTGTAGCTGGATCCAGCTGGTCAACTCTGCCTTACCTGTCTACAGGGACACTTACTATAATAGAGAGTGTCCAAAGAAGTTTAACAAAGTCTGGGGCAAATGGCTTAATGACTAACTGCACACGTCTGATGCTTCTCATTAAGGCCGCGTACACACGGGCGGACTGTTCGCCCAACTTTGTCCGCTGAACAGTGTTTAAGCGGACAATCCGCTCGTGTGTGGGCTTCAGCGGACAGTTTCAGCGGACAGTCTGACGAACAAAGTTTTTCGGAATTCCCGTAAGACAGTCCGCTGAAACTTGGTTTCGGCGGACAGTCCGCTCGTGTGTAGGCTTGTTCGACAAACTAAGTTTCGCGCATGCTCAGAAAGGATTTACACGGCGAAGGTTGCATTGCAGTGTATTGGACGTCGAATTTCTCGTCCCGTCATACGTGCTGTTCACGTCATCGCGCACGCTTTCAGCGGACTGTTCGTTCATCGTGTGTGGTCAAGTCCGTCCATGCAAATTTTGAGCGGACTGTTTGTCGTATTGTTTGACGAACAAAGTTGGGCGAACAGTCCGCCCGTGTGTACGCGGCCTTAGAGTTCATTTTTTCTTGCCTGCGATATTTTCATCTTGTGGGGAGGTGGACAAGGTCGTGTTGGCCTACTGGGGATGTTTTTTCTTTTGGTCCGTTTTACATTTAAGTACAAGTGTGAGCCACCTATTTATATACTTTGAGTTTTATGTACTTTTGTTGCTGGCAGCTGTGTGGCACTCCCACTGTCTGCCTAGGGTTGACCCCTGCGTGGGTGATGTTTTTGTTCGTCAAAATTAATAAAGAGATTAAAATAAAATAAAAAATGGTATCTAGCCTCAGCTAGATACAGTATACAGCGATGTATTTCAGCAGCTGGATGGGAACTTCCCGTTCTGCCCCCAGAACAAAATCAGTCAGACTGAGTGCTGCGCAGCCTCCTGCTTTGTATTTTATGAAGAAATACAAGGCTTCCTCTGATTGGCCGAGGAAGAGATAGTGACATCATCCACCTGCCTCTCCACCACATATTTGTATTTATTCATAAAATACAAAGCCTCCTGTGAAAGGCTGGGAAGGGTTTAGGCCGACTTGATTTTGATCTAGAAACAGGACGGTTAGTCCCCATCCAGCTGCTGGAACACAGCTCTATATACTATATGTAGCTAATGCTACGTACAGTTTATAAAGCTCACACAGCCACTGCATTTGTTAGTGAAATAAATTGTTTATTTGGACCAGCTCAGTCCAAACAAACTATTTAAGGTTCTCTAAAACCTAGAGTCAAAGTTATTATAAATGTACTATATTTTTGTTTAAATAACAAACAATGTTATACTTGCCTGCTCTGTACAATGGTTTTGCAGAAATCAGCCCTGATCCTCCTCTTCTGGGGTCCCCCTCCAGCGCACCTCGTTTCTTCCCACTGTCAAGTGCCCTCATATCAAGCCGTTTGCTATAGGGTGCACTTGTGCAGGCTTTATCTCGAGACAGACTCTGGCTGCCTCCATATTTAGTGAGGAGAGAGAGGGAGAAGGAGAGGGAGAGGGAGAGGGAGAGGGAGAGGGGGAGAGGGAGAGGGGGAGAGGGAGAGAGAGAGAGAGAGAGAGAGAGAGAGAGAGAGAGAGAGAGTGGAAAAAGCCACTGCTCTCAGGCACAGCGCTGGATAGAGATCAGGCTCCGGTAAGTGTAAGGGAGAGCTGCACACTTTAAGCTTTAAGACGGCCCATTCATATAACAGAACATAACATAACTGAACTTATTTTTAAAGTAGCACATCAGAACACAGATTACATTATTGAGGTACACTGGGGTGACATTCAAAATTAATGCATTTAACCTTTCTTTGGGTGTTATTGTGTGTTGTAGTTAAACGCTTTCACCACAAATTCTAAATGTAACCATCAGGTAGGCTTAGACAACATGTTAGCTCTATTTCTATATTCTGTAAGCAGAGAGCATACAGCTGTAATAGAAAAGATTAATTATGTGAACCCTCACCTTGTAAAAGTAAAACAAAAAAACATTCAGTTAACATAGAAATGAAAGGCAAAACATTTGTGAATAGATATATACATTATAAATACCTTTTTTCCCCATTTTTATAATTGATCAGATTACTTTTGTTCTCAGCTGCATAGAGAAATGAGGGGGGAGAAACAGCAGTACACTGATCCTCTCAGTGAATCGCTGTGCGGAGGAGGGGGGGGGGGTGTTTGGGCACGTCAGCAGGCCAAGTTTCCAGCACAGCCAGAAAAAAGACCACCCTGTGCTTTCATGCCAAGTGAGGTCAGTTTTTATTATCAAAGCAGAGGGACTGGCAGGAACACCAGGTATTTCACACAAAGGAAGCAATACAAAGAGAACAGGAGAGTTTTTCATACAACATGGTACAGCAGACACATATCAGGAATATGAATAATTGGGTTCACATATTCTTTAAGTGGTCAATTGCACGTTGTTCTCCTATTGATTGTACAGTTTAGCTTTTGGAGTACATTATGGGAAACCTTTTTTTCTAATTTTTGCTGTACTTTATACTGATGATTTACTTCCTTTGTGAAAAAAAAACAATAAATATTGAAAAAGAAGTTTCATTAAGAAAAAATGGGCAACACCCATGAAGCAGTATCTACCACTTCAGGGCCGGTGTCTTGCCGAATACTGTCCGCCCTGTACTTCGCTTGCTCAGTAGGGAGGACAAGGAGACGCTGAAAGTCTCCGAAGATGAACGGCACATGCGTACTGTGTCCAGGTTCAAGCCCCACCATCCAAGTGGACATAGAGTTAGAATAAAAAATTGCCAAGCGAAGCGAGGCCATGCCTGAAGCGTTGTGAGCTAAGCGAGCCAGCGAGGGGCCCTGTTACTAGGTGCTACCGTATGTCCACTTGCACGGCGGGGCTTGAACCTGGACTCAGGGCAGAAGGTACTATTAAGTGCGCAGGCGCTGTACATCTTCGGAGACTTTCGGTGTCTCCTTGTCCTCCATACTGCGCAAGCGCTGCGCCATACGAGGCGGACACTATTGGATGGGGGCAGAACACCGGTTGACACTTGTGCAATGCGTGAACCCTGCGAATCCACTGTGGGTTCCCGCATCGCACCCGACACAAATGGCAGTCCACACTGCCATATGCAAACTGCTGGGGAGTGTCATTATGTGTTAATGAAACCCCCATTTCAGCTTGCGTATCGCACTGGGAACTGACAGTTTGGACATGAATCGGATCGCATGTGTGGTCCGAACAGAAAAACGGGTCCTGTGCGTGTTTGAACCGAATGCGGTGCCATATCAGCCATACTATCTGTATGGCTGATATCGCACCGCACAGACATCGCATGTAATGTGAACAGCAGTGCGCTGCGACTTACATGCAATGTCTGCCATCGCAATAGTGTGAACCGGACCTTAAGGAATGTGGAAAAATACCATACAGGGTTCTTCAAAAAAATGTGGTAATTCACTCAAAAAAATAAAAATGCTGCTAAAACTCTGCATGTGGCATAGTGAATTGACAGTTTTAGGAGTGCATGCGATATTTAGGAAAACTGGGTCCGGACACTTACATAACACATGTGACATGCTTTAGTGAATGGAGCCAAGTATCCTGTGTCTTATGTGAGACCCTCCCTTATGATACAGTAATTAAGGCATATTTTGTGGGTAGGACAACATGTGCAATGCATACAGTGAGTAGCCCAGGCTTTTTTTTAATAAAAGCCATTAAGGCCTATTCACATCTATGAATGTCAACTCTAAAAAATACACCTGAAAACACGCAGCACATTGCTGTACAACACTTTAGTGTGCAAAGCGGCCCCAATGGTGGTGAAAACTAGTATGCTGCAGGAGATTACTGTACAATGATCATACACTTCTGGTAGCACGTAAAGTAATTATCTCTGCAGATTATTTGATCAGATCGGATTTGCAGGTGATTTTTAATTCAGCCTAATTTTCCATTTATGAGAGCATTAGCTACATGAAAACAGATCTATAGGAAAAAGATGCGTTCCTGAATTTAATATTCACTGTGTCCCCTCTAATGCCTGTGTACAGTACTAATGGATATTTTGGGCTGAGTTCACACAAACTACACACCCAGAATTAAGACACAGGTGTCCTAACTAATTGAAAAGCACCTGCAGCCATTCAAATCTTTTACCTTCATGTCATGCGGAGAAGGTCATTTTGAACCCAAAGTCCAGAATATGGAATATATTATTAGTTAATTAACTCAGGACCCAACTGACCTTGAGAATAACTGGTTTAAAGTTAAATAAAAATTCCACTCAACTGTTAACTTGAGGACAGCGAGACAAAGATGCTGTGTAATATCGCTAGCTTGTTTGCCCCATTTACCCTTGTACACACACATGATCATAAGCAGCCCATCTTGCTGGTCATACTTTAAATAAAAGCTGGGAAGAGAAAGATTTAGGGATAAAATGGACTTTACAAAGACTTGGGATCCTCTATGCAAAATGTATTTTAGGTTTGTGATAAAATTGCATTATCTAGCCATCAGTAACATACAAGGTAGGCAGTGCAAGAGGATTCCCATACCTTTATTTCTTGCAGAACTGGTGTAGCTAGAAAACACATTACTTCAGTTCTTAATACGAACCATTTTGACCTCCACCTTGCTCCAGTCCCTCTGTCTTTATACCATCAGGGCCCTATGCATATAGTGTTTCCTGGAATCCAAAAATTGCAGGACCAAGCATCTCCACAACAAGGATAAGCCCAGGCGTGTTTGAAAGCTTTTCTGAAGCCACGCCAGCAAACTGTCACCTGTAATAGACCAATCATCTGCTGTGGGGGCATTCCCTGCAGCGGCACATATGCAAGGTAGTGGGGCAGGAAATGCCTAGGCCATAAATGATTCACCTATTACAAGTCACAGCTTCCTGGCAGGCTCAGCCAAGTGGATTCGGCAGAGCATCCGAACACATCCAAGCTCATATTTACTCTAGGATACCAAACCATTCTCAGATAAACCCTACAGAACCCAGCAGCCAAGGTTTCCATCATGTCATAGGGCTCCCAATTGATATTGGCATTTTAGACACAGGGAAACGGCACAGGTATGAAGAATCAATCAATACACTCATTTGACTGTGTCAACAATTGGTGTCAACAATGGCAAAACCTGCCAGGGCATTATTTTAAGGTAACACCAATTATAAGAACACAGCAGAGAAAAATGTAAGATGATGAACATCAAACCCTAATTGTCAAGTAAGCCCTAAAAACATACACGAAGTACAGCTCATCTGTTCAGGACTACTGATTTTAATACATAAATTATTATTGGGCACACCTTTAGGCCTCTTTCACATGGCCAATCCGTTCCGGTCCGCCTGTCAGTTTCTTTAGGGTCGTTGTCCTGCTGGAAGGCAAACCTCCATCCCAGTCTCAAGTCTTTTGCAGACTCTTATGTCGTGTACACACGACCGGACTTTCCGGCAGAAAAGGTCAGACGGTCTTCCCGACTGACTTTTGGCGGAGTTACAACAGACTTCCGAACGTATTAACCTGCCCACACACGAACGGACTAAAGTCTGTTCGAAAGTCGGTTCATTTTTAATGTGATGACATACAACGGGACTAGAAAAGGAAGTTCAATAGCCAGTAGCCAATAGCTGCCCTTCGTCGTATTTGGTCCATCGGACCAGCATGCAGACAAATGGTTTTCTTGTTAGGAATTGAGTCCCTCGGACAGATTTCAAACATGTTCTATTTCTAGGTCTGTCTGAAGAAAAATTATTGGATTATCCCACACACGATGATTCTACCGGACCTATTCTGCCAGAAAGTCTGGTCGTATGTACACGGCATAACAGGTTTAATTCTAAGATTGCCTTGTATTTGGCTCCATCCATCTTCCCATCAACTCTGACCAGCTTCCCTGTCCCTGCTGAAGAAAAGCATCCCCACAACATGGTGCTGCCACCACCATGTTTCACAGTGAGTATGGGGTGTGGACAGATTCTCCCACCTGAGCTGTGGATCTCTGCAGCTCCTCCAGAGATAACATGGGCCTCTTGGCTGCTTCTCTGATTAATTCTCTCCTTGCCCGGCCTGTCAGTTTAGGTGGACTGCCATGTCTTGGCAGATTTTCAGTTGTGCCATATCTTTCCATTTTTGGATGAGGGATTGAACAGTGCTTCATGAGATGTTCAAAGCTTGGGATATTTTTTTATAACCCAACACTGCTTTAAACTTTTCCACAACTTTATCTCTGACCTGTCTTGGGTGTTCCTTGGCTTTCATGATGCGGTTTGTTCACCAAGGTTCTCTAACAAACCTCTGAAGGCTTCACAAAACAGCTGTATTTATACAGAGTTTAAATTATACACAGGTGGACTCTATTTACTAATAAGTACTTCTGACCGCAATTGCTTCCACTAGATTTGAGTTAGGGGTATCGGAGTAAAGGGGGCTGATTACAAACGCACGCCACACTTTTCAGATATTTGAAAAAAAAAATTTAAACTATTTCTATTTTCCTTCCACTTCACAATTATGTGCCACTTTGTTTTGGTCGATCACATAAAATCCCAATAAAATACATTTACGTTTTTGGTTGTAACATGACAAAATGTGGGAAATTTCAAGGGGTGTGAATACTTTTTCAAGGCACTGTAAAGTATTACTAAACCCAGAACCCTGCATTCACTATATCTGGTCTCCCACAGTACACAGAACATGGAAATGCAATTATTTTAGTAAATATAAACTGCTAAATACCTTTTCTCATCAGCAGTATATAGCAGTCTTGTGACTTCTATCAGTGTCCCGAGCAGTGGAGAGCACTGGTAGGGGAATGCAAGAGAGGAGATAAGGGACCGCTTTGTGCAATATCATGTTTTTTATATTTTTTGTGAACATACTCTATTACTTTAGTAAAGAATATTTAATGAGTATGTAGCTAGGAGACAAGTCCCAGGAGTGGAAGGAGTTTATTTCCATTACCGTTCCGAGCCAACATACTATAGATCGGGGTGCCCAACCGCTGGCCCGCAGTGGCCTCCGATGTGGCCCGCAATGTCTTTCTTTAGATGGCAAGCCCAGATCACAGGTCTCGACCCGCCATCCCCGAGCATTAGTGCGAAGAAAGGAGACGCTGCTAGAGGAAGCAGAGCCGAAGCTTCCTGTATAGCGCCGGCTCCTTCACAGGTGTAACGATACCAAATGTACTCCGCCTGTGACAGGAAGCTCTGCTCTCTACTGCAGCTGCATTCTTCTGTCACAATTCTGCTCGAGGATGGCGGGTCAGGACACAGGAACCCACGATCTGGGACAGCAGCCACCAGTATCAGTACCAGCTACCAGTATCAGTACCAGTACCATTACCAATCAACAGTACCAGTACCAGCCAGCAGTACCAGTCATCAGTACCAGTCATCAGTACCAGTACCCACCAGAAGTACCCTCCAGCAGTACCAGTACCCACCATCTGTACCAGCCATCAGTACCAGCCAGGAGTATAAACCAGCAGTACAAGTACCAGCCAGCAATACCTGCAGGCAGTACCAGTACCAGCCACCAGTATTAGTACCAGCCAGCAGTACCAGTACCCACCAGTAGTACCAATACACGCCAGCAGTACCCACCAGCAGTACCAGCCAACAGAACCCACCAGCATTACCAGCCAGCAGTACCAGCACCTGTCAGCAGTACCCACCGGCGGTACCAGCCAGCTGCAGGATTCCTGAGGAAGAAGAAGTGAAGATTGAGGTCAGTTGAGGAGCAGGTAAACCGCTGTGCATCAGTGTGAAAGCAGCCTTAGGCCCCTTTCACATGATTGGTCCAATCGGGTCCACCTGTCTGTATTTCAGGTGGACTCAAACGGATTCTCCATCCACCTCTATAGAGCGGCAGATGTAAACGGACTCGTGTCCGTTTACACCCGCCTATCTCCAATCTGATCTCCTTTAAAAAAAAAAAAAAAAACAGAAGGGGATCTATCCCCTTCTGTCTGGGTGGATCGAAGGGCCCTTAGGGTAGAGCGGGTTGCATCCGTGTCTGCTCTACATATGCAGAGTGGACACAGACCTGCCATCCCCCTTTATGCTCATTGTGGCCCGCAACCGGTTACCAAGTCGAGAAAGTGGCCCTCACTCCTCAAAAGGTTGGGCATGCCTGCTATAGATAGATTTAGAGAGGAATGCAAACTTTCATATCAGTTCCAGCTCCAGAGGTGCTTACAGTCGAGCACCCCCAAACTCTATAACCCAGGTGCCAGAAACAAATGAATACAAATTCATTATTTCATTATAATTTAGTTCTGATTTGTTGAAAGTAGAAGAAAAAACAGCAGTTCACCTATGGTTCACTTACGCATATATTTGATTCAGAGAATGAAGTGGCTCCTGCTAAAAGAGTAAGGCATATTTGTCACAAAGCACTGAGCATCAAACTGAATTGAAGCTAGGAAGCACCAGCAGTGCAGTACGTTCAAGTGAAAAATGTAATAGGTAGTCAGGAAATTAGATGCGTAATATCCCTTAGAAGTATGAAGGTTCTCCTTGGATTTTGGGCACCTCTTTGCAGCTAGGCATCTAAAAAGTCTAACACGTGGTATCCCTATACCGTAAAAAATGCAAGACTCACCACATCTCTTAGTAAATACAGTGGACAGTCTATTTTTCTAAATGTGGTCATTTTGTTGGCGTTTCTCCTGTCCTGGCACTTTAGGATGGTTAATTCATGCTCCTTGGATTTTGGGCCTCCCTATGTTTTTTTTACCAAAGAAATGTGGCAGAATACATTTCCGCCTAAATATATGAAGAACAAGGGAAAGCAGGATGCAAAAAGAAAGCTCTATCAGTTTACAAAAAAATATGACAAAATCTATTTGGGTACACGGATGCATGACTTAATAGTTGTCAAAGGTTCATAGTGCTGGAAAAAAAAGTGTCCTGGACAGTAAGGGGAGGTTAACATGCCAGTCTTCAAGTAGTTAAGATTGTGTTCCAGTCACTGCATGTTACACATCTCACTTCTTCCTGATTATACGCAATACACTATTATTCATCCAAACACTTTCATTTCAAACTTTAACCAATTCTAGTTTGAAAGCTGGGACTTGCATCTGCCAGAACTCCCTGATCAGCAGCTGCAGCCAAATGACTGACGTCTGTAGAAAAGGGGCAGACACACACTTCATTAGAGATACAGGCACAATAAATTTACACTGTAAGGATAAGCAAATGCTTACTGCACAGAGGGGGATCTGTGACAAACAACGATCCTGAGATCGGACTTCAGCCCTTATACCGAAAACTTCCCAGTTTCGGGTTTTCAACAGGTACCCGGGACGGACCTTGACACGGCAAGGTACCTCAGAAGTTCGACCCCCCTCCTCCTCCCTCCCCTGCTGCCAGGCCAGTAAAAGCACAGCTTGCTTCGCGCATGTGCAGTAGGGAACTGGCTGTGAAGCCGTAAGGCGTCAGCACCCAAAAGCTGATGGTAACATTGGCTTCGGGTGCCGTCATCGTTGGATTCCAGGACAGGTAAGTGTCCTATAGTATTTGCAACTGCCGACTTTCAGTTTTTTTGTAAGGCGGGCGGAGCTCTGCTTTAATGCGGCCCTCCTCCCATCTCAGACGCCATAGCAGCCACATGGGTTGCTATTGCTATGCCACTAAGCCCTTCTTATTATTTTGCAAACGCTCTACACTACTATTTATCATAACGTTGAAACTTTGTATGAAACCAAATGTTGTGGAGTTAGCTTGCTTAGGGGGTATGACATAAAAAAAAGGTCCACATCATAGATTAAATAGAATGTTTAAAAATTCAAATATGACAGAGCGGACGCATTAGGGGTAAAGTGCAACTAGATTTTAACCTCCGCTAGCAGCCGAATAAAGGGTTAAAGGCGCCCGCAAAACGATGCTGCCGAGTTGCTTTGCAGGCACTTCGGGTGGCGCTGCCCATTGATTTTCAATGGGTAGGGGCGCTTTAAGAGCAGTGTACACCACTCTCAAAGCGCTCCAAAGATGCTGCTTGCAGGACTTTTTTTTAATGTCCTGCCAGCGCAGCGCCCAAGTGTGAAAGCATCCAGGCTTTCTCACTGGGACTGCAGATGAGGCATTTTTCAGGTGCTTTACAGGAGTTATTTTTAGTGCTAAAGCACCTGAAAAATGTCTCCAGTGTGAAAGGGGTCTAATGATAAGTTAACTGCATATACACTGTACAAAAACTCTAAAGAATATGAGGAATGCTATTAAGTGCTAATGACCCTACCAAAAACTCACCTAAAAAAACTAAGTGGATATAGTCATTTCAGGCTTTAGGATTAGGCAACCGGTTTGTAATGTAAACATATAATCAATAAATCCTAGTAAACCAAGAAAACACTTTGTTATATTTTTTCATCCAGCAGATCGGCTATGAGTTTTTAATCACATGTAGATGAATTATTTCCTGTGAATACAAGAGCCAACCATTGATGCTGAACAATATTCCCCATTTAAACGGGTTCACATCTTGTATCATTGGAAATTAAATAGATCACACTTATTGGGGCTCATTTACACTATAATGCTGGTTAACATGTTGACATGTGTAGCATGCATGACATTTTTCAATTTACTGAAAAACAACTCATTTGTTGTAAATACCACGTATATTCTCTTGTACAATCATTTTGCCTGCACTTTAAAAATATAGTAAAATACATGACAATTCACCCAGCGTGAAGGAGCCTATTTAGCCATTTAATTTGCAGTCTACAATGAATAGTGGTACTTGTGTAGATAAACAACTCCTTAATTTCCATAACATCAATGAGATGTGCACAGTAAGCTTTCCACTCTCATTACATCTCAAGTCCACTCTACCAAGAGTAGAACCCTTTCAGTACTTGAGGTCTACACTTTCCTGCTGAAAACTGAGAAACGTTAATCCCAGGTATTCATTATATCAGTTACATCAGCACCTCTGTAGATTGTGATTACTGTTAAAGATGGTAATTAAGTTTATGTGACGGATCTCAACCTGTGCTCACAGGGAAGATGCGGGTTGTTTGGGAGCCATTGTGGGTTTTACACTGAAAAGCAAGGGAATAAAAAAGTATGTTCACATGGGTACATTTTGACGATTAAAAAATTAGGAAGCTGGTTAGTCAACCATTTTTAAAGGAGCCACAGCAGAAGTATTTCATTTATGGAACTATTAAAGTGTTACTGAACCCACAACAGTAAAATCAGTGTGTATATGCAGTAAAGCATGTTATACTCACTGTGGAACCTAATCCTGTGCATTGTGTAAAAAGGCTGTTTGATCCTGTATTCTCTGGTCCTCCCGTTCTTCCACTGTCCCCCAACCCATCTGCTGATAGTACAGAGCATTGGAGGCACTCTGCACATGCTCAGTTTAGTGTGCATTTCTAGAGAGTTTTTTTGTTTTTTGTTGAGAACGTGCATGTGGTCAGCATAGGGCCAATCCACACTGTCCAGACAGAGGGTCAGGGGCCCTGCAGCCTCATAGGACAGTCAGAGGAGAATGAAAACTCCTCCTACAAGCTTTAACCAAACATTGATAGAAGTCACAAGACTGCTGATGAGAAAAGGTATTTTAGCAGTTTATATTTACTAATAATTGCATTTCCATGTTCTGTGTACCGCGGGAGACCAGATATAGTGAATGCAGGGTCCTGGGTTTATTAACACTTTAAAGTGGTTATAAACCTGGGGTGCCCAACCAGTGGCCCGCGGAACCCTCTAATGTGGCCCTCGACCTCCTGCTCTAAGATGGCAGGTTGGCAAGCCCAGATCACAGGTTGCCGACCCGCCATCCCAGAGCAGCAGTTTCGTGAATGAAGCCGCTGGTAGTGGAAGCACGTGGCTGCGGAGCAGAGCCACATAAGCCAATGCTTCCTGTATAGTGCCCGCTCCTGTCACAGGCAGAGTGATACCAAATGCACTCCGCCTAGGACAGCAACAGCCAGCGATACCAGAATGGAAGACAGTTATAAAAGGTAAGTTTACTACTAAATTCACAGTAGATATGGATATATCTGTCTTTCAGTGGTTACTGGGCTGCTTTCAAACTGATCCGCAGGTGCAGTGCAGCTGTGGGTTACCTGCATTGAGCCATAGACTTCTGTTATTACCTGTGGGTTTGTTGCGTCTTCAGAAAGTACGCCAAACCTGCAGGATATAATAGAAGTTTATGGCAAACTGCAGCTAACCTGCAGAAAATCCACAGGTTCACAGCGCTGGACCGGCGGTTTGGGCAAATCGCAGTGCATCAGTGTGAAAGCAGCCTTAGGTCCCTTTCACATAATTGGTCCGACCCAAATCGGACTTACTATTCACCTCTATGGAGCAGCAGATGTAAAACGGACTTGTGTCTGTTTACACTCGCCTACCTAAAAAAAAAATAGAAAGGGATCTGCCCCTTCCATCTGGGCAAATCGGATTGGATCAGAGGGCCCATAGAGTAGAGTGGGCCGTGTCCGTGGACATGGACCTGTCATCCTCCTGCTCCGCACATTGTGGCCCACGACCAGTTACCAATTCGCTTAAGTGGCCCTCGCGCTTCAAAAGCTTGGGCACCCCTGTTGTAAACCCTTACAGACCATTTTGACCTACAGGTAAGCCTAGATTAAGGCTTACCTGTAGGTGCAAGAAATATCTCCTTAACCTACATGGTTAAGGAGATATTTGCAAGAAAGACGGCGCGCCGTAGACAACGGTGCCGTCACACTGAGCGTGCTGTTTAATGAATGGGATTGTGCCACGATACACGGAAATCACTCTGAGTATCATGGCGGTGACGGAGGAGGTGACCAAGGACTGCTGCGGGGGCTTCGATCTCAGGTAAGTAATTCATAATGAGCTAGTATGCTATGCATACTAGCTCATTATGCCTTTGTCTTGCAGGGTGTTTTTTTTTACTTCCTCTTTAAAGGTGTTTTTTTTTTTTGTAGCACTTTGGTTACTTACTCTTGGAATCTGTACGGTGTATGCAAGAGAGGAGTGTTGGAGAGTATAATAGGAGGCAGTATGCACAACAGAGGAGTGCAGAAGCTATAACAAAGGGCTGAATGGGCAGAACAGAGATATGGAGGGAGAGAGATAGGTTGCCAAGGGTATTTTAGCTGAAGTTTGCACAGTAGAAAAGTAACGTGTATGACAGCAAACAATATGCACAGGATAAGAATGACAGAGTCTATTGCAGTTGGCAATATGTGCAGGAGGAGTGTGGCGAGTACAACAGTGGGCAATATGTGCTGGAAAAGAGTACAAAGGGTATAACAGTGGACAGTATATGCAGGAAAGGGGTGCTGGACGATATGGGATATGGCAATGGCCAGTTTGTAAAGGACTAGTGCTATAGGCCATAAGAGTTTGGCAGCATGTACAGAAGAAATGTGTGATCAGTATGACAGTGGGCAGTTTGAGGAGGAATGTACTGCAGAGGGTATAGTATGAATGAGGAAAGAGGGTGGGTGACATACTCAAAATTGTCTTTTAATATACAGTATATGAAATATGACAACCACCATTATTCTTTTGTATCTTATGTATGCTTTCCTTGCTTAATCTATGTAAAATACATAAACCTCTAGCATTTGGGCTACCAGTAGTCCAGTACCTGGCCATGGAACATTGCAGATAACTTTTAAATAGTAGAAATTAATGGTTCTTTTAAACTTAACGCTTCTATCTAAAAAAAAAAATAATAAAAGTAAAAAAGATACCATAAACCTCTACTCAAACATTAACTTAATGTGGCGAGAGCCTGTAACCCCAGTATGTGGAAACATATTTGACTGTGAATGACATAGAATGCATGGAACATTTGATCTTTGCCCTTCGAGATAAGTCAGAGGAACAGAAGACATAAGACCAGATGGCTTTACTGGGACCTATTTTGCTTCTCCGGCGAATACCTTTAGAACGCATAAGTATATACAGTGCCTATCTTTGCCCTGCCAGGGCAACTTATACAAGACCTTCCCCCATTCACTCCCTCTGAGATTTCCCCCCCTCCCTCCTGTTTTCCTCTCCCCTGCCCCTTTTTTTTTGTCTTCTCATCTATATATTTTTTGTCCTCGTCTTCCCTCTTAACCTCCTTTCCCAAAAAAAAAAAAAAAAAAGTGGAGCACATCACTGACATCAGAGTGACTGATCAGGAAATGATGTCTATTGACATTACCATAGCATGTCTATTATAGGCTAAATGGAACTTCACTCATAAAATATGAGATGTTGCCCCCATGTTGATATGAATGCACTGTAATGGCAATGGCCTATCTGACATGTTCATTTTTTAAAATTTTGCATTGTTTTTGTGTATTTCTAGCGCGTTTCTTTTTTCATGCCAAGTGGGCATGAACCCACAGTAATGTCCACTATGCAACAATGACTAACTAATTGGCCATTTGTATAAGTTTTTGGCTTTCCTATTTGCTGATGCAAACCTTTACATAAAGAATAAATAAAAATAAAAAAATAGGAGAGATAATAGTTTCCCTAGCAACCAGATTCCAGCACTCATTTTCTGACAGACTAGGAGACAACTGCATTGTAACTTGTTCCTATAGGAAACTGATTTTTACTTTGCAAGGTTTTCATAAAATGTTCTCACCTATCCATTCTTGGAAGAATACAACAGAATATTAAAACTATGTCAATGAGAATTGCAATTCCCAGTAAATAGTCTTCACCTTTATTGCCCCGTATCAAAGGGTATCAAGCATGTTGGAAAAAAAAAAAAAAGAAAGAGGACCTTTGCACTTGCCCACAGATCCCACAGATCCCATCCTGGTAGGACCAGCTTCCTTTGACCTGATAGAAATCACTAACTCTCTGTAACCCAAAACACCATGACAGTACATCCATTGTCACTAACCAAACCCATATAGAACATTTATCACTAGTTATTCATTTCATTTTGATTCCAAGTTAGCTGGTAGATGGTAGAGTAATGAAAGCTGAATACTAGCAAATACAATTTCCATTTCACCCCATTTACAGTGGGTATGGAAAACAATCACCCCCTTTAAAATAATCACATTTTGTTGCTTTGCAGCCCTAAATGAAAACAGACTCTGTTTTTGTTTTATCCAGCTGTGTTTACGCAGTGCAACTTATAAGTGAAAGATAAAACACCAACATGTCAGGAAAAAATCAAATCATAAAGCCACGATAATCACTCAGTCAGTATTTTGTTGAACCACCTTTTAATTTAATATCAGCCTTTAGTCTGTTGGGATATATGGTATATCTATTAACTTTGCACATCTAGATTTCGCAATTTTTGCCCACTCTTCTTTGCAGAACTTCTCAAGTTCAGTTAAATTTGATGGTGACCGTTTGTGGACTGCAGTCTTCAAGTCATTCCACAGACTTTTAATGAGGTTTAATTCTGGGATCTGACTAGGCCATGCAAGGACATTCTCCTTTTTCTCCTTTAACCACTGTGTGGTCATTTTTGCTGTGTGCTTTGGGTCATTGTCGGGCGGTAGAGTTGCCTCAAGCATTTAATGGTATTTTGCCCCATCCATTTTTCCTTCTATCCTGACAAGTACTCCAGTCCCTGATGCAGAGAAACACCCCCATAACAGGATATTACCACCTCCATGCATTACTGTGAGAATGGCGTTATTTGGATGGTGAGCTTTATTGGATTTCCGCCAGATATATCGTTTGATGTTAAGACCAAATCATAAAATTTTTGTCTCATCTGATCAGAACACCTTTTTCCATGTGGCCTCAGAATCTTCAAGGTGCATTTTGGGCAAAGCTCAGTCGTGACCAGAGGCGGATTGACCACACTCAGGGCCCACGGATCAAATAAAGAAAGCCCCCCCATCAGGCCTCACCCATTTCTCACCCCTGACCTCGCCCCTACATTTTGCACAAAGTACAACTTCTGCCTTTTTTTTAATGCGACCCTGAGGAGAGAGTCTCTTTTAGAGAGAGAGAGACCTTCCCCCTCAGGACCCATTAGAGACTACAAATTAGTCTAATGGGACCTGGAAGGGGGTCTCTAACAGGGTCCATTAGAGATTCCCCCCTTCAGGACCCATTAGAGACTACAAAAGAGTATAATGGGACTTGGAGGGGGCCTCTTTCTAACAAAGCGTACAGTGAACACCTTCATTCACTCAGGTCCTCACAGGACCCCCTCCTTGTGCCATGACTCTCACCCCTGCCCCAACCTCTCACAAAGTAGAAATAAAATTTGCACTGCGTAGCACGCTCCTCTTACCTCAACTATGGGTATTGTAGCTGTGGCTGGTTCCTGCGTCCTCTGTGCCTGGCTGGCTCCAGCGTCTTCTGTGCCTGGCTGGCTGGCACCCTGGATGCCTGGTGTGTCCTCTACTCTTCTGCCATTTCGGGCACTGTTTGCCAAGGCAAGGGAAGGACTTGGAGGGAAGCGGTGCTCTATCTGGGACGGTAGAACTAGAAGGTTTGCAGCAGGCTAGTGTGCAGAGGCACAACACATGACATCCCGTGCATGTGTGCGGATCCTCTCTGTGGCCATTTGAGAGTCTGTTAGAATTAGCCCTCCTCAATGCCCATCAGTGCAGCCTCACCAGTGCCCATCATTGCAGCCTCACCAGTGCCCATCCATGCAGCCTCGCCAGTGCCCATCAATGCAGCCTCGCCAGTGCCCATCAACTCAGCCTCGCCAGTGCCCATCAATTCAGCCCCCACCAGAGTGCCCCTCAATGCAGCCTCACCAGAGTGCCCCTCAATTAAGCCTCACCAGAGTGCCCCTCAATTAAGCCTCACCAGAGTGCCCCTCAATGCAGCCTGATCAGTGCAGGGTTAGAGAGGAGAGCCGCTGAATCAAGCAGAATGGGTAACTCCCACAGTGACACCTGGCGACCACTAGCATCGGATGTCCCACCTCCTGCACCGGCTCCTTTGTTAGACAAGAGAATTTGTGATATTCTTGTCACATGCACACAATGACTACTCTGTTATAATAACCTGAAACTGCTTCAAAGTCGCTGTAGGCCTCTTGGTAGGCTCTGTGACACTTTCCTCCTGGCTCTTTCAACCAGTTTGAAGCAACATCCTGATCCAGGGAGGGTCTGTGTTGTGCTAAATACCTTCCACTTTTTAATAGACTTCACTGTGCTTCTAGGCATTGATAAAGCCTTTTAAATGTTCTTGTATCCATCTCCTAACTTGTGCCTTTCCACAACTTTATCTCAGAGATCTTTTGACAGTGCCTTACCACCCATAGTTTATGGTTTGCTTCAGTTGCACTATCAGGGACTGAAATGCTCCAAGAAATCTCTTTTCATACTTTTCATACACTTTTCATACAAAGGGGCCACATGTATGGCCCCTTTGAGACATCTTATACATGCTCTCCACCTGACCAGTGATATGCTCCGTGTGGTTGATCTGGTGCGGAGATTTGGCTATGTGTTTTCCCCCATCGCGGGAGCTGCGATGCGATCTGTGGATCCTCCCTCTCCCCCCTTTGCATCTTTCATGTCTGGGCGAGTGGGACGGACACCCCTCCTCGCATCGGCGCCACGCTCGTCATGCTGGTAGCGTGGCGGCGGGTATGCCGTGCGTGTGACGCCTAGAATGACGTCATGACGCCGGCGCCCAGCTGCAACATTCTTGTGTTCCTACGGAGGAGTCTCAATGCCGTTCACTGAGTGATTACTCAGCCTAGGTGCGGTCTCGTCCCCCCATTGGTTCCCCGTGTGGCGCTGGCGGCATATATATATATATCTCCCACTCAGAGCTGGCTGTCCTTCTGACGGTCTCCGTTTGGGGGTTATTGCACACCTGGTGTATCCATCTGCCGGTGGTGCTTTGGTGCAACACTATGGTATGTTTCTCTTTTCTATCGGTGATTCTGTGTCGGTATTTTGTTTTTTGTTTTCGTTTTTATGGTTTATTTTTTGACTCTCTTGTTTCTCCCTTTAAATTAGTGGGCTTTTTCATGTCTCTAACATTCACACACCCTCATTTTTCACTATTTTACTACATCGATCCACTCATACAAATGTAACCTTCATTTATTCATTCACTTATCTGTATATCCACTATCATCATTTATATTGTTTTTTTGGTATTTTACATATCATGGTAATTACCTTCTGTGAAGCTACACTGGGTTTACTATTTAACCACTTGACCACTGGGCACTTAAACACCCTTAATAACCAGACCAATTTTCAGCTTTCGGTGCTCTCGCATTTTGAATGACAATTACTCAGTCATGCAACACTGGACCTATATGAAATTTTTGTCCTTTTTTTCACACAAATAGAGCTTTCTTTTGGTGGTATTTAATCACCGCTGGGTTTTTTATTTTTTGTGCTATAAAAGAAAAAATACCGAAAATTCTGTAAAAAAATGAATTTTTCTTTGTTTCTGTTAGAAAATTTAGCAGATTAGTAATTTTTTCTTCATAAATTTTGGCCAAAATTTATACTACTACATATCTTTGGTAAAAATAAGTACAAATTGGTGGATATTATTTGGTCTTTGTGAAAGTTATAGAGTCCACAAGCTGTGGTGCCAATATCTGAAAATTGATCACACCTGAAGTACTGACGGCCTATTTCAATTCTTGAGACCCTAACATGCCAGAAAAGTACAAATACCCCCCAAATGACCCCTTTTTGGAAAGAAGACATTCCAAGGTATTTAGTAAGAGGCATGATGAGTTTTTTGAAGTTGTCATTTTTTCCCACAATTCTTTGCAAAATCAAGATTCTTTTAACTTTTTTTTTTTTTTTCACAAAATTTTCATATTATCAGGTTATTTCTCACACACAGCATATGCATACCACAAATTACACCCCAAAACACATTCTGCTATTACTCCCGAGTATGGCGATACCACATGTGTGAGACTTTTACACAGTGTGGCCACATACAGAGGCCCAACATGCATGGAGCGCCATCAGGCGTTCTGGAGCACCCAGGACAATTCTGACATTTCTCTCCTACATGTAAAAATCATCATTTATTTGCTAGAAAATTACATAGAACTCCAAAACATTATATATGTTTTTTTAGCAAACACCCTGCAGAATACAATGGTGGTCTTTGCAACTTTTTATCTCGCACAGTATTTGCGCAGTAATTTTTCGAATGCTTTTTTTTGGAAAAAAAACAGTTTTGTGCTTAAAAAAAAAAAAACACAGTAAAGTTAGCCCAATTTTTGCATAATGTGAAAGATGAAGTTACGCTGAGTAAATAGATACCTAATATGTCACTCTTCAAAATTGCACACGCTCGTGGAATGGCGCCAAACGTCGCTACTTAAAAATCCCCATAGGCGACGATTTAAATTTTTTTTACTGGTTATATGTTTTGAGTTACAGAGGAGGTCTAGGGCTAGAATTATTGCTCTCGCTCTAACGTTCGCATCGATACCTCACATGTGTGGTTTGAACACCGTTTTCATATGTGGGCGGGACTTACGTATGCGTTCGCTTCTGCATGCGAGCACATGGGGACAGGGGCGCTTTAAAAAAAACATTTTTTTTTATTGTTCATTTTACTTTATTTATTTTAGTTTGACATTTTTTTCCCCAAAAATAATTTTTTTGATCACTTTTATTCCTATTACAAGGAATGTAAACATCCCTTGTAATAGGAATATGGCATGACAGGTCCTCTTTACAGTGAGATGTGGGGTCAATAAGACCCCACATCTCACCTCTAAGCTGGGAAGCCTGAAAAAAAAAAAAGATTCTGGCTTTGATCGTATTAGCGATTCGGTAGAAGCACCGGAGGGCGGAGGGCGGCGGGAGGGGGGGGGGTGTCTATGGCTGGGTATTGCAGGGTATCACCGACTATGGCTGGGTATCTCAGAGTATGGCTGGGTATCTCAGAGTATGGCGTTGCAGAGTACTGTGTTGCAGAGCATTGCAGGGTATTGGCGGGTGTTGCAGAGCATTGCAGAGTGTTGCAGGGTATTGGCGGGTGTTGCAGGGTGTTGCAGAGTGTTGCAGGGTATTGCAGAGTGTTGCAGGGTATTGCAGAGTGTTGCAGGGTGTTGCAGGGTGTTGCAGAGTATTGCAGTGTTGCAGAGTATTGCAGAGTGTTGCAGAGTATTGCGGAGTGTTGCAAGGTGTTGCGGAGTGTTGCAGGGTATTGCGGAGTGTTGCAGGGCATTGCGGAGTGTTGCAGGGCATTGCAGAGTGTTGCAGAGTAATGCAGAGTAATGCAGGGAATCGAGGGGTTAATTTTCGGTGAGCAGCGATGTGGGCACTGCAGATGCAGCCCACATCGCTGCTGACACCGATCTCTTCCCCCTCCGCTGTACCGATCGGTACAGAGAGGGGGAGGGAGGAACCGGCGTCATAACATGACGCCGGCTTGTTTACAAGTGATCACTCCGTCATTTGACGGAGCGATCACGTGGTAAACGGCCGCGATGAGCGGCCGTTTACCGTGATTCGTGATGCGCTGGGTCCACTGGACCCAGCGGTCACGGATGCTCTCGTGTGCGCGCCCCAGGGGGCGCGCGAGAGCAGAATTCTGGGAGGCAGTTAATCAACGGCCTCTCAGAGTTAAACAACCGCCCTGAAGCCGTTAATCGGCAATGGGCGGTTGTTAAGTGGTTAAGTTAATTTATTTATAATATACCTTTGTTATGAACTATACACACACTTAATATAATACTTTGTTCCCAGATATTCATGCTCCACAGATCACTCATCATCAATTTTGGCTATATGGAAATTGTCTGTCTACACTTTACACATCTCCTGTTTACCTGATGTTGCACCTTCATATTATGCCGCCTCAGCTCCTGCGGTGGGGTCTAGATCAGTGGCCTACCCTGCGCCGGTCACCATGCATTGCATGCGCTGTCTGGGTTGGTGAGTGTGTTTGGTGAGCCGTCTATTGACATACAACACCATGTATAATTGTATTTCATTTTAAACATTGACATATTTTATATACCCTATAGGAATCTTTGGTGCATCTGCTCCTGACGAGTGGAAAGATCCACGAAACGCGTCGAGCTACACTTGATGACACAGTTGTATTCCATATGGATTGATCTCTATCCAGTTACTATTAATACTATATAATACTGTTTTTATACCAGCCAATAGACCTACATACACTCTGTGGGTGCACGTGCCAGTCTTGGGTCTATCGTGGTGGTACGTGTGTGCCATAGCAATTATATTAATTTTTTTTATCTATTTATTTACTTCATTTTGATTACGTGTCGTTATGATCGTATCATGACTGTCTGTTGTTGGGGCATTTATATGCTATGTTAATTATATTAATTCCTTATAGCTATTTATTTATGTATTTTAATTTTATTTTTATTTCTGATCATGTGCCGATATGATTATATCAGTTTACTCATTATGTGTATGCCTCATGTGCATTATGTACATATATATATGAATTAAATAAATACTCTTTATGTTTTTGGAACAATGTTATCAATTAAACATTATTTATTTATAACTTATCTCCATTATACAATTGCTTCATTTAAAGTCCCAACTATCCTTTATCTTTTAATCTTTTCATACTGAGCCAATCAAAATGACCACAGCTGATCACAGTCAAAAGTCAAATGGCTTTGTGTTCCATTGAGAAGGTGATTACCTACAACTTTTACAAGGGGGTGATCCTTTTTCCAACTCAGCGATTCTGTTTTTGAATTGTTTTAATTTTTTTCAGACATTTTTGTGTTATATCTTTCAGTTAGATGTTGTAAGTAGTAAATACAGCTAGATGAAAACAAAAACTGTGTGTCTTCATTTCAGGCTGCAAAGCAACAAAATGTGATTATGGGATGATTGTTTTCTATACCCACTGTATATAGAAGACCAATTAAGACTTTTGCCACGTACACACAATCAGAATTTTGGTTGGAAAAAGCTCTGATGGTTTTCCCGACAGAATTCCGAGGGGATTTTGCTAAAGCTATCTTGCATACACACGGTCACACCAAATTCCGACTGTCAAGAATGCAGTGACGTATAGCACATACGACGGGACTAGAAAAGGGAAGTTCAATAGCCAGTAGCCAATAGCTTCCGTCTTGTAGTTGAATCTGAGCATGTGTGAGTTTTTGCATGTCGGAATTGCATATACACAAATGCATTTTCAGAAATTGAGAACAGGCTCCCAATCTTTTGCTGGCCGAAATTCAGCCAGCAAAAGTCTGATGGAGCATACACACGATTTCATTTTCCGACCAAAAGCTCTCATCGGTCTTTTGCTGGCCGAATTTCCGATTGTGTGTACATGGCATTATAGTATAGACATTTTTCTGTTAGTACATTTTAAGTCTAAAGTAAATGTGTTCACATCCTCCAAGAATGATGAACAAAAATGTGCTAACAGAAAAAGGGCTAATTTGCTAGAGCAACCAATCAGAAGCATTGTTTTCAACTTTTGACAGCTAAAAGCAGATTGGTTGCAAGAAGTGTGAAATAAAATTCCCTATAGCACACATTAGATACATCACTTCCTTCCAAATTTCTGTAATTGGCAATTTAGAATGGGATTGGCTCACTCCAACCATTTGATGATTTAAAAGGTAACGCCACTTTCGTGGAAAAAAAATAGCAAAATAATATAGCATATACAATTGCTACACAAGTCATATTGTAATTGAATATTATTAAAAATTAACTATCCACATTTAAAAATAATAATAAATTACTTTCCAGTTTGCAGCTTTGCAATTTTCTGTAAAATGTAATGCACTATGGCTACCTGGATGTGTTCTGTACACAGATGTGTGCAGCAGCAGTCCCCAATCTTTTTTGGCACCAGTTTTGTGGAAGACAATTTTTCCATGAGCCGGGTGGGAAAGGGTGGTGTTGCTGGGACATAGTCACACAGTGTGTGGTGAAAGATTTTTTACTGCATTGTAAAACATCTGTCACTGCAAGAACACAAAGGAAACTATTGTTTCCTATGTGTCCCATTCACACTGTGCATGCTGCATTTTATCGCTGCGCACCGTGCCAAATCGCATGGCAATGTGCAGCACATAATGCTGCTGTACATTTCCATGAATGAAGTGCACATTTTGTACGCTTCAAATAAAAATAGGGAGCCTTGTGATGTGCAGAATCGCTTACTACATTGCCCCCTACCGTAGCCAGCAATGGACAGCTGCCAGGGCGGTTAAGTGCTCCGGTAGCTCTCTGTTCCCATGTTGTGAATTCCTGCACTGCTTGGCTCCTAACAGGCCACAGACCAGTACCAGCCCATGGCCTGGAAATTGGTGCAGAACACCCCCTCCCCAGAAATTAATTTCCTGCTTGTGTGATTGGCTTACTGATTTACCCAGAAGTCTACAAAAAAGATACAAGCCACATTTTGGGCATTCCCTGCAACAAAAATGTCATTTTTGGAGAGATACTTCCAAAGGAAAATCACATATAAAAGGGATGCTGACCCTACCACTTTTCTCATTAGAACCCTGCGAGTGCAGCAGCTGATGATTATAAGATCACTCTCATTCCCACTCACTTTGCACATGGGCATGGGAAAACAGCTATATCTTGTATGTTAAAAACCTTACAATGTACATCGATCACCAAATTAGTCAGCACGTTCACTCAATTACCCAATATTTGCAAACCTTTACAATGTTTGTTTTGTTACATAGATGACAATAGTCTTGTCTTACAAAAAGTATTCAAATTCTGCTACGCTTTGTATTTTTTCCATGCTACAAAAATTGACAAAATGTGTTTTAGCACACAAATGTCCTGTTTCAGCTGGCATAAGTTCTAGAAATTTTACAAATGGGCTTCATTTTTCAGGTTTGTGAAGAAATAATATACAATAGCAACCACTTAAATCCTGCCTTTCTTTCTCACTGCACAGTATGGAAGCACTAAAGAAAGACTCTGATTGGTTAACATTTTTCTCACCAAAAGCCATTTTATGGTTGATAGACATTCAGAACAACTACCGGTAAGCCTTCAGATGGAGCGTGATCATCGTGTGACTCAGAAATGGCCACAGACTGTATCGTCTTAACAATGACAAAGAATTCCATAACTGCCACAACCTCCCCCTCCAGCTGATGGGTGGACTTCAAGTTTGGCTCTTCTGGCAGTATCTACAGGTGGCCGTCTTTGAGTTGTGGCTTTACAGCTGCTGAGTGACAGTTCCCATCAGCAACTCCCTAATGAAGGTGGTTACGAGGAAAAGGATCCGATTTCACCAGTTTATATCTGTTATTACCCATCCATCCCCAGTATTTAAAAGAAAATGGGACAAGCGAGCACACAAAGACTTATTAAACACTTGCTCTAAAATGTTCAGAAAGGAATGCCATGCTCGGATATAAAGCCGTGCTCAGCGGGACTGTGTCATACAGAAGGAAATCAGAAAAGTGTCCCCTGAGGCACAGAAGAATGTAGATTACTGTAATTCATGTGATCATGTTCAACAATGCAATCATTGTCGACATACCGGCATTCCATGCAGGTAGCATTGTAGGAGATCACTGTAGCCACCTGCACACATACAATATACAATTAACGTAATAACAGCAATGAAATTAGAATAGGGGATACTGCATGTTTCCTTCAGGTCAATATCAGGCAACCTCCGAGATTCCTGGGCATTAAATTTGGCCCCATCTTTCTTCCAAAGGTTGCACAATTAGTAATAGAAAAAAAATAAAGGAAATAAAGCATGATAACTACACAACTCAGTAGTTTTAATATAAGTCAGTGGCATCTGTGGTATAATACACCAAGCTATAGAAACTAGTAATAACAAGTACTGGCAACAGTAATGGTGACAACAGTTACTATTCTTAGCTCAATATGAAATGAAAATTATTTTACCCAGAGAGTCAAAGGACAAAACCATTTCTTTGTGTGTGATTTATAATGTACAGTATCTCACAAAAGTTAGTACCAGGGCTGTTTTTAAGGCAGGGCAAAAGGGGCAGCTGCCCTGGGCCCCGTCATTGTTGTCGGGCCCAAAGCAGCTGCTTCATACTTGCCAACTATCCTGGTTTAAATTCCCTAGTCTCTTGAGGTTTTAGTCCTGTGCTGTGTCCCGATATCTCAGTGTGAAGTGCTGCAACTAATGGTGCCCAGCTCTGCCCTATTGTTTAGTAAAGATGACTCACCTGCAGACCCTGTGTTTACATGTAAATTACCGGCATATAGAAATAGCTGCGGCATTCATATGTAAATAGGAGATATCATGCCCCCCCTCAGGGGGGCATGATATCTATATCATGCCCCCCTGAGGTTATATCTACAGTAATCTCTAGCAACCAATCAACAAGCAGAAATCATGTGCTGTAACCTTTAGCAACTAATCAGTGAGCTGAAATGTGTGCTGTAACCTTTAGCAACCAGTCAGTGAGCGGTAATAATAAACTGTTAGCTCTGGCAACCAATCACAATAGCTGCCTGATCTGATGATTCAGTAAACAGATTATGAATGTAGCTGATATTTATTGTATGTATGCAGGTGGAGAGCAAAACTGCATGAGGGGGGCCCAAGAAAAGTTTTTTGCCCAGGGTCCAAGACGGCCCTGCCTATGTGTATATTTATTGTATGTCTCAGAGCAGGTGGAGAGCAAAACTGCATGGGGGGGCAAGAAAAGTTTTGCCCAGGGTCCAATCAATATTAAAGATGGCCCTGGTTAGTACACCCCTCACATTTTTGTAAATATTTTATTATATCTTTTCATGTGACAACACTAAAGTAATTACACTTTGCTACAATATAAAGTAGTGAGTGTACAGCTTTTATAACAGTGTCAATTTGCTGTCCTCTCAAAATAACACACAGCCATTAATTTCTAAACCGCTGGCAACAAAAGTGAGTACACCCCTAAGTGAAAATGCCCAAACTGGGCCTAAAGTGTCAATATTTTGTGTGGCCACCATTATTTTCTAGCACTGCCTTAACCCGTCTTGGGCATGGAGTTCACCAGAGCTTCACAGGTTGCCACTGGAGTCCTCTTCTTCTCCTCCATGACGATATCACTGAGCTGTTGGAGGTTAGAGACCTTGTGCTCCTCCACCTTCCATTTGAGGACGCCCCACAGATGCTCAATAGGGTTTAGGTCTGGAGACATGCTTGGCCAGTCCATAACTTTTTCCCTTAGCTTCTTTAGCAAGGCAGTGGCCGTCTTGGAGGTGTGTTTGGGGTCGCTATGTTGGAATACTGCCCTGCAGCTCTGCGGCCCAGTCTCTGAAGGGAGGGGATCATGCTCTGCTTCAGTATGCCACAGTACATGTTGGCATTCATGGTTCCCTCAATGAACTGTAGCTTCCCAGTGCATATGCAGCCCCAGACCGTGACACTCCCACCACAATGCTTGACTGCAGGCAAGACACACTTGTCTTTGTACTCCTCACCTGGTTGCCGCCACACGCGCTTGACGCCTTCTGAATCAAAATAGGTTTATTTTAGTCTCATCAGACCACAGGACATGGTTCCAGTAGTCTATGTCCTTAGTCTGCTTCAGCTTGTCTTCACTGTTTGAGGGCTTTCTTGTGCAACATGTTTAGAAGACGCTTCCTTCTGGGACTACAGCCATTCAGACCAATTTGATGCAGTGTGCGGTGTATGGTCTGAGCACTGACAGGCTGAACCCCCACCCCTTCAACCTCTGCAGCAAAGCTGGCCCCACTCATACATCTATTTCCCAAAGACAACCTCTGGATATGACTAAGCATGTGTATGCAAATTTTTTAGTCGACCATGGCGAAGCCTGTTCTGAGTGGAACCTGTCCTGTTAAATCCTGGCAATCTTCTTATAGCCTAGGCCATCTTTATGTAGAGCAACAATTCTTTTTTTCAGATCCTCAGAGTTCTTTGCCATGAGGTGCCACTTTGAACTTCCAGGGGTGTACTCATTGTTACATAGCAAGTGAGTCCAACCTATGTGTGTGCTTTTATGTCAGTATTACATTGTAGAACTCTACATGTTGCAGTGTTCAGGTGCCTATCTAATAGTTTTTTGAAATTATTGATGAAATTATTGATGCTCCCCACTGAAGCCACTCCCTGTGGAGGAGAATTCCACATCTTTACCACTCTTATAGTAATGAACTCTCTACGAAGTTTAAGGTTAAACTGCTTCTCTTCTAATTTTAGTGAATGGCCGTCTGTCTTTTTCATTCCCTTTCGTGGAAAAGTTTTATCCCTATTGTGGGGTCACCAGTATGGTATTTGTACATTGAAATTATATCCCCTCTCAAGTGTCTCTTCTCCAGAGAGAGAATAAGTTCAGTGCTCGTAACCTTTCCTCATAATCAATATCCTCCAGACCCTTTATCAGCTTTATTGCCCTTCTCTGGGCTATCTCCAGCTCTAGCACATTCTTCCTGAGGACTGGTGCCCAGAACTGGACAGCATACTTCAGGTGCGGACAGACCAGAGTCTTGAAGAGTAGGAGAATTACCGTTTTATCTCTGGAGTTAATCCCCTTTTTAATGCATACCAATATTCTGTTTACTTTGCTTGCAGCAGCTTGGCATTGCATGCCATTGCTGAGCCTATCATCTACAAGCCTATTTTCCATCCTAGATTCCCCCAAAGTTACCCACCACATTAATTTACTCACTTTTGTTGCCAGCCGATTAGACATTAATGGCTGTGTGTTGAGTTATTTTGAGGGGACAACAAATTTACACCGTTATACAAGCTGTACACTCACTACTTTACATTGTAGCAAAGTGTCATTTCTTCAGTGTTGTCACATGAAAAGATATGATAAAATATTTTGAAAAATGTGAGGGGTGTACTCACTTTTGTGAGATACTGTATATACAATCAGTGTAGCAATCTGTTATAGATATGAAGTACACCTAAAGATATTTAAAACCACTGACAGTTTTATTTTTTATTTTTGCTATATCCATTTGGAGATATTTTTCGTCACCTCCTGTGCCAGGGATACAATCCAAGTTTCCAAAGACAGTTTTAAGACAGATGCCACCAGAACAGATGTCTCCACTGGAAGATTTTGTCTTTTCCCATAACTACTGTAAAGTTTTGGACGCAGAGTTTGAATAAAGCAGGCCATACACTAGAAGAAGAATTTCAATTGAAAGTAGACATGCGCAATTTGTTTCGTTACAAATGTTTATTATTCTGAGATTTGTATGTATCCGAATCACAATAGTAATACATTTTAACAAATCCAAAATACATAATAATGAAAAAAACTAGTGATGCACCGAAATTTCGGCCGCCGAAACATATCGGCCGAAAATGCCCTTTTCGGCATTTTGCCGAAAGAGAAAAACGGCCGATAATGGAGCCGAAAATGGGGCGTGGCCTGGGTGGGGGCGGGGCTCCGCCCCCGCCCCTGGTGACGCCCATCATGGGGGGTGCATAGCGCAGGAGAGCCGCCTCCGCCGCCTGTTTGATCAAAGCGCCGGGAACATCACAGCTTTCATTTCAATAGCTGTGTGTTCCCGGCCGCGCGCCGTCACACACAGCCCCTCCCCCTTGTCCGGACACTTAGATAGACAGATCATCCGCAGGATTGGACGGATGATCTGTCTATCAAAGTGCCCGGACAAGGGGGAGGGGCTGTGTGTGACGGCGCGCGCCCGGGAACACACAGCTATTGAAATGAAAGCTGTGATGTTCCCGGCGCTGTGATCAAACAGGCGGCGGAGGCGGCTCTCTTCCCTGCACAGGCTGGCTGCAATGGGACACACACTTGGCTGTCTGGCTGCAATGGGACACACACTTGGCTGCAATACACACTTGGCTGTCTGGCTGCAATGGGACACACACTTGGCTGCAATACACACTTGGCTGTCTGGCTGCAATGGGACACACACTTGGCTGCAATACACACTTGGCTGTCTGGCTGCAATGGGACACACACTTGGCTGCAATACACACTTGGCTGTCTGGCTGCAAAGGGGGACACACTTGGCTGCAATACACACTTGGCTGTCTGGCTGCAATGGGACACACACTTGGCTGCAATACACACTTGGCTGTCTGGCTGCAAAGGGGGACACACTGGCTGCAATGGGACACACACTTGGCTGCAATACACACTTGGCTGTCTGGCTGCAATGGGACACACACTTGACTGCAATACACACTTGGCTGTCTGGCTGCAAAGGGGGACACACTGGCTGCAAAGGGGGACACACTGGCTGCAAAGGGGGACACTGGCACACTGGCTGCAATGGGGCACAGGCACACTGGCTGCAATGGGGCACAGGCACACTGGCTGCAATGGGGCACAGGCACACTGGCTGCAATGGGGCACAGGCACACTGGCTGCAATGGGGGACACTGGCCTGCAATGGGGGATGCCTCCTGTACCACGTTCTCTGACCATCTCCTGTACCGTGTCCCCAGTCTCTGACCATCTCCTGTACCGTGTCCCCAGTCTCTGACCATCTCCTGTACCGTGTCCCCAGTCTCTGACCATCTCCTGTACCGTGTCCCCAGTCTCTGACCATCTCCTGTACCGTGTCCCCAGTCTCTGACCACCTCCTGTACCGTGTCCCCAGTCTCTGACCACCTCCTGTACCGTGTCCCCAGTCTCTGACCACCTCCTGAACCGTGTCCCCAGTCTCTGACCACCTCCTGTACCATGCATGCAGTCTCTGACCACCTCCTGTACCATGTCCCCAGTCTCTTACCACCTCCTGAACCGTGTCCCCAGTCTCTGACCACCTCCTGTACCATGCATGCAGTCTCTGACCACCTCCTGTACCATGTCCCCAGTCTCTGACCACCTCCTGTATAAAAATATTTTTTTAAAACAGTCATTTTCGGTATCGGTGCTGTTTCGGTATCGGTTTCGGTTTTCGGCCTAGTGTATTTTTCATTTTCGGTATCGGTTTCGGCACCAAAAAACCCATTCGGTGCATCCCTAAAAAAAACTGATTCAATTGCATGACATGATATGATAGTTTGGGCCTTTTGTTAAAGCGGAGGTCCACCCTAAAATGGACCTTCCACTCATTGGAATCCTCCCCCCCTCCGGCGCCACAATTGGCACCTTTCAGGGGGGAGGGGAGCTGCAGTTACCTGGATAATCCAGGTAACTGCACCCACTTCCAGGGATAGCTCTCTGCGGAAAGGGGCGTAGATTACGCCCCTTTCCGCAAGTGCCCGCCCCCTTCCGCAAGTGCCCCGCTGCCTGCTGGGAAACACACAGATCCCAGAGGCAGCGGGGACCGTCCTTATTGCGCAGCGCGGCTCGCTCATGCGCAGTAGGGAACCGGGAAATGAAGCCGAAAGGCTCCATTTCCTGATTCCCATACCCAAGATGGTGGCGGCAGCACCCGAGTGACGATCTAAAGATCGGCTTCGGGTGCCGACATCGCAGGCGCGCTGGACAGGTAAGTGCAGTATTTGTAGCTGCTGGCTTTTAAAAAAAAAAAAAAACACGCGGAGTCCCGGCGGACTCCCGCTTTAATGTTTGAAACATCCAAAATAACTTAATACAAGGAATGATCCAAATCTATTTGGATCCATTTCTTTTTTTACAAAATTTATTTTTTCCATTCGTTATATAAGATTCAGAGATTCTGATGGATCCACATCTATCCAACCCATACAGAGTGCATAAGTCAGGGGTCAGCAACCTTGTTACACTTAGGGGCTGGATTCAATGTATGTGAATGCATGGAGGGGTGCATTCACCTGCTAATAAATTAAGATAATAATCTGGAACCCTTAACACTACACAGCCCCTGTACCTCTAGACCCCTTTACATTACACAGCCCTCCTGCATATTACACAGTCCCCCCTGCACATCACACAGGCCCTCCCCTACCCAGCCCCCCCTGCATATTACACCATTACAGAGGAGGTCTAATGCTAAAATTGTTGCTCTCATTTGAATGATTCCTCACATGTGGTTTGAACACTGTTTACATATGCGTTCGCTTCTGCGCAGGAGCATGGTGGGGTAGGACGCTTCAATTTGTTTATGTCTATTTTATTCATTTTTTTTTTATACACTGTCCCTTTGACCAGTTGCCAACCACCTTGTATAGGTATGTTACTCCCCTCCCATGGGCGGGGGCACGATCGCGCTCCCCCTGCTGCCCAAGGCGGCTGGCATCGTTGTAGGAGTGAGCTGCCCTGAGGGGGAAGCCACCGATTCATGGCCACTCCCTCACGATCGATTCTGATGAATGGGAAGTATCCTCTGTCTCTGAAACTGTAAACAGAAGCAGGGGAAGTGATGTTATCTCTCCTTGTGTCGGTCTTTTCGTCCGGAGCCCAAGGAGAGAAGACATCACTGTGAGTTTGCACCAACAGTACACATAGGCAGGGCCGTCTTGGACCCTGGGCAAAAAAACTTTTCTTGGGACCCCCTCATGCAGTTTTGCTCTCCACCTGCATACATACAATAAATAGCAGCTAGATTCATAATCAGTTTACTGACTCAGATCAGGTAGCTATTGTGATAAATTGTCAGAGGTAACAGTGTATCACAGTGTATCACTGACTGGTTGCTAGAGGTTACAGCACACATTACAGCTCACTGATTAGTTGCTAAAGGTTACAGCACATGATTTCTGCTTGTTGATTGGTTGCTAGAGATTACTGTGGCTATGACCTCAGGGGGGCATGATATACATATCATGCCCCCCTGAGGTGGGGGCATGATATCTCCTATTCACATATAAATGCCGCCGCTATTTACATATGAATGCCGATAATTTACATGTAAACACAGGGTCTGCAGGCGAGTCATCTTTACTAAACAATAGGGCACAGCTGGGCACCATTAGTTGCAGCACTTCACACTGAGATATCGGGACACAGCACAGGACTAAAACCTCAAGGGACGAAGGAATTTAAACCAGAATAGTTGGCAAGTATGAGGCAGCTGCTTTGGGCCCCACAATGACAGGGCCCAGGGCAGTTGCCCCTTTTGCCCTGTGTTAAAAACGGCCCTGGACATAGGCACACAAATCACCCCCCAATCACCCCCTATCACAGTGACACCAATAGCAGTTTTCATTTTTTTACTGATCTCTGCATTGGTGTCATTTTGTGACTGTTATTAGTGTTATGGCAAATAGTGGTAGTCTCCTTTAGGTCTAGGGGACCCCCGTAACCCCCTAATAAAGGTTTAACCCCTTGATCGCTCCCCAGTTAACCCTTTCACCCCCTCTCGCCAGTGTCACTAATCAATCATTTTTCTGATTGCCATATTGGTGTCACGCTAGTTAGCCTGTTAGTTATTTAGGTTCACCGTCAGCTTTTTATAGTGTCAGGTACCCCCGTATATTACCTAGTAAAGGTAGTAACACCCTGATTGCCCCCTTTTCACCCCCTGTCACCAGTGATAATCGTATAAGTGTCATGGGTGACGCTAGGTAGCCAGTTATTTAGGTTCACCGTCAGCTTTTTATAGTGTCAGGTGCCCCCATATACTACCCAATAAAGGTTTTAACCCCCTGATTGCCCCCTAGTTAACGCTTTCACCAGTGATCACCGTATAAAAGTGTTACGGGTAACGCTGGTTAGTTTGTTTATTATACCTGCCGTTTATTACCCAATAAAGGTTTAACCCCCGATTGCCCGGTGGGTCATATCAGTTTTAGGGTCAGTTAGGGTCTGCGTCGCCCCAGGCAGTGTCAGATTAGTGCCAGTACTGCCAACAGCCACGCATGCAGCATACACCTCCTTTAGTGGTATAGTCTCTGAACGGATCAATATCTGATCAGATCAGATCTACACAAATGTTGATACGAACGTTCACCTATAAATCTACTAGAATATGGCCAGCCTAAGGTGGTAATTATCTTCCCCCCATAGTTTTTTTTTTTCCCCCTCTTACCTGTATTGCTGGGTTATCTTCAAAAGAGATACGTTCCGCACAGCAAATCTAGAACTGTCCTGTTGAGATCTGTGGTTCATGTGACATAGCCCAGATCCCACACCACCACCTTGGTCCTCTTCAGCTAGCTTCTTTTTCCCGGGTCAGGCAGGCAGCACTTGATGGCATGCCCAGCTGGCCACTGTATGTCTGGTCCAGCAGCCTCCTCGGTGATATGACTCCCAGGAGGCTGCAAGACTAAGGACATGTCCTTCTTGCCTAGGCCAAAATGTTAGCTTGGGTCAAGGCCAGATAGAAAATAAAGGAATAAAACCGGACATTTGATTTTGTTGAGGTGGGAAGGTTAGGGCACTATTTTGGCAGAAGCAAATAAAGTCAGAATATACTCATAACCTGCTTTTCCAATGCATTTTGTGTAACCAGCCCAAATCGTGTTAAAGCAGTTATACAAGTTTGACAATCTGGGCAACCAGCATTTTCAGCAAACTATTTCAGCATATGTGCATGGGGCAGCACAGCACAGTGGCTAAGTGGTTAGAAATTCTGACTATCTGCATTAAGGTCGTCGGTTTGAATCCCAACCACAACACTGCCTGCCTGGAGTTTGCACGTTCTCCCTGTGCGGGTTTCCCCCGTGACTCAGGTTTCCTTCCACACTTTCAATAGCACCCAAACCTATATGCATTGTACCATGAGCTATGATGCACTGTATCAATAAAAATGGTACATGTCTATTCTGGTGCTTTTTCACCCTATACCTATTAATGGGCTGCCTTAACACAATGAATATTAAAGCGGGAGTCCGCCGAGACGCGTTTTTTTTTTTTTTTAAAGCCAGCAGCTACAAATACTGCAGATGCTGACTTTTAAAATAGTGACACTTACCTGTCCAGCATGCCCGCGATGTCGGCACCCGAAGCCGATCTCTAGATCGTCTCTCGGGTGCTGCCGCCGCCATCTTGGTATGGGAATCAGGAATTGGAGCCTTTCGGCTTCATTTCCCGGTTCCCTACTGCGCATGCTCGAGTCGCGCTGCGCAATAAGGACGGTCCCCGCTGCCTCTGGGATCTGTGTTTCCCAGCAGGCAGCGGGGCACTTGCGGAAAGGGGCGGGCACTTGCGGAAAGGGGCGTAATCTACGCCCCTTTCCGCAGAGAGCTATCCCGGAAGTGGGTGCAGATACCTGTACTGTACAGGTATCTGCACCCCCTCCCCCCTGAAAGGTGCCAATTGTGGCACCGGAGGGGGGGGAGGGTTCCGATGAGCGGAAGGTCCACTTTAGGGTGGACCTCCGCTTTAAAGCACTTGAACATGAAGGTGTGAATGGACTCTAAATACTCAAATACATTACCGAAGAAACTAACGCATTAGGAGTGAATTACAAATTTATGCAAAACACTAATCCCACAAGGATAGATGTTTTCTTGTTAGTGGTTACAAGAAAAACAAAAAACAAAAGAAGCCTAGACTTACTGGGCCACACACGTACACATATGGCAGGACAATTGCACAGCAGAACCTTTAGGGAACATATGGTGTCAATCACCTTAGCCCAAGTCCCACAAGAGCAGGAGGAATTCTTACATCAACAGTGACTGACACTGCAACTTCCCTAAGAGGTTCTGCATAAGCAGGGACCTACATGGAAGACAAAATAATTTTCATGTCGCTGGCAGTCCTAGGATATATAATTGTGTTGTTAATTCTGATCCCAACGGTGACATTGGTAATTATGCTGGAATCACAGCAAGTTCTTTCCTATACCACACACAGGTTCAACAGTGAGCCAGGCCCTTTCATCGGCCTCAGTACAGGTAAGCATAACAAATAGGAACCATACGCCATCAAAAGAAAGAAAAACACAGCTCTTTTTCCAAAACATTAATTACCATTTCAAATAATGTTCACAGAATACAATACAAAGATGTTTCTTTAGAACAGACCTGTCCTGACCAGAGCACTTTTTGCAATTCGGCACTGCACCGTTGTAACTGACAATTGCGCAGTCGTGCGACATTGCACCCAAAACAACATTGACGTCCTTTTTTTGCCATAAATAGAGCTTTCTTTTGATGATATTTGATCACCTCTGCTGTTTTTATTTTTTGCGCTATAAACAAAAAAAGCGTATCAATTTTGAAAACAATTCAATATTTTTTTACTTTTTGCTATAATAAATATCCCCCCAAAATATATATAAAAAAACAAAAAAAATGTTTCCTCAGTTTAGACCGATATGTATTCTACATATTTTTAATAAAAATAAAAATTCAAAAAAAAGCAATAAACGTATATTGATTGGTTTGGGCAAAAGTTATAGCGTCTATAAAATAGGGGATAGTTTTATGGCACTTTTATTATAATTTTTTTTTCTACTACTAATGGTGGCGATTTGCGATTTTTATCGGGACTGCGACATTATGGCGGACGTGTCGGACAATTTTGAGACATTTTTGGGACCATTGGCATTTATACAGCGATCGGTGCTATAAAAATGCATTGATTACTGTAAAAATTTCACTGGCAGGGAAGGGGTTAACACAAGGGGTTAACTGTGTTCCCTAGTGTGTGTTCTAACTGAAGGGGGATGGGACTGTGTAGGGGAGATGAGAGATCGCTGTTCATACTCTGTATGAACAATCTGTCTCTTCTCCCCTCAGAGAACCGGAAACTGTTTGTTTACACACACACACACACACACACACACACACACACACACACACACACACACACACAGATCACGGTTCTCTGTGTGCCCCGAGCGATCGCAGGAGCCAGACGTTGATCGCAACTGCCGGGCACTCGCATTGGCTCTGTGGGCAAGTAGGGGGCATGCACCCCTAGTGGCCACAGGGCGAAGCGACATTACATACAACTCCTGTATCGGAGCAACACCACTTTGGATGAAGGAGCACAGCAGACAGCAGCATTGTCAGTCTGGGGGGAGGGGAGTGTTATATGCACTAGCAGATTAAGCTTGTTCTATTGAAAAACAGACTTACCGGCCAGATCACCAAGCCAAAATAAAGAAAAGAATGCCAAAAAAAGCAATCTAATGCAGCCATAACATCTAAGAATTGCTTTTGGGTTTATTACCACTTTAACTTACACTATGGGGGAGATTTATGAAAATGACTGCACCCAGAATCTGGTGCAGCTGTGCATGGTAGCCAATCAGCTTTTAACTTCAGCTTGTTCAATTAAAGCGATATTAAAGATTTGTTAAAAAATAAATAATGTGTCATACCTACCTGCTCTGTGTAATGGTTTTGCGCATAGAAGCCCCGATCCTCCTTCTTGGGTCCCCTGCCAACGCTTCTGGCTCCACCCCATTCACCAGTGCTTCCAGTTGCAAGCCATTTGCTATGGGGCACTGGTGCATGCTTGTCCCCAAGCCCCACTCTGTGTCCATAAGACACAGAGACACTGCTTGGCCATGCGCCCTGCTCTCTCCTCATTGGCTCACTGGCTGTGATTCGCCATGGATGCTGCTGCTGATATTACCTGCGCATACGATTTGAAGGTCCGGCACACCGTGCAGGACCTTCATAGCTTCTTGCTGGAACCAAGAGCTCCCGCACACATGCTCAGGAGTGACATAATCGTGGCTCTGGCCACTCACTGTGCATCAAACCTGGAAGAAAGACCAGGGGAAGATGTCGGCCCTCTCAGTGGTGACAACACGCCGCTGGAAGGGCTTCCTTCTAAGGTAAGTATTTCATAATGTGCTAGTATTCAAAGCATACTAGCATATTATGCCATTGTTGTACAGGGTTTTGATTTAAAAATTTTAATTCTGCAGCGGTTTACGACCACTTTAAGCTTTGGCACTAACACCTGGAAGCAGATTATTTTCTATGCAGAGTTGCACTTGATTTTGCACACTCCAGTTTTAGTAAATAACCCCCTATAAGTCAACTAGTAATTAAAAAAACAATACTATTCTTAATGGCGGTAATAATAATAATCTGAGTGATTGCTACAGTAAGCTTCCCAATTTTCTCTTGGAATCCAAGCACATACTGGTAAGCTAAAAAGGAGCTTGAACCAAACAAATGAAATACATGTGATCGGTTTTACCTCTCAAAATAGCTGTAGATCTGTTCAGCCATTTTTGTGATTTACAGACCCATTTCACACTATGAAGCCAATAGGTGCCACCACTATGTAGCACTGTAGCTCTGCAGCTCATCTCTTAGCCCCTTCACTGGACGTTAAATGGGCATTTCCAGTTAGCTGCAGGAAACATTCTGTCCAGCTGCCAGTTTACTAGCTTCATGATTTCCAAAAGAAGGCACTTGGCATGCGCTAGCCACCCGCCAAGCATACTCAAGACACCAGCTTCAAAGGCATTCACTTCCTAGGACACGGATAGGAGTGCAGGTTAGACACTGCACCATAGGTGCTGAATGTTCTGAAATTAGGATTTTTCTTTTGTTCTGTTTTTCCCCTCTGTGTTACGCCATTGCACATGACAGCTGGGCAGTACAACAATCAGAGGTTTTCACATATTGTGCCTCCAGGTAAAATGAACGGCATTTCACTAAAAGCACAATGCAGTCAAGAAATATCATTAGTATACAGTTTTTATTGCCCTGGATACAGTTAGCTATAATTAGGTGGTGCAATGCATTTAAAAGATAATAAACATTGTTATTAGTTTCTTTGCTCGATAATGATACTTAAAACTTCAGTAAAGCAAAAAAAGTAAGGCTCTTCACAATAGAGCTGAGCTTGACATGGACAAGTGATCTATCAGTCCTTGTGGCATAAAAACGAAGAGATCTGTAAAGCACTCCTTGAACTCGTCAACTCAGCTCTGCCAAGCTACTCTGAATGGAGTAAGGAGGATAGGCTGTGTTGTCAGCTGAAGATCTACGTATAGTATTAAAGCAATTGTAAACGATCACCTAGTAAAATGACCCATTCAGTTTAAAATAGAAATTGACTGCAAAATGTTTTTGTATCGATATATCAAATAAAACAAAAATATAAATGCCTTTTTTTATAAATCACATTCCGTCTGATCTCATCTGCAAAATAACTGGGGGGAGAAAAAGTAGCAGCACACTGAGCTTCCCAGTGAATGACTGTGCAGTGGGGGCGTGTCAGGACACGTCTGATCATTGGAGGAGAGCAGGCTGAGTTCCCAGCACAGCTAGAGAACTGACCACTATGTGCTCTCTTGCCTAACCTCCATGTTCACTGGCAGTTCCTAAACTTGTGTTTAGGAACTTTTACAGTTTTTTGCCAAAGCTCCTAAATTCAACTATACCATTAAAGCCTATGGGGGTTTATTTACTGGAGAGTGCAAAATCAGGCTCACGTCTGCATAGAAACCAATCAGCTTCTAACCTTAGCTTAGCCAATTGGTTTCTATTCAGAAGTGAGCCTGATTTTGCACTCTCTAGCTTTAGTAAATAAACCCCTATGTGTCCATGTACACATAGGTTTTTAGCAGTTTAGGAGATGCTGCGGTTAGGTGAGGTTAGACCTCCCTCTCCTGAATGCGGAAGAATCGCGTTCAGGATAGGAACGTTTTGACCGCTGGCTGCAAAATCATGGTGCGATTTTGCCACACCTTTGTCGCGCTTTGCGGTTTCCTGCAGCCGGCGGTCAAAGTAGTTCAAATGTACATGAAGCCTTACTGTGGTCAGTTTTTTTTTTTTTTTTTTAAATCTGTTTATTAAATTTAATAACATTCAACAAAAAAAAAGAAACAAACATACATACATACACAGGTCACGACAGAGTAGACTTGCCAGGGTACCTACAGAGGTGCAACAGAAGGCAGATACTTATACAAGTTGAATCAGGGAGCACAAAACTTCACAAAGGCCGCAGCCGGTTTACCTTCAAGGGCCACAGGAACATCGCGGAGCTAAAGCATGTGTTCCAGGAGAAAATAATGCGTGCACAGTTACATATTCCTAATTGTTAACTGGAAATACAGGTTAAGAAGGAGATGAGTCTGAGGCTGTGGAGGAATCTGCCAGCCATTTGGACCAAACCTTATCATACTTCTGAGGGCAACCCCTATTGGCATAACAATCCTTATATAGAGGCAGACTATGGTTGACCAGGCGTTTCCAGAGAGAGATAGAAGGAGGAGCGGGCTTACGCCAACTAAGGGCTATGGCTTTTCGGGCGTAAAAAAGAAGTAGCCCGATCAGAGTACGGCTTGCCACCGTGGGGATTATCTGCTCTATCAGGCCCAGCATACAGATTGCCATGGAGGGTTGGATAGAAAAGGTGGTGACCTGCTTGATGACCTGTAATATCTCTTTCCAGTATTCAGCAATGGCCGGGCAGGTCCAGAAAATATGAGTGAAATCACCCGGTACTGTTCCACAGCGCCAGCAGCCAGGGGGGGAGGCCGGGTTCATCATGTGCAGTCTGTGTGGAGTAAAATATGCACGATGGACCATCTTGAATTGTATTAGTCGGTCTCTCAAGGAGACCAGAGATCTAAAGGGAAAGTCCCACAAGTCGTCCCAATCGTCATTGTCAAAGTCGGGGATGTCAAGCAGCCATTTATTTCTAAGCTTGTCTAGAGAGGGAAGGGAGGTCATTAGTAAATGATTGTAGAGTTGCGAGGTGGGCTTATTCGCACACTTGGATCGCAGGAGGTCCTCCAGCGTGGATTGGGTGATCTGGAGGGGAGAACTGGAAAATTGGTTGCCGAAGGCGTGAGAAAGTTGCAGATATCTAAAAAAATAGGTTTGCGGGACATTGAAGTCGGAAACCAATTTGGGGAACGGAACCAGAGATTGATTGGAGACTACTTGGACCACTGTTTTAATGTTGAATTTAGTCCATGCATGGGGTTCAGGCAATTTGTAAATATGATCAAGGGTGGGGTTCAACCATAGGGGGGCAGCTGGTGAGAGTGCATTCTTAGGGTATTTTTCAAGTTTAAGGCCCGCCCCCCACGCCCGGAGTGTGGTGCGCATAGAGGGGGTCAGCGAGTAAGGAGCCTTGGGGCCCCGAAAAAGTAAAAACTTCAGCGCCTCCAGCGAGTTCACCACCGCCGCCTCAACCATGGTGGCGGAGTTTGAGACATCTGGGGAAAGCCACCAGGCCGCCGTGACTAACTGGGCTGCTAGGAAATACTTGTACAGGTCAGGGCACGCCAGACCCCTCTGGGAGGTCGGACGTACCAGTGTCGACCATCCGTATCTGGGGGACTGAGTTCCCCAGATAAAGGAAGCAAATAGATTATGTAGCCGGGTAAAAAAGGACTTGGGAATCCACTGCGGAGAGTGACGCAGAAGATAGGTAAATTTGGGCAGGATTTTCATTTTTATCAAATTTATCCGGCCTAGTATCGACAAGGGCAGTGCCTCCCAAGCCTTCAGTCTCCACCTCGTCTCCTGCATCACTGGGGATAAATTCAGGGGCAAGAAGTCCGACGCCTGTCTCGACACCACCACCCCAAGATATCTAAAACTCTCAACCCATTGTAGACGTATATCGGAGGGGGCAGAGGTACGCGCCGCAGGATCTATAGTAAACAAAAGGGATTTGTCCCAGTTAACTCTAAGGCCCGTGAAAGTGGAGAATGAGTTCATAATCTCCAGTGCACCCGTGAGTGAGGAGTCTGCATCATTAAGGAAAAGAAGGAGGTCATCCGCGTACAGGGCGACCCTCTCCTCCAGCCAGCCAACGCGTAGGCCTCTGATATGTAAAGAGGTGCGTAGGGCCTCCGCCAGTGGTTCCATGGCGATGGCAAAAAGGGCCGGAGAGAGAGGGCAACCCTGCCGCGTGCCCCTGGACAGAGGGAAGGGCCGCGACAGGCCTCCCCCCAGCTTAATAGCCGATGTGGGACGACTGTAGAGCGTCTGCAACCACCCAATAAACAGCAAGGGGAACCCCATTCTACGGAGGACCTCCCACAGATAAGGCCACTCCACCGTGTCGAAGGCCTTCTCTATATCTAGGGAGGCCACCACCCGAGAACCCTCATTGAGGTGTTGTGCATGTATGTTGGTAAACAAGCGTCTTAGATTGATATCTGTGGCTCTGTTAGCCATAAAACCTGTTTGGTCTGTCTCTATAACAGATGGCAGTAGGGGCTGTAGTCTCATGGCGAGCAATTTAGTAAGAATTTTGAAGTCGGTGTTAAGTAGGGCAATCGGCCTATAAGAGGCACAGGATGTAGGGTCCTTAGGGGCTTTGTGAATTAGTATTACATGTGCATGACTCATGGAGTCGGGAAGGGCACCCTCTGTCAGACAATGGGAATATAGTTGGGCCAGCTTGGGGGCAAGGAGAGCTCCGTGAGTTCTGTAGAACTCCACAGGGAGACCGTCCGGGCCAGGGGATTTTCCGGCAGGAAAGGACCGAATGACCCCCAAAACCTCATCCGAGGTAACGGGTCTTACCAAGGCCTCCCTCTCAGCATCCGAGAGCCAGCCGAGTGCCAAGGGGTCCAGCCAAGGAGCCAAGTCCTGTGGTCTGAAGTCCGAGGGCAGTACGGAGGTGTAGAGGGAGCTATAATAATGTCGAAATGCGTCTAGTATGTCCTGGAGAGAAGAGACTCACCTGAGGGAGACACTATGTTGGGTATCACCGTCAGGGGAAGGTCATGTTGCGCTAACATTGCAAGGAGGCGACCGTTACGATCCCCCTGTTCAAAGTATCTTCGCTTGTTACGATACAGATCCAGTCTGGTAAGTTCCGCGAGATGTAGGTGCAGTTCCCGTTTTGCGGCATTAAGGACGTCAAAGCTAGAGTCTGTGGGGTCGGCCGTATAGGCTGCCGTCTGGGTATCTACTGTGTCCTGTAACTCAGTCGTGGTAGCCGTCTGTTCCTTACGGATCCCGGCTATCGAGGAAATATATTGCCCCCTCGTAAAAGCATTAAAGGCATCCCAGGTAATCTCCGGGGAGGAGGATCCCGTATTAAGCTCCCAGTATTCAAGTAAGCGAGGTGGAACAGTCTCGGAAAGGTCGGCGTGGGAGAGCCAGTGGGTTCCCAAGCGCCAGAGAGCGGACGTACGAGAGGCGGGGGATCGGATGACTAGGAGGGGACAGTGGTCCGACAGCCCACTAGGTAGGTATGTAGCGTCCCGCACGTCCGACATCATGACCGGATTGGCAAATGCCAAGTCAATACGCGAGGAAGTTTTGTAGGTGGCAGAGAAGCAGGAGTAGGCCCTGGTCGAGGGGTGCTTCCACCTCCAGACCTCGTCCACCCCCATCGCCTGCGCCCAAATTGATAAGTCTGCAGAGAAATGTTTGGGGGGGGCTGGTCGGTCCAATTCTGGAGCTAGTATGGCATTAAAATCACCCATAAGTAATAACCTGGCAGGGCAATATGGGGTAACCCGCTCTAGAATAGTGTACAGTGTGGATGCCGAGAAGGGAGGAGGAATATAAATATTTACCACGATATATCTCGTGCCCCAAACTGTAAAAACCACAATCACGTACTTGCCCTGAGGGTCGGTGTGGATCTGTTCCACTACACATGGAAACGATTTGCTGATCAGCACCGAAACCCCCCTGGCATAGGTAGAGTATGAGGCATGAAAGGCTCTCTGGATCCACGGCTTCCTCAGAGCTAGTAACCTGCTGCCCACAAGGTGCGTCTCCTGGAGCAAAATCACATGGGGGGGAATGCAATTTAAGGTACTTAAAGAGTACTGATCGTTTAAATTTGGAGTTAAGTCCCCGGACATTCCAGGATAGGATATTAAAAGTGGACATGTCACGAGTAGCCATCAGGTGCTTCCATCATGGTGACAAGGAGACGTGCAGTAACAGCAAACTCGTGCCACAAGAGCCGCGTGGATCCAGAGAATACTGTGGTCAGTTTTTAATAGGAAAGCAGAGGAACTGGCAGGAACAACAGGGATTTCACATTAAAGTGGAGTTCCACTCATTTGTGTGTTTATTAAAAGTCAGCAGCTACAAAAACTGTAGCTGCAGACTTTTAATAAACACACACTTACCTGTCCCACGGTGCACTCACCCCAGCAGTTTTCTTCCTCTCTTGGTGGCGTCAGCATCTCTGCTATGGGCCCTCGGCTGTGACAGCTAGCAGCTTCACAGCCAGGTGCCCACTACGCATTCGTGAGCAGCAGTACGCTCTGATTGGTCCCAAAGTCTTCTAGGACCTGTCCTGTGTCCCAGAAGACTTTGGGAGGGAGGGGGAAAGATAAGGCGACCGGAACAGAAGTGGCTGCAGGTACCTTTCAAAAACGGGTATCCGCTCGCCCCCTCCTACCCAAAAGCTCTGTTTCACCATCAGGAGCTGGGGAGAAGGTCTTAAAGCAGAAGTTCCACTTTTGGGTGGAACACCACTTTAAGGAAGCAATACAAAGAGAACAGGAGATTTTCTCATACAACTACATGGTACAGCAGGCACATATCAGGAATATGAAGTGTAACAAACTCTTCTTGAAGATTTGCCCAGCAAAGCCATCTCCTGTTGTCCCCTTTGCTCCTCTTGTGCCTCCCGTCCAAGATGCCTTCATGGTTTCTTGAAGGGCCTTGTCCGCATCTAAGCCCTGGGCCCAAAGTCCCCCCCCCCCCCCCCCAGACTGGGGAGCTCCCTCAAAGGCCCCGACAGCCTAGCACTCCATCTTCAAGCCCCCTGTCAATCCAGGTTGGTCAGGGCTCCTTAGAATACCCCAGGCAGCTCCACCTCTCCTCTCCGCCTCTCTTTCTAGAAGGCCCTAGAAAGAAGAGGGAGGTCTTAGTGATGCTGCCTGTGAGTCACACTTTTGGGTGGAACTCCTCTTTAAGGAAGCAATACAGGAAACTTTCATACAATTACACGGTACAGCAGACACATAAGGAATATGAAGTGTTGGTGTAACATTTGCTTGAAACATAAGCATTGTAACTTGTCTGTTTGTGGATTATTCATTGGTATCTTGCACCAACCATACCCATGAGATCATTGGCCAAGCTGGACACACTTTTCTGTCATGTTATAACTGGTATAATGGCACTTTTGGCAGGGCAAATGTTTTTAAACAATACAAAACTGAAGTACAATCTTTTCATGGTTACAAAAATACTGCAGAAGCTGCAAAAGGAACTCTGATTGACAAACATTCCAAATAAAAAGCGTGAGTTTCATCCAAACCATCTTTAAATATACCGATAGTTACAAGACCAGGTCTAAATACAAAAGTCCTCTCAGCATGAGACGGTGGACAAAAAAAGAGCTATTAAATATCTTCGTTAGCTCTGTATAATTGAAGGATCTAGTTAGTGCCAATTTTCAGTATGATTGTATTGACAATGTCAAATGCACCACAGTAGCTTAAACCGGATATGGTTCAAAAACAATTAAAATGATTGTAGTCTTGCTTTTTTCCTATATAAATAACAAACATGTTATACTTACCTGCTCTGTTGCAGTGGATTTGCACAGAGCAGCCCCAATCCTCCTCTTCTCAGGTCCCTCTTCTGTGATCCTGGCCCCTCCCTCCTGTTCAGTGCCCCCACAGTAAGCAGCTTGCCATGGGGGCAACAGAGCCAAGTCACAGCTCCCTGTGTTCCTTCAGGCATGGAGCCCCGCCCTGGGCTCGCCCCCACTCTCTCCTGATTGGCTTGAATGCATTAAGATAAAAAAAACCTTCTGACATTACAATCCCTTTAACCACTTCAAAACTGGGCCAATTCGGACTACTCTCTCATGCATGTAAAAATCTGCTTTTTTTTTGCTAGAAAATTGGCTTGAGAATAAAATGGTTGTTTACATTTTTTTATGTCGCACCTAGGATGACATTAGATTAGAATCATTGCCCACTGAAATGCATGGGCTGCCTCCATGAACGAATGTCAGATTCACAAGCGGGCCCCAGACCTAGTGCAGGTGGGTTGCCCTGCCGCAGTATATATGCGGTAGGCGGTCTGGAAGCGGTTAAACTGTTTTACGTAGGTTTTGCATTCCAATAGACTTGTATGTAAATGAAAATTTAGTGGCAGAAATACCCGTTACCACATAAGCAGCAGGGCCCTGATTCCTCCTGTATTGAATTGTAATGTAACTGTACTGTCTGCTCCCATGTTTTAAAGAGCAAACTGTTGGCACTATACAACTCCTGTATAATAATATTAATAACACATATCCCAAAGCAACTTTTGTTGCAGCACTGTTGCAATTCCACAATTAACACAATAATTACCTAAAAACTAATTAACTACAACTTAACTACAATAATTTTACAGACTTGAACAGATCTACAACTGAAAGAACGGAGCCCAGTAGTCACCAACAGTGAAATGTCTACAGTATGCATGAATGGGATTTAGCAGTGTATGTATGTTTATACTACACGCTGTGTCTGTCATTTCTAATAATCAGATTATAGTATTATAAAATGAAGCCTAAGAGAAATCCAGCTGTTTGTTGCTCCAATAAACAATCAATCAATTACATCAGCAGTGTAATCAGAAGTACAATGATCTGTGACCTGAATCTAAATCTTTCCTAGTTTGTAATACATTGTTTGCAGGTTGATGAACTGGTAAGAAATATTTATTGCTACAGCTTACAGTGGTACTTAAAGTCCATTCACACTTGTGCAACTTAAAAATTGTGTGATTTCCATTGCGAAATTACCCTGCGACTTGATGCAACATTGGTACAACTTGGATGAGTGCGACTTTGTTATGACTTTGACCAATGTGTTTGTGCTCTACAAAGTCATTAGACATGTGCAGCTAAGTCCAAGTCTTCCGGTAAGCCCCCCCTAGTTTCATGGTGGTGGTAGTGTTGTATGCATGAAGAATACACCTTGGAAGTTTTCTTGCAATTTGGCACCGGATTTTATATTTTGGGACTAATTTAGCACTTGCACTTTTTGATAAAGAAGTTGTGAATGATTATATTTACTTTTCACTTACATTTATTTTTCACTTAAATGTTTGATTCTACTTCCTGCGCTTATGTGGCACCAGTGGATGTTTTTATTTAGATGTTCTGAGATATATAGATGTTGATACGTATATTTTGAATTTGATACTTTGATATAGCGCTACATATATATTTTTTCTTAGTAAAGGATTGCTTGTACTACACCATTTTACCAGTTGTTCCACTTCCTCTCTGTAGAGCGTTTCATCATTGTTGCTGATGAGACCTACCACAGTTGTGTCACCCGCAAACTTGATGATATGGTTGGAGCTGAACTTGGCAGTACAGTGGTGGGTCAGCAGTGTGAAGAGCAGTGGATCCAATTACAGAGGGACGGGGCGGCACAGAGGTGAAGTGGCTAGCACTCTCACCTCGCAGTAAGAAAGGTCACTGGTTCGAATCCCAACCACAACACTACCTGCCTGGAGTTTGCATGTTCTCCCTGTGCCATGAGTGTGTTTCCTCCAGGTACTCCGGTTTCCTCCCACAATCCAAAGACATGCAGGTAGGTTAATTGGCTTCTGTCCAAAATTGGCCCTAGTATATGAATGGGGACCTTGGATTGTGGGCTCCTTGAGGGTAGGGACCGATGCGAGTGTGCAATGTACAGGGATAGGGACAATTGTAGACACTCACTCAGGTTGAACTGGATGGACTGGTGTCTTTATTCAACCTAACTTACTATGTAACTATGAAGGGACAGGTTGAGGCCCAGCGAGTTCAATTTAGTGATAAGTAAATTTTTTCAATTTTTTTTTTTCAATTTTTTAAATTTTCAGTGCTGTCGCAATTTGAATGACAATTGTGCGGTCATACAACACTTTACCCATTTTTCCCCCACAAATAGAACTTTCTTTTGGTGGTATTTGATAATCTCTGCTGTTTTTATTTTTTGTGCTATAAACAAAAAAAGGGTGACAATTTTGAAAAAAAACACAATATTTTGTACTTTTTGCTATAGTAAATATCCCCAATTTTTTTTTTTTTTTAAAAAGCAAGTTTTTTTCCTCAGTTTAGGCCGATATGTATTCTTCTACATATTTTTGGTAATAAAAAAATCACAAGCAGCGCATATTTATTGGTTTGCACAAAAGAGAAAGCATCTACAAAATAGGGTATAGATTTATGGCATTTTTATTATTATTTTTTTACTAGTAATGGTGGCAATCTGCGATTTTTATTGGGACTGCGACATGATGGCGGACACATCGGACACTTTTGACACATTTTTGAAACCATTGACAATTATACAGTGATCAGTGCTATAAAAATGCACGGATTACTGTGTAAATGTCACTGGCAGGGAAGGGGTTAACACTAGGGGGTGATCAAGGGGTTAACTGTGTTCCCTGACTGTGCGTTCTAATGTGGGGGGGAGGGGACTGACTATAAGAGATGACAGATGTGGTTCCTAGCTATTAGGAACTCACAATCTGCCTCTCCTCTCAGAACAGGGATTTGTGAGTTTACACACACGTCCCTGTTCTGCCTCTCGTGCCCCTCACCGCTGGCCACGAGCATCAGCACCCCCCCCCCGTATTGCAGCATGCGCGCGCCTGCTATCCCGCTTAAAGTAGCCGATGTACAGCTACGACAGTTCATGGGATCGTGCCGACCCGTCGCAGCATAATGATGGTGGCTGGTCGGCAAGTGGTTAAAAACAACCACACCATGTTTTTCCAGAGCAGCCTGTATGTCTCCTGTGGTTACCTGTGGGTTTTTCTTTGTATCCCGAACAGTTCCTGTGTCAGTTGTGGCTGAAATCTTTCTTGATCTATATTACCTTGGCTTGGTATTAAGAGATCCGAAAATTTTCCATTTCTTATAAAGTGATTGAACAGAACTGACTGGCATATTCAAGGCTTTGGATATCTTTTTAGATCCTTTTCCATCTTTGTAAAGTTTCATTACCTTGTTACGCAGGTCTTTTGACTGTTCTTTTCTACCTCTTCATGGCTCAGCATCTAGCCTGCTTAGTACATACATGTGAGCTAAAAAACTCACTGAACATTTATACACAGCCACTAATTATGATTTAAAAAGCCACAAATGTGGGAAATTAACCTTTGATTGCCCTTTTTACATGTGTGTGCAACCTTCTGTGTCTGTACCAAGGACAAACATTCCAGGGTATGTAAACTTTTTATCAGGGCCATTTGGGCAATTTCTGTTATCATTATGATTTAACCACTTCAATACAGGCCATTCCTGCCCAGGCCAATTTTCAATTTTCAGTGCTGTCGCAATTTGAATGACAATTGTGCGGTCATACAACTCTGTACCCATTTTTCCCCACAAATAGAACTTTCTTTTGGTGGTATTTGATCACCTCTGCGGTTTTTATTTCTTGTGCTATAAACAAAAGAAGAGTGATAAGTTTGAAAAAAAAAAAAAAACACAATATTTTTTACTTTTTGCTATAAATATCGCAATTTAAAAAAAAAAAATGTCCTCACTTTAGGCCCATATGTATTCTTCTACATATTTTTGGTAAAAAAAAAAATAGAAAAAATTGCAATAATCGTATATTGATTGATTTGTGCAAAAGTTATAGCGTCTACAAAATAGGAGATAGATTTATGGCATTTTTATTTTTATTTTTTTACCAGTAATGGCTGCGATGTGTGATTTTTATCATGACTGTGACATTGCGGTGGACATATCAGACACTTTTGACACTATTTTGGGACCATTCACATTTATACAGCAATCAGTGCTATAAAAATGCATAGATTACTGTATGAATTTCACTGGAAGGGGTTAACACTTGGGGGCGATCAAGGGGTTAAATAGGTTACATAGGGAGTGCTGTAGGGGGAAGGGACTCACAAGGGGAGGAAACAGATTAGTGTTCCTCTGTACTGGGAACACACGATCGGTCTCCTCTCAGGATCTGTGTGATCCACGTCTCTGCTCTGTTCCCAGCACACACATCTGCTCCTAAGTGATGCGGTGGGCCCCCTAGACGGCTGGGAAGCCGAGGATGTCATATTACACCAGCCCAGGATGGGAGATCCCTCCTGCGGACGTCATTTGACTATGGGCGGGGAAGCAAGTGGTTAAATAGGATCCAAAAAACTATGTGATAATAAATGGCTTCATGTGATTGCTATCCAGTTTTTTGGCATCAGTCATATTTTCAATATTAATGCCAAAATGTAATAATTTTTGCTAGGGTCTGCAAACTTTTGAGCACAACAGTATTTTTAGTGATGTGATAAATATTGTTTGCATATTGATTTTGTTTTACAGATAATTTTTTGCACTGTACTATATTTGTGTGCTTAAATTTTACATTCTACTTGGACTGATATAATTCATAGTAACCTTGTATATATTTTAGCAACCCAGCACCTCTCACCATTTTCTATATACATCAGGATAGCTACGGGTTAAGCTCCTAGGTGCTTGCAGCAGTACCCTCTCTGCTTTTGATTATACACTTTTTATATTAGTAGTGATAGCGCGGGAGTACCCACTACACATTCATCTTATTTTTTGCAGAATGTTTGTAATGTGGTAATGTTAAAGTTCAGGATTTAAAAAAAAATAAAGATTTATACTCCCCTAGGTGGATACAGCATTAATCTGATGCTGCATCTGTCCCCTCGTCAGCTCTGCAGTGAGAGCTGAAGGATCAAACACAGCTGATCGCTCAGTTCTCCCCCCTCTGCTCTGAGCAGAGAGTCCCGACTATCAGTCTCCAGCTTTCTGCTCTTCTCTCCCAGCCATCACCGGAGCACTGAGATGGGGAGGGGGCTGGCTTGCTGAGAGGCTGAGCCAGGTCTAGGTCCAGGCTTTTGGGCAGATATCGACCATATCATCGGGATCTTTCCCAGGCCTGGACCGGCTAAGTGACATCAGCAAATAGCAGACTTTAACGGGTCACAGGCGTGCAGAACAAACTGCACTCCAGTGGTCCATAGGAGAAGCATGGCCAAAAAACCTTTGGCCATACTTCTCCTTGAAATCGAAAACACAAAACCACAGAAAATGTAATAGATATTAGAAATGATTGATACTGTACTATATAAAGTAGTTTTGTTGGGTAGAGGCCAATATAATTTCCATCTGAACAAGCTTATTTATTATACAAAAATGGAAAACTGAATGCATTTATAACTCAAAAACAAATTTGATGCTGTGCGCTATAGTCTCCCAAGTCATTTGAAGGGATATTTCTAATGGCTCATACTTTTATCTGTGATTTCTATGCTGCTGATGTAGACTATACAACGGTGGTACCGGGTGCATCACCTCTTCCATACAGCGCACACCAAATGCTTTCTGAAAAGTAATTCAGTTAGGGCACTGCCATTTAAGTGGTTTTGTTTGTTGATGGCAATCAACAGCAGGAGAGACATCTGGAACCCAATCACCCATGACAGAAAAGGTGACATCATTTTTAGGCCTCATGCACACAGAATGTAAAAAAACAAAACCTTTACTTTTTTTTAGCCTCTAAATGCAACTCTATGTTAGCCTATGTGACCATGTACACATTTGGCCCTCCGATTCCTCTTGTACCAAATTGTAACGTAACTGTAATGTCTGCCTTCATTTTGTTAAGCGCTGCGCAAACTGTTGGCACTATATTAATCTTGTATAATAATAATAATAATTTACAGGAGAATTAAGAAGAAAAGTGTTGAGAGGCTGAAAAAAAACCCATAACTTGTGTGTTCAGGAGAGGAGTGTTTGGGCAGAAAAATGCCAGGAGAAAAGGCCATGAGAAAAGGTGTTCAGAGGAGCCTGGCAGAAAACACCTAATGTGCATGAGCCATTCTACTGAGGGTTTCTTTCTGAGGGCCTTAGAGAGCTCTAATTAGCTTGACATGAAGACACTACACATGTCAATGGCAAAGAGTACACCAGGCCCTAAATACATATATGTATACAAGGTTTAAATAAGACAGGTTCCACCTACATACTCCCTAAGAATGTTCTGTCCATTAGCACCTAATTTAGAGATCACTGAGACCTTTTATTTTCTGGATTTGAAGTGATGGTAAATGTTGAGGTGTACTTACCATTTCCAAATCTGCATTTTTTTTTATAATTTACAGTATCTCACGAAAGAAAGTACACCCCTCACATTTTTGTAAATATTTTATTCTATCTTTTTATGTGACAACACTGAAGAAATGACACTTTGCTACAATGTAAAGTAGTGAGTGCACAGCTTGTATAACAGTGTAAATTTGCTGTCCCCTCAAAATAACTCAACACACAGCCATTAATGTCTACACCGCTGGCAACTGAGAGCAAGGGAGTACACCCCTAAGTGAAAATGTCCAAATTGGGCCCACAGTGTCAATATTTTGTGTGGCCACCATTATTTTCCAGCACTGCCTTAACCCTCTTGGGTATGGAGTTCACAAGAGCTTCTCAGGTTGCAATTGGAGTCCTTTTCCTCTCCTCCATAATGACATCACAGAGCTGGTGGATGTTGGAGACCTTGTGCTCCTCCACCTTCCGTTTGAGGATACCCCACAGATGCTCAATACGGTTTAGGTCTGGAGACATGCTTGGTCAGTCCATCACCTTTACCCTCAGCTTCTTTAGCAAGGCAGTGGTCGTCTTGGAGGTGTGTTTGGGGTTGTCTTCATGTTGGAATACTGCCCTGTGGCCCAGTCTCCAAGAGGAGGGGGATCATGCTCTCTGCTTCAGTATGTCACAGTACATGTTGGCATTCAAGTTTCCCTCAATGACCTGTAGCTCCCCAGTGCCGGTAGCCCCAGACCATGACACTCCCACCACCATGCTGGACTGTAGGCAAGACACACTTGTTGTACTCCTCACCTGGTTGACGCCACATATGCTTGACACCATCTAAACCAAATAAGTTTATCTTGGTCTCAGACCACAGGATGTGGTTCAAGTAATTCATGTCCTTAGTTTGCTTGTCTTCCACAAACCATTTGCGGGATTTCTTGTGCATCATCTTTAGAAGAGGCTTCCTCTGGGACTACAGCCATGCAGACAAATTTGATGCAGTGTGCCGTGTATGGTCTGAGCACTGACACCACTTCAACCTCTGCAGCAATGCTGGCAGCACTCATACGGCTATTTCTAAAGACAACCTCTGCATATGACGGAGCATGTGCACTCAATTCCTTTGGTCGACCATGGCAAGGCCTATTCTTAGTGGAACCTGTCCTGTTAAACCATTGTATAGTCTTGGCCACCATGCTGCAGCACAGTTTCAGGGTCTTGGCAATCTTCTTATAGCCTAGGTCATCTTTATGTAGAGAAACAATTTTTTTTTCAGATCCTCAGAGTTTTTGCCATGAGGTGCCATGTTGAACTCCAGTGACCAGTATGAGAGAGAGAGAGCGATAAACACCAAATTTAACACACCTGCTCCCTTTTCACGAATGAGACTTTGTAACACAAATCACATGACACCGGGGAGGGAAAATGGCTAATTAGGCCTGATTTGGACATTTTCACTTAGGAGTGTACTCACTTTTGTTGCCAGTGGTTTAGGCATTAATGTCTGTGTGTTGAGTTATTTTGAGGGGACAGCAAATTTACACTGTTATACAAGCTGTACACTCACTACTTTACATTGTAGCAAAGTGTAATTTCTTCAGTGTTGTCACATGAAAAGATATAATAAAATATTTACAAAAAAATTTAAGGGTGTACTCACTTTTGTGAGATACTGTAGATACTTAAAAGTGAACATGCCATGTCAAATATAATAAGCGTTATCTGTGGGCAAAATTTCAATCAACAATAGACTTCACAGGAAAACTGCAGAAGGGCTCATTTACACCATAAAACATATGGTTTGGGCATGTTACCATGTGTAATAAAAAAAATATATAGAGTAGCGCAACCAAAAAACCTCATAAATCAAGTCCAAATATTGCCAAAATTCCACTGTGGTGCAACTTTCAGTGACAGTTTATTGATATCCAGTGACTTTCTCTAGCTGGAATTCCTGCTCACCTCCCAATGTTGACCCCACTACAGAGTCACACACGTCTGGTGAAATCTCTCTCAGAATACCTCTCGAACACGAATCCTCATCACAGTGCACCTAGACAGCTCAGACCTCCGACTGGGATCTCATTCAGTCATGTGTAGCCATATAAAACAAAGGCAAACCATATTGCTCTCTGCTAAAAACATTTAATAAAACTTAACTCAGAGTAAAATACTTACATACAAAATGTGAAAAACGTGCATATCAACAATAATGATGAAAACGGAAAAACGTCCTGAATGACAGGACCTCGCACCTGTACGCGTTACACTCTCTGATGAGCTTCTTCAGGAAACAGAGGAAGATGAAGTACATAGAGACCCAGATTATAGAGGTAAAAAAAAAGGAAGTGAAGCCCTTTAACCACCTCAGGGCACTTACACCCCCTTCCTGCCCAAGCCAATTTTAGCTTTCAGCGCTGTTTAAATGACAATTGTGCGGTTATGCTACACTGTACCCAAACAGAATTTTTTGCATTTTGTTCCCACAAATAGAGCTTTCTTTTGGTGGTATTTAATCACCTCTGCGTTTTTTTTTTTAATAAATATAAAAAAATCTAACATTTTGAAAAAAAAAAGAAGTTTTTCTTTTGTTTCTGTTATAAAATTGTGTAAGTATGTTTTCTCCTTCACTGATGGGCACTGATGGACACTGATAAGGCAGCACCAGTGAGATGGCACCAATGAGGTGGCACTGATATGTAGCATTGATAGGCACTCATGGGTGGCACTGGTGGGCACTGAGAGGCTGAACTGATGGGTACTTATGGGTGGCACTGATAGGCGTATGGGTACTTATGGGTGGCACTGATAGGCGGCACTGCTAGGCACTGATACATGGCACTGATAGATGGCATTTTTAGGCATCACTTATGGCACTGGCATTCATTGGGGATGGACACTAGGTGGTCTAGGGTGGCATACCAGGTGTTACAGTGTGTGGGCCATCCCTAGTGGTCCTGGCTGGATCCTGGTGGTCCTGGGTGGGCATCCGAGGGAGGGCTGCTCTGATAAACAATCAGCACAGCCCCCCACCCCCCACCCCCCGTCAGGAGAGCAGCTGATCAGCTTTGCTCTACTCGCATCTGTCAGACACGAGTGAGGAAAAGCGGATCAACAGCTCTTCCTGTTTACATCATGATCAGCCATGATTGGATGAGTTGGATGAGCCTCCTTCAGAGACTGACACACGGCACCACCTATCACCATGATGCCGTCATATGACGTCCACCCAGAACGAGAGCTGCGCCGCCCAGCCTTCAATTGATGGCCGGCAGGTGGGAAGCGGTTAAAGAGAGCCCTGATTTTATTAAACTCTCAGGGGAATTAAAAAACAAAAACAGACAAATAGGAAATAGAGAAAAAGCTGAAAAAAATCCTGAGGGACGTAGAGACCTGCTGAATAAGCTCTTTAAGTGCCGCCACCAGGGCGGTTTTCCATTTTCATCATTATTGATGATATGCATATTTTTCCCATTTGTATGTGAGTATTTTACCTCTGAGGTAAGTTTTATTAAATGTTATTAGCAGAGAGCACTATGTTTTGCCTTTGTTTTATACAGCTACATATGACCAAATGAGATTCGGGAGGAGGTCTGAGCTGTCTTGGTGCACTGTGATGAGGATTCTTGTTCCTGTGGTATCCTGAGAGATATTTCGCAAGGTGTGTGTGACTCTGTAGTGGGGTCCATATTGTGTGTACCCAAGAGGAGGTCTGTATTGTCCAGAAGGGTTTCTCCAGGCATCCTGATAGATATTACTACAGGTATGTGTGACTCTATAGTGGCGTCAACACTGGGAGGTGAGTAAGCATTCCAGCTAGAGGTGGTGGTCACTGAAGTCACTGAATATCAAAAAATTGTCACAAAGTTGCACCGCAGTGGAATTTTGTCAATATCTGGACTTGATTTATGAATTTTTTGGTTGTGCTACACTATATATTTTGTTTATTACATATTGAGAGTCACATGTGAATACACTCTAAGTGGTGTGGGCAATCACGTCAAGCCAATCAATGGGCTATTACATTGATTATTTTATTTTCACAATCACATTGTTTATTGCGCTGATTATATATTTTTTTTCACAATGTTAATGTGTGTTTACATGCATGTTTTTGGAGAATTGCAATGCTTTTTCCTGTTGCTTTAGCCTGTGAATTTTACATGCATTTTTTGTTCCGAATCACATTTACATGTATTCACCTGTGAAAAAAAAATGCAGCATGCTATATTTAAAGTGGAGTTCCACCCAAAAGTGGAACTTCTACTTTAAGGAACCCTGACTCCCTTTTTTGAGGGGGGGGGGGGCAGGTACCTAGCTCCCACCTCCGCTCGGTTTACCTAGGCGGTCCCTCTCGCCTTGCAATCTTGTGGGACACGTTAGAAGATTGCCCGGCCACACAGAACACGCAGCGCAACTTGTGCATGCGCAGTGTGCACCCAGCTGTGAAGCCACAAGATGTCACAGCCGGGTGCCCACAGTAGGGATGCCGGCACTGCAGGGAGGAGTGGGGGAGAACCAAGGCTTCGGGCGGCCACATCGCTGGATAGGTGAGTGTTTTTTTTAAAGGTCAGCAACTTTTTGTAGTTGTAATAAACACAACTGCAATGGTGTAAACTAGGCTCATTGAAAACATCAATTTGTTTGCATATCTCATTCGGATGAGAAATTAAATTAGTAGTCAGCCAATCATGCAGCTTATTGTTACTGTATTTAAACTTTCGGAGTGAAGCTGCAGGAGTCCCAGAACTGAAAGTCATATGACACGAAGTTCTTGGTCTTAAATATTAGGAATAGACTCAGAAGTGTGCTAGATGGAGGGGCTTTGTAACGGGTGAAATGCTATCATGACCCTTGAAACCCAATGGCTTGCAGTGCAAGGTGACTGCAAGCTAGGTCCTGCTGAGATGAAAGAAACTTTAGGATGAGACCTGAAACAGCTACTTTGTATTCTATCATCTGTTATCAGTTAGGAAAATTGTACTTTTTTTATTCTTTTTAATTGTGTGCGTTATTCACTTTTGGAAAACTTAAATCATTTTCTCATAATTATTGCAATGAAAATGTAAAGATGAACAGTTCCAGGGAATACAATTGGAGATTACACCAGTGATCATTGAATTAAGAATTTAAAGTGCCAGGACTATCTCAGATCTGGATCATGGGATCAAGCTCAAGAACTTCAATGGCACAACCATATTTGCCAGCTCCATACTATGGCTCTGCTGACTGAAAACCCTACTCTCTCCAACAGTGTGGTTATGTAGACAAGTTAATAGACATTTTTCGTTGGAAGTTTCTCTTCTAGATTATAATCTCTATGTTAGTACTACCAAGTATCTAAACGATCACATTGTTAAATGTGACAAAATGGAAAAGATCTAAAGTAAACCCAGACTACCACTAACCACTATGACAGAATTTTAATACTCTCGGATCCTCAATGTAAATCAATACCTTTTGGGGAAAATCTGTGTTGGCCGTGTCCTTTGGATACAGCCAATCACAGATCGCTGTAAACGGCCAATCACAGCAGCCGTTTACAGGGCGATCGTAGCTGCCAATGAAAGATGATCTCAAATGTAAACATATGAGATCATCTCTCATTGCTGGTGTCCTGTCTCTCCCTCCTCACACAGAGACAGCCTCATCCCCATTAGTGACACATACTGTCAGGGCTGGCTTAGCCCTTCCTCCTCTGGGCTGGCCGCTCAGCTGCCGGCTAATTGCCAGCTCTCTTCTCTTTCCAGTTACCAGCTGTTCCAGATGATGCTCATCTGACCTGCCTATTTAAAGCCTTCCAGCTCACTCTTTCCTTTGCCTTCGCATTGATCACATCACAAGGAACCATCTCCTGCTGCTTCGTTCCAAGACCGGCTTGCTGACATCCCTCCTGGCTTCTTATCCTGCTTGCAGTTGCTCTCCTTGGATCCCTGACTTCTGGCCTGGCTGATTGCCCGATTTGGTTTATGAACTTTGGACTGGCTGACTACCCGATCTGGCTACTGGACTCTGGCTATGCTTGACTACGCTTTTTTCTATTTACCTTTTATTTTTATTAATAAACAAGTGTGATTTGATTGTACTTCTGTCTCAGTCTGTTTCATGGTTTCTGACACATACTTGGGTCTCACAATTAAGGATAATGCTTCCAAACTGTAAAGTACAATAGGCACAAACCGCTTCCCGACAGCCTCACGCAAATATACTGAGGCAGAAGAGCATGTACAGGCAGAATTACATACCTGTACATTGCCCTTTAAAAGGCAGCTTGTAGGCACGTGCGTGCCGTGCCGCCAAGAGCTTTGCAAGCGTGATGGCGAGTCCCATAGACTATGTCTGTGGTGATACCCGCGATCGTCTCACAGAGAGGAAGAACGGAGAAATGCTGATGTAAACAAGCATTTCCCCATTCTGCCTAGTGACACTGTCACTGATCACAGCTCTCTGTAATCGGGAGCGGTGATCAGTGTTGTGTCACACACAGCCCCTCCCATCCCACAGTTAGAATCACTCCCTAGGGCCCACTTAACCCCTACTGCGCCACCTAGTGGTTAACCTCTTCACTACCAGTCACAGTTACACAGTAATCAATGCATTTTTAATTGAACGCTGTTTAAATGTGAATGGTCCCAAAATCCTGCCAAAGTTGTCCGATCTGTCCACCATAATGTTGCAGTAAAAATCACTGATTGCCGCCATTACTGTTTAGGAGTCGTTTTGTTGTTTGGGAGCCACGTTGCACGACCGTGCAATTGTCAGTTAAAGCGACGAGGTGCGGAATCGCAAAAAGTGCTCTGGTCTTTGACCAGCCAAATGGTCCGGGGCTTAAGTGGTTAAAAAACCTGATTTAAAGCGGAGGTCCACCCTAAAGTGGACCTTCCGCTCATTGGAATCCTCCCCCCCCTCCGGCGCCACAATTGGCACCTTTCAGGGGGGAGGTGGGAGCAGGTACCTGTACAGTACAGGTATCTGCACCCACTACCGGGATAGCTCTCTGCGGAAAGGGGCGTAGATTACGCCCCTTTCCGAAAGTCCCCCGCTGCCTGCTGGGAAACACACAGATCCCAGAGGCAGCGGGTCCGAAAGGCTCCACTTCCTGATTCCCATACCCAAGATGGCGGCGGCAGCACCCGAGAGATGATCGAGAGATCGGCTTCGGGTGCCGACATCGCGGGCGTGCTGGACAGGTAAGTGTCACTATTTTAAAAGTCAGCAGCTGCAGTATTTAAAAAAAGAAAAACGCGGACTCCCGGCGGACTCCCGCTTTAACTCAACTACCAGAGGAAGAGACAGAATATGTCCTGCAACTCAATGGACTATATTACATTTCCATTTTATTAATTTCTCAAAAAAGAAGTAGAAACATGCCAATTTGTGTAACTAAAATGGTACCAAGCCACACCACATGGGGGTCCTCTAGCATGAAGCCAGGTGGATATGGGAACTGGAGGCTAAGCCACCAGGATTGAATGATAGCCTCAGTTTTGTACCCTTCCTAAAGGGGTTGTAAAACCCTTTTTTTGTTGTTTTTTAAATAACATATTATACTTACCTCCACTGTGCAGTTCGTTTTGCACAGAGTGGCCACGATCATCATCTTCTAGGGTCCCCTAATGGCGCTTGCAGCTCCTCCCCGCATCGGTAAACCCCCTAGGAGAAGCACTCTCCCTGGGGGTTACCGTGTGGGCACACTCCCGTGTCCAGCATTTGCATCCATAGACACAGAATGCCAGACTCGGCCCTGCCTCTGGCGCCCGCGTCATTGAATTTGATTGACAGCAATGGGAACAATGGCTGCACTGATATCAATCTATACAATCAAGAGCCGAAAACAACGGGCAGAGAGGTTGCGCACATCTCATCAAAACAGTTGGGGTACCCCAAGCCTCCATCCTTGGGGCCCATCCTATTCTCTCTCTGTAACTCTTCCCTGGGCCAGTTGATAACCTCCCATGGCTTCCAATACCACCTCTAAGCAGAGGACACCCATGTCTATCTCTCCACTCTTCAACTGACCCCCTCGATCTCCTCAAGGATCACAAACTTACTGAATGGCATATCAGTATAGATGTCACACTTCCAAGGTGGTGATGGAATAGGTAACCTGGGACACTTACTGGTGTGCGAGGGAGGTGTTATTTATGTTCACATGCATACTTTTGCCAATTGAATGGGAAATGTGGATATATTCCTGTGAAGCCAAATTACTTTACTTAGTTAGTGAACATTTACCTGCCTCTGGACCACAGTACCCCCTGTTTTCTAATAACTGAGTTTTACCAGTATGAGTTAACCAAGGATGGGTCTTTCACCTACCGTGTACCTTGGAGCAAGGTCCTCTTTAAGGCAGGGCAAAAGGGGCAGCTGCCCTGGGCCCTGTCATTGTTGTGGGGCCCAAAACAGCTGCCTCATTCTTGCCAACTATCCAGGTGTAAATTCCCTTGCCCCTTGAAGTTTTAGTACTCTGCTGTGTCCCGATATCTCAGTGTGAAGTGCTGCTACTAATACTGCCCAGCTCTTCCCTATTGTTGTGTGCAGATGACTCACCTGGAGACCTTGTGTTTACATGTAAATAACTGGCATTCATATATAAATAGGGGCGACAATACTAAGTAAATATCTGTGGTCAGCTGCATTGATATGTAAATAAAGGGGGCATTCATATGTATATCATGCTCCCCTGCTGTGAGGAGATGATGTGCTGTAACCTCTAGCAACTAGTCAGTGAGCCGTAATGTGTGCTGTAACCACTAGCAACCAGTCAGTAAGCAGTAATTAAATGCTGTAACTGCTGGCTACCCTACCGCAATTGCTGCTTGATCTGATACAGTAAAATGATTTTAAGTCTAGCTGCTATTTATTGTACGTCTCAGAGCAGGTGGAGAGGAAAATTGCATGGGGGGGAGGGGGCCAAAGAAAAATTTTGCCCAGGGTCCAATATTAAAGACAGCCCTGCCTTGGAGTATCTGGAATTTTCTTTACTCCTTGATAAGGACATCATTATCGGATGGGTGCCATGGACCGATGCCTACATGCATAAGAACTTACTCATGTTTACTTCGTATATCCATCCATTAACTTTTGCCTGGGATCACCAATATTCATATATGCATATATACAGCATCTCACAAAATTGAGTACACACCTCACATTTTTGTAAATATTTTATTCTATCTTTTCATATAACAACACTGAAGAAATGACACTTTGCTATAATGTAAAGTAATAAGTGTACAGCTTGTATAACAGTGTAAATTTGCTGTCCCCTGAAAATAACTCAACACACAGCCATTAATGTCTAAAACGCTGGCAACAAAAGTGAGTACACCCCTAAGTGAAAATGTCCAAATTGGGCCCAAAGTGTTAATATTACGTGTGGCCACCATTATTTTCCAGCACTGCCTTAATCCTCTTGGGCATGGAGTTCACAAGATATTCACAGGTTACCACTGGAGTCCTCTTCCACTCCTTCATGATGACATCATGGAGCTGGAGGATGTTAGAGACCTTACGCTCCTCCACCTTCCATTTGGGGATGCCCCACTGATGCTCAATAAGGTTTAGGTCTGGAGACATGCTTGACCACTCAACCACCTTTACCCTCAGCTTCTTTAGCAAGGCAGTGGTCATTTTGGAGGTGTGTTTGGGGTCATTATGTTGAAATACTGCCCTGCAGCCAAGTCTCCAAAGGGAGGGGATCATGCTCTGCTTCAGTATATCACAGTGCATGTTGGCATTCATGGTTCCCTCAATGAACTGCAGCTCCCCAGTGTCTGCAGCACTCATGCAGCCCCAGACCATGACACTCCCACCAACATGCTTGACTGTAGACAGGACACACTTGTCTTTGTACTACTCACCTGGTTGCCACCACACACGCTTGACACCATCTGAACCAAATAAGTTCATCTTGGTCTCATCAGACCACAGGACGTGGTTCCAGTAATCCATGTCTTTAGTTCCCTTTCTTCAGCAAACTGTTTGCGGCCTTTATTGTGCATCAACTTTAGAAGGGATGACAGCCATGCAGACCAATTGATGCAGTGTGCAACGTATTGGTCTGAGCACTAACAGGCTGACCCCCTACCCCTTCAAACTCTGCAGCAATGCTGGCAACACTCATACATCTAATTCCCAAAGACAACCTCTGGATATGACACTGAGCATGTGCACTCAACTTCTTTGGTCAACCATGGCGAAGCCTGTTCTGAGTAGAAGCTGTCCTGTTAAACCGCTGTATGGTCTTACCCACCATGCTGCAGCTCTGTTTCAGGGTCTTGGCGATCTTCTTATAGCCTAGGCCATCTTTATGTAGAGCAACAAATCTTTTTTTCAGATGCTCTGAGAGTTTTTTGCCATGAGGTGCCATGTTGAACTTCCAGTGACCAGTGAGAGCGATAACACCAAATTTAACACACCTGCGCCTCATTCACACCTGAGACCTTGTAACACTAACGAGTCACATGACATCGGGGAGGCAAAATGGCTAATTGGGCCCAATTTGGGACATTTTCACTTAGTGGTGTACTCACTTTTGTTGCCAGCGGTTTAGACATTAATGGCTGTGTGTCGAGTTATTTTGAGGGGACAGCACATTTACATTGTTATACAAGCTGTACACTCACTAAAGTAGCAAAGTAATTTCTTTAGTGTTGTCACATGAATAAATATAATCAAATATTTACAAAAATGTGAGGGGTGTACTCACTTTTGTGAGATACTGTATATATAGTAAGCTATTTTTTCATATAAATTGAAGGGAACTATATGATGTATGTTTACAGTGAGAGAGAGGTGGATACATGTTTTTAGGGGTGTATGGTATAGTTTGGTACCATTTTAATTACATACATTTGCATGTTTCTACTTATTTTTTGAGTAATTAATAAAATGGAAATTGAATATAGTCCAGTGAATTGCAGTACATATTCTGTCTCTTCCTTTTGTAGTTGAGTTAAATCATTTTTTTTAACTCAGTTTTTGCTTACCTTAATTACCCCTTACTGTACTGTGCTGACAGATCCGATGATCAGTTTTAAATTAGATGACAGTTGTAAACTCCTAACAAAGGGTTTAAGATATCATAATTGGTACATCGTATACTTATAAAAGCTGTCCCTCAGCTTGTCACCTAATTGCAAACAATTTCAACAGCCTCAGTTTAACTCTATCCAGGCCATGCCCCCTTACATGTTTAGCCCCACCCACGTTCATGGAGGACCTCCATGACTAAGCCCCGTGGGTGGGGTGAAACATGTGGGGGACATGGCCTCGATAGTTCGTCTGCTATCACATATCACATGCTGGGCTGCGGTGGCGGAGATTTTTTTCTCCTTGTTTTGTGGATTACATGGAGTCAGGGTGGACTCCTAGCCTGACCTGCACCCTCAGTGAAATACAATACATGGGAGACATAAATGCCAAAGGCAGACCCTAAAGTCAGCTTAGGTTCACAGTGGCTATTATTGGTATTATACAGCCAACAATTTGTGCAGCATTTAACAATATAAAAGGGAGACTGTTACAGTACAAATTAAGCCAAGGATGTGAATAAGAACACAAACGTATAGCGGTGGGGGATTCTCAAATTTGATTTCAAAACTTGAAACACACGTTAAGTTTAATTTTGTTTTCCATTTGGTCATCTCTGGTAAATGGCCACCTTTCCATTTTGTCCAATCAGAAAACATCTTGTATCCATGAAACAAAGAAGCATTCTGCAAATGGCGGCAGTGCAGAGTAAGAAATCCCTTGTGGTTAAAGGTGATGAGCTTGCTAATGGTTGTATCCTAGTATGAATCCAAGTGAGTGAGCCCCTCAGGAAGCTGTCAAATAGACTGGGCTCATCATGTGCGGTTAGGCCTTACCCACCCCAGAGCCATATGTATATTGGGCATGTATACATGTAGCTGTGGGGCAGGATATGGTTGGTCATTGTGATCACATGATAACATGTAAGCAACCTGCTATGAATGTCTTTACATTCATGAACAGTTTGCTTACTGTTTAACCACCTCAATACAGTGCACTTACACCCCCTTCCTGACCAGACCAATTTTCAGCTTTCAGCGCTCTCACAGTTAGAATGACAATTACTCAGTCATCCAACACTGTATCCAAATGAAACTTGCGTCCTTTTTTCCACACAAATAGAGCTTTCTTTTAGTGGTATTTAATCACTAGTGGATTTTTTATTTTTTGTGCTATAAATAAAATAAAAAACGTAAATTTTGTGAAAAAAATGCCTTTTTCTTTGTTTCTGTCATAAATTTTTGCCAATTAGTAATTTTTCTTCATAAATTTTGGCCAAAATTTATACTGTTACCTATCTTTGGTAAAAATAACACACATTAGTATATATTATTTGGTCTTTGTGAAAGTTATAGAGTCTACAAACTATGGTGCCAATCACTGAAAATTGATCACATCTGATCAGGCCTTCAGTACATCAGATGTACCTCATTTCTTGATACACTAACAAGTCAGAAAAGTACAAATACCCCCCAAATGACCCCTTTTTACAAAGTAGAGGTATTAAGTAAGTAGCATGGTGAGTTTTTTTAAGTTGTAATTTTTTCCCACAATTCTTTGCAAAATGAAGATTTTTTTTATTATTATTATTTTTTACAAAATTGTCATATTATCAGGTTATTTCTCACACACAGCATATGCATACAACAAATTACACCCCAAAATACATTCTGCTACTCTTCCCGATTACGGCGATACCACCAGTACAGTGAAATTACCCACAAAATGACCCCATTTTGGAAAGCAAACACCCCAACGTATATTCTATGAGACATGGGCTGCAAATAGGTACTCGGGTACTCTGATGGGCTGGTGACAGGTACTCGGGTACTCTGATGGCCTGGTGACAGGTACTCGGGTACTCTGATGGCCTGGTGACAGGTACTCGGGTACTCTGATGGCCTGGTGACAGGTACTTGGGTACTCTGATGGCCTGGTGACTGGTATTTGGGAACTCTGAAGGGTGGTGACAGGTACTCATATGAACTGTGATATGTACTCGGTTACTCAGATGTGCTGTGACAGGTACTCGGGTACTCAGATGGGCTGTGACAGGTACTCTCGGGTACTCAGATGGGCTGTGACAGGTACTCGGGTACTCGGATGAACCGTGACAGTATTGATCAATTTTCAAATTTATATATATATATATATACACACACACATACATACATACATACATACACACACACACACACACACACATATACACACAAATCATAGTTCAGGTGCATCCTATTTCCACTGATCATCCTTGAGATGTTTTTATAACTTGGAGTCCACTTGTGGTAAATTCAGTTGATTGGACATGATTTGGAAAGGCACACACCTGTCTATATAAGGTCCCACAGTTAACAGTGCATGTCAGAGCACAAACCAAGCCATGAAGTCCAAGGAATTGTCTGTACACCTCCAAGACAGGACTGTATCAAGGCACAGATCTGGGGAAGGGTACAGCATATTTTTTGCAGCAATGAGCACAGAGGCCTCCATCATCCATAAATGGAGGAAGTTTGGAACCACCAGGACTCTTCCTATAGCAGGCTGCCTGGCCACACTGACCGATCGGAAAGGAGAACAGCCTCAGAACCCGATGGTCACTCTGACAGAGTTCCAGTGTTCCTCTGTAAAGAGAGGGAAGATCTTTCCAGAAGAACAACCATCTCTGCAGCACTCCACCAAACAGGCCTGTTTGGTAGAGTGGCCAGACAGAAGCTACTCAGTAAAAGGTACATGACAGCCTGCCTGGAGTTTGCCAAAAGGCACCTGAAGGACTCTTATGCCCCATACACACAATCAAATTCCGCTCAAGCTTGCCTTGCATACACAGGGTCACAGAAAAGTTCTCTGAACTTTCGACCGTCAAGAACGTGGTGACGTGCAACATTACAACGAGCCAAGAAAATTAAGTTCAATGCTTCCGAGCATGCGTAGAATTGTTTGAGCATGCGTAGGAATTTTGTGCGTCGGAATTGGTACAGACGATCAGAATTTCCGATCAGAACTTTTTCCGACTAAATAAATAGAGAACATGCTCTCAATCTTTTGCTGACTGGAATTCTGCCAGCAAAAGTCTGATGATGCATACACACGGTTGGAATTTCTGCCCAAAAGCTCACACCCGATTTTTGCTGGCAGAATTTCGGATCGTGTGTATGGGGCATTAGACCATGAGAAACAAAATTCACTGTTCTGATGAAACAAAGATTAAAGGGATTGTAAAGTAAATTATTATTTTTTTTTTTTAAATAACAAACATGTTATACTTACCTCCACTGTGCAGCTGGTTTTGCACAGAGTGGCCCCGAACCTGCTCTTCTGGGGTCCCTCGGCAGCTATTTCTGCTTCCTCCCGCAGGTACTTCTCACATTAATGCGAGCTCCCTCGCATGGTGAGAAGCACCTGCGCGTGCTCTCCCGTGATACAGCCGGCGGCTATAGCCGCTCACTGTATCACACGGCCCCGCCCGGCGCGCTTTGTCATTGGATGTGATTGACAGCATCACGAGCCAATGGCTGCGCTGCTTTCAATCCATCCACTCCAGCCAATCAGTGGCCAGGCTGAGCGGCGAAGAGGACGGTGGGGACGAGCGCGGGACTTTCGAGGGGGCAGGTAAGTAAAACGGGGGGACTGCTCCCCATCCGACCTGATGGAGCTTGACAGGTCCTGCAAAGAAGAAAGGGACAAACTGCCCAAAAATAGGTGTGCCAAGCTTGTATCATCATACTCAAAAAGACTTGAGGCTGTAATTGGTGCCAAAGATGCTTCAACAAAGTATTGAGCAAAAGCTGTGAATACCTATGTACATGTGATTTTTTTTTTTAAATAAATTTGCAAAGATTTCAAACTTTTTTCACGTTGTCATTATGGGGTATTGTTCGTAGAATTTTGAGGAAAATAATGAATTTAATCCATTTTGGATCAAGGCTGTAACATAACAAAATGTGGAAAAAGCGAAGCGCTGTGGATACTTTCCGAATGCACTGTATTTTTTTTTTTTAAGATTTTCTGTCTTTTTTCATTTATATAATGAAAAATAAAAAGCTAGTGGTGACCAAGTACCACCAAAACAAAGCTCTGCTTGTCTATATATCTATCTATATATATCTATATTCTTCACTCTGTGGCACTGATCATTCCCCATGGTCCCACTGTGAGGAAAAAAACATAGCCAACCTCTCCTTTTCACTCCCAAGATGGACCATGAACTTTGGGATTTGTAGTGAGCATAGAACAGTGCATATGAGCGCACTAACATATACCGCTTGGCTTGTTCCAAACAAACAAAAGTGAGGGGTAAAACAAGAGGTTCAAGAGCTCATGGAGTATGTTATAATGAGGTTACAGTATAAAACCCATGTAATGAAAAATAGATTACAGGCCATTAAAGGATAAGTTCACATTTTAACAAAAAATAATAAATGCACAGCTTTTTGCAGATAAAAAAAAGTGCATTTTTTTTTTTTTTACTTGGAGCCTGGAAAGCATTGCACTAGCAGATTGAGGGTGACATGCAGCATTTCTGCAGACTTGTAAGTGTATCTGTCAGCTCGTATCTCTTACAGCCAGGCTGATACACACTGATAAGAATGAACTAGCTAGTGCGCTAAACAGCACCATGGTAGTTCATTGAAACTACAAGCCGATAGCCGCAAAGTCTGTTGGGACTTGTAGTTTCCTTTTCACAGATGACTATGAATGAAAGATATGGCAGGGTGGGTGGAGCCCTGCACAGCCACGTTTTTTCAAACCATGACCACGGGTGCCCGGAGAAGATGCCCGCCTGCTGTCACTGGGGAGGGTCATTCAGCAGCTGCTGGAACATATTACACGTTCTACTCTAAATACAGGTGGAGCATGTAACATTTTCCAAAAGGGGAACTTCTCCTTTAATTAGTGGATTTATATGGATTACGTTTGAAAAATATCAATATTGTTTGGGGTCATTTTAATCTTCAATGTGCAAGCAGGATGTGCTTTATTACACAGCAAAGTGTAAAAATAAAAATCTTAAATGGTGACTTTAAATACACTGTTGATGTATTAAATGTGAAAACAACAGCACAATTACATGCAATTTCATATTAACCCATCACTTCTCAGTATAGGAGAGGTAGGAAGTGTCCAGGTCTTTGGACAGATTAATATCTGATTAATATCTGCACAAGACAAAAACATTCCTCTTTTTAAGTTCTCTGGCATCCTGAAGGCAGACCCAGAGGATCAAAAGAGAGACGTCATGGGGCATCAAGCAATCCAGAACTGTAGCAGTTTTCAAAAAATCAGCAAAAAAAAAAAAAAGACGGAAAAGCGTAAATGTTTACTTTTACATTTTTCTGAGCCTTTCCTTAGACAGCAAAAACCCTTTCCACTTTAATAGTTTGCCCCGGCGAATCCTTCAAAAGTTTGTGAGGTCAAAGGAAAAGTCTTTATAAATCAATCTTTCTTTTCTTCGCTGTATTTGATCATGTCACTTGGAATGGAGCAGAACGGGGCCTGATGAAATTGGAAAAGCATGTGTAGATAGAAATCACTCTCAGATGAATTCAGACACTTCCTGCCACTCTGCAGATGCCACAGTGCTGGAAGCCACCCTCCCAGGAGAGATGATTCACCTGGAAGGAGGGCCAGGCTCTGCCAGATGTGTAGGAAGCTGCCTGGGACCCACACGCTAACACTGTCTCAATTGTATGAAGCATATGCTTTAAGTCAAGGGTGAAAAATGCAGGCACCAGCACATGCCAAAACGCTTTCAAGCATGGCCCACCAGTCAGCCTCAAGCTTAAAGCGCTGATCCATCGAGTCAGCAGATGTGTGTCACTGCCGTACAAGTTGTGGCTGGTTAGAAGTATAAAGGAGTTAAGTGACCTAATCCAGACATTCAAACTTCACGGATAAACCCAAAGCACTGTCACTTTTCAAGCTCTGAGCAACAGACATTCCTCTGATATCAGAAAAAAAACCTCTGCTTTATAAAGATTACAACATAGATTATACGTATAGTTTTACACACGTACCTTCTCGTTGTCAGCCAGAGTCTTCCTATATTCAGCCCGTTGAGTATACAGCACAGGAAAACGTGAGCATACTGGGGATAAAAAAAAAAAAAATGTAAATAAGAATATTATAAAAAGGTACATATTCGGATACACATTATTATACAGAATTGATATAGTGCCAGCAGTTTTTTACACAGCACTTTGCAATATAAAGGGAGACAATACAGAAACAATACAATTCAATAAAATTGGGTCAGGAGGGTCCTGCTCCTGTGAGCTTACAATCTAATAGGGAGGGGTTGGTGGAACAAAAGGTAACAAATTTGAGGCATGAACTGATGGGAGAAATAGAAAATCCGGTTATTAGCTGAAGGCAGGATAGGCTTCCCTGAAAAGATACATTTTCAGGGATCGCCTAAAGGCCCTTTCACACGGGCTGTCCGATCAGGTCTGTGTCTGTCAGTTTTTCAGGCGGACTTGATTGGACTCACCAGTCTCCTCTATGCCGAGGCAAATGTCAGCATACCCATGTCCACTAACACCTACCGCCATCCGATCCCGTTTGCCAAAAACAGGCGGATGGTGGTCCTATTTTCCATCCATCCAGCAGATCGGGTGGTCCAGTTTGATTTCTCCATACAGAAAAGCTGGACTGTGTCCCTGTCCAATCTGCTCAGCAGGAATCAACGGTGCACGTCAAGCGGAAGTGCCCATGTGAAAGGGGCCTAAAGGTGGACAGCTGGACAGATTGGGGTAGTCATTTCCAAAGGATGGGAGAGGCTCTGGAGATGCACATAGGAGGAGGAGACAGTGGAGCTAGAGAGCAGGAGGTCCTGGGAGAAGCGGAGAGAATGGTTTGGGTGATATTGGAGACAAGATTGGTAATGACTTTATACAGCATTTAAAGTGATAAAACTGTTTTTGGGATTGACTCAACAGATCGGAACTGGTAATACATGTAAAAATTTCTCTTGATTGGCCCAGCACGATAAATTAGAGACATCCATAAATTCTCCCATCCATGCTAAACAGTGTGGATTATTATTATATTATGATACAGGTTTTACACAGCACCAACAGTTTGTGCATAACTTTACAAAAAAAAAAAAAAAAAAAACAGTACAGTTAGAATACAATATACTACAAGAGGATAAAGAGGGTTCTGCTCATAAGAGCTTACAATCTAATAGAGTGGGGCATGTGTTACAAAAGCTTATAACTATGGAGGGTGAGCTGATGGCAGAGATAAAGGTTCAGTGGTTAGGCGAGGCCAGAGTAGGAGATAGACAGATTGAGGTAGAGAGTTGCAGAGGATGGGAGAGGCTCTAGAGAAGTCCTGGAAACTAGCATGGGAGGAAGAGACGAGAGACAGTGCAGGAGGTTTGGGAGGAGCAGGGAGATGATAATATTTGGAGACAAGATTGGTGATGCAGTTTAGGGCATAGTTACGAATGGCACCGAATGTTATTGGCAGAGAGGAGTGGCAGACATTGAGCGGTTGGGATGAAGAATCTCCTACTAACGGCTGCTGTATTCTAACAGTAGGTGCCCACGTGTGTCAGAATACCTGGACAGCGGCTGCCACCAACTGGCTGTTATCACTATTCAATTGACTTTTTCCTTCTGGCTTTTTTTCTTCTTCATCAAAGTTTGTTGAACCAGGTGGTGTTGCAGGGCCACCCAAGACTCACATTTCTGCTAATTCACAGGAATCTGCCACAATTTGTGCCTTGTATGTCCAGTTTAATATAGGAAAGCTTTTGAAAACATGCTTAGTTTCTTTATCACACATAATGCAGCACTAAGTACTGCAAACCAATAACACCACTCCTATCTTCTTGTAACTGAAATGGCCTTAGGCTATGTTTAGCGGTGTGGCTGTTATTACCACTCTATAAAGGAATCTTCAGTTGATCGCTTTTCAAAAGGGGTTTGACAGGTGGTGAGGAGACTATATATCACCTCCTCACCAGTCATTTATACCCTGTAAATGCCACATCACTGTGCCACAATGGATAGTGTTTAGCCGTGGTCTGCCAAACATAAGGTGGTAATTTGTGCTGTGGCATGTGTGCACCCCATCTGGTTGCCTTTCTGGCTTGACCACTTGCCTACTGGGCACTTTTACCCTCTTCCTGCCCAGGCTAATTTTCAGCTTTCAGTGCTGACACTTGAATGACAATTGCGCGGTCATGCAACACTGTACCCAAACAACATTTTTATAACTTCTTTTACACAAATAGAGCTTTCTTTTGGTGGTATTTAACCACTTTCCTACCTGCCCATAGTCATATGACGTCCGCAGATGGGCTCTCCTAAGCTTCCCGGCGGTATAGGGGGAGCAAGCCCACCACGTCACAGAAGAGGCAATGTGCGTGCCCGGTGACCGCTGTCACCCACGATCGCTCGTGACAGAGCAGGAAAGTGGATCTGTGTGTGTAAACACACAGATCCATGTCCAGTCAGGGGAGAGGAGACCCATTGTGTGTTCCTAGTATATAGGAACACCGATTGGTCTCCTCCCCTAGTCATTCCCATCCCCACATCCCCCCACAGTTAGAATCACTCCCTAGGTAACATATGTAAACCCTTGATCGCCCCCTAGTGTTAACCCCTTCCCTGCCAGTGACATTTATACAAGTAATCAGTGCATTTTTATAGCACTGATCTCTGTATAATTGTCAATGGTCCCAAAATGGCATCAAAAGTGTGTGATCTGTCCGCCGCAATGTCACAGTCATGATAAAAAGTCAGATCGCCACCATTACTAGTAAAAAAAAAATATATATATATATATATACATATATACACAGTGGTGTGAAAAAGTGTTTGCCCCCTTCCTCATTTCCTGTTCCTTTGCATGTTTGTCACACTTAAGTGTTTCGGAACATCAAACCAATTTAAACAATAGTCAAGGACAACACAAGTAAACACAAAATGCAATTTGTAAATGAAGGTGTTTATTATTAAAAGGTGAAAAAAAATCCAAACCATCATGGCCCTGTGTGAAAAAGTGATTGCCCCCTTGTTAAAACATACTATAACTGTGGTTGTCCACACCTGAGTTCAATTTCTCTAGCCACACCCAGGCCTGATTATTGCCACACCTGTTCACAATCAAGGCATCACTTAAATAGGAGCTGCTTGACACAGTAAGGTCCACCAGAAGATCCTTAAAAGCTACACATCATGCCGAGACCCAAAGAAATTCAGGAACAATTGAGAAAGAAAGTAATTGAGATCCATTAGTCTGGAAAGGGTTATAAAGCCATTTCCAAAGCTTTGGGAATCCAGCGAACCACAGTGAGAGCCATTATCCACAAATGGCGAAGACATGGAACAGTGGTGAACCTTCCCAGGAGTGGCCGGCCGCCCAAAATTACCCCAAGAGCGCAGCGATGACTCATCCAAGAGGTCACAAAAGACCCCACAACAACGTCCAAGGAACTGCAGGCCTCACTTGCCTCAGTTAAGGTCAGCGTTCATGCCTCCACCATCAGGAAAAGTCTGGGCAAAAATGGCCTGCATGGCAGAGTTCCAAGGAGAAAACCACTGCTGAGCAAAAAGAACATCAAAGCTCGTCTCAATTTCTCCACAACACATCTTCATGATCCCCAAGACTTTTGGGACAACATTCTGTGGACCGATGAGACAAAAGTGGAACTCTTTGGAAGGTGTGTGTCCAAGTATATCTGGCGTAGAAGGAACACTGCATTTCATAAAAAGAACATTATACCAACAGTAAAATATGGTGGTGGTAGTGTGATGGTCTGGGGCTGTTTTGCTGCTTCAGGACCTGGAAGACTTGCCGTGATAAAAGGAACTATGAATTCTGCTGTCTACCAAGAGATCCTGAAGGAGAATGTCCGACCATCTGTTCGTGTACTCAAGCTGAAACGAACTTGGGTTCTGCAGCAGGACAATGATCCTAAACACACCAGCAAGTCCACCACCGAATGGCTGAAGAAAAACAAAATGAAGACTTTGGAGTGGCCTAGCCAAAGTCCTGACCTGAATCCTATTGAGATGTTGTGGTATGACCTTAAAAAGGCCGTTCATGCTCAAAAACCCTCTAATGTAACTGAATTAGGATAATTCTGCAAAGATGAGTGGGCCAAAATTCCTCCAGGACGCTGTAAAAGCCTCATTGCACGTTATCGCAAAAACGCTTGGTTGCAGTTGTTGCTGCTAAGGGTGGCCCAACCAGTTATTAGGTTTAGGGGGCAATCACTTTTTCACACAGGGCCATGATGGTTTGGATTTTTTTTCACCTTTAATAATAAACACCTTCATTTACAAATTGCATTTTGTGTTTACTTGTGTTGTCCTTGACTATTGTTTAAATTGGTTTGATGTTCCGAAACACTTAAGTGTGTCAAACATGCAAAGGAAAAGGAAATGAGGAAGGGGGCAAACACTTTTTCACACCACTGTATATATATAATAACAGCAATGCCATAAATTAACCTACTTTGTAGGCACTATAACTTTTTCGCAAACCAAATATACACTTATTGCAATTTTTTTTACCAAAAATATGTAGAAGAATACATATCGGCCTAAACTGAGTTGTGGGGGGGAAAAAATAAATAACAAATGTCATTTGTGTATAGCATTGCATGACCACACAATTGTCATTCAAAATGTTATAGTGCTGAAAGCTGAAAATTGGCCTGGGCAGGAAGGGGATGAAAATGCCCGGTATTGAAGTGGTTAATCGCCACAGAGTTTTTTAATTTTTTGCTAAATAAAAAAAGCCCACATTTTTTTTTTTTAAAACCCCCTAAAAAATGACATCGTTGTTTATAAAAATTTTGCAAACGGGTCATTTTCTTTTTCCACTGATGTGAGCCGATAGGATGCACTAAAGGGCACTGATAGACTGCACTGATGGGCACTGAAGAGGCAGCACTGAAGAGGCAGCACTGACGAGGCTGCACTGATAGGTGGCACTGGTGGGCACTCAAAGGCAACACTGATAGGTGACACTGATGAGGAGGTACTGATGGGCACGGATTCGCAGCAGTGGTAGTCAGATTGGCATCACTGATGGGCACAGATTGGCAGCACTGGTGGGACTGCACTGATAATCAGGGCACTGACAATCAGTGCCCTGATTATCAGTGTAGATGTCCCTTTTACAGAAGCTGGTTATCAGCTCTCTTCTCCTCTCCTCATGCTGTCTGATAACTGGCATCTGTTTATCTCTGTGATCAGCTGTGATTGGACACAGCTAATCACGTGGTAGAGAGGCTGTTTAGGCTGTAGAGATTGGCGCTTTACTTCAATCTGTGATCAGCAGTGTCCGGAGGACACTACGTACACAGAACGCGCAGCCCATGTCCAACAGTGGGTGCAATCACAGGACGCCTTCATATGACATTGTCCCAGAACTAGACGACCGCGCTGTAGCCATCATTCGGCTATAGCACAGTCAATAAGTGTTTAAGATGGAGTATAACCACCTGGTTTTGCTGCCCCCCTAACCACCAAAGTGCTTTCAGGAGAGTCGCTGAGGGACTGGCATATGTGGTATCGCTACCAGCTCACATATAGGTGTGAAGACAACCAGGACTCTGCTCAGGCTCCTGGCATTGGTGAACATGCCACGTAGTTTAGACCAGTCGCAGATTATCTTATTGGGTGTTCCGAGATTGCAGCTGGAGCCTACACAGAATATGGTCTACCTAGGGGCCCAATTCAATCCTCTCGCTTCCCTTTTTTTCTCTCTGCTGCCATGCAGTCCCCATTGCACCTTTTGGTTCTTTCGCCAGCATGAGCCTAATACCACATAACCAAGACCACCGCAATACCAGGTAAGGGCCAACTTTGGGTAAGTAAGAAGATGCGGGAAAAAGAGTGCGTTCTGCCGTGACGAGCCTGTCTTCTTGTGTATTGCAGTCCCGGCCACTCACACTCCCACTCTAGGAGGTCCAGAGGCCCTCTGGATCGTCAGGAATTTTACAGGGCAGAAAACGACTCCTCCAGTCCTGGCAGACCCCAGTACAAAGGGTGAAAATGTACGCTTAAGAGAAGACACACTGCTTCTTTTTCGAGGGCTCAGTGCCCAAAAGGGAAATGTTGGTCATGTGGAGATGACCCTATGCCTGGAAAGCTACTTTGCAGCAACTGCTTCAGGCAGCTTGCCAGAGACCAGGAGTATGAGAGTCAGCAGGTGTCTACCTTGCTCAAGAAAGTAGTCCCCAACTCCCTGGCAGAATTTTCCGGTCGTCTGGGGCAACCAGGGACAGAAGTGGATTAACAGTGTGGGCCCTGCACCAGGTCTAAACCAAGCCATTCAATCCTCTCCAACTAGAGGGGTACATGGCACTGCAGAGGTGATGCCAGCCCAGCAGATTAGGCAAGCCGATTCCTCAAACCCAGTATTACAGCCAACCTTCCAGAGGGAGAAGATATCGCCTCTTCCTCTGCAGAGGATCCTGAAGGTTCAGGCTTTGATTTTACGCCAATACCACCATTCATTAAGGCAGTAAAAGCTGTACTGGAATGGGAGGATCCGGAACCTCCTCCAAAGAAGGAGAAAACCTATTGTCACCCACCATAAAATCTGATTTTAAGTTGTGTGGCAATCGCTGCACAACATGCATTAGGTGCCTTTATCCTTTCAGGGCCCCCTAATGATAAGTGATTCTGCTGTGATTGTCACATGGGAGAACGCTCCTTTAAAAACAGTGTGTGAAGCTGGTCGCCCCTAAATGGGAGCAGGGGCTTCTTTTTGCACACATAGGGCAGCCAAGTGAATGGGCCGCCCCCATGAGAGTTGAAACATTGCGTACAAATCGATCTTTGAAAAAAAAAAAAAAAGAAATCGCATAGTAGGGATACTTGTCCCCTCTATGTGATATCAAATGCCTCTGAAAAGTGACCTAGGCACAGATCGCTTTTCAGTGCAATAGCAGAGCCTGCTGCAAGTGTGAACAAGCCTTTGGGTTCCATAGGAGGAACCTACAGAAACAGGTAGCTACCTTTCATCTTATGACAGAAATAAAAGGCCTGTTTAAGGAGGAATGGGAAAAGGGGGAGAGAAAATCCTCAACCAATAGGTTGCAGAAGTTGTATCCACTAACAAAGGAGGATGCGACCCACCAACGGTGGATGCGGCAGTCACCAGACTAGCCAAGAATGTGACACTTCCGATGGAAGACTCAAACTCCTTTCACGATATCCTTGAATGACGCATTGACATGGACTTAAGAAAGTTTTACCTCACGGCAGGCGGTGCCTGTAAACCCGCCCTTGCTTTAACATCCGTAGCAAGTGCTATGTGAGTGTGGGCGCAGAACTTTGAGTATGTGATCAAAAACCAGCTGCCAAAAGAAAGACAAACAAACAATCAAGGCTCTTGATGAGATGAAAATCTGGGGCGGACTTCACAGGGGAGGCAGCTATAGACATCATTCGATGCTCCTCCGGAGCCATGCTCAGCTCAGTCACAGCCAAAAAAGCGCTGTGGCTAAAACCCTGGATGGCTGACCCATACTTAAAGCAGAATTGCTGTAAACTGCCTTTTCATGGGAAAGCGCTGTTTGGCCAAAAAACTGGAGACTGCCATCTCCAGGGTTATAGGAGCAAAATCAGGTCTTCTGCCGCAAGATCAAAAGTTCCAGACGCCAGAGGGTGCAACCCTCTAGAGGAGCGCCGAACAGATACTGGGATTTCTGAGGCTTTCGCCCATCCATCCAAGGACTTCAGAAGGAGTTGGGGGGGTACACAGTCAACCTTTAAGATCGCAGAGAGCCAAGACCCCTGCTGCTTCCCAATATACCCAAAAGCCCTTTTAACGCCAGGTCTGCTGAGGAGGCAGTTGGAGCCATGTGGCTTAAAGTGACACAGTTCCGGCAAGACCACTGCCAAAAAATGAAGGATTCAGTCCATAGTGGTGCAAGGCCATTATTGGCTGTTCAAACGGCAGCCTTCAGAACTACCTCAAGAGGCTGAATCAATTTACCTGGAAAGACTCAAGATGGAGTCTCTCCATACCATAACCCAGGTTATTCAACCAGGAGACAGTGGACTTGCAATATGCCTATCAGCATGTCCCGATCCTTCAGTCATACCAGCAATTCCTCAGATTTGCGTTGAGGGACAGGCATTACCAGAGACAGCTGGAGAATACAAAGAATATGGTCTACCTAGGGGCCCAATTCAATCCTCAGGCGGCCAGTTTCTTTTCCACTTCATAAACTCCCCAAAATCAGGAAGAAGTTCCAACAGGCATTGGCTACACCAGTGATTTCAGCATCCCAGTGCATGAGTCCTCTCGGGGAGATAGCTTCATGTATTCCGATTATCCCCTGGGCTCACTGTAAACGCAAGAGTTTTCCAACAAGGCTTCCTGATGCAGTGGAAGAGTTCGTCTAGCCCAGCCAATCAGGATCACCAGCTGGAGGCGCCAGAGCCTTTGGTGGTAGACTAAACAAACACTAAATGGCATAGTCCATTAGGGCCGCAGCCATGGATCATCGTTACCACAGAAGCATGGTGGGGAGCCACCTGTGAACAACTCAAGATCCAGGGCAGAGGGGAATTTCCCACTCAGGGCCTACTTTCCAATATTCTGTAACTTCAAGCAGCATTCATGGCGTTGGCCACCTTGCTGCCTCACATACAGGGTCACCCAGTCTGCTCCATCTGGACAACATGGCAGCAGTGTCCTACATACAGTGACAAGGTGGGATGCACAGCCAATCCCTCGAGAGACAATATCTTCCAGATTTGAGGGACATACATCTTCCAGGCTGTAAGAACTTGGAAGCAGATAGCCTATCCAGACAATTTATGGACCCCAATGAATGGTCCCTGCACCCCGAAGTGTTCAAACAGATCATCCATGAGTGCGGGTGTCCGCAATATTTTTACCTCAACAACCATCTGCAAAGTTAGCCGGTTCCTCTCACGCTACCCTCATCCATTAGCGGAGGGGACGGATGCCTTTACCCATCCTTGGGTTGGGCAACTGCCTTATGCCTTCCCTCCAATTTCTTTAATCCTGAAATTCCTGAGGAGATTGTTGACAGAATTTGAGTAATCACAGTATTTCCTTACTGGCCTCACAGACCATGGGTCTCTGCGTGTGCACACCGATCACTCTGGCAGTGACTCATCTCCTATCTAAAGGAGATACATCTGCAACCATCATGACTGGCCTTAGTGGCCTGGAGATTGTAAGGCAAGGGTTACAGGAGTTGGGATGTTCTCCAGAGGGTATTAGAACTTTACAGAGTTCCAGAAAGGGGTCAACCAATGCCATCTACTCCAGAATATGGAATAGATTCACAAGCTTTGCAGCTGGACATCAGTTTGACCCTAGTGACCCAAATGTATCTCAAGTCCTGTCTTTCCTCCAACCGGGATTGGATTTGGGGCTCAGTTCGCTTAAGGTGCAAATTTCAGCCATCTTGGCTTTTACCCAAAATAAATCGGCAACAAACCTCCTGGTGGAGCACTTCATGAGAGCGGTACTTAAGACTATGCCCTCCCAAAAGAAATAGGTTCCCTCAATGGGACCTGTCAGTAGTCATCAATTTTCTAGCGTACTCCAACAGAAGGGATATCACCTTTAAAAACGGCTTTCCTATTAGCCATAACTTCAAGGGGAAGGGTGTGAGAACTCCAAGAATTGGGGTCAGCAGAAACTTATTCCATTTTCCCAGACAAGGTTGTGCTGAGAACATTGGATCATTTTGTCCCAAAAGTAGCTTCGATATTTTATCTCTCCAGTGAATGGGTACTTCCAGCCTTCCCAGCTGATTCAGATGCTGATCTGCACGAGTTGGACATTCCAAAAGTCCTGAAAGCCTATCTCCAGGCTACTTCTACATTCAGACGCTCTGACAGACTTTTTCATCATCATGAAAATTTTAAAGGGAATGAGGCCTTGGCCAGAATGATCTCGGCCTGGATAGTAAAAAATATTCACCAGGCATATAGAGCCGGGAAGGATCCTCCAGAGGTGGTTAGAGCTCACTCAACCAGGGAGATGTCGTCTTCTTGGGTGGCACGGGCAGGACAGTCTGCAAAGAGGCTAGCTGGTCATCACATCATATGTTCTTAAACCATTACAGGGTGGATAAAGCAGCTCTTACTACAATAGAGTTTGGGAGGAAAACCATCCAAGCTTTTATGTCTATTGTCAAATACAAACTTTTTGTAGCATTAAACCCTCCCTCTTAAGAGCTCATTATGTATCATATGTATGCTGCCATGTTTGGCGTCAGGAATATTGTATCGAACTTACCGTAATTTTCCTTTCCTGATGCCAATACATGGCAGCATATGATCTTTGTGCTTTATACGGAGAATGGGGACGTTAGCACTCATAGAGCTAAACAGGTCCTGTGGGTGGATATAGAGGCGGAGATATAGCATATGATATGTGTTATGTTAACTCTAACTTATGATTCACTAGATGTACTCCGTATCTCTCTGTTCTAATTGTACTGTGCGCTAAGTTCTCTTACTTTGTCAATAAAAACGAATTAAACAAAAAAATATATCATATGATACGTATGCTGCCATGTATTGGCCTCAGGAAAGGAAAATTATGGTAAGTATTTGATACAATTTTCCAATTTTTTTGTTTTGGGTAGAGTAGAGTGGGATTAGAATACTTGTCAGATTTTATTGCTGTCTGTGCCCCCATTTGGGAGCTTCATCTTCTCCATTTGTCCTGTTTACCATCAGAAAATCCCAAATTTTGGGTTGTTCCCAGAAAAATAATAGGGGGAAATCTTCCAATGGCGACACTAGTTCTGGCAATATGGTGGCCCCAAAGAAAGTCCTTTAATTTGCAGGGATTTCACCTCACTTCTCTGCAGTGGAACATAAAATGGCTAGAAAAAATAAATCTGACAGGGGTTACAACAATCCTTTCTCTATCCAGAATGAAAAAAAATAATTTGCCTTTAGTTCCACCTTAAGGCTTTTGAACCACTTTAATCTCTTTTCTGATTTATGAATTAATGTAACAGGCTATTGGACTTTGTACGCCTCTGCTGAACAAAGACAAAAAATGGCAATGCCCACACTCGTTATCAGTTGTATAGTAAAATGGGTGCAAGAATCCCGATGTTCATATTTCACAATGTAACCATTTAATTTAATGATACAATAAAGTTAATTTCAACAACTTGGTATACTAAACAATCTTTAAAAAAATGTTTATATGCACTCAGAACATGAAGAGGACCTGAACTTAAAAAGTAAAGATTTGCTACCTTATAAAGGAACATCAGCACTGCCACCAGTCATAGTATGCCCTGTAATCTTGCCAGTGAATACAAGGCATTCTCTAACTGGACAAGGTGGAGAGGAAGGATGATGAGGTCACAATCACCACCCTGCCCAATTGAAAAATGCCTTGTATTCAATATAGAAATACAAGGGGTTTGGTAAATGGTTGCAGTGCCCAATAAGTGACCCCCTGTGGTCAGAATGCAGTGGGGGAAGCTGCTCAGTATAGTACCCAGAAGATAACGGTGATCATTGTAGTAGCACTGTCAAGTACAAGGATTGTCAGCTTCCTCAGCAGTCCACCAGATATGAGATATGCATACTTACAGTGGTCCAGCTTGGACCAACATAACTACAGTATGCAGGGTCGGGACAAGGGGCGGCCGGCCTGGGCACTGTGGTTTCATGTGAGTGGGGGGGCGCTGCACAAAGATTGGGGGGAGGGAATTTGTATTGGGAGGATTACTGGGAGGGGCTGGGTTGTCATGGTGCACGTTGGCACAAAATGACAAAGTCAGAGGCAGATGGAGTGTCCTAAAGAACAATTTTAGGGACTTAGGACCTAAATTGAGGAAAAGGACCTCCAAGGTGGTATTTTCAGGAATACATCGAGCCACACCAGAAAGACAGAGATTAGGGAAGTAAACAAGTGGCTGAAGAGCTGGTGTAGTAAGGAGGGGTTTGGGTTCCTGGAGGACTGGGCCGACTTCTCAGTCTATGACCGGTACTATAGAAGGGATGGACTGCACCTAAATGGAGGAGGGTACAGATTAGCTAGGAATGAAGATGGCCAAAAAGTTAGAGGGTTTTTTTTTTTTTTTTCAAATATAAAGTTTTATTGAATTTTCAAGAAAAAGGGTACAAGACAACTGTAGCCATAGTAGGCAATTAAACGTATACATTAGTCTGCCGCAGAGGGCTCAGATTCAGTCCACAATATGAATGGCATGTTAGAGGGGTTTTTAAACTAGGCAATCGGGGGGGGGGGGGGGGGGTCAAGAGGTAGAGATAGTCAGCTCGGAAAATATTCCAGAGGGTAGTTTTGGGGGCATTAGTGGTATACCAAAGCACATAAACCCAAGGTAAGTATAGTAGCAAGTCCTAGTTGCAATCTTGGAACACCCAATAAGATAATATGCGACCGGTCTAAACTACGTGGCATGTTCACCAATGCCAGGATCCTGGTGGACAAGATGGGTGAACTAGAGAGTTGTACGAGGAGGATTTGGATTTTGTGGGAATTTCAGAGACCTGGTTCAACAGCTGTCATGATTGGCTGGCAAACATTCAAGGGTATACCCTTTATTGCAAGGATAGAGAGGGTAAAAAAAAAAAAAAAAGTATGCCTATCTATATATAATTTTATTATATATATATATATATATATATATACCGTATATACTCGAGTATAGGCCGACCCGAATATAAGCCGAGGCCCCCAATTTACCCCCAAAAAAACTGGCAAACTTATTGACTCGTGTATAAGCCGAGGGTGAGACATGCCTGTCCATCCCTGTGTGTGTGTCCGTCCATCCCTGTGTGTCCGTCCATCCCTGTGTGTCCGTCCATCCCTGTGTGTCCGTCCATCCATCCCTGTGTGTGTGTGTGTCCATCCATCCATCCATCCCTGTGTGTGTGTGTCTCCATCCATCCATCCATCCATCCCTGTGTGTGTGTGTCTCCATCCATCCATCCCTGTGTGTGTGTGTCTCCATCCATCCATCCATCCATCCCTGTGTGTGTGTGTCTCCATCCATCCATCCATCCATCCCTGTGTGTGTGTGTCTCCATCCATCCATCCCTGTGTGTGTGTGTCTCCATCCATCCATCCATCCATCCCTGTGTGTGTGTGTCTCCATCCATCCATCCCTGTGTGTGTGTGTCTCCATCCATCCATCCATCCATCCCTGTGTGTGTGTGTCTCCATCCATCCATCCATCCATCCCTGTGTGTGTGTGTCTCCATCCATCCATCCCTGTGTGTGTGTGTCTCCATCCATGTGTGTGTGTGTGTGTGTGTGTGTCCAGCCTACCTGTGTCCCGAGCCTTTGTCCCGAGCCTCCGTCCCGTGCCTTGCCTCCTTGCCTCCGTCCCGTGCCGTGCCTCCTTGCCGCCGTGCCTTGCCTCCGTCCCGTGTCGTGCCTTGCCTTGCCTCCGTCCCGTCCCGTCCCGTGCCGTGCCTTGCCTTGCCTCCGTCCCGTGCCCTCTTCGTCGGCGCCTCGGCGGCCATTGTAAAATTCAAAAGCCTCCGCCTTCGCCTGTGATAGGCGGAACACTGAATTTCCCAGCAGCCTGTGTTCCGCCTATCACGGACATCGTATCATCCTCGTCCGTAGTACGAGGATGATACGATGTCCGTGATAGGCGGAACACAGGCTGCTGGGAAATTCAGTGTTCCGCCTATCACAGGCGAAGGCGGAGCCGGAGGCGCGGCTTTTGAATGATAGAATGGCCGCTGTCTGTCTGCTCGACACGCTGATCGAGCGGGCAGACAGCGATGACTCGAGTATAAGCCGAGGGGGGCACTTTCAGCCTCAAAAAAGAGGCTGAAAATCTCGGCTTATACTCGAGTATATACGGTATATATATATATATATATATATATATATATATATATATATATATATCTCAAGAATAATGTGCAAGTGAATGTGAGAGATGACATCACTAAGGGAGCTAGAAAGGAGGTGGAATCCTTATGGGTAGAGCTCCAAAGGGATGAAGCTAAAGGGGAAAATAATACTGGGAGTATGCTATTGCCCCCCTAACCTGAGGGAGGAAGGGGAGACAGATCTATCACAATTTGGATTAGCAGCAAGGATGGGAAGTGTTATCATAATGGGGGATTTTAACTATCCAGACATAGACTGGGCGGAGGGAACTGCGCATTCAACTAAGGCTCGCCAGTTCCTAAATGTCTTGCAGGACAATTTTATGGGTCAGATGTTAGACGCACCAACTAGAGATAATGCATTACTGGATCTACTGATTACCAACAATAGAGACCTGATCACGGATGTGGAAATACAGGGCAATTTAGGCAACAGCGATCACAGGTCAATTGGCTTCAGTATAAATCACACAAATAGGAAACATAAGGGGAATACAAAGATACTAAATTTCAAAAGAGCCAACTTTCCTAAACTACGAACCTTGCTAAAAGGCATAAATTGGGATAAAATATTAGGAACAAAGAACATGGAGGAGAGATGGGTTTGCTTTGAAAGTATATTAAATAAGGGCATTAGCCAATGTATCCCATTGGGTAATAAATTTAAAAGAGCGAACAAAAGTCTGTGATGGCTTAACTCCAATGTAAAAATGCATATAAAAGCAAAGAAGAAGGCCTTCAAAAAATACATTGTTGAGGGATCATCATTAGCATTCAGACTTTATAAAGAATGCAACAAGAAACGTAAGGTTGCAATAAGGATGGCTAAGATAGAACATGAAAGAGACAGTGGAGGAGAGAAAAAAAAATCCCAAGAAATTCTTTAATGCCACATACACACGGTCGGAAAAATTAAGAACCTGCTCTCAATCTTTTGCTGGAGGAAATTCGGCCAGCAAAATTCTGATGGAGCATACACACGGTTGCATTTTCAGACGAAAAGTTCTCATCGGTCTTTTGCTGGCCGAAATTCCAACCGCGTGTACACGGCATAAGTATGTAAACAGTAAAAAAAAAGGGAGGACAGACCATATTAGCCCCATAAAGAATGAGGAAAGATATCAGGTTACAAAGGATGGGGAGATGGCGAAGGTATTGAATTTATTCTTCACGAGGGAATCGGGGGGCTTCAGTAACCAACACTGCAGTGTTTATCCTCATGACACATCAAAGGAAGCACCTCCATGGTTAACAGAGAACAGAAGTAAAAAAATTTGACTTGGGAAACTTAACATTAATAAATCACCGGGACCAGATGGGTTGCACCCAGGGAACTCAGTCAAGTAATTGCCAGACCATTGTTCATAATTTTTATTTACAGTCTACTGACTGGAATGGTACCAGCTGATTGGAGAAAAGCCAATGTAGCACCAATATTTAAAAACGGGCCAAAATACATCCCTGGCAATTACAGACCAGTTAGCCTAACATCAATAGTATGTCAACTCTTGGAGGGGATGATAAGGGACTATATACAAGATTTTAGTAATGAGAACGGTATCATTGTGCTAGATGAGGTGATACGGTAGGTGGCGGGGAGGGGGGTGAGTCTGTGCTAGGAGGGAATGATTGAGGGGTATTTTTGCTAGGAGGGGAAATGGGGGGGGGTATTTCTGCTAGGAGGGGGTATTTGGAGTGAAGGGGAAAAAAGGATGTGTACTCAGAGGAAATGTGAGGGGTAGAGGATTTGTGCTAGGGGACATTTGTTCTGGGGTCATTTGGGGGATGGGAGAAGGGATTTCATCAGGGAGGCAGATTTGTACTGGGAGGAGGGGGATTTATGCTTTAGGGGTAAGCATGCAGATTAGTGCTCAATTTTTTGAGGAGGGATTTTTGCTGACACATAATGCTCATAAATCTTGGTGTGGGGGGGGGGGGGGGGGGGCACAGTTTTACATGTTTGCTGTGGGCTCAAGATGACCTTGTCCCGGCAAAGGCAGTATGTAATAAAGACCATACCTGGAGTTCAGCTTTAAATACTACTATGAAAGCTCTATTGTGCCTAAACACTCACAGTGGTTCCTGTTCCTTTAGCCTCATATCTGTATGTGCAAAGTGTAAGATTGTTTAAAGGGGTAGTAAACCCCTGGCTTTTTTTCTTTTTTTAAACCTGCATTGCATACTAGCACATTATATGAACTAGCACATTATATGAAACTTGCCTTAGAACAAAGCCCTCCAGCAGCATGCTGTGACCGCCGAAGCCACTTCCATCTTCACTTGGTCTTCTTTCCAGGTTTGCGGGAGCTGCTGTTTACGGCACAGGGCTCTGAGCGCATGTGCTGGTGACGTCACCGGCTGCATCTACAGTAAATATAAACTAAACGCCACATGTTTTAGTTTCGTTATATGTATCATCAGGGTACCCCTGATGATGTTACATATAATGAAGGTACTCTTGATGTTACATATAAAGAAAGGTACCCCTCATGATACATAGAATGAAATGAACGTAGGGATGATGCACACATGCTGCTGCACAGATGCCTTTTTGAATGTATGACTGTTTGAAGGATAGCACTGGCTATAGTGGAGAGATTTACAGCCAGCAGCATGTTTTGTTTTATATGCAAGTGCACTGATTTTAAAATAAAACGGAAGAGACCATATATATATACACTATAAGGAGTCTCCCTGTTTTTTACCCATTTTAACTCTGAGGATTCATCCATCCATCCCATCTGAGACGGTTAGCTGGATCATCTTGTCACCATAAGGGGAACACAGTGAGGCTGGCAGGGGAACATTTCCGGATTTCCATCTGATGATCAGAGATCCCAACAAGCGATGAATGATATGCCTGAGTAAGGAAGATCGCTGCCGATCTGGTAAGCCCCCATCTGATTTATGGTAAAGGTGACAAAGGCGAATGTCTGAGCACTGTGCCATCAGGATCGATCTATCCAGTGTGGGACACGGTCATGCATGAATTGTTTGCACAGGAGCACTTAGTGATCAATTTATGAACTTTGTACTTTATGAATATAATAGATTTTGTACTTTTGCATAAGGACATTTTTGGATTTTATAATATTTTGATTGGAATTTCTGTTCACTTCAAAGGTTTTGCACTATGTCATTTATGGTGTTTTGCACATGGTAATTTTATTTAGCACTGCACTTTTAGGACATACATTTTTGATTGACCTGGTATTTAGGTTTTAGTGCACAGCTTCTGTATTTACTTTTGATAACACACTAGTGCAGATTTTTTTTTCTATAATTATAGGCTTACCTATAGGTAAAATTCATGCACGGGAGGTTACTCCTAGTTTAAGGCACTGCTGCCATTGACTGCTAGTCTCACATTATTTGAACTGAGATTTGGTAATGCAACTGGGCTGCTCAATGTTTTTCTTGCTGGAAAGAGATGCTGTAACCTAATAACCTGCAATGCAAGAATCTCCCTGCCTCTTCTTCATTTATTCTATGGATCTGTGCCTCCTCCCCTTCTCCTGCTGTATCTTGATCATTACGTCATCAGCCATCAGATCGCCAGTTAAGTGCAGGCAGCTCTGGTATGAGGAAGCATAGCACATATAGACACAGTATTAAGACTTAGTAAGGCAGTAACGGGGGAAATAATCTGCTGCAAGGAGACCACAGATAATACTAATGAGTATTACTTTTCTCTTGGTCTGCGTGTTTTAGGCTCAATTTTCTTATTTCAGTTTCTGCCATATCACTTCCTGAACCACTTGTTTTTACCGACCCACCCCAACTGTTACCCTTAAAGTGGTTGTAAACCCATTACAACAACTTTATGCTACAGGTAAGCTTATAATAAGGCTTACCTGTAGCTACCCAGGATATCTCCTAAACCTGCATGGATTAGGAGATATCCCATGCCCCCTGCATGTATCAATGACATCGGCACATGCGCACTGGGGCAAACTAAAGCAATGGCACGCATATGCGGGAGTGACGTCATCATGGCTCAGGCCAATTACAGCGCCGAAGCTGCGATACCCGGAAGTAACCCCCGGGAGAGATGTTGCCGGCCGGAGTGTGAGACGAGGATGGCTGCGGGGGCTTTGTTCTCGGGTAAGTAATTCATAATGAGCTAGTATGCTATTATTATTTTTACAGCTGGTGAACTAAACACCCCAACACACCCCGAAAATCTACCATACAAGAACAATAATTCAACACAAATTCTTATGGTGGCCACGCGTGAAATGCTTGCTTATAGATCATAAAAATCGAGAAATATATAGTAAACGATGTTTGACGCACCATACACCAACGATCATATTTTCTGTCCACACCAATCAGAATATTTTTGTTAAAATCAATTGGTTTTGCTCAAAATCAGTCTCTGACGCAGTATCTTTTTGATAATTCGTAGATTTGATCATTTTGTCTGATTCTGTAATCAGATCAAACTGATCCAATTATGTGTATGGCCACCTTAACAATGGCATCTAAAAATAAAAATCCATGATAATGCAAGATGAATACTACAGTATGTGTAAGAGCACACGACAGACAAATAAACCTCCATCAGTGAACATAAGAAATCCCAACACTAACAAGAGGAGCCTAACTAGAGCACCTTGTACTTCACCTATCATTTCCATTTGGGTTAATCTAATCCATATGCATTGACATCCTTTGTCCTTTGTCTGGCTGAAAAGAAGGCATTAGTTAAGTACAGATTCTGTCTGGGTCACATTTTACTGAAGAGTAAAACCAAGCATTTAGGAACTCCATGCTTTGTGCCTCATGAATCTGATGTCATCAATTCCTAATGACTGAATGAATAATAAAATTAATAATCACTAAAATACTAAGACCTCTTGTACACAGACATAATTTAGTGTTTTTTTTTTGTTTTGTTTTTTACACACAAGATGTTGCTGGCAGAAATTAAAATAAAAGTGCGAGTTATGTTCTGTAAAGCCCTCACGTATACACTCGTACAGGCATGGAAATGTACGTGCAAGTATACAATTCATCTTTAGGCTACATGCACATGGGTGTATTTGCCCATGCAGCATAAAGACACTGAGCTTTTCTGGTGTCCTGTATGTCCTAGAGTTGTGCACAGACACCCATTGATATGAATGGGAGAAGGCAAATGTACAGAGCTATGCAATTTTTTTTATTTTTTTTACAATGCTTTCTTTTTCTTTGGGGGGGCGGATGGTGTCCGTGTTTATCATTTTTACAATTTAACTTTTAAATATTATTATTATTTTTCATCAGCCCTGTTGGGGCGGGGGGCGCTGGTGAGATATCAGGGGTTTAAACAGGCCCCTGACATCTCCCCTTTGAGACAGGGAAAGGGACTCAAAGAGGACACAGATTCCCCAGTCCCTTTCTCTGTACTGAACTGCACAGTTTACGATGCTCAGTTATGAATGAAAGAGTCAGTGCATTCAGAAAAGGAATGAACCAGTAAAGGACATACATACCGGCTTCTTCATACATTCTCCATCCTGACAGATGTGGGACAAGAGGGAGCCAAGGGAGGACACGGGAGCTGGGGGAGGACACAAGGGAAAATCGGTAAAGTGTGGGGTGAGGTACATGCACCAGTCTCCCTGTATCAAAGGTCTTATAAAAAGGGTTTTAAAAGTTTTAAAATTTAGAGGAGAGGAATCCATTGAGATTCGATGGAATTCTGCCTCCTAATAGTCTGTGAACAGTGTATTGTTTGCATGTTTTTTTCTTCTCTTTCAGGATTCACCAAGGAGCATCTATCAAGCTGCCGGAGAATGGGTGGTTTAGCTAGACAGGCTTGGGTGGTAATCTTTACTGTATAATAATTTTTGTGTTAAACAATGTCTTCACACAATACTGGAAAGTGTCAGGGCTGGCTTAGCCCTTCCTTCTCTGGGCTGGCCACTCAGCTGTCGGCTAATTGCTAGCTCTCTTCTCTCTCTCCACAGTTACTAGCTGTTCCTGATGATGCTCATCTGACCTGCCTACTTAAGCCTTCCAGCTCACTTCACCTCTGCCTTTGCCACATCACAAACCATCTCCTGCGGTTTGTTTAAAGACTGGCTTGCTGACATCCCTTCTGGCTCCTTATCCTGCTTGCTGTGCTCTACTTGGATCCCCGACTTCTGACTGGCTGACTACCCGATCTGGTTACTGGACTCTGGCTATGCTTGACTACGCTTTTTCGATTTACCTTTTTATTTTTATTAATAAACAAGTGTGATTTAATTGTACTTCTGTCTCAGCCTGATTCATGACTTCTGACAGAAAGTTTATCGTTTTCCTTTCCCTTTTCCCTATTCCTACTCTTAACATTCAGGTACTCTAAGGTTTTTTTTGTAGAGCTAGTTTGTTATCTCTGGGTTTCTTTTTCCTGTCTTTGCCAGACAGTGAAGACATCATTTAAATAAGCAAGGGGAGTGTGTAGCGGTGGCTCCTGTAGTGAAAATGCACTATGCATTTTTTCAAAGTTAAAGTTATGCCTAAACTGCAGTTTGGTTTGGGTACAATTGTCTAAATTTAGACTTCAGCATCAGTCTGACTGGACTGTGAGATGTTCAGCCTGGCCACAGGGGGCACTGTCTCTTCTGGCAGGCATGGAACTATGGTCTGGTTAGGTGCTTAATTTACTTTCTCTCGGAGCCCACCCAGTGGGAGTGGTGCTATCTGTGCTTTCTGGGAGAGGGTATTTAAGATGCGGACGTCACGTGGTTAGGGGTTCCGGTCCAGAATTATGTACTGACTTCAGGGTCCTGGTCCTCCTGACTAGCCCCCAGGAAGGCTATGGCCTGGGGTGTGGATCCACACGATTTTGATGTCTCGGGGCTGGCTAGCCCAAGGCAAGGAAACTAAAGAAGGATTCTGAGGTGGTTGGGTGTTGTCTCCGGTTTGGGAGAGACTCAGTGACTTCAAGCATTCCAGGGGAGGACTCTTCAGAAGACCACGTATGGGTTGGTTTCTTAGTAAGAGCCCGGAAGGGCTGAGGTACCCGAGAGAATCCGGTCTTGTGGATATCGCCAAGCTGGCTGAAAGATCCAGGTATACTACGAGTGTTTTCAAGCTTAGTTTCCCTACGTTTCTACAACGTCTGTGGCAGAGACATTATCTTGTACATTCTACAACAACGTCTGTGGCAGAGACTTGTTCCTGAGTAAAGCACCTTGTTGGCTGCTAGGCCTTGGGAGAGAGGGATTGTCCAACCTGAGTGATCATCCAGTTGCGAATGGCTATTCTCTGGATGCAGTCAAAGTAAGCAAGTTCTTCAACATTTTGACTTTGACACTAAGAGTACCTGAATTTCCTTTCCAACCCTCTGATCCCAATTTAAGAGACGGTTCATTATCAACGTTTTGCAAATAAGATCCATTCAAGTGGATCTGTTGCCGGCCTCTCAAGTTACTGGGCCATTTACAACGGGACACCTCTAGACGTGCAACGAGGAAAACAGAAGGTAATAGTAAGCCCAAATCTAACCAGCAGCTCCTTCGGGGGTTAGTGTTACATCAGTCTTTAACAGTTCCTAACACAAACTTAACAGTTCCTTCACTTTCACTACAATCGCTCCATAAAAGTTCTTCAGCACTCTGAGCTCAAGGTCTCTCACTAAACCCTCTGATTCACTGCCACTGAATCCCTTGAGCTCCTCCAATCTTCAAAGTGGTATCTTCCTCAAGCGTCACCCCCACTTCTCTACTGGGTCCCTAGCTTGGCACTCAATATACCTCTCAAGCATCACCCCACTGGCCTGCTCGGTCCCTGGCTTGACACACACGTCTGCTCTGCAAGCGTCACTTCCGCTGGCTGGGTCCCTAGCTTGATACCCACTGAAGTTTCCTGATTCTTCACCATCCCCAGTTGGTGAGAATGCTGTTCCGGTACTTGCTTCAGTTACTCACTGTGGTCCCTGGGAATTAGGCAGATAGTCCCTTACTGGCAACAACTTCCCCTCTACCTCCGACCATGACAGGTTCTCCGGCCAGCAGAACCGTCTGTTACTTGGACTGCAAGCCGCAGTACCAACCCTGTGCTTCTCTCTTGCTTCTGGATAGGCCCTCAGACAGCCTAGCAGCCTGGGCAGTACACCACACATTGACCCAAACAGCCGTCCAGGTGGCATAGAACATAGATCATCTGACTCCAACCAAATATATAGGCTCTTCCAGCAGGCCAAGGGATTCAAGAAAACCCCTTCCCATTGGCTGAGATACCCCATATACCCATAACCTGACCTTGCGTTGCCCTGCTCATATGTAGTACCACCAAGTACCTGGCCGCCGAGGGGTAGAAGAGAAAATTTAGGAGAGAAATCAATAGATCTCTAACAATCAACCAGGATAATTATTCCTGGCAGGTAAATTAGTGAGGAGCAACCCTGACTAAACTCCAGGGTGCTACAGATGCATTATGTAATTTATGCAGCTGTGTCCTAAAGACTTCAATGCATCTGTGTTAAGATCCGCAAAAAGAAAAGAAAAAAATGAAAATAAATACGTAGCTTTCCTATCACTGAAGTATTTAGGCCTCTTGCACACAGGTGAAAAAAAGTGGACATACTACCTGCATTGACCTAGTTCCTTCTGTCACCTTCCTGCAAAAGGAAATGTTGGGAGAATCTGACAGTTTTCCATTCCCCAATGCCATTTTATAGAACACCCATGTAACCAATATCCCATGATACTACACTGGTCCACAAGGCCTTGTTCACACTGGCATATTTATGTGTACACCCCTGCATAGGGTCATCTTTGCCTGCACAGGATGCACAGGTGTTCCAATTCATGTCTATTAGGATGCAGCAGCAGAAGCACAGACACAGCCACCGGTCCCAACAGGACAGCGTGCATTCAGGGACATGCATCCGCCCCTGTATGGCTTTCAAAGTCAGACCAGTGGCTGTGTTCATGCACTAAATGGGACTGTCTGCATGTGGGTGCACACAACACCACCTGTGCATCCTGTGCAGGAAAAGATGGCCCTTCACTCAGGGGTACGCATAAGTACACCCATATGAATGAGTTTCCCTTCTTCTGGATAAGCTTGCCTACTAAATATCTCCAAAATACGCCCCTTCCTTTCTGAAGCAAGGACACCAAACATTTTCTAATTCACTCCCTAGCTATCTCTCGCCTTGACTACTGCAACTCCCTCCTCATTGGCTTACCTCTACATAGGCTATCCTCTATTGAGTCCATCATGAATTCTGCTGCCAGGCTCATCCACCTTACCAACTGCTCAGTGTCTACCACCCCTCTCTGCCAATCCCTCCACTCAGTGGCGTAACTAGAACCTTCAGGGCCCCGATGCAAGAAACCATGAAGGGCCCCCCTGAACCCCAGCCAGGGCCCTTCCCTCTGAGTCCGGTGGTGGAGCTCCAGGGCGTAGTCACAGGTATGACCTTTGTGAGCCCTGTAGTTCCATCACTGGTATCAGTAGTTTTTTTTTATCAGTTTTTTTTTATTTTTAGGTGTCCCATTGGGGGACTGTCCCTAGGCAGGATGGGGTCCCCGTCCCCAGAAGAGATGATGTCCTTTTCTCCAGGGCAGATGAAGTTACTGCCCCCAGGGAGAGATGGAGGGGGTATGTAATGGTGTGTGGGGTCCTCTCACTCACCATGACCAAGCTGTAGGCCGCGCACTCATCCATGTTGGTCTGGGCCCCATCCAGTGTGCTGGACGAGTGATCAGCATATGTCCCAGAAAGACCTTTTATCATCTGTGTATGGTGGGGGAGGAGGGGGGCTGGCAGACAAGCCTGCAGTGTCCTCCGGGGAGCTCTCATAGGGCTGCACTGCATCTGTGTGCTTAAAGTTTGTTTACCCAGGAGAATTATGCAGTGCTGTGTGGACCGGACTCAGGGGGGAGGGGACTCTGGCTGGGGAGAACAGACATCGGACTGAGCGGCAATGCATGGAGCAGGAGAGGGGTACTCTGAGGAGCCAGCCGAGGACACAGGTCATGCGGGGAATGCACAACTAAAGAGCAGCCAGTGCGATAGTCGAGCATGGAGCTCTGCTAGTCACCCGCCACCTCCAGCCACCCGTGTGTATGGTGCACTGGTACCCTTAGCTGCCTATGGTGCTGCCGGCCTTATGTAGAGGGGGCTGCATGGGCCCCCTGCATGACAGGGCCCGGTTGCGGTGGCGACTGCTGCACCCCCTATAGTTACGCCCCTGCCTCCACTGGCTTCTGCTCATCCAACAAATGAAATTCAAAATACTAACTTACAAAGCCCCCAGTTACATCACTAACCTGGTCTCAAAATATCAACCAAATCATTCTCATTCCTACTAAGACCTCATGCTCTCTAGTTCCCTTGTCACCTCCTCCCTTGCTCGCCTCCAGGACTTTTCCCGAGCCTCTCCTATCCTATGGAATTCCCTACCCAAATTTGTCCAACTATCTCCTACCCTGTCCACTTTTAGGTGATACTGGAAAACCCTTCTCTTCACAGAAGCCTATCCTGCCTCCCCCTAATAACTGTACTTCAATTTTCTCCATCAACTCACCCCCCACAATTAATACCTTTTTGTATCATTTGACCCTCCCTTTTAAATTGTAAGCTCTAACGAGCAGGGCCCTCTAACTCCTCCTGTATTGTAGCTGTACCGTTTGCCCTCACGTTGTAAAGTGATGTGCAAACTGTTGGTGAAATATAAATCCTGCATAATAATAATAATAATAATAATAATAACAATAATAATAAACCAGTATCAAAACACATTGAACATTACAGACTTTACTAGGTCTTCAACATTGTCTTTCTTTCAAACCTTTTACCCATTAACATTACTGTTACAATCCTACATGGAAAGCAAGGGTTAATGAACGCTGCATGACTTGTACCATCCGTAAATGTCTCTGGTCCACTTAAACATAAGGCAGAGCTCCAAACATACCTAAGACAGTGAAAAAAAAAAGTTTATTTAAGGAGTACCACCATGTACTTGGTATAATCGCTGGGTTACATAAGGTATTCATTCCTTCACTCCCCACAGCGGGCTGACAGTGTCAGTACCATGACTTGGCTGTGTGCTCTGACTCCTTCACGTTTTTTTTCTATTCTACCCTGAACTCTTCTGCTCAGCACATAGCTGTTACATTATCGCTGCTACACAGAGGGCGGCGCAGACCCCAGGATATTTCAGAAAGAAATGCCAATTAGTCATACACTTAAATTTCACCCCAATCCATGGCTTCCTCTGACAAAGTTGGGAAAAGAAAGGCCTTAGGCTTCTTTCAAACTATTAGAAATTTGTGCTTAAAGGAAAACTCCCAACTTTTTTTTTTTTCTTATAATTTTAGTTTCATAAAAGGTTGATACAAACTCCAAGTGGCTAAGAGGTCACTTGAACAATTACAATTTTACCATTGGTAACAATTAAACAACTATCGATTTTGGCTCATGTATTATAGTGAAGGAGGTCAAACTGGAGGACAAATAAAATACCATGCCCTCTCCAGTTCCCAATTTAATCACTTCCCTCTAGGAGGACATCCATGGACGTTCTCCAGTTTAGTGGTTATACCGGAATGATGCCTGCACCTACAGGCATCATTCTGGTATGGTTGTTTTCAACCGGAAATTCCCTGTAAGGCAGAAGTGACCCGAGTGGCTAATTAGCCACTCAGTCACTTCTGTGGGGGTTAAAAGGGGACCCACCCCCCTCCCACTACCACCGCCTCTCCCGAGCTCTACCGTATGATCGTGGTGCCCGGGAGCAAACGTGACCGGCTGCGATGGCTGCCTTGAACAGAGAGAGACAAACTGACATAATTACGCTCTCTCTGTAACCACGGAAACAGGGAGCGACGAGTTATGTTGTCACTTCCGGTTCCACCTTTTTGTTTAGCTGGTCAGGGCCAGCGGCCAGGAAAGCAGCCGATCAGACGATATGTGTCTGATCGGCTGCATTGGAAACTAGAGGAGAGATTTGGGGTCTAATAGACCCCAGATCTCTCTATAAGAGGACCTGTCATGACCTATCCTGTTAATCAAAGAAAAAAAGTATAATTTTTTTTTTAAAGTGCCATCATGTTTAAAGTGGTTGTAAACCCTTACAAACCACTTTGACCTACAGGTAAGCCTAGATTAAGGCTTACCTGTAGGTCCAAGAAATATCTCCTAAACCTATACGGTTTAGGAGATATTTGCCTGAAGACAGGCACCGCTGTCTACGGCGCATGCGCCGTAGACAGCGACGCGCAGGCGCACTGAGCGCGGCATTTCCAACAATGGATCTGCCGCGCATGTCGGCTCCCGTGCACATGCGCGGGAGTGACGTCATCGCGGCTCCGCCGAATGACAGCGGCGGAGCTGCGAGACGCCACCAGCAAGATGGATGCGGCGGACTACAGGGGACAGTGGTGACTTCGCTGGCTCCTGTGTCAGGTAAGTGACACATAATGGACTACTATGCGATGCATAGTAGTCCATTATGCTTTGCCTTTGCAGGGAATGAAAGAGGAAGTAAACTCATCAGGGTTTACTTCCTCTTTAAGCGCAAATGCAAACGCATACATTACTTACACGTGCATATGTAAACAGTGATCGCACCACATGTTAGTTATTGGTGTGAACATCAGCGTGAGAGCAATAATTCTAGCACCAGACTTCCTGTGTTCCTCTAAACTGGTAACCTGTAAAGGCGTTTTAAAGTGTCGCCTATGGAAAGTCTTAAAGCGGAGGTTCACACAAAAATTGAACCTCCGCTTTTCGGAACCCTAACCCCCTCCGGTGTCACATTTTGCACCTTTCAGGGGGGAGGGGGGTGCAGATACCCGTCTAAGACAGGTATTTGCACCCACTTCGGGGCATAGACTCTCACGGGAATCTATGCCTCTTCCTGTCCCATTGCTCTGTCTGCTGGGACACACACGGGTCCCAGAGACAGCAGGGACCATTCTGATTGAGCAGCGCGACTCGCGCATGCACAGTAGGGAACCGGGAAGTGAAGCCGTACTGAATATGGCGTCGGCAGCATCCGAGGACCGAGGGACGGTTTGGCCTCGGGTGCCGACATCACGGGCACCCTGGACAGGTCAGTGTCCTTAATTTAAAAGTCAGCAGCTGCAGTATTTGTAGCTACTGACTTAAAAAACTTTCAAAAACCACTGCGCAAATATAGTGGGAATTAAATAATTGCAACACCCAACATTTTGTTCTATAGGGCCTCTGTTAAAAAAATATATACAATGTTTGGAAAGTAATTTTCTAGCAAAAAAAATAAATTTTTACATGTAGGATCAAAGTATCAGACTTGATAGGGACAGAGAGTGAGCCGTACGAAAACAAGGCATTTCTGCTATTGGAGGAGGGAACGTTGGAATACCACTTTATTATGCTGTTCTTATCTAGAATGTGTACACAGGAAACTAAAAGTACTGCAAGGGGTTACTTTGAATGTAATGTTGTTTTTGACATATTAGTTGCTATGGTTCTTTTCTATCTAAGATACATGATATTGGAATTGTTGCACAGTGGATAGCCTGGTGTATAAGGAATGACGGGGAGAGTCAGTGGACAGAATAATGGTATGCTGTAATAAGAACCTGGGAATAACGAGGGTATGTACCGAAAGGGATTAAATGCACAAATGCAAGGGAATGGGTCGTGAAATCATTCTTTTTGGGTCTTGATTCTTCTCTCACTGCATCTTACGTTGTTGTACTCAATGTTTTGCTTTTGTTACCTTATGTCTCTTTCTGCACTGTCTGGTGTATATTTTGTACTGTGCAACAAGCGAAATAAAAGTTATTTTCTGATTAAAAAAAAAAAGTATCAGACTTGGCCCGGATGGCAAGTTGTTAAGTGGGGTGCAAGAGCTATTTCTCACTGACAGTAAAGGAATTGGTTAGAGCATAGGTCTCCAAACTTTCTAAGCAAGGGGCCAATTTACTATCCTTTAGACCTTAGGGCAGGGGTCTCCAAACTATGGCCCTCCAGCTGTTCAGGAACCACAATTCCCATCAGGCCCAGTCATGTCTGTGAATGTCAGAGTTTTTACAATGCCTCATGGGACGTGTAGTTTTCACTAATAAAGGGGTTCTGCCAACATTACAAAATAACTTGAATAGAAAACAATGATACCCCAATTGGGACTTTAAAGGCAGACTAAAGAGGTAAGTAAGTATAGCAAAAATATAATAAAAATGACAAAAGCTTTAATGTTGTACAATCGTAAAACATGACCATATGGTCAATAAATAATCATATTGATAAAAGCGGATAACATGATGACACATATAATAAAAAGGCAACTAGCACCCACTAGCTCAAAAGCACCGGAGCACCAGTCTGGCCAATTTAAAGTATGAGGCCAGATCCTAATGCCCCGTACACACGAGCGGACTTTTCGACATCCAAACTCCGACGGACTGAGTCCGGCGGACTATCCGCTCGTGTGTGGGCTGCAACGGACTTTAGCTTCGCAAAAGTCTGACGGACTTTAGAAATGAAGCATGCTTCAAATTTTCCCGACGGAACTCCGCCGGACCCAGTCCCCTTCGAAAAATTCGCTCGTGTGTGTGCTACTCCGACGGACTAAAACCGACGCTAGGGCAGCTATTGGCTACTGTCTATGAACTTCCTACGTCGAATCCAGTCGTACGTCATCACGTTCGACTCCGTCGGAGTTTGGTGTGATGGTGTGTGGTCAAGTCCGTTCGGTCGAAAAGTCCGCCAGAACTCCGGCGGAACTCCGCTAGAACTCCGTCGGAAGTCTGTCAGACTTAATCCCTCTCGTGTGTACGGGGCATAAGGGTTGTTCGCAGAACAATCCAACACGTTTTGGAGCAATGTTTTTACCTTCTTCATGGGGAGAGAAGGGTGCAAAAAAATCTACAATGCAATAGTACAATGGGAAGGTATGTAAATCATTACAACCAAGACAGCTGCTGACCACTGGGTTAGAAAATTGAATCTTTTGCAGGTGAGGGTTTTCAAGCCCATTTGCCTAGACATTCATAAAACAGGAAACTACATTTTTAGCCTTTTCTGATAATAATACCCCTACACTTCCCAAAAAACACTTTAATAACAAAATTCTAGTAATTTGTAACACTCGAGTACTGTCCCTCATATGCTTTTATTTGCACTAACCATTCAATTTTCAGTACCGATACACAAGCAAATTTGTAATCGAATCCACAGCAGATTGTTTTTTCAGAGAACAGTAGAGCAGCAGCTTCCAGACATTTAGGAGGCAGTCTTTTCAATCCCAAAAGGGGAATCCTGTATTTAAATACTGTGTCACAACCATGAGCCAAGCATTTGGCTTGCATTTTCCACCACAGTCCCCTTAACCTTAATAAGTGGGTTTGGCAGACAGTACCACCTGTCAAACATGTCAAGCCGAGTTAAGTCATCAAATGGGGACAAGGTGCTTTGGGGGGGGGGGGGGATGTGGCCCGGTGTGGTTCAGGAGGGGGGACATTCACTCACACCCCCCCCCCCCCTTTCCTGACCTGCATGCCTGGATAAGGGCCTGGCATGGACTGGTGAGGGGACCCATGCCATTTTTTTTTTTACATCCGGCAGTTTTTTGTTTGTTTTTTTTAATTCAGCTGTCAGCGGGGAAACTCACTGACAGCTGAAGATTCATTGGCTGTTAAGGAGCCAGATTCCCGGCCCCGCTCCACAACCAGCTTAAACTGCACCCGGATGGGGCAAAGCTTTGCCCCACCAGGGCACAAAATACGCTGTGCAGCCGAACACCCTGTAAATTTGGGTGTTAGCCGAACAGCCAATGTTCAGCCTGAACTCATGCTCGGGACGAACCATTCGCTCAACACTAATGATCGATTTACATTGGTGGATATTAACTGGATTCATGCAAGTCCCCCACAATCCACCACATCCCTCTTGAGGGACCAGATGTAGCAAAAAGGCCCTTGTACAGGAAGAGTGGGCTGCATGCTTGCTTCCCACCCTGACCACCCAGACTGCATACCTAAAAAATTGTCTTGTTGGAATTTTAAGGGTAAGTTCTTACCAGTGCACATTTATTTTAATGTACATGTTTAAAGTGCACATTTATTAAAGAAAAAAACACAGTTCACAGAAGTTTCATCCCTATTGCTGATGCCAACTAGTACCTTTTAGACCCCTTTCACACTGAATCGCTTTTCAGGCGCTTTCGCGCTAAATATAGTGCCTGAAAACTGCTTCCTATTCATTTCAATAGATGCTTTCACAGTGGGGCGGTGCAAAAAGTCCTGCAACCAGCATCTTTGGGGCATGTTTGGAGCACTTAGTGCCGCAAAATGGCTTTTTTTTAAGGTCACGTTGTCGCTGCAAAAACTGTGCTATAGCGCCGCAAAAACACCTGACATTTAATGGCCAGTTTTTGAGCACCTCAGTGTAGAAAGGGGCCCTAAGCAGTAACAATAAGAAAACACAGTAGAATAATGGTTAGTGGAATGGTTATTATAGGTTTGCCTGTACCTACAAGCAAACCTATAATAAGGCTTACCTGTAGGTACTGTAAATATCTCCTAAACCAGCACAGGTTAGGAGATATTTACCATCTATGCTTGCGCCGTCATCATCGGCACATGTGCACTAAAGAAACGTCTCGTTTGTGCCGTATCTTCAGCAGCATGCCATGACTGCATGCGTGGGAGTGACGTCATCGCAGCTCCAGCCAATCAGAGCGCCGGAGCCTGCAAACATGGAAAAAACTCTGGGAGACATGTTGCTGGTCACAGCAGTATGTAGGGCCGCTGCAACAGCTTAGATCGAAGGTAATTATTTCATAATGAGCTAGTATGCGATGCATACTAGCTCATTATTGCCTTTGTCTTACAGGGTTTTTTGTTTTGTTTTTATTCGGGTTTACAACCCCTTTAACTTCTCAGCATTCTGGTATCTTCAAACAATCAAAATCGAGTCCCTGTTCTTCTTAAAACTAGCTCTGTGTAAGTGCTTAAAGTGGACCTGTCACGGTCCAAAACAATTTGAAAAAGAAACTCTTAATACTTATTGTACCTCTTTGGCAGGCTGCAAGTCCTAACTTCATTCTCTTGTAGAGCTACATCTTCCCAAAAGATTTCCAGTATCTGGCACTTCTGTGTGTGTCCGATTTCTGTGTTTCTCGTCACATTCTGTGGTTCCATCTACCTGCTCCTATAGCACTAGAGGACACAGTAGGATGGAACCATAGAGCACAGCGGGGGATCGGTCAACCATCACACCCATCAGTGGTTGGCCCTTTAAGTGTGAATGGGGCACCGGACACACAGCTGTCTATGGGAAATGTGACGTCTTCGCAAGCACATGATTGCAGCCGAGTCATGTCATTGGCTTTTTTTGGAGTGTCTTTGGGGCGCAGAGCGATGCGCAGAGCCAATTATAGCCTCAGGCTCCAATCATGTAGTTCTAAAAAAAAAAAAAATACAAAATAAATAACTCCCATTGGACCATTAGAATCAATGCACGTGAATTAGAAGCCGGGCGCATGGATTAGTGGGGTGGCGCTCCTGCGCCCTGTATGGACAGGCCGCCGCTGTATGAGTTACAAATGCCATGTATGCTCTCCAGTGAGATCCCTGAGTAACTCAGCTGACATTCCCAAACTTTTGGCATGCAAGCTCATATCTGTGTGGGTAGCAGCTGTGAACATTCCAAATTACAGTAGTCGATTTTTTTTTAATGCTTACATAAAAGAATAAATGAATAAATTCTATTTTTAATATAGATGAACTTTATACGATGGTATAATTCTCATCTCACGTTAGTGCATTTCTTAACCACTTAAGCCCCAAAAGATTTGGCTGCTCAATGACCAGGCATTTTTGAGATACGGCACTGCGTCGTTTTAACTGACAATTGCGCAGCTGTGCGACACTGTACATAAACAAAATAGACGTCCTTTTTTCCCACAAATAGAGCTTTCTTTTGGTGGTATTTGATCATCTCTGCGGTTTTTATTTTTTGCACTATAAACAAAAAAAAGAGTGACAATTTAAAAAAAATATATAAAAAAATAAATAAAAAAAAACACAAACACAATATTTTGTACTTTTTGCTATAATAAATATCCCCAATTTTTTTTTTTTTTTTTTTTAAAAGCTAAAATTCTTTCCTCAGTTCAGGCCGATATGTATTCTTCTACATATTTTTGGTAATAAAAATCGCAATAAGCGTATATTGATTGGTTTGTGCAAAAGTTATAGTGTCTACAAAATAGGGGAAAGATTTATGACATTTTTATTATTATTATTATTATTTTTTTTACTAGTAATGGCGTCAATCTGCGATTTTTATCGGGACTGCGACATTATGGCAGACACATCAAACACTACTGACACATTTTTGGGATGACTGACAATTATACAGCGATCAGTGTTATAAAAATGCACCGATTACTGTGTAAATGTCACTGTCAGGGAAGGGGCTAACACTAGTCGGCGACCAAGGGGTTAGGTGTTTTCCCTCAGTGTGTTCTCACTCTAGGGGGAGGGGACTGACTATAAGAGATGACAGATCATGGTTTCTAGCCATTAGGAACTCAAGATCTGCCTCTCCTCAAGGAACAGGGATTTGTGTGTTTACACACACACGTTCCTGTTCTGCCTCTCGTGCCCACAATCGCGGTCATAGACACCCACTGCAGTGCAGCGAGCACACGACTGCTATGACGCTTAAAAGGAGCCAACGTATAGCGCCTGGTCGGCAAGTGGTAAAAAAGAACATGTAATTACTGTATAGAAGCACACCAAACATTTATTGGATTGCACATAGAGAAATAAATCTGCATGTTTAACTAGGGAAAGAACACTGTAAGGCTCCTTTCACATGGGTAGCCAAGGGCAGTAAAAACAGGATGTTTGAGCCGTGTTTTAAAACCCAACCCCCACTGCCCACATGGTGCCATTCAGATGGGTACACATTGCTGCAGCTGAACTGTTTTGCACTGTGGTGTGGAAATTTTAACATTACATGCCAAGTTTGAGCGGCAGCAGTTTCTGTCAAATGCTCCCAGATCCTTTTTTCAGGGGGGTAGTAGGGACCACTACAAGTGTGAAAGTGATTAGCACTGCTGCCACCTTCTGTCGAATCCAGGGTTTTACTGTGACCAGGATGCCATCTCAATCCAGTTTAGGCTTTTCCCCCCCTCTGTTACTTGGTCCCCTGGCCAGTAACACACCTCCTGTATTAAAGTGCCCCACTCTGGATGAAGGAGCACAGAGGGCACATTTGAGCAGCAGCATTATCAATCTGAGGGAAGGGGAGTGTTATTTGTACTAGAAGATTTAGATACACTAAACAAATTGAAGACAAACTCCAGATCACACTGCAGGTAACAGCAACAGTTTTTTTGTTTGGGGATAAAGGTTTTACGTGAACAAATAAAAGCTGATCAATGTAAACACCCCATTAGTGGTAAATGGTTCGCCTCAACCCTCTAACTCCCACATCTGCAGAGTAGATTTACTGGCCAGATATCCAGGTGAAAATAAAGGGAAAAAGCCTAAACAAAGAAAAACTAATGCAGCCATCACATCTAGGAATTGGTAAGCTGCACTATAATAAAAATTTGCTTTCGACTTTAACCCCATTCACATGTGGGTGACTCTTCATGTGACTTTGTAACCCACGTTTTCAAAACCACATGACAGGCATCCATGCAGTAAAGATCTATACAGGACCCAGCTGCCTGCACAACATGGGCAGTCCTATATTACAGGTAATTGATGGGACTACGGCAGTGGAGAATATTTTTTCGTTAAACTTCAGTCTTAAGGCCCCATTCATACTTGTGCGACTTTAGACCCCACGTTTTCCAATGATAACCACTCATATCTGTGACTTAAAGTCGCAGTGACTTCAAAGTAGTTTACTGACTTCAATGCAACTTTTGAGGGCCATAGACTTCAATGTTAAGCCTAAAAAGTTTACATGTAACAAGTGGTGTAACAGTGGGTCCGACTTTGCAGACGGACAACAAGTTACATCCAAGTTGCACCCATCAAAAGTTGCCTCAAAGTTGCACTCCAAAGTGGCAGGACTTTGGTGTCGTACAATTGTGTATGGAGCCTAATACTGCTTTAAAGCAAAGCTAAACCCTTCTATCTTTTACAGCAAAGGAAGCTGCTCTCTTGATGCCTGGTTGATCTGCAGTCACCAATGGTGCTGCACATGTGATCAGTTACAATATCAGCCATTCTGTTTAATGGCTTGACAGTTCATGCGAGAAAACATACACTTGTAACAGTTATTCACAGCATGCCTGGATTGTAACACGTTAAGGAAACATTTAAAGCAGAACTACACTTCATCTCAGCACTACAAACACCAATTAATTCATTTTTAATATTCAAAGCAAACTCACCCATCCATCCACGTCTCCGCTCCGCTTCTCATTTCTGGCCGTGACGATCTTGAGTTGAGGCAGATGATTAATTTAGCATTTACTTCCTGGAACCCATCTGCCCTTAGCTCAGGCATGCAGGCAGGAGGGTGTGCTTAGCCGAGAAAACCCCTTTCTGAAGACTTCTGGGATATACAACATCTGCCTAGGCATTGAAACCAGGAAGTAACTAAAGAAACAGGGTGGCACAGTGGTGTAGTGGGTAGCACTCTCACCTAGCAGTAAATAGGGTCGCTGGTTCGAATCCCAACCATGACACTACCTGCATGGAGTTTGCATGTTCTCCCTGTGCCTGCGTGGGTTTACTCCGGTTTCCTCCCACACTCCAAAGACATGCAGGTAGGTTAATTGGCTTCTGTCCAAAATTGGCCCCAGTATATGAATGGGGACCTTGAGGGTAGGGACCAATATGAGTGTGCAATGTACAGGGATAGGGACAATTGTAGACACTCAGGTTGAACTGGATGGACTGGTGTCTTTATTCAATCTCTGTAACTATGTAAAAAAAAAAAAAAGGTTTAAACCAAGTACACATGATATACTTTCCCATTTACTAATGCTAGCAGCAGAAGATTAAAAAATAGTCCATGTTGATTGAGAGACTGAAGTTTTGTTTTATATCGGCAAGTTTCTACTTTAGGCTGGGTTCACATATAAGCGGCTCACAGCAGGGGTCCGGTGTGTCCTCGTTCACCATTTCAGGACAGATTTCCGTAGAATTCAGACCTGAAACAGACCAAAAGACACACAGGACTTCTGTGCAAATCACACTGGTTTCGCTGTGGAGATATGTGAACCGGCTCCATAGAGAGACAGTCACAGTCTCCTGACATGCGAATTGGATGCGAAGAAACCCCACATCCAATTCTCACTAGTGATCCTACATTGCACCTAGCATCCCTAAACCCTCAATACTTAGATACATTTAACTACTAATGTATTTTGTGGGGTTTAGAAAAAAAAAAAAAAAAGTACTGGAGGGAACCCATGCATAGTCTGTGAGAACTAGAGAAATCCTTACATCTGCTGCCCTAATAATAGGACCTGGACTCACCGCACTAGCCGGGTTTTGGGTCTGTGTATTAGGGGTTTTGGGAATCATGTTTTAAACGTGTCTGTAATAACAATTGATTGGTCTCTGAGACATCCACATTACAGGCTGCTTGTTAGAAAATTCTAAATTCCTTACACTCTTCATGTAGGGCCCATTCACACTGAGTTGCCTTAAGGCAAAATATTCATTTTCAATGGGCCAGTTTTGTACCTTAACCACTTGCTGACTGCCTTGCATACACCTAAAGGGACGTGATTGCCCCTTTCTGGTCTAAGGGCGTGCACGCACGCAGCCGGCAACCAACTCCTGCTGTGATTGAACACATCGGGAGCCAATCAGCAGGTCCCGCAGGCCCGATGTCCGCTGGGACCCACCAATCGTTACCAACAAGGCAGTTTGAAGTTCTGTCAGAGGGGAAGATAGATTTTGTGTTTCTGCTAACAGTACAAGCACCTACCCCAGAGCTGAAAACACTCCCAGCTAACACATTTAACTCCTTGAGCACCCCTTCCCTGCCAGTGTCATTAGTATAGTGACAGTGCATATTTGTTAGCACCGATAACTGTATTGGTATCACTGGTCCCCAAAGAGCACCACTTAGGGGTTTATTTACTAAAGGCAAATTCACTTTGCACTACCAAGTGCACTTGGAAGTGCAGTGGCTGTAGATCTGAGGGGGACATGCAAGGAAAATAAATAAATAAAAAACAAACAGCATTTTTGCTGGTACAGGATTGGATGATAAAATCAGCAGAGCTTCCCCTCATTTCAGATCCCCTCAGATCTACAGCAAATGCACTTTCAAGTGTATTTGTAGTGTAGCGTGGATTTGCCTTTAGTAAATTAACCCCGATGCGTCAGATTTGTCCGCCGCAATGTTGCACTCCTGCTAAAAATCACTTATCACCGCCATTACTAGTAAAAAAAAATTCCATAAATCCATCACATCGTTTGTAGATGCTATAACTTTTATGCAAACCAATCAATATACTCTTATTGGGATTTTTTTTTACCATAAATATGTAGCAGAATACATATTGGCCTAACTTGATGAAGAGATTTCATTTTTTGGCAAAATTTTCTTTTTTTGTGCGTTTTATAGCAGAAAACAAAACCTTTTTTCCCAAAATTGACGGTTCGTTTTTTTTCTTTATCACAAATAAAAAACACAGAGGTGATCAAACAACACCAAATGAAAGCTCTATTTGTGGGGGGAAAAAAATGAATATCAATTTTATTTGGGTACGACGTCAAACAACCGCGCAATTGTCAATTAAAGTAACACAGTGCCGTATTGCAAAAAATTGCCTGTTCATGGCCAGGTAAACCTTCCACAGCTGAAGTGGTTCAATGTACAAACAAAAAAAAAAAAGAAAGAAAAAGGAAAAAAGGAAAAAACAAAAACAAAAAAAACAAACAAAAAAAAACCCGCACACACGCACTTGCAGCATTTTCAGGCAATGTGCTGTACTGCAGGTGTGTTGGGAGCTACTGGAACTGCAACGCAGATCACGTCATATATTATCTGTTAATGTGCATTAAAAATGCATTTTATGATATGCTCCTTGAACGCATCAGTGTGCATGCTCCTTTATTTCAGCTGCTCCTGCCCAATGTAACAAAAAAATAAAATAAAACAAAAAGATAGATAGAGTGATCGATAGATCTGTAATGGGTGTACGTGACAATACTATACATTTTGAATACATGCCAGGAGAATACCATACTGTATAAAACTACACCATACTGGAATGTCTTTTACCCAGAGGAAGACTATCTTGAAGAAAAAAAAAAAAAATTGTGAATGAAATACTGAGTGACAATACATTTCATCACACCGCCAAAAAGGCACTGAGGAGCCAATGCATGCTAAATAAATAGAACAAGCAGATGCAGAGTCTTGTCTTTGAACAACATGGCTCCAATCTCTCACCTGGGATCCATTTCCCAGATGTCATGCTCTCTGCTTAAAGTATCTGGTCTTTGTAGGAATGCTGGCGTTACACAATGACCTCATTGTGCTATGATAGAGCAAACCTTAGCTACAGTATGGGACACATACACACCTGTTCCACCTATGCCAAAAGGCCACTCAAGCCAAATTTACATCAATCAGCATCCACAATTATCAAATACAGTCCATGAAAGACAACATAACATATATAAATCTCAGAGTGATTGGAGGAAAAAACCTCTGGAAAAAAAATTCAAACAATGTAATGTGTAAGATGGTGCTTGTCCTCTATTTATATACCAACTTAAATATTTCAAAATACAAAATTATGAGCCAGCACTATTGTAGAATTCTTTTTTAACCACACTTTGTTGAGCTGAGCTAGCTGGGTAACACAGTAGAATTGATTTACTAAAACTGGAGAGTACAAAATCTGATGCAGCTCTGTATATAAAATCAATCGGCTTCCAGTTTTGTTTTTTGTTAAAGCTTAAAGAGGAGAGCCAGCTTTAAAAAATTTTTTTTTAAAAGTCAGCAGCTGCAAACACTGTAGCTGCTGAATTTTAATAAGCAGACTTACCTGTCCAGGGCACCCGTGATGTCGGCTGCCCAAGGCTGACCCGTCCCTCGGCTCTCGGGTCACGGCGCCGCCATTTTAACTAAGGGAAACAGGCAGTGGAGCCTTGCGGCTTCACTGCCCGTTTCCTACTGCGCATGCACGAGTCGCGCAATGCTTTGTGAATGGGGCACACTGTATTCTGGGACACACAGTTCCCAGAACACACAGCACCCCATTACCCAGAAGACGCCGCACGGAGGAGAGAAGACCGAAGATCACCACGGAGGAGGAAGAGGCAGATAAGGACGATATGCCTAGCATCAGGCATTTCTGGTAAGTTTAAAAAAAGAAAAAAAAATTAATTTTTTTTTTCTGATTTTTTGCTAAATTTTAATGTATTTTTGTTTTTCAGGGTGGCCCTCCACTTTAAAGTGGAGTTCCAGCCTGGATGAAAAAAAGAAAGTAAGCAGCTACAAATACTGCAGCTGTTGACTTTTAATATAAAGGACACTTAGACCCCTTTCACACCACACCGCACCTTGCGTCGGCGGTAAAACGCCGCTATTTTTAGTGGCGTTTTACCGCCGGATTTGCGGCGCATTTCGGCCGCTAGCGGGGCGCTTTTACCCCCCGCTAGCGGCCGCGAAAGGGTTAAAACCGCTGGCAATACGCCGCAATATCTGCGTTTTGCCGGCGGCATTACAGCGCTGCCCCATTGATTTCAATGGGCAGCAGCGGTGGAGGAGCGGTAAACACACCGCTCTTTCACAGCTCCAAAGAAGCTGCTGGCAGGACTTTTTTCTGACGTCCTGCCAGCGCACCGCTGTAGTGTGAAAGCTCTCGGGGCTTTCACACTACACACAATGGTGCAGCTTCTTTAGGGCGTTTTGCAGGTGCTATTTCTAACGCTATAGCGCCTGCAAAACACCCTGGTGTGAAAGGGGTCTTACCTGTCCAGGGAGTCCGCGGTGTCGGCACCCGAAGCCGACCCGTCCATCGCTATGGGTGCAGGTGCCGGTGTCCTGTCAGAATACCGCTATCCATCAGAAAATGTAACGGAAGCGATGTTATGAGCAGAAAATGCTTACTGCATATGCACCATGCATTCCAAAATGGCTGCTGTGTGTTACAATAGGTTCCCTAATCTGACAGAACACGAAGGCACCAGCAGACACCCAGGCAAGTCTTCAATTTCACTTTTATTTAAGCAATAAACTCACCTTATATACTGAAATAAAGTATTATTATTTTTATAATAATTTAGTATTATAGTAAATACAGGGACAAGCCTGCAGGCAGAAGGTGGCGATGGCCATCTTGGGACACCCCGCACTGCTCAGCAACAAACTGATTATATAGTGAAATAAGAGTATTTCACTCTGTTGCGGTGAAATAGTCTATTTAAGTATTATATAAGGTGAGTTAACTGCTAAAATAAGTGTGAAATTGAACACTTGCCTGGGTGTAAAGCCCCTTTCACACTGGGGTGGGAGGTGTGTTGGCGGTAAAGTGCCGCTATTTTCAGCAGCGCTTTACTGTCGTTTTAGCGGCACAAACTATAAAAAGGGTTAAAACCGCCAGCAAAGCGCCGCTGCGCTGCCGAATTGATTTCTGTGGGCAGGAGCAGTTTAGGAGCGGAGAATACACCGCTCCAAAGATGCTGCTTGAAGGAGTTTTTTTTCCCCGTCTTGCAAGCGCACTGCCTGGGGGCTTTCACACTGGAGACACAGCAGCGGCTCTTTCAGGGCGCTTTGCAGGTGCTATTTTTAGAGCTGTAGCGCCTGCAAAGCATCCCAGTGTCAAAGGGGCCTAAGAAGATGTCCGCTGCCGACTTTGTGTTATGTCAGATTAGGAAACCTATTGAAAAGCATATCGCATGCGCAATAAGCAATTCTGTTTGAAACGTCGCATATGTTGCATTTTGTGGTGGGTAGTGGTATTCTGATAGAGTATAAAAAGGTGGAAATACCATGCCAGCCTCAAATGTGAGCGGCCAACACACCAAAAGGTGAGTATATAAATACAGGTGAGGAAACCAAATGTGATTTGTGTTCACAAAAAAAAAAAAAATAAATAAAAAAATCGCATTGACTAAAGTATTGAAAAAAGATTATTTTGACGTGAATAGTCAGTCTTCTGCTTTTTTGACCAAAAGGAGATCAAGGGCGCAACTCACTTACTACGATCCTCCATACAGTGATAGTGATTTCAGGGTATAGAGAAAGGAGAAAAAACCTCCACAGTGTAAATCCAAATGATGGAATTTATTGTGGTAAAAAGTCCAACATCCCAACAGATGAGTACTGTATAAAGTGGTTCAAGTGAACAAATACAAATGCGCAGTAAAAGGTGGCTTAGGCAAGCGTAATAATCCTACGCGTTTCATCTGCAAAGACTTCAACTGGGATTGTTATGCATGAGTGTACATTTACCTTTGTGTGTTGACATGCATTTTAAACACACATTTTTCAATGCATTTTTGAATTTAGAATTGGGACTGATAGGGTTGACAGGATGGTTTAAACCTGTTATCAACATGGATTTTCATGCATTGCCATTGGCTCCTTTGGGCTTTCCAATGGAATAAAATGCAGAAACAAAAACAGTTCTCAAAAAATGGTAGTAGGCACTATTTTTATAAAGAGGTAGTTGGACAGTGCAGTATCACTTATCTTTACATTCTGTATTGTTGGGTTCTTCATGCTTCTACTACTAAATCGAACTCTTACGAAAGTTGTCTCTATGGAATGAATGAATTGATGTTCTTGTATGCTGCTAAACAAGCCTACAGTTATTCATACTAGTACAGAGAAACTAGTCAAGAGCCAGTACAATCACCAAGGGACCACATTGCTAATAATCAAGGTGTACAGACTGAAGGATTTCACTTTCCCAGCCGTATGCTGGCCACACAGTATACGAAAAATCGTCCGAACCCATTTTTAAAAAAATGAACATTCGGCAAAGATAGTGCCATCATGCAATGTTGATGAATCGTTCAGTGGACATAAATGAATGCATTTTTTGTTCGCTTTTTTTACATATACCTAGTGCAGACAGTTAAGGCGGGAAATACATTAACCTTTCAATTTATCGTTTGCTCTGCACAAAATTTCCAAACTTGTCCTTTGTTTTTTCAAAAACGTCCCAACGATTATCAATTTTGTGCCCTTTAACTGGCTGAAAAACGAACGAACTGTCTAAATAATCGAATTTTCATATAGTGTATGGCCAGCATAAACCATATCCAAACCCAAGAACAAAACTTGATATTTCAGGTTACTGGTCCGTAGATGTGGTGGCTGCATTAATTTTCCTTTTTTCACACTTTCTATTTATTTTAACCGGGTAATCCTGCTCTTGACTCGTTTCCCGTTCCAGCGTGACCACTATATTGAGCAGTGTTTCAATGGTATATCTAACAGAACAAATAATATAAATTTATTGCAAATGTTTACATACACTTTAACCTATAAAAATGTTGTCAAAAACGCGCTGTAAGGTTTCTACGCTGCAAAGAGTGCGGTCCACGATATACTTGGATGGTATGAAAGTAACCCTGGTGACAATAACATAGCTATGCACATATTCATATCTGAAATCCACATGAAAGAAATGAAAACAAGAGCGAGGAAAAGTCTGTCCCTGGCACAGTCATCTCTTGAGATATTACAATTTGAACTCCTCACCCTGACCATGGTTTTGTCATCGATACTGGTGGACAGCATCTGCTAGTCCAGATCAAAAAGCAGTATGTAGTCCAGATGTGTTAAGCTGTCATTTCAAGAATAAACACTTGTGATGGACAGCGTGTTAACAGCAGCTTGCTCTGCATTCTACATGCTGGTGGCTGCATGTCAGGCACACAGGGATCTGGTGTGAATACCTTAAACACAGCTTCATTCATCATTATTGCAGAAATGTTTTTGATCATCCTGCCCTTCAAGGTGACATCCACTATTCAGAATAGCTTTACATGCTTGTATTTTCTATCCAACGACAAAGTCTTAGATTTTACCCTGATCAAATAACTTTCCTAGAAGAACTGATGGATACAGTGTGATAATGTGTGCCGTTATTTTTTTAGTTACAACACATAAGGGGAGATTTACCAAAACTGGAGCGTGCAAAATCTGGTGCAGCTCTGCATGGTAGCCAATCAGCTTCCAGGTTTTTTCTGGCAATGCTTAATTGAACAGGCTAACTTTAAAAGCTGATTGGCTCCCATGCACGGCTGTACCAGGCTCTGAGTGCTCCAGTTTTAGTAAATCTCCCCCATAGTCAGGAACAGAATAATAAACTACTTCTGTATTCCAGGAAATATAGTGCTGTAGTCAGAAAGTACAAGGATGGGGACAACAGCCTCTTGCCAGTCATTACTGCAATCATTGGCAGCCCGATTATTAGGGGCGTACGGGCAACCCCCCCCCCCCATTCAGGAGTCTGGCCCCTTAATCTACATGCATGGCGCCGGACGCATGGATTCCAATGGCGGGGGGGGGGGGGGGGGATGTTTTTTTTTTTAAAGCACACGATTAGAGCCAGAGGCTCCAATAGGCTTCAAAAAAAGGGTGGGCTCAGGGCGCGCTCCGAGACCACCCACCGGTTTGGCTGAAAGGAAAGGACAGGTGATCCTATTGGATGTTATAAGCAAAATCCAAAGGTTAACACTGCGCTAGAAATAAAACAAAATATATTGACAAAAAATAAATAAAAGCAGCCAGCACCAAATAGTCTAATACAATGTGATAAATAAAGATTAATCGATAATATAATAATAATAATTGAAATAAATAAATGATCGAAAGAAATATTTTGGTGAAAAACCCTCAGCTGAGAAAACCAAGGCAGATACCACACAGAAAATTGATACAAAAATAATGAACCAATAACTTCTAATAAACAGGTGAGACAAAAATCAAGATGTGAATCGACTGCTGCGTATTGGTGAAAAGCTCTCACCTAACAAAAGTAAAGCAAATACCACAAAATATTATTTTTTTGTGAAAATAATGAGTGATAGAGCATAAAAAAAAAAAAGAGTCTAACAGAACATCAATAAATAAAAAAATGATTTAGCAAATCACTGAAGAACAGAAAAAGACAAGCGAACAAAGTCCCATTCCAATAAAAACAGTGCAAAAAAAAGAATGAAAAAAAAAGTCCAAATGAGGTGTAAAGATAATAATCCAAAGGAAGGTAAATGAAACCAGGTCCTATATCCAAGATGATAACACACCCAGGTGAGTATTAATCTCCTTACCAACTACGGATGACCACCATAAAACAGTCTCACCAGGCACAGGGAAATTGAGGTCTCCCAGGAACCTATACCGGCATCAATAGCTGCAACTATAATCGTCTCACTTCATAAAAGAGAATTAAGCAGAAAGGATTGCACTTACAAGAAATTTCATCCAAGATAAACGTAGTAATAACGTGGATCAAAGAATGGAGATCATGGCGTCTCCACAGGCTTCCTGCTGCTTGCTTGCTTCCCATCAATCTCCTTCTGACCCGGAAATGTCATTGTAATCACCCGGAAGTTGCTGTGCTGGTCAGGATCTCCATCTAGGTGGATATGGCGAGGTCCCTTATTAGCAAAGAGGAGATGAACGTAGTTCCAAAACATCTGGAGTGCCAAGGTGCGCCATCACTGGTCTATGGGAACGTTTGGTCATTCTTCCTGAAGCACATTTGTGAGGTCAGAGACTGATGTTGGATGAGAAGTCGCCACTCTCATTCATCCCAAAGGTGTTCTATTGGGTTGAGGTCAGGACTGTGCAGACCAGTCAAGTTTCTCCACCCCAAATGCGCTCATCCATGTCTTTATGGACCTTGTTATTTTTGCCAGGAAGGGAGTCCAAAGTCTAAATACGCACAATTAGGGAATCTGGGCCACAGCATAGATTTTAACGAAGACAAGTACTATCTACACTGGGCCCCTGGGGCATTTACCAAGCCTTTTTAGAAATCAACTTAATGTTAAGATTGATTGCAACACCTTAGTCTTTCTAAAAACATATAGCCTACTCAAATCTTTAAATGCTTGTAACTACAAGAAATACCAAGATCTGACACGTAAATTCAACTAATGCTACCATTTAATGTAATCAATATTTTGTTAATTGTACCAATGTTTATATTTTCTTGTCAAATTTGTTTATTGATTTTGAAATCAACTTAAATACAATTAAAACAAGTCTCCCTTTAACACTTTAAAGCAAACTACTTGTGATGAAAGAGGTGCAGCCTGTGTCTAGGATATTCTGAATGGTGGCTGGCACAAGATTTTTGGCTGCAACCCATTGGAGTGAATGTTGCTCTACTTTCCAGATGAAACTGGTGCACGGACTGGTCATTAAAGCTTGTGACTATACAGCATGTTCTCAATGACATGTAGCTGACAACTTTTAGGTGAAGAAGCAAAATTGTGATGTCCCTTCAGTGATCTCCCTCTCTTCATGGTGCTCTCCCTTCTACCAACTCTTATGTGAAAAGCCTGAGAAATCGTCCAAAATCGCTTACAGTCGCTACATTGCATCAATTTTAAAATAATTAACTAATGAGCATTAATTAGGGTACAATGGTATATTTAATCTCCCTGGCGGTATGATTATTTCAGATTTTAGGTGCTGAAAGCGGTACAATTATTTTGCATGAAAATTTGCTGTTTTATATTGTAGTCCTGTAATTCTTAGGAATAACTCACTTAAATCTGTCCAAACCAGAGTCTAGCAGACATCCCGGGTATGATAAAGTTTGAAAAATTAAATCATAAATTATAATATAATAAATAACTATAAATAATTATACCAAATAATAATATAACGATAATAAAAATGATTCAATAATGCAATCAAATCAAAAACACAGAAATTTGTTCAGTTGCAGAATTGTCACTGTCATTACTTTTCAATATTTGATGACGGATCTCCCCACAAATCACTATCCCTCAATTCTGTGAGTGATTCCAATTTATTATCGCCGTTTTCTAGCTGGTCTAAAATCATTTTTGATGTAAAGTGACAGTTTTGGTTGCTATGGACAATCTCCAGTTTCCAGGCAGAAAGAACAGTTTTTATAATATAAAACTACATGCAGGGCACTGGGCAGAACACTAGGGACAAAGGGGATGTGAAATGATTACATACAGCAATGTAATCTGTAAGATTACATTATACTGTATGTATACTGTGTGTTTCACCTTTTGAATTTGGCGCAGATCTCCGTCCCCGTGCGGAGGACGAGCTGCTCGTACAGCGGGGGGACATCGCTGGATCCAAGGGACAAGGTAAGTAAACCTCCTCCTGCATACAGCGATGGGTACCGAGTCTGGCTCAGGTTTACCGCTTTTGGTATAAAACTTCCACCCCGAGCCAAACTCGGGAACACCGCCAGGGGGGTTTAATAGCGTGCCCCTAATTTCTTAGGCGAGAATACATTTGCAGCAGTGCCTGTTACCTGGGAGAGATTATAAATTATTATACAGGAATTATATAGCGCCAACAGTTTGCACAGATCTTTACAACATGATGGCAGACAGTACAGTTACAATACAATACAGGAGGAATCAGAGGACCCTGCTCGTTAGAGCTTACAGTCTACAATCTTACAATATTAAATGTACTGTAATGTTTAACCACTTTTTTTTGCTAGAAAATTCCCAAACCTTATACATTTTTTTTCTCACACCTAGAGAATAAAATGGCAATCATTGCAATACTTTTGTCACATCGTATTTGCGCAGCGGTCTTACAAGCGTACTGTTTTGTGTTTTTTTTTTTTTTAGGAAAAAATACAGTTTTTTTTAATTAAAAAAATAAGACAACAGTAAAGTTAGCCCAATTTTTTTTTTATATTGTGAATGTTATGCTGAGTAAATTTATACCCAACATGTCACTTTTTTAAAATTGTGCCTACTTGTGGAATTGCAACAAACATTTACCCTTACAAAGCTCCATAGGCAACGTTTAAAACCTAGGGCTAGAACTATTCGCGGCAATACCTCACGCGTGGTTTCATATGAGGGCGCTACTCACATATGCGTTAGTTTCAGCATGTGATATCAGCAGGATGGGGCACGTTTAAAAAAAAAACATTTATTTTATTATTTAGTTACACTTTTATTTTTACACGCTGTCACTTTTATTCCTGTTACAAGGAATATAAACATCCCTTGTAATAGAAAAAAAAAAAAGCATGACAGGACCCCTTAAATATGAGATCTGGGGTCAAAAAGATCTCAGATTTATACTAAAATGCAATAAAAAAATAAAAAATGTAATTTAAAAAATAAATAAAAACAAAATGGCCCTTGACATCACTTCCGCCCTGTAATGTTATGGAGACGGGTGGGGGCAGTCTTCCCCTCACTCGTCTCCATACCCAGCAAGGGGCTCCGTTAAGTGGCGGAGGGCCTCTCCCGCTACCGATAAAAGTGATCTTGCAGCAAATCCGCCAGAGACCACTTGTATCGGAAAGTGGACCGCCGGGCGAAGAGGATATTGGGGTTATGGCTGCTAGTTGCTGCCATAAAAATGATATCCCTCTTCAAAGTTAGGACATGTATTGGCATGCAGCAGTCCCTAAGTGGTTAAAACCCCATCAACTCTTAAACCAATTTAGTTAAAGTGTTACTAAACCCTCAACAGTAAAATCAGTCTGTGTATGCAGAAAAGCATGCTTGTTATACTCACTGTGGAACAGTTAATCATCCACACTGTGTAAAAAGGTTGTTTGATCCTGTCTTCTCTGATCATCCCCTTCTTCCAATCCATCTCCTGACAAGACAGAGCCTTGCGGGCACTCTGCACATGCTCAGTTAGGTGCGTGTTACTAGAGAGTTTTTTGGTTCTTTGGGTGTTGCATGTGATCAGCACAGGGCCAATCAGCACTGTCCAGACAGTCTCAGGGGTCCTGCAGCCTCACAGTGAGAGTAGAATAAAAAATACCTCCTATAGGCTTTAACCAGAGACTGATCGAAGCCACAAGGCTGCTATATACTGCTGATGAGAAAAGGTGTTTAGCAGTTTATATTTACTACATTAATAGCATTTCCATGTTCTGTGTACTGTGGAAGACCAGATATAGTGAATGCAGGGTCCTGGGTTTAGAAACACTTTAAAGCAGAGCTCCACCAAAAGGGGAGGCTCTGATTGTTCGCACCCTCCCCTCCTCCACTGGCACATTTGACATTTTTTCTGGGGGAGCGAGAACCTGCTTTTGACAAGTACCTGCTCCCACTTCCAGGTAAGATCATCAATCAGCGATGTATGACATTTCCGGCCCCTCCTCCTTTCCCCCGCTTCTGGGACACGCACAGGTCCCAAAAGAAGACGGGACCATTCAGAAATCGCAGAGCGACTCATGCATGCACAGTAGGAAACTGACTTTGAAACCTGAAGGCTTCACAACTGGTTTCCCTTATGTACAATGGCAGCGTCTGCACCCAAAGCCAATTTATTAATCGGCCCCCGGGGTGCTGACATTACGGGATCCCTGGACAGGTAAGTGTCCTTATATTAAAAATCAGTAGCTACAATATTTGTAGCTGCTGACTTCATTTTTTTTTTTTTACAGACTGGAGCTCCTCTTTAACAAGCCACTGGGTTTCTGGACTTAAGGAGGACACCAAAGCACCAATGGAGAGTGCCAGGATTGCAGTCCAACTTAGGACCATTAATGCTGCAAGATGGTTGAGAAAGCCATGACAATGTACACAGCACATTTAGACAAATATTTTGGAAAAATCATAATGATTTTATTAGGTTCAAAACTTCAATGCAAAGCAATAACTTAAAACTTGCTAGCAACAAATATACATATTTTTTAACCTTAATAGATTAATTTGGACAGTACAAACTGCAGTAACCCAGAGCAGCCAATCAGAAAAAAAAAGTCCTACCAGATCTGACTAAAGAAAACCAAAATGTGATGGGTTGCTATGGGTTACTGTATTTTGCAAACCACCATAATACTTAACAGCTTTCTTTTGTATAGGTCACTCCTTCATTTCTAGATCCCTCAATTAGCAGCTCAGCATTTTTCTGTTGAAATAACAAGTCCAACACTTGTTCTGGTATGCATTAAGACTGTCAGGTCTGCCCGGTGCTTTTAGTGATCTATACATTAAATATGAGTATGCAACTTATCAATTCCCCAAAGGACGGTGCATTATGAATGATGACGGGCTACGTCGATATAGGACAGGTAGAACATCAGTGATGTCACTGGGTCCTAGCAAATGGAATGGTTCTCCACTAGTGTCTATGCACAGTTTCTCTTTTCTACACTTGTGAGGGTGGGCTTTTTTCCAAAATAATTTTGGAACCGATGATAGGAGTTGGTATGAGTACACAGTTCATGGTTTTGTTAGAATTTTTATTTTTTTTGTTAAAATTTGTATAATGTTCAGGTTGGGCACAGGTTTTGCCCAGTACATAAAATGCAGAGGAAAAGAAAAAAAGTTATTTAATTAGAAAAGTTGAAAACTAAAAATTGTGTCCCAATGTCAGGCCCCTTTTACACAGGTGTTCCCGATCAGGTCCACCAGTCAGTTTTTCAGGCGGACCTGATTGGACGCTCCATGCACCTCTATGGAGTGGCAGATATCAGTGGTGACATATCTGCTGACATCAGCCGGTATCTGATCCGATCCGATCCTGTCCGTGAAATCCAGACGAATGGAAACCCTATTTTCCATCCGTCTGGAGGATCGGATGAAAATGGACAGGCGGTCCGTTTTCATCTGATCCCCCCATAGAGGAGAGCAGGGCTCTAAAAGATCCATCTCCGCACAGTGAGCAGAGATGGACCTGTCATCCGCCTGCTCAGCGGGGATCAAGGATCAATCCCTGATGAGCAAGCGGAATCCGAAAACAGGCTAGCGCGAGTGAAAGGAGCCTTATGTCTCGTTTCCAAGTACTATATCAAGATGCAACTCAACTGTGCCCAAGACCACCTCTTACAAGTGTACCTGGCCACAGTACAATTAACCAGTTCCGGGCATGGTTCGGAGGACTTACACTACACAAATCTTGACCAGTTCAGCAGAGACCAGACGAGATTCAATCCATCGATGGGCAGGCTGGTTTTACCCAAGTAGATCCTTTACATCAGCCTGTTGGATTTTTTTACATGCGATTACTGCCGACAGCTATGACCGCAGGCAGTGATCATGTGTTCTGCTGGCCAGGAAGCCCCCCCCCCCCCCCCCATCCTGCAGGCAGAACACAATAGCAGTGGAATTGAGCAATTTTCTGGGTGGAAGGAAAGAAACTCTATGGCTTCCCTAAGAATATCAGCCCAAGGCAGCAGTGCCTTCAATCTCACACTGCTGATATACAGTACAGCTGTGAGGCTATAAGCATAGAAGTGCCTAGACACACTCGCATACCCGGACGTGCACTGTTGCTTTTCAGGAGGTGTTCCAGACAGAAAGGTTTATATTGCAGGCTACTGCCTAGGCACAATTTCATTTCTAGATATTCCCTATAACAGCAAATATTAACTTTTTTAGTTCTACTCTACTTGAAATGCAAACAATGCATGAACCCGAATTTGACCTGGTAACTTTGTACAGCAGGGCTGTAGTACGAGATGAAGAAGCCACACCAGGAGCCAACACTAAAAGTACCAATGCAGTGTTTGCAGATGAAACCAAGCTATACAGTAGAATAACGTCCTTACAGAATGTCTCCAACTTACAAGCCGACCTCAATGCTCTGTTTATTTGGGCAACTAGGTGGCAAATGAGGCTTAATGTTGATAATAGTAATGTTATGCACTTGGGGGCTAAGAATATGCATGCATCATACATACTAGGGGGAGTACAACTGGGAAAAACAATGGTGGAGAAGGATCTGGGAGTTTTTGTAGATCATAAGCTCAATAGCATGCAAAGCCAAGCTGCGGTTTCCAAAGTTAGCAAAGTCCTATCTTGTATTAAAAGAAGTATGGACTCCAAAGAGAGAGATATCATTTTTCCCCCCTTTACAAATCATTAGTAAAATCCCATACACACTATCAGAGTTTCTGCTGGGTTTTGTCTTCAGATTTACCAAAACCATGTAGTGCAAGGGCCTGCCTGATTGCATACACATTGAAACTCCTAAGGTTTGACCTCATATTATCTGGTTTTGGTAAATCTGAAGGAAAAAAAATAAAAAAAAATCAGCAGAAAGTCTGAATGGGGCTTAAGACATCATCTGGAATATGCAGTTCAGTTTTGGACACCAGTTCTCTAAAAGGATATCGGGGAACTGGAGAAAGTGCAGAGAAGAGCAACCAAACTAATATGAGGCATGGAGGAACTCGACTGAGGAAAGATTAGAGGAATTGAATTTATTCTCTCTGGAGAAAAGGAGATAAAGGGGGGTTATGGTCAACATGTACAAATATATAGGGGGTTCATATAGTGAACTTGGTGTTGAGTTATCCACTTTAAGGTCATCACAGAGGACAAGGGGGCACGCTTTAAGTCTAGAGGAAAAAAAAATTCATCCCCAAATACGGAAAGGCTTTTTCACAATGAGCGCCAGTTCACACTACTGCACTCTGCGAGATTTCATACGATTCGAACTGCAGTGCAAATCACATCCAATGTCCATGCAATGCAATTTCAATCATACAGATTGTATGGCCGATATCGCATCGCATTCCTACCAAACTCACACAGGACCTTTTTTTGGTTCTCACCAGAATCGGATCCCATGTGATCCGATTTATGTCCAAACTGTGTTTCAGCGGACAGTCCGCTCGTGTGTGGGCTTCAGCTGACTTTTTCAGCGGACAGTCTGGCGGACTAAGGCCGCGTACACACGGGCGGATTGTCTGCCCAACTAAGTTCGTCAGACAATCCGACAGACAGTCCGTTCAAAATTTGAATGAACGGACTTGACCACACACGATGAGCAGACAGTCCGCTGAAAGCGTGCGCGATGACGTGTGCAGCACGTACGACGGGACTAGAAAAACTACGTCCTATACACTGCAATGCAACCTTCGGCCGTGTAAATCCTTTCTGAGCATGCGCCATACTTAGTCCGTCCAACTTGCCTACACACGAGCGGACTGTCCGCTGAAACCAAGTTTGGACGGACAAAATTACGGAAATTCCGTAAGACTTTGTTCGTCAGACAGTCCGCTGAAAAAGTCAGCTGAAGCCCACACACGAGCGGATTGTCCGCTGAAACACGGTTCAGCGGACTAAGTTGGACAGACAATCCGCCCGTGTGTACGCGGCCTCAGTCTTTCGGAATTTCCGTAATATTGTCCGTCCAACTTTGGTTTCAGCGGACAGTCCGCTCGTGAGTAGGCTAGTTGGACGGACTAAGTATGGCGCATGCTCAGAAAGGATTTACACGGCCGAAGGTTGCATTGCAGTGTATTGGACGTCGTATTTCTAGTCCCGTCGTACGTGCTGTACACGTCATCGTGCAAGCTTTCAGCGGACTGTCTGTTCATCGTGTGTGGTCAAGTCCGTTCATTCAAAAGTAGGACGGACTGTCTGTCGGATTGTCTGACGGACTTAGTTGGACGGACAATCCTCTCGTGTGTACGCGGCCTAAGAGCTGTGAAAATGTAGAACAGACTCTCTCCAGAGGTGGTTCTGGCCAGCTTAGTAGATTGCTTTAAAAAAGGCCTGGATTCTTTCCTTAAAAAAGAAGTATAGGATTTTTTTTTATCCCAGTTTCATACTTACCTAGGTGGATGCAGCATCTGTCCCCCACTGCTTCTTCATTGAGAATTGAGCCACCAAACTCCGCAGATGGCTCGGATCTCTCACCTCCCCTTGTGGACAGCTTCTGCCTGTCGGTACCTCTCCTGTTCTGAGCCTCCACTCTCACTGGAGCGCTGAGCTGTGGAGGGGCAGAGAGTGGCTCACTGAGAGGCTGAGACAGGCACCTGTCCAGGCACCTGGCGGATCAAGACTTCCGAAGTCGGGATGATGCGTTACCTGGGCTGATCCTGGTGATGTCAGCAGAGAGCGGAATTCAGACCACTCTCTGCAGAAAATGGGTCACAGGAGTGCAAAACGAATTGCAGTTCTGTGACCCAGAGGAGAAGCCCAACCAAATGAGCTCAGGCTGGACTTCTCCTTTAATGTACATAATATAACTGGGTACTGACATTTATAGGTAAAGTTGATCCAGGGAAAATCCGATTGCCTCTCGGTGATCAGGAAGAATTTTTTTTCCCCTGCTGTAGCAAATTAGAGGATGCTTTGCTGGGTTTTTTTCCCTTTCCTCTGGATCAACTGTGGATGAAGGTTTGTGTATATGGGATTGTATGTTTTTTTTTTTTATTGGATGGACGTGTGTATTTTTTCAACCTAACTATGTAACAATATGCATGTGCTGACAAGGTGCATGTTGATAGGAGGAGAGAGCAGAGTAACAAAGATGAGCTCATCATTGTTCGGCTTCTTCTTTCACTGTCCAGTCACAGGCTGGTACTGGTCTAGGGTGATCTAGAAGTGGATTGAAATATTTATCAAGTGAGGAAGCGGTTTGAATATTTTTCCCATAAAAGCTGGCTTATTCAATTCATATCATTAGGTTGTTTATTTATATGTTCTTGTTTTTGGCTGGAGTGTTGCTTTAATTTTATTTATTTCTATCTTCTTAGCTAATGGTTGTTCTTTACATCCATTATGCCTAATGAATCTATATGATTATTGTAAACAGGAAGACACTACACTACAAATGCATTTAATTTAACAAAAAATCGAGTCCATTTTCACAGACAGGCAAGGCTTTGTAATGGACATCAGTAATATAAGGACATCACTTGAAATCTGTAATCTAGAACTCGTGTGGACTGTGACTGCTCCATTCTTGACTCCAGTCCAAAAGGTACTTTATGATGTGGCCTTATCCCTGTTGTCAGCAGAATTACACATGGAGCAGTCATGAAATGAATACAGCAACGTTTACCCGCCGCCCCCCAACATCAGATCTAGACTAAGACCTCCTCATAATTAAAAAGTAGTGGAAACTAGCAGCAATAGTTTATATGCTACAGACGATCTTGTATCATTGACCCCGACAAAGAAGAATGTTGAACTCTGACTAATGCTACAATTTCCAGACAACAAAATTCAGTGCTCCACATCCAATTAGCTCTGGTTTAGAGAGCAATTTCAAACTCAATCCTGGAAAACTTTAAAGCAAAATGTCAGGTTTATACCCTGCCACTTGTGATCTTTCAGAGATTAAACATTCTGTATATATGGAAAAAGGAAATCTGCTTCTCTCTGCATTATTATATACTACAATGTTCTGCCTTTGTCAATGGCTGCCTTTCAGTTTGCAAAAACATCACACAATGTAGTAGCACTGGTGGGATATCTTATAGATATTTTCTATTTGAAGTCACCAGTGATAAGCTGGTGAATATGTTATAAAATATTTTATCTGAAGATTATCATTTGAAGGGTTATTGAACAGATTATATATCCAGTAAAGCATGATTGTTATACTCACGGTGGAACCTAAAGGGTTAATCCTCTGCATTGTGTAAAAAGGCTGTTTAACCTGATCTTCTCTCTGATCCTCACCTTCTTTCACAGTCCCCAATCCCTCTCCTGTTAGAACAGAGCCTTTGTAGTCACTCTGCACATGCTCAGTTTAGTTGTTAGTTATTTGGGGGGGGGGCTTGCATGTGATCAGCACAGGGCCAATCAGCACTGTCCAGACAGAATCAGGGGTTTTGCGGCCTCATAGGACAGTCAGTAGAGTGAAGGTTTCTTTTTTTTTTTTTATCTTAAAGCAGAGGTCCACCCTAAAAAACATTTATACATTCAAATTTTCTTTGAAATAAATTAAAAAACATAGAAAGAAAAAAAATGTTTTACTTACCATAAACCTCTGTTGCTAGGCAGTCTTCCTAATCTGCCTCTTCCTAGTCTGCGGAGCTGTTCCATCACTTCTTCCTCTTCCGCGAGTTCCCCCGTTGTCTTCTGGGACCTATGTGTGCCCCAGAAGACGACGGGGCCATTCACAAAGCGCCGTGTGACTCACGCATGCGCAGTAAGAAACGGGCAGTGAAGCCGCAAGGCTCCACTGCCGGTTTCCCTTCGTTGCAATGGCCAAGCCAACACCCGATCCGATGGACGGATCGGCCTCGGAGGGGGCGACATCGCGGGCTCGCTTGACAGGTAAGTGCCCTTATTAAAAGTCAGCAGCTACAGTGTTTGTAGTTGCTGACTTAAAAAAAATATTAAAAAACTGCTGGAACACTGCTTTAAAGCAGACCTTTAGGCCCAGTTCACACATGTGCGGTGCGAATTGAAGCTTCGGTTTCCCTGCGAAGAGAAAAATCAATTGTTCAGTGTTTCACTTCAGTTTTTGATCAGGATCGGGTCAGGATTGCATCAGTATCAGGTCAGGTTTACATCAGGATTTTATTCTTTTCACATCCGTTCCCATAGAAGATAATGTACTTGCAATTCGCACCGCAATGCCCAAAAAAGTACACTTTTTTTGGGCAATGCAGAGTGCGATTGCAACGCACATATTTAACCAGCCTCATTCAAATGAACATATTTTTAAATGCCAAGCGAATTGGATGAGGTGTAAGCCGCATCCAATTTGCATATGTGTGAACTGGGCCTCAGTCATTTTTTCAACTTTCAATCTATTAAAGCGGAGGTCCACCCTAAAATGGACCTCCGCTCATCGGAATCCCCCCCCCCCTCCGGCGCCACAATTGGCACCTTTCAGGGGGGAGGGGGGTGCAGTTACCTGGATAATCCAGGTAACTGCACCCACTCCCGGGATAGCTGTCTGCGGAAAGGGGTGTAGATTACGCCCCTTTCCGCAACTGCCCGCCCCTTTGCGCAAGTGCCCCGCTGCCTGCTGGGAAACACACAGTTCCCGGAGGCAGCGGGGACCGTCCGGATTGCGCCGCGCGGCTCGCGCATGCGCAGTAGGGAACCGGGAAATTAAGCCGAAAGGCTCCATTTCCTGATTCCCATACCCAAGATGGCGGCGGCAGGACCCGACAGACGACCTAGCGATCGGCTTCGGGTGCCGACATCGCGGGCGCGCTGGACAGGTAAGTGTCACTATTTTAAAAGTCAGCAGCTGCAGTATTTGTAGCTGCTGGCTTTTAAAAAAAAAAAAAAACGCGGAGTCCCGGTGGACTCCCGCTTTAAATCTTCTGCCCCCGTTGATTTAACTTTGGATGGTAAAACATTTTTTTTTTTCTACCAGTAAATACCTTATACAGCCCACTTTCTGTTTCTTGTCTGGCTGGCAAAGATGGCAAAGATGTTTTTATTACAAATTATGTGAGCATACTGCAGTTTCTCTTGAATGCATTCTATGCTTTAAGATAAAAAAACCTGTGTGCAGCAGCCATCCTAGACCCCCCCTAATACTTACCCGACCCCCCTCCAGCGATGTTTCCCTCTGCTGTCAATCAAAACCAGTCAGTCAGGAGAGAAAGGGGGCGGGCTGGGCCGCAGCTACTTATCCGAATAGACACAGGGAGCTGTGACTCGGCTTGGGTGCCCCCATAGCAAGCGGATTGCTGTGGGGACACTCGGCAGGAGGGAGGGGACACGAGCTCCCGTGAGGGACACGAGAAGAGGAGAACCCGGGCTGTGCAACAGAGCAGGTAAGTATAACATTGTTATTTTTAAAGCAAAAAAAAACACAAGACTTTAGAATCACTTTAACCAGACACTGATAGAAGAAGTCACAAGACTGCTATATACTGCTGATGAGAAAAGGTGTTTAGCAGTTTATATTTATTAAAATAATTGCTTTTCCATGGTCTGTGTACTGTGGGGGACCAGATATAGTGAATGCAGGGTCCTGGGTTTAGTAATACTTTAACTTAACTGCTAAACCAAACTGCTAAAATAGTTTTATGGTTTAATTTTACTATGTTTTCAAATACACCTGTAAAGAGAATCAACTTCTGAAACTATCAATATTTCTACATGGCGGGCACATAAAGCCAAAATTCACATACTTCTACAAATCCAAAGAGGTGCTAAAGAGCACAAATCATGGAGAAAGGTTATCAGGGACAACAATGAAAAGTAATATAGCCACTGTAAAACTGGCCTTTTATGGTGGTTAAAGCAGTTGTATACCCGCTGAAGTTTATTTTTTTTCCTGACCTGCAAAGGAAAAGGCATAATGAGCTAGTATGCACCGCATACTAGCTCATTATGAAATACTTACCTTAGAACGAGGCCCCGACATCTGGCCCAATCCACGCCGAGGGAGCTGACATGCTCCCTCAGCGTTTCTTCCGGGTATCGCGGCTCCGGCGCTGTGAGTGGCCGGAGCCGCGATATCGTCACTCCCACGCATGCCGGACTTTCAGCCTAGAATCCCCTGTGCACATGCGCCTCTGCAGTCAGTGGCGCATTGTGAGGGGAATCTCTCCTCAACCGTACAGGGAGATAAAATCTGACTATACAAGAACTTTAAGAACTTAATAACAGAACCGTATAATAGAAGACTCAGTTCTGGGGCTCGCTGGGGCAATTCTGTAAATATATAAAGGTCCCCAACCACCCGGCATAAAAAAGCTAGGCGGGTGGCATGAGAGAGCCGGGCGGGCAGATGACAAAAGTAAGCGGGCGGATGAAAGAATCGGGTGGACGGGCAGGCAGAGATGACATCTCTCTCCGCCTGCATCACCACTCTTCCGCACTCACAGCTGGTGTTCTTTCAGCCACTTCAATGTCGGTGGTGCTCACTTGGACCCCAGCACTGCAAAGAGGCCTGCCCCTGCTAAATGGACCAGTGCTCCCACCAAAGCAGTGACAATCCACATCTGGTGGCACTGGCATGTGACGTGGCAAGTGAAAGTCTGCATCTGGTGTCAGGCAGCGTGGCAAGTGACAATCCGCATCTGGTGAGAGGAGACATGGCAGGTGACAAGCTGTATCTGAAGGCAGGTGACTTAGCAAGTGACAGTCCACATCTGGTGGCACTGCCAGGCGACGTGGCAAGTGACAAATCCCATCTGGTGGCAGGGAGTATGGCAAGTGACAAGCTGCATGTAAAGGCAGGTGACGTGGCAAGTGACAATCCACATCTGGTGGCAGGCAACATGGCAAGTGACAAGCTGCATCTGAAGACAGGCAACATGGCAAGTGACAATCCACATCTGGTGGCACGTGTCAAGTGACAATCCCCATGATGTGGCAAGTAACAAGCCGCATCTGGTGGCAGGTGACAGTGGCAAGTGACATGCTCAGGGCTCCCACTGATTCTGTATTATGGAGAGTTGAACTATTTCATTTATTGCTACAATGTAATAATAGAAATAATGCACTTCAATCACCCTGACACCATATCACGCATGGTGTCGGGATGATTGAAGAGCTAACACCAGCCACTGCCCCGACAAATTGCATGTGAAAAAAAATCACTTTCCATTCAAAACACCACCCACCCTTGGCACAATTTTTTTCCACGCAGCTGATCTCCGGTGCCAAAAAGGTTGGGGACTGCTGCCCTAGATGCCCGCTATGGAATGAAAGTGGCCACCCACCCCAAGTTCCTCCCACCCCGACATCAATGCTGAACTCTGACAGCTGGTCTCTCTCTGCATTCAGTTACATATGTCAGTTTCACACACTCAGCGGCTTTGGCAAGCGCCAAGCGCTGCTCTTCCAATGGAGTCTGGGTAAGGGAGGAGGAACACTTGTGGTTCGACTGAGCACGGTGCATTCAGTTACATATATGTCAGTCTAACACAGTTGTGCCCCATACACATGATCGGATTTTCCGACGAGAAATGTTGGATGTGAGCTTGTTGGCGGACAATCCGACCGTGTGTAAGCTACATTGGACATTTGTTGCCAGACTTTGTTGGCTAGCATGCTCTCAATTTTTCCACCAACAAATTTGTGTTGTCAGATTTTCTGATCGTGTGTACACAAGTCCATCGGACAAAAGTCCAAAGTACAAACGCCCATGCTCGGAAGCAAGGACGAGCCAGAATCGCTCGGTCTTGTAAAATTAGCATTCGTAATGGAGATATTCTATCGGCTTGCCATACGTCTTGTACGTTACTACATTCGTAATTGTTGGCCAACATTTGTGTGACTGTGTGTATGCAAGACAAGTTGGAGCCAACACCCTTCGAAAAAAAATCCACGTTTTTTATTGTCGGAAAGTCCGATCGTGTGTACGGGGCATTACACTATATAGGCTCAGTGTGAAAACTGCCAGTGTTAATCAGTGCCAATCAGTGCCATCTGCCAGTGCTACCTGCCAATGCCACTCAGTCCCACCTGTCAAAAAAAAAAAAAAACAATAAAAAAAAAAAAAAAGAAGAATCAGCCTAAAATATCTGCCGCAAAAAAAAAAAATCGGCATCATATCACGACCATTGGCCTCCCCGATTTCTAAATATTGGCATCGGCCAGAGAAAAATCCATATCGGTCAACCTCTGGTTGATGCTACTAAATAAGCCTCATCTCTGTTCCTTCTGAGTTAAACCATCACTTATTTTTAGCAATTTCTGCTTTTGAGATAAATAAAGATACAGAATACAGTGCCTTGAAAAAAATATTCATACCCCTTGAAATTTTTCACATTTTGTCATGTTAAAACCTAAAACGAAAATGTATTTTATTGGGATTTTGTGTGATAGACGAACACAAAGTGGAAATAGTTGTTTAGTGGAAGTAAAATGATAAATGGTTTTCATTTTTTTTTTTTATATAAAAAAAAAAGGCAATGGTGTGCAGGTGGGAGAATCTGTCCACAGGACAACTATTGGTCGTGCACTCCACAAATCTGGCCTATATGGAAGTGTGGAAAGCACAAAGCCATTGTTGAAAGAAAAGCAAAAAAGAAGTAATGTTTGCAGTTTGTAAGAAGCCATGTGGGGGGCACAGCAAACACGTTGAAGAGTTGAAGAAGGTGCTCTGGTCAGATGAGATCAAAATTGAACTTTTTGGCCTAAAAGCTATGTATGGCAGAAAACTAGCACTGCACATCACCCTGAACACGCAATCCCCACCATGAAACATGGTGGTGGCAGCATCATGTCGTGGGGATGCTTCTCTTCAGCAGGGACAGGGAAGCTGGTCAGACTTGATGGGAAGATGGAGGAAGCCAAATGCAGGTCAATCTTAGAAGAAAACCTGTTCGAGTCTGCAAAACACTTGAGACTGAGGCGGAGGTTCACCTTCCAGCAGGACAACAACCCTAAACATACAGCCAGAGCTACAATGGAATGGTTTAGATCAAAGCATATTCATGTGTTACAATGGCCCAGTCAAATTACAGACGTAAATCCAATCGAGAATCTGTGGCAAGACTTGAAGATTGCGGTTTACAGGCGCGTTCCATTTAATCCAACAGGGCTTGAGCGATTTTGCAAAGAATGGGTAAAAATGTCACTCTAGATGTGTAAAGCTGGTAGAGACATACCCAAAAAGACTTGCAGCTGTAATTGCAGCGAAAGGTGGTTCTACAAAGTATTGACACGGGGGGGTGAATACAAATGCACGCCACACTTCACATTTATTTGTAAAAAATGTTGAATATCGTTTATAATTTTCCTTCCACCTTAAAATGATGTGCCATTTTGAGTTGGTCTATCACATAAAATCCCAATTAAATACATTAATGTTTTGGCTGTCACATGAGTGTAGCGGCGGGCTCCTGAAGAGCACCCGCTATGTTTTTCAAAGTTAAAACTTTACCCAGACTAAAGTTTGGTTTGGGCCTATTTGTCTAAATTAGACTTTTGTGTCAGTCTGACTGGGCTGTGAAATGTTCAGCCTGGCTACAGGGGGCGCTGCTCTCTGGTGGCAGGCGTGGAACTATGGTCTAGTCAGGCATGTGGTTACTCTTTTTCGGAGCCAGGTCAGTGGGAGTGGCCCTCCCGCTGTGCCCTCTGGGAGAGGGTATTTAAGACACGGACGTTACATGGTTCAGGGTTTCCGGTCCAGTATGAAGTGTTGAATACTTGGTCCTGGTCCTCCTGACCAGCCCCCAGGAAGGCTATGGCCTGGGGTGCGGATCCACCCGACTTTAATGTGTCGGGGCTGGCTAGCCCAAGGCAGGGAAACTAAAGGAGGATTCTGAGGTGGTTGGGTGCCGTCTCCGGTTCGGGAGAGACCCATTGAACTTCAAGCATTCCAGGGGAGGACTCTTTAGAAGATTACCACAAGTGAGTTTGGTTTTCTTAACAATAGCCTGGAAGGGCTGAAGTAACCGAGAGAATCTGGACTTGTGGATATCACCAAGCTGGTTGAAAGATCCTGGTATCCTACAAGTGTTCTACTGCTCAAGTGTTCCGCAACAACGTCAGAGATAAAGATTTTGTTCCTGAGCAAGCACCTTGTTGGCTGCTAGGCCTTGTGAGAGAGGGACTGTCCAACCGGAGTGCTCATCCAGCTGCGAATGGCTATTCTCTGGATGCAGTCAAAGTAAGCAAGTTCCTTAACGTTTTTGACTTTGACATTGAGAGTACCTGAACTTTCCTTTCCAACCCTCTGATCCCAAGTTAAAGACTGTTCAATGGTTGAAGTTTGCAAATAAAATCCATTCAACTGGATCTATGGTCAGTCTCAAGTTACTGGGTTATCTACCACGGGACATCCCCTTGACGTGCCATAAGAAGAAGCAAAGGTAAGCCCAGAAATAACCAGCAGCTCCTTCGGGGGTTAGTGCTACATGAGAAAATGTGGAAGATTTCAAGGGGTATGAATACTTTGTCAAGGCACTGTATATAGCAGCGGTTCTCAACCCATGGGTCACGACCCCCTGGGGGGGGGGTCGATTGCTGATTTGCCAGGGGGTCGCGAACGCTATTCCCATCTGGACAGACCCGACTCCATACACATAGTACTGTTGGGTCCGTCTTGGCCAGCGAGACATCACTTTCGGGAGAGGGGAAACCATGCGGTAGTGATGTTCTGTCGCCGCCATCTTGGCACACTCATCCGCAGTAAGGCTACAGTTAGAAGTCGGCCAGCGGACATATTTTTACACCCACCAAAGTCTTGCATTTTACACTTATTTTTACCAGTAAACTGAGTTTGTGTACTATATAAGGCATCATCAGGAAGCGTTGAGACTAGTGGAGCAACGCTGACGTCATATACAAACGGTATGTCGGATTGCTGGATAGACTTAGTGCCGATTTAACAACACTATCGTGTGAATGTACATCAGTTCATGTTTTAAAGCTAAATAAATTATCGTTTTTGGAACATTGCACAATGATGGCTCTTGCATATCAGATATTTATATTTCGATTCATAACAGTCGTAAAATTACAGCAATGAAAATAGTTTTACTGTTAGGGGTCCCCACAACTTGGCAAATTTTATCAAGAGGTCACGGCACTAGGAAGGTTGAGAACCACTGGTATATACAGTAGACTTCCAACCTCCTCTCTCCTCCAAGCTGCTGATCGACACCTACTGGCACATATAGATTGGGCACAGAGTACACATTCCATAGAAATACTGGGGAATCTGAACCAAGAGACCTGGAGCTGACGGCAGTCAAGTTTAAAAAAAGTAAGTACTTGGGCACATTTATTAGCTAAACAATGTACTGGGAGAATGTTTTACGAATACCTTATATGTATTTTAAAAAAGTATTTAAAAAAAGTTAGTTAAATAGTACATTATTATAGACTCTGGAGGATCCTAAGTAAAACAATATAAAAAAATTATCCAAAAACAAAAATGTCTATCTTCATACAGGGCATACATTATTCATGCAGTTCCATACATGTGGTATCTTCTGAGATGTTTGGAGGAAAGAAAACAGGAATGGCAACATTAGGGATGCCCCTGGACATCACAGAGGTCTTCAGAACACACATGCCTCTCATCTACAAGTCATGAACACAAGGCCAGCAGTGATCCTCCCCAGACACTAAATCATAAACTTCATGTTTTTGGTATTTCACATTCTAGCCACAGTTTCAACATCCCATATCCCGTGACATTATGGAATGATAAATCAGCAGGCGTGACAGCTCCCTTGTAGAGACTGGTACGAACCTAGGATCTGCCACAGCCAACACCCACAGCTTCTGCCAGATGTCTTCATGAGGTCGGATGCTTTAACCCCACAATGGAACAAGGAGGAACGCTCTGCTACATGACACCAAGGGAAAAGGAGGGGGGAACCTAGTGCAGTGAAGATTAGCGAGAGATAACTCCTGGCCAGAAGCAGATTTGATAGGCGCACTGGTTTTAGGCATTCAAGACAGCACATGAAACAAAATAAACAAACCTTGCAACACCTTCCATTTTTAACACTTTAATAACTACACCAATTTATGCAAAAAAAAAGGTAGTATTTTAAGAGGTGGAGTGTTTGATTAAACTCGCCCAGATATTCTAACAAATTTTGTATCCTGTATTTCTTCTGAAGCTTTATTCATAACACATAAGTGCATACTTATTCATTCAATACGTTTTATTGTTTAAAGAGAAGAATATATAAAAGGTATTCCAAAGATTTGGGAATCATTACAGATGGAACAATTGCTCCAACGGGTGATCAAGCATAAATTGGACAACAGGAGATAAAAAAAACATTTTCTGCATACAGTGCCTTGCAAAAGTATTCACCCCCTTTGCTTTTTACCTATTTTGTTGCATTACAGCCTTTAGTTCAATGTTTTTGTAATATGAATTATATGTGATGAATCAGAACACAATAGTCTAAGTTGGTGAAGTGAAATTAGAAAAATATATTTATACACAAAACAATTTTTCAGAAATAAAAAAAATTATATTTGGCATGTGCGTATGTATTCACCCACTTCGTTATGAAGCCCATAAAAAGCTCTGGCACAACCAATTAGTGTAATTATTGAAATGATGTCCACCTGTGTGCAATCTAAGCGTCACATGATCTGTCATTACATATACACACCTTTTTGAAAGGCCCCAGAGGCTGCAACACCTAAGCAAGGAGGCACCACTAACCAAACACTGCCATTGAAGACCAAGGAACTCTCCAAACAAGTAAGGGACAATGTTGATAAGTACAAGTCAGGGTTAGGTTATAAGAAAATATCCAAATCTTTGATGATCGCTAGGAGCACCATCAATTCTATCCAAACCAAAATGGAAATAACTTGGCACAACAGTAAACCTGCCAAGAGACGGCTGCACACCAAAACTCACAGACCGGATAAGGAGGGCATTAACCACTTCAATACTGGGCACTTAAACCTGCCCCGACCAATTTTGAGCTTTCAGCGCTGTCGCACTTTGAATGACAATTGCAGTCATGCTACACTGTACCCAAATGAAATTTTTATCATTTTTTTCCCACAAATAGAGCTTTCTTTTGGTGGTATTTGATCACCTCTACGGTTTTTATTTTTTGCTAAACAAATAAAAAAAATACCGAAAATTTTGAAAAAATAATTTTTTTTTGTTTCAGTTTCAAAACTTTGTAAATAAGTAAGTTTTCTCCTTCACTGATGGGCACAGATGAGGTGGCACCAATGAAGTGGCACTGATGAGGTGGCATTGATGGACACTGATATGTGGCACTGATAGGCGGCACTGATGGGTGGCACAAATTGGCACCGATAGCTGGCACGATTGGCATGGATGGGCGGCATGGATGGGTATGGATAGACTGTACAGATGGGCATGGATAGGCGGCACAGATGTGCATGGATAGGTGGCACAGATAGGCATGGATGGGCACTGATAGGTGGCACGATGGGCACTGATAGGCGGCATTGTATTATATTATACTGTACTAATGGATGCCAATCAGTGCCAAACAATAATGCATGCCAATCAGTGATGCTCATTGTGGGCACTGATTGCCATCCATTGTAGCACTGACTGTAATCCCTGGTGGTCTAGGGTGGCATACCTTGTGCTGGGCATCCCTGGTGGTCTGGTGGCGTCCCTGGCGGTCCAATGTGGGCATCCACGGGGGGGGGGCTGCGCTGATAATCGATCAGCACAGACCCCCCCCTGTCAGAGGAGCAGCCGATCGGCTCTCCTCTACTCGCGTCTGACAGACGCGAGCGAGGAAAAGCCGATCACCGGCTCTTCCCATTTATACTGTGATCAGCCGTGATTGGACACGGCTGATCACGTGGTAAAGAGTCTCCATCTGAGACTCTTTACCAAGATCGTAGTTGTAGGGTGTCAGACTGACACCCCGCAACAACGATCGCCGCGCTGCGCACCCCCAGGGCAGCGGCTCAAAATCCTGATCACGTCATATGACATCCGGTCAGGATTTTGAAACCACCATGCCGCTGTGTATCTGTTATAGGGTGGGCGGCAAGTGGTTAATGAGAGAGTCAGGACAGAGACATAAGGTAACCCTGGAGGAGCTGCAGAGTACCACAGCAGAGACTGGAATATCTGTACATAGGAGGACAATAAGCTGTACGCACCATAGAGTTGGGCTTTGTGGTAGAATAGCCAGAAGAAAGCCATTGCTTTCAGCAAAAAGCAAAATAGCACGTTTTGAGTTTGCAAAAAGGCACGTGGGAGACTCCTAAAATGTATGGAGGAAGGTGCTCTGGTCTGATGAGGCTAAAATTGAACTTTTTGGACAAAGAAAATGCTATGTCTGGCGCAAACCCAACACATCACCCAAAGAACATTATCTCCACAGTGAAACATGGTGGTGGCAGCATCATGCTGTGGGGATTTGGGACTGGGAAACTGGTCAGAGATGAGGGAAAGATGGATGGTGCCAAATACAGGGAAATTCTTGAGCAAAACCTGTACCACTCTGTGTGATTTGAGGCTAGGATGGAGGTTCGCCTTCCAGTAGGACAATGATCCCAAACACACTGCTAAAGCAACACTTAGTGGTTTAAGGCTTAATGTACATGGGACATTTTTACAACCTCTCCTGAACGATTTGACTTGACACATAGTAACCCACGTTTAAACTTTGGCGTCTGAACTCATTTTTTTGCCTTCAAAAGAAAAGCCTTTAACTGCAACTGCCTAAAAAACTACATTAAATGAACCTGTGTACATGTACAAATAAGATAACATTGGATGAGTTCAGGGGAAGTTGAAAAAAAGCATCCAACTGCCTCCGAACGTCCGTTTACCAGCAGCAGTGTACATGAGGCCCAAGGAGAAACATGTAAATTTGTTGGAATGGCCTAGTCAAAGCCCAGGCCTCAACTCAATAGAAAATCTGTGGTCAGACATTATTGCTGTTCACAAGCGCATCCCATCCAACTTGAAGGAGTTGGAGCAGTTTTGCAAGGAGGAATGGGCAAAATCCAAAGCGACTTGGAGCTGTTATAGCCACAAAAGGTGGCTCTACAAAGTATTGACTTTGAGGGGGGGGGGGGTAAATGGTTATGCAAATTGACTTTTTCTGTTCTTTTGTCCGATTTGTTGTTTGCTTTACAATAATAAAAAAAAATTAAAAATCTTCAAAGTTGTGGGCATGTTCTGTGAATTAAAGGATTCAAATCCTCAAGCAATCCATGTCAATTCCAGGTTGTTAGGCAACAAAACACGAGATGAGAAAAATGCCAAGGGGGGTGAATACTTTTGCAAAGCACTGTAAGTGGGGACCCTGACTAAGTTTGAATAGGCTTGAAGTTGGTGCAAGGCGATTATTAACACTGCTTTCCTTTGTTCTGAGGCTGGCAGATTGGAAGGTAAAATGTGGAGAGGGGGCAAAGAAATTCTATTATTTTGTGCGCCTTTGAAATTACCGATGGGACCCAGAGGTCTGGGATGTCCCAGGTCCAGATTGGAGCAAACTCCAACAAATGTTCCCCAGCTTCGAGGAGTGGGGTGCACCTTCATCATGAGGAGAGTTCCTTGGTAGACTTGGTGGGCTAAATGGACCACAGCTTGTGACAAATGGAAGCATTAAGCCTTGATCTGGATGTTAATGCATGTGAAGAATGAAAATGTTCCTTTCGCTGAGTAGAAGTAGAAGCCCTAGAAGTTGGACACCGGAGCTTTTGCTTGTGGGGTAGAAGTACCTTTGTCCACGTGACTTCTTTGATAAATTTATCAGAGTATTCACCACAAAGATGTTCACCATCAAATGGCATGTGTAGAAGTAATTTCTTACAAGCATGTTCAGCAGACCAATTTTAAGCCACAAAATACTGCACAAATGCACAAGAGAACTTCTTGAAACTTGGCAAATTACATTCTCAGAAGAGAACACAAACAAACAAGGTTGAAGGCATCAACTGTAATTGTCCTAAGAGCAGGGTCATCAAAAACAGGTGTCTGGTCTCTGTTCAATTGTCTTGTCCAGTTAGCAAAAGTCTGGCAAATAGACATGGCAACAATTACCGGCTGCATAGCTGGACCTGTAAGAGCAAATTAAGCCTTTAAGAGAGCTTCAAAACACCCATCAACAGAATCTTTAAATGGGAACTGTAATGTGTTTGAGAACTGAAATGGCAGGATCCCCTAATAGAACAGTCCATTTCTTTTTTAAATCTTTTCCCATTGGATACATTTCACCAAAAAGCTTAGGAGTGAAAACCCTCTTAGGGTTGAGAAAGTCCTGATAAAGTGCACAATCATGAATGTATGAGAAAAGTCTTTAGACTAAGCCTCCTGTAAATGATCTGATTTTCTGCAGGTAAAACCTCAGACTTTTGTAAGAAAGGTGTGTGCCTGGATTTTGTCTTGCATACAAAGGGTACACAATTGTCGGCCAACAAACACAAACGTAGTGATGTACTAGATGTACTACGAGCCGAAAAAGAGGAAGTTCAATTGTCAGGCCCTTTGTGCCCTTTGTGCTCCTGCTAATTTCTTGTTAGTAGAAGTTTGGTGAGTGTTGATTCGTGCTTTTCCTTTTTTTTTCTGAATGGCCGTTCGTCAACCAGCCATGTTGCGGAATCGGAGATGAACGTGTTATTTATTATTTGCCTTTGAGTTATTACTTTGACCCAAGTCTAATACAGGAACAGGAGGAGGAGGAGGAGGATTTCTTGGACCAAAAATTGGTTGCTTTGTTAATCGTGACCAATTAGGTCATATGCCTTTGCTGCAGGAGCTCCAGGAGAATAATCTGGATGATTTTAGGAATTATCTCCCGATGACGGACACCTGCTTTCACCAACACTTTCCATTGTTGACCCCCTATATTAAAAAAGCAGGACACATGCATGAGGCTTGTATTTTATTTTTTGGTTGAATAATAATTATTTGATTAGTTATATTTTCTATATTTTTGGATGTATAGAATGCACTTTTTGGTTAAGTTCTTTTGGCAGATAGCATGTCTAATTTTGTTTTATTTTTTTAGTGCACAAAAAAAAAAAAAAAATTGTGGAGACTAATACTTGGCTATGTGTTTTACTTCAAATGACAGTTTGGAAGTAGGCGGTTACATTTTAAAAAAATATAACGTAAAATTAACAAAGGAACATCAACATAGTTGACCACATAGATGTAGTATCTTTGATCTTAAAAATTACGGAATAATGGTAACTTGCACAAAAAAAAAAAAAAAAGAAGAAGCATAATAAATTATTATTCTTGATATCACTAGAAAAAAAGGCCTTTGAAAATGTGTTTGCCATAACTCCATCAGTATCACCAGCAAAGCATCTTCATTATTATCACATTAAAGAAGATGGGAATGTGCCCTGCATTTCGAGATTTCATAATTTGCTGAATCACGAGTGTTTGTACTTTGGACGTTTGTCTGACGGAATTGTGTACACACACTTGGAAAATCTGACAACAGACATTTGTCCGTGGAAAATTTTAAAGCCTGCCATCCAATGTTTGTCCACAGAAAGTTGGCCAACAATTGTCTGATGGAACATACAAGCGGTCGGATTTTCCACCAACAGACTGTTATCACACTATTCCCGATAATCCGATCATGTGTACGAGGCTTTAGTACCCATATGAACTTGTTTTGGCTGTGGAAAATCAGGTGCTATTAGGTAAAGACTAATGGGCACCACATCATTTAGTATGTTCACAGTAGAAAGCATTTGGCACGAGGCTGTAGCTTGTACCTCACATAAATGCAAGAGATGGAAAATCATCTGCAGTCTTGGAAGAAAATTAGGGTCCTCAATAACCTTTCTCCATAATATCTTCAAGAAAAGGAGGTTCCTTAAAAAGGATCAGAGGGAAGAGAGAACATGTAGCATTTCTAGCCTTTGGAAACTGAAGGTTCTAGATGTGCAAGAGTTTTCCGAAGAGTCAGACGGTGGAGGAGCGGTGTTAATAAAAGGATATTGCTCTGGAACAAGGGAGCACCCATCACCATAAGCAATGTTCTGTTTCCTGTAGGCAGTCTTTAATGTTATTTGGGGCCTTTAGTCCTAGCTCTCTTGTAATTGTGATCTGCCATTGTTAGTAAGGGGGGTTCCAAATGGGGTAGCTATGAAGTGCAGAATGGGAGTTTGTGTGTGTAGCGCCACCACCGAAGGAGCTGCATGAGTATATTATGTTCTAGCTCTCAAACTCAAGAACAGTCTAAGCCCCTCTGACACACCCAGTAAACAGTGTTACTGCAGACACAATAGTAGATAGACACACACTGGGGTAAACCAGGAAGTATTTTTTTACTGAATGACTTTTTAGCATAAAGCAAACAGTAATAATATAAACAAGTGATAATTAAATATAACCCAAATAAATCAACTGAGTCTTGTTCACTGAAAGATTACTAGCAATGAAATTCCGCAAGATAAACAAAATAACCCCGAAAGCAGAGACCATAAAAAAAAAAAAAAAAGAAGAAGAGGAGGGCAGAGGAATGACCAGGTGCGTGTCAGATCACCCACTTCTATTCCCTGACACCACAGTCCCAAAGAACCACAAACACTGTAAGGAGTTAAATTCAAATAGCCTTTAAGTATTTAGACCCACTCCTTTAGTAGATAGAGTCCTGGGTGAAAGTATGGGCCCTTATGGCCCATATGGCACCAATGGCTTTAATCCCTTTTGGGGGTAGAGAATATGTTGTAGTCACTTAGAAGAAAGGAAGGCCTTGCACCTTTAGCTAGCTCTTTTTATTGGCATGCTTGAAGTGACTTGACAACCAAGGTGAACTAAAGTATCCTTGAGGTGTCCTGGTAAGCAAAGTGCTATAAAGTATACTTGTGGTGTCCTGAAAGCAGGAGGAATACGGTCATTGCTCCGCAAAGAGTAAATGTAGCAAAGGGTCTTTCTCAAGCTTAGAGTGACAAGATAATGGTGTCTGCATGCAGTGTCCTTTGTTATATGGGCAAGTGCTTGCTCACCAATCCTGTGACAGAGGCCCAAGGTGAAAAATATATTGGAGCAGGCTTGTGCAGGTTGCCTGAATGGCCACCTGGTGACTGAAGTGCCCAGTGATGTCTGTACGGTCACCCACAGGGCAGACAGGGTGCCTGAGGCTGTGGGTCTGCGTCCACCATAGAACCGCTGGTGGGAAATGATCACAACGGCTCTGTAGAGCAGCACCCTCCCCCTGCATCTGGTCTTCTCCCTTGCCTCGTGGTATCTCTCCCCTTGCTCCCAGGCAGCCTCCTTGTGTTTCTCCTACCCTTGTCTCTCCCCCTGTTGAGGTTTGTGGTCTGTCCTCAGGGACTTAACATGGGGCTTTCTGTCTTCAGGGCTACATGTCCAAGGATGCTCTGCTGCTGCAGTCCGTGCTGGTCATGGGTCCTCTCCAACTGCCAATGAGGAACCAGGGGAGGGAGCAAAGTGGGCGGCAGCCCTAATCTGCCCCACTCTCTCTGTGCAGTGTGAGGAAGAGAGGGAGGGGGAGGAAATCCCCCCTGCAGCTGCTGACAGTCTGTTTCTCTCCCCTTCTCTGTCAGTATCAGCTATGTTGCTTGTGCCTTGTAGCAGCGACGACTGTGTGGGAGGGGAATCAGCACCAGCTACACGTGCTTGGAGAAAGAAGGCACTATAACCAAGGAGCGGTCCATTTTTCTGTGGCTACATCTCTGTAGAAGTTGGCAGCAAGAATGCAGCAAAGTGCTGTGTGCATTCTCCGTTGAATAGGCAAGAGCCATCATCTAGGAGGTGTGACAGTTCCCCCATGCTTCTGAGGCTAAGGGGTTGATTTACTAAAGGCAAATCTACTGTGCACTACAAGTGCACTTGTAAGTGCAGTCACTGTAAATCTGAGAGGAAGATCTGAAATAAGGGGAAGCTCTGCTGACTTCTATCATCCAATCACGTGCAAACAAAAATGCCATTTATTGTCCTTGCATGTCCCCCTTTACAGTGCACAGAGGATTTACCTTTAGTAAGGGGGAGGAATTGCCAAGAATTGCGTAAGCTGAGAAACGAGAAGATTTAAAATGGCAGGCATTACTACAATATGTTGAATAATTTCCAAATCCTCTGCTCTATAAACCACATACTGTGCTGTACAGTGCAAATTTTGTTATTGACCGCTTCCCGACCAGCGCATGACGATGTACGTTGACAGAACGGCACGGACAGGCAAATGGGCGTACAGGTACTTCCCTTTGAATTTTCTGCCGTGCCAGCGCATTCACGCTGCCTGTGACCTCCGAGTCCGATTGCGGGTTCCGCGGACTCGATTGCTGCGGGAAAACCCGCGATCATCTCATGGGGAGGAAGAACGGGGATGTAAACAGCATCTCCCTGTTCTGCCTACCAACAATGATACTGATCTCTGCTCCCTGTGATTGGAGCAGAGATCAGTGATCTGTAAAACACCAGCCACGCCCCTAGGAAACACTTAACCCCTACACTGCCACCTCCTGGTTAACCCCTTCACATCCAGTATCATTTACACAGGAATCAGTGCATTTGTGTAGCACTGATTGCTGTATAAATGACAACGGTCCCAAACATGTGTCAAAAATGTCCGATTTGTCCGCCATAACATCGCAGTCACAATAAAAATTGCCGATCGCCACCATTACTAGTAGAAAAAAAAATTATTAATAAAAATGCCATAAAACCAGTCCCTATTTTGTAAACGCTATAACTTTTGCGCAAACCAACCAAATTGCCTATTGCGTTTTGTTTTTTTACCAAAATTATGTAGAAGAAAAATGCATCAGCCTAAACTGAGGAAAAAAAAATGTTTTATATATTTTTTGGGGACATTTATTATAGCAAAAAGTAAAAAAAAATGCGTTTTTTTCAAAATCGCCACTTGTCTATAGCGCAAAAAATAAAAAAAAGTGCAGAGGTGATCAAATACCACCAAAAGAAAGCTCTATTTGTGGGAAAAAAAACATAAATTATGTTTGGGAGCCACATCGCACAACCGCGCAATTGTTAAAGTGGCACAGTGCCGAATCGCAGAAAATGCTCTGGTCTTAAGCCAGCAAAATGGTCTTGTCTGAAAGTGGTTAAATGCCAGGAACTGGTGTTAATATACAGGGAAATCCTGTCTTTTGCCGCGTACACACGATCAAACAATCAGGTGGAAAAGTCCGGCAAACTCAAGTCCACCGGACAATCCCCCCGTGTGTAGCCTCCGGCATACTTTTTTGACCCGAAAGTACGGCGGACTTAGAAAGTAGTTTTGCACTCCAATCTTCCCGCCGGACTCGCATTTCGGCGGACAATCCGGCCATGTGTGCCAGTCCGCCGTACTTTTGAAATGAACGGACTTTTCCCGCCCGGAGAAAAGTCTGCTCATTTCGAGCGGGTCTCCAGGTAGGTGAGGCCCGCGAAGGAGACGTCACTGGCCCCGCCACCTGGTATGGACTTAAAGGGGAACCCCAACGCCAAAAAAAAAAAAATCGGCATGGGGGTCCCCCCTAAGGTCCACATCAGACCCTTGTCAGAGCACGCTACCCGGCAGGCCAGGAAAGGGGGGGGACGAGCGAGCGCCCCCCCTCCTGAGCTGTACCAGGCCACGTGCCCTCAACATGGGGGGTGCCTTGTCCCCATGTTGATGAGGACAAGGGCCTCTTCCCGACAACCCTGGCCGTTGGTTGTTGGGCTCTACGTGTTTACGCGGCATTACTTTATAGACAATGCTGGGCCTCTTAGCCTTTGTACACACGGTCGGAAATTCCGACAACCAAATCCGTCGGATAAATTCCGATGGCAGTGGTCCGGAAGTGGTGTTGCATACACACGGTAGGACTAAGTTGTCTGAATTTCCAGTTGCCAAGAACGTGGTGACGTAAGCCACGTACGACGGCACTAGAAAAGGGAAGTTCAGCACCCTTTGGGCTCCTTCTGCTGATCTCGTGTTTATCGCGTGTTAGTAGAAGTTTGTTTGAGACAATTCACGCTTTTCAGATTTGTGCTTCAGATCGTTACTGCTCTTCAGTTAGTGCTTGTCGATGCGGATCTGCTTATCATTGCGTGTAGTCAGTTAGCATTTGTTGGTGATTGTGGGCTATATCTTGGTATAGTACGCTTTGATTTTCATTGCTTATTGTCTGCTCGTTTCTGGTTTTCAGTTCGTTCTTTCAGGCCTTGCTGTTTATTGGTGCCTTCTGTTGTCCGTTCTCACCAGCCGACCGTTTTTAAGCCATGTTTCATGTACGTACTCGTCGTAGAGTTCGTGCTGTGCAGGGGCTTGGTGTTGGGCTTTTAGCTTTGACATAAGCCCGGTCCATGAACAGGGCGTGGAGGAGTTCGTGGACCAAGATTTGGTTGCGCCAGCGTGACCAGTTCTCGCACATGCCTTTGCTTTGTGAGATCCGGGAGAATAATCCTGATGATTTCAGGAATTATCTCCGGATGACGGACCCCGTTTTTCACAGTCTGCTGGCTTTGCTGTCCCCTTATATCAGCAGGCAGGATACCTGCATGCGGCAAGCCATCACTCCGGAGCAGAGGCTCATCGCCACGTTGCGCTACTTGGTAACAGGGAGAAGTCTTCAGGACCTCAAGTTCGACAGGCATCTCCCCCCAGGCTCTGGAAATCATTATTCCAGAGACCTGTTCTGCCATCATTCAGGTCCTGCAGAAGGACTATATGAAGGTAAGTTTTCTCCTTTAACATCACATATTATGTATTTAATGTTTGCTAATGTGTTGTATTTCTTTCCTCATTCCCTAATTACCATGATTGCAATATACTGTAATTGATATGCTGTGCCCCTTTTGTCCTCATGCATGCTGGAAGCTTTTCAAGTTAATTTTTTGTCCTTCATGCATATTTGCCTTCACCAACTTCCCCAGCATGCTCTTCTGGGGCCATAAACCTATAGTCTAGTTACTTAGCAATGTATTTTGTCAGCTCCATAGTATTGCTTTCCCCTAAACACCCCCTAAAATATGTACAAATGTTATGCGTGTGCTTAAATTAATGCATTAAATTAATGCAGAGTGCCAGAATGAAGAATCTGATAGGGGTACCTTATACTTTAGGCTTTAAATACTCATTTGCCAAAATGTTATACTGATATTGTCCAAAAATGTTTGTGTCTAATCTGCTTGCAATGTTGATGTGCAAAATTACTCATTTTTTTTCTTGTTTCACTCCACGGTTTCCTTCAACGCCACAGGAATGGCAGACTGTGGCCTCCCACTTTGCCAGCCGTTGGGACTTTCCCAATTGTGGAGGTGCAATTGATAGGAAACACGTCCGCATCGTCCCACCCCTGAAATCGGGGTCGTGCTATTATAATTACAAGGGGTATAAAAGTATCGTGATGTTGGCGATGGTGTCAGTGACCTATGTCTTCCTGTATGTGGACGTGGAGAAAAATGGCCGTATGTTGGATGGTGGAGTGCTCGCACGGACGGAATTCTACTGGCGTCTCCAGAGTGGCAGTCTAGGCTTGCCACCTCCAGAGGAGAATGTAGAAGAACTCCCATTCGTTTTTGTCGCGGATGAGGTGTTTGCTCTGGCAAACCACCTGATGCAGCCTTTCCTGATGAAGACCCTCACCCTGGATCAGGGGATCTTTAATGTGCGGCTGGCCAGAACCAGAGGAGTAGTGGAGAACACTTTCGGGATAATGGCCAGCCGTTTCCACCTATTTTTGACACCAATAAACATGGCGGAATATAAACTAAACTAAATCACATTGTGCTTGCCTGCTGTGTTCTGCACAATTTTTGGAAAAAACATTCAGCAATCGATGTGGTCTCAGTTGGCCCTGATGCAGACTTGTCGGAAAATGTCAACCTCACGGCTTTTGAAGCTGCTCGTCCTGGCTTGACCCCCCAAAGCGCCCGCGAGGTCATAAACCAATACATGGAGTACTTTGTAGGTAGGGGGCCATTGATATGCCAGACAGACAATGTCTGAGAGGCATTTTTTTAATACATTTTTCTTTGAAACTGCAATAATCTTTGTTTTCATTTACTTGGCTTTGTTTTCATTTACTTGGCTTTGTTTTCGGTGTCTCCTAGGTTTTTTTGCTTTTTTTTGGCCCTTTTTCTACAACCCTGCAAACCCAAGTTCAGAGCAAGATGAAGGTGACAGTCTCTTCTTCAGATAATCTTATTATGTTGTGGGTCTGCTACACACACACACACCTTGTTTTTGTTGATAACGTATGTAGTGCATTACTGACAAAAATATTGCTCATTTTCAGCACCATGGCAGAAATATGTGGGGTCATGAAAATAGCGTGATTGGGGAAATTTAAACAGCACTGTGGGTGTTATTTACTAAAGGCAAATCCACTATGCACTACAAGTGCACTGCAAAAGTGCACCTGAAACTGCACTTGGAGTGCAAAGTGGATTTGCCTTTAGTAAATAACACCCATTGCCACAGAAAACAACAACTTTAATCCAAATACTGCTTTTGCACATTGAAAAAGAAAGCCACACATTGTTGATAATTTAACTTTTTACTCAAAGCACATTCACATGTGCGTTTAGAAAAGGGTTTTACAACAAACCAACATATTTGGTGTATATAACATTATTTTGGGTAACATTTTTATAACTTGGCATTTTTGTGTAAACAGGCATGTATCAAAACATACAGAACACAGGAACTTAAAAAGTTCAACTTTGAAAAGTGAAGACAATATCAGACATGAGTATGTACAAACTGTGCTGATATTGCCTTCATCGGATGGGTTGTCACCCCTGGAAAATCCAAATTTGGAAGATGCACACAAATTGAGAATCATAAAGTGGCCATTTTCCTCCTGATCCCATGCCTAAAGTCAACATGTGCCATCTCCCATCATGGGGTATCAATGTACGTGTTTTGGGGGTGCGACCCCTTCATCTCAGCCACTTTAGTAGCAAGGAAGGGGTTGCACCCTCAAAACACATACATTGATCCCCCATGATGGGAGATAGCACATGTTGACACACTGTGTGCATCTTCCAAATTTGGCTTTTCTAAAAATATAAGTGTTTTTGAAAATTTAAAAACAATGCTAGCTAGTTTGGGGTGTTTCACACTCTCCCCAAAACATCAGTGATGTTCTTTATTTTTTGTTGAACATCATTGATGTTTTTCTGTATATTCTCTAAATCGCGATTGCACCCCATTATCTCCACAATGAGGATCTGGGCACTTTCACTGGTAAAATGTGATTCTTCTTCCACATCACCTAAAAAAAAAAAAAACACCATGTATTATAAATATGCAGACATACATTGATTAGCTTACCAGAAGCTGTGGTCTCCGACACTCACCTGTTGTGGTGACAATTTCGCCAATTTCAACAATCTCTCCTTCCTCCCCCTCCTCTGCTTCTGGTGTTGGTATTTTCCCTTCTTTGGGAGGTGTGGGGTCCCTGGTGTCCTCAGACGTCCCGAGTCTTCTCTCCCCTATGAGAATGTAAAAAAGGAATACTTAGCATACAGAGGGCAGAAAGACGAATGTGAAACATTGCTGCTGGGATACTTACCTGTAGTGTGAAAAAATGTAGTCAAGTGCAAGTTGGCAAAACATCGTTTTGGAGTGGGCTAACGAACGATGTTTATTACGAATGATTGAACCCATGACCATAAAAGTGGCCATTTTAAACTGTACAATATTAAATCAAAGCACATGGAGCAGTATGCAAGCAGCAATAATAAATATGAACACACGACAACTACTTACTTTTTTGAAGAACTCGCTTGATCCTTCTGTACTGATCGTGCTCCCCGTTTCAGGTCTGACCAGCGTTTTCTTAGTTGATCCTTGGATCGTCGTAGCCCAAAATTCTTCTGAAGACTCTTCACAACTTTAGTCATGATCTTGGCCTTTCTGATATTTGGGTTTGGGTAAGGTCCATACTTCCCATCATAGTCGGTCCTCTTCAATATGTCCACCATCTCCAACATCTCTCCAAAGACATATTTGAGGCCTTAAATCTTCTCCCCCGGGATCGGGACGTTTCTTGCTCCGGGCTTTCCTTGTCCTCCTCCTCGTTAGTGGGATTAGCATGCCACTGCTGTGTCTCCACCATGTGGTCTCCCCACTGTGCCGAAAGAGAAGGGGCGGGGAATAGTCTAGAAAGAACGTCAGGGGCGCGAGGAGTTTCATGCATGCGTACTCTATATAAAACGCAACGCACGTGTGTCGTACGTACGATCTGTGAACAGAGGGAAAAGCTGACGCGCCGATCATGCAAACAAAGAGGCTTCTAGATTGAGGCCTGTATAGGGACAAGATTTAGTGGAGTTTAGCCTGACATTAGAGTTTGTCTTGTGTTGTGTCTTGGAGAATATGGATGGGTTTAATGACCATAGTTTCCTCCCTCTGTTCATCGATAAGTACAGGGAGCTGCCCTGTCTGTGGCAAGCTACGCATCCACACTACAGTAACAAATTAAAGAGGCAGGCAGCGATGGAGAAACTGTTGGAGTTTGTGAAGCTGGTGGTCCCCAGGTCAGACATCAACTATTTAAGAACGAAAATTGGTGGCCTGAGGAGTACATGTCTGAGGGAGCGCAGGAAGGTGCTGAAGTCCATGCAAACTGGAGCTGCAGCAGATGACGTTTATGTCCCCAGGCTGTGGTATTATGACAGGAAGCATTTTCTGTCAGACCAGGCTGATGTCAGGGAATCCCTCTCTACCCTTCCTTCCACGTGTCCTTCTATACTACATTCCACCCCTGCTGAGTCTTCAGAAACCCAACCTGCGCCTTTCACTCAAGAAGAACTGGAGGAGCCCAGCTTGAGCCAGGTATAGTATTGTTCTACATATTTTGGGAGTAAAAATGAATGATGTTAACTTGATTTTTGCTCACTAATTGCTGATTTTAGAAAGTGTTTCACATATGAATAGACAGTAGTGGCCAAAACCTTTGGGCCAAGAATGAAAAATGCTGGGCTCAGAATGATAGTCTTTTCTATTTGTTAACAAGTTGCAACAGTCTTGAGCTGAAAATTGTGTATTTGATGAACCAAAAACTAAAACGATGTCCCTTTTTCATACACAGGAACACCTCAGCCAGGAAGAGGTTGTGGAATGCAGCAGCCAGGAGGTGGCTGTGGAAAGTGGCAGCCAGGAGGAGGCAGGGGTAAGCGGTAGCCAAGCGGTGGGCAGGCGGAGGAGCCTGACTGAACCACAAGTCCCTCCCCTCTGCCTTCCATGCCAAAGGGCCAGTAAGGGGGGGGGGGGGGAATGTGGAAGAGTCAGCTCTGAAGCTCATCGGGAGACTTCAGTGGCCCTCAAAGCCACCCCCACATATCAAGAGGCGTTTGCCGCCTTGGCTGCCTGCAAACTCCAGCAAATGGAGGAGGGGTAACACATCTTGTGTGAGGAGCTCATCATACACATCCTCAACAAGGGATTCTTGGGCCAAATCACACAAGCAACACACTTGTGTGATTTGGAGCATGCTCCTCCTCCTTCTGCCACACCTCCAGCACCACAGCCACAGCCTGGAAGGAAGCGTGGAAGGAAGACCAGAGAGTGATAACCTGGGTTCAGTCTGGTCTGACAGAAGATGCAGCCTCTTGTAGGACCACAGCCTGGGAACATAGATGTCATCTGCTGCTGTTTCGGGTTTTTTGGACTTCAGGACCAGACTTCTCTCCCTCAGATATGTACTCCTCTGCCCACCAATTTTTGCATTTAAATAGTTGATGTGTGCCCTGTGGGGCCAAAGGTTTCGCTAATTTCCCCAGTTTCTTCAGCGCTACCTCCCTCTTTATTTGTTACTAACACCTAAATAAAGGTTTTTTTTGGTTGAAGAAATACTTGCCTATGTGTTTTACTTCAAAAAGGACAGTTTATTTGTGAGTAGGCAGGTACATTTCAAAAATACAAAGTCAAATGAATAACAAGGGGCACCAACACCAAACAACCTCCTCTAGATTAAAAAAGAAAACAATAACATAAAACACAACAAAAAAAAACTGTGAAGATGAGCAAACTGTCAAAAAAGGAGATGTTGATTAAAAAAAAAAAACCACCAAATAAAAAAATAATAATAATGGATTGGGGGGATGTGACAAATTAAAATATTGCATTGATGAAATGAGTAAAAATAATAAAAAAATAAGTTTGGGAGAAGTGTGTGTGAATATGAGCAGCAAAACAACTTCATTATTGTAGCATTCTAGAGAATGCGCTGCATTAAAGAATTTTTAACATTGCAGCATGACGAATGTGCTATATGGATTAAGAGTGGTAGTTTTACCTGACCGAGAGCTTCCATCTCAAAATTTGATTGTGAGCACGCGTGGCACCTTGTCCATTGGGCTAGGCTACACACGATCGGAACTGATGCGATCGGATCATGTTGTCGGAAAGTTTTATAGCCAAGCTCTCAAATTTGGTCCGTCGGATATTCTGCCGGAAACAGTCCGATGGAGCCCACACACTGTCGGATTATCTGACAACACGGTCCGATCGGACATTTTCCATTGGAATGTCCGACCGTGTGTACAAGGGCTTAGAGTTCCAGGCTTCCCCCACCACGGTGGGCTTAACACCAAAAGGGATTTCAGGATCTGAGAGCCATAGAAATAGACCATGGCTCTGGACCTGTATAGCACCTTGCAGCTAAGTTCACACATTGCACTTTGAGCCAAGATGAGCATCTAACATAGGATTCAGTGCCTAGAGTAAATATTGCACGCTGGCTCAATGCGGTGGGGTCCAGTCCCCAAGCTACACACTGAGGGTAACTGATTCAGGAACTACTAGACAGCCCAAGACAAGGAGCAGTCAGATAAGTGCTTCAGTTGAAAATAATTCATTGGTTTAAAAAGGAAATACTTCTTAGGAAAACTGGTCCATCACCTGAGGACAAAAACTGGAGCCTCAGTGTGGATGGGGCTTTATGGGTATACTCTTGCAAGTTTTTTGCCATTGTCCAATCACCTGACGGTAGCCAGCATATACAGTAACCCATGGTCAAAGAAAACCAGTCCTCTGCCCTGTACTGTACAATTAATATATATAAAAAAAAAAATAAAAAAAAAAACACATTTATGGGAAAAATACCACTATTATTCCAAATTTTCTTTAAGTTATTTTTCAAAATAGTTATGTTAGAATTTACATTGCTGTGTAGAAGATGGCCCAGTAGCATGCAGCAGAAAACAGGTTAACCTGAACAATAGCATACATGTACTGTCCTTGTCAAGAGCTAAGAGACTGAAGATTAGCAAATTGCCAAAGGCCATTTCAAACTGACAGATGAAAATCATGATTATTGCAGCAGACGGCCAATGCTTGCTCAAACAGGGATGAGGAAACAAAGTAAAATCTTACACAGGAAGTTCGAGCTTCTGTAGACAGGTAGGTTTACTGCATTAAGAAGCTGATAAAATATTTTATGGAATTTAGTTAAATATTTTCAAATGTATTTATGTAATAACACAGTTCAGCGTCAATAACCAACGTGATTCTGAAAAAGACCTTTTTTTGTTGTACTTACTTGCTCTGTGCAATGGTTTTACACAAAGCAGTCCAGATCCTAATCTTCGCAGATCCCCCACTGACACTCCTGGCCATTACATCCTTTCCCTCCACCAAGTGCCCCCATAGAAAGCCATTGCCATCTGCATCTTAACAAAAACAGGGTGGCTCGGCTCCTCCCCTACTCCCTCCTCACTGGCAAGGATTGACAGCAGCGGGAGCCAATATGTAAATGGTGTTCAAACCACATATGTTAGGTATCGCTGCAATCGTTAGAGCGAGAGCAATAATTCTAGAACTAGATCTCCTCTAAGGCTGGCCATACATGGGTGAATTTTGAAAGAATTTTCTTTTGAAAATGAGAAAATTTGTGCATTTTTTGATCCCATGGTGCCACCATTGATTTCGAAAGTAGACCAACCAAGCCTTCAATTTCACCTCATGTTGCTACAATAAAGAATTTGTGGCTGGGAATTTTCTTTTCTTTCCGGGAATTTTCTTTTCTTGCACATTTCTTTTTCAATTACATTTCCTCGCACGGTTCTCCCATCATTGATTAGAAATGTTTTTTTTTTTTTGTTTTTTGTTTTTTAAAACAAACGTGTCCGATTCCTCAAAATTGATGGCCGCATGAAAATCGTCTGTTGTTGCAGCCCACTAATGGTGCGAAATACGAATGAAAATGCTTAGATAAGATTTTCGAAAATAAAATTCTACAAAAAATGTATGGCCTGCCTGAGACCCCTTTTACACTTTGGGCGTTTTTCAGGCGCTACAGTGCTAAAAATAGTGCCTGCATAGCGCCTGAAAAAAGCAGCTCCATTCACACCCGAGGGCTGTCACACTGGAGCGGTGCGCTGGCAGGGCATCACAAAAGGTCCTGCCAGCAGCTTCTTTGGAGTGGTGAACTCACCACTGCTCCCCATTGAAATCAATGGGGCAGTGCTGTGATATCACCGACTAAACCCAGCTCCAGCTGCGTTTTGCGGGTGGATTTAACCCATTTTCGGACGCTAATGGAGGGTTAAAACTGCACAACTAGCAGCCGAATAGTGCCACTTAAACGACAGTAAAGCGGCGCTAAAAATAGTACCGCTTTGCCCTAGGCGGCTCGGTGTGAAAGAGGTCCAACTCTAAACTAGTAACCTGTAGACAAATTTTAAATGTCGCCTATGGAGATTTTTAAGTACCAAAGTTTGTCGCCGTTCCACGAGTGTGCGAAATTTTGAACCATGACATGTTGGGTATCAATTTACTTGGCACAACTTTATAGAATCAATCTGCTTCTAACTTCAGCTTGTTCAATTAAGCTTTGACAAAAAAAAAAATTGAAGCCTATTGGTTTCTATGCACAGCTGCACCAGATTTTGCATTCTCCATTTTTTTGTAAATCAACCCCAATGTCTCTCTCACGCTCGTGCATGGGATAAGGAAATCACCTGTCACTCGTAGCAAGGGGGAAGAACCGACACCTACTTCTCTGTGTGTCCGTTTTTATCGAACTGAAAAAATATAAGAGGATTGCTCAGAGCTGGATTAAATCTTTGTGGCAAGACTGGGCACAGATAACATGAAATCCTATAGTCTACAAGCCTTAATTAAAAAACATTTCTGGGGGTTTACATCTACTCTGCAAGTTGTACCTATAGGTAAGCCTATAATATGGCTTATCTATATGTACTCTAACTATCTCCTAAACCTGTACCATTTAGGAGATATTTACTGTTTACTACACGATGATGTCATCGGCGCATGAGCTCTGAAGGAATGGCCGCCCATGCAGTTTCTTCAGGCGGAGTCCATGGCCCCACAAGGAAGACGGGCGAAGATGGATGCGGCCTGCAGCAGGGACAAAGCAGGCTTCGTTTGCAGGTAAGTGTCACATAAAGTTATGCCTTTACTTTGCAGGGAAGAAGAAAGGAAGTAAAACCCAGGGTTTACTTCCTCATTAAGTGGTTAAAAAAGAAGAAATAAAAAAATTCCAATATATATCCCATAGATTGTAGACACTACAACTTTTGCACAAACCAATCAATGTAAGCTTATTGGGATTTTTTTTTACCAAAAATATGTAGCTGAATACATTTTGGCCTAAATTAGTGAATACATTTAATGTTTCTCTTTTTTTTTTTCTTGGATATGTTTTATGGCAGAAAAGTACAAAATCTTTTTTTTTTTTTTTTTTTTAATTGTCTGTCTTTTTTGTTTATAGCGCAAACAATAAAATAAAATAAAAATGCAGTGGTGATCAAATACCACCAAAAGAAAGCTCAATTTGTGGGAAAAAAGGACATCAATTTTATTTGGATACAGTGTCGCATGACCGTGCAATTGTCAGTTAAAATAACGCAGTACCAAATCGTAAGAAAATTGCCGGATCATGAAGGGGGTAAATCTTCCAGAGCTGAAGTGGTTAAACTCTAAAGAGACCCGGACCATTCATGTCAACAATCATGTACAGAAAAAGCTTTCATTGGGTAGACATCTAAAACCCCCAAGACTACTGTTGGGTACCGCCATCTTGGATGTGAGGTCAGCAGCCTCAGACCTGTCATTCAAGTGACACTTTTTAGTATTTCCCTTCCCTTCTTTCCCAGCAGTTACAAAATGTATGAAATGAAAAAGTTCTGCTGCGGCTTTCGTCAGACAGGGATGACATTACCAGGTAAAAAACAGGAAGAATGCTTCTCTGTGTCACACCGGGCGACACCTTAGATATTACAACTTGGCTGTAAACTCACATCTGACTATTAAACATTTCTGTATCACCTGCAGCAATTTCTCGCTCTCCAAGACAACAAAATATATAAACAATAGTATGGCATAAGATTAAAGATAGTAAGATTGCACTGGAAAGTCCGACAATGAGTCACGACTGACATTCCCACACAGCAGATTGTGCTGCTGCAAGTCCCATAAGTCTTATTACTGTATTAACACTGACATGTACAATCACCGGCCACTTTATTAGGTACACATTGCTAGTACCGGGTTGGATCCCCTTTTGCCTTCATAACTGCCTTAATTCTTTGTGCCACAGATTAGATAGATAGGATCAAGCAGTTGCTGCAGATTTGTAAGCTGCGCATCCATAATGCGAATCTCCGATTCCATCACATCACAGAGGTGCTCTGTTGGATGAGATCTGGTGACTGTGGAAGCCATTGGAGTACAGCGACCTCATGGTCACGTTCAAGAAACTAGTTTGGGATGATTTGAGCTTTGTGACATGGTGCATTATCCTGCTGGAAGTAGACATCAGAAGATGGGTACACTGTAGTCATAGAGGGATGGAAATGATCAGCACTATTCTATACAACTCACTACCACATTAGATACAGATAAGTGGTCATTTTATTATATTCCATTTAAAGTGATAACACGGGAGTATTCACCACAAAGTGATGGGTGAGGTTTTGGGCTGAGAGTCCAAGTAAGGGGCTTTAGGGAATTTAGACCTAGGTAGTCCTGATGGTGTGAGGGAAAGAGAGCAGACTATGGAAAGATGATTAGCCAGCTAAATGCTTAAAATGTTTTGGATGCTGACAAAGTTATGGCCGAGATGTCCTTCAGTAAGAGGTCATCCAGGTAACCTATGACATGAATGACCTGGGTTCAAAAGAAAAGATAGCAGTTGGGCAAGCAAATTGAAAGTGCTCGTCTCCCACAGCAAAACATAGAAAACTTTTTGGGGAAGATGGGGATCTTTTGTATGTTTTCTAAAAACAAGAAATTTCCCTTGTGTGAGAGAAGTAATGACAGATCTCATGGATTATAATAATTGGTACACCAAGAAATTGATTTACAGATTTTAGGTCCAGTATAGGGCAGATGCCCCTATTAGGTTTTGGGACTTGGGATAGGCTTGAATAGTGTCAGAAACCATGAATCAGACTGAGACAGAAGTACAGTTAAATCACACTTGTTTAATAATAAAGGTAAACAGTAAGACCCCTTTCACACTGGGGCGTTTTTCAGGCGTTTTTCATGCGCTTTAGCGTTAAAAAATACGCCTGAAAGAAGCCGCAACTGCAATCCCAATGTAAAAGCCGGAGTGCTTTCACACCGAGATCCCTTTCATACTGGGGCGTTTTTCAGGCGCTTCAGCGTTAAAAAATACGCCTAAAAGAAGCTGCAACTGCAATCCCAATGTAAACGCCCGAGTGCTTTCACACCAAGGCGCTGCGCTGGCAGGGCGTCAAAAAAAGTCCTGCAAGCAGCTTCTTTGCAGCGCTTTTGGAGCGGTGAATAAAGCGCTCCTTCCCATTGAAATCAATGGGAAGCGCCTGTAAAACGCCTGAAAAATGCTATTGGCAGCAGCGTTTTGTGGGCGCTTTTAACCCTTTATTTGGCCACTAGCAGGGGTTAAAAGCGCCCCAATAAAGCTCGAAAAACGCTGGTAAAGCGCTGCTAGTTTAAGCGGCGCTTTACAAGCGTTTTTCGGGCGCTGACATTGTGAAAGGGTTCTTAAAGCACTTGGGCTTTCACATTGGGACTGCAGATGAGGCTTCTTTCAAGCGCTTTACATGCGCTTTTTTTAACGCTAAAGCGCCTGAAAAACGCCTGAAAAACGCCCCAGTGTGAAAGGGGTCTAACTGTAGTCAAAAATCTTAGCCAGAGTTCAGGAACCGGAACGGATAGTCAGACAAGTCAAAACATCAGGGAGCCAGAGAACAGCGTAAAATAGCAAGCAGGATCTGGAGCCAGAAGGAATGTCAGCCAAGCAAGTCTTTAACAGGAACACAGGACAGCGTCTCTAGAGATGTGACCAAGGGGAAGGCAGAAATCATATGGGCTGGACGGCTTAAGTAGGCAGGACTGACAAGCAGAATATCATTAATAAGTAAGTCACTGTGGAGAGAAAGGATCTGGCAATTAGCCGACAGATGAGTGGCCAGCTTTGAGAAGGAAGGGCTAAGCCCAGCCCTGAGAGTACCCCCTCCTCAATAACCCCTCCCCCTCGGAGGACCACCAGGCTTGAGGAGAAAAAAAAGTCTATGGAAATCATGGAGGAGGAAAGGGGCATGTACTTCCGAAGAGGAGGCCCAAGAGCGTTCCTCTGGACCATACCCTTTCCAATGCACCAGGTACTGTATGCCCCTATGGGAGTCAATAGACTGTACTTCATACTCCTCATGGTTCTCAACCTGTACAGGGTGGGGACAAGGCACCAAGGTGGTAAAGTGGTTGCAGACAAAAGGTTTTAATAATGAGGCATAAAATACATTTGAGATACGCATATTATAAGGAAAGTCTAAGCCACTGGGTGAATCCTACGAAGAATACGGAAAGGCCCAATAAACCAAACTTCAGAGAGGGAAGACGAAGTCGAAAGTTGCAAGATGACAGCCAGACTGCCCCCAACCTGATAGGAAGGCGCAAGCAGGCGTCTGTGGTCAGCAGGGAGTCTGTGCCTATCATTAGCATGTCGCAAAGCTTCCTGGACTTGAGCCCAAGTGGAACAAAGACCATGGGGATGCTCCTCTAATGCAGGAATACTCTGCGGAAAAAAACGAGTCAGGCAACATGGAAGGTTGGAAACCATAGTTTCGCCATTAAAAGGGGACAATCGGGAAGCAGAATTCAAGGCACTATTGTGAGCAAACTCTACCCACGGCAAGACATCTGACCAGTTGTTATAATGGTCAGAAATATAGCAACGTAGGAATTGCTGCAAGAACTGATTGCCTTGTTCTGCAGCCCCATTAGACTGTGGGTTATATGCAGAGGAGAAAGCAAGCTGAATTCCCAAATGTGCACATAAGGCTTGCCAGAACAGGGACAAAAACTGACTACCCCTGTCTGAGACAATCACCTAGGGTAGCCCATGTAAGCAAAAGATCTCCGGAGCAAAAAATGGAAGTCAGTTCCTTAGAAGTTTAAGTGGAATATAATGGGATATTTTCAAGAACCAGTCAACCATCATAAGGATAACCGTGTTGCCCTGGGAGTTGGGTAACTCCACAATGAAATCCATAGACATGTGGGTCCAGGGCCTCGCTCCATTGGGTATGGGTTGTAGGAGGCCCACTGCAAGGTGTCGTGGAGTCTTACTCTGAGCACACATGGAACAAGCAGCTACAAAGGTGGTTACATCAGCACGTAGACTAGACCACCAGAATTGTTGGGAAATGGCCCAAAAGAGTTGATTCTTCCCATAGTGGGCAGCAGCCTTGGGAGAATGGTAAGTCTGGAGCTCTGCAGTACGGAGACTCTCTGGGTCAAAGCAGCGGTCACAAGGTTTCTCAGGAGGAGCACGGACCTGCGTAGCAAGAATTTTGTCACCCAAAGGCAAAGTGAGACTGGTGCAAACCATAGTCAGAATATGATCAGGAGGAATCATAGGAACAGACTCCATCTTGGAAGTGGAGGAAAATTGTCACGACAAAGCGCCAGCCTTTACATTCTTAGTACTGGGTAAAGAATAAGACAATATAATTGAAACTAGACAAGAAAAGAGCCCATCGCGCCCTTCTGAGAGAGAGGCATTTAGCCTCAGACAACAATGTGTCTTATGGCAAGTAAGAATGAGAACCAACACAGTGGACCTTCGAGGAGATGTTTCCAGTCTTACAGGGCTAAAATGATGGCTAACAGCTCCTCTGTCACCAATCTCGTAATTGCACTCCGCAGGTGACAATTTCTTGGAAAAGTAGCCACAAGGATGCATAGCGCTCTCAGAGGTAGGACGTTGAGACAGAAGGGTGCCAACTCCAGTCTCAGAAGCATCAACCTCTAGGATAAAAAATGTAACATAGGATCAGGATGTGCCAACACAGGAGCAGAAACAAAGACAGCCTTGAGACTCTCAAAGGTCTTAATGGACTCCAGAGACCAACTGTGTGGGTTACCGTCCTTTCTGGTCATATCAGTCAGGGGCTTGACCAGAGACGAGAAGTTACGAATAAACTACAGATAATAGTTGGCAAAGCCAAGAAAACGCTGCAGAGGATGTAAACCGACAGGTCGGGCCACTGTAAGACTGCCTAAAGTTTCTCTGGGTCCATTGAAAAACCAGCAGTGAAAATGACATAACCCAGGAATTTAATCTGTTCACGATGGAATTTGCACTTCTCCAATTTACAATAGAGATTGTTCTCTCTTAGTTTCTGAAGCACAGGACAGACATCTGTGTGGTGGCTCTCCAGAGACTTGGAAAATATATGAGGATATCGTTGAGATAAACCACACATAACTGCAACAAATCTCGGAGAGGACATAGTTAATAAATTCCTGGAAAACTGCCAGGACGTTACAAAGGTCAAAAGGCATTACGAGGTACCCATAATGGCCTGTTCTGGTATTAAAACACAGTTTTCCACTTGGCGCCCTCCTTAATCCTCATGAGATGTGCCCCTCTCAAATCAAGCTTTGTGAAAACGGTTGCTCCCTTGAGGCAGTCAAATAACTCAGTAATCAACGGAATAGGATAGGCATTCTTAATCGTGAAACGATTGAGACCCCTATAAGCAATACAAGGTCTCAGTTTACCACTCTTCTTCTTCACAAAGAAGAAACCAGCACCAGCAGGAGATAAGGATTTGTGGATGAGACCTCAGAAAGTGCATCTGCAACATACTCCTCCATGGCCTTATCCTCCAAGACCAACAAAGGGTAAACACGGCCCTGATGGGGGTGTGGCCTCAGGTTGAAGGTCAATTGTGCAATCATACGATTGGCTTGAACTTTGTCAAAGACATTGCTAAAATTGCGATACCCCTCCAGCAGGGAGGAGAGTGAAGAGGTGCACAGGACCTTTGGCTACCTTGTGGAAGCATGTCTTACTGCATTGTGGCGACCAGGAGGGAACCTCAGCACGGAGACAATCAAAAGAAGGGTTGTGCCTCTGTAGCCAAGGATAACCAATAACCAGCAGAAACTTAGGTGAGGAAATAACTTGGAATTGGATTATCTCACGGTGAAGAGCCCCTACGGCGATGGACAATGGAACAGTCTCATGGGTCACATGGGCAGGCTGTAGAGGTCTCCGGTCAAGAGCCTCAATGGCAAGTGGAGTGTCACGCAGCTGCAGCAGAATCGATTTCTTCGATATAAAGGCAGCATCAATGAACAGGCCTGCAGCCCCAGAGTCGATTACAGCCTGTATCTTGATGGACGACTCAGCCCAAGAAAGGGTAACCAAAACCAGGGGCTTATCCTTCAGGATAACTGGGGACAAAAACAATGCCACCTAAGGTCTGTCTGTGACAGGACCTCAAGATTCGGGCGTTCCCTGGATGGGTAGGACAAGACTTCAAAAGGTGACCTGGGGGAGGCATGGGTGGGACTGCAAATCTCGGAGACAAATGTACAGGAGTCTTCTGCAAGTGAAAGTTAAAAGAGAGAGAGTGTTTCTCTTAGTCTGGAGTCAATGAGGATGGCAAACGTGATCAACACGTTTCTCCAGCTCAGTATATCTCGGGCTGCTATCTCAACCTTGATAGAATCCGAGAGACCGTGAGAAAAAGCAGCCACGAGGGCCTCATTGTTCCAAGCAACCTCTGCTGCCAGAGTACGAAATTCAATGGTGTAGTCAGCAACAGTTCTCATACTCTGATGGACATGAGGCACTTAGCAGCAGAAGCAGAGCATGCAGGAACGTCAAATACCCTTTTAAAAGAAACCACAAACTCAGGATAACTCAAGACAACAGGTTTTTGCATCTCCCATAAAGGCTTTTCCCAGGCCAAGGCTCTCTCAGATATCACAAAACCTACTTTGCATTTATCCTTGGGAAACACCAGGGGGAGAATCTCAAAGTATATCTAAATGTGGTTGAAAAACCATCTGCATTGGGCTGGATCATCCCCGAATCGCTGGGGAAGCGGAGCGAAACCAGACATACTTCTTATAGAGGTAATACTCGAGGCGGGTACCTGCACAGGGACTGAAGTAGCAGCAGGAATGGCCTGCAACACAGGTTGTACCAGAGCAGCCACAGTGGAAGATTCCAGGTGAGCCGTGCGACTCAGGAGCGTTTGTAACGCCATGGCAAACATATCCATGCGGTGATCCTGCTCATTCAATCTGGAAAAAATATTACCAACAAGTGGATTGACTGCATCTTCTGAATTCATGGCCTTCGCCTACTATCAGAAACCATTAATTACACCGAGACAGAAGTACAGTTAAATTACACTTGTTTAATAATAATAAAAAAAAAAAGGTAAATGTAGTCAAAACATGACCAGAGTTCAGGAACCGAAAGGGATAGTAAGACAAGCCAAAATGCCAGAGAACAGCGTAGAACAGCAAGTAGGATCTGGAGCCAGGAGGAATGTTAGTCAAGCAGGTCTTTATCAGGAACACAGAAGAGCGTCTCTAGAGCTGTGACCAAGGCGAAGGCAGAGATCAGCTGGACTGGACGGCTTAAGTAGGCAGGACTGACGAGCAGGATATCATCAACAGGTGAGTCACTGTGGAGAGATAGGAGCTGGCAATTAGCTGACAGCTCAGCGGGCAGCTCAGAGAAGGAAGGGCTGAGCCCAACCCCGACAGATAGAACATTTGAAACTGCGCTTCTGAAGGAATTGATGCAACCACCCTCTGTGTTTGAAGTTGGTGCAAGATGGTAAGGAGGGGGCCGGCACTGTAGTTCTATGTTGTACCCCTTTGAAATTACAGATTGGACCCCGAGGTCTGGGACATTCCATGTCCAGACTTCTCACAATGAAGAGGTAACCCCCACTCCTCAGTGTTGGAGGGCTTCTGGGAAGGCTTGGTGGGCTTAATGTTCCTTTTAGCTCAGTAGAGGTAGAAGTTGTAGCAATCAAAGATTTAGGCTTTTGCTTGTGGGGTGGAATCACTTTTGCCTCAGTGATTTATTTAAAAAGGTAACTCCACTTTTGTGGGAAAAACAAATAGTAAATAAAAAAAAATAAAAAAAAAGCATATGTAATTGCTACAAGTGTCATATTGTATTTGAATGTTATTAAATGTACCTTTTTTCAAACTGCGGTACTGTAATATTCTGTAAAATGCAATGCAATATGGCAGCCTGCAGGTGTTCTGTACACAGATGGTGTATGGAACACCCCCATAAATGTCATCTCCTGTTTGTGCGATTGGCTTCCTGATTTTCCCAGAAGTCTGCACTAATATACAAGTCAGGTTTTGGGCACCCCCTGCAACAAAAATGTAATGTTTGTGAGATACTCCCAAAGGGAAATTGCATCTCAAAGGGATTCAGACCCTGCCTAATTAGAACCCTGCAAGTGCAGCAACGAATTGATATTTTTAAAGTCACTCCCCTACTTTGCACATATACACAAACAACTATTTCTTCAGAATAACAAAAGGTAGGAATCTTCAACAGTTTGTTAAAATCCCTGCAATGTACATAGATCACCCAAAGGGTAATGTTTTTTTCACAGCAAAAGTGGAGTTACTGGAATGAAATGGCATGTGTAGAAGACATTTCTGACAAAACTGTTCAGCAGATTTAGTTTTTTTTGCCTCAAACTCCTACATGTGTGCATAGAGATGAGAGCATCAACACAAAACAATTAGGCTGAAGGCATCAGCTGTAGTTGTTCTAATAGAGAAGGGTCTTCAGAGATAGGTTCCTGGCCTCTGTTTATTTGCTGGTGTTGGAGTTATGCCAACCCATTTTATACCTCTGTATATATACAGAGATATCTCATCTTCCCTTATTGACTACGCTGGGCCTATTAGAGATCCAGGCTTTACCTGTCTTGGTGCAAACCCCCAGGGGTCTTCAGGGTCTGGGAGCCTGTGATGGCGCTGGACCTGTGTATGCTCCTGCAACTAAATTTCACACGTTGCAATTAGTGTCAAGGTAAGCACCTAATGCAGGATCGAGAGCCCAAAGCAAATATCACAGGCTGATCCCACACAGGATAACCAATCTCAAAACTGCTAGGTAGCCCAAGGCAACAAGTAGTCAGATCTTAATAGAATCTTAAATGATAACTAAAGGCAAAACCATTTTTTTAATTATATAGTTTTGGGTACAGTGGAGAGGGACCCTTGGATAAAAAAAGTTTTTTCTTCACTTACACTTTAAATATGCATGCCCATTATCTATTATGTTAATATATAAATGCATAAGGCACATTATACAGTGGTGTAGTGGTTAGCACTCTCACCTAGCAGTAAGAAGGGTCGCTGGTTCAAATCCCAACCACGACACTACCTGCCTGGAGTTTCCATGTTCTCCCTGTGCCTGTGTGGGTTTCCTCTGGGTACTCCGGTTTCCTCCCACACTCCAAAGACATGCAGGTAGGTTAATTGGCTTCTTGGAGTGTGGGCTCCTTGAGGGTAGGGGCCGATGTGAGTGTGCAATTTACAGGGATAGGGACAATTGTAGACACTGACTCAGGTTGAACTGGATGGACTGGTGTCTTTATTCAACCTTAAAAAACTATGAAACTATGAACTAACCATCACAGAATGAGGTCAATCATTTATTATCAGAAGCAGGACATATAAGAATAACTGTACAACACATGCTAATAAGCAAACAAGATTACATCATAAATACCCATACTTATTGGATTAGATATCTGTAATTTTAGAACCAGTCTCAGAATTCAGATTCAATCCAATGGAAATGGAACACCAAGTCCATGCATATGCAAAGTACAGGCGGCTTTAAATTAGTTGTAAAGGCAGAAGGTTTTTTGCCTTACTACATATTATGCGGTAAGGTAAAAAGACTCTGGGTGCAGTTCCCCCCACCAGCCCCGCTAAAAGCATACCCGAGACCAATCTTGATCCAGTGATACTCTCTTGCTCTTTATTGGATCAGATATAGCACCAGGAGTCATTAGCTCCCACTGCTGTCGACCAGAGCCAGTGATGAGGGAGCCGGGGGGCTGGGTTGAGCCCCACTCTGTGAATCTTAACCTCCCTGGTGGTATCCTCAAGTCTGGCTCGGGGTGAGATTTCAGTACCATAAGCGGTATTCCCGAGCCAGACTTGGGATCCCATCACAGGATCCATGTAGGGGTTTACTTACCTTGTCCCCTGGATCCAGCGATGTCTGCCGGATGTGATTAGCGAGCCGCCGTGTCTCGCTCGATCTGTCACAGTGCCGGGCTCTGTTCCCTGTGAGCGTTGCAACGCACAGGGACAGAGTTCTGCGACAAATTCAAAAAGTAAAATACACAGTATAGATACAGTACTGTAATCTGTAAGATTACAGTATACTGTATCAAATAATTACACATCCCTTTTATCCCTAGTGGTTTGTCTAGTGTCCTGCATGCAGTTTTATATTATAAATACTATTCTTTATGCCAGGAAACTGGAGATTGTCCATAGCAACCAAAAAATGTCAGTTTACATCAAAAGTGCTTTTAGACCAGCTAGAAAACAGCGATAATAAATTAGAATCACTTGCAGAATTGAGTGATAGTAATTCACGGGGAAATTTGTCACCAAACACTAAAAGTAATGACAGCGACAATTCTGCAAATTTGATTACATTATTGAATAATTTTTATTATATTATTATTTGTTATTAATATACACATACATTATATATATATATATATATAATAATTTATGATTTATTATTTAAAATTTTATCATACCCGGGATGTCTATTAGACTCTTGTTTGGATTGATTTAAGTGAATCATTTCTAAGAATTACAGGCCTACAATATAAAAATGCCAAATTTCCATGCAAAATAACTGTACCGCTTTCAGCACCTAAAATCTGAAATATTCTTACCACCAGGGAGCTGAAGGGCACACACAGCAAGGGCTCAGAACTGAGCAAGCACAAATGTCCCTATAACAAATGGCTTGCAAAAAGGGCACTCTGGGGGGTGCAGAGGGGGGGTAGTCAGGAGCGCTGGTAGGGGACCAGAGAAGGAGGATTGGGGCTGCACTGTGTAAAACCATTGCACAGAGCAGTAAGTATAACATGTTTGTTATTCAATAAAAAAAAACCCACAAAACATTACAATCACTAAGGTATACCTAAAGGCCATTTTTTTATGTTTCTGATAGAGTGGCGTGGGATTAGAACACATTTACGACGTTGGTCTGATTCAAGACCTATTTGTTGTTTGGCCTCATCTTAGAACATGGCCAAATATAAATTATGATTTATTATTATACCTACTGATGGACTTTCCATGGGACACTGGCTTAAACCCCCTTCCTTCATTTATGTTCATGTTACCATTTTCCTATATACTGACTATGATGACAGTGCCTTATTGTACTTATTGCCTTATTGTACTTGATTATGCTACTTTATAATGTTTTCGTTGTTACTTGAAATCTGAATAAAAAGATTGAAACAGAACACCTGCTAGATTGTATTGCTGTCTGTGCCCTCATTAAGGAGATTGACCCTCTCCGTTTATCCTATTTACCTTTATCACCGAACATGAAAGAATCCAGAATGTTGGGTTTTCCCCAAAGCAGTAAGGGGGGCAACAGTTCTGGTGCTGATTAGCGATTCCCTCAATTCGGAGGAATTTGCTCATGCTTGCTTCCATTATGGGACAGGAGATGAAGAGAACTATCTCCAATAGGACATAGATGGTAAAAATTATAGGGACTATCCATAAATAAATAAATTTAGTTCTACTTTGAAATAAGTCACCACTCTTTTCTGCAACAAAGACTACCGGTGTTAAATTTCCCAATACTCAATGTTCAGTGGAGGGAACATTCAAAGTCTCTTCTTCCTACATAAAGGCCTGCCCTTCATTGGACTTTATGCATCAGGCGAGCCCACGCAACCACAGGTATATGAAAATAGTTTGTCTACTGATGATAAAATAAATGTACACGGTTACATCACCAAGGATTGACAATGTAAACCAACAGTGGATTCAAGCATTGCAGTCACACCTCGACTTTAGTGTATAAAATGTTAGGAAAGTTTAGTGTAAAATAATTTTTTTACGAAATTACAATTTAGAAAGCTCTGTGTGATCTGACTCCAAGAATTGAGGCCAACAACTGACCATCCAGAGGTTGGAGTCTTCCCGATATAACTGTAAAGCACTGTTAACACTGGCACTACTGCCCAGATGAAAGAGCGGAATGTTGGTCTTGGAAGTTTGTTATGCACATGAGAAATTCACTAAAAAAAAAACAAAAAAACAAATAAAAAAAAAAAATGTACCTCTACCCACTCCACCATATCCTGTCTGCCTAAATTGAATCTTCTACTTTTTACCTACAGAGTTTTCCATCATGGTGGCTAAGTGGATAGCCCTTCTGCCTAGCAGCACTAGGGTTGTTATTTTGAATCCAAACCACGGCACTACGTGCCTGGAATTTGCATGTCTGCATGGATTTCCTCCCACATTCAACATACTGGTAGGTTAATTGGCTCCTAACTAAATTGGTCCTAGTATGTGTATGTATGAATGTGGAATAGGGACCTTAGATTGTAAGCTCCTGGAGGTCAGGGACTCATGTGAATGTACAACAGATATGTGAAGTGCTGTGTAAATTGATGGTGCTATATCAGTACTTGTAATAAACATAAGCCCTATATTGGTCATTGATCTTTACAGTTTATTATTGTCTGATGAAAAACTACTTTACATTTTCTAATGTGACAACACAAAGTCCATACAGTACATGATAGAAAAGTTAATTTTATTACAATAACATTATAGGCATGGTCCTAGTCTTTCACTACAAGCTAATTTTTATTGTGCCCATGTTCCTCTTAAAAAAAAAAAAAAAAAAAAAAAAAACACAAAAAAAAAAAAAAAAAAAATACATAGGCTCTGTGTCAACACAAATGATGATAATGTGCTCTGGAAGCATTCTTTTGCAGAGGCTGGCATGTATAAATCCCTCCTCCCTCGTATATGTATCTGCTGTTTGTTAGGATGGACCCATCCGTACTGGTCTGCAATGAATCTCTGGCATTGAAGGAGCTGTTTGGCTCTTTCTAACCCATTTACTGGTCATTTATATAATCACACTGCTCTGCAAGTATGCACCATTACATAAATACCTTGCTGGAAATGATAAGAAAAATGTTCCAGCACAGGCAATTTCTAAATTCCAGACTGATCTGGAATGCAAGAATTACAATTAGAGATCTTCTGCACGGACAGTTAAAGGAAATGCAGTTGAAGCTTCACGAAGACAAGTTATAGGTATATTTAATGTTACATGATAAAGATTGGTTTAGGTTTATTTAAAATAAAATATAACTGCGCTACCAGAAATTCAAAACACAATACAAGCAGCCAACATTGACAATAATACAATTGCATAAAACATAAAAAACCAAAAAATGTAGCGCATAAAATAAAAAACACCTCGTGGAGAGAAGTGTTATTATAACACACAAAAAATATAAATGTAATAGATAGCGTAGCCAAGCTACACCAAATAAAGGCAAGTGCACTTAATATAACTACACAAGTGTGAAAAAGTCTTTGTGACTCGTGACATGAAAAAACAAAAAAAGTTCAAATAATGGATGTACCAAGTGGCCTGGGACTATACCAAGACCCTACATAAGAAAAGACAATAGTCTCTATAATCCTAGATGATCACTTGCCCCAGTTGAAGTAAGTTTATTGCGAAACATGTCGGGTTCATAGCCTGCAGACTTTCTACGCTTTTTTTTTATCGATATCTGTATTTTTGTACCCTTCTTCATTGAGGATTTGTACATACATGCATCTTGTTTTTTTTAATTTGTTTTAATAAAACATTTCCTATCGGATTAATCTGCTCTATGAAGAGGCTTTTTTGTTTTTTCCCCCTTTTTCGGTTTGCATTTTTTACGCACCTATTTGGGGTGTGATTGTCCTTTTTTAGTTGTTTTATTGCCTAGCTTAAAGAGGTCAGTGCAACTACAATTTTAAAATGTTACATAAATCAAGTCTAAAATTTAATTTAGTTGGTTGACCAAAGACAGGTTTGGAAATACTGTACAGAAGATTGAGCCTTGTGTATGGCTTAAACTAAACCCAACTTCAAAAATATTTGCCATGTTCTAGGGAACATTTAAAATTGTTAATTAGGGTTGTACAATTACTTTTTTATTTTTTTATTTTTTTTTTTACAGGTGAGTAGGAGTACCAACCTTTGTGGTGTGATTTTTAGCTCACTGCCAAGAATCCCATGCGGTTTCCTGCAACGCTCCTGTGTGAACCCAGGCTGATATTACTATGACAAGCCTGGGTCACACAGGAGCGGTGGGGGAAAGCGCATGCGGTTCAGACAGGAATTGCATGGCATTCCGGTTCAAATCACATGCGATTCTTTTGCAGTGCCATTTCAGCCCATTCATTTTGTATAGGCTCAAATTTCACTGCAAAGATATTGTTTTCTGGTATCGGAGCATTTGCACGAGTGTGAGTGCTCATGCAAATGCTTAATATTGGCACCAATACCGGTATTGGTGCAACCTTAATATTAGTCATATTAATACAGTATCAGTGAACGCTTTGGAGGGGGAGCCGCTGGCACAAAAGGTGACCAACCTAATATAATAATAACAAAACAAAGATAGTGCAGCGCTAAAAATATCAAAATAAAAAATGATGTGCAAATGAACCTGAAATAATTAATAAAACACCATATGCATACTGTGGCAGAGAGTTGCCGTGCCAGGGTCTAGAAGTAGGTTGTGACCCAGAATTCTCAACCGGATGACTTGAGGGGCTCCAGGGAGCTTGTAACATGAAGAGGAAACTGGCCTTTCAGTTTCCTCAGTGTTTTGCAAAGTCCACTTTGGGACCTAGAGCTCAGGGATTTCTGAGAGATCCGAGTGGGATAAAATAAAGTCCTGATTTGGAGAACAGCCAGTATACTGATTGGTCAGGTGTGTGCTGAGTTTTTAGTAGTAACCCGACCACGGTTCTGGGCTCCACCTCGGCAGACAGGAAGTCAGAGTACCAGGGGTCAGGGGGGCTCCACGGGGGAGCCAGTGCAGCAAGAGGCTGCTAGCTATATGCACCAAGGTGGTTGGTGAAACAGCCTGTATGAGACAGACAAGAGCCTGGAGTGTAAGGCCAAAGCAGCAGTGCTACAACGGAGAGCCAACTAGGCTGAATGTCATTTTGTTGATGGAAAAGGGAATTATGGCAACCTATGTTTGTTTGCTGAACTTTCTTTTAATAAAAATGGACAAACAAAGCCCTTAAAAAGAACCAGCGAGTGGCGGTGTCCTTAAAGCTCTACATTTGATGCTAGTACTTCACAATACATTCATACAGTATTCACATACTGTAAAATTTAAAAAGTCCATAGTGACAAGACGTGGAAGGAAGGAAAGAAAGAAAGAAAGAAAGAAAGAAAGAAAGAAAGAAAGAAAGAAAGAAAGAAAGAAAGAAAGAAAGAAAGAAAGAAAGAAAGAAAGAAAGAAAGAAAGAAAGAAAGAAAGAAAGAAAGAAAAGAATCAAAGGAAGGAAGGAAGCAATGAAGAATCAAAAGAATCTTCTAAAGGTGACATGTCCCAAGTGACAACACACACTTATAAAGTGACTTCAGTGTTCTTCCATATAAAGTGACAGTGCACTTCCTTCACCAATATGCACTCAGAATGTCATTGATAAATAGCATTAAATGTTAATCTAATCTGAAGAAATCCCCAGCGATCATACAGCCAGTCCACACAGTGATCAGAACCCAATCAAAAGTTAATGATCAGGTGTAGAGAGCACTGGGTGGGAGAAGTCCCTGACAACATATGGAGCCACCCCTTCAAGCATTTGGTCTCTGCACGAGATAGATTGATCCAATTTAAATTCCTGCATAGGATCTACTTCACTCCTGCCAGAATTGCAGCAATCTATTCGACGGTCTCTTTTGACTGTTGGAGATGTGGCTATTCTGCGGCTAATGCTAAACACATATTCTGGGACTGTCCTCAAATAAAAATCTTTTGGGAGGGGGTGGCCCTATGTATTGAGGATATTTTGAAGGTGCCTGTACCAATATCAATCAGGGTGTGTCTATTAGGCCTGGTTGAAGAGGTGGTTCCCTCGGCGGCTCTTAGAATGCTACTAAACATTCTCTTTTTCTATGGGAGGAAGGCCATTCTACTGAAATGGAGGCCCTCCACACCTGCAGACATGCCCTTTTTGAAGGGGATAGTGAATTCCACAATACCCTTTTACAAGGCAACATACTGGTCCCGGGGATGTGCAAAAAAATATAACAAGGTATGGCAAGCATGGATTGATTCAGATACGACGGTTGGATAGAAATGATTCCTGATTAATTTCTGGTTCATATTAACTGAAACAATGTTTAGAGACCCCTGATGATGTACTGATATGCTAGAAATGGGCTGCAGACTGAAGTTTTAGCTCTCTGGGTGCTACACTAGAACGTTAGTACGAGTAGTGCAGTACTTGGTTATGGCCTCGATCAATACGAGTTGGCCGTTGTCTACATCTTGAGTACTCCCTTGCAGTTGCAGGGTTAACTTTCAGTTTTGGAGGTGGGCAGTGGACCGAGTTGGGGGTGCGTTGGGGGGAGGGGGGTGTTATAAGTCTTCTCACATAGCCAGAGGTCTATGTTAGCTAGATTGTTTGTTTTGTAGTGTCGACCATGTTGGTCGCGGAGTGACCTGGCGACTGTCAGGATCACCTCTTTGTTACTTTTTTTATATGTTTGTCTTTATACTCTTCAATAAAAAAGAAATTTACAAAAAATAACCAATCAAAGGTCAATCCTGGCCAAAAAATGCTCACCACACAAAGCCCAAGAAATAATTTATAGTGTAGTATTTTATTATAAATTAAATCAAAAACAAATAGCAGCATTATGTCTGGTGTACACAAACACAGCCAGACTTACAAAGATTGGCGACTGCTCTAAACCCTCGGATGCGGTGGCGTGATGAAATTAAAGAACATATCTGCAATACATACCATTTCTCCACATTGTGACTCTTTGAAATACTTCAAATACAGAAAAACACCCTTGGTTCCCAAAGGAAATCCAATGAGCTCTTAATTTCATGATGAATCTGAAAATGTTGCCTCTGCTGCTCTGAAATCCCATACAGTGTTGTCATTGTCAACCTTGCCCAGATCTCTTCTACTGAACTACAGAACATTTCCTCTTTAGGCTCAGTTCACACAGGGGCGGCACAACTTGCAGCGCGACTCACAGACGCGACCTGCACGCGATCAGCGGCGACTTGCAAAACGACTTCTGTATAGAAGTCAATGCAAGTCGCCTGAAGTCGCCCCAAAAATAGTACAGGAACCTTTTTTCTAAGTCGGAGCGACTTGAGTCCCTCCTATTAGAACGGTTCCATAGTACAGAACGGAGCGCGACTTGTCAGGCGGCTAAGTCGCCTGGACAAGTCGCTCCTGTGTGAACCGGCACTAAGGATATAGAAATTTAAATTTTTATCAGCTTTAGAGCATTATAGGGACTGTGGATCGGGTGATTTTAAAGAAAATAAATAGCTTGTGTATTGTTTTCTATACATCATGTTTTGTAAGAATTCTATTTTTTTTTTTTTTTTTTTTTTTTTTTTTTTTTTAGCAAAATTTTTCTGGCATGCTGGTGTTGCACTCTTATGTTTGGTTATAGTGCATCACCACAATGCAGGTCAATAGCTTTTTGTGCTGTGCATTGCAGTACCATTCATGTAATGTAGCACAAGTAAAGTAGGGGTCAATGCACTTTCATTGTTAGCTCATCAATGCAACCTGCCTAAACATGGGACATAGCATGTTACACGGTGACACACCACAATGAACTGCAAAGGTCTGAAGGGGCTTCTTACATATAATCTAATGCCGCGTACACACGACCGGACTTTGAGGGACTAGGTCCAACGGACTTTCGGCGGAGTTCCGACGGACTTTCCAAATGAACGGACTTGGCCACACACAATCACACCAAAGTCCGACGGATTCGAACGTGATGACGTATGACTGGACTAGAATAAGGAAGTTCATGGCCAGTAGCCAATAGCTGCCCTAGCGTCGGTTTTTGTCCGTCGGACTAGCATACACACGAACAGATTTCTCGGTCCAGCGGAGTTCCGGTGGAAAAATTTAAAACATGTTCTATTTCTAAAGTCCGCCCAATTTTTGGCAAGCAAAGGTCCAATGGAGCCCACACAAGATCGAATTGTCCAACGGACTCGTTCCGTCGGACCTTTGCTGTCAAAAAGTCCGGTCGTGTGTACGCGGCATTAAAGTGGTTCTAAAAGTAGGAGGCTTTTTAAATTAATGCATTCTTTGAACCTTTTGCGTGCAACTCTTCCCCATATATTATGTTTACCTGAGTCTGATCTCAATCCTATGGGTCACAGTCACATCTGAATGTTTTTCACTGGTGAGTTTTTTGGAAAGGGTCAGACTTTTCCGCAGCAAGTTGCATTTTTGTTTCTATAGACTTCAATGGAAATGCAGCAGAAATGCATCAGATGCAGTGTTTGCATTTTTGATGCGTTTCTGCTGCATTTTTGCTAGTTTCTACTGCAAGATAACAGACACCTTGCAAAAACGCATAAAAAAAATACCAAAACGCACCGGAAAACACATCAACCGCAACCTGCATTGGATTGAACCAGCCCTAAGGCCCCTTTCACACTGGATCCACACTGAGCAGGAGGACAACAGGTCAGTGTCCGGTCGGGTCTGAATCGGGCCACCTCAAAAACTGACAGGTGCACCAATCGTTCTGTCCGTGTGGAAGGAATTACTGGGTTTCAAGAGAAAACTAAAGCAGTAGGAAACTTAAGGACACATTATGAAAGACTTACCTTAAAATGAAGCCTTCCAGCGTCTTTATTATAAGCTTAACTGTTGGTAAAAAAAAAAAAAGTCAAAGTGAAGTTTGCTATTGCTTTAAATACAAGCTGGTCAAATAGCAGTTATTAAAGTAGTATTGAACAAGGCAATTTTTTGCTTATGAAAATAGTTTAATAAAATAAACATTCCCCAGTAAACTATTCTAAACTTCTTAAAGTGTAACTAACCGTAAAACTTTTTAATTTTACGTGTTGGATGGAGTGGAGAGGGATTAGAAGACCCATCAGTTTTTATTGCTGTCTGTGTCCCCATTAGGGAGATTCACCCTCTCGATTTGTCCCATTTACCATTATCATTAAAAGTAAAAGAAAATCACAAATTTTTGGTTGTCCCCTAAAAGTAATAGAGGAGAAATCTTCCAATGTGGACAATAGTTCTGGTGGCCTGGGTGTAAGGGATTCCCTTAATTTGCAGGGATTTTCCCTCACTTCCTGTTTGGCTATGGGACAGGAAGTAAAGGGAAATCCCTGCAATGGGACACAGAGGGCGAAAAAAAAAATCTGACAAGGGTTATAACCCTCCCTTGCTCTATCCAAAAATGGAAAAAAATAATAATAATTTTACTTATAATTCTACTTGAACCCAGCACTTGCAATGTATAACTTTCACTCTCTCAATGCTGCTTCCCTGAACTTTTGATCTTCACAAGAAAGTGTTAACAGTGCAGTCACCCCTCCGTCTATTAATTTGATGAAGGGAGGGAGGGAGGAGCAGGGGAAGTTTCTTGCCATCTTAAGCCTCGTACACACGATTGGCTTTTCCAGAGACAAAACCTCTGACTTTTGTCTGAAGGGAGTTGGCCCCACACTTGTCTTGCATACAAATGGCACACAACTGTTGGCCAACAAACACGAATGTAATGACGTACTATGGTTTTTCAGCTCTTTAGCGCCAACCTTTGGGCTCCTTCTTCTAATTTTGTGTTAGTAGAAGTTTGGTGAGTGTTTATCCGTGATTTTTTAGTTTGCGCTTTTCAGTTTGTTTCTGAAGGGCCGTTTTGTCAACCAGACATGTTGTGGAATTGAAGGCGATAACGTGTTATTTATATTGGCCTTGGAGTTTTTGCTTTGACCCAAGTCCAGTCCAGGAACAGGAGGAGGAGGATTTCTTGCACCAAAAATTGGTTGCTTTATTAATCGTCACCAACTATGTCATAAGCCTTTGCTGTGGGAGCTCCAGGAGAATAAATACAGATGATTTTCGGAATTATCTTTGGATGACGGACCCCTGCTTTCACCAACTCTTGGCATTGTTGGCCCCCTATATTAAGAAGCAGGACACATGCATGAGGTTTTTATTTTATTTTTTGGTTGAATGATTTGATTTTTATATATTTTCTAAATTTTTGGATGCACAGAATGCACTTTTTGGTTAAGTTCTATTGGCAGATAGTATGTCTAATTTTATTTGTTTTCTTTTTTTAATGCAAATTAAACAAATTGTGGAGAATAATAATACTTGGCTATGTGTTTTACTTCAAATGACAGTTTGGAAGTAGGCAGTTCCATTTAAAAAAACATAATGTAAAATTAACAAAGGAACACCAACATAGTTGTATCTTTAGGCCCATACACACGATCAGACTTTTTGACAACAAACATGCAAATTAGCTGTTTTGGAGCAACATCCGACCGTGTGTACGCTCCATCGGACAAACTTTTTTGGTTTTCATCAGACTTTTGTTGGCTGTGCGAACGGACAAACTTTTTGGCAACAAAAGTCTGATAGAGCAAAGTCTGATTGTGTGTACAGAAAACCATAGGACTTTTGTACAAAGTACAAACAGGCATGCTCAGAACCAATGCAAAAGATCAGACAACAATACAGAAGTTGACCAAAGGTGGCGGTAAAGAGCAGAAAAACCACATGATTTGGTGAAAGTTGGCTGAAAAAGTCCTGCTGTGTGTATGCAATACAAGTTCAGGGCCGACACCCTTTGTACAAAAATCCAAGGGAAAGTTTGTACAAAGTCCTATCGTGTGTATGAGGCTTTAGATCTTAAAAACTAGGGGATAAACAAAAAAAAAAGAAAACCAACAAGCATAATATTATTCTTGATATCACTAGTAAAAAAAAAAAAAAAAAGCCTTTGTAAATTCTTTGCCACAACTCCATCAGTATCATCAGCAAAGCAACTTCATTATTATCCCATGAATGAAGAGAATGTGCGCTGCATTTCGAGATTTCATAATTTGCCACGTCACGAATGTTAATTCTCCATTACAAACGCTAGTTTACAAGACCGATTTGTCCACGGAAAAGCCGACAACAATTGCCCGATGGAGTGTACAAGCAATCGGATTTTCCGCCAGTCTGTCAAAAAATTCCCGTCAAAAAATCCCATCGTGTGTACGAGGCTTTAAAGATTTTCTGAGGGGAAATGTGCATTGACAGCCTGTTGGCGGAAAATCTAACCGTATGTAAGCTCCATTGGACGATTGTTGTTGGATTTTCCTCCAACAAATGTTGGTTAGCAGGTTTTCACATTTTCTACAATAAATGTCGGTTGTGGGACTTTCTGAGCGTTTCCCAAACGGTCATTTAAAGTAAAACACATAGCCAAGTATTATTCTACACAATTTTTTTATTGCATTAAAAAAAAAATACATGTCATCTGCCAATAGAACTTAACCAAAAAGTGCATTCTATGCAACCAAAAATATAGAACATATAACAAATCAAATCCTTATTCAAGCAGAAAAATAATGTCAAAGTAATAACTTCAAGGCCAATAATAAATAACACGTTATCTCCTCCAATTCTGCAACATGGCTGGTTAACGAACGGCCGTTTGGAAAATAACTAAAAAGCATAAAATGAAAATCTCTAAATGAAAAGCGTGAATCAACACTCACCAAACTTCTACTAACAAGAAATTAGCAGAAGGAGCCCAAAGGGAGGCGCTAAAGAAATGAAAAACCATGTAGTATGTCTAGTACATCACTATGTTCGTAATTGTTGGCCAACAAGTGTTCAACTCTGGTCTGTGCATGCAAGGGTGGCTCCATAGGATGCTGCAAGAGAAAAGAGCCACCTTGAAATAGGAAACCTTGGGCAGCATCACGGTACCAGCTGAAACTGGATTATAGGGAAGGATTAAAAGAAAGAAGCAACATACTCGATAAGCGATTAAATCAGGTGCTGAAAGTGCTTAAAACTGCATGTTTAGTATCAGTAATGTGTTTTCCAGCAAAGGAAGTAACATTTCAGCACCTTATCAGAAATGAAAGATATTTAAGATAAAACTGTTAGTGGGAACTGATATTTCTCTGCATAGCACCAAACTGTTGGCGAGTCATTCCATTAACCCCTTTGGTCACCCTAAAAATAAAGGAGTGCCCTCACAATGGCCCATCAGAGGCCTCCAATTGCTTCTGAGTGAGCACAGCCTCAGGTCGCTGCAGTTTATGATCATACGATTTTCAGGACTGGCCAATCAGGGTGATCACAGAGAAAGTTTGGGACTTTTAGGGCTCATTTACACTTGCTTCGGCTTCAAAACACATTAACAGCTAGTTTAGACTTGCTTCAAAACAAGGATTCGGACAGGCTTTGTTAAAGAGGAAGTAAACCCTGATGAGTTTACTTCCTCTTTCATTCCCTGCAAAGGTAAAGCATAATGGACTACTATGCATCGCATAGTATTCCTTTATGTGTCACTTACCTGACACAGGAGCCAGTGAAGTCACCGCTGTCCCCTGTAGTCCAGCGCATCCATCTTCTCGGTGGGTCTCGCTGCTCCGGCGCTGTCATTCAGCGAAGTCGTCACTCCCGCGCATGCGCACGGGAGCCGCCACGTGCGGCATATCGCCGTTGACGGCGGCGCGCTCAGTGCGCCTGCGCGCTGCTGTCTATGGCGCATGCGCCGTAGACAGCGGTGCCTGTCTTTTTCGGCAAATATCTCCTGAACCGTATAGGTTTAGGAGATATTTCTTGGACCTACAGGTAAGCCTTAATCTAGGCTTTCCTGTAGGTCAAAGTGTGTTGTAAGGGTTTACAACCACTTTAAAGCTCTCTGAACGCTGTCACTAAGGCTACTTTCACACAGGGGCGTTGGCAGTGCTGTCCCATTGATTTTAATGGGCAGGGGTGCTTTAGGAGCGCTGCAAAGATGCTGCTTGCAGGACTTTTTTTTACTGTCCTGCAAGCGCACCGCTCCAGTGTGAAAGGACTCTGGCTTTCACACTGGAGAGACAGGAGAGGCACTTTACAGGCCCTATTTTTAGCGCTGTAGCGCCTGAGTGTGAAAGTAGCCTAAATAAAATGGTTAGTTTACAGTCCTGTTTACACCTTGCTTTTGCTTCAAAAAGTATACCCTGCTGTAGCTTTAGTGGTGCTTCAAAGCATCTTCCAACCTCCATAGAAGTCTATGGCAAAGCTTGAAGCCCCATCAAAACCCCACGCAAAAGCAAGATGTAAACAGGACTGTAAGCTAAGCATTTTATTTAGTGACAGGGGATTTGACTGAAATTCAGAGAGCTTTAACAAAGCGTGTTTTGAAGTGTAAACTAGCCCTTATGGTCTTCAAAACTGCATCTTCTTCTCTTGGCCTACCAGAGAAAATCATTGGGAAAGTCAAAATATTTTGTTACTTTTTTCTTTATCTGCCCATTTAGGCTCAGTTCATACTAGCCTGACTCCAAAGTCGTGCAACTTTGGAATCCAACTTTGAAGTGACATTTTACACTCTGTGGCATTGAAGTTGTATCAAAGTCGCACCAAAGTAGTGCAGGAACCTTTTCAAAAGTTGGAGTGACTTGTGTCGGGTCAGTTAAGACGGCTCTCCAAGGGAAACATTTCATTTGACATGTCATGTGACTTGTGCTCTCACAAGTCAGATCCCATGTCTCACCAGTGTGAAACAAGCCTAAATTCAGGAGAATAGAAGTGGTCGTTTCATAGCTTTATCATGTACGACTTGAGTACTTTGAGGTTTCTGCTTTTCTCACTGATGCCTTTTTTTGTGGACATGTTTTTCCATTGCTGGGTCACTGCAAATGTCAGAAGACGAACCATGAAAGTCATACAACTTTGAATCTAAAAAGGACCGTATTTACTCCAGGAGCTAAAAGATGCTCCTACAGGAATTACAGAACCTTGGGGTACCCCCAGAATCCAAACAAAAACCTCTATTAAAAAATAAATAAAAAGACCAAACAGAGAAACTACGGTTTTACAGTATACTTCCTGAATAACCCGGGGGATCCATTTATAGAGCGATTACTACTATAGAGGAATTACATTTTTTTACTTTCAACAAATTTAGGCCTTGTTTACAATTGCAGTTGGGGGGGGGGGGGGGCGCAATTTCCGCACACAAAAGTTTGAGAGCAGGTTCTCAAATTTTCCGACAAAAAAAGAAAATTGAAAAGTCCGATTATGTGCACACAAGTCTAATCACACAAAAGTTCACGCATGCTCTGAATCAAGCAGAAGGAGCCGCAGTAGCTATTGAACTTCCTTTTTTCTCGGCTCATCATACGTGTTGTACGTCACCTCGTTCTCACCTTTGGAATTGTTGGCCAACATTTGTGTGACCGTGTGTATGCAAGACAAGTTTGAGCCAACATCCTTCGGAAAAAAAATCCACGGTTTTGTTGGGGGAAAATCCGATCGTGTGTATGGGGCATTAGGCTGTAAAGGCAGCAAACAGATTCACACAAGCCCGGGGCCCAATGCTTTGCATCGCAGTACAGCAAAATATAGGATACCGGTCGTGTTCAACTGGCCTGCCTCACAATGCACATGGTTGTGGAGGAGTGGTCCCAGTTGTGGTGCCAGTGTAAAGGAGCCCTTATGACAACATTATGCTGGCTGTTTCTAACCTTTTAAAGATGCTTGTTGACAGTTAAAGTGGTTGTAAAGCCTTACAAACCACTTTGACCTACAGGTAAGCCTAGATTAAGGCTTACCTGTAGGTCCAAGCAATATCTCCTAAACCTATATGGTTTAGGAGATATTTGCCCGAAAACGGGCACCGCTGTCTACGGCGCATGCGCCGTAGACAGCGGCGCGCAAGCGCACTGAGCGCGGCATTCTCAGCGACGGAGCTGCCGCGTGTGTCGGCTCCCGTGCGCATGCGCGGGAGTGACGTCATCGCGGCTTCGCTGAATGACAGTGGCGGAGCTGCGAGACCCCACCAACAAGATGGATGCGGTGGACGACAGGGGACAGCGGCGACTTCGCTGGCTCCTGTGTCAGGTAAGTGACACATAATGGGCTACTATGCGATGCATAGTAGTCCATTATGCTTTGCCTTTGCAGAGAATGAAAGAGGAAGTAAACTCATCAGGGTTTACTTCCTCTTTAAGCTAACACTCTGGCTTGAGTAATTTCACAGACCTGGAAAAATTATGCAGCAGTGGCGGCTGGTGGCTTTAGGTCGGTCCGTTGGTCATTAAGCCCGGCACTTACCCCATCTAGGTTGTGGGCGGGCAGCACTGTGGTGGGCAGCAGCTCCAGTGTCCTCTCCTCCTCTTCTGCATCACGGCAGCTTCCGCCATGAGTCTCCTTCCTCCTAGATGTCCAATAGGATTGCCTGTCCTTTCAGCCAATCGGGTGACTGGTCTTAAGATCCGCTTCCTGATTGGCCGGGAGGAGGATCAGCGTGGCAATAATGAATATTCATTCTCTATTTTCACATAACTGGGTGGGCTCAGAGAGCAGAGCTCTGCACCCTGAGCCCACCCTTTTTTGATGCCTATTAGTACCTCTGGCTCTTATCACGTGCTTAAAACTCCGTCCCCATTGGAATCCATGGTCTGGCGCCCTGCATGCAGATCAGGGGGCCAGACGCATGGATGGGGGGGCGGCACCCGTGCTCCCCTAATGGATGGGCGGCCACTGGAATGCAGATCAAGAAAGTCAAAGAAAAAAGTCAGAGGCCTTTATTTGCATACATCATTTTTTAGTTCAGAGACTGAAGTATTTAAGCCAGGGAATCTGAATAGCAAACACAAAAGTAGGGTGTGTATCTACAATAGAGATTTTAAAGCAGAACTCCCAGGAATTGCAGCACCTTTAAACATCCACTGGCTTTTAAGGGATTACATTCAACAAGATGAATGCCACCTTATGAACTTTTCTCTTTCATTAACTATTAACATTTTTACTTAGCAGTGGAAGTTCAGCTATTGCTATACTTCTGCCACTCTGACACTGGACCTTAGGGTCTCCGATACAGCAGATGCAAAGTCATTTGCAGCTGTCCTGCCAGCCCCTTATCTCCGCTTGCCCAATTATGGAAGGCTTTGTATTATGTGAACACATTCATTTAAATCACGCATTCCATTCCAGCATGTATTTAAAGTTTCTTTTACCTTCACGCATTCTATGCGTGATGGTAAAAAACCTTCAGTATACAACTCTCTCTAATACTTCTTACTTAAGTCCAATCTTGATCCAGCAATGTGCATGAGAGCAGCTCCCATCCCAGCTCTCCTCTATGGCTCAGAGTCAGTAAGGAGGGAGCGGGCTTACAATGGCGGCACTTGGTGGGGGAGGGGGGACCCGAGAAGAGGATAATTGAGGCTACTTTGTGCAAAACCATTGCACATAGCAGGTAAGTATTCAGTGTTTGTTATTTAAAAAAAATAAAAAGTCTCTTATATTGCTCTCAGCCTCCTCCCAAATTTCAAATTTTTTTTATGCTGGTATGATCAGACTTCCCGCTGGCGAGAGGCTACATTCGTTCTTCACTGAATGTAGGAACATAGCCACACTTGCTTGTTACCAAGATGGACTATGGGATTTGTAGTGTTCATGACTGCAACTAACGCACAATGCTCCTTCCAAATAAATGGAAGTGAGGGGGAGGAAAGGAGAGGTTTGGGAGTTCACAGTGGACATTACAAGGAAGAAGAAAAACACTATCAAGCCCCATACACACGATCGGAAATCCCACCAGCAAAAGTCAGATGAGAGCTTTTAGTTGGAAATTCCGACCCTGTGTATGCTCCATCGGACTTTTGCCTGGCGGAATTTACGCCCATCAAAAAGATTGAGAGCTGGTTTTCTATTTTTCAGACGAAAAAAGTTCAGATTGGAAATTCCGATCGTCTGCAGCAATTCCGACACGCAAAATTCCTACTGCATGCTTGGAAACAATTTGACGCATGCTCGGAAGCACTGAAATTAATTTTCTTGGTTCGTCGTAGTGTTGTACGTCACCGCGTTCTTGACGGTTGAAGGTTCAGAGAACTTGTGTGGCAGTGTGTATGCAAGCCAAGCTTGAGCGGAATTCCGTCGGAAAAACCATACAAGATTTTTCTGACAAAAACTCTGATCGTGTGTATGCGGCATAAGAGACAATTTAACCCCTTCCCGCCGAGCGTACACAGATGTGCGTACTCGGCTTCCGGGGGGTATACCGGGATGATGCCCGCACCTGCAGGCATCATCCCAGTACCGTTTTGTTCAGCAGGCGATTGGCTATCCAGCCATAACAACCGATGCGGCTAAAAGTCACTCGGCTGTTATGCCGGGAGGAGCGGGAGGGGACTCCCCCCCCTCCCGCCGATTCCATGTCTGATGCCTCCGGCTGCTGGGGAGGAACTGGAACGAAGCCGTATGACGTCACTTCCCGTTTACTCGGCTGCCAATGGCGCCGGTTTTAAAAAGATATACAGTATTCAGAATCGCCGTTTTCGGCAATCTGAATACATTGAAGTGTAATGGAGGGGTGGGGGGTCTTTTAGACCCCCGATCCCTCCATAAAGAGTACCTGTCACCACCTATTACTGTCCTATTGTGTCGCCTATTGAGATTTTTAGGTACCGTACTTTGTCGTCAATCCACAAGTGCGTGCAATTATAAAGTGTGACATGTTTGGTATCTATTTACTCTGCGTAACACTATCTTTCACATTATGCAAAAAAATTGGGCTAATTTTACTTTTTTTTTTTTTATTCATGAAAGTGTCCCTTTTCCCAAAAAGTTGCGTTTAAAACACCGCTGCGCAAATACCGTGTGACATAAAATATTGCAACAATCTCCGTTTTATTCTCTAGAGTCTCTGCTAAAAAAAAAAAAAAAAAAAAAAAAAAATATATTATATTATATTATATTATATATTATATATTATATATTATATATATATATATATATATATATATATATATATATATATATATATATATATATATATATATATATATATATATATATATATATATATATATATATATATATATATATATATATATATATATATAATGTTTGGGGGTTCCAAGTAATTTTCTAGCAAAAAATATGGATTTTAACTTGTAAACACCAAATGCCGAAAATAGGCTTAGTCATGAAAGGGTTAATGAAAAATAGATTACATGGCCATTAGTGGTGGATATGGACTTTTGGAGAATAAGGATATCATTTAGGGTCACTTTAAGTCTGTATTAATAAATATAGAGCTGCTTTACTTTGTGTCTTTTATATCTGCCTGGAGTTCTGCTTTAATAATTTCAGACTGATACAGATCAGTATAAACAGAACCTGCCCTTGTGACAGAACCAGCTTCTGGTTTCCAAAATAATGTACACTTGGCGACTGCGAAAGAAAGAAACATTGTTTTACTCCATCAACACGCCAGATAGCAGTGCTACCAGGGCGGCTCCCATCACACAAGGAACTTGCTACTAGACATGCGAGAAGTCATAAACATAATTGCAAATGCAAGTGGAATGAACGTGACGGGGCTTGTCACCACTAAGGTTGCAAAATACCATGGACTGTGACTTGCCATGTGACGGCGTGGTGGTGCCGCCTGAGCATGCCAGGTCATAATTCCTAATTCCTTTCTTCAAATGCCACCTGGGAAACAATCACTATAATATTCATATGCCTGAAGAGCCTAATGTTATTCCTTCCAACAAGGTACATTTCAATGGCAGTTCATACAGCAGATAGAATACCAAGTAATCACAGATTTCAATATTTGGAAGCAAACAAAATGCTTAGAAACGGACACGTCACAGTAATACAACAACTGGCCCTATTCACCGATTTAGGCCTCTTTCACACTGCCGTGACTTGACGAGTGATTTCAGGGAATGCCTGTGTAAACTTGGGGTCTAGGCACCTCAACTCACATCATAGTCAGATCAAAGTAGTACAGGAACTACATTGAAGTCGCACAGATATGAACACTACTCATTGGAAATCATGGGGTATGACTTTTTCATGCAACTTTGCAGTCCCAAGTTGCAGGACAAGTCGCACAAGTGTGAAAGGGGCCTTAGTGAAACTAAACAATATCCTTTATTCTCCAAAAATAATTCATCTACTACTTAAATACTAAGACCCCTTTCACACTGGGGCGGTTTTCAGGCACTTTAGCGATGGAAATAGCCTTTGCTAAGCACCTGAAAACCTCCTCCCATTCATTGCAGTGCGACTTTTCACACTGGGGTGGTGTGCTTGCGGGACGTTATGAAAAGTCCTGAAAGCAGCATCTTTGGGGTGGGTAGGGAGCGCTGTATTTAGCGCTCCCTAAACGCCCTGCCCATTGGAATGAATGTATAAAAGAAAAAAGGAACAATGGCGCTCAGTCAATCGATGCGATTCACATGCTTATTTAAACTGAATATATTGAATAAGATATAATAAATCTCAGTAATAGGTCTTCATAAAGACAGCTGTCCAGCAAAAAAATGTTTTAAAGTCACATACAAGGTGCGCACAGGTATACAATCAGTTCAAAATGCTGGGTCTTGCTGGACGGAGGGATAATGTATGCACATCCACAGAAGGCTGCTTTTCTCTGGAGTGAAGCCAGCTCAAGTCATATGAAGGGGAAAAAAAAAAATTGAAAAGCGCCACTCAGTAAAAGGTGCTTTAATTCATAATAAAACATATCTGTCACTTACATCTGACATGCAGAAAGTTGGGCACACACAGGAGTAAATACTGTAGTCATTGGCGTATCCAGGAGTGCCAATGGAGCCAGTGAATATGACTGCGGGACGCTGGGGGAGAGCCCAGCTGGGTCTCACGTCTGGTGGACTTCAGAGCGGCTCGAGGAGACGGCGTGTGACGTCAGAGATGCAAGGGGAACACAACGCGTTTCTGGACTCGTACAGAGCCAGAGCGCTCCTTTCCTCAAGTGTAAAAGATCTTGGATAAGCCAATAACTACAGTATTTACTCCTGTGTGCCCAACTTTCTGCATGTCAGATGTAAGTGACAGATATATGTTTTATTATGGATTAAAGCACCTTTTACTGAGTGGCGCTTTTCTATTTGTTTTTTTTTTGTTTGTTTTTTCCATTGGAATGAATTGGCAGCGCTTTCAAAGCACCTGAAAAGCTCTTTGAAAGTGCTGCAAAACGGGAGTTTTTAACCCTTTTTTGGGATAAAAGCCCTCTGCTAGCAGCTGAAAAAGTGGCGCAAAAGCGCTGCTTAGGCCTGATTCCCACCTATGCAGTTTACATATTCGCATAGGTGTATTTTGCTTTTTCCAATACACGATTTTGATCCACTGAAGTCTATAAAACCAAAAATCTGAAAAAAGTCCCTGGCCCTTTCCATCAAATGCACAGATGTGAACTACATCCATAGGAAACCATTTTAAAGCCGCGTACACACGTAGCCGTCTGTCCGACGTACTTAGTCTGGCGGACTTCCCGCCAGACTGTCCATCGGACTTTCCGAATGGGCTACTTGCCCACACACAGCACTTTTTCAGCGGACTAATACGGCGTACTAAGTCCGCCGTACTATCCGCCCTACTGAACGGACTCGCCCACGCACGCGGAGGAAAGTCCGCTCATTTCGAGCGCGTCTCCAGGTAGGCGGGGCTCGCGAAAGAGACGCCGCTGGCCCCGCCACCTGGTATGGACTTAAAGGGGAACCCAAACGCCGAAAAAAAAAATCGGCGTGGGGGTCCCCCCAAGTCCACAACAGACCCTTGTCCGAGCACGCTACCCGGCCGGCCAGGAAAGGAGGGGCGAGCAAGCACCCCCCCCTCCTGAGCCGTACCAGGCCGCGTGCCCTCAACATGGGGGGTGCCACGTGGCCCCCCCACCCCAAAGCACCTTGTCCCCATGTTGATGAGGACAAGGGCCTCTTCCCGACAACCCTGGCCGTTGGTTGTCGGGGTCTGCGGGCGAGGAGCTTAACGGAATCCGGGAGCCCCCTTTAATAAGGGGGCCCCCGGATACCGGCCCCCCACCTTATGTGAATGAGTATGGGGTACAATGTACCCCTACCCATTCACCTGTAAAATAAAGTACAAAAAAAACACAACACACAAGATAAAATAGTTTATTACACAGCTCCGGGGGTCTTCCGTCTTCGGGGGTCTTCTCGCCAGACTCCTCCGCTATCTTCTTGTAGCTCTTTTACTAGCGGAGGAGTCCGGCTTTCTTCCTCGCCGCCGCCCTCTTCTTCCGACTTCGGGGGTCTTGTCCCCCCTCTTCGGTTCTTCTGCCGGGCCACTGTGCCTTCTTATAGCTCTTTTACAGGCGGTGGCCCGGTCTTCTGTCGCCGCCGCCTTCCGTTGTTCTTCTTTTTCTTCTCCTGGAGATGTTGACTCGACGTTCTCTCCGGCCGCAATGCCAGGGACGCGCTGCGACTTATATAGGGACAAGGGGCAGTGTCACATGGGTTGGTGTCACATGGTGACCCCTCCCCCTTACGATGTCACAGTCCCGGAGGATGCTGGGACTGTCACCATGTGACATCAACCCATGTGACCAACCCATGTGACACCGCCCCTTGTCCCTATATAAGTCGCAGCGCAACCAACGGCCAGGGTTGTCGGGAAGAGGCCCTTGTCCTCATCAACATGGGGACAAGGTGCTTTGGGGTGGGGAGGCCGCGTGGCACCCCCCATGTTGAGGGCACGCGGCCTGGTACGGCTCAGGAGGGGGGGGGGCGCTCGCTCGCCCCTCCTTTCCTGGCCGGCCAGGTAGCGTGCTCGGACAAGGGTCTGTTGTGGACTTGGGGGGACCCCCACGCCGATTTTTTTCGGCGTTGGGGTTCCCCTTTAAGTCCATACCAGGTGGCGGGGCCAGCGACGTCTCCTTCGCGAGCCCCGCCTACCTGGAGACGCGCTCGAAATGAGCGGACTTTCCTCCCCATGCGTGGGCGAGTCCGTTCAGTAGGGCGGATAGTACGGCGGACTTAGTACGCCGTATTAGTCCGCTGAAAAAGTGCCGTGTGTGGGCAAGTAGCCCGTTCGGAAAGTCCGATGGACAGTCTGGCGGGAAGTCCGCCAGACTAAGTACGTCGGATAGACGGCGCTAAGTACGTCGGCTTTACCAACATCCTTTTGGTCTAAAAATCCAGAGATTATAGCTGCCCCACCTCTCCAGTACCATCTCAGCCAATAGAAACATGTATGTGTATACTGTGTGTGTGTGTGTATACTGTGTGGCCCCATAATCTCGGATTGCTGGGGGCCCCATAATCTCCTATTGCCCGGGAGCCCCATGAGTTGTCAGTCCACCCCTGCCTATACATACCTGTTCTGAATCGCTCCACTGCCAGCAGTGGCTTCTCTGTGTAGGTGGGTGCAGAGGAGGCAGCCGACAACAGAAGCCCCATAGTAAGTCTATGGGTGACATCATTTCCCAGGCATTACACAGCTGTTGTCGGCTGCACAGAGCTTCCACCACTGGAGACCGGACCGGTGCGGCTTTAGAAAAGGTATGTATAATGATTTCTTCTTTACAGGGCTAGATAGGTTAGTGTTAGATTGTGGATGCAAGTAGATTTAGAGATTTTAGTTTTAGGATGAACTTCTACTTTAAGGCTGCATTCGCACATGAGCTAAGCGTCTTTTTTTTTTTTCACAGGCTTTTTTTTCTAGTTATTGTACATATGTTTTTGATTGTTTCTTATTATTTTTAGCCAAGGGAAAGTTAGTTACTATGGCACTTTTTTTAGTCACTACCACTAAAATGTATTGGGGTCAAGAATATTTGAAGCTTGTGGGTAAAAAGAAAAGAACTTTGTATATTTTTTCTGAGATACAAGCTTCAAGTGACACTACTCTCAGACGTGATCAGGTACTAAGAAAAACCCTGGGATTTTGCATGTTGGGGATTTTGGGGCTTTGGGCTACTAAACACTCAGGTGTGAATGGGGCCCGATAGCCCAGTAGCTCCACAACAATTTTCAGAATCAATTGATCTTTGTCAAAGCGTAAAATTTAAAGCGGAAGTTCAGCCTAAAACTATCTCCAATCTAGTGGCAGCCACATTCTTAGGCTGGATTCACACTTATGCATTTTTAGTGCTTTTTGCATTTTGCAGATTTGTACTACAGAACGTGTTCCATAGGAAGCCATGTTAAATGGACTGTAGTGCAAATCTGCAAATGCAAAAAGCAAAAAGCAATAAAACTGCATAGGTGTGAATCCAGCCTTAAGGCCCGTACACACGATCTGACTTTTTGACAACAAACATGCAAATTAGCAGTTTTAACCACTTCAGCCCCGGAAGGATTTACCCTCTTCCTGACCAGAGCACTTTTTGCGATTCGGCACTGCGTTGCTTTAATCAACGTGTGACATGGCTCCCAAACAAAATTGGCGTCCTTTTTTTTCCCCCACAAATAGAGTGTTCTTCTGGTGGTATTTCATCACCCCCGCGGTTTTTATTTTTTGCGCTATAAACAAAAAAAAAAAAATAGCGAGAATTTTGAAAAGAACGAAAGGGTTAACCACTAGGGGGCGGGAGGGGTTAAGTGTGTCCTAGGGGAGTGTATCTAACTGTCTGGGGGATGGGCTGTGTGTGACGTGGACATTGATCGTTGCTCCCGATGACAGGAAGCAGACGATCAGTGTCCTATCATTAGGTAGAACGGGGAGATGTGGTTTACATCGGCATCTCCTCATTCTTGAGCTCCGTGGCACGACCACGGGTATTCCCGCGGAGAGAGAGTCCGCTGTTCCCACAGGCATGGTTACGGACCACGACGCACGGCAGGAAATTCAAAGTAACGTACGGGTACGTTACTTTGCCCAGCTGTGGGCAACATAAGTCCGATGGAGCAAAGTCCGATCGTGTGTACAGAAAACCATCAGACTTTACAAACACACATGCTCAGAACCAATGCAAGAGATCAGACAACAATACAGAAGTTGACCAAAGGTGGCGGTAAAGAGCAGAAAAACCATGTGATTTGGTAAAAGTTGGCTGAAAAAGTCAGATCGTGTATATGCAATACAAGTTCAAGGCCAATGCCCTTTGGACAAAAGTCCACGGGAAAGTTTGTATAAAGTCTGATCATGTGTATGAGGCTTAAGACTGACCCAACACTGTAAACCAAAAATTGCTATACATACCTTTTCTGAAGCTGATCCGGTCCAGTCTACAGCGGCGGATGCTGTGTGCAGTAGACAGCCCACAATGGCTGGGAAAGGACATCACCCATAGACTTACTATGGGGATTATGTTGTCGGCGGTCTCTTCTGCACACGCCTACACAGAGAAGCCGCTACTGATAGCTCAGTGTGGAATCGGACCGGATCAGCTTTACAAAATGTATGTATAGCAATTTCTTCTTTACAGGGTTATATAGGTTAGTCTAATGCCACATACACACGGTCGGAGAATCCGTCGGAATGCGTCTTATCGGACCGTGTCGTCAGATAATCCGACTGTGTGGTATGCATTGGACTGATTCCGTCCGAATCTCCGTCGGACCCAATTTTCCAACATGTTGGAAATATTTCCCGACCAACTGGGCCAGTCGGACCTAATCCGATCATGTGTAGAGAATTTTGATCGGACCAAGTGCCACGCATGCTCAGATCAAATTCCTACATCAAAGCTATTGGCTACTAACCTGAATCTAGTCCCATCGTAACAAAATTGCATCATCACGTTCTGAAAGATTGGATTTTTCGACAACTTAGTCCGACCGTGTGTATGCAACAGTTTCGGACACAATCCGTCAGACTAAATCTGATGGACAAAATCCGACGGATTTGGTTGTGGAAATCTCCGACCGTGTGTACAGGGGCTTAGAATGTGGCTGCCAGTAGATTTAGAATTCGTTTTTAATCTGAACTTCTACTTTAACCACTTGCCGACAGCGTCCCATCCTCCGGACACTGCTGCAAACAGATTGAGGTAAAGAGCCAATCAGCAACTCTTTACCATGTGATCAGATATGTCCAATCACAGCTGATCTTAGACGTAAACAGAAGATGGTTATCGGCACTCCTTTGCTCATGCTGACAGCATGAGGAGACAAAAAGCCGAGTCGATAATAGTCTTGTGTAAAAGGGACATGTACAATGATAATGTTGTATAATGATTATCCAACAGTGCCCACCAGTACTGCCAACTAGTGATCACCAGTGTCTCCAATCAGTGTCACCTATCAGTGCAGCCTACCCGTGCCTCCCATTAGTGGAACCTCATCACCACACATCCGTTAAAGTTATGCAAAAGGTTATAAAACAAACTATGAAAAAGTTTGGTGTTTTTTCAAAATTTTCGATTTTTTTTTTGCTTAATAAATAAACAAACCCAGTGGTGATTACCACCAAAAGAAAGCTCTATTTGCGTAAAAAAAAAAAAAAATGATAAAAATTTCATTTAAACACAGTGTTGCATGGCCACATATTTGCCATTCAATGTGCGACAACACTGAAAGCCGAAAATTGGCCTTGGCAGGAACAGGGCCATCTTTTTGCATGGGCATGCTGGGCAGTTGCCCGGGGGCCCCACTTGCCTGGGGGGCCCCATCTGTCCAGCGACCCCGGCCAGAGGTGGACTGGCCTTCTGTGAAATTTCCCAGTAGGCTGTCTTCCCTGTGCCACTTTGAGTTGCGGCTGCAGTGCTCTGGCTTTCCCTCTCTCCTCCTGTGTATCACAGAGCTGGCTGGGTCTGTGTTCGGCAGCCGCGCTGTAACAAGGTCCCGCCCTCCTAGACTGGTTCATGTAATAGTAGATTGAATCAGTATTCTACCTATCACACAAGCTGGTCTAGCTGCAATGGTGGGCACAGTGAGGCTACAATGGTGGGCACAGTGAGGCTGCATTTAGCTCTTGTATCATGTCTACATTCTCTGAGGGAGTGTGGAGAGGAGTCAAGAGTGGGAGCACCGCTGGGATGGGGGGTCATGGGGAAAAGTCAGACGTGTGTGGACTGTGGTAAGGAGACTATAGGATAAAACCAGAGCCACCGAGCTGGAGCTGACGGAGCCCTGCATGGTGCACCCGAGAATAGGTCAGCGACAGCATTACTAGACCACTAGGCCAGCCTGAGGGGGTCACTGATGTAAGGGGGGAGGGAATACGATAATGTAAGGGGGCACTAATATAAACGTTTCCCCCATATATCAGTAACCCTACTCCACTTACCTTAGTGTATTCTTTTACTCTTTCTGTGGAAGGTGCCAGCCCCCCCCCCCCCTCGTGTTGTGAGTTCCTGGGGCCCTCCCTTGATGAGCGACTACCACTTTTAACTCTAAATTTGTTTGTGTGTGTGTGTGTGTGTGTGTGTGTGTGTATATATATCCCTATGCAATTTCATATCGGCCTTCTCTATATACAATACACTCTTCAAATGTGCTTTAAAATACATGGTATTCCCTTTCATGAACAAGAAAATAATGACGTTATGTTGTTGGGCTGGTATAAGAACACTATGGGGCTGTTATGAAATGCTGTGCGGTGCGGCTCACAGAGACAGAGTGCCATACGATCAGTTCCGATATCAGTCAGCGACTCAGCGGCGGACAGTGTGAGTCAGCTGTCACTGTGAAGAACAGATTCCGGCTCTTCAGAGGCAGATTGATATGAAATGCACTCCGCCTGTGACAGATACAGGAAGCATCGGCTCTGCTCTATACTGCAGCAGCATGCTGCAACTTCCTGTCACACTTCCGCATCTCAGAGGCAGCAGTACACACGCCAGCATTAATACCCACCAGCAGTACCCATGCCAGCATTAATACCCACCAACACCAGCAGTACCCACGCCAGTATTAATACCCACCAGGCAGCACCAGAGTGTGTGTGTGTACATTTATATATATTTATTTAGTTTATTTTAGTTGTATGATTTAGTGGTGGAAGTTATTAGTGCCCGGAGCCCCCCAAGTTTTGGACTGTAATATCTTATGTGTCCCCTTATATATCAATCTTAGAGTTGCCATGAGTTCAAGGAAGGGGTAGAAAGGTGAGGGGAAAAAAAAAAAAACGTTATTAAGTGTTGGTGAAAATAACCTATAGAGCAGAAATGAAACATAATATTTTGAGTGGAGCACAGAAGAGGGAAAAAGGCTGCAGAGGAGAAAGAAAATATGCAAACTTTGCGCAATCATGCGTGATTGTGTAGACAAGGCCCCATTGCCTATAATGCTCTTAAGATGGCACTGGGCAGGAAGGGGGTAAAAGTGCCCAGTGGACAAGTAGTTAAGGGTTTAGGTATACATTCTAAGCCCTCTCACCCCACCCAGAAAATTCTGTTATTACACAATTCTTGAAAGCCAGATTACTAAAACCTATGGTCACCGCATACAGTTTAATTTTATAACATCAGCAATACAAACTATGGTTCTTTTTGACAATTTAATATAAGCTTACTTGCTAAATCCTTAATGGTGGGAGTTTTGCCTGTCTGCTGGTCATCTTTCCACAACTTCCTGGATCCTCTGCATGCTCCTCTGCTCAATCTTTTGGTTTACTTTCAATTTCTAAGGACTAAATAGCCCATGGTACCTTGCTGCCTGAAAGCAGTGATTCCTGTACGGACTCTACCTCCTGAAACTCCTTCTTTCACCACCTCTGTAGTTCAGGAGACAGGCTCTGTGACATGTACATGTATGACAGGGCATAGGGAATAAGTGTCACAGAATTTAAAGTGGTTCTAAAAGGCTGATCTTGGATTCTATGCATGAAGGTAACATGTGTGAAGCAGCCCCCAATACTTTGTGTCTGAATGGGCATGCAGCGTAGCTGCTTGATTGGGTACCCCCAGTGCAAGCCACTTGCTGTGAGTCACTCAAAATGAGGGAGGGGCCAGAAGCACCATAGAGAATAGGAGGATCAGGGCTGTGCAAAACCACTGCAAGGAGCAGGTATTACATGCTTGTTTGTTTTTTGGTATTTTTTTGCCTTTTATATCACTTTAAGGAAGTAAATGGGTGGGATGTAAAGTTTACAGAGTTGAAGATCATTCAGATTATTAGGAGTAGGCTAGAAATAATTAAAATACAATGTGGAAATCAATATGGATTTTACATTTTGACTTCATATACACTTTGAGGCCGGGTTCACACCTATGTGAATAGGATGCGGGTTTCTCCACATGAATTTGCATAGCAGGAGAATGCAACAGACTCTATGGAGCCGGTTCACATATCTCCAGAGTGGCTGCAGAGCGCACTGCACTGTGCGTCTTTGGCTCCATTTCAGGGCTGAAATCAGGCAAAGAATCGGCCCTGAACTGGAGAATGGGGACGCACAGCGTTCCTATGAGATCCACAGCTGGTTCCAGTGTGAACTGAGCCTAAAACAGTATTAACCACTTGCTTACTGGGCACTTAAACCCCCTCCTGTCTAGACCAATTTTCAGCTTTCAGCACTGTCGCACTTTGAATGACAATTGCGTGGTCATACAACACTGTACCCAAATGAAATTTTTTCCCCACAAATATAGCTTTCTTTTGGTGGTATTTGATCACCTCTGTGGTTTTTATTTTTGTTAACATTTTTTTAAAAAGATCGAATTTAACCACCTCGCACCCGCCCTATAGCCGAATGACGGCCGTAGAGCAGGCGCGTTCGTCCGGGTGGTCGTCCCTGGACGGCCTGATGTTTACTTCCACAATGCGCGCCGCCGCGGGCGCGCATCGCGGAAGTTCTGTGTTCGCCGTGTCCCCCGGGGACAGGCAAACACAGATCGCTGTAAACGGCCAATCACAGCGGCCGTTTACAGCGTGATCGGCGTGTCCAATGGGAGATGATCTCATATGTAAACATATGAGATCATCTCTCAGCGCCGCTCTCCCTCCTCGCACAGACAGTGTGAGAGGGGAGAGATGAACGGCTGCAGCGGCAGCCGTTCTGCCTGTAGTAAGGAAAAAAAAAAAAAAAAAGTAAAAAAATAAAATAAAAAGTGCCATCCTCCCCCAGCAGTGCCATCCGCCCCAGCAGTGCCATCCGCCCCAGTGCCATCCACCCCAGTGCCATCCACCCCAGTGCCATCCACCCCAGTGCTACCTGCCCCCAGTGCCATCCACCCCAGTGCTACCTGCCCCCAGTGCCATCCATCCCAGGCTGCAGAGGAGAAAGAAAATGTGCAAACTAAAAAGTGCCATCCTCCCCCAGCAGTGCCATCCGCCCCAGTGCCATCCGCCCCAGTGCCATCCACCCCAGTGCCACCTGCCCCCAGTGCCACCTGCCCCCAGTGCCACGTGTCATCAGTGCCACATAGTGCCATCTGTCATCAGTGCCACGTATCAGTGCCATTTGTCATCAGTGCCACCTGTCAGTGTCACGTGCCATCTGTTGTCAGTGTCACGTGTCATCAATGCCACTTATCAGTGCCATCTGTCATCAGTGTCACGCGTCATCGGTGCCATGTATTAGTGGCATCTGTCATCGGTGGCACGTATTAGTGCCACCTGTCATCAGTGCCACGTATTAGTGCCACGTGTCTTCAGTGCCATGTATAAGTGCCACGTGTCATCAGTGCCACGTATAAGTGCCACGTGTCATCAGTGCCACGTGTCATCAGTGCCACATATTAGTGCCATCTGTCATCAGTGCCACATATTAGTGCCATCTGTCATCAGTGCCACCTGTCATCAGTGCCACGTATAAGTGTCATCATTGCCACGTATCAGTGCCATCTGTCATCAGTGTCACGTGCCATTGTCCTGGTGCTTCAAAAGTGTAATAAATAGTCAACAAGTTAGATGTGTAATTTATGTTCCTAGAACACATGATGGCGCTACCTGCATGTTGGGCCTCTCTATGTGGCCAGGCTGTGAAAAAGTCACACACATGTGGTATTGTAATACTCAGGAGGAGTAGCAGAATTTTTTGGGGGGGTGTCATTTGTGGTATACACATGCCACGTGAGAGAAATAACCTATTACAATGACAATTTTGTGGAGAAAAAAAAAATGAAAAATCTTAATTTTGCAAAGAATTGTGGGAAAAATATGACAACATCAAAAAGCTCACTATGCCTCTTACTAAATACCTTGGAATGTCTACTTTCCAAAAAGGGGTCATTTGGGGGGTATTTGTACTTTCCTGACTTGTTCGGGTCACAAGAAGCGAGATAGTCCACCAGTACATCAGATGTGATCAATTTTGTGCGATTCGCACCACACCTTGTAGACTCTCTAACTTTCACAAAGACCCAATAATATCCACTAATTTGGGTTATTTTTACCAAAGATATGTAGCAGTATAAATTGTGGCCAAAATTTATGAAGAAAAATTAATAATTTGCATAATTCTGTCACAGAAACAAAGAAATATGCGTTTTTTTTTCAAAATTTTCGGTCTTTTTTCATTTATAGCGCAAAAAATAAAAACCCCAGAGGTGATCAAATACCACCAAAAGAAAGCTCTATTTGTGGGAAAAAAAGGATACAAAATTCATTTGGGTACAGTGTTGCATGACTGAGTAATTGTCATTCAAAGTGTGAGAGCACCGAAAGCTGAAAATTGGTCTGGGCAGAATGGTGTTTAAGTGCCCAGTAAGCAAGTGGTTAAAAAAAACAAAAAAACGTTTTTATTATATTGTTATAAAAGTTTGCAAACAGGTAATTTTTCTCCATCATTGATGTATGCTGATGAGGCTGCACTGATGGGCACCAATAGGGCAGCACTGATGGGTTAAACTGAAAGGCAGCACTGCTAGGTGGCACTGATGAGGCACCAATTGGCACCACTGGTGGGCAATTGATAAGTGCCACTTGTGGGCACTGGCAGGTGGCACAGAGGAGGCGGCAGATGTGCCTCCTTCCTCTTCAGGACCGATGTCCCTTGTACATAAGCCGGTGATCGGCTATTCTTTCTCCTCACGCTGACAATAAAAAAATAAAAATAAGATTACCGAGCTTTGGTTTATACACGTGATCAGCTGTCATTGGCTGACAGCTGATCATGTGGTAAGGGGCCGGGACCGGCTCCTTACTGGGAATCGGTGATCACCCAAGTCTCGATGACTCTGTGATCACAGTTCGTGCCGCGGGTGCCCTGCAGGGGGCGTGCGCAAAGGGGAGGATGTCCTATGATGGCCTCCCGGGAATTCGGGTCCGCCCTATGGCTGTCATTCGGCTACAGCGCGGACCTCAAGTGGTTAAACCCAAAATGGAATATATTGCAGCTTACCAATCATTAGATATGGTGGCTGCATTTGTTTTATTTTTTTGTCTTTTTTTTCCCCGTTTTCACCTAGTTATCTGGCCAGTAACACACCTCTTGTATTAGAATGCCTACGATGACTAGATCACATGTGTATAACACAAGGCCCGTGGGCTGAATCCGGCCCTCCAGGGCATTTCACGTGGCCCTTGCACCGCTCCTACAGCTGTGGCAGCCCAGGACAGAACTCCTCTGCCAGATCCTGCACACTTCTCTGTGCAGTTGCTGAGGCTCATCTCTGCCCCCCTCGTCTCAGCAGTCAGCAGCAGAGAGGATACAACTCCTACTGATTTTACATCTCTCTCCATAGCCTCCCCTGGTCTCAGCATTCAGCAGACTCCTACTTTCCTCTGTTCCACCTCCAGACCCTGCACTTTCTGCTTCCCAGCTCCACCTGTGAACCCAGCTTCTTACCGGGAGCAGCACATGGTAAGGGGGGGGGGGGGGGGGGTGGCACTGTGATGTAAGGAAGGGTGGGGGACTCTTGACTTCTGACCATGGAGGGGCTTGCTCTGGACATTTATACAAACAGCCCTTTGAGGGCAACCATAATGCTGATGCTGCCTGCAATGAAACCGAGTCTGACACCCCTGCTCTAGATGAAGGAGCACAGGGGGCATATTTGGACAACAGCATTGTCAGTCTAGGGCACATATGTCAAACACAAGGCCACAGGGCCGAATCCGGCCAGTCAGGCCTTGTCATGTGGCCCACGCATCCAGTTTTGCAGCTGGAACGTGGCAGACCTCCATCCACCACCTTCAGCTCTTGCCTTCTGCTCTTGCTCCCCAATATCACTTGTAAACATAGAAGCTTTCGGAGTTAACAAGGGAAAGCTTAGCGCTCAGCGGCTCCCAGATCCAACAGGTCTCTTCATGCAAACCTCATATCTTATCAGTTTTTTCAGATTTTTTTGGCCTCGGGAATACAGTGTAATGCCGCGTACACACGAGCGGACTTTTCAACATCCAAAGTCCGAAGGACCGAGTCCGTCAGACTATCCGATCGTGTGTGGGCTGCAACGGACTTTTGATTCACCAAAGTCTGACGGACTTTAGAATATGGAACATGCTTCAAATTTTCCCGAAGGAACTCCGCCGGACCCGGTCCCCTTCGAAAACTCCGCTCGTGTGTATGCTACTCCGACGGACTAAAACCGACGCTAGGGCAGCTATTGGCTACTGGCTATGAACTTCCTTATTCGAGTCGGGTCGTACGTCATCACGTTCGAATCCGTCGGAGTTTAGTGTGATCGTGTGTGGCCAAGTCCGTTCGGCCGAAAAGTCTGTCAGAACTCCGTCGGAACTCCGTCGGAACTCCTTTGGAAGTCTGTCGGACATAAGTCCTCTCGTGTGTATGGGGCTTTAGGCATACAAAGTGATAAGGGAATGTAAAAGATCTGTGATTAGCGATTGCTTGATCCCAAAGCATGTAGAACATGTTCTAAATATTTCCGACGGAACCAATTCCCATCTCTTTTCTAGTCCTGTCGTACGTGTTGTACGTCACCACGTTCTTAACGATCAGACTTTGGTGTGATTGTGTGTACGCAAGACAGCTTCAGCGGAACTCCTTCGGAAAAGCCTTTGGAGTTTATTCCAACAGGAAAACTGGTCGTGTCTACGAGGCATTAGAGTCAGATCACTGTTTGTACACATACATACATACATACATATATTTTTTTTTTTTTTTTTTTAAGAAAAATGGTTTATAAAAAAGTGCAGGTCATACAGTACTTGCCCGCCCTATTGCTCATACCTAGGATTTTCACTTTCTTGCAGATGAAAGCTGGCTTAAGGCCCAACTACAGGGCATTAGCATCCCATCCGCTGACTAATTGCTGGTATGACAAAAACTAACCAAAATGACAATTTTAGTTTACCAGAATCCATGGTCATGTAATGATTCTTCCCTCTGCTTCTGTTTACTTCTCGGGGTCCACCTTTGGATGTCCACATCACTGCCTGCATGATGTGGACGCCTCCTGTTTGTGGTGGCGACCCTTCCAGCAAGCGATGAGAGGACCAGTGCCCAGCGAGAAAAAAATGTCTGGTCCCCGGGGCAGGAAAGGAGCTTGGTTCATAGAGGAAACTGGGACTTTGATCCATAATACTGCAGGGTGACTTAGGAAGAGGCATTTGAAATCAGAAACAAGGAGTAAGGTAAATGAATGCACTATTTACAGTTAATTTATCCTGGGTTTGGGCTTTAAGTATCTACTTTTCCAAGATGTGTCATATGTCTGCATGCCACAACTCACATTGTGGTTCCACTCACTGGCCCTTGTGTCACTACTGTGTCCTGTAGTGGCCTGGGATTGGCAGATGGAACCATAGAGCACATTGGGTGCGGACACCCAGCCCAGAAGCATGTTGTATTGACTGCCATTTATTGCATTCATTTTTTATTTTTTTTTGTTAAAGGGGGTCAAAGTAGGTTTAAGGGTCCTTTCACACGGGGCGGATCAGTTCTGATCCGCCCCGTGGATGTCCGTTTGCTCAGCGGGGATCACTCCGCCGATCCCCGCTGAGCAGGGAGATGACAGCTCCGTCTCTGCACACTGCGCAGGGACGGACCTGTCACAGCGCCGCTCTCCCCTATGGGAGATCGGATGACGACGGACCGCAGTGCCCGTCGTCACCCGATCCGATCCGCAGACGGATGGAAAAATAGCTTTTTCCTCCGTCACACTTTTTCGGATCGGAGCGGGTCGGATGTCAGCGGACATGTCACCGCTGACATCCGACGCTCCATAGACCTCTATGGAGCACCCGTTCAGGTCCGCCTGAAAAACTGACAGGCGGGCCTGAACGGGACGTTAGTGTGAAAGAGGCCTAATTCTTTTTTTTTTTTTTCAAAATGTTTTTTATTGAGTTTTAGACAGACAAACGAACATTCAACAAAAAACAAAACAAAAACAGTGACATGCCACATTGTTATGGTTAGACCCATGCAGGGGTCGTCAAGTGATTCTAACAGAATAATCGACACCTGTAGCACATCCACAACAACAATCACTAACTTAGTGCTAGGTTGGCTCCCGCTCCATATAACAACTTAGGACCAATTTCTGTAGTCGGGCCGCAAGGGGCACCAGAATAAGTGAACTAGGCACATAGGATTGGTAACACTAAAAAACCTAAGACATTGAAGTGGAGCAATGCCAGGGGGCCCTCCCCAACCACACTCCCATCTTCCCTCAGGATGACATCCCGGACATGTTAATCTGTAGTCACTGTGGAGGCATCAGCCAGCCACTTAGACCACACTTTCATGTATTTTTTGGGGCAACCCCTGTTATGATACGTTTCCTTATAATGTGGTAAGACTTTATTGACATGGGATTTCCACAGTTGTAATGACGGCGGGGCCTGCTTTTTCCAGCATAAGGTGATCATTTTCCTGGCATAAAAAAGTAGAAGTCCTATCAGGGTTCTGTCTGCTATCCTGGGGGCCACCCCTTCCACCAATCCCAGAAGGCATATCCGCGGGGTCTGGGCTACATCTATTCCTACCACTTCATGAATTATGGACAGTACCTGTGACCAGTAACGCTGAATTACCGGGCAGGACCAGAAGATGTGTATAAAGTCACCCGGATCCCCAGTACATCTCCAGCATTCCGAGGACAGGGAGGTTCTCATTTTATGTAATCTATACGGGGTAATATATGCCCGGTGTAGAATTTTGTATTGTATGAGGCGGTCACGAAGGGATACCAGGATGGTGAAGGGAAAGTCCCACATGTCCTCCCAGTCCTCGGAATCCAGATCCGATATGTCTTGAGTCCATCTCTGCCGGAGCTTTGACAGATCTGGAAAAGAGACCCTAATAAGGTGCGCATACAGGACCGAAGTCGGCTTCCTAGTACATTCAGATCTTGTAATCTTTTCCAGGGCGGATTGCACAATTTGCGTGGTATTGGGTACCACTTGAGCCTTGAAAGCATGGGATAGCTGCATATAGCGGAATAGATGCGAGGGGGGGTACATTATTGCGAGATACCAGGTGATTAAAGGGGTGTATAGTCGTACCGGACGTGAGGTCAGATAAGAGTTTTATGCCACATCTGGCCCAAATTTTGGGGTCTGGTAGTGAGTAGAGGTGGGGTAAGGTAGGATTATTCCATAGGGGGTGTGTGGGGAGATTGCAGTCCCCGGAAACCCCTCCAGTCCCAGTCCCACCCGCCAGGCCCTTAGAGTTGTGTGCATAGAGGGTGTCAGGTCATAGGGGGCCCTGGGACCCCGCAGGGGTAAGTGTGTCAGGGCCTCCACGGATCGGACCACCGCAGCCTCCAGAACCACCGCAGTGTTGGACAGGTCTGGTGTCATCCACCAGACTACCGTGACCAACTGTGCTGCCAGAAAATATTTCTGGCAGTCAGGAAACGCCAACCCCCCCCCCGCAGCACCAGACGCATCAGCGTGGATAGTTTAAACCTATGGGGGCCGGAGCCCCAGAGGAAGGAAGAGAACAAACGATTCAATTTCGTAAAAAATGAGGAAGGAATCCATTGTGGGGAGTTACGGAATAGATAGGTAAATTTAGGGATTATCTTCATTTTGATGAGGTTAATGCGGCCTAAGAGGGATAGGGGAAGGTTTTCCCAGGCTTTCAACCTAGCCTTGACATTTTGAACCACCGGATCTAGATTGAGGGGGATAAAGCTGGATACGTCTCTCGAAACCCTCACTCCCAGGTACACCATGTCATCTACCCATTGCAGTTGGATATTTGGCGGGGCTAGTCGCAAAGTAGGTTTAATTCTTAAACAGAGATGCCAGTCCAACAACTTTTCCCCCTTTTTTGGAAAACCACCACTAATTCCACTATCTCTTTGGGTCTCCACAATGAATGACATCACGAGAATGGAGGAGATGTTGGCGCTCGACAATAACACCTATGACAAATTTAACGTTTTGTGGTCTGTCTGGCTGCGCTTCTCCTCCTCAGATACCCTAGCTGGCATGGTCCCTGTTCCCTCAAGCCCAGCTCAACCTTTACCATGATTTCCCCCCCCCCAAATGTGTAACGATGACCCTCAACCGCCAAGTTATTGTCTTTCCATCTCAGGCTCTCCCAGCAGATTTCCCCACCCCTCTTCTCTCCCATTCTCCCCCCTGATCTTTCATTGCTTGACAAATTGTCTTTATGGAGGTTTACGAAAATTTTAGGCACAAGCAGTGCAGTACGTGATAGCCATTTGGCACTCTCATTGCCACTTTATTTTAATTGTTGTATCAAACATTTCTGTCAAGCTGTTTATACTACCAATAAAAACATTTTCAACCCTAATTCCGAGTTCTGAGATAACCAGGGGTGGCCCATCCATTAAGGGCGCACGGTCGCCGCCTCCCTTTTCAATCCCCGCCCCCCTATTCATGCATCTGACACCTTTCAGGACGGCGGGCGCATGAATTACATCGTTGGAGGTTTATTTTTTTTGAAGCACCCAATTAGAGGCAGAGGCTCTAATAGGCTTCAAAATAGGGTGGGCTCCGGATGCAGAGCACACCCGGGTGTGTTAGAATAGCGAATGAGGGGGCATGAGCATTTTTAAGAATGGTTAGGGTTATCCCACAATTATACCTAAAAATGTGTCCTTTGCAAGACTTTTGCTAAAAAGGTATCCCACCTTCTCATATCAGAATCCGGGTAGGATGTGAAGGCTTCCATTGTAGTATTCTCCTGCAATGCATCCCCCCCTCCCGCCCTTTTGCTGTCTGTGACTCTACTGAGAAGATATGGCTGTCATGAGGATACTACAACTTCAAATCGGGGCCAGCTAATGGGAAAGATTGGCCAGACCGCAGCCAAAATTAAACAAGAATAAAAAATTAAATGCAATCAAAAAGGACCAAAAAAAGTCACATCAGAAGTACAACAAGTGTAGATAAAAATCAATATTTATAATCAATCAAGATGTATGGAGACAGCTGTTAGTAAAAAATTTGTTTCTTGGCGGTCATGCTGATCTTATGGTTTCAGAACTTTAAAGCCCCATACACATTATCAGATTTTCTGTTGATTTTTTTCCTTCAGATTTACCAAAACCATATAATATGAGGTCAAACCTTAAGAGTTTAAATTTGTATGCAATCAGGCAGGCCTTGCACTACATGGTTTTGGTAAATCCGAAGACAAAAATCAGCAGAAAATCTGATAGTGTGTATGGGGCTTAAATCATGGACTCTGAACAAGTATAACATTTAGAGGGGGGTTGGGGGTTTCTCACTCCGACATTCTTTATCTGTATTCTTGCTCTGGGTTGGGTTCTTAACGTATTAAAGCCAGAGACAACCAGGCAACTACATTTTTTTTTTTTTTAAAGATCAGCAATGACAGCTTCCCTAATTTTTTTGGTATAGCCCCCCTTTAATATTAAAGCATGGAGCCTTTTTTGCCCCAAGGAGGGCAATGATGCCGGGGCAATTTTCTCCCACTGACCAATGATGCCGGGCAGTTTTCTCCCACTGACCAGTGGCACAGGGTATTTTTTTCCCCCACTGACCAATGAAGCCTGGTACATACTGACCAAAGATGGACGGTTGAAGTCACCGGGCACAGAATGTACAACTTCCAATTTCAGGGTTGGTCACCCACAAACCCGTTAAATTAGGATGAGCGGCTCCGTCTGTATTTAGGCTGCCTGTGCGCAGCACCTCGTGACTCCAGCTGCATAAACAAATGGCTCATTCACATTGTACAGGTCTCAGTGCCTATTTGAATGAGGCCTAAACATATTTTAGAAAGGAGAGAAAGAGCAGCAGTCATGGTATAAAAAAACAAAAAAAAAACAAACACGTGGGGTGGGAACTGTGCCAACCACTTGATGAAAAAATGTGTCAATTTTATATGCCTGTTTAAACAGTGCTTTTTATGATAAATGATGAATTTGAATAATTTGGTAATTGAATAAATAAATCATGCTCTATTGGTTGTTACAGCGCTTCAGATTTCAGTGTTTTTTGTAACAAGGGTATTTCATAACTGCCTGAATGTTGTAGCTTCAACAGAGTCAAACATTGTGTATAAGGCCTGATTCACACCTATGCATTTTTAGTGCTTTTTGCATTTTGCAGATTTGCACTACAGCCCATTTAACATGGTTTCCTATGGAACACGTTCTGTAGTGCAAATCTGCAAAATGCAAAAAGCACAAAAAATGCATAGGTGTGAATCAGGCCTTAGGGTTCCTTACCCCTTCAGGACCTTTGTCACTGAATGCAAAGAGCCCTTAGGCCTGGTTCACACTTATGCAGGTTGCAGTTGATGCATATTTCAGGTGCATTTTGCAATACACATTTTTGATCCATTGAAGTCTATGGGACCAAAAACACAATCTGCTGGTCCCTGGCCCTTTCCATAAAATGCACAGATGTGAACGTGACCCATAGGAAATCATGTTACATAGACTGTATTGTGTTTCTGCAAAACTGAAAACACACAAAAAATGCATAGGTTTGAACCAGACCTAAATGCAGGTACCACTTAGAGCAGTATTCAGCCCCATCCAGCTGCAGCCTGCTTTAGACTTTTCCAGTCTGCCCAGAGAAGGGCTGGACGCTGCACCGGTCCCTCCCAAGTACACAAAAAAAAAATAAAAAAAAAAAAACACTGGGCCTCACCCCTTCTATGCACACCACTATGCAGGCGTGGAAGGTGGGAGAGGCACTGAGGGCACCCCAGCCGAACTCCTGGTCTCCTCACCCCCCTCAGTGGCTGAACCCTGACGTATAACAGTTCAATACCATCCCGAATGCCCAGGCCTGGGCCAAATACAAAATACTGACCCTTGAGCATGTTATCACCAATGGAGAGCTCACTCCCTTTCATGTATTGCGTACCAAATTTAATGTACCCACACGGGCCCATTTCAGATATCTTCAAATCGCTGACAGATGTCAGTTCTTAGGCCAACCAATTATATTGGAATAGTCGGAGCTCGAATCCACCCTTCTGGTGAAAGACTTGGAGAAACCCACATCTCAGATCTATGGTTCCCTGCCGGTTGCCGTCATCCCCGAGCTGTCCTCCCTCCGCAGGAAATGTGCGGGGGACATACTGGAGTTGGATGAGGATGATTGCTCTTAATATTTCCTCCCCAACGTGTCCCTTCGCCTGACTTTTCTGTAAAGATCAATGGCACATCTATCAGTCCGTCCCCACATGCCAGGGTGCTAGGGGTAACCTTAGACTGCGAACTGTCCTTTCAGGCCCACATACAAGCCCTGTCCAAATCATGCCGCCTTAGCCTCCGCAACATTTCCAGAATATGCCCCTTTCTTAACTAATGACACCACCAAGCTTCTAATTCACTCCCTGGTCATCTCTCACCTCGACTACTGCAACTCCCTCCTCGTTGGATTACCTTTACATAGGCTATCCCCCCTTCAGTCCATAATGAATGCCGCTGCCAGACTCATCCACCTTACCAGCCATCCAGTGTCCTCCACCCCTGTCTGCCAATCCCTGCACTGGCACAACTCTGCCCCTGGTTACATCACTAACCTAGTCTCAAAATACCAACCAAGCCGCGCTCTTCAGTCATCCAAAGACCTCCTGCTCTCTAGCTCTCTTGTCACCTCCTCCCATGCTCGCCTCCAGGATTTCTCCAGAGCTTCTCCCATCCTTTGGAACTCCCTACCCCAATCTGTCCGACTGTCCCCTAATCTATCCATCTTTAGACGATCCCTGAAAACCCTTCTCTTCAAAGAAGCCTATCCTGCTTCTATCAGCTTCCATCAGCTCATCCCCCACAGCTATTACCTTTTGTATCAATTGCCCCTTCCTTTTTAGATTGTAAGCTCTAACGAGCAGGGCCCTCTGATTCCTCTTGTACTAAATTGTAATATAACTGTAATGTCTGCCCTCATGTTGTAAAGCGCTGAGCAAACTGTTGGCGCTATATAAAACCTGTATAATAATAATAATAATAATAATAATAATAATTGGAGGGAGATTTTGGATTTTCCATTCTCCCCTCTGGTCTCAGCCAGGGACAAACTGGTCCAATACAAAATTGTACACAGAGCTCACTACATGCCCCACAGGCTGCACCAGATGTCACCGGCACATACTCCGACGTGCTGGCACTGCTCCTGCCAGCCAGGGGACTTCTTTCACATTTTCTGGGCTTGCCCAGCAATTGTACATTATTGGAAATAAGTACTCCAAGTGATCACTAGGATCACCAAGACTAGTGTCCCTTATGATCCTAAACATTGCCTGCTGGGACTGGTGGAACAAAATGTCAATGCTCAGAGCTAGAAAAATACTCATATCCCTGTTATTGTATTATGCACGTAAGGCAATCACGATGAACTGGAAACAAGCATCCCCCCCCCCCCCCCCCCCATCAGATTCTGGAAAAACCTAGTGAATGCCAGTTTATGGTTCTCTCACACAAGAGAGAAGCTGACAAGAAGAATATAAACTGCAAGACGCAGGGCTTGTAGAGTGGAAACAGAAGTATACATAAAAGGTGTAAGGACTCAAGCACCATGTATCTGTACAATACCACCTGGTATAAACAGAAACTGTCCAGCTGCAAAGCCAACATGGGCAACTACTGACCGTGGGTAACTCCAAGGACACTTTGAACAGAGGAGTGGTGACATCTTGCTGGCAAGCATAGAGACCCTGGCTGGGGTATAAGCCATAGGCGAATTTGATCTCCCTAAAAAAAAAAGGGGATCAATATAGCTGGTAAACGGCAGTTGTTTCTCGGGTGGAGGAATCTTTCTATCTCAATTCATCACTATTCCTTGGGTGTTTATCATTTTAAGTCACCAATGATCAGTGAACTGAGGATTTTTTTATGTGTGTATTTATGCTGGAAGTGTTCCATAACTTTGGAGTTTAATCAATTTTTTAACATTCTAGTTTGGACTTTCCAACAGGGTTTCTTTGCCCTCAAATAACTGTGCTCCATGTTTTTTATGGTTTAAGATCAATAGCTTAAATTTTTTTGAATTATATGTATATTACAGTAATATGGTTTACCATGTATTGTAAAGTGTATTGGGGGCCAATATAGTGTCCATTGACACAGATAGATCATATGTCATTATAATAATTTTTTACAGCGCAGCTTACTTTTTTAGAATTGATTTATTGTGTCTCACATTGAATTTGCAGCAGTATTCACCAATTATTTATCACATAACATCACAGGTGGTAAAGGGATTTAAAAGACAGCGTAGTAATTTCACCTCTTGACATGGTCAAAGCAGCCAGAATGTTTATACCTGTACATTGGAAGTCCACCCAAATCCCTCTGGAATTTTCAAAGGATTATTCAACAGTGTGTCAACAATGCAAGAACTAGTTGACGGGTGATCCTCTAAGCACTTTTCCACTTGTAAGCAAGGTACAGTACGGACGGGAAGGCAGCAAACCCCCCCCCCCTCCCCTTGGGAGACAGTGGGGAAGGTGGCAATCGGAGGCCTTACCGTAAGGAGGCAGATGGGATCCAGGACGAGATGAAGAGATGAGATGCAAGATGAGCTTGCCGAGGGAAGAGCTAAGGCTTCTCCTCTTGGCCAAACAGAAAGTGTGTCCCGAGACCCGATTGGCCAATCAGGTCTTAGGTGGGCTCAGAGCATAGTGCTCTTTGCCCAACCTTTTTTTTAAGCCAATTAATCTAACCTCTAATCATGTGCTTAAAAAAAAAAACATTGAAATCAATACGTCCGGAGCCCTTCATGTAGATTAGGGTCTGGGTCCATGGATTGAGGGGGGGGGGGTGCACCCCTTATGTATGGGCCGCCACTAGAGTACACGTTAGGCAGTAGCGTTGTATTTTAGAAAGGTTCGACACAACTCAGTCAGGCCCAGCGGGTAGGTACACCCGTCTGGAGCCACTTACGAATTGTGACAGCGGTCTGAAGACTTGAAGATGCTGACAGCTTCTGCAATGAGCAGTGGAATGTAGCGTGGCTGGTCCACACTAAAAAGGAATGCTTTCTGGAGTGAGGTAGATGTAGTCCCTACACTATCCCTACTTCTCTGGAACTTTTCCCTACACTAGCCACTCAAAGCACACCAAACCCAAAACGTCTTAAAAAGACTATCTGACCCAAGATGGCCAGTAGGGGCACATGGGGTGACAGGCACAGGGCAGCTGTCTGCTTGTGACCACAGAAGTCACAGGAACCAAGTTCCTCACAACTTCCTCCCCCTTCTGCATTTCTGCTTCAGTTGAGCGCCACTTGCAGTGAGGAGTAGAAACTGCACCTGCCTACACACCTCAAATCCTTTCTACAATGTTTATTTACACTTCCTGCTCTTCCCATACCCGCCAACTCACCCCTACCCACCCCCCCCCCACACCCAGTCTGTATAGCTCCAATCTCATCTAATTTAATAGCTGGAGAATGAAAAAGAGTACACCTCCAATTCAAGCAAAGGACAAAAACAATTCCTTTGAGGTGTAAAGTTGTTGTTTATTACAGATCTAAAATAGCAGGGTAATGAATGCTCACTTCGTTTATATGGAAATTTAGTCTACTTTTGCATACTTGTCAATTGGGTTCCCGACGCCATCACCATACCTGTTCTTAGAAGGCTTAGCAGTTTTCCTTTGCCCTCCTCCTCATTCAAGGCCGGTTCACATTTCTGCATGCGATTCGCACTGCACTGCTGTGCAGATCACATGTGATGTCTGTGCGATGCAAATTCAGCCATACAGATTGTATGGCTGAATTCGCATCGCATTTGGACCATCGTGCAGGACCCTTTTTTTTGTCCGCACCAGAATCATATCGCATGGGTGTTTACACCCATATGATGCGATTCCCATCCACATTCACAGTTCGCACTGTGATATGTGAACCATTCTGGGGTGTCATTAACTTTCTATTGACACTCGCAGCAGTTCGCATAGGGCAGTGTGAGTTCTATGCGATGCGGAACTTGCATTGGAATGGCACTGGGTCCCGCATCACATATGTGTGAACCAGCACTTAAGATCATTTGCAACTTGGATATATTAATGGTTTTCTTCCCCAATGATCCTCCTCCCCAGGCACTAACCCTCCCCACTCTATTCCAAACTAAGAAAACAAAGTTTTATCTACATATAAAATTTAATTTTAGATAGTAAGCTCTAAGACCCCTTTCACACTGGGCGTTTTTCCAGGCGCTTTAGCGTTAAAAAAAGTGCACATAAAACGCCTGAAAGAAGCCTCAACTGCAATCCCAATGTGAAAGCCCGAGTGCTTTCACACTGAGGCGCTGCGCTGGCAGGGCGTCAAAAAAAGTCCTGCAAGCAGCTTCTTTGCAGCGCTTTTGGAGCGGTGAATACACAGTGCTTTGCGGGTGCTTTTAACCCTTTTTCTGCCCCACTAGCGGGCGCATACCAACGCTAAAACTACAGTAAAGCGGCACTAAAAATAGCGCCGCTTTACTGCCGACGCCGCTCCTGCTCCAGTGTGAAAAGGGCCAAAGCACCTGAAAAACGCAACGGTGTGAAAGGAACCTCAGTGTGAAAGCACTCGGGCTTTCACATTGGGATTGCAGATAAGGCTTCTTTCAAGCGCTTTACAGGTGCTTTTTTTAACACTAAAGCGCCTGAAAACGCCCCAGTGTGAAAGGGGTTTTACGAGCAGGGCCCTCTGATCCCACCTGTATTGAATTGTATTGTAACTGTACTGTCTGCCCTCATGTTGTAAAGCATTGTGCAAACTGTTGGCGCTATATAAATCCTGAATAATAATAATAAATAATAATAATAAACAAAAACATCAGACAGGGGTTGTAAGCCACACTATTCAACACAAAAAGTTCACACCAGCCCACATACAAATGGTGTGCCATTTGCAAAGTCAGTTAAGGGTGATGTGTTGATACAAAACATAGCACTGTCTTATTTTTAATCTTTGGATCACAAAGCGACACTTCATTCAAGTCTAAGAACCTAAATGTATTGCAACACGTTGCAGTGCGATGACATGCGGTAAAGTCGGCTGCAATGAATAAAAATACAGCTTGTCTGCATTTTTGTATGCAACGCACCACAACCCACCTCAACACAGCAGATTGTGGTGTGAACAGTGTTTTCTATGTGCGTTGACCCGCATAAAGATCGTGAGAACAAGCCTTTGGCTAGAGTCGTATTCCTGCAAAGTGCATTAACACGTTAACTTTGGTGCATTTAGAACAGCGTTTCTCAACCTGGGTGTAGGAAGGGTGTCCTTCAGCACCATAACCCCCAATGACATTCTAGGGCCATGACACATGGCATTGTTCATTGCCATGGTGTGGGTGGACAGCCCGCCTGCCCACACTCAGTGCATAATGCCAATTTAGGGTGGTATACAGACCTGCCCCCAGCATTTGGGAGAGGACAGACATCTTCCAGTCTTCTGTCACGTTGCTGGAGCCAAAAGAAGGGGCACGGATGTGATGTGGGGAATGTGTGATGGAGGGCCCTTCTTGATGGAGAAAGTGCGAGATTGGTGGGGCTCTGTGAAGGGGGACTGTGTAATTGGTGGGCTCTGTAATGAGAATGGGGAGGGCTGTGTGATTTGTGTGCTCTGTGATGGGGGGGGGGGGGGGGACTGTGTGATTGATGAGCTCTATGATGGAGGGGACTGTGCGATTGGGGGGGCTCTGTGATGGAGGGGACTGATGTGATGAGGGGCTTCTGATATTAATTTCCTCAAGGGAGTTGTGTGCATCATTCCAGGCTCAGGTTTCCCACATGTTAACCAAAATTTAAATTTTTTACGTTTTACACTGGTGTGCCTTAAACTTTTTCATTTATTTTTAGAATGAAACCTAATGCACCACAACGCACATGGCATGCCTTATACTGCATCGGGTTTAAATAATAATAAAACACACATATATTTGGCACTTGAGACACTTTCTCCTATTGAGACAAACAATGGGGAATAATTCCTGGCACGGACACCAACGAAGGGGCACTATTCCTCCCACTGACACCACCAATAGGGGCCTAATAATTCCTGCCACTGACACCAACTATGGGGCACTATTGCTCCCATGGTCACCAATGATGGGCCACTATCCCCCCCCCCCCCCCCCCACTGACACCAGTGATGGGACAATATTCCTTCCAATGACACCAGTGATGGAAAATTATTCCTCCCACTAAAGATGTGAATTTTTTTTTTGCCCACTGACACCAGGACATTTTCTACTCCCACTGGCCACAGTATGGCCCCCCTAAAGTTTGATGGATTGTAAACTGGCCCCTTGTTTAGAAAGTTTGGAGACCCCTGCTATAGAGCATTAACACTCCTGTATTAGAGAGGCACAATGACCCAGAAGAATGTGTATTGAGTCAAAAGCACTGAAATAAAATGGAATGCAGCAACCACTGTGGTCATATTTTACTAGGTAGATTGTCTTGGCATGTGCTATTGAAAATATATATTTTTAATGTAATCACACATGAATACAAACTTCTCCCAGTGGCTGCCTGTGGAGTCAGAAGAAAGTTCAGGCACACAAATTTCGGCAATATGTAAGTGATTAGATGTTTCAGTGTTCTCAGCGTTGTGTCCTCAGTGGGATGTGGGACTGCACCTTGGAAACCTCTGTATGGAATCTTGAATCCTTCTGTTCTGAGGCATTATTTATGAAAGTTTCCCAATCCTGTTCTTTGTCAGGGTTGGGTTGTGAATGTGACCATTGTGCATTGGAATTCCTCTGCCACAGGCGGCAGGATGTTCCAATCAGGCACCAGCTGGGACATGCTGCAGTATTCCTACTAAGGTCACCCATATTAACCTTTTCCTAACCACAGACAAGGGCAGAATTACAGTCACTGGAAGGATCCCGCTGTAAGCTTCCAAACTTGCTATGGCTTGTTAAGTGGCACTAAACGCTCATCAGCCCAGTGTGTGCTTCCAGGGCCTTTTTGATTCATAAGTGACACAGATATGACCCAAGATGTGATATGATTTATAGGATACAGCCCTGCTCCTACAGACAGGGGATGTTCTACATATAGCGTAATAACAATAAACTCTCTGTTTATAGATCAAAAAGTGTTTTAGAGACAGCCTGGAAAAAAGAAAAAAAAAAATCTCTGTTCAGGTAATATGTTTTGCATGGTCGACGGTCTCAGGCATATCCAAAATGGCGCCATAAATGCAGTAACCCAGAGCAATATATACAGTATCTCACAAAAGTGAGTACACCCTTCACATTTTTATAAATATTTTATTATCTTTTCATGTGACAACACTGAAAAAAAAAATGACACTTTGCTACAATGTAAAGTAGTGAGTGTGCAGCTTGTAGAACAGTGTAAATTTGCTGTCCCCTCAAAATAACTCAACACATAGCCATTAATGTCTAAACTGCTGGCAACAAACGAGAGTACACCCCTAAGTAAAAATTTCCAAATTGGGCCCAATTAGCCATTTTCCCTCCCCGGTGTCATGTGAGTCGTTAGTGTTACCAGTTCTCAGGTGTGAATGAGGAACAAGTGTGTTAAATTTGGCGTTTTCGGTCTCACTCTCTCATACTGGTCACTGAAAGTTCAACATGGCACCTCATGGCAAATAACTGAGGATCTGAAAAAAAAAAAAAAGAATTGTTGCTCTACATGGCCTAGGCTATAAGAAGATTGCCAAGACCCTGAAACTGAGCTGCAGCACGGTGGCCAAGACCATTCAGCGGTTTAACAGGACAGGTTCCACTCAAAACAGGCCTCGCCATGGTCAACCAAAGAAGTTGAGTGCACATGCTCAGCGTCATATCCAGAGGTTGTCCTTGGGAAACAGACGTATGAGTGCTGCCAGCATTGCTGCAGAGGTTGAAGGGGTGGGGGGTCAGCCTGTCAGTGCTCAGTCCATACGTCGCACACTGCATCAAATTGGTCTACATTGCTGTTCCAGAAGGAAGCCTCTTCTAAAGAGAAAGTCCACAAACAGTTTGCTGAAAAAAAGCAGACTAAGGACATGGATTACTGGAACATGTCCTGTGGTCTGATGAGACCAAGATAAACGTATTTAGTTCAGATGGTGTCAAGCGTGTGTGGTGGCAACCAGGTGAGGAGTACAAAGACCAGTGTGTCTTGCCTACAGTCAAGTATGGTGGTGGGAGTGTCATGGTCTGGGGCTGCATGAGTGCTGCCAGCACTGGGGAGCTACAGTTCATTGAGGGAACCATGAATGCCAACATGTACTGTGACATACTGAAGCAGAGCATGATCCCCTCCATTCAAAGACTGGGCTGCAGGGCAGTATTCCAACATGATAAATGACCCCAAACACACCTTTAAGAGGACCACTGCCTTGCTAAAGAAGCTGAGGGTAAAGGCGATGGACTGGCCAAGCATGTCTCCAGACCTAAACCCTATTGTGCATCTGTGGGGCATCCTCAAATGGAAGGTGGAGGAGAGCAAGGTCTCTAACATCCACCAGCTTTGTGATGTCGTCATGGAGGAGTGGAAGAGGACTCCAGTGGCAACTTGTGAAGCTCTGGTGAACTCTATTCCGAAGAGGGTTAAGGCAGTGCTGGAACATAATGGTGGCCACACAAAATACTGACTCTTGGGGCCCAATTTGGACATTTTCACTTAGGGGTGTACTCACTTTTGTTGCCAGCGGTTTAAACATTTATTTCTGTATGTGGAGTTATTTTGGGGACAGAAAATGTACACGGTTATACACTCACTACTTTGCATTGTAGCAAAGTGTAATTTCTTCAATGTTGTCACATGAAAATATAGAATAAAATATTTACAAAAATGTGAGGGGTGTACTCACTTTTGTGAGATACTATATATACACACACACACACACACACACACGCGCACACACACACACACACACACACACACACACACTTTTTTTATATATACTGTATGCATATATTTTTGTGCAATCTTATACAATGAGAACGTTTTTGGATTATAATACTTTAATTCAAATCTAGTAATTTTTTGGATCAGTCAGTACAATTCCTTGTTTTTATTTATTTTTTATTACTACCGCAGTTGTTCCTACTTATTTTATTTTATTTGAATTGTTTTTAATTGTGGGAGTATTTCTCAACCTTTTATTCACACACCCTTTCAGAATATGCAAAATCTTGAGGCACCTCAGTCTAAAATAGGGGCACATCAGAAGCCCCCCTTATTTGACAGAGTCTTAATTCCCTCCCTTTCACATCAGAGACCTCACCCTCTTTTTAAATTAGAGTTATCACTCCCCCCTCCACTTTAGGCTCCATTGACAGGACTTTCGATCAGACTCTGCCTTGCGATTTCAGTGCTGACTTTAATGAACATGATCTGATTTGGATCCAACTTTGAGATGAGTACAACTTGTCCTTTGACCAATCAAAACAATTCCTTTGGTTTTGGTATGTAAACGCCAAATTTAAAAAAATAAATAAATATTTCTATTGCTAACATTCCTCTGAGCACAAGTCGCATATCATAAGTCGGATCAGTCAAGATGCTTTTCCGACTTAAGTGCGACTTCAATTAAATTTAATGGGCTTAAATCTGACTCAAGTCGAACCAAAGTAGTGCAGGAACCTTTTCAAAAGTCAAACCGACACAAGTCAGACCATTTAAGACAGCTCTCATAGGGAAACATTGATTTTTACATGTCATGCGATTTGTGCTCTCAAAGTCAGAGCGATTGTTGCACTAGTGTCATGACGCAGCAGTGGCTGACCTCTGTTCCCTTCTGAATGCTGGGGCTGCCACTTGCCCTGGATTAATGTCATGCATTTCTATGGTGCTGATGACTGACCAAACTGCACCATGAAAATGTCCGACTGAGCAAAAACAAGGTGCCAGAGGCGTAACTAGAAACTTCAGGGCCTGGTGCCAGAAACTATGAAGGGCCCCCCTGTTTCCCTCGCAAACAGCCCAGAGCCTGCACTGACAGCCCCCCTCCCTCGCACAGGTGGGAGAGGAGAGAGTCGATCTGCTCCTTCTCCTCCTGTGTATGCACCACGGGAAGTGTGAAGCCCAGTAACTGAATGATCAAATTCCCCTGCTCAGCTTTACACTTCCTGTGGTTCACACAGAAGGAGAGGGGCGGGAGGAGAAGGAACAGATAGGCTTTCTCCTCTACCATCTTTGAGACCCGTGTAATTCTGCCACAAGGGTGTCCCAGCACCCTGGTAGAGAAACACAGTCTTAGACATTATTGCTAAATGACAAATTCTTTAAATTAAAAATTGTCCTGGAATGTTATATATGTATAAAAAACCTGTATTTACTGTTAATGTTGGATACTTTAAATGAGGAGAAAAGTATTTAACCTCATCCCTACAAGAGTGGCTCGCTATAACCCTAACTGCTCATTCCTTAAACTTTGCTTCCACGACTGTGGACCAACAGGTTAATTTCTTCATGTTTGATGGGTGTGCTCTGTGGCCAACCACTTATGGACAAGTGTCTATCAGTTGACCTGATTTATGGACTTTATGGACACTCCTGTTCCTTTTGAAACAATACGCCCTTCTAAATCTCAAACCTCTGGGTATGCGCAAGAAAGAAACCATCACTAGGGCATGGCAGACATCTACAATATCTCTGACCGATACAAAATCTATGGTCAATACCTCATCCTCATTCATGTAAAACTCTAAGCAAAACTCTCAGATAAAGACAAACGGTCGAAGCCTTTTGGAGACCCTGGATTTCTCAACACCTACCAATACGGAACCTGTTCACATGACTGACTTTGGCAAATTTATCCACAAACTCCCATCCCTTTTGTCCCACGCTCCCCCCTTTCCTCCTCCCCTTCATGCTGCTTTCACTAGCCATCTGAATTTAGATGCCTGTTGTGTTTTTGATACCCCAAACGCAATATAAAGAGGTCCACTACCAGTATTGTTCTTTTGAATATGTCAATTGTCTCATTTGGCACATTTCTTGGACGCATGTCATCTTGTATGATCATTGCTGTTACCTGCTTGAATATGCCGTTTTGTATTTGTTTTTTTCTACAAAACCTAATAAAAAAATAAAAGATTGAACCAAAAAAAAAAAAAAAAAAAAAATGTATGTGTATTAGAGCTATTTCGGCTAAGTCTATAATAAGGGGGGAAGCCTGAGGGTTGACATAAGGATTACAATCTTGGGCAGGCAAGTCTGAGGACCACTATCGTAATATGAACATCATCTTATATGGCAGAAGGAAACAATTGCATCTTCACAGGATTTGAACCTGATTTAAATTATTATTCAAGATGCTGTAATAAGAATCCTAGGTTAATTGCTTTCTGCAGAGGAAGATGCAAATGTAAACCACATTGCTTGAAGACCCCCATTGCATTGCAGAGTTAATTTTATATGAACAAGCATGGCAATTAAAAGGATTTTGACATGACACAGGTGGCTACAATCACAATACAGTTATTACCATCATGCCGTCTCACGTCAAGGATCACTGAACTCCGAATACCCAGTTCCTCAGGATTGTAGTTATCTGCAATTGTTTGGAAATCTGCGGAGCACTACTTTTTATGCCAACCAGACAATATGGTCATTTAATTGTGAGCATTTATTGTCTGTTACATTACATTCAAGCAGTTCAATTACATACATATTAGATTCCCCAATCAGTAAGCCAGTACAACGCACCACTTTACGCAAACAGAAAATATTAAACAGTAAGTACACCTTTAGGCCTTGTTTCTACTTATGGCTGGGAGAAGTAAAGCCACCCCCCCTTACCCTTACATGCCAGGCAGGGTGGTACACGTGCCTTGACATAAAATTATACCTCATGCACCACTGGCCCCAAGGGTTAACAAACAAGATTTCAGTAGGCGACATATTGCTTCCCGGACATTTTCTGCCAACACAAGTGTAAATAAAATGAGCCTGTAGGCTGAATGCAGAAGGCCTTATGAAAATTTGGAAAAGAGCATGCAGATCTTGCTGGCAGAAAGATCCTGTATAAAAGTGCTTTGTACGCTGTATATATGTATCCATGGCCGGCCCAAGACATTGTGCTGTCTGGGCTTCAAGAACTAAATGCTGCCCCCCCCCCCACCCCCACAAAAAAAAAATATAACACCCACCAAAAAGACCCCACATCTGATTTACATGCAGCAGCACCTTGTCCATATGCAAAATGATATCACAAACCATTACTTTCAAATCCAAACCTTTTTTTTTATGTGTTTATTTTGTGCAAAAAATAAAACCACAGAGGTGATCAAATATCACCAAAAGAAAGTTCTATTTGTGGGGGGGGGGGGGAGGACATCAATTTTGTTGGGTATAAAGTCGCACGAGCATGCAATTGTCAGTTAAAGCAACGCAGTGCCGTATCACAAAAAAAACGGCCTGGTCATTAGGGGGCAAATTCTTTCCGAGGCTGAAGTGGTTAATCAGGGCTAGGCAAGGAAAGTCCTTATCAGGCTCTCATGTCTCCCACAACTTGTGATGTGCATTTGTACTTCTAGTTTTTGCCATGGGGAACTTACTGGTGGCAAAATGGACAGGGTGAGGGTCATAGGCGTGCACCCCAAAGCTTATTATATATTTTCTTATATTTTTTTACGTGACAACACTGAAGAAATGACACTTTGCTACAATGTAAATTTGCTGTCCCCTCGAAATAACTCAACACACAGCCATTAATGTCTAAACCGCTGGCATCACATGTGATTACACCCCTAAGTGAAAATGTCCAAATTGGGCACAGTCTCAATATTTTGTGTGGCCACTATTATTTTCCAGCACTGCCTTAACCCTCTTGGGCATGGAGTTCACCAGAGCTTCACAGGTTGCCACTGGAGTCCTCTTCCACTCCTCCATGAGGACATCACAGAGATGGTGGATGTTAGAGACCTTGCGCTCCTCCACCTTCCGTTTGAGGATACCCCACAGATGCTCAATAGGGTTTAGGTCTGGACACATTCTTGGCCAGTCCATCCCCTTTACCCTCAGCTTCTTTACAAGGCAGTGGTTGTCTTAAAGGTGTGTTTGGGATCGTTATGTTGGAATACTGCCCTGCTGCCCAGTCTCCGAAAGGAGGGGCTCATGCTCTGTGTCAGTATGTCACAGTACATGTTGGCATTCATGGTTCCCTCAATGAACTGTAGCTCCCCAATGCCAGCAGCAGTCATGAAGCCAACAATCGCTTAACACCATCTGAACCAAAAAAGTTTATCTTGGTCTCATCTGACCGCAGAACATGGTTCCAGTAATCCATGTGCATAGTCTGCTTATCTTCAGCAAACTGTTTGCGGGCTTTCTTGTGCATCATCTTTAGAAGAGGCTTCCTTCTGGGACAACAGCCACGCAGACCAATTTGATGCAGTGTGCGGCGTATGGTCTGAGTACTGACAGGCAGAACCCCCCCACCCCTTCAAGTTCTGCGGCAATGCTGGCAGCACCCATACATATATATATATATATATATATATATATATATATATATATATATATATTATAGTACACTGCACTATCAAAATGAAATTTTCAAAAATGTGCTGCATCTACAATACCGTGACAATAGTGTGACCCCGCTGTTTAGGCCAAGTCAATGCACGCTTTGGAACCTAAAATGTTTCAGCTATATATCCGGAATCCTAGGGGGACTTCACATATATCTCAGTGTACTAGTGAGGTCCCTCTTGTGCCTCGGTATATCAATAGAGAGGAGGACTTGATAATGTAGTATATAAAGAATGTTTATTGCAAACATAAAAAATCCCACACAGGGTACTCACATTATCATGGTGCATCAGAGCGCCACTCTATAACAGTGGGATATGCCGGCCGTTAACGGGGTGGTGTGCTGATTGTATTTGGCAGATACACTGCCTAGCTGTCCGTCCAGTCCCCTTCCCCAACGCGTGTCGATACAAGGGGATTCCTGTATCTTCCTCAGGGGGCAATGTGCAAATGCCTCCAGTGTGAAAGGGGTCTAAGTGCTGCATTAACACGTGTTTTCCCACTTTATTGTAATGCACATTAACCTATGGAAGTAAATGCAGTGCATTGTGGTGACATTCATTTTGAAGAACACCAAATGCACCCAGTCAAAAGCTACCACAAGAGGTGCGCGTTTTAGAGCACCCCAGCCCACAGATGTGAACCACCTGTGCATTGTGGTGTACTGCGGAAAAAAATAAATATATTATATATATATATATATATAATAATGATTATTATTATGTCAAAACCACTGGGCTGCCTTAATGAATAAAAACACAAAGCATAGTGTGAATGGTAACAAAAACACCACATTTAGGCTACAGTTAATTCTTGCTAATGGCTTTAAACATTACCAGCACACATGGTCTGTGACCAGCAACCGCTGTCAGCAGTGGTTGTCTGATTTGTACTCTATCCAATCACTCATCTTGAGTGGTTACATGCAAATAGAGCATATGACCAACCAATTCTGCATTTAGAAAATGCTTAAGATGCTACTGACAGGTACCTACCTTACACCCTCCTTGCCGCCTGTTTTAACCTAATTTTTGCTAACAAGCATGCAGTTTCTGGGACGTTTGCGGCGCTTCCCCATTTGTGTAGCGTTCAGGAGGCTTTCTGCATGCCAATCACTACATGTTGGGTAAACTTTGTCACAAGTTCCAAGCATTGCAATTCCAGCATGTAAATGCCTCCTGTCGGCTGCCTATTTCAGCTTGATGGGAGGCAGTTGGTGATGGTAAAAACACAGCTCAACCACACATTTTTGCCACCTTTCCAACCACACGTCTAAATGTATCCATTGTGAAGTTGATTTTCCAAAACGAATTTTCCTTAAACAGCTAAATTCTTGATAAATCCTGAGCTACAATGCAGTCTCCAATGTATTGCTATTCACCTCAGATAAATCTGCAATTACTGACATGCACAATAAAGGCCAGTGGGGAGGTTTGTACAACTACAACAGGAAACAAATCTCAAACAAGAAACAAAAAATAAACTAAAAACATAATAAATAAACAAATATATATATTTTTTACCACAAGTTTTTTGTTATTCATTGCCTGAAGGCCCCATTTCTGTGTGACTCCTCTACTGAGCCTGCTGAGAGCTGCAGTCTGGACATGGCCTTACCTGTGGATGTGGCTGGTCACACTGACACCGTGCTTCTACTGCAACAAGCCAGCTTCATGAGTGTGTCCTCCCCCCCACAGGAGGACCTAAAGCTTCAGCACATGCTTCTTATCAGCTGAGATTGGTCACCCCTGTGTGTAAAACATGTAATGTGACAAGATGATTGTCACCTCATCATGTCACCAGCTTCTCAGCTCATTAGCCACTAATCTGATGATCTGCTCCACCCCAGGCCACATTAGGAGCTGAGGAACACCTGGGACTATTTCTTTTAGCAGATAGTGATGTGTCAAACAATTGCACTACATTGTTTATCAATTTCCTTCAGGGGGGATAGGTGCCAGGAACCCAAAACATCCAGATTACCTGAGACCAGGTGCTCTGCGACTCTTTGCACCCTTCCTGACCCTTCAATGTGGCTGGACACATCCCCATTCCTCCTCGTACCCAGGGACTTTCCAAGGACAATTCGGACTTACAATCTTTTGTATCTTTTTTTATTTTTGGATAACTACACAAAATACTTTTTAGGCCTCATATACACAGACGTTTATTAACTGCAAAGTCCTCAAGTGTACTTATGGTGTATTTCCCAAAAGCACCAGTCTAAACCTCTGCACGCAAATAGGTGGGCAAATGCCAATGCACAGGAATATTGGTGTTTACAAGAATATCCACTTGACCTCCGGAAGATCTATCCCCTTCATGACAAGGCCATTTTTTATGATACAGTGGAAATGGGGGTGGTTCTGGCACAAACTGTAGTTCAAATGAGGCCAGAGAACCTGAGTCTGTGTAATTATAATGGGTGTGGATTAGAGGAGAGCACAAACATACATATCCAGGGGTAAGGATGAGCTCCGGCGTGTTCGCCCCACGTGCAGAGACCGCCAAGATGTTGGCGCTGCACTGCGCTAATCACAGGCAGTGAGACATTTCCCGGTCTCTGCAGCTGCGCATCGGGACAATGTATCACTGCCTGTGATTAGCGCAGTGCCGACTTCCTGCTCAAACACTCTGCACGTGGGGTGTGCGAATACGCCGGAGCTCATCCTTATCCAGGGGTGAAGAAAAAATGGTACATATCTCAGGGCAAACCTCTTCATTCCTGTATTATTTTAAAGTAGTTGTATACTCATTTTTGTAACTTTTACCTACAGGAAAGCCTATAATAAGGCTTACCTGTAGGTAAAAAAAATATCTCCTAAACCTGTACGGTTTAGGAGATATTCCCCTCGGTATGCGCCGCTGACTGCAGCGGCGCATGCGCACAAGGGGATTCTCGGCCTGAAAATCCGGCAGTGGCCGGCCGGCCGGAATGAAATCTCCCGCGCGCATGCGCGGGAGTGACGATATCGCGGCTCCGGCCACTCACAGCGCCGGAGCCGCGATACCCGGAAGAAACGCAGAGGGAGCATGTCAGCTCCCTCGGCGTGGATCGTGCCAGATGTCGGGGCCTCGTTCTAAGGCAAGTATTTCATAATGAGCTAGTATGCGGTGCATACTAGCTCATTATGCCTTTTGCTTTGCAGGTGTTAAAAAAATAAATAAAAAATAGCGGGTTTACTACCGCTTTAACTGACAATTGCGTGGTCTTGAAACGCTGTACACAAATAAAAAATATTGTCCTTTTTTTCCCCAAAAAAATAGAGCTTTCTTTTGTTGGTATTTGATCACCACTGGGTTTTTTATTTTTTTGCGTTATAAACAAAAAAAGACTGACAATTTAGAAAAATAATTTTTTTTTTACTTTCTGCAATAAGACATATTCAATAAAAATATTTTAAAAATCTGATTTCTTTATCAATTTATACCAATATGTATTCTGTTACATATTTTTGGTAAAGCATATATTGATTGGTTTGCGCAAAAGTTATAGCGTCTACAAACTATGGTGTGTATATATATATATATATATATATATATATATATATCTATATACTGGAATTTTTATTTATTTGTTTATTTATTTTTTACTAGTAATGGCAGCGATCAGCAACTTTTAGCAAGACCATGATACTGCTGCGGCCAATCAGACACTAACTGACACTTTTTTGGAACCAGTGACACTAATACAGTGATCTGCACTAAACATATGCACGGTCACTGTACTAATGACACTGGCTGGCAAGGGGTTAAACAGAGTGATCAAAGCGTAAAATGTGTGCCTAACCAGTGTTTTGATGTACTGTGTGAGGGGCTGTTACTAAGGGAAGGAATTAATTGTATTCCCTGCTGACAAGACAGCGCTCTGCCTTGTTTGCATAGGCACTGTCCTGTGTGTGTTTCCGACAATCGGCGGGTGCCAGCAGTCATCTATTGGCCGGCACCCGCTGATCAGCATCTGCTGCATATAATCACAGCAGAGAGGTGGGTCGCCGTTGGCACTCACGCACGCTCCCTACCAGGAAGTGGTGGATCACGTAACTAGTACGTGAACTGGCGCAGGAGAGTTGCGTTGCCACCGTATATGTAAGTCACATCACATGGTCGGCAAGTGGATATAGGCATGTACAACAGCTTGTGTGGCAGTCTGAATGCTCCTCCAGCACAGGAAAACTCTGGGGATATAATGCTTGAAGACTTTAGCGCTAATAAATGTCTGTGTACATGAGGCCTTATGCATGTTATATGAATATCTTCCTGAGTAGGGATGAGCTCAGGCGTGATCAGATACCAGTCCGAACCTGAGCTATCCCATCAGGAAGCGGTCACTGCAGTCCACCAATCATTTATGGCTGATAGGAACATCACATTTCACGCAATGGGAAAAGCGTTCTAATTTTTTTTAAGCGTGATTTACACACGTTTCTGCATGTCGCGCATAGGGCAGCCCATTCACTTTACTGGGCTGCACCTATGAGAATTTGTTGCCCAAAAGAAACTCCTGCCATTACAAATTTTGGCACCCAAACGCATGTTGCGTGTTTTACCACAATTTGTAATTGCGTTCAGAATTGCAGAAATTCTGCAGACAATTCCAAATTGCCAAGTGTGAATGGGGCCTAAAACACTATGTTTTACTGTGCAGGCTAGAGTGAATGTCACCTACATCATACACAGAGGATAAGCAACACTTGATGTCCCTTAAAATGATCTTACACTGTTGTCAGCTATGAATTGCACTGTGTCAGGAAGTATACAGAATTACATACAAACATGAGAGTACATGAAATGGTTAAATTCAGGCCGTTACAAGACTGGACTAGCAGCTTGTGTGACCTGCACATGACACACTTCTAGGTGGTTCCACACAGGTCATGGGGGAACTCCACAAGTGCAGTAAAATCACCTCAGCAGGAGATAAACTTGTCATGGCTGCGATCAGTCACACCTGACAAAATCAGAGGCTCAGAGAAGAGATTCCAAAGTAAAAAAGGAACATGTTTGCCTTAAGGGCCGGTTCACACTGGTGCGATGTCAGAGGTCGGATTTGATTTGCACCGCACTGCAGTGAGAATCCCATGCGAACTCTGTGTGATGCGATTTCAGCCATAAAGATTGTATGGCTGAATTTGCATCAAACTAGCGCAGGACCTTTTTTTTTTCCGCAGCAGAACTGGATCGCATGGGAGTTCACACCCATGCGATCCGATTCCTGTCAGAGATTTTGCAGATCGCACTGCGATGTGTGAACTGATTTGGGGGTGTCATTAACTTTTATCTGACACTCCCAGCAGTTCGCATAGGGCAGTGTTGACTGCCGTCGGGAAACATGCGATGCGGGAACACCGCAATGGATTCGCAGGGTTCCCGCATCGCAGCAGTGTGAACCGGCCCTAAGACCCCTTTCACACTGAAGTGGTTTTCAGGCATTTTAGCGCAAGAAATAGAGCATGTAAAGCGCCCGAAAACTGCCTCCCATGCCATCCGAGTGCTTTCAAACTGGAGCGGTGCGCTGCAAGAAGCATCTTTGGGGCAGTTTGGGAGTGCTGTATACAGAGCTCACAAAACGCCCATGTCCCATTGCAATGAATGGGCAGTGCTTCCAAAGCACATGAAAAGTGCTTTGGAAGCACAGCAACACAGGCGCTTTCAATCCATTCTTCGGCCACTAGCAGGGGGTTAAAAGGGCCACTATAATGAGCAGCACTTTAGCGCTAACGCACTGGCGGGCCCAGTGTGAAAGTAGCCTTAGAAAGGAAACCAGTACTGAAAAAATTTGCTCAATTCTTTCTGAAAATGCTAGTTCCCTGACTGTGCATAAGTCCCCAACATAGTGAGGGACATTTTTAAAACAAATGAAGAAGCAAACCAGGTTGCCTGCCATTTATAAAGAAAGTCTATGTGAAAGGATTCCTGTGTATTTGTGACCCCTGCACTTATATATTTTTTTTAAATGAGTTCATATTTCTGGAGATCCAAAGCACTTTATCTGTTACTGGGTTGACAGCCATCTTGGGCGTGCTTAACATGTTTTTGGAGCATGGGAGGAAACCCCACAAGCACATGGAGAACATGCAAACTCCATGCAGATAGTCTACTGGCCAAGACTAAGGCCCCTTTCATACTAGGGCGGTGCGGGCCCCAGCGGTAAAACTGTGCTATTTTTAGCGTGGCTTTACCATAGAGGCGATTCAGTTCGCATTGTGCGCTATATAAGTATTTCATTCATTCATAGTTTTAGCGGCAGTATTTGTCGCTAACAGGCAGTTTTACCCTCCTGCTAGCTGCCGAGAAAGGGTTGAGACCACCGCAAAGCGCTGCTGCAGTGACACTGCTGCAGTGGTGCTTTTCCGGCAGTATAGCCGCGCTGCCCCATTCATATCAGTGGGCAGAAGCGGTGAAGGAGCGGCATACACACCGCTCCAAAGATGCTGCTAAAAGGACTTTTTTTACCTTCCTGCCAGCGCACCACTCCAGTGTGAAGGCCGTCAGATTTACACAATGAAGTGACAGAAGCGGCTCTTTTGGGGCACTTTGCAGGCGCTATTGTTAACACCTGCAAAGTGCCCCGATTCTTGCACGCTCCTGCGCAGTGCGATTTTTCAGCCCAGCACACTTTAACGCACCAAAAGTAGCGCATGCGTTTTTTTTAAACTGCACTGCATCAAATCGCATAGCCATGCAATCTGGTGCCTGCAAACACACTGCTTTTGTAATCTGCGTTTGGGATGCCATTGGCATTATATTGGCAGTGCTTTTTAAGAGTGGTGTGGGAAATGTGCAGAGAATGTGCCCTTCCTGCACCGCGTTCTGGTGTGAACCGGCCCTCAAACTGAGAACCCCTGCACTAACCACCAAGCCCTGGTTCACAGCAGTATGGCTTTGAAATCGCACTACTTCAGCACAATTTCAAAGCAAGATCATTTGCACCTCTGATTTCATTATGGCTTGTGTATTCATTTAACAGAAGTCTATGCAAGTTGCAATGAAATCAGAAAAAAGCAGTGCAGGAACCCTTTTTAAAGTTGCTGCGACATGAACTGTTTCATTGTCGGTGTTCTGTGGAATAGTGCATCTCGTCAGGTAATGCCTCCGGAGATCTGCGCATGCGCAGGACGTAAGGTTACTCCAGCTGATATGTTAATTAGCTGGTGTGACGTCAACATTGCGCATGCGCAAAGAGCGGAATGAGAATCTAATTCACAGATTTTGCCTTGCTGTCTCTGCACATGCATACTTGACACCACCATGACACCATCCTGCAACACACCAAAATCCACCCCCATATTTGCCCTGCAACACACCCAAATCCACTCAACAACAATAGTCTTCTGCCTGTGACTCCGCCTATAACGTCTCGCGCATGCGCAGAGAGAGCGCGGCAGATTCTGGCAATTTGATTCTCCCATTGCACTATGCAGATTGCCGCATAATTCCTAAGACGATCTGCGTATGCGAAGTGTTGATGTCACGCCAGCTGATCAACATGTTACCTGAAGTGACGTTACATCCTGCACATGCACAGATCATCTGAGGCACTATCCAACGAGATGCACTATTCAATAGAACACCAGCAATGGGGTGAAACTTGTCATGCGATTTGGAACATGAATAAGCTGTGGGTATATGATTGAGCCACCAGGTGCTGTGTGCAGGCAGCCCATTACTGTCTATGGGGACGCTGAGCACAGCCACTCATCCAAATTAGTCAGCCGTGTGGGTGAGAGGCCCCAAATGCAAACTCTCTGTGTTCATCAGCACACCTGTCAGACTAGGACAAGCGGCTGTGTCCATGCAACCGCTATATTCCCACAGACATGAATGGGCTACCTGCAGCACATGGTGGCTCAAGCCGCATCAACACTTATTTGCGGACTATGGGTGTCAGCACCTGTGTGAATGAGGCCTAAGCCATTGTGTTTCCATACTAGTCAACCAACCACAACAGATTTGCACAAATCTGTAACAGATTTGACTCTGGAGATTAGACAGACTTCCATCAAGATGAGACAGATTTTCACTGAATTCCACCGATAAAAGAAAAAAAAAGTTAAAAGTCAGCAGCTACAAATACTGTAGCTGCTGACTTTTAATAATCAGACACTCACCTGTCCCAGGGTGCAGCGATGTGGGGAAACAGCCAGGCATGCAGTGCGCATGCGCGAGACACACTGCGTGCTGTGACTGGCTGGGCAATCATCTGGGACCTGAAGCGTGTCCCAGATGATTGCCGAGAGGGAGGGTGAAGAGTTGAACTTCCTTCTGGTGCCGCGGTGCCCCGGGAGGAAGTGGGAGCTGGAACCTTCTAAAAAGAGGGTTTACGCTCCTCCCTCAAAAAAATTACTTGACCAATGTGGCATGTCAGGGGGTCACCTTCGCTTAAAGTGGAAGTTCCAATTTTGGGTGGAACTTCCGCTTTAACGCAGAGGCACAATGAAGAAGTAGAGTGTTAACCATTTGCCGCCATTGCTCCCTGGCCCTTTATGAAGATCTAAATGCCAGGAGGGGGAGGCAGGCTTTCTGATTGTGTGGCCTCTGTGATTTGCTGTCACAGCAGTCACGTGATTGGAAGCTCCTGATTGCACCTATGCACTGGCAGCTGCCCATGACAGCTTAGTCACTGTGCAGAGCATGTAGTCAGCACGCTATCAGCACAGGAAAGCTGTTTCCCATGAACACATATGTGCAGCGGCTCGCCATTAAAGCCCACCTGCCTAGCTGCCATGTATATGTCTGCGGCCGTTGGGAACAGGTTAAAGTGAACTTCACCCTCTCAATGGACACGACTATTTTTAATCCTTATGCTGCTAGCATTAGTAAATAGATATGAAAATATATTATATTTACTCGTTTTACACTTGTTTTTATTTACATTTCTTTAGTTATTTCCTGATTTCAGGCCTAGGCAAATGATACCATGCATCCCAGGAGTCTTCAAGAGGGGAGAAGGGGCTTTCTCAGCTAAGCACACCCTCCTGCCTGCATGCCTGAGCTAAGGACAGATGGATTCTAGGGAGTAAATGAGACATGAATCATCTGAACTTACACAAGATGGCTATGGCCAGAAATGTTCGTGGGGGGGGGGGGGGGGTGTTTCAAAGTGATTTCTCAGCATAGCGACATGGATCGATTGGATTGATGGCATTGCCTAGGTGTGTGGCACAAATGAATAATGCCTCCTAATGTCATTTTATGCGTTACTTTTTACTCTTATGCAGAAAAAGACACAGAAAAACAGGAAGCTGTGGTCCTTCATGTAATGCCTCCCTCCGCAGGTATGAAGTGCAAGCCATTTAGCTCAGTACACCCTTTCAGGCCTGGCATGTACAGGGCACTACCTCCCAAGCATCTGATAAATTCTGAGGTTATTTTAAACTATTAAACTTAATTTACACTGTTAGTTTTAACACGCATGTTACAATACATTTTGAGGCGTTAGCAAACCATATTAAAGTCGAAGTTCAGTCAAAAACTAAAGCTAAATCTACTCCCACTACCAGTCTTAAGCCTAGTACACACGATCGGATTGTTGGCCAACAAAACCATGGACTGTGGTCCGAAGGCCGTTGGCCCAAACTTGTCTTGCATACAAACGGCAAGGAATTGTCAGCCAACAAACACGAACGTACTGACGTACTACATGGTTTTTCAGATCTTTAGCGCCACCCTTTGGGATCATTCTACTAATTTCGTGTTAGTAGAAGTTTGGTGAGTGTTGATTCATGCTTTTCCTTTCATGCTTTTCAGTCCGCGCTTTTAAGTTTGTGCATTTCATTTTGCGCTTTTGAGTTTGTGCTTTTTAGTGTGTTTCTGAACGGCCGTTTGTCAACAAGAAATTCCAGAATCGGAGGAGATAACGTGTTATTTATTATTGGTCTTGGAGTTATTGCTTTGACCCAAGTCCAGTCCAGGAACAGGAGGAGGATTTCTTGGACCAAAAATTGGTTGCTTTATTAATCGTGACCAACAATGTCATATGCCTTTGCTGCGGGAGCTCCAAAAGAATAATCCAGATGATTTTCGGAATTATCTCTGGATGACAGACCCCTGCTTTCAGCAACTCTTGGCATTGTTGACCCCCTATATTAAGAAGCAGGACACATACATGGGGCTTGTCTTATTTTTTTGGTTGAATAATAATGATTTGATTTGGTATATTTTCTATATTTTTGGATGCATAGAATGCACTTTTTACTTAAATTCTATTGGCAGATGACCTGCATGGTTTGGGTAGTTATCCTAGTCACTGTCACCAATGCTGGGGGTTATTATTGTTGTCATTGACACCAATGCTGGGGGTTATTATTGTGGTCACTTACATCTGACATCAATGATTGGGGTTATTATTGTGGTCACTGGCACCGATACTTGGGGTTATTATTGTGGTCACTGGCACCAATGGTTGGGGTTTTTATTGTGGTCACTGACACCAATGCTGGGGGTTATTGTGGTCACTGGTACCAATGGTTGGGGTTATTATTGTGGTCACTGGCATCAATGCTGGGGGTAATTATTGTGTTCACTGTCACCAATAGTTGGAGTTATTATTGTGGTCACTGGCACTAATGCTGGGGGTTATTATTGTGGTCACTGGCACCAATGTTGGGGGTTATTATTGTGGTCACTGGCACCAATGCTGGGGTTATTATTGTGGTCATTGGCACCAAAGCTGGGTGTTATGATTGCGGTCACTGACGCCAATGCCAAGTATTATTATTGTGGTCACTGACTCCAAAGGTTGGGGTTATTATTGTGATCACTGGCACCAATGGTTGGGGGTTATTATTGTGGTCACTGACACTGATGGTTTGGGTTTTTATTGTGATCACTGCCACCAAAGCTAGAGATTATTATTGTGGTCACTGGGACCAATGCTTGGGGTAAGGGAGGAGGGCCTAGTCTGACATTTTTGCCTGAGTACGGATGACCTCTTCCCAGTGCTGAGTCACAAAGTATAAACTTTTATTATTATTATTATTATACAGGATTTATATAGTTTCAGCAAAATAAAGGAAGGCAATACAGCTAAAATATAATCCTATACAAGAGGGTTAGGAGGACCCTGCTCATGGTTAAGCTGTCATGCAAACAGACATTTATGTCCTCAAACAAAAATTCCCAATATGGCCTTGTCCTCTGGGAGCTGGATGTGTCACATACAACCACCAATCATGTAAATGTTGATTGCATCTGCACTGGTGTTTACCTGTGCATGCACATATATCTATGGCGTATATTTCCCTATATATGTGTATATTGAAAGCCATATTTGAAAATTAGAGGGTCATTAGGAGGCTCTAATTTGTGTCAATATGTTTATCTCACTGATAAATTTTGTTTAACAACAAAAAAAAAAAATGATTATCTGCAGTCTCTAATAATGTCAAACACCCTCAATGCGCATGGCAGCTGCTTGACAATATGATTTCAGAGCAGCATTTTTCCTAAAGAGATACTTTTTTCACATAAAAATATAACTCCATTTGGTAAGATGTACCCTTATGATTTATATGAAGTGTGATTTAATGATAGATCGACTTTAAGCTAGCTAAATATCGCAGTCAGTATTTTAGTGAAAAACAGAAAATTCTCAAGCTCATTGTCGGAAGATGAAGTCTTGGACTAACAATAAAGCCTTTGTCGTTGAGGGGTCAAGTCATCATTAAGTGAGCAGACCCATGCCTGCAATTGTGATAACATCTTCTTCATACAACAAATTATTTACTTTTAAATTTAGTAAGCTATTGAGCTTTGTCACCAAAGATTTATGTCACACACACATCATTAAAGGATGATTTGGATGCATAAAGTAGCAATCAATTTAACATAAACAATATTATTGGGCAGTGGTAATGTTTATAAAAATATCCTTGTATGTATGCTTTGTAATAATATCTATCTATCTATCTATCTATCTATCTATCTATCTATCTATCTATCTATCTATCTATCTATCTATATAAAATATTTGAAATATTTGTTCATTACATTAGCAGGCTCCACTTTCTCCTCTGTAGTGTTGCACAGTGGTCCTGCCATTCTGAGTCTTACTGCAAATTTATGATACAGGGGCTGGCAAATAGAAAACAGTAGGCTATTTGCAATTTCTAGGGATGTGAAACATCCACAATGCTTTAAGTGGGCTGAGACCATGTGATCTTTACTTAAAGCTTTGGGTAATATCAGGGCAAAGAAGGGGCACTTGTTAAACTAAAAATAATAATAATGATATATTGTTAATATGTGACCTATTTATTCAAATAAAATTTGAAGCCTAATGATAGGTCAGCTTTAAGTTGGCATGAGACATTTATTTGGCAGAGACAGAGGCAGTGGTCAACACAGCCCAATGCATGTGGTGTAAATGAACCCATACAAAGTATCGTCTATCAGTTAGCTCCCCCACCTTGCACAATTACTAGGTCTAAACATAAAAAAATGTGGTTACTTACCTTAACGACTTAAAGATGGCCCACCAATTATATACTGTGGCAGGGTTGCCCTATTCCACTAAAGCGATGTATCCGTACGACGTTTCGTGCAGGAGACACTGTGGGTACATGCACGCTCCCACTACACGGGAGGGGGGGAGCCAAAGCGCGGATGCGGCGGCCGCTATGTCCACTGGCTATCCGTGATCGCTCCTCAGAGAGGCAGAACGGGAATCTGCCTATGTAAACAAAGTAGATCCCCATTATGACAGGGGAGTACAGATAATGTCACTGGTCCCAAAAATGTGTCAAAAGTGTCCAATCTGTCTGCCGTAATGTCGCAGTCCCGCTAAAAATCACTGCTCACTGCCATTACTAGTTAAAAAATAAATCTATCCCCAATTTTGTAGACTTATAACTTTAAACCAATCAATATACGCTTATTGCGATTTTATTTTAGCAAAAATATATAGAAGAATACATATTGGCCTAAACTGATCAATACATTTGTTTTTTTACATTTTTGTTATTCAATGTGTATTATAGTAAAAAGTAAAAAAAAAATGTTTTTTTTTTCCATACTTGAGGTGATCATAGCAAAGGATCTTATGTTGGTGAAACAGGACAGAAGTTGCAAGTGAGGATGAATTTGCACAGACATACCATCAAGGAACATAAAGAAGACACACCTATGGGACATCACTTCTCACAACCGGACCACACTATAGAAGACCTCAATGTTGTAGTTCTGAAATGGGAATTTCAGAACTATCCAGGAAAGGAAAACGTTTAACCACTTCAGCCCCAGAAGATTTGGCTGCTCAATGACTGGGCCATTTTTTGCGATACGGCACTGCGTCGTTTTAACTGACAATTGCGCAGTCGTGCAACGATGTACCAAAATAAAATTGGCGTCCTTTTTTTCCTACAAATAGAGCTTTTTTTGGTGGTATTGGATCCCCTCTGCGTTTTTTTTTTTTTTTTTTACGCTATAAACAAAAGAGGGATGACAATTTTGAAAAAAACACAATATCTTTTACTTTTTGCTATAATAAATATTCCACATTTTTCTCCAAAAAAATATTTTTTTTCCTTAGTTTAGGCCAATATATATTCTTCTACATATTTTTGGTTAAAAAAAACGCAATAAGCGTATATTTATTGGTTTGCGCAAAAGTTATAGAGTCTAAAAAATAGGGGATAGATTTATGGCATTTTTATTATTATTTTTTTTTCTAGTAATGGTGGCGAGCTGCGATTTTTAATGGAACTGCAATATTGCAGCGGACAAATTGGACACTTATGACACATTTTTGGTACCATTAACAACTATATAGTGATCAGTGCTAAAAAAATTCACTGATTACTGTATAAATGTCACTGGCAGGGAAGGGGTTAACACTAGGGGGCGATCAAGATGTTAACTGTGTTCCCTATGTGTGTTTCTAGCTGTGGGGGGATGGGACTGTCCAGAAAGAGAGAGATCGTTGTTCATACTTAGTATGAACACACAATCTGTCTCCACTCCCCTGAAAGAACCGGGATCTGTTTACACACACAGATCCTGGTTCTCGCTCTGTCACGAGCAATTGCGGGTGCCCGCTCTAGGCGTGCGAGCACCCCTAGTGGCCAAAAGGTAACATCGCTTCGCTCAGCTGTGTCATTCTGCAGCAGTAAAACTGCGGCAGCTGGTCGGCAAGTGGTTAAACTAAGAATGATACTTCTTTTTGACACAAATAATAACGACCTAAATTGATATTGGTTTCCTTACCCATTATACTACAGTTTTATGACCCCCTCTGTGACTGTCTTCCAACCCCCCAGTCTATAGCTCTCCCTCTGTCTTATCTCACTAATTCTGCTGCTAGCTTTATTACTATTGCTATATACACTGATTTGTATGTTTTTTTTTCCTTTTTTTTCCTTTCCCTCAGAGATTCTTTTTTTTATTATTATTTATTTATTTATTTATTTTTATATTTCAGCATTCTGCTAAAAGTTTGGGAATCAGTATTGCTGGGACCTTGAAGAAGGGACCATACCCCGAAAGCTTGTCCTAAAAAATTGTATGTTAGTGCAAATAAAAAAAGTATAACAGACAGTACTCTGTTTTTTTTTTCTTTTTCTAAATTGTCTGTATTCTTTTGTTTATAGCGCAAAAAAAACGGCAGAGGTGATCAAATTCCACCAAAAAAAAAACTATTTGTGGGAAAAAAAGGACATGAATTTTAATTGGGTACAGCGTCGCACGACCGCCCAATTGTCAGTTAAAGTAATGCAGTGCCGTATCCCAATAAATGTAAATCCTTCCTGGGCTCAAGTTAAACCAGTGGTCTCCAAACGGCGGCCCTTATCTGGCCCTCGCGGGCACTATTTCTCCTACTGCCACCAACAACAGGAAATGTGGGGACTGCTTCCTGATTGGAAGCAAGACAATCTCTATTCAGCCCACTTCAGAGCAGGGGTAGGCAACCTTAGAAATGGTGGAGATCTACCCAAACTACAGGGGAGAAATCAAAGATCACCAGGCACAATGCCCTATTTATTTCATACTTGGCAGAGGCAGAAGCGCTGCCAGAAAAGAGTTTCTGCAAATGTGTAAAAATGTGCTAAAAGGCATGACGCGCTTGCACTGCCATTATTTATTAATGCCACCCCAAATGCGGGTAGCGGTCCTGTGTTTTTTGCATTTTCTGTGTGATAACATATGCAACACAAATAGTTTGTGGCTCGTGTCCAAAATTAGGTACATGGGCTTCTTTTAGCAGTTTTTCGAGTGGCAGGAGGCCCACTCAAATGAATGCTGCCACTCCAAAATAAGCGCTTTGGTGAAATGTGAATGGGACTTAAGGTAGCTAAACTAGCAAGGTCAGAAATAGCATAAATAATTCACAGGTCAGGACAACACAGTGCAGAGTTCACAGGTTAGGGGTACACAGTGCAGAGTTCACAGGTCAGGAGTACACAGTGCAGAGTTCACAGGGCAGAAGTACACAGTGCAGAGTTCACAGGTCAAGAGTACACAGTGCAGAGTCCACAGGTCAGGAGTACACAGTGCAGAATTCACAGGGCAGAAGTACACAGTGCAGAGTTCACAGGTTAGGGGTACACAGTGCAGAGTTCACAGGTTAGGAGTACACAGTGCAGAGTTCACAGGTCAGGAGTACACAGTGCAGAGTCCACAGGTCAGGAGTACACAGTGCAGAGTTCACAGGGCAGAAGTACACAGTGCAGAGTTCACAGGTCAAGAGTACACAGTGCAGAGTCCACAGGTCAGGAGTACACAGTGCAGAGTTCACTGGTCAGGGGTACACAGTGCAGAGTCCACAGGTCAAGAGTACACAGTGCAGAATTCACAGGGCAGAAGTACACAGTGCAGAGTTCACAGGTCAAGAGTACACAGTGCAGAGTTCACAGGTTAGGGGTACACAGTGCAGAGTTCACAGGTCAAGAGTACACAGTGCAGAGTTCACAGGTTAGGGGTACACAGTGCAGAGTTCACAGGTTAGGGGTACACAGTGCAGAGTTCACAGGTCAGGAGTACACAGTGCAGAGTTCACAGGTCAGGAGTACACAGTGCAGAGTTCACAGGTCAGGAGTACACAGTGCAGAGTTCACAGGTCAGGAGTACACAGTGCAGAGTTCACTGGTCAAGGGTACACAGTGCAGAGTCTACAGGTCAAGAGTACACAGTGAAGAGTTCACAGGCCAGGAGTACACAATGCAAAGTTCACTGTGCACAAGGCCTGTGCGTGACGTAGAAGCTGATGCACGTGCCTAGCGCCCGTGATGTCCGTCGGGCACCCATGATCACTCCTGAGAGAGAGAGAACAGGGGATCTGTCAATGTAAACAGACAGATCCCTGGTTCTGTCAGGGAGAAGAGAGGGATCTGCTGTTTCTAGTGATTAGAAACAGCGATGTCTCTCTACTCCCAGTCACTACACTGCCCCCACAATTAGAAACACCTCCCTAGGACACACCTAACCTCTTGATCGCCCCTTAGAGCCCCTTCCCTACCAGTGACATTTATACAGTAATCAGTGGCTAATTTTAGCTCTGATTGCTGTATAAATGTCACTGGTCCCAAAAAAGTGTCCGATCTGTCTGCCGCAATGTCGCAGTCCCACTACTAGTAAAAAAATAATAATAATAAAAATGTCATTAATCTGTCCCCTATTTTGTAGACGCTATAACTTTTGTGCAAACCAATCAATATACGCTTATTGCGATTTTTTTTTTCTTTACCAAAAATATGTAGAAGACTTCATATTGGCCTAAACTGATGAATACATTTTTTTTTTTTTTTAAATGTGGATATTCATTATAGCAAAAAATATAGTTTTTCTTTTCAAAATTGTCGCTCTTTTTTTGTTTATATCGCAAAAAAAAAAAAAAATGCATAGGTGATCAAATACCACCAAGCTCTATTTTTGGGAAAAAAATCTATTTAGTTCGGGTACATCCTCGCACGACTGTGCAATTGTCAGTTAAAGCGGCGCAGTGCCATATCGCAAAAAATGGCCTGTTCATTATTATTAAGAGGGAAAATCCTTCCGGGGCTGAAGTGGTTAATAAATAGCCATATCTCCCATTCTGCGAAAGCTACTACTATGCTGCTGTTCTTCTTAGTACAGGTCTGGTGATCAATTTTACAGTACAGTGGTTAGGTAGCTTTGGAGTGCCCTGCAATAAAGAATTAACATATGGCATGTCATAATTATTTGTTTGTAGTGCAAACGTCTGCAACATAACTGGAGCTGATTTCAGCTGACTTAATGAAATGGCGTTAGTTGTTAATGTCATCATCAGATCAGGCCTCTGAAGCCTGAGGTAAACATCCAGCCGCACTTATAATTAGGACCTCTCCCCACCTGCTATCTTGCTTATGTGGCACACCATGGAATGTGTAAGGAGGACCAGACCTACAATGATTCACTGCTCCCAGCTAATCCAATATGTCAGAGATATCTGTACTGCAAGACAAGATGTCTACTGAGCCAAACACTGTTTACAGAGATGTGTTAAAGGAGCAGAAGGAAATTCTCCAGTTCTAAATCACTAATACGTAAGGGAAATAATACACCTACAATCATACTGTACATCTACACACATATACATAGTATGGGGAGTATTTAATAAAGGAGTACATTTACACTGCCTTGTGTTTAAATAGTTAGGTTTTTTGGGATTTGCTTTGTTCTTGAGGATTATTTAAAATTTGATATGAATACAGCTTAATGCCGTGTACACACGACCGGACTTTCTGGCAGACTAGGTCCGAAGGGATTAGTCCGTCGGACAATCCGATCGTGTGTGGGCTAGTCTGATCGTTTTTCGAAAAATAAATCCGACGGACATAGAAATAGAATGTGTTTAAAATCTATCCGACGGACTCAATTCCGATGGACTAAAATCGGGAAAACCTATGTGCTGGTCCGACGGACCAAATAGGACGCAAGGGAAGCTACTGGCTACTGGCTATTGAACTTCCTTGTTTAGTAATGATTACTTCATCACGTTCAAAACGAACGTCCGTTCGCGTGTGGCCAAGTCCGTCCGTCGGAACTCTGCCAAAAGTCCGCTGGAAGTGGGCTTCCAAATTCCAATAAGCCCACTGCCTGCAGACCTCCACAACCCCAGCCCAAGGTTGTGGAGATGAGACCCTTGTCCCCATCAACATGGGAACAAGGTGCTTTGGGGTAGGGAGGGGCATGTGGCCTGGAATGGTTCAGGAGGGTGGCGCTCGCTCATCCCCTCCTTTCCTGGGCTTTCAGGCTGCGTGTTGGGATAATGGTCTGGTATGGATTTTGGTGGGAAACTCCATTTTTTTTTGGGGGGGCGTGGGGTTTCCCTCAAAATCCATATCAGACGGACGCCATTTTTTTTCTTGAAATTTTTAAGCCAGCAAACCTTTTTTTTTTTACATTCAGCTGATGACACCACAAAACGCAAAATCACGGTAAAAAGTTAAAACTTGCACGTCTATTACATCTATGTCTATTACATGCAAAATGCTGCATGCTGTGGGACACAAAGTCTCTGAACCTTTACAAAAATGTAGAGGCACAAAAATGCATTGATGTGAACGTGTTCCATAGGAATCCATGTTAAAAAAAATGTCCTGCATTTCTGCAAAGAGCAGGAAAAACCATGTGAATGGAGCCTAGAGTGGGAGTAAACTCCCATGTATGATTTTTACCTATAGGTTACCTATGATAAGGCTTACCTATAAGTACTATAAATATCTCCTAAACGTGTACCGTTTAGGACAGGGATATGCAATTAGCGGACCTCCAGCTGTTGCAAAACTACAAGTCCCATCATGCCTCTGCCTCTGGGCGTCATGCTTGTGGCTGTCAGGGTCTTGCTATGTCTCATGGGACTTGTAGTTCTGCAACAGCTGGAGGTCCGCTAATTGCATATCCCTGGTTTAGGAGGTATTTACTTTAGATGCAGCCGTGATGTCACCAGAGTATGTGCTCTGAAGGAACGGCCACCCGTGCCATAAACAGCAACAATGACATCATCTGCGCCTCCGCCATTCATATCGCCAAAGCCTGAGAACCCAAAAAGAAGAAAAATGAAGTGAAGTGAAAATGGAAGCGCCTTCAGCGGTGACAGTGCACCAATGGAAGGCTTTGTTTTCAGGTAAATTTGTCATAATGTGCTAGTATGTGATGCCTTGAGGCTACAACCGGCTCAACCCTGTTTGTAAGGCCCCTTTCACACTGGGGCGGTTTTCAGGCATTACAGCGCTAAAAATAGCGCCTGTGTAGCGCCTGAAAAAAAACGGCCCCTTTCACTCCAGTGTGAAAGCCGGAGGGCTTTCACACTGGAGCGGTGCGCTGGCAGGACAGTGAAAAAAGTCCTGCTAGCCGCATCTTTGGAGCGGTGAAGGAGCGGTGTATTCACCGCTCCTACCCATTGAAATCAATGGGACAGTGCGGCAATACCGCCGGCAAAGCAGCAGAAATTTCAAAAGAGCAACTCTGAGGTCAGCTATTGATGTTGGAGAAGACCTGGCTCACACTCAATATTAAAATTAATCCCGAAGGTCTTGAAAAGAGTAGAGATCGGGGCTTGAGTTTTTCTACACCAAACTTTTCAAACCATGTCTTTATGGAGTCGATTTTGTGCACAAAATACCTTCTCCAAACTGTTGGCACAAGGTTGAAAGTGCAAGATTGTATAAAAAATGTCTTTGTTTGCTGTAACATTGAGTGCCGTTCACGGGAAGAATCTTAACTTGATCATTTGGAGGGGTTTTACCATACTTTTGTCCATACAAGTACAGTGGGTGTGATGGTAAGGTGACCACAACGTTTTGGTCATATAGTGTACCTGTTCTGTTTTAAATGCCATCACATCACATACCTCCTTTGGCCCAGTCTGTCCAGACAGTATACTCACCTACTGACTTGGCACATCCACAGGCAGTTGAACTCTTCAATAAAACACTAACGTTGAATCCAAGAGCAATTGTACTTTAGACAATTGAAGAACAGATGGTGATTTTCCAGTCTCTATAGTGTAAGAAGTCCTTCCTGAGCCCTGACCTTGCAAACGATTAAGGGGACATGGAAGGAGTGGAGAGGGTCTACCTAGGACTAAACTAACTAACACTAAACAGGAGGGGAGGACAGAGGAAGATACCAAAAGCACAGAAGTAAACAAGTTGCAGTGGCCCAAAACTGCCATTAGATGTCAGCATTCAGCATACAGCATTCTACAGAAAAATAATAACCTTATGAAGATTAATACAACAGCAGAACATGTAAATATGTCATCTTTAACACTTTTTTTTTTAAAGCTGATCTCCAGGAAAATTAAAAAAATGCACAATAGAATAATACATTGTTTTACCTAAAAATTATTTGTATTTCATTCTATTTATTCCTGAGATTTGCACATCTTAAAGCATTACAGTTTTGTGTCTTTCCCACCCCCAGCTTATGATTGGGGAATTAAGATTTGCAATTAATACATAGCTGAATCAATTGTGTTTTTTTTTTCTTAACTGAATCATATTGGAGTCCAGCTATAAAAATGTAATTAATCATTTCAGGCCTTTGAGCTGCTGTAACAGCATGTAGAATATTAGCCTATGAGAAAATCAGGAATTATAACACTGACAGACCATCGCCCAAAATAATTGATCCAACAGGTTTTATTCTTTAAAGGGGTTGTAAAGGTAAATGTTTTTTCACCTTAATGCGCCCCGAGCCCCCCCGTTTTACTTACCTCACCCCTCGAAAGTCCCGCGCTCGTCCCCCGACGTCCTTTCCACCTGGCCGCTGATTGGCTGGAGTGGATGAATGGAAAGCAGCGCAGCCGTTGGCTCGCGCTGCTGTCCATCACATCCACTGACGCGGAGCACCGGGGGGGGCGGGGCTGTGTGATACAGCGAACGGCTATAGCCGCCGGTGTCCCATCATATAAGGTCCCCCATCAGATAGTGTCCGCTGTGTAGTGCGCATGCGCAGTACACAGCAACACAGATTCCGAAAATAGCCAAGGATGAACGGCGCCTGCGCTGTGAGCCCAGGTTCTAGCCCCACCATCCAAGTGGACATAGAGTTGGAATAAAAAAGAGCCGAGCGCAGCGAGGCCAAGCCCGAAGCGTGGCGAGCAAAGCTCGCCTGCGAGGGGCCCTCTAATTTTCCAAACCCTATGTCCACTTGGATGGGGGGGCTACCACCTCCACTCACGGCGCAGGCGCCGTTCAGCTTCATAGATTTTCCGAAGCTTCTTCTGCCCCGTACTGCGCATGCGCAGTACGGGGCGGACGCTATATGATGGTAGGACACTATCTGCCAGAACACCGGCTGTATCACAGGAGCGCACCCGCAGATGCTTCTCACCATGCGAGGGAGCTCGCATGAACGTGAGAAGCACCTGCGGGAGGAAGCAGAGACAGCCGCCGAGGGACCCCAGAAGAGCAGGTTCGGGGCCACTCTGTGAAAAACGAGCTGCACAGTGGAGGTAAGTATGATATGTTTGTTATTTAAAAAAAAAAAAAATTCACTTTACAATCCCTTTAACCACTTCAATACCGGGTACTTTCACCCCTTCCTGCCCAGGCCAATTTTCAGCTTTCAGTATTGTTGCACTTTGAATGACAATTGCACGGTCACAGAACACTGTACCCAAACTAAATTGTTAGCATTTTGTTCACACAAATAGAGCTTTCTTTTGGTGGTATTTAATCACCACTGAGGTTTTTATTTTTTGCTAAATAAATGAGAAAAAAAGACTTAATATTTTGAAAAAACAAATGTGTTTTTCTTTGTTTCTGTAAAATTATAATACAATTATATAAATGTAGCCCAAAATGTATTCTGCTACAGTTCTTTGGTTAAAAATAACCCATCAATGCAGTCTTATCAGTGTCCATCTGCAGCCTTGTCCATCATTGCACCCTTGTCAGTGTCATTTGCAGCCTTGTCATGCAGCCTTGTCCGTCATTTGCAGCCTTGTCAGTGTCATTTGCAGCCTTGTCATGCAGCCTTGTCCGTCATTTGCAGCCTTGTCAGTGTCATTTGCAGCCTTGTCAGTGTCATTTGCAGCCTTGTCCATCGTTGCACCCTTGTCAGTGCAGCTTTTCCTTTTAAAGATAGAGAGATAGATCTGGATGTTCTGTGTATCTCGGCGGCGCTCGGTAGTTCTTGGTGGATTTTGGCCACCTTCAGCCGTTCTCGGTAGCTTTCGGCCGTTCTCAGCAGCTTGTGTACGCGGCATTAGAGTTTTAAGTCCCCGGAGACTGCACCATAACTGGTGAGCCTGCATTTCAAGGGATGCTGCACCTGTTATGCACATCAATTTGATGGTGTAGCACACATACAGTAGTGGGTTGATGGTTTCTACTATTTGCAAGGTCTGGGAAGTTGACTACTTGCTGCCAAATCACATACTAGGACTTTATTTGAATTCAAGTGGTTGTACCGGGGTGACGGCCCTCTTGTAAGAGCAAAAAAAGAGGTTAACTAGCTGCGTGATTGCCATTACAAGCAGTGGGAGGGGACGTCCCCCCCCCCCCCCCCTGTCAGCTTGCTCAGGCTTTTCTGCCCCACTGGGAGACCCGAGCTACCAGCCGGCATGTCGTACCGGCTAGTTGGACACCCATACAAAGCCAGGATCAGCTTTGATCGGGTCTCCGCTATGGTAACCTGGAAGCGATGACATGACATCACTTTCGGTTTACCTGGTAAAGAGGCGTCATTTAAAAAAAAATCTCAAGCATTCAAGAACACAGATTTTGATGTTTTGAATGCTTTAAAGGGCAGAGGAGTGATCTGAGGTCTTATCAACCCCATATCCCTCCATATACCTGTCATGTGTATATTGCTGTTACAAAGGATGTTTACATTCCTTGTGACAGCAATAAAAGTAATAAAAAAAAATAGTTAAAGCAACAGTATAAAAATAAAAAATAAAAATTCATAATTTAAAACGAATAATGTAAATCGCGCGTCGGTCCTGCATGCTCGAAACAGTGATCGCCCCACACATGTGAGATATCGCCACAAACAGCAGATCATGGGCAGTAATTCTAGTAACAGGACAACTCTGTAAATCTAAAGTGGTAACCTGTAAAGGCTTTTAAAGCATCACTTATGGATAGTAAAATAAATGTTGTTTGTCACCATTGCACGGGTGTGTGCAGTTTTAAACGTGACATGTTTGGTATCTACGGTATTTACTCGGTGTAACATCATCTTTTAAATTTTACATAAAAATTGTGTTATGTATAGTGTTTTCTGTATTAAAATTAAAAATATTTTCTTTTCCCAAAAATTGCATCTGATAAAACAGCTGCGCATATATCCTGTGATGTAAAAAATTCCAAAACCCACCAATTTATTCTCTAGGTCCTCTGCTTAATTTAGATTAAAATATATAATGTTATCTTCTTGACAAAAAACACATGAATGGTACTGCTTTATACTGCATTTGGTTTATGTGACTCTGTAGGTCACTTTTATCTAGCTAGCACTTCGCAGTGCCCAGGCAGGACTTCAATAGGGGTTAGGAAAAAATACTGATTTATGAATTTCAGAAAACATTAGAGCCGATATAAACAGAAAAAAGATCCCTCTCTTTATAACTGATGGACTGTTTTGGTGGCTGACAATAGCCATGAAGGGCAAAATTATCATACAGTAATACTTGTTGCGAGTGACGCAGTTTACAAGCGGTTCACAATATGAGCTATTATTTTTTTTTAATCCTGACTGGATTGACTGTCGCTGGTCACACTCAGAGCCGCTCTGAATTGTTCAGAGCCGCTTGGAAACACTCCGTTCCCGAGCCTCTCCAACAGGGGCGTACCTAGAGCATTTGGCACCCGGGGCGGATCCTATATCTGGCATCCCCCCCACCTTAATATGTAAAAACACCCCACTGTGCCCCCTGCATACCTCTGCATCCTTCAATATCTTTTTGTCACTACTGTGTACCCCCCTCTCCACAACTGCACCTCTGGACCCCTTTAAATTACACAGCACCCTGCACCCCTTTAAATTACACAGCACTCTGGACCCCTTTACATTACACAGCACCCTGCACCTCTGGACCCCTTTATATTACACAGGACCTTGCACCTAAGGACCTCTTTACCATATACAGCACCCTGCACCTCTGGACCCCTTTACATTACACAGCACCCTGCACCTCTGGACCCCTTTACATTACACAAGCTGCAGTCACTGTGCTGTTGCTGCTTTTGTGTGTTTGCTTCCCTTCTGCTGTCTTTCCCTTTGCCAACCTTTGCCTGGATCTGACACAGACAGCCAACATGGGCTCTACTGCGAAATATTTACAGCCTGTGTTAACCCTGCCTCCATCCACTAGAGGGCACCCGAGGATATGGATTACAAGAGAGACTCTGAGGAAAGATCATGGAGGATTGTGGGGAGTATAGTTTGGAGAAGAAACTGAGCTATTACCACAGGTTCGAAAACCACAATTACTTTTTCCAGGGCTGAAGAGGGAAGAAGGCCCCTTTGTGCAGGGAGACTAGGGCATATACAGATTGTAACCCACCTGAGTGCAGCAAGGACAGTGAGCGGGCGATCTCTATTTGGGAGCAGAGGAAGCAGGGTGGATGCTATCTTGGAGCCTTGGATTGTGATCCAGGCTGTGGGGAGCCTGCTGCACAGTAAAGAGCCACATGCTAAGGATACCACCAGAGAGAAATCAGGAAGCTCTTTTTCCAGGTGCTTGGACAGAAAGCCTATGCTTACACAGGACTGGTGAGCAGCCGCTGGTCAGTTATAAACTGAAGCCTAGTAGAGGGACAGATTTGCCAGCTAGGAACACTTTACCATTGCATTCACAAACTCTTAAAGGGACACCACCCAGAGTGCTCCAACACAAGGTTTTGGACCCTAACAAGCTGGCCTGCAGAATGTTTAGCGCATGTGTACTACTGGCTGTTGATTGTTGTTGGAGTAACTACCTATAGGTCCTCCACCTTAGTTAGGCTACCCTGAGTAGGTTAACCGCTTGCGGACCAGCCACTGCAGTTTCACTGCGGCAGGTTGGCTCAGCTGCGCGAAATCATGTTAATGTACATGATATCATGAGGTCTGTATAGCAGGTGCGCCGTGAGCTCCGTGAGTCAAACCGCGGGTCCTGCTGACTTGATGTCCATGGGGATACCCACGATCGTCTCACGGAGAGGAAGAACGGGGAAATGCTGATGTAAACAAGCATTTCCCTGTTCTGCCTAGTGACTGTCACTGATCACAGCTCCCTGTAATCGGGAGCGGTGATCAGTGCTGTGTCACACACAGCCCCTCCCCCATAGTTAGAATCACTCCCTGGGACACACTTAACCCCTACAGTGCCACCTAGTGTTAACTTCTTCACTACCAGTCACATTTACACAGTAATCAGTGCATGTTTAATCGCACAGATCCATGTATAAATGTGAATGGTCCCAAAATAGCACCAAAAGTGTCCGCCATAATGTCGTAGTCACGATAAAAATCTCTGATCACCGCCATTACTAGTAAAAAAAAAAGAAATTTATAAAAATGCCATAAAACTATCCCCTATTTTGTAGACGCTATAACTTTTGTGAAAACCAATCAATAAACGCTTATTGAAATTTTTTTTTACCAAAAATAAGTAAATGAATACATATTGACCTAAACTAAGAAAAAAAAACAGTTTTATTATATATTTTTGGGGATATTTATTATAGCAAAAAGTAAAAAAAATGTGTTTTTTTTCACAATTGTCGTTTTTTGTTTTGTTTTATAGCGCTAAAAATAAAAACCGCAGAGGCGATCAAATACCACCAAAAGATAGCTTTATTTGTGGGGAAAAAAGGACGTCCATTTTGTTTGGGAGCCACGCCGCACAACCGCGCAATTGTCAGTTAAACAGACACAGTGCCGAATCGCAAAAAGTGCTCTGGTCAGGAAGGGGGTGAATCCTTCCGGGGCTGAAGAGGTGGAGTGTTAAGAATATTCATTATTTGCTGCATATTAACGATATCAGGTAATTATTACAATACTACTATTTGCTGCTGTTTGATAATGGCGTTATGTGTGTTATCATTTTTAATGATGAACCAATTCCATATAACCTTCCCATGCTGAAATATCCCAGTATACCTTTTTTTCTTGTATACACCAAGTGCAATGTACTTTACTGCTACTTACACGAGTCTCTGGGGTATATATATTGCTATGTTGGGGGTATTTATACTCCCAGGAATCTGCATCTATATCCTTATCCCCACAAGGTGTGCCAGAGGGTACAGAGCTATTAGTAGAGTCATAGGCACAGGAACATCGAACCCAGCACATCAAGCAGCTCCTTCGGGAGTAAGAACTACATTTTATTTTTATTTTTAGGTATGCTTTGGGAAAGGAAGTGTAAAAGTGGAAATACACTTTAAAATATTATTATAAACCTATTTTATGTCACATATGTAATATGTCACCTTCTTGAAAAAAAAAACACATGAATGGTACTGCTTTACACTGCATTTGGTTTATGTGACTCTGTAGGTCACTTTTATCTAGATAGCACTTCGCAGTGCCCAGGCAGGCCTTCAGTAGGGGTTAGGAAAAAATACTGATTTATGAATTTCACAAAACATTAGAGTCGATATGAACAGAAAAAAGATCCCTCTCTTTATAACTGATGGACTGTTTTGGTGGCTGGCAATAGCCATGAAGGGCAAAATTACCATAAAGTAATACTTGTTGCGAGTAACGCAGTTTATAAGCGGTTCACAATATGAGCTATTATTTTTTTTTAATCCTGACTCGGTTTGCGAGCGTTGTCTCGCAAAACTAGCAGGATTCAAGCATCTGAGGAGAGCATTTGGCCAGTGGTGCGGGGGGTGCTGGTGACACTCAGAGCCGCTCTGAATTGTTCAGAGCCGCTTGGAAACACTCAGTTCCCGAGCCTCTCCAACAGGGGCGTACCTAGAGCATTTGGCACCCGGGGCGGATCCTATATCTGGCACCCCCCCCCCCCACCTTAAAATGTAAAAACACCCCACTGTGCCCCCTGCATACCTCTGCATCCTTCAATATCTTTTTGTCACTACTGTGTACCCCCCTCTCCACAACTGCACCTCTGGACCCCTTTAAATTACACAGCACCCTGCACCTCTGGGCCCCTTTACATTACACAGCACCCTGCACCTCTGGACCCCTTTACATTACACAGGACCTTGCACCTAAGGACCTCTTTACATTACACAGCACCCTGCACCTCTGGACCCCTTTACATTACACAGCACCCTGGACCCCTTTACATTACACAACACCCTGCACCTCTGCACCCCTTTACATTACACAGCCCCTCACAGCTCTGGACCCCCTGCATGTTACACAGACCCCCTACAGTGCAGACCCCCCTCCCTACCGTACAGACCCCCCATCTACAGTGTAGACCCCCCTACAGTACAGACCCCCCTACAGTACAGAATCCTCCCCTACAGTGCAGACCCTCCTACAGTACAGACCCCTCCACCCTACAGCGCAGACCCCCCCTACAGTACAGACCTCTCCCCCCTACAGTACAGAATCCTCCCCTACAGTAAGACCCCCCCTACAGTACAGACCCCCTACAGTGCAGGATCCTCCCCTACAGTGCAGGATCCTCCCCTACATTACAGAATCCTCCCCTACAGTGCAGGACACCCCCCTACAGTAAAGAACACCCCAACAGTGCACAGACCCCCCTAACAATACAGCCCTCCTACAGACCCATACCTCGGAACACACACGGAGAGCCCAAGGCAGTGGCATTGCAGGGGGGAGGTGCGAGCAGCACCCGAGTGACATCTGTCAGCTCAATAATCCAGGACCCGGTGAACAATCCCCTTCTCTTTGTGGTCGCGTCGCGCCATTCTGATCAGTCTCGGCAGCAGCTGTCACTCACAGTCGAGTAGAGTGAAGCCGCCTCCCCCTCCTCTATGTCTACACAGTGCTGTGCATGCAGGAGGAGGGGGAGGAGGCTTCACTCTGCTCGGCTGTGAGTGACAGCCGCTGCCGAGACTGATTAGAATGACGCAACCACAGAGAGAAGGGGATTGTTCACCGGGTCCCGGATCACTGAGCCGACAGGTGTCGCTCCACCCTGCAATGCTGCCCACTGCCAGTGCATCAGGCTCTCTCTGTGTGGTTTTCCTAACCCGTGGCCGCAGCACTGTCTCCTCTTCAGTTGTGGAGGGGCAGGGTGCTGGCCTGACACCCCCCCCCCCAGTGTTGTGTGGCACCCGGGGCGGCCCACTCCCCCGCCCCCCACTTAGTACGCCACTGGTCTCCGACTGCATCCGAGCGGCTCTGAGTGCTCTCCTAGTGTTTCTGAATGTACGCCCCCCCACCTCTGGTTATATGCGGTACTGCATATACTAGCAGTGCCACTGGAATGGATTATCTGAGCTTTGGATTACAAGCATTCTTCTGGAACTAATTATGCTCGTAATCCAAGGTACCACTGTATTTAGTTTATAGGGCTATTATATTCATTTTGATGGAGTCCACATTTTTTTTAAATAAAACCTTGAATTTTATAATAATGCCTTTGTGTTTCTGACTGTCTGCTGAGGCTGTGTGGAATAGTATTCGTACTCCCTGTAGATTGCTGGACTCTACTGGTGAATAAATGAGGGAAGGGGTGAAGCCTGTTGAGCTGCTGCAGAGAGGCCGCTGCTTCCATGCATAAAAATAGCCACACTCTCTGTAGCTTAAAACTGGGGGAGAGGTGTTGCACTGCTGCTGGGGAGAGGTGTTTGCACTGCTACTGGGGAGAGATTTTACAGTATACAATGATATGACTATTATAATTTAGGTTTTGGAACAGTTTTCATGCCAATGAGTTAATATTTTTTTTAACTACAATTAGACCCCTTTCAGATGGAGCAGATCTGTCCAAGTGAAATCCGCCTGCTCAGTGGGGGATCTCTCCGCTGATTCTGCTGAGCAGCCAGATGACACAGTCTGCTTTCCTCTATGGGGGGGTCAGATGAAAACAGACTGCATGTCCGTTGCCATCCAATCCGCTGGACGGAAGGCGAATGTATCACCATAAGTCTGTTCTTAGAGGATTTTATTGGATCCGCTGACATCCGCCTCCACATAGAGAACAATGGGTGATCTGATCCGGTCCACCTAAAAAACTGACAGGCGGAACTTGTTGTGAACGGGGCCTTAAACTACAGTATGTATGGAAAAATCTTGTTAGCTGTGACAACCAGCTTCCAACTGTCATTTTTGGGGTGATATCAGATGAGCAATTCTGCTAGAGACAAATCATCAGTGGCAGGATTGCTAAAGTGGCTTCCTGTCTATCCCTATGGAATTGTTTCCCTGTAGCCAGATGCCGTTAGATGTCATTCTGTCGCTGCCTGGAATGCTGCTTGATCTCGACTGCTAGTGTTAGGAGCAACATCTTGCTGCCTCAGCCACAGAGGGATACATTTGATAGGGACAAATAAGCAGCAACTCGCTGCTGCTGGCAAATTTGATAAATTATCAGTGGCAGGATTGATGGCGGCAGAGTTGCCTGTCTGACATCAGCCTTAGGGTCCACATTTATGAGAGGTCTAAAAGAGATAATTGGTACTGTCATTTGTAAGGATCTGCCTAAAGATTCCAGAGTTCTGAGGACTTGATTCCCTGGAATTGGCTGTGGGGTATTGGGTTTGGCCAACTAAAAGTAGCCGGATAGTATACAATGGATGTGGTGAGCAGCTGTTACCAGTTAGTGTATAAGGTATTCAAATAAACCTGTAGCCAGACTATGGACGTGTTTAAATTTTTTCAAAGCAACCCTGTCACCATAAAAAAATTAATAAAAAAACATAAAAAAATATGCCTTATGCCTCGTACACACGATCAAACAATCCAGTCGAAAAGTCAATCCCCCCGTGTGTGGGCTCCGGCGGACTTTTTTTACCCAAAAGTCCGGTGGACTAAGAAAGTATTTTTGCACTCCAATCTGTCCGCCGGATTCGCATTTCGGCAGACAATCCGGCCGTGTGTGTGCCAGTCCGCCGTACTTTTGAAATGAATGGACTTTTTCCACCCGGAGAAAAGTCCGCTCATTTTCAGCGCGTCTCCAGGTAGCCAGGGCCAGCGAAGGAGGCGTCGCTGGCCCCGTCACCTGGTATGGACTTAAAGGGGAATCCCTACGCCAAAAAATGCGGCGACAGAAGACCGGGCCACCGCTTGTAAAAGAGCTAGAAGAAGGCGTGGTGGCCCAGCAAGAAGAACCGAAGAGGGGGACAAGACCCCCGAAGTCAGAAGAAGAGGGCGGCGGCGAAGAAGAAAGCCGGGCTCCTCCGCTAGTAAAAGAGCTAGCAGAAGATAGCGGAGGAGTCCGGCAAGAAGACCCCCGAAGATGGACAGAAGACCCCCGGAGCTGTGCAATAAACTATTTTAACCCTTGTGTGTTGTGTTTTTTTTTTTCACAGGTGAATGGGTAGGGGTACATTGTACCCCATACTCATTCACATAGGGTGGGGGGTCGGTATCCGGGGGCCCCCTTATTAAAGGGGGCTCCCGGTTTCCGATAAGCCCCCCCGCCCGCAGACCCCGACAACCAACAGCCAGGGTTGTCATAAAGAGGCCCTTGTTCTCATCAACATGGGGACAAGGTGCTTTGGGGTGGGGGGGCCGCGGTCAAAATGAGCGGACTTTCCTCCACGTGTGTGGGTGAGTCCGTTCATTTCAAAAGTACGGCGGATAGTCCGGCGGACTTAGTACGCCGTATTAGTCCGCTGAAAAAGTGCCGTGTGTGGGCAAGTAGCTCGTTCGGAAAGTCTGACGGACAGTCCGGCGGAAAGTCCGCCAGACTAAGTCCGCCGGATAGTCTGCTATGTGTGTACGCGGCATTATACTTACCTGTCAATGGGCAGCAAGTGAAATCTTTGCTTTTTTTTTAATGAGCTACAGGCACCACTGCTATCAAACACTTCTTGGTGTGTCCCTCGTTAGGTGCTGCTGTTCCTCCATTTGCCACTACGTCACTAAAAACACAATGGTGACATAGTGGCCAGCAGGAGGAACCACAGCAACATCCCTGGATTCCCACACCCTACCCCTACCCTCTTCTGGGAAAGGTTCATAGAATCCTGTACAAGCTGGGTCTTTCAGCCAAGATTTTACAAAGGACAGCTGTAAAATAGCAGAACGGTATTAAATGTCCGACAAGACTTTGTGTATGCTTGAAGCTCATATATAACTGTAGGCAGGTATTTGCAAGTATTGCTGTTGCTCAGTTAGCAAGTTCTTAGGCTGCTCAGAAGGGAAGGATTTAAATTATGCTTTAGACCCCTTTCACACTGAGGTGCTTTACAGGCGCTACAGTGCTAAAAACAGCGCCCGTAAAGTGCCGCTCCTGTCTCTCCAGTGTGAAAGACCGAGTACTTTCACACTGGAGCGGTGCGCTTGCAGGACGTTAAAAAAACTCCTGCAAGCAGCATCTTTGCAGCACTCCTAAAGCCCCCTGCCCATTGATATCCTATTGAGATAGTGCGTGCTGTGTGCCTGCTCTGTACCCAGTACATACCGCTATTATCCACCTACATAGCTGTTCTCTATTTGGGCCCGATTGACATCTGCTGGAGTTATTGGAAGTTGTGTGTGCCTCCAGCACAGCACAGTATACAGCTGTATATACCCCTTTAACTCTGCTGTTTTCTTGTTATTGTCTGCGTGCCCTGACCGCAGTATACACCGTGATATTCACCTCACCTATATAGCTAGTGGTCCATCTTTAACAATAGAGCTTGCAGTCAGCAGTGTCACTCAGGAGATAGTGCGTGCTGTGTGCCTGCTCTGTACCCAGTACATACCGCTATTATCCACCTACATAGCTGTTCTGTATTTGGGCCCGATTGGCATCTGCTGGAGTTATTGGAAGTTGTGTGTGCTTCCAGCACAGCACAGTATACATCTGTATATACCCCTTTAACTCTGCTGTTCTATAAAAAAGGCATCTGCAGGAGTTAGTGGGTGTTGTGTGCCTCCAGCACAATATAAACTACCCAACTACTGTTTTACCCAACTCCCTTCAGGCCATTACCATGTCTGGAAGGCCAGCAAGGAGAGGCAGACAGGCGCGAGCCGATAAAAGAGGGCAAGCAGGCTCTGTGTCTAGAGACAACAGTGCTGGTCGGGGACGCGGTGCATTGTCATCAGCACGTGGCCATGGGACATGCTTGTCCTTCTTTTCTGCAGCTGGACATGTTGAACCGCAACATGCCAACGACTTGGTAGAGTGGATGACCAAGCCCTCTTCATCCTCCTCATCCTCTCTCACCCAGTCTCAGGGTAGTAGAAAAGCAGCTGCCAACACATCGTCGTCCCTCCTCTCAATGTCATCATCAGTGACTCCTTCCCTAGACCCACCACGTCCTCCTGAGGAGTCTCCTGAACTCTTTGAGCACAGTGTTGGGTACATGCTCCAGGAGGATGCCCAGTGTTTGGTGGGCTCTGATGATGACACTCAGCTAGAGGAAGGCAGTAGCGTGAGCACAGAGAGAGGGGATGCTCAAGAAGGACAGCAATCTGGCAGTAATGTTCCACAAGCTGCAGCATACTGCCAGGTTTGCTACAGCGATGAAGAGGGAGGGGATGATGAGGGCACTGACTCCACATGGGTGCCTGGAAGGAGGGAGGAGGAGGAGGAGGAGGAGGAGGAGGAGGCACATGTCCAACGAGGCAGGATGCCCTCCGGGGGCCAGCTTAGGGGCAGCACACCGACTGAATCACACCGCAGAGCTCCGCCTGCGCAGAGCGCTTCCTCTGCGCAGAGCGCTTCCTCTGCGCGTTATTCTAAAAGTTCTTTGGTGTGGGCCTTTTTTGAGACGAGTGCATCAGATCGCACCGCTGCTATTTGCAACATATGTCTCAAGCGTATCTCACGTGGCCAAAACATCAGCCGCTTGGGCACCACATGCTTGACCAGACATATGTTGACCTGCCATGCAGCTCGTTGGCAAGCATACCTCAAAGACCCACACCAAAGAACAAAGCGGACCTCTCCTTGCTCCTCATCAGCTGGCATCTCCAACCCCACTAGACCTTCAGTCCTCTCTGAAACCTGCTCTGAGAGGAATGAAGGTGTAGAATTAGGTGTGTCACAGCCAAGTGCTTCCGGGAACTCTGCTAGTGGTACATCCACGTCCGATTATAGCAGACAAATGTCCCTGCCCCAGCTGCTGGACCGGCGGAAGAAATTTACTCCCAGCCATCCACATGCCCAGCGGTTGAATGCTAGCTTGGCTAAATTGCTAGCACTTCAACTGCTGCCTTTTCAGTTGGTAGATTCGGCCCCCTTCCGTGAGTTTGTACAATGTGCGGTTCCTCAGTGGCAGGTCCCCAAACGCCACTTTTTCTCACGGAAGGCAATTCCGGCTCTCTACCGGCATGTGGAAGGCAATGTCCTTGCCTCGCTGGACAGGGCGGTCAGCGGTAAGGTGCATATTACCGCTGACTCATGGTCCAGCAGGCATGGACAGGGACGTTACCTGTCTTTCACGGCCCATTGGGTCACTCTTCTGGCTGCTGGGAAGGATGCAGGACAAGGTGCAGTAGTATTGGAGGTTGTTCCGCCACCACGCCTCCAAAATGCTACTATTGGTTGTGACACACCTCTCTCCTCCACCCCCTCCTCTTCTTCTTCCTCCACGGCCTCTTCCAGTGCTCTGTCCTCAGAACCAGCGGTGCTCCGTAGGCGTTGCAGGGGCTACGCAAGTACGCAGGCAAAACGATGCCATGCCGTGCTTGCGCTGGTTTGTTTGGGGGACAGGAGCCACACTGGGGCGGATGTTTTGTCAGCTCTGCAGGGGCAGGCCGAGAGGTGGTTGACGCCACGCCAGCTTAAGCCAGGAATGGTGGTTTGCGACAATGGCACCAACCTCCTCTCCGCCCTCCGACAGGGACAACTGACCCATGTGCCCTGTGTAGCTCACGTCCTTAACCTGGTGGTGCAGCGGTTCTTGGGCAGGTACCCCGGCTTACAGGATGTCCTGAAACAGGCCAGGAGAGTCTGTGTGCATTTCCGCCGATCATTTAATGCCTGTGCTCGGCTGGCTGAGCTCCAAAAGGAGTTGAACCTGCCCAAGAACCGCCTTATATGTGACATGCCCACCAGATGGAACTCAACATTGGCCATGCTGCAGCGGCTGCACACGCAGCAGAGGGCCATCAATGAGTACCTGTGCGACTACGGCACCAGGACAGGGTCAGGAGAGCTTGGTTTTTTCTCACCACGCCAGTGGGGCATGATCAGGGATGCATGCACTGTCCTGTCACCGTTTGAGGAGGCCACAAGGATGGTGAGCAGTGACAGTGCATGCATCAGTGACACTATACCTCTTGTCCACCTCTTGGAGCATACGCTGCGTGGAATAATGGACAGGGCACTTGAGGCAGAACAGAGGCAGGAAGAGGAGGACTTCCTTGCCTCTCAAGGCCCCCTTTATCCAGACAGTGTTCCTGCTGTGCCACCCATCACACAGGAAGAGGGTGAGGAGGAGGAAGAGGAGGAGGAGGATGATTGTGTCAGCATGGAGGTGGAGGCTGGCACTCAGCATCAGCAGCAGCAGTCTTATAGGGATGATTTACAGTCCCAAGAAACACGTGGACTTGTACGTGGCTGGGAGGAGGTAGCTGCGGATCATGTTGTCCTTAGTGACCCAGAGGACTCCGGACCGAATGCCTCAGCTAACCTACGCTGCATGGCCTCCCTGATCCTGCAAAGCCTGCGGAAGGATCCTCGTATTCTTCGGATCAAGGAGAGGGACCATTACTGGCTGGCCACTCTCCTTGATCCACGGTACAAGGGTAAGGTTGCCGACCTTATCTTGCCATCGCAGAGGGAGCAGAGGATGAGACATCTCCGGGAGGCCTTGCAGAAAGCTCTGTGCAACGCGTTCCCAGAGACTGGGAGGTCACAAACTCCTGGTCCTGGACAACGTGTTGCTGAGGCATCAGTCAGAAGGAGCGGTGGAGAAGGTGGCCGTCTGACTGATGCGTTCAGACAATTTTTTAGTCTGCAGCCCCAAGGTATGATTGGTTCCAGCACCCATCGCCAGCGTCTAATTTACATGGTGCAGGAATACCTAGGGGCAAGGTCAGACTTGGACACCTTTCCCACTGAAAATCCTCTGGCTTACTGGGTCTTGAGGATGGATCACTGGCCAGAGCTTGCACAGTATGCAATTGAGCTCCTGGCCTGTCCTGCATCCAGCGTTCTTTCGGAACGCACCTTCAGTGCTGCTGGTGGCTTCGTTACCGATCACAGGGTGCGCCTGTCCACCGAATCAGTTGATCGACTGACCTTCATCAAGATGAATCAGTCTTGGATCACCCACAGCTACCAAGCACCTGAAGCTGATGTAACCGAATAATTTTTTTTGAAATACCACATCCCTTCAAGACTGCCTATGCTGATGCTGAGTGACTGTCCTGTTATGTTGATTGTCTATCCTCTTCCTCCTCCGCTGATATGTTGGAAGAACATTTTTGGTTCTGGGTGATGCCAGCAGCCCAATTTTTCTGCCCCTGTTTAACAGGGGTGTTTAAGTACAATTTTTGATGCAATGCTTTGCAGCAGGGCTAATTCCTGCAATAAAACTAGAGTGTATGGCAGAGGTTGCAGTGTGATGGCACCAGTGCCTAAGGCCCAATTTTTCTGCCCCTGTTTAACAGGGGCGTTTAAGTACAATTTTTGATGCAATGCTTTGCAGCAGGGCTAATTCCTGCAATAAAACTAGAGTGTATGGCAGAGGTTGCAGTGTGATGGCACCAGTGCCTAAGGCCCAATTTTTCTGCCCCTGTTTAACAGGGGCGTTTAAGTACAATTTTTGATGCAATGCTTTGCAGCAGGGCTAATTCCTGCAATAAAACTAGAGTGTATGGCAGAGGTTGCAGTGTGATGGCACCAGTGCCTAAGGCCCAATTTTTCTGCCCCTGTTTAACAGGGGCGTTTAAGTACAATTTTTGATGCAATGCTTTGCAGCAGGGCTAATTCCTGCAATAAAACTAGAGTGTATGGCAGAGGTTGCAGTGTGATGGCACCAGTGCCTAAGGCCCAATTTTTCTGCCCCTGTTTAACAGGGACATGTAATTACAATTCTTGATATAATATTTCACAGGAGGGCCCCTTCCTGTGCCCACCCAGAGTAACTGTGAGGACTTATAGTGTTGTGGCACCAGCACCACAACCACCAAAGGTCAATTTTTCTACCACTGTTCAACAATGGCATGTAATTACAATTCTTGATATAATCGTTCACAGCAGGGCGCTCCAGCGGCCACCAAGAGTCACTTTGAGGGCTTACAATGTTGTTGCAAAACCAACACCTTGTTCCGCCATTTCTGCAGAGCATATAGGGCAGGCCCCTACTTTCAAACATCCAATTTACAAACATCTCCTACTTGCAAACGGAAGGAGACAACAGCAAGTGAGATGAAAAAAGATGGACGACAAAACAAATTATACAGGGGTGATAACCCTTCCCTATGTTTTCCAAAAAGCTTAAAGATATTTTTTTTGACTGGAGCTACACTTTAAAAATGTACCGCTTGAAAATGACAAACAGATTCAACTTAACACAACAAACCTACACAGTCCCTGTCTTGTTTGCACCGCCTGTATACTGCTGTTCTGAGTATATAGGGCCTGGGGGCCACACGCATTTCCTTTTTTTAATATGGGTACGGGGTTCCCCTTAATATGCGTACAAGACCCAAATAGGCTGGTAATGGGCAGGGAGGGCTACCCATGCCATTTTTCTGAATGATTTTCAACCATATTACAGGAACCAGATATAACATTAAAACCGCAAGCAGTTTTAAATGGTGTTATTTCCGTTTAATGTCATTTTGTGCAGGGACTGTTCTAAACACGGGAAACACGTGGCACTTCACAGGCATACTATAGACACCCCCCAGGCACCATATTTAAAGGAATATTTCACTTTTTTTTTTCACTTTAATCGTCATTAAAATCAGTGCTCCCGCCAAAACGGTAGTTTTTAAAACTTTTTTTTGCAGTGACCCATGTCCCCTGAGGCAGGAGGCAGATCGCCAAACCCTTTTTAGCACACTATCTTTCATATTAGCCGTTAAAATTAGCACTTTCCAATTCGAACGTTCGAGTCCCATAGACTTCAATGGGGTTCTAACGTTCGTGCCGAACGCGGGGGTCGTTCGCAAGTTCTGGTGCGAACCGAACCGGGGGGTGTTCGGCTCATCCCTAGATAGGACTCTGATCACGGACTTTAAGAACTGTTACCTGATAAAGGTATGCACTGGGCAGCTTATTGTTGATAATTAGAGGAGAACATTGCTGAACGTACAATATGCTATTGAACTGTACCTATCAGTATGCTCAGTAAATCTTTATCAACTGTTTACTGCCTGGTCTGAAGTTATATAAAGGGGTGCATGGAGGTACATGGTGTATTGAAAGACCAGGGTCTGTAAAGCACATATGGACAAAGAGGTAGGAATGGAAGGCCACCACAAAGGGTTCACACAGCAAAGGAGTTGGCGGGAAGAGTGTAGTTGCTATGGGTAACCATGAACTGGTAGGAATGTAATAGCAGCCAGACAGTGAAGGGTGGTAGCAGGCATGGGTGACAGGTCCTGGCTCTCTTTAGCGGTTGGTGCCCCAAGAGTATTCAGAACCAAACTCGTGGTACACTAATGCACCAAGGACCTAGCTGCATGGTATGGGAGAGCTGAAGGAGGTAATTAAGTGCATGCATGAGGTCCGCTCAGTGCAGGCCGTTACCCCATTCTGTCACTGGGAGTGAGGTGGCAGAGGAAAGCTGGACTGGCTGAGCAGGACACAAGCACAGCGGTGTCACCCTCTAAATCAGGGGTGCCCAACCTTTTAAATAGCGAGGGCCACTTAAGTAAGGTGACCAGATTTTTTAAATGAAATCCGGGGACATATTTCTTTTTTTTACTAGTAAGGGCAGCAGTCAGTGACTCGTAGCGGGACTGCGATATTGGGGTGGACAAATCAGACACTAATGCCGTGTATACACGTCTGGTTTTCCCGTTGGAATAAACTCTGAAGGTTTTTCCGACGAAGTTCCGACTGACTTCCGCTGAAACTGTCTTGCCTACACACGATCACACCAAATTCCGACCATCTAGAACGCGGTGACGTACAGCATATACGACGGGACTAGAAAAAGGAAGTTCAATAGCCAATAGCTGCCGTCTCGTACTTGCTCAGAGCATGCGCCGTTTTTGGTCTGTCGGAACAGCATACAGACGAGCGGTTTTCCCGATAGGAATTGCTTCAGTCAGAAATATTTAAAACATGTTCTATTTCTAGGTCCGTCAGGATTTTCGAAAAAAAAAAGTCAAATGAGGCCCATACACGATGGGAATATCCAATGAAAAGATTCCGTCTGACTTTTTCTGTCAGACATTCCGCTCGTGTGTACGTGGCATTAGTGACACTTTTGACACTTTGTGGGAACCAGTGACACTAATACAGTGATCAGTGCTAAAAATATGTACTGTCACTGTACTAATGACACTGGCAGGGAAGGGGATAACATCTAGGGCAATCAATGGGTTAAATGTGTGCTTAACAAGTGTTCTCAATGTGGAGCAGGTGATTTTACTAATGGAAAACATAGATCACTGTACCTGCTTTGCAGGAACACAGGATCAATGTCTTCCATACTGACAGATTGGTGAACTGCCTTGTTTACATAGGCAGACCACTAGTCTGCTGGATCCGCTGATTGAATCTGACACCCATAAACACAGGATCAACGCAGTGCGACCCCCTGTAGCAGTAAATCAGCTATCAGGCAATCAGCAACTGGTTAAGATCATCAGCATTATGATAACTCACAGGCAGCGGGCACTCTATCATGGCTCTGGCTGGCTCTGTCACAGTGTGTCACATAATATTAACAAATTAATGGGGAGGGCAACTACATGGCAAATGAGGTTCAATGTAGAAAAATGTAAAATAATGCATTTGGGTGGCAAAAATATGAATGCAATCTATACACTGGGGGGAGAACCTCTGGGGGAATCTAGGATGGAAAGGGACCTGGGGGTCCTAGTAGATGATAGACTCAGCAATGACATGCAATGCCAAGCTGCTGCTAACAAAGCAAACAGAATATTGGCATTAAAAAGGGGATCAACTCCAGAGATAAAACGATAATTCTCCCACTCTACAAGACTCTGGTCTGGCCGCACCTGGAGTATACTGTCCAGTTCTGGGCACTAGTCCTCTGGAAGGATGTACTGGAAATGGAGCGAGTACAAAGAAGGGCAACGAAGCTAATAAAGGGTCTGGAGTATATTAGATAAGAGGAAAGGTTGCCAACACTGAACTTATTCTTTCTGGAGAAGAGACGATTGAGAGGGGATATGATTTCAATATACAAATACCAAACTGGTGACCCCACAATAGGGGTAAAACTTTTTCGGCCACTCATTAAAATTAGAAGAAAAGAGGGTTCATTACTGTAAGAGCAGCAAGGATGTGGAATTCCCTTCCACAGGTGGTGGTCTCAGCGGGGGGGGGGGGGCATCGATAGTTTCAAGAAACTATTAGATAAGCACCTGAATGACCACAACATACAGAGATATACAATGTAATACTGACATATAATCACACACATAGGTTGGACTTGATGGACGTGTGTCTTTTTTCAACCTCACCTACTATGTAACATGGCTGCTGGGTGCTGATTTTGGTAACTTCTGACCAATAAGTGCTGCTGTCTTTGAGTTCTGATACCATCCATTATGCCAGAGAAACAGACACAGTGCAAAGTAGTCTATTCACAGACACCCCCAAAGCACACCTGTGTTGAGGCCTTGAAGGCACTGGCAGCCCCACGATTGGATCTGCTTCCCCTCTATTCCTGCTGCTGGACATCGTCAGCTGAGCTCAGCTGCCTCTCTCTGCCAGGTGCCACCTCCGCCTGCCTCACAGCCTCTCAGCTCTCACTCTCCGGGCCCCAGCTACTACTGGGTGGGGAGCGGAGGAAAATGACTGTCGGGGAAGGCAAGGAGATAATCAGGCAGGCGGCTGGCCGGGATTTGAGCCAAGGCAGAATAACATGTGAGCGGAGCTGAATGGGCATGTGCCGGAAACTGAAGAAATAGTCCATCCACTCTGACCAGCACATCATCATCAGAAAGGGACACAGATAATGGAAAAAATACACCCCTTAAGCTAGTAGGACCTGGGGGGGGGGGGGGGTGTAATTCAGAATTTGTTTTTTTTATTCTGCACTGACTGTCTTTGAAAATTGCCCCAGCTCCTGTTGAAGTCAAATCCAGGGACAAAACCGGGGACAGACTTGGTCCGGGGACAGTGTCCTCAATCCGGAGACTGTCCCCTGAAACCGGGGACATCTGGTTACCCTACACTTAAGCAACTTAGTAACCAGCCGCGGGCCACAATGAGTAGAGCGAGCAGATGTCAGGTCCATGTCCACCCTGCATATGCAGAGCAGACAGACATGGTTCGCTCTACTCTATAGGCCTTCTGATCTGATCTGCCATGATGGAATGGGACGGATCCCCCTCTTCTGTGTTTTTTTTTTTTGTTTTTTTTTGGACCGGATCGGAGGTAGGTGGGTATATACGCCCACAAGTCTGTTTACATCTGTGGCTCAATAGAGGTGAACAGAGGGTCTGATTGGGTCAGACCGATCATGCTAAAGGGGCCTAATGCTGCTTTCACACTGACGTGCTGTGGTTTACCTGTACTGCAAGTGCAGTGCAGTACACCTTTGGCTTTCCTGCGGGTTAGCTGCACTTTGCCTTAGGCCCCTTTCACACATGCGGACTGTATGTCCGTATTTCATCCATCCGTTTGCGGATGAAATACGGACATACATGCATCCCTATGGGATAGCGGGTGTCTGCGGATGAACATCCGCAGACACACGATATCGTCCAATTCTGCAGATGGAGGAAAATCCTATTTTTCTATCTGTCTGCAGAGCAGATCAGATGAACACGGACAGACGGTCCATGTTCATTCAATCCCCCATAGAGGAGAGCGGAGAGCTGACAGTTATCCGCCGGCTCAGCGGGGACAAATGGAGCGATCCCCGCTGAGCAAGCGGATCATCACGGGGCGGATCATTACTGATCCGTCCTGTGTGAAAGGGGCCTAAGACTTCTATTATATCCTGCAGGTGTGGTGCACTTTCTGAAAACTCATCACACCTGCAGGTAATAACAGAAGTCTATGGCTCAGTGCAGGTAACCCACAGGTGTTCTGCCCTGCACCTGCGGATCAGTTTGAAAGCAGCCCAGTAACCCCTGCAGAAGAGATATGCCCATATATACACTGTGATTTTAGTAATAAACTGACCTTTAATAACAGTCTTCCATTCAGGTATTGCTGGCTGTTGATGTCCCAGTGCATTTGGTATCACTCTGCCTGTACCAGGAGGCGGCGCTACACAGGAAGCATCGATTTATGCAGCTCTGTAGCCACTTTTCTCTACCGCTGGCTTCATTAAAGCGGGAGTCCGCCGGGACTCCGCATTTTTTTTTTTTTTTAAAGCCAGCAGCTACAAATACTGCAGCTGCTGACTTTTAAAATAAGGACACTTACCTGTCCAGCGCGCCCGCGATGTCGGCACCCGAAGCCGATCTCTAGATCGTCTCTCGGGTCCTGCCGCCGCCATCTTGGGTATGGGAATCAGGAAATGGAGCCTTTCGGCTTCATTTCCCGGTTCCCTACTGCGCATGCGCGAGTCGCGCTGCGCAATAAGGACTGTCCCCGCTGCCTCTGGGATCTGTGTGTTTCCCAGCAGGCAGCGGGGCACTTGCGGAAAGGGGCGGGCACTTGCGGAAAGGGGCGTAATCTACGCCCCTTTCCGCAGAGAGCTATCCCGGAAGTGGGTGCAGATACCTGTACTGTACAGGTATCTGCAACCCCCTCCCACCTGAAAGGTGCCAATTGTGGCGCCGGAGGGGGGGAGGGTTCCGATGAGCGGAAGGTCCACTTTAGGGTGGACCTCCGCTTTAACAACACTGATGCTCTGGGATGGTGAGTCAGCAATCCAGAATCTGGGCTTGCCAACCCGCCATTAGAGTAAAGGAGGTCGACGGCAACATCAGAGGGCTCTGCGGGCCACATGTGCCCCCCGGGCCACTGGCTGGGCACCCCTGCTCTAAATGCTACATTCTGGAAGACAAGGTGTGCAGCATATGGGACAGTGTGTGTCACAAGAGGATCAGGCATGTGGTTTTACAGCTGCACAAGGTGTACAGCTCACTTCTAGCCCGGGGTTCTGTCTTTATGTTGAGTTCACATGCCCCGCCTGGTCCCGGGCATTACTCCAAAGGGAGAAGAGTGCAGGGCAATTAGGTCCCACCCCCATACTTTCATTGTGTAGCTACAGTATAGTACCTGGGTATCTTTGCAGTGTTGATCTACAGTAAAAAAATATATATAATTGCACAATTTATAGGCACTGCAATCTTTCTAAAATCTCCCACTTCTAATACCACATCTAAGATAATAAAATAAAATCCAACCCCCCTAGACATTCATGTTTCATAAGGAAAGTCCCGATAACTGGTCTCCATACCACAATGGACAAGGATTTCCTAAATATGGTTAACTTAAAGTGGAGGGCCACCCTGAAAACAAAAAAAATATAAAAAATTACAAAAAAATATAAAAAAAAAAAAAATGAAAAAAAATTTTTTTTTTTACTTACCAGAAATGCCTGTTGCTAGGCACTTTCTCCTAATCTTCCTCTTCCTCCTCCGCGGAGATCTTCTGTCTTCTGTCTTCGTCGTGGCGTCTTCTGGGTAATGAGTCGCGCTGTGTTCTGGGAACTGTGTGTTCCAGAACACAGCGCGTCCCATTCAGAAAGCGCTGCGGGACTCGCGCATGCGCAGTAGCTGCGGGACTCGCGCATGCGCAGTAGGAAACGGGCAGTGAAGCCGTAAGACTCCACTGCCTGTTTCCCTTACAAGGAATGGCAGCACCGGGACCCGAGAGCCGAGGGACGGGTCGGCCTCGGGCGGCCGACATCGCGGGCACCCTGGACAGGTGAGTGTGTTGATTAAGTCAGCAGCTGCAGTGTTTGCAGCTGCTGACTTTTTTTTTTTTTTTTTGTATAACCGGCCCTCCTCTTTAAATTGCTCTATTACCAAAGATATCAATAATTAAATAACATATTTGATGTTGAGGATATCTATACAATGCTTGAACTGTTTTTTTGTTTTGTTTTTCTAAGAGCTAAATTGCATGTTTGCACTTTTTCTTTTTGTATTTGTGTTTTTAAATGGCAATAAAAAGCAAATAAACTAAAAATAAAAAAATAAAAAGTGTTTCACTAAACCCACATCATAAAAAAAACTATCAATAAATGTTGTATCACATGCTGTTCATACTCACTCATAGTCACTATGAGATAAATTTTCTGTATTCTGTAAAAAAAAAAAAAAAAACTGGTTGATCCTGCTCTTCTCTATCCCCACCTTCTGTACACATCCCCAGTTCAGTTAGGGATTTTGCAGCTATGGTGGCATTTCTATGTTTCTACAGTGAGAATTTACTCCCTATCACATCTCAGCAGCCCATGTGACTATAGAGTCACACATGTGGCTGCATACACAGTGGCAAATGACAGCCCACTCCCTCCCTCCTCAATGTTCACTAACCAGCTAAACACAATTGAGGGGGGGGGGGGGAGAATAATACATATAGTACATGTAGATTGATGGTGGCTTCACCTCCCGCTTATTCTAAGACATAGGCTGGGGGGACATGACACAACCTGTTAATCCACCCACACCAAGTTATTTCCACAAATATAATAAATGTTTAATATCAAATATATATTTTTATGACAATTTAAATAGTTTATTGATACTATTTATTTTTACTCTGTATTCCAAAAGCTATTTTTTTATTGTGAACATGTGACCAGTAGCAGAGGACTACAAACTTCTCCTGCTTATGTTTCTCCGCAGACAGGCTGGCAAAGAGCTGGGTCGTGTGACAGCGGTATCAATTAGGAAAAAGGTACTTAGATTTTCTTTTTATTAAATAATTACAGTGCCATCATACATATACAGAAATAGAAGGGACAATGTAAATTAAGCTGTGTGTGTTTAGTGTCAAATGTAGTATTATATATATATATATATATATATATATATATATATATGTATATGTGTATATATATGTATATATATATATATATATATATATATATATATATGTGTGTGTGTATATATATATATATATATATATATATATATATATATATATATATATATATATATATATATATATATATATATATATATATATATATATATATATATATACATATATATATATATTTATTTATTTTTTTCAAATTTAATATTTAAAGCAGACCTTCAGTAATTTTTTTCAACTTTCCATCTTTTAAATCTTCTGCCCTTGTTGTTGTTTTAACTTTGGATAGTAAAACCATTTTTTTTCTGCCAGTTAATACCATATACAGACCACTTCCTGTTTCTTGTCTGGTCATTACCCTTGGCTTATGACATCATGCACAGCTCTCTCTCTCACTCTCATGAGAGTTTGCCTAGGAAGGGAGGGGGTGAGTCATAAGAGGGCCAATGAGAGCTGCATGGCTGCAGAGCTGGAGGTGTGTCGGTATAAATCCAGGAAGTGAACAAGTAGAAGCTTCAGCTGCTCATAGTTAAAATGGATGCAGCCAGACTTAGTGGAGGGAGATTTCTGCAGCATATTTGGCAAGTACAGAATCACAGTATATTTAAAATAATATGCAAAGTAGTTTGAGGGAAGCTTCAGAATGGCAAAGATGTTTTTATTACAAATTATGTGAGCAGACTGCAGTTCCTCTTTAAGGACTTGTTCACACTTGACTAAATTTCTAACACTTAACAAATGCCCCTATAGCATTAGTATGGATGTTAGACTCGCATTCATGAGCTATAGTATGGGCATTAGACTAGCATTTTTCAAGCGTTGATGATGAGTTAAAAATGCTCCTGAATTGCCCTATGGTCAATTTTGAAATGTTTGATGAGCATTAAGGCATGGTAAAACCGCTCCACAAATGCCTATTCTATTACAGTAAATGAACTAATCTTAATGCACTATGGTAGGCACTACCATAGACCTGACTCGACTTGAGGCTTCAGTTTTGAAGCGATGCAACGCTAACGCTTCATGTTTTGATAGTGTGAAAAGCACTGTGTGCTGTCTATTGTATCTTGTGCATAGGCGTTTGAGGGGCGTTTTTAATGCCTCTCAAATGCCTGCCTATAAGGACAGTGTGAACTTTAAAGTGATTACAGTCAGTTCACACTGTCCTTTATAGGCAGGCATTTGCTTCAATTATTATTATTTTTTTAAATAACAAACATTTTTAATTAAAGCGGTTCTGCACTCATAATAATACATTTGCCCATTCTGTTGCCTCTAGACCGTACATTTGATAATGCCACATGTTTTTTTTTTTTTATTAATCTACCTTTTGTAATTCGTAGTTTTTTATTTTCCTCCCCTGCGGCGATGGGCGGTCTCTTGCGGGGATCAGCATCATTTCCTGCTGAAGCCCGCACTGTCTCCTGGGATCTCGTCCAAGTAATCCCAGGAGACATTGCGGCTAATGCACCCGAAATCTCGGTGTATTAGCCGAAATCTCGCAAGATTTCGGGTGCATTAGCCGCAATGTCTCCTGGGATTACTTGGACGAGATCCCAGGAGACAGTGCGGGCTTCAGCAGGAAATGATGCTGATCCCCGCAAGAGACCGCCCATCGCCGCAGGGGAGGAAAATAAAAAACTACGAATTACAAAAGGTAGATTACTAAAAAAAAAAAAACATGTGGCATTATCAAATGTACGGTCTAGAGGCAACAGAATGGGCAAATGTATTATTATGAGTGCAGAACCGCTTTAATAATTGTTATATTGGTTTTGAAATTGTATTATTATATTTTTGTCTCAATGTGTATGATGTCTTGTTGTGTTTTTGTTTGTTTGTTTGTTAAGAAATGTAATAAAAAAGATTTATAAAAAAAAAAAAAATCAAACATGTCATACGTATATATGTATAGGATGCATTAAGGTGAAAAAACACGAGGGTTTACAACCCCTTTAATTGTGAACCTTAGGAAGAAGGTGATTGTAGCAGCTCTTGAATATTTATAAATTGTTCTTGACAGACACACACACACACCTACCTTGGGTGATAAGGCAAAGAACAATCTAGGTCGTGGAGTAACCTTCCTAGGAAGTGAAGTAATAGATACCAACCGGGGTTTGACTGGTCTGAGTGAGGTAAAATGGCATCTCTTTGGATGGTAGGAAATATCCTACTTTTCTTATCAGCATTGCTCTTTGCACTGACATATTAACCTCCCTGGCGGTAATCCCGAGTCTGGCTCGGGCTGGAATTTCAGTACCACGAGCGGTAACCCCGAGCCAGACTCGGGATCGCATCGCTGGATACAGGGAGACTTTCTTACCTTGTCCCCTGGATCCAGCGATGTCCCCCCGCTGTGTGTGCGAGCCGTCCTCTGCCGTCCTCCGCTCGATTCACACAGTGCCAGAGTGCTGCTCCGTTCCCTGGACGTTACGACGCACGGGAGTGGAGATCGGCACCAAATTCAAAAAAGTAAAAATACAGATTACAGTACTGTATAAAAAAAAAATAAACATCCCCTTTGTCCCTAATGGTCTGTCCAGTGCCCTGCATGCACTTTTATATTATAAATACAGTTTTTTTTTTTTTTTTCTGCCTGGAACTTGGAGATTGTCCATAGCAACCAAAAAGTGTCCCTTTATGTCAGAAGTGATTTTAGACCAGCTAGAAAACAGTGATAATAAATTATAATCACTTGCACAATTGAGTGATAGCGATTTGTGGGGAGATCCGTCATCAAACACTAAATTTAATGACAGCGACAATTCTGAAAATTAGCAAATTTTAGTGTTTTTGGATTTGATTACATTATTGAATAATTTTTATTTTTTATCATTATTTATAGTTGCTTATTATATTATAAACGTTATCATACCCGGGATGTCTACTAGACTCTGGTTTGAACAGATTTAAGAGAGTTATTCCTAAGAATTGCAGGCCTACAATATAAAATTTCCATGCAAAATAATTGTACCGCTTTCAGCACCTAAAATCAGAAATACTCATACCGCCAGGGAGGTTAAATAGGCCAAACCAAAATTATACAGGATCCAGGTATTTTTTGACTATCAGCATAGGAGGTATTTAAGATTTTTAACTTCTGTGGTGATTTTTTAATAGTATATTAGTATGTTGCTTGGAGAGTATTTATCCATACCTCCCAAACTTTTGAGATGGGAATGAGGGACACCTATCAGCAAAAGTATGCAGGAATAGGACACACCCCCTAGCACACTCCCTTAAAGGAGAATTGTACAAAAAAAAAATTGGTTAAACCCACAAGTGCTTTTTTACCACTACTATTCCTTTATATTGGCTTTTGAAATATACAAACGCAGCAATTTAGAAATTGGATGAAAGGTTTAGCACTGGAAAACACTTTTTGATAGATAAAAAGTGCATTTTATATACATCTATATAGCTCAGACCAAAATGAGGGAGGAAAGAGGGACATTGCTCCAAAGCAGGGACAGTACCTCAAAATCAGGGACAGTCGGGAGCTATGTTTATCTATGTTGCCGGGTGATGGTGCTGATATAACCTCTTTCTACAGCTTCAACTCTATATACACAGACAAAATTGCATGTATAGATAATGGTGCTCATTTGATTTATTTTGCACTCACAACTATTACTGCTCTAGTGTCTCTTTTAAGATGCATAATGTCTCCTGAAGACATTATGAGTGCTGGGGAATGGCAGTTCAATCCATACTTACACTGCAATGAGCTTACCGCTGTGGCTAACATACAGTATGCCGTGCCAATACTTTCATTCATAGCTTTTAGCTTGTTCCACAAGTGCAGCTCTCCCAAAACATACACTTAATAGAGTTCCAATGAGCTGTGACCAGTCTCCTTAGATGATGTTTTTTCAAGTGGTTCCCACAGGTTATAATATGATTAATTTAGTATTTCAGTGACTCCATGTCTCTGTCAAAGTAGATCTAATGCTTTTAGTGTCCTTTAAAAATCTTATATTTAGTATCAATAAATCACAGGGTTAGTGTTGAAGCACAAATGGAAGCAATGGGTTTGCTCTTAAGCAGAGTGTATTGTTTGGTGATACAGAAATCTATGAAATAAATAAGCAGTAAATAAAAGAATTGTCCTCCTTCTGTAGTGCATGTTTCTTGTCTGATTATTTCATTGTGCAGCAATGACATTTTAGGGTTCAGTCATTAGATGTAGGAGGTATTTTTGATGCAGTTATTATTTTACCTCATGATTATTTTTTCCTTCAACTGTTCTGTTCATAAACCTAAATTGTGCATTGGTGTAGACTAGGCATGTCAAACGTAAATGAAACAATGGGCGGAATTGAATGGAATCATTTTTTGCAATGGGCCACACTTTGTATACTGAGGACCAACCCTACTTAATTCCACAAAAAACATTATATCACTTTGGTAATTCAAATTATAATAATAAGTGTAACTTCCGTGTAACATCTTTTGAAGCAGTCAGCTGAAAAATAACGTGAGGACATGTGGGCCTTATAAGTTGAAGGTCTGAGTAGTTTAAATCCCTAAACTGACTAAAAGTACCTTGAAGAATGTGGGAGGACTGCATTTGTCCCATGTGGTGGACAGGTCAGGGTAAGGTCCTCATGCACCCAATGCATTGGTGTCAAAGTGCACTCCACCCCATGTGTGAGTTGAGATTTGTTGGGGGGTAAATACTATTGATTGTAAAACTTTGATCACTATTTTCTCCCTCATGACTCTAAAGCCTCGTACACAGAATCTGATTTTCCGCAGACAAAACCTCTGACTTTTGTCCGAAGGGCGTTGGTCAGGAACTTGTCTTGCATACAAGCAACAAGGAATTGTCGGCCAACAAACACAAACGTACTGACATACTACATGGTTTTTCAGCTCTTTAGCGCCACCCTTTCGGCTCCTTCTGCTAATTTTGTGTTAGTAGAAGTTTGGTGAGTGTTGATTCACGCTTTTTATTTCAGGCTTTTCTTTTCATGCTTTTCAGTTTTCAAAGATAGTGTTATTTATTATTGGCCTTGGAGTTATTGCTTTGACCCAAGTCGAGTCCAAGAACAGGAGGAGGAGGATTTCTTGGACCAAAAATTGGTTGCTTTATTAATCGTCACAATTATGTCATATGCCTTTGCTGCGAGAGCTCCAGAAGAATAATCCAGATGATTTTCGGAATTATCTCCGGATGATGGACCCCTGCTTTCACCAACTCTTGGCAGTGTTGACCCCCTATATTAAGAAGCAGGACACATGCATGAGGCTTTTCTTATTTTTTGGTTGAATAATAATGATTTGATTTGGTATATTTTCTATATTTTTGGATGCATAGAATGCACTTTTTGGTTAAGTTCTATTGGAAGATGGCATGTCTAATTTTATTTATTTTCTTTTTTTAATGCACAATAAAAAATGGTGTAGAATAATACTTCAGTATGGGTTTTACTTAAAATGACAGTTTAGGAGTAGGTAGTTTGATTTAAAAAAATACAATGTAAAATTGACAAAGGACACCAACATAGTTTGATCTTAAGAACTACAGGATAATGGTGTTGTGGTAACTTGCCCAAATAAAAAATAAAGCATAGTAATATTATTCTTGATATCACTAGAAAAAAAAAGCCTTTGAAAATTAGTTTACAATAACTCCATCAGTATCACCAGCAAAGCAGCTTCATTATTATCCCATTAAAGAAGAATAGAATGTGCGCTGCATTTCAAGATTTCATAATTTGCCACCTCACAAATGTTAATTCTCCATGACGAACGCTAGTTTGCAAGACCGACCGCTTCTGGCTCATCCTTGCTTCCAAGCATGCGTGTTTGTACTTTGGACTTTTATCCGACAGAAAATCCGACAACAGACATTTGTCTGCAGAAAATTTTAAAACCTGCTATCCAACATTTGTCCATGGAAAATCCAACAACAATTGTCCGATGGAGCAAATGGTCGGATTTTCTGCCAGCAGCCTGTCATCACACAATTCCCTTCGGAAAATCCGATCGTGTGTATGAGGCTTAAGAGTACCTTGAAGAATGTGGAAGGACTGCATTTGTCCCATGTGTGGACAGGTCAGGGTAAGGTCCTTATGCACCCAATACATTGGTGTGAAAGTGCACTTCACCCCATGTGTGAGTTGAGATTTGTTGGGGGGGGGGGGGGGTAAATGCTATTTGTTGGAAAAATGTTATCACTATTTTCTCCCTCTTGACTCTAAGGGCAGTCGGGTCATATCTCTGAATGACTACATGTAGAGTGGATAGGCCAGTGAAGGGTACAATCACTGTTTAGTGGCCCCAGGATTGCTTTTGGTGCACAGAACAAAATATGAAATGCATACTAATAAATAAACTTCATCCCAGATTATAAACTGTATTGTAATTGTACTGCCCTCCTTTCATATTGTAAAGCACTGTGCAAACTGTTGACACTGTCCTGTATAAATCCTGTATAATAATAGAATTTCCGGTCCTGCTTTACATTTTAGATTTAATTTTGCATTTCCATAAAGGACAACTATCACAATGTTTTAAATTATACTTGCCAGCTACCTTTTTTTTTATATATATATATCTATATCTGTCTCAGAAAATGACAACAATGAATGAATTGGAGGTACTTTTTAGGTTCTCATATGATAGTCCTATGAAAAATGTATTTTACATGATAGTTTTGACATGTTCAACTCTTGTGAGACCCATAGAGGTTAATTTACTAAAAACTGAAAAATCTGGTGCAGCTGTGCATGGTAGCCAATTAGCTTCTAACTTCAGCTTGTTCAATGAAGCTTTGACAAAAAAAACTGGAAGCTGATTGGTTTCTATGCAGAGCTGCACCAGATTTTGCACTCCCTAGTTTTAGCAAATCAACCCCATAGAGGGAAACCACCAGCTCCATGACACTCTCTGTCCCACCTCAGCTTCTAGCCCAGAGGAATAATGCTTTCTTTAAAAAATGCTGTGCAGGAAAGAAAACATTACATTTCAACTACCTACTGTCTTTCCCAAATACACACTCTGGGGTTGGTTTTACTGAAGGCAAATAGGCTGTTCAGTTTGCAAAAGCTTTTTCCCTTTTGCACAAGAATTTACCCCAGATCTTAGGAAATTGGTGACGTTTCACTTTGCAAAGAACACCCAATACTGTGCAAGGAAACTAAAAAAAGGGGCATTTTATTTAAGCATTCCAACAATAACCCCGGGTGGTTTACAGAATGCCCTGGGTCTCCTTTGAAGTCATTTTTGCAATCATTCCAAGTATGATCATGTAGGCAACCACAATTCAAGAGTTTGAGTTATGCCAGCCTCCCAATCTTTAGATGTGGTGGCTGCATTATTTATTTTTTAGGATTTTTCACCCTGTTTTTACCTGGTGATCTGGCTGGTACCATACTTTCTGTATTAGAGTGCTCCCTCTTTGGATGAAGGAGCACATGGGGCACATCAGCATTGTCAGTCAGTCTGAGGAGAAGGGTAGTATTTCGGTATAAATGCACTTAAAAGTCCAGATAGGACAGTTAAGACCAGTTTTTCCCAACCTGTTTTACCATTGAGGATCTCTCGTAATGACTTTTAGGTCTTAGGGAAACCCTGCAAAGTATTATTGTACATGCAGCTCACAAGGCATTAGCATGATCAGTTGGTTGTGGCTATAGGATATAATAATAATGATGAGACTAGTATACAAAGTTCATTTGGCACTAAGGGGGAGATTTACCAAATCTGATGCACACAGAATCTGGTGCAGCTGTGTATAGTAACCAATCGGCTTCTTGGTTTTATATTCAGAGCAGAAGTGGTTGTTAAGCCGCTACTATAAAAAAAACTTCCCATGTACTCTGTAACATAACAATATGTATCCCTGTGTTATATAAAAAATATGCTGACCTGTACCTATATCAAAGCGGCTCTCGGCGCTCACGTGACTTCTCGGCTCTCTCCTCTGGTGGAAGGAAAAAGAAGAGAAGAGAAAGTGAGCCGAGGAGTCACGTGAGTGGCAGGAACCATTTTGATATAGATCGTACAGATCGGCATTTTTTTTTATATAAGACAGGCACAGGGACACATGCAGAGGGATGGGAGGATTTTATAGTAGTTATGAGCGCAGTAGGAGGAGAAGGGCGGACACTGACAAGAGCAGACAGGCAGCGAGGAGGGGAGAGGAGGACAGAGAAGGTCAAAGCAGGGCTGTGGATGATGGACGCACATAAACTGACCACAGTGTCATGGCTCAGCAGCCATGATAAACCGTGGTCAGTTTACAGGGGGGAGGGTACAGCCAGGCAGGATCAGACAGGTTTTTTAGGTGATAGAAGGGGCCAAATGATGACACAGAACAAGCACTGTATAACATGCTTTAAGGGAACAGGATCTGTTTTTTTTTTGTTTTTGTTTTTTTTGGGGGTTTTTTTTAGGTTAACAAACACTTTAATTGAACAAACTGAAGTTAAAATGCTAATTAGATGCAAATCAGACATTGAGTTTACATACGACAAAAATTATATATCCTGTACATCAGGATTTTTTTGGTCCGAAAAGTCAGAATCGACTGTCGAAAGGTCCATACTAACTGTAAGATTATCGGAAAATCGGGCATCGTACGAATTTCGGATTGTGTGTACGGGGCTTAGGGCTCCACAGAATCCTGGATAAGAAAGATTGATTCAGGCTCCATGCACACTATAAGCTAAAAAAAATGCCAGAAAAACGCAGGATGAAAAATGCTCATAATAGCATTTTTGAGCCAGCTTCTTGTAGCTTTTAAAAGCTTTTAGGCACAATTGGGAACATTAGCACTTTATTGGCCGTTTTGCAGTACATGAAGAAAAAAAAAATAGAGAGAATAGAAGTCAATGGAAACGAAGATAATTAGTTCTGCATTGACTTCTATTACATCCAATACCACATGTGGCTACAGGTGGGGGGGCACCGGAGAGCCTCGGAAATAATCAGGGACAGCTCGGCTGAACTCATAAAGGCTCTGAAACACTCGGGAACGGAGTGTTTCCAAGTATTTCCGAGTGTTTCCGAGTATTTCCGAACAGCTCCAAAATGTTCCGAGTGTCCCCGGCACCCCCGTACCTCTGGCCAAATGCGGTACTGCACAACCCATTAGCTTGAATTCTGCTCATTTTGCGAAACAACACAAAAAAGTTGCTAGTCTTTCAAAGCGATCGTTAACCGCGTTACTCCTAAATCAAGGTTCCACATTTATATGAGTGATTTTTGGGGAATCCAATGGGAACTTACTAAGCAAGGGGGAAAAAAATATTTTTTTCACCATGATATGTTAAAATATTTTTTTCAACACAATACTGTTTCTACCAAAATGTTCAATTTACAATGATAAATACCATAATCATTAATAATTATTTTTTTCTCATGATGTTATTATTTGACTACTCAAAGCCTTCATTTTTTGTGATTGTATTTTTTCTCATGAACTGTTATTTTATCTCTAGCAGAAATGCCTCTTTTTTCTCTATTCTTCAGTAAATACCTAATTGAAAAGTAATAAAAAATTGTGTTACAGAAATGTAGTGTTTTGCCTCCCAGTAGAGAATCAGGGTCATATGTAAACAATGGGGGTTATTTACGAAAGGCAAATCCACTTTGCACTGCAAGTGCACTTTGAGGTGCAGTCGCTCTGAATCTAAGGGGTAGATCTGAAATGAGTGGAAGCTCTGCTGATTTTATCATCCAATCATGTGCAAGCTAAAATGCTGTTTTTTATTTTCCTTGCATGTCCCACTCGGATCTACAGCAACTTTACTTCCAAGTGCACTTTCAGTGCAAAGTGGATTTTCCTTTTGTAAATAACCCCCAATGTGTTGTGCTAAACAAATTCAATCCATACAATATACTAAAGCGAAAACACTCCAAATTCATGTGCAAAAATAAAGAACCAAAAATTATAACAAGTCCATATATGAAAGATATATATAAGCTCCTGCGCTGTTATGGGAAATTAAAAACCACGCCTAAATGGATGCTGCACACACTGTATGAGTCAAACACTCTCATTAAAATAAACAATAATAATAAATAGTGGTATTGCGCTCCCAAACGTGAATATATATAAATATCAAAAGTGAAAAAATGTCATTAGCATAAAGGGAAGGACAAATCTCAAATATAAAGCGAATCGTGTTGCCTGAATGGCTGCTATATTAATACTAGCTCCAATAAAGTGCTGGTGTGCAAAACAAACCCAAAAAACACCAAATATAAATATATATATAATACACACTTATAGATATGTAAATAAAACTAATAGTTATATATATGTGAGAAACAAGTGAAATAAATAGATGGATAAAAAAATAACAAAGTGATAGTGTCACTCAAAGTGAAAATCTATATAGAAGGTGAATAACGTCCTCCACACGATAGTGAAACAAGCATCACACATATGTGGCAAACAGTATCCACACAGTAGCAGTGATATCCAGTAGACATGGGCGCCGTCAATAAATTAGTTTTGTTCTGTTCCGTTATGGTTCGTATTAAAATTAATTCGTACTTCGTATTTCGTGTTCGAAATTCCGTTTTAATTCGTACGAAATACGAATTGTCGTTAGGTTCGTTAACTTGTATGAACGTTCGTTACGATGAATTTAACGGCAAAAATATACCTCAATATGACAGTTGAGGCTGATGGATTTTTGGTTTTTATCCGAAATTCCGTTGAAGAATTTCCTATCCGAAATACAAATTTTCGTTAGATGAGGGGCTCCCACCATCCCTGTGCTGTGCTGAGTTCCTCCTTCGGATTCGTAAACAAAAGTTCGTATTTCGTACAGAATTCAGACGCATGGCAATTTGTATTTCGGATCCTCCCGAACGTACGAATTTAGGGAAATTCGTACGAATTTGAGATTCGTACGAAACGAATCGCACATGTCTAATATCCAGGTGTCCACTGAGCCCGTGAGTACACTAGGTAATTACCTTACAGCTGTAAGGTGCACAGCATAGATATAACCTCCTAAAGGGGAGAAGCAAGGAAGGGGCTTCTGTTTTCTTATTTCGCCTTCTGTCCTCACCACTTCTTAATGCAAGGTTAATAACCAAGGTAACTCCGAAGGAATGCTCAAAATATAAACATAGAGCCCACCATAGTGCAGTAGTTTGTAGAATATGTTTTTTATATTAAAAATTATAAACTATTCACATTGTTGAAACGATTAGTACACAGTAAACAACTACGAGCGTCCTGCTCGTGTGCGAACATCACTTCCGATGTCCGTCTGCTTTCCTACGCGTTACGTCACTATCGCGTGACTTCGTCTGGGTTTTTTTTATGTTTGTTTTGCACACCAGCACTTTATTGGCGCTAGTATTAATATAGCAGCCATTCAGGCAACACGATTCGCTTTATATTTGAGATTTGTCCTTCCTTTTATGCTAATGACATTTTTTCACTTTTGATATTTATTCAGGTTTGGGAGCGCAATACCACTATTTATTATTAAAGTCCATATATGGATTATCCATGTGAAAGAAAGTCCACTTTTAAAGTTATTCAATGAAAATCCCATATATAGAGGTATGTGATAAATATTCCACAACCACTACTTCTTGGGCGGTGTGGCGTGCTGACGTCATTGTGTAACGAAGTGACAGTAGAATCACTGTATATGGCGTATATATATATATATATATTTTTTTTTCGTTGTGCAATTGCTGTTAAATATTTGTGAGCCCATTTTTTAAGATTGATAAATGTTTTAAAAAGTTATGTTATGTTATGTGGAGCATTTTGTTTTCTAATTTCCCTCTGAGCACTGGATTATTATTATTATTATTATTATTATTCACGATTTATATAGCACCAACAGTTTACGCAGAGCTTTACAATGTATAGGGGGGACAACACAATTACAGTACAATACAAAAGGTACAGGAGGGCCCTGCTCGTAGAGCTTACATTCTAAAGGGAGATGGTGGAGCTTTACAATGTATAGGGGGGACAACACAATTACAGTACAATACAAAAGGTACAGGAGGGCCCTGCTCGTAGAGCTTACATTCTAAAGGGGTGGTGGTACTAAAGGTAATAGCTGCAGAGAATGATTTGATGTGGTGGCTCGGGGACAGTTAGGTGGGTGTGGGATAGGCTTCCCTGAATAAATGAGTTTTCAGGGAACTCCTAAAGGTGGACAGGGTAGGGGCTGATCGGACAGACTGGGGCAGGGAGTTCCAGAGGATGGGAGAGGCTCTGGAGAAGTCTTGAAGGCGAGCATAAGAGGAGGTAACAAGGGAGCTAGAAAGCAGGAGGTCCTGGGAGGAGCGGAGGAGACGATTTGGGTGATATCTGCAGATGAGGTTGGTGATGTAGATGGGGGCGATGTTGTGGATGGCTTTGTATGTTATGGTTAGTATTTTGAATTTTACACGGTGGGGTAGGGGAAGCCAGTGAAGGGATTGGCAGAGAGGAGCAGCAGTCACGGAACGATTAGTGAGGTGTATTAGTCTAGCAGCAGCATTCATAATAGACTGAAGGGGGATAGCCTGCTTAAGGGTAGGCCATTAAGGAGAGAGTTGCAGTAGTCAAGGCGGGAAATAATCAAGGAGTGAACAAGTTGCTTTGTGGTGTCATTAGTCAGGAAGGGTCGAATTCTGGAGATGTTGCGGAGGTGAAGGCTGCAGGATTTAGCCAGTGATTGTATATGGGGGCTGAAGGAGAGGTCAGAGTCAAGGATTACACCCAGGACTCTGGCATGAGTGGAGGGACCAATGGTTGTGTTGTTGATATTAATGGTGAAGTTACGGGGGGGGGGGGGGTGGATCGTGAAGGAGGAAATATAACAAGCTCAGTTTTAGAAAGATTGAGTTTGAGGAAATGGTGTGACATCCATGCTGATATGTCATTCAGTAAGTTGGAGATCTGTGAAGAGATTGAGGGGGTGAGTTGAGGCATGGAGAGATAGATCTGGGTGTCGTCGGCATAGAGATGGTATTGGAAACCATGGGAGCTTATCAACTGGCCCAGGAAGAAGTATAGAGCGAGAATAGGAGGGGCCCCAGGACAGAAGGGGAAGGGGAAGGGGAGCGGAGGAGAGGGAGTTGAAAGTGCGCTGAGATAGGTAGGAGGAAAACCAGGATAAAGCAGAATCGCAGAGGCCAAGGGAGCGTAATTTGCTGAGGAGGAGCAGGTGGTCAACTGTGTCAAAGGCAGCAGAGAGGTCTAAAAGCATGAGTATGGTGTAGTGGCCGTTTTAGCAGTTAGTAGGTCATTGGTGAGTTTTAGTAGGGCAGTTTCAGTGGAATGTTTTGGGCAGAAGCCAGACTGTAGGGGGTCAAGAAGGTTGTTGTCCATAAGGTAGCGACTCATTTGGTCATAAACAAGGCGTTCGATGAGCTTGGAGGCAAATGGAGCAGGGAGATGGGTCTTAAGTTGTTCAAACAGGTGGGGTCTAGTGAAAATTTTTTGAGTATGGGGGTAACCAGTGCATGTTTGAGCAGGGAAGGAAAGGTGCCGGAGGAGAGGGAGACGTTGAAGATGTGGGTTAGGGAGTTAAGGATAGAGTGGGAAGGTGGTAGCAGTAATTGTGAGGGGACAGGGTCCAGGGACCAGGTAGTGAGGTGGGCCATGGAGAGGAGTGTATTAACTTCATCTGTGGTAACTGAGCAAAAAGAGGAGAGTATTGAGCATGGTGTTGTGTTGGCTAGGGGAGGAAGTTGAATACTGGATATCTCCTTGCAAATTGTGTCAATTTTGCTATTGAAATGGTTGGCAATCTGTTGAGCGGTAAGCAAGTTGGTGGGTGGGGGCAGTGGGGGGTGAAGTAAGGAATTAAGGGTAGAAAAGAGTTGACAAGGTTTGGATGAGAGGGTTTTGATGAGAATGTTGTAATAGGTTTGTTTAGCAGTGTGGAGGCAGGAGTATTTGAGAAGGGCAGATTTGTAGAGGGTAAAGTCTTGCAGGGACTTAGATTTATGGCACGCTCGCTCAAGAGCACGACTGTGTCGCTTGAGACTTCTGGTGCCGTTTGTTTGCCAGGGTTGTGGCAGACGGGGCCTTGTTCTGTGTGTAGAAAGAGGAGCAAGTATGTCTAGGGAGGATGACAGCATGTAGATAGAAGTGGTTAGGTCTGGGCAGGATAGGGGTGCGATTTTGTCATGAAGGCCATCAGCAGCAAAATGAAGAAGGGAAGGGTTGAGGTTGCGAAGGTTTCTGCGGGATGGATGGTGGGGTGAGGAAGATATATTGGAAAATGTTTATGGAGGCTACTGAGCATTGCCAGCAGTGATGCATTCTTGATGATTATTCTATGAGCCATTATTGACTTTATTTAACTAGAGGATCTTCTAGTGTTGGTAAGCTTACATCTGTATCTTCTAGGTGGGGGCTAGAAGTAGTGGTGGTGGAATATTGATCACTTACTGTTATATATGGGACTTTGATTGGATAGCTTTATAAGTGGACTTTCTTTCACGTGGATAATCCATATATGGACTTGTTATGATCTTTGTTTCTTTATTTTTGCACATGAATTTGGTGTGTTTTCAATTTTGTATATTGTATGGATTGAATTTGTTTAGCACAACACATTTTTTATATATGTACTAGTACTATGACAAATATATCATAGTGTTGTTGGAGCTTAGAAAATGATTATAATTTTTTATTTACCTTTTTTTTTTTTATGTTGAAAATCCGGGTAAATAATACTATTTTGGATCCCTTCAAGATCCATTATGGTACTAGGCAGGGCTGTACCCTACCCTTTTCCCCCTTGCCATGGAACCTCTAGTAATAATGTTGAGAGCCTCTTCTACTATAAAGGGGCTGAGAATAATTGCATTATACAGACATAGCTCTCTCTATGCCAATGATACTTTGATATACATAGAAGACCCCAATCTGTCCTACACCCATTGAATATTTGGAAATCTTGGGAGAAGTGCTTGCTCTTCCTGCTGGAACCTGAGACAATTCATAACATTCATCACAGTTCCCAGCTTAAAGTGGTTGTAAACCCCTTGCAACCACTTTAACCTACAGGTAAGCCAAGATTAAGGCTTACCTGTAGGTGCAAGAAATATCTCCCAAACCTAAAAGGTTTAGGAGATATTTGCAGAAATATCTACAGCGATGTCTACGGCGCATGAGCCTTAGACATCGGGTGCAGGCGTACTGAGCATGCCCCTTCTAACGGTGATCATGGCGTTAGTGGTGGCATCAGCGCGCATGCGCGGGAGTGACATCATCGTGGCTCCAGCCAGTAACAGTGCCAGAGTAGCGATACCCAGAAGTCACCCCGGGATAGATGGCAGCATCGGAGGACTCGAACGAGGGTTGCTTTGGGGGCTTCGATCTCATTTAAGTTATTCATAATGAGCGAGTATGCTATGCATACTCGCTCATTATGCCTTTGCCTTGCAGGGTGTATTTTTTTTTTCCCCGAGGCTTTACTTCCTCTTTAAAGTGTTTGTTAACCTAACACTTCATATTGCTGATATGTGCCTGCTGTACCATGTACTTGTATGAGAAAGTATCCTGTTCTCTTTGTATTGCTTCCTTTATATGAAATCCCTGGTGTTCCTGCTAGTCCCCTTGCTTTCCTAATAAAAACTGACCACACTAAGCAGGAGAGCACACCATTGTCAGTTGTCTAGCTATGCTGGGAACTCGGTGTTCTCTCCTCCAATGATCAGGTTTGTCCTGACATGCCCCTACTGCACAGCTTTCACTGGCAAGCTCAGTGTGCTGTTGCTTCTCCTCCCCCAGCTATTATGCAGCTGAGAACAGAGGGAATGTGATCATTATGAAAAAGTGAAAAGAGGTATTTATAATGTGTTTTTTTTTTATATCTATACAAGAATGTTTTGCCTTTCATATCTATTTTAAATTAAATGGGTCGTTTTACAAGGTGATCTTTTACAATCACTTTAAAGTTGTACAAGTATTTACGTACCTCAGCATAGTAGCGGAAACCCTAAACCCTGATCTCGTAATATCTGCCAAAAATATCTTATGATTTCTAGACACCCTACGAACTGAAGCCTCCCTCAATAATCTGATATGGGGCAATCCACCCCAGTTCAGATTAGTCCATATTAGTTCATATTGCAGAGTTCTGGTCACCTTTTAAAGCGGTAGTAAACCCGCACTTTTTTTTTTTTTTTTTTAAACCTGCAAAGCAAAAGGCATAATGAGCTAATATGCACCGCATACTAGCTCATTATGAAATACTTTTTTTTTTTTTAACAAAGAATTTTTATTTATGTTTCAAACAAAAAAAAACAGAAAACAGACATGCGTCAGCAAGGTACATACATATTTTGAGTAGACAGATAATCAAATGTATCACATATAAGCACAGATAGTTCTTAGCAATATTTAGAGTCGCTAATCATTGCAACATAAAATATAAAACCTCCCCGAGACCTCCCCCCACCACACAAAAAACCACATAAATTCCAAAAAAAAAGGGGAAACCCCCCTCCCTCCCCCCACCCTCCACTCCCCCTAGCCTAAACAATAGTCAAATGCTTCGCCTCAACCCAAGCCGCCCAAATCTTCCCAAATTTCCCAGGGCAGTTCCTGCCCAGATATGTAAGTTTATAAAGCGGCAAAGCCGCGTTCACCAGGGACTGCCACAGTTGTTTAGTAGGAGGGAGAGGTTGATTCCATTGCAGTAGTATGGCTTTCCTCGCATAGAGTGTAGTGTAAAAAATAAACAGTTTCTTCCCCCAGGAGATATCCAGAAAATCACAGATACCCAGCAGGAGAGGTATCGGGCTAAGTGGAATCGTAAGCTCCCCCACTGCATTAATATCGGCCAGGACCCCTCTCCAAAATCCCACTACCCCAGGGCAGGACCAGACCATGTGGAAAAAGTCAGCATCATCTTCTTTGCATCTGGGGCAGGTAGTCAATCGGTCAGGGTAAATCCTTGCCAGGCGTGCCGGTGAAAAATATACCCGGTGGAGGAACTTCAATTGTATAAACCTGTCCCTTGCAGAAATCGCAAGGGTCAGGTATTGCTGTAAACCCTCCTCCCAGTCCTCCTCAGTAAGTTCCGGAATGTCGCCTTGCCAGAGCTCAAACAAATGGGAGATCCCAGCCTCCTCCGAGACGGTCAACGCGGCATACACCATGGACAGTGTGCGCGTCCCTCCCCCCTCAGGACCAAGCGCCTCCTCCACCGCCGACACCCCAAGAGTCGCTCTAGATGGGAATTGAGAACGGAAGGCGTGTCGCAACTGCAGGAATCTGAAAAACATATGGTTCGGGAGGTCCCTGGCCTGTTTAATAGCATCGAAGGAGAGTAGTTGCCCCTGGGACACTATGTCCCCCAGTGTTATAACTCCATGCCTGGCCCAAACAATCGGATCTGGGATGGATTGAAAGTGGGGCAAGCGGGGGTTCCCCCAAAGGGGAGTCCCCGGGGCCCACACCCCCGCGCCCACCAACCTTTTGTTCACCAGATCCCATATTTTAAGCGTCGTACGCATCGGGAGGGTTATCCCAGGGTTAGATCGTGGTCCCCTATAGATCAGGTTCCTGAGTTCCGCATGAGAGCCCAACAACGCCGCCTCCAACGAGGACGCAGGGTTGACCGGGCCCTCGGAGAGCCACCACCTGACAGTCACTAGGACTGCCGCCCAGTAGTATTTCAGAAAACAGGGCAGTGCCAGACCGCCCCTCACAAGGGGCCGTTGGAGGGTTGTTTTAGCTATTCTAGGGGGCCTACCATTCCAGACGAAGGACGAAACAATGCCATCTAATTTCTTAAAAAATCTAAGCGGGATGTGGACTGGGGTCTGACGGAAGAGATAGGTAAACCGAGGAAGGACCGACATTTTAATTAAATTGACCCGTCCCACTGGCGAAAGCGGCAAGGACCTCCACCCAGTACACCTCTGGGTCAACTGGGTAACCACCGGACTCAGGTTAAGGGTAATAAATTGTTTCAAGTCTCTGTGTATTTCCACCCCTAGATATTTAAATTGAGAAACCCTCTGCAGTTGCCCATCTACTCGGGGTCCACCCTCACCATCATGTAGTGGGAATAGAATTGATTTCGCCCAATTTATACGTATACCCGAGAACTGTCCGAACCGGTCTATATGCGACAGTGCCGCCTGTAGGGAGGCTCCGTCGTCCTTGAGATACAACAAGGTATCATCAGCGTATAACGAAACTTTTTCCTGCAAAGGACCCCGGACAATACCCCGAACCTCAGGAGAGGAGCGGAGAATAGCCGCCATAGGTTCAATTGCCAGTGCAAAAAGCCCCGGGGACAGTGGGCACCCCTGCCTGGTTCCCCTATGGAGGGGAAAGAGCGGGGAGAGGACCGCACCCGTACGCACTCTGGCCGTGGGAGCTCTGTACACCGCCCTGACCCACGAGATAAAGGCTGGACCGAATCCAAATCTACGGAGGACTGCCCACAAATAGTCCCACTCCACTGAATCAAAGGCCTTCTCCGCGTCTAGAGAGACCACAACCTCCTCCCCACCTTCTGCATCCCCCGAGGCCAAAACAGTAAAGAGCCTGCGAATATTAATATCTGTCCCCTTCCCTGGCATAAAGCCGGACTGATCCTCATGGATCAAGGTAAGTATAACCTCGTTCAGTCGCCTGGCAAGGATTTTGGTCAGCACTTTCGCGTCCGAGTTGAGTAGGGAAATGGGTCGGTATGACGAGCACAACTGGGGGTCTTTCCCAGGTTTAGGGATCACCACTATGATGGCTTGTGCCATCGATGGAGGAAGTTCCCCCTCCCGAAGGGACGCGGTGAGCATATCATGCATTCTAACTGACATCTCCTCTAGGTAATACTTGTAAAATTCCGGGGGTATCCCATCCTCCCCAGGGGTCTTCCCCGGCTGCATGGACCCCAGCGCCACCCGGACTTCCGCCAGAGTAATCGGGGAGTCCAGACCGTCCCTGGCCTCAGAAGTAAGGGCAGGGAGTGTCACCCCCTCTAGAAAAGCACTTAACTCCTGCGCTGAGTACTGCACCCTAGATGAATAAAGGGCGGAGTAGAACTCTGCAAAGCAAGCGTTGATGGCAAGGGGATCCGTCACCATTGTCCCAGCACTATTCTGTATTCGAGGGATAGTGGAGATTGGGGCCTGCTCCCTCGAGATCCAGGCCAACAATCTCCCCGTCTTTTCGCCCTGTTCAAAAATCCTCTGCGTCTGAGCCAGTTGACGTTTGCTTGTTTTAGCCACCCTAAGGAGCACCACCTCTCTATACGCTACTTTCATATCCTGAGCCGTGAGCGGGTTACCCGTGAGGGTGAACCGGGTCTCCAGTTCCTGGGCCCTGGCCCCTGCCTCCTCTACCGTGATCTTATCATTCCTGCGCTCCCGACCAATGGAGGAGAGGTAGCACCCCCTCATATAGGCCTTGAAGGCATCCCAGACCATCCCCCCAGAAGCCGTGCCAACATTTGAGGCCCAAAATCCCCGGATTTCACCGCCCATCTCAAAGGCAATGGTGGGATGCTCAATCCAGTACCTAGACAAGCGCCATAGTCTATCCCTCTGAGGGGTAGAGGTTTGCAATGTACACAGCAGTGGGGAGTGGTCAGAGATGCCCCGAGGAAGTAACTCTATTCCAAGGACCCTGGGAAGCATGGGGGCACCAGCATAGACTAGGTCAATACGGCAGAGTGTGTTGTGGGAGGAGGAGTGGCACGTAAACTGGCGATCTGATGGGTGTTTCCACCTCCAGACATCCTCCAGCCCAAACACCTGTGCCCAGCGAGAAACTGGAGAGTCTGTGGCCCGGTCAGGCGTCAACCTATCCAGAGAAGGGTTAGGAGGAATATTAAAGTCCCCTGCTATAACCACATTGTCAGTCTGGAATTGGGCTATCAGGGCAGTCAGTTTATGTAGTAGAGACAGATCCGCAGGAGGAGGCATATAAAGACCCACCAGCACCATTTCTATCATGTCAATTGTGGCATGGACCAGTACGTATCTCCCGTCCTTATCTGTGACTATATCAAGAGGCTCAAAATTAAGGGACCTATGGATAAGGACGCTAACCCCCCGGGCATAGCCGGAGTATGTGGCATGATAGTGGTATCCCACCCAGGGCCTCTTCAGTCCCATAATCCTTCCCCCCACTAGGTGCGTCTCCTGAAGAATACAGATATGCGGAGCATATTTTTTCATGTAGTCAAAAACAAGAGAGCGTTTAATCTTCTGGTTAAGCCCCCTAACATTCCAGGAGAGGATCTTCAACGGAGCCATAATCTGGAAGGGCAGGGGGGACCAACGGATACGACCACCCGGCCAGGGTCGGGGCACAAATATCTCATCTTAAGTAATGCAATGATATACCTTATACATTCATTATAGTAGCGCTGTCTATACCAGAAAACATAAAAGCATGTAACAAAAAAACAACAAAAAAAACAGAAAAAAAACCAGAACTCCCCTCCCTTCCCACCCCACACCCCAGAAAAACAGCCCCAGGGTGTTTGAGAACCCAAACCAAACATAATCAAACCCATTTAAAGGAGAAATCTCCCGTGGGGGCGGTGCGTATCAACCAGCACACCTAGGACAGAGTCTCCTGCGCAGAGTAGACAAACTCCAGCGCAGCCGCTTCCTGGAGGCAAAGGAAAAGAAAAAACAAGACAAAAGGGAACAAATCGTAGTGTATGTGGCGCCTCAGATTGAAGTGCAAAATTCTCTTGGAATGTTCCAAGGGCCCATTCTTAGTAGCAACTCATCCAACAGGACGACAACATCGGAGTAGCGGGGTCCAGCATCATCAGTACAGAGTATTCACATCCAGAAGTAATCTTGCAAACCCCCCCGGGTATAAACTAGGGAGGGGGTAGGGCCCTAAGGCCCGTTAGACAGAAATATAAAGACATGAACCTGTAGACCCCCCCTAAGGAGCATCAGAATATCAGGTCGGCTCCTCGCCCCCTGCCCAAAACCAGTATTGAAAAGGAAAGGGGCACTCCGACCTGCCCTCCAAGTTCCAAAATGGAGGGACAGAGCTAGGGGGGGGGGGGGGAAAATCCGATCCGCGTGACACTGGGCAAAGCTTGTGATGCTTGTGGACCCCAGTCAGGTAATCACCATCAAAAAATTATCTCTGCTGGGGAAGGGAATCAATCCATCTGGAGGCCTCACTCGGGGCGGTAAAGAAACGAACGGATTCTCCGTCAATCACTCTGAGTTTCGCGGGGAACATCATGTTGTACTTGAGACCTTTGGTGCGCAGCTGGGCCTTGACTTGGTCGAATGTCCTGCGTTGCCTCTGCGTCTCCACAGAATAATCAGGAAAAAGCATTAATTTAGCATTTTCAAAGCGCAGGTCCCCCACCTTCCTCGCCTCCCGAAGAACCAGGTCTCTGTCTCTAAAGTTCAAAAGGCGGAAAATAAACGTGCGTGGCGGGGCGCCCGGTGGGCCACGAACCGACGGCATTCTGTGCGCTCGTTCCACGACAAAATGGGGGGAGAACTCAGCGAGCGGGAGAAGTGTACGTAGCAAACGTTCGGTAAAGGCTTCGGTGTCACGGCCCTCCGACCCCTCCGGGAGGCCCACCAACCTCAGGTTGTTCCTCCTATTCCTGTTCTCGTGGTCCTCGGCCCTGGATTCCAGCGCCTTCACCCGCACCTGCAGGGTACGGAGGGAGGCATCATGGTCGCGGGTAACATCTTCCACGTCTCCAACCCTCCGCTCCACCTCGGCAAGCCGCTCCCGGTGTTTATCCATATCTCGCCGGATAAGCCCCATGTCGAGCTGTATCTGCTCTATCTTAGTGGTTAGGGTAGTCTGGCAACCAGTGATCGCTTGCATAAGAGCTTGAAATTGATCATCACCCATCGGTGGCGTGTCAGCGTGGTCCGTTTGAGACGCCATGTTGGTGTAGGCCTGCCCGCGTGCCGCGCGGGTCTGTAGTGGAGTTCCCGGCGGGGTTCCCGGGACCGTATGCTTCTTCCTATGGGAACCGGAGCTACCCCTGCGCATCCCCGAGCCTCACCACCGCTTCACCGGCCCACGGGGAGAGATATATGTCCCTAAATGCCGGATAAATAGCCTGCCAGGTGCGGAGCTCTCTGCAAACACGTCCTAGCTGGTTGCCATCTTGGCCACGCCCCCCATTATGAAATACTTACCTTAGAATGAGGCCCCGACATCTGGCCCGATCCACGCCGAGGGAGCTGACATGCTCCCTCGGCGTTTCTTCCGGGTATCGCGGCTCCGCCGCTGTGAGTGGCCGGAGCCGCGATATCGTCACTCCCGCGCATGCGCACGGGAGATTTCATTCCGGCCGGCCGGCCACTGCCGGATTTTCAGGCCGAGAATCCCCTTGTGCGCATACGCCGCTGCAGTCAGCGGCGCATACCGAGGGGAATATCTCCTAAACCGTACAGGTTTAGGAGATATTTTTTTTACCTACAGGTAAGCCTTATTATAGGCTTTCCTGTAGGTAAAAGTTAAAAAATTTAGTATACAACCACTTTAAGTCTCACAATCAACCTCCAACTCTTCAATGTTGAATGTTACAAAGTTTCCAAATTTTGCAGATTAAGTATGAAGTCCCTGCCAGAAATACCTGTATTATTACCAGCTCAAACATAGCCACTGCTCAGTTTAACACTACCTCAGTAACGTTCACACAAAACCCTTTACAGAAACTCCTGCTGTCACCTGGTAACACAAAATTGATTCTGTAGTACTACACATTGTTACTGTTCACGAATACAAGTCAAAATATGACTCATATGATCCAAGTGGCACAACATCTGTGAGGATTGTTAGGAATCATATACACAGATCAGCCGTTAATTTATAACCATTTACAGGTTAAGTGAATAACATTGATTATCTTGTTACAATGGTATCTAAAAGCCAGTAAAATATATTAGGCAGCATGTATACATGTTGTTCCTAAAGTTGATGTGTTAAAAGCAGAAAAATGGGCATCGCAGATTTTTGTGTATATCGACCATAACCCTTTGTAGGGTGGCCTTAACTCATTGGGCTTATTGGTTACCTCTGCTTGTCTTGTCCGTCACGTCTAGGGGTTCCCAGGCTTGATACCCAACAACTTTGGATGCTGACACCAATAAAGTCCTTTTGAAAGGGTTTTATTTTCCAGGGGTAACATCCAACAACACAGTCTCATATGGGAACAGAGGGAAAGGGTGAAGAACTCGGGCATCTTGAACTGCAGACATAACAAAGTCTCTATTACCACCCAGGGAGTAGCCACTCGCAGCTGGGCACTTCACGGCTGAACAGATCTCTAGCCAGAGATCATGGTAGTCAGCACGTTGATTCAGAACTTGTAAAATCTCTGACCTTGAACAAGTTGTAACCGAAAGTGAACAGAAACCTTTTTCTTCAGTACCTGGAACATTATCTGTCTCCTTGACTGTACTGGAAAAAGCGTGGATTTGTCAATGTCCTTCCCAACTCAGTAACTAGGCACTTCTCAGGATGCCACTTGTCGGCCCTCCTCCAAAGAGTCCCCCCCCCCAGTCACTTTCACAAGCTGTGGTGCCCCTCCAGGCCGAGAGCACACCCGGACACCTTGAATCCTCCCTCAGTTACTGCGCCTCAGACCAGCCGGTTTCGAGACTCGGAAACAGACGGATCCCTACCCCAGACCAGGTGGGTCTATTGGGGCTAATCAACAGAAGCATGTTGAGGGGCGTTGAACGTCCCATGACCAGGACCCCTTGTGGGGCTACCCCAGTCCAAGAAAACAAGAACAGACCACTTGGGCCTCATGAAATCCTACTGAACATGCGACTTCAACATCTTAAGTACCCTTCCCCAGACTCCTCAGCGGGGCCTGGCACACCCACTGATTGGCTCCGAGGAAGCTGATACCCAAAACGTCCAACCAGGCCTAGTTCTGGCCTGTCATGTGCACCTCACCGTACACATGACCAGGCAGAACTCTAACACAGCCCAGCCAGACTGATGTCAAAGTTAACCTACATAATTAACCCTCAGAACCCCACTACTGTTCTGAGGCAAAAACTAAATTTACACATGAATGACACTTTGTCCAAAATGTCATCCGCTACATGTGTATGGGGCTGTGTAGCTGAAGACTGGTTAGGATGCCCATGCTGACCCAGTGTCTACAGCCAAAAGCACTTACAATAGGCACGTGAGCATCAGAACTGGACCAGAACAATGGAAGAAGGTGGCCTAATCTGATGAATTATGTTTTCTTTTACATCACGTGGAGGCAGTGTGATGCTTTGGGCAATGTACTGCTGAGAAACCTTGGGTCCTGCCAGTCATGTGGATGTTAACTGACACATACCCCCTACCTAAACATTGTCACTGACCAAGTACACCCCTTATGGAACTGTATTCCCTTTCTGCAAGATAATATGCCCTGCAACATTGCAAAAATAATTCAAGAATGTTCTGAGGAACACAAAGAGTTCAAGGTGTTAACTTGACCTCCAAATTCTCCAGATCCCAATTCAATTGAGCATCTGTGGGATTTAGTGGAAAAATAAGTCTGATCCATTGAGGCCTCACCTTGAAGCTTACAGGACTTAAATTGGAAGTAAACTCCCATCTCCCATAAACTCCCATCTCTGACGTTTACCTATAAGTAAGCTTATATTAAGGCTTACCTATAGATAGTGTAAACATCTCCTAAACGTGCACCGTTTAGGAAATCGTTACTGTAAATGCAGCCAGTGACATCACTGGCGCATGCGCTGTGAAGGAACAGCCACCTGGGATATTCCTTCAGAGCTCTTTCCCATGAACTGCCACAGTCGCACAGCTGGAGTCCACGAACCCGGAAGGAAGACGGGTGAAGATGCAAGCGCATGCAACTCTGACATCTTGGTGCTGGAAAGGCTTTGTTTTAAAGTAACTTTAAGATAATGTGCTAGCTAGTATGCAATGCACATTATGACATTACTTTTCAGGGTACAAAAAAAAATAAAAATGGCCATCGGTTTACTACCGCTTTAAAGGATCTGCTGCTATAACACCATGCCTTCAAAAGGTCTAGTGATATCCATGCCTCAATGGGTCAGGGCTGTTTTGATGGCAAAAGAGGCTGTTTTAGCAGCAAAAAGAGGACCTACTCAATATTAGGGGGGTGGTCATAAAGTTATGGCTAATTCCTGTATATCATCAGTTAAGGACAAACTCATCCAGCTCTAATTTTATCATCAAATATACTACACCCCCAATACTTGTATAAACTAAGGCTTAGGCACGCTCCACTTTGCTTTTGAACGTCAAGAAGCTGGTTTCATGCATTGTAGTCATCTCCCTGTGTACAGTGTTAGGCCTACCCGACCTTAGATGTTCCAAGGCATGTTTGCTGGGACTCATAGATGAACTCAAAATCCCCTCACATGCCAAGCACCTAATAAGGGCATTTTACTTTTATGCTACAAAAAAAAAATACTACTGGAATATTTTGATTAATTCTGCCATTCCCTTATATCAACTCACAATAACAGGGGCTCCCCCGGAAAGTTTGAAAAAAATGTGGGATCCATGGTCCACATACCCCTTTACAACATAATCTTCACATGGGGATGCAGGGACACAATTGCCTGTGTAGCACTAATCCCCGAAGGAGCTGCTGGTTTGATTGGGCTTACCATTACCTTCTCCTCGATTTACGTCTAGGGGTTTCCCGTGGTAGATGGCCCAGTAACTTTAGAGACAGACGACAGATCCACATAAAGGGATTTTTATTTGCAAAAAAAGTAGTTAACGAACAGTCTCTTAAAATAGGATCAGAGGATTAGGAGGAAAGGGGAATCCCTACGCCAAAAAATCGGCGTGGGGGTCCCCCCCTAGGTCCATATCAGACCCTTATCCGAGCACGCTACCCGGCCAGCCAGGAAAGGGGGTGGGGACGACCGAGCGCCCCCCCCCCCTCCTGAGCCATACCAGGCCGCGTGCCCTCAACATGGGGGGTGCCTTGTGGAAGGGGGGGCCATGCGGCCTCCTTTGCTGGTCCCGGCTACCTGGAGCCACGCTCACAATGAGCAGACTTTCCTCCGCGTGTGTGGGCGAGTCCGTTCATTTCAAAAGTACGGCGGATAGTCCGGCGGACTTAGTACGCCGTATTAGTCCGCCGCAAAAGTACCGTGTGCGGTCAGGTAGCTCGTTCGGAAAGTCCGGCAGACAGTGCGGCGGTAAGTCCGCCAGACTAAAGCCGCGTACACACGTAGCCGTCTGTCCGATGTACTTAGTCTGGCGGACTTCCCGCCAGACTGTCCGTCAGACTTTCCGAACGGGCTACTTGCCCACACACGGCACTTTTTCAGCGGACTAATACGGCGTACTAAGTCCGCCGTACTATCCGCCCTACTTTTGAAATGAACGGACTCGCCCACACACGCGGAGGAAAGTCCGCTCATTTCAAGCGCGTCTCCAGGTAGGCGGGGCCCGCGAAGGAGACGTCGCTGGCCCCGCCGCCTGGTATGGACTTAAAGGGGAACCGCCGTACTTTCGGGTCAAAAAAGTATGCCGGAGGCTACACACGGGGGGATTGTTTGGCGGACTTGAGTTTGCCGGACTTTTCCACCCGCTTGTTTGATCGCGTGTACGCGGCATAAGTCCGCCGGATAGTCTTCTACGTGTGTACGTGGCATTAGTGTCAAAGTCAATAATGAAGGACTTGCTTACTTTGAATATATCCAGAGAATAGCCATTCACAATTGGATGTTCACTTAAGTTGGATAGTCCCGCTCTCACAAGGCCTAGTAGCCAACAAGGTGCTTAACTCAGGAACAAGTCTCTGCCACAGACATTGTTGTAGAACATGTAGGAAACTAGTAATATTTGTAGAACATTCGTGTGGTACCAGTATCTTTCAGCCGGTTTGGCGATACCCACGAGATTGGATTCACTTAGGTCCCTCAGCCACACCAGGCTCTTGCTAAGAAGCCAACCCGTACGTGGCCTTCTTCTGAAGAGTGCTCCCTTGGATAGCTTCGAAGTTGCTGGGCCTCTCCAGGACTGGAGACGGCACCAGACCACCTCGGAATCCTTTCTTTAGTTTCGTTGCCTGTATACAAATTCATCAACAATCATCTTAAACAAAATGTAAAAAAATTATCTCCTGGATCCCCTGCAGCCTTGCTCTAACTAATTGCTGGCATATGAATAAAAAGACCCCAAAATGCCCCACTAACTTGCCAAAAACTGCAGTCACTTGATGTTTCAGTCCTGAGTCTTCTGTTTACTGGAGGCAAGGTCCTTCTTCAGTTGTCCATTTCACAACCTGCATTATGTGGACACTTCCAATCGGCTGTCCAGCTGTGCCATAGGATTCTCTCAGACTCCAGAAAAAGGAGTCCCAGCAATGACATCAGCTTGATAGGACCAACATGACCACAACTGCAGTGCCAGCAAGGGACCCAGGTGACTACAACTTTCTTCACAAAAAAAAAAAAAAAAATAATGTGCTGGATGCATGAGAGGGTGAGGGAGGGTTAATTTTTGCCCAAAACTTGAATCTAGTGGTATTTTAAAGTGACCCTGTCAGAAAAATAACACATTCTCTGCAAAAGAAAGGTACAAGTACTTACCTTTCTTGCTGCCAGCACTGCCTAATGCCATTCTGTTGACTTCCAGAAGCATTCAACTCCTGTGTCCTCCACAGTGATAATCAGTAATGTCCAACCTCCATGTCACTACTGAATATGGTAATTATTTTTGAACAGAGAAGGGAATGATTAAAAATTCTCTTTTTGCAGCATCTGTACCATTGAGGAGATGTTTCTTCACTTCCTGTCCCATAATCACAATAATACAGATAACATCTATCTAAAGTGAGGGCAATCGCTTCTTAGATAGTTGCCACCAGAACAAACCTCTTCACTAGAAGGTTTAACCTCACTAGTGACAACTTAACATTTTCAGGTTAAAAAAACTAAAGGCGAAGAAGCTGTTCACTTTGCAAGGGAATTTTCCCCAGAGCTTAGTGAATCAAGTGAAACTCTGAAACAGCCCATTTGCCTTTAGTAAATCAACACCTTTTATTCTTAATTGCTAAGCAGCAATGATCCCCAGGACAAATAGATATGGTGAATCTTTCTGGTGGGTTCACCAACAGCATTAAAAAACTGACAATAACCCTTCCCTCAAGGGCAGACTGACAACTCATGGGGCCCCCGGGCAATAGGAGATTATGGGGCCCCCAGGCAATCAGAGATTATGGGGCCACACAGTATACACAAACACACACACACACACACAGTATACAATCACACAGTATACACAGACATGTTTCTATTGGCTGAGAAGGTACTGGAGAGGTGGGGCGACTATAATCTCTGGATTTTTAGACCAAAAGGATGTCGGTAAGGGACATTTCAGAGACAGATGTAAAAAAACACACATTTTTACATACTGTCCCTGGTTTTACTGAGGCTGGCAACCCTGATGGGGCCCCCTAGTGGCATCGGGCCCTTGTGCAGTGCCCTAGTGGCCCAATGGTCAGTCCGCCCCTGCCTTCCCTACTTAATTGAAAGCTAAAAAGTTTGGGCTATAGATATACTTCAAGAACTGATTGTTGATAAGTAGAACAGTACTAATACAGTCCATAACCTGTAAAGAGCATTAACAAACCATTAACTACATTATAAAAATCTGCAATGGTCAGCAGTATTTGTGAGAGGTAGCTGGACAAAAGGTAAATCGGGTGAGAGCCCACACTGTGTAATGAATTTCTCCTGTGGGAAAAGATAAAGCCAAAGTGACTGTAGTAACTGTATGGAACATAATGGACAGAGCTTGGAGATGATAAATTCAGTATAATAATACATGAGGTAGAGGATAGTCATTTGTATTCCACAGTAATTTATTACAATGCGTCATTTTAATGATGTCTTTTTTACGGTAGAGAATAAGCTGGAAGTACCACAGGATTGATCGGATTGCATATCTTCTGACCTGCTGCACAACCAAGGGGTCTCATTCTCACCGATACAATATCTACATTTCATTATGGTTTTACTTCATTAATAATGGCTTTTAAGGAGACAGGATGGGGTGCAGCGGTGGGAACTTTGGAAGGAAATCTAAAGCCGCGCACACGCGATCGGATTTTCCGTTGGGAAATGTGTGATGACAGATTGTTGGTGGAAAATCTGACCGTTTGTACGCTCCATTGGACAATTGCTGTTGGATTTTCCACGGACAAATGTTGGATGGCAGGCTTTAACTACTTGCCGACTGCTGCATGCCCATATAGGTCGGCACAATGGCAGCGGTGGGCAGATGAGATTACGTGTACGTCCCCTTTAATTGGCGAGTCTAGCAGGCGTGCCCTCCACGTACAGCGTGACCATGCCCATGGGACCCGTGTACTCTATGTCCACCAGTGTCACGGCGATCGTGTCACGGAGCCGCAGAACGGGGTAAACAAGGCATTTCCCTGTTCTGCCTAGTGACATGACAGAGATCACTGCTCCTTGTCAGGAGCAGTGATCGCTGTCATTTGAGTGGAAGTCCATCCCCCCCACAGTTAGAGTCATTTCCTAGGACACACTTAACCCCTTAATCGCCCCTAGTGTTTAACCGCTTTCCTTGCCAGTGTCATTTACACAGTAATCAGTGCATTTTTATAGCACTGATCGCTGTATAAATGACAATGGTCCCAAAATAGTGTCAAAAGTGTCCGATGTGTCCACCATAATGTCACAGTCACGATAAAAATCGCAGATCACCGCCATTACTAATAAAAAATAATAATAAAAATGCCATAAAACTATCCCCTATTTTGTAGACGCCATAACTTTTGCGCAAACCAATCAATATACACTTGCGATTTTGTTTACCAAAAATATGTATATGTATACAAACACGCATGCTTGGAAGCAAGGAAGAGCCAGAAGAGGACGGTCTTGTAAACTAGCGTTCGTAATGGAGAATTAACATTTGTGACATGGCAAATGATGAAATCTCGAAATGCAACAAACAATTCTCTTCTTCTTAATTTTTTTTTTCATTTGGGTGTGGGGTTCCCCTTAATATCCATACCAGACACAAAGGGCCTGGTAATGGACTGGGGGGAGGACCCATGCCGTTTTTTTTCAATGATTTTCATCTATATTGTCGTGGCCCGACAATACATTACAGCCGCAAGTAGTTTTAAATGATATTTTTTCCTTTAGAAATATCATTATGCTGTGGTATTGTTCACACAGGAAAAATGCGCTACTTTACAGCGATACTAAGGACACCTCCCAGGCACGATATTTAAAGGAATATTTAATTTTTATTGTTTCACTTTAAGTGTTATTAAAATCCTAAAAAAAAACTGACGTTTTTGATACATGTACCCTGAGGCAGGACCCGGGCCCCCAAACACTTTGTATGGCAATAACTTGCATATAAGCCTTTAAAATTAGCACTTTTGATTTTTCACGTTCGTGTCCCATAGACATTAAAGGTGTTTGCATGTTTAAACAAATTTTTTGAGTGTTCACATGTTCTGCTGCAAACCGAACCGGGGGGTGTTCGGCTCATCCCTAGTTATCAGTCGTTGCGAAGATACAGGTGGCTAATTAAATTCAGTTTCTTAATTGAATTTAAAGTGTAACTCCACTTTTGTTGAGAAAAAAACACTCTCAGTGATCTACTATATATACATTGCAAGAATAGTAATAATAAAACCTCTGAGGGAATTGAGGATTGAAAAGGATCTGGGGGTCTTAGTAGGTCACAGATTAACCAATAACATGCAATGCCAAGCTTTGGTTGTGGGCAGGACTAACTCGCCTGGTGCACATGGGGGCCTTTCGCCCTCTTTGCTGTGTACTGATGCCTCCCAGTCCCGCGATACTTACACCTACTCAGGATGCAACATTTTGAAGGAGACAGCCCATTGCAGAGTCCCGTTCTGCCAGTCCAGCTAGACTCCGCCTCCCATCTCCCAGTGGCAGAGCGGGTCCTGCTGGGAACCAGCACGGATCCCATGCGCACATATAATTAACTCTTTCATACCAGACAGCTAGGTCTCTAGGGTCCCTGTCATGTGGGTGCAGTCCCGGTTGCTGGGGCACTGAACACTAGGGAGGTAGGCAGGGCCGTCTTTAATATTGATTGGACCCTGGGCAAAAAATTTTCTTGGGCCCCCCCAATGCAATTCCACCCTCCACCTGCTCTGAGACATACAATAAATAGCAGCTAGACTTAAAATCAATTTACTGTATCAGATCAGGCAGCTATTGCGATTGGTTGCCAGCTGTTACAGCATTTCATTACTGCTTACTGACTGGTTGCTAGAGGTTACAGGACACATTACGGCTCACTGATTAGTTGCTAGAAGTTACAGCAAATTATTTCTGCATGTTAATTGGTTGTAGAGATTACTGTACAGTAATACTGCTCACTGACTGGTTGCTAGAAGTTATAGCACATCATCTCCTCACTGCAGGGGGGCATGATATACATATGAGCAGGGGAGTAATAGTACCAGCACATCACACTGAGATATCGGAACACAGCATGGGACAAAAACTTCAAGGAACGAGGGAATTTAAACTGGGATAGTTGGCAAGTATGAGGCAGCTGCTTTGGGCCCCACAACAATGACAGGGGCCAGGGCAGCTGCCCCTTTTGCCCTGCCTTAAAGACGGCCCTGGAGGTAGGACATGAACTGCTCCCTTCACTATACATGGGACCCGTAACCCCTGCCAGTACCTCTCTCCTGCTGTCTGGCTGTCATGTCATCCTCTCTTGTGCTTGTTGCCCCTAGCAATAACATGTCATCACTTCACCCCTAGTGTGCATCACAGCCCTGTTCTTCTATATGCCATTTCAAAAGCTTTACTGGAATAGTGCAGCATGATGAGAAATACAAGATAACAGTTTAACAGTAAGTGCAGTCTTTTCCTAATATGCCTAGTCTCTAACTACAGGCTTTTGGTTGCCCCCAGCATACCTGCTTAGGAAAGAGTCCATTGCTGACATCTTCTGCGAGGACTTTAAGTCCCAGCAATCCCCTGCCATGTGGAAGGCGCTAAGACACAGGTTTTTAGCAGCTTGCTGGATTCAGGACAGAGGCATTCTTCCATACCTTGCTGGCTGGCTGTGTCTTTTCTTCAGTGCAGTAGGCTATGTGCATACCTCCCAACTTTTTGAGATGGGAACGAGGGACACCTATTAGAAAAAGTATGAATGCATTGGACACACCCTGCCATGCCCCCCTTAAAGGAGAATTATCCACAAAAAATGCTTTTTTTTTATTTTATTTTTTATTACTACTATTCCTTTTATACTGGCTTTTGAAATTTACAAATGCAGCAATTGAGAAATTGGATGGAAGGTTTTTCAAAGATAAATAGTGCATTTTGTATACAACTATGTAGATCAGACCAAAATGAGGGACAAATGAGGAAGAAAGAGGGACAGGGGGACTTTGTTCCGAATGAGGGACAGTCCCCCAAACCAGGGACAGTTGGTAGCTATGTATGTGTTGTGGGACAGCAGGTCTCAGCAGTCCAAGGCATGTTGGCATGCTGCTCAGGCAGGCAATGTCCAGTGAGGCCAGTCAGGCTGGTGGTGTGGTGGTGTGCTGGAGGATCAGGCTACATAGCAGCTGTCAGCCTGTTCTTACCACCACATGGCTGGAACTCTCTAAGAACAGCTTCCATCCTGAATTATATGTGTAGCACCCTCTAGTTGGCGAGGTGCTAGAGTTAGGTTTTTCTGTGGCAGTGTAGGTAAATGTAGGCAGGCCTGGCGGGTTGCTAGGCTTTTTTGTTTTCATTCTGGGCTGGGAGTGGCTCAAGGCAGTAGACTCATAGGCAATGTCACTTCTCGATTACCTCCCTCTTTCTTCTAGCATTTTCTAGAAAGAGAGGAGGGGAAGAGAGGGGGAGCTGCCTGTGGTATCTTAAGGAGCCCTGAACAATCCCCAACTTGGATTGGCAGGGGCAGACCTCCTTAAATACCTGGGGTCAGCCCAGCTGAGGAGGAGTTGTCAGGTGGAAGAGAAGGAGTGAGAGAGGTGTGGAGGCTGTCGGTGCCCACGCGGAGCTACCCAGTCTGGAGGGGGGGTGACTCTGGGCTGGGCTCGGGTGCATCCAGGAGGAGTGTCGAGATGCTGGAAGGAGAGGCACATGAGAGAGCAAGTAGAGGACAGCGGGAGACAACACTTCTAAGCCCTTGTACACACGGTCGGACATTCTGCCAACCAAATCCGTTGGATTTTGTCCGTCGGATTTTGCCTGTCGGATCTTGTCAGAAACTGTTGCATACACACGGTCGGACTAAGTTGTCGAAAAATCGGATCATTCAGAACATGATGACGTAATTTCGTTACGATGGGACTAGTAGCCAATAGATGTAGGAATTTGATCTGAGCATGCGTGGCACTTGGTCCGATCAAAATTCTCTACACATGATCGGAGTATGTCCGATCGAACCAGTTGGTCGGAAAATATTTCCAACATGTTGGAAAATTGGGTCCGACGGATATTCCGACGGAATCGGTCCGATGCATACCACACACAGTCGGATCATCCGACAACACGGTCCGATAGGACACATTCCGACAGATTCTCAGACCGTGTGTACAAGGGCTAAGAGTCTACATGGAGGACTACTGGTTGCAGCCGGGAGGGCTGGTGAGTGAGCACAGTCGGGAGGAATGGGGAGGCACACCTGACAGAACTGGGAGACTGCAGTTTGAGAGATGGGTGCAGAACCAGTGGAGAGAGGGCTGTGGAGAAGTGCAGTGGAAAGGGGTCTTTGCAGCCAGGCTGGCTGGCAGGGCCTGAAGAGAGCTATCTGGGACTGGTAGCCAAGTAGAGGACAGCTAGCACCTGGACTATTCTACACCACAGGGGCCTGAGGTTACTGCCTGCAAAAGGCAGTTCACTGAGGCCTGGCTGAAGTAGTGTCAGTCCTGACCATGCGGTGCTAGCTAGTCTGGAAGAGTAACAATCTGCAGCAATGGAAGTGCTGGTGGAGGAACAGTCTGCAGCTGGAGGAGGAAACGGTGAGCAGCAAGTGTTTGTGCTGGAGAGAGAAGAGTGATACATGATTCCTAAACAACTTTGCACTAAATCTTCCTGGGCATCCCATCATTCCCAAATCCCCATCCAAGTGTAAACCCCCTCAAATAAACAAAACAAAGTAATGGACTGGTTTTTGTCTCTGAGTGACTGAGAAATGGATGACTGGCTGGCCTGGGTGATGGGTGAACCGCTACACACAGCAACCCCTACGGGGGCATGGCTACGAATGCACAGGGATGGGAGGGCAGAGCCCAGCAGCAGCCTGCCAAGTGAAAAGATTGGGAAATAAGTTAACCCTTTCCCTCCCTGCTGGGCAGCAGCTACATAGCACCTTTTACATAAATAAAAAAGCAGTGCAGACAAGGCTAAACTACTAACAGGCGCCCTCTCAGCACCTATGTACACAGTAAGCAAGGCCATCAGACCATTAACATGCATTAAAAGGATTTACTTAATAGACAAAACTATAATTCTACCACTTTACAAAACTCTTGTTTGGCCACATCTTGAGTATGCTGGTCAGTTCTGGTCACCAATCCACAGAAAGGATGTCCTTGAACTAGGAAGAGTCCAAATAAGAGCAATAAAGCTAATAAGGGGGCTGGAGGACCTCCGTTATAAAAAGTGACTACAAACATTAAACATATTCTCTCTGTAGAAGAGCCACTTACCCTGACCCTCTGTCTGGGACAGTGCTGATTGGCCCTGTGCTGATCGCATGCATTCTCCCAAGAAAAAAAAACTCTCTAGCAGTACATACACCAAACTGAGCATGTGCAGCTTGTCCCAAGGGCTCTGTATTATCAGCAGATGGATTGGGGACAGTGAAAGAAGACAAGATCAAACAGCCTTTTACACAATGCAGAGGATTAACTCCTTAAGTTCCACCGTGAGTATAACAAGCATACTTTACTGCATATACAGATGGATTTTTCTGTTGTAGGCTTAGTAACACGTTAAAGTGATTGTAAAGTCTCCTTTTTTTTTCAATAAAAATAAAAAACATGTTATACTTACCTGCCCTGTGCAGTTGGTTTTGCACAGAGCAGCCTGGATCCTCCTCTTCTGGAGTCCCTCTCTTCAGCTCTCCTGGCCCCTCCCTCCCTTTGAGTGCCCCCACAGCAAGCAGCTTGCTATGGGGGCACCCAAGCTGAGTCACAGCTCTGTGTGTCCATTCAAACACGGAGCTGCGGTTCGCCCCCCCCCCCCCCCCCATCTCTCCTCATTGGCTAACTAACTTTGACAGCAGCAATCTGTTGCCCCTAAATCTGTCTTCTTTCGTTTGCCTTATTAGAGCCATCCCTTTTCACTCCAACACAAGGCATCTCTGTCCAGGAAAACCACCTGGCAGGTTTCTGATGACTTGACGCCCACGCTGTATCCTGGCCTAGGCCGACAAGGCCCAGGCCTAGGGCAGCACTTTTGCAGGGGGGGCAGCACGGAAAGAATCCCACTACACTAAAGCTTGCTCTGTTAGTGTAGTGCCAGACTTATGGGGCGGAATGGGCTGAGAGGCAAATTAGTCTAGCGCCCCCATAAAGCAGCCGCACTGCTTCCGGTATGTAGGTGGCCGGCAATCCGCAACTGTGGGGTGGGGGGGGGGCGCTGCTTCTAATTTTGACTGTCCTATCATGCCCCATAGCCAAACAGGAAGCTCGGAACTAGTGTCCCCACTTGAAAATTTCAGGGCGGATCTTAACCTCTTGGCGTCCGCGCTATAGTTGAATGACGGCCACATCGCGGACCTGAATTTCTGGGCTTCCCCTTTGCACGCAGCGGCGCACGCTGAGATTACTGAGTAACTGAGACTCGGGTGATCACAGATCCGAGTAAGGATCTGTGATCACCTTACCATGTCTTCAGCTGTCAGCCAATGACAGCTGATCACATGATGTAAACAAAAATCAGTAATCGTTTTTTTTTTTTTTTTTTTTTTTTTCTCCTCACACTGATAGCGTGAGGAGAAAAAAACAGCTGATCACCAGCTTATGTGCAAGGGACATCGGTCCCAAAGAGGCAATTCTGCCTCATCTGTGCCACCAGTACCCCCTGCCAGTGACACCTGTCATTGCCACCTGCCAGTGCCCACAGTGTCCACCAGTGACACCTATCAATGCCCATGAGTGTCACCTATCAATGCCCACAAGTGCCACCTATCAATGCCAACCAGTGATGCCAATCGATGCCACCTAGCAGTGCTGCCTATCAGTGTAACCAACCAGTGCTGATCAGTGCCCATTATTGCTACCCATCAGTGCCCATCACTGCTACCTATCGGTGCTCATCAGTGCCGTCTCATCAGTGTACATCAATGAAGGAGAAAAATTACCTGTTTGCAAAATTTTATTACAAAATATAAAAAAAAAAAAAAAAATTTTTTAAATTCTGTCTTTTTAAAAAAACTTTAACAAAAAATAAAAACTGCAGAGGTGATTAAATACCACCAAAAGAAAGCTCTATTTGTGGGGAAAAAAATGTATAAAAATTTCATTTGGGTACAGTGTTGTATGACCACACAATTGTCATTCAAAGTGCATCAGCACTGAAAGCTGAATATTGGTCTGGACAGGAGGGGGGTTTAAGTGTCCAGTAAGCAAGTGGTTAAACAGCAAGGGGTGTGCTCTTGGCAGGAAGGGCACTTCTTTCATATACTATTTGCACCATAAATATCTTTGATAATATGGACTAGATAGTTAATACTATATTACATTACGCAACCTCTCTTTATTAATTGCATAGCCCCCGTTTTTTTCCCCATATATACCTCCCAGTACCCTACATATTTTAAAATGTGGCATTTTCCTTATTTTATTTCTTTTTTTGGTCTTCTCTGTCTAGCATTTTTTGTCAGCCCCAGTGTTTCCCCGTTTGTTCTTTGACCCTCTACTTTAAAAATTATTATTAAAAACTGAATTTAAATTGAATTTATCTCAAATTAAAAAATATATTTTTTTTATTTTTTTCGTCTTTCCCTTTAGGAGCATTTTTGGGTGGAGCACTACTAGAGCTTCAGTCCATTCGGACTCTTTCTCTGGTCCATATGACCTTTTTGTTGGTACCAAACTGGTACGACATTTACACCATCTGCCTCCATGCAGACAGGTTTTGGGATGTACCTTGAACACTGGCAGAGCCATTCTTACATGTATGGTCATCTGTAATTACTCGTTTTTATTAAACAATATCTTTGGGACAATATCATCTTATATACTAGTATTGTAAGTATTTGTAAAGTTCCTTTTTCTGGTAACCATTTTCTGTATTTACGCCTGTATTCTTGCCTGGCTAATAATATTTAAATTTTTACATCGTGTCCCCTGTCATTTATTAGATTCCATGTAAATGCTGTATTCACACCCCTGAAGAAGGACATGCTTTGTTAACGCTGAAAAACGCGTAGTGAAAATTCTCTCTACATGGATTATATGGCATAATCAAGTGCTGTTTAACATTATCAATACTGGTTGTATATGTATACCCTTAGATATTTATTTTACATGTATACTGTATACTATATTTCTTTTGTTTGTTTTATGAAATAGAATCATTTTTGTACTATTCTATAAACATTGTTGTACGTGCCTTAAACATCCACCCCCCAGGGGATTTTTCTTCTAGTAATTATTGGCAGGAAGGGGTGGGTCATATTTAAATTAGGGGGTGCATGAGTTTAGTCAGGCCTAGGGCAGCACAATCCCTAAATACACAACTGCTTGGCGCTTGTAGTTTTATGGTTCCCATTATTCTGTGTTTTCTCCATTTCACTGAAAACACTTCATTTTCGTTTTCTCCCTTCATGTGTCTGCACACCCGACATTCAACAGGAACAAAAGAAGACGGTACAAAACCCACAGCGGGGCTTATTAAACAGATTAAGTCATTATAAAGTAGGAAGAGTATCACTGTGTGTTTAATTCTGAGCACATGTCTTCCAGAGTGAATTCACGTTTATGTAATCGAAAGCGGAGCATTCGTTCCTGCATGGAAAATACGGTGATGTCTTGGACTGATCCTCAGGTTAGAAACAAATGCTCTTCATTATCCCCTGATTAAAAGAGAATAATTTTTTAATCTAACAGATCCATTTACCAGAAGAGCTGGACTCAACCCAATAGATGTAGGTGAAATTGCTTCCATATGTTTGGACGTATACCATGTGAAGTTCTATTCTACAAGGTCAGCTTTCTCCTGGTTTCCTTTATTTGAGTGAAGTCGATGCAGGAAGGGATAGGAATAAATAAGAAGTATCTAAGGACTATCCACATGTCCTGGACTAATTATTATCGACTGCTATGATTTTCAGGCACTGGGGACACTGAAAAATATTCCTTTCCCCCCAGATTATGGCTCATTAAATTAAACCATTTGTTCATGCTGCAGCGTGCATGTGCTGCTTATTTTCTTTGTCATCTGACTTTCAGTCTGGTTACTGATCTCCTTTGATATACTGTACATGACATCGTAACAAAACCAAACCTTTAATCAGAATGATGAGGCTTGTAAGTGTGCGCCACTGTCAGATGGCAGGCTAAGGCTGTAGCACAGCGGATGTGTGGTTGCAGGTCAGATGGAATGAATGGGTTTACAACATACCATGTCAAGTCATTGTGAAATTAACCCCAAATCACAATAGCACAGTTTTATTCCAGTGTGTCATTCTGCCATGTCTGTATTACCCTGCTCCATACTGAAGCATTAATCAGTCTTTTACATATACACCCTGTGCTGATTAGGAAGACCTGCTAACTGTTATTTCCCTGTCCGATGTGGGAGCATCTGTGGCCAATAAGTCCCTATTCACACTTGTATTTCTCTACCTCTGACTACACAGAATCCTATTTTTTTCTACGTGCCGCTGTTCACATTTGTTCTACGCTCTAACCCCTACACTCACAAAAGTACATGAGCTTTTTTAGAGCATATTTAGGCTTTTCATCCCATAGACTTCAATGGGAATGGCTAAAAAGAGCAGGAAGGCACATGACCTGGAACTCAGCATATGACAGATGTATGGCGGAGCAGATCTCAGATGTGCGGCAGAGCAGGTCTCAGGTGTGCCGACAGCATCTATCTTGAGGGTGATATGTGGCCTGGCCAGTCCGTACCCAATTGGGGAGGTTTTGAAGAAGGATGGCATGTCTCTATCCTTTTACCTACTCTGGAACCTCTCCCTGATGCTAATCACTGTCCCTATCAGATGGATGACCTGTCCCTACACTACCCACACGTGAAGTGCACGCCAAGCCTGGGATCCAGGGCCTTAAATAGGCTCTGCCTGACCCAAGATGGTTGTTGGAGTCAGATCATATAGCTTTCCTATTGACATTTGTCTTCCCCTCCAACTGCAAGCCATCTACAGTGGAGAAATTAGACTGCACCTGCCTACATGCCCCCCCACCTGCCTGTGGTCTACCGGACATGCAGTGGACTGTTCCTGCTGTCATTACACCCTGCTGCGGACGTGAGGAGGTTAGTGACAGTCCACTGCAGAATTGTGGGAGAGCGCAGTTTGCCAGTGGAGCGGAGGATCAGGCTTTCTCCTCCTCCCGGGAAAAACGAACAGGTGATCCATGCAGTGCAGGCAAAGCCCTACTGCATGGGAAAACTCAACCCCCCCCCCCTGCCCCCGAGTTGGGCTTTTAAGAAAAATACCAAACATGCATTAGTGAAAAAGTTCAGGCACATGCACAAGAATTAGCACGCACACTCAACACTGATTTTGATGCTCGGTGGCCTATATAAACTGAAGAATTCTGCCTCATTGTGTATGACCTGGCTTGTTTTCTAGATTGTGCTTCTGCCTCCTGCTTTGTGTCCTGTCTGCCTGGCTTTTACTGACCCCAGGTCTGTATATATACAAAGACTCATTCCTGTGCTGTAGTGTTGCTGTCCTATGTCTTATCCTTTGTTTGTTTTATTCTTGCAAAATGGTAATAAACATATATTCAACCTTCATTTATTTTCGCTGACTTTACTTCTTGTCTGTGGTCAGTGTTGAAACACCTTCCACATGATGATCTGGCAAGGGAGCTACATTTTAGGCTGCATAAAAAATAATATACAATTGGTATTGATAAGTATAAGTAATATAAACACAGACTTGTATAGAATAATGTATCTGCATAACCTATAATCCAAAGCGGTTCATAAACAGGACACATTTTCCAAATGAACTTTAAATATTGAAGAACCCCAAAGCACTGTGTCTTACATGGACATCCTAGCCATTGTTATGTGCTTGTAATCAATAGTTACAATACCTCCAGCTGAGATTTGTCTTCATGTTGTCTTTTAATCACCCGGGAGCTGGTACTTATTATTTCTGCACTAATTAATTGCTTAATATCAACCAAATGTAATTATAAACAGCTCAATAGCTGGGAAAGACATATGCATTAATGGAAACAGCCTGTAATATATATGTTAGAGTGTATACTGTACCCGTCTCCAATATATGGCTTATCCAATGTCTAGTAAGTGATTTAAATACTTTATTTTTAGTATTGTAGCTGCCTGAAATATAAAATAATATACCGATACTGTATATTGTCTCGTACAATACAAAGCAGATTGCATATACTGTGTGTGTGTGTGTGTGTGTGTGTGTGTGTGTGTGTGTGTGTGTGTGTGTATATATATATATATATATATTATAGATAGATTATATATATATTAGTATATGCAATCTGCTTTGTATTGTTTGAGACAATATACAGTATCGGTATATATTTTATATTTCAGGCAGCTACAATACTAAAAAGAAAGTATTTAAAGCGGAGGTCCACCCTAAAATGGACCTTCCGCTCATCGGAATCCTCCCCCCCCTCCGGCGCCACAATTGGCACCTTTCAGGGGGGAGGGGGGTGCAGTTACCTGGATAATCCAGGTAACTGCACCCACTTCCGGGCCAGCTCTCTGCGGAAAGGGGCGTAGATTACGCCCCTTTCCGCAAGTGCCCGTCCCCTTCCGCAAGTGCCCCGCTGCCTGCTGGGAAACACACAGATCCCAGAGGCAGCGGGGACTGTCCTCATTGCGCATCACGGCTCGCGCATGCGCAGTAGGGAACCGGGAAATGAAGCCGAAAGGCTCCATTTCCTGATTCCCATACCCAAAATGGCGGCGGCAGCACTCGAGTGACGATCTAGAGATCGGCTTCTGGTGCCGACATCGCAGGCGCGCTGGACAGGTAAGTGTCACTATTTTAAAAGTCAGCAGCTGCAGTATTTGTAGCTGCTGACTTAAAAAAAAAAAAAAAACGCGGAGTTAAATCACTTACTAGACATTGGATAAGCCATATATTGGAGACAGGTACAGTATATACTCTAACATATATATAAAGCCCCATACACACCATCAGATTGTCTGCTGAGTTTTTCCTTCAGATTTACCAAAACCATGTAGTAGAAGGGCCTGCCTGATTGCATACACATTGAAACTCCTAAGGTTTGACCTCATATTATATGGTTTTGGTAAATCTGAAGGAAAAACCCAGCAGACAATCTGATAGTGTGTACGGGGCTTTACAGGCTGTTTCCATTAATGCATATGTCTTTCCCAGCTATTGAGCTGTTTATAATTACATTTGGTTGATAATATATATATATATATATATATATATATATATATATATATATATATATATATAGAGAGAGAGAGAGAGAGAGAGAGAGAGAGAGATAGATAGATTTAATGCATTTCAAACATTACAGCTATGTCACATTGATTAATAACTGTCAAAACTAAAGCTCATAATATTAGCAATGGTATAACTGGTATGTATGGGGTGGTGGTGAGTGAAGGTAGAAAGTCAAAAGTAGAGTCAAAGTTCAGACCAATGTCATAGCAAACAAGTGGTGCATGTTAAAGTGGCCCATAAACAATTGCTCTGCACAGGCACAGACTCGCTCTTTAGCTAAAAAAAAAATAGTAAAGTTATAGTAGTAAATATTATGCCTGGGTGAGAGGTACACTTTATAAAAAAAAAAAATCCAGATATTTAGATAGCTGGATCTCATTCTTCATTCACTGCAGCAATCTATAGGTCTTCAAGATTTCCTCTTTATATTCAAAATATCATATGCCTCTTTCACACTAAGGGGCTTTACAGGTGCTATAGCGCTAAAAATCTCCTCTCCTCTCACTCCAATGTTAAAGCCTGAGTGCTTTAACACTGGCACGGTGTGCTGGCAGGACGCCCAGAAAAGTCCACTCCTACAGCGCCCCTGCCCATTGAAATCAATATGCAGCGCCACCGAAGTGCCAGCAAAGCACCGCTGCAGCGGCACTTAGCGGGCACTTTTAACCATTTTTCTGCCGTTAGTGGGGGTTAAAAGCACCCCACTAGCGTCCGAAAAGGGCCACATGAAAAGACGGTAAAGGTTTACTGTCGACGCCCCCAACGCCCCAGTGTGAAAGTAGCCTTAGTAATGACCATGGTTGGAGGACATATTATACATTGATCCTGTAGATCTGGTTGTAGGAGGTCTTGCAGGAAGAAAATACTAGATTGTAGGTTGCGGCTCAGTTCACACCTAATGCCGATGCAGCTCACAGCAGGGGTTCTGTGTATCCTGGTTCACCATTTCAGGTCCAAATCCAACCCAAATTTTGGGCTGAATTTGGACCTGAAATGGGCTAAAAAACGCACAGGGCTCCTGTGCAAATTTGCTCCAGAGCCACATCGGAGATATGCGAACCGACTCCATAGAGAACTATTTACATTCTCCTACTATTGCAAATTGGATGCGGAATCTCGCAGCAGTGTGAACCCAGCCTGAGTTTAATACATTTTAAAATGAATGGGTAAGGGGCACATCTGCAACATTTGCCTGGCCCAGTTTAGGGTTCCTGTAAAAATAATGTCAGTCAGGAGATATTATTAAGTTGACATAAGCACTAATTGATTCTTTGGTAGCTAAAGAAAGCACAGTGCAGTCAATTTATTAAGAGTTCCATATCGCATCCATTTCTGCCCTAAAGTAACTCAAGTAGCGTTTATCTCAGAAGTAGGCAATTCACTAAAAAATATGTGTTATTTAACAAAAGCGTTAAATATTTATGTTTTTGCAATATTTAGCCTCTAGTGTTAACTTATTTTTATGTTGTTTTATCCCAAATATTTTCCTTTTCCAATCATTTTTATTAGTTTTTGAAACAAATGTACAACATACGAAACATGTCATTTTATTTGCCCGGTACATTTTCAAACTAATGTTACACAATATTTCATAAATGTTTGCATAGCACATATTCCGGATCAGCACCATTACACAGAACTATTTCTCATGGGCCCGAAATGAAATGAGATGACGATATAAGATTAAAATTATGAAAACAGAAACCCGTGTATAAAAAGGACAACCATGACCATTCTAATGTGAGCTGCAACACACAAAGACTGATGCCATAAACCTAAAGAAAAGGAAGAATTTAGAGGAAAAGGAGAGAAGAAGGAAGAAAGATAGGACAAGAGAGGACGTGCAAACTGATGTATCCCATCCGTCCCGCAGGATCAGTCTGTCACTTTATACAATGTACTCCTGAAATGTAATCTATCCAAGGGTCCCATATTTTTTCCTTGTCAAAAAGATTTTATTAAACATACAATAGAGTATTTGACAATAGGTTAAGTACATAATATACAACAGAAGTAACGAAGATCAGAGTTATATATTCAATACAATGTAAATGATATATTCATCTATAATTACTACTATAACAATAACACATATTAATGGTATGGTTTATTACAGGAATTAGCTTCTTAAGTAGGAAAGACCTTCAAAATCATAATAGGAATAGATAGAGAAGAAAGGAAAGATAGGAAGAGAAGAAACTAGGAAGGGAAGAAGTGAGGTCCGCAGGGTCGAGACGAGGGCCACCATATTACTCAGAATCCATATACTGTAATCACTTACCTATCGGGTCAGCTACCATGGTAATAGAACTTCTTTGTTAAAATTTGATGGTACCGCTGTATTTCCCGGTACTGTACTCTTCTGCACTGCCCACTTACAATGGGCCTCCTGTGTTTTGGAAGCCATGTTACTATTGCTGTATGCCTGCACTACTACTTTTGTTATGCGACCACGAAAACTAAATAAATTGTTATTTGGAAAAAATTTGATGGTAAATAATTTTTTATCCACAGATGCCATACTTTTTTAAATTTGATAAACGTGTCAGCATCAAGAGCTGCCATTTTGGCTTGCGTCATAGCGTTGTTCATCCTATTCACTATCTCATCCACAATCAATGAAGGGGATTTCCAGGCTCTTGCAAGTGTTTGTTTTGCTGCGGTGAATAAATTAACAATTAACTTAAATTGGGTGTGTGTTAGAAAGTCTGGCTTTCGATTGATGAGTGCCATTGAGGGATCTGGGGTAATGGATATTCTTAACATTTTAGATGCTATAGTAAAGATCTCATTTCAATAAATTTGAGCTTTGGGACATGACCACCAAATGTGGAAATGTGTTCCTAACTCAGCGCATCCACGGTAACAATCTGATGAGTAGTTATGCACACGTTTCGCTATTCTAGCCGGTACAAGGTACCATCTTATTAGTACTTTATAATTCGCCTCTACTGCTAATATATTGGCAGAGGCTGTTTTGGTTGTTAACAAAACTTGATTCCATTCTGTGGTTTCCAGTGTTTGTTCTAAGTCCACCTCCCATTTCTGGACATAAGCTGGTTTTACTGTTTCAGGTTTAGCTAGGGTCCCATATTTTTTCATCATTATCCACGATAGCTTTGATTTTATCAGTGAGAACTGCATAGATGAGGACCTCCATGATCTAACAATTGCAATCCATGCTGCCAAAAATATATGAAGTCATCTTGTTGTCATGTTTTGGTACCTCCTCTGATAGGCAGCCCAGTAGTTTTTTTTTTAGATTTGTCTGGGTCAAAGAGCAAAGTTATAGACTTGAATCCAGGATCTCTTAACTTTTGGGCATGGCCACCATATATGGTAGTCTGTACCCTCCTGTCCACAACCCTAAAAAACCGGGAGGTGCCTGGAACACATGACCAATTTAATTTTTTCACATACTAACACTGCACCAGTAAGATTTTTCTAAGAATGAAAGTACACAGAAATATTACGAAACTATGAAAACCTCCTTAGGCTAGGTTGACACTTGTGCAGGTAATGTGGCTCATGTTTGCATGGGCACAGCAGCCCATTCATTTAAAACGCAGGGAAAAAGTCCCTGGCCCTTTTTAAAAAAATGAAGGCAACATGAAACCACAGAATCATGTGGTTTCTTAGCCCTTGTATACACGGTCGGAGATTCAGACGGAATGTGTCCTATCGGACCGTTTTGTCGGATATTCCGACTGTGTGTGGTCTGCATCAGACTGTTTCCGTTGGAATATCCGACGGACCAAGTTTTCCAACTTGCCGGTAAAATTTTTCGACAAAATGCTCCTATCTGACATACTCCGATCATGTGTAGCCTACTCCGACGGACAAAGTGCCACGCATGCTCAGATCAAATTCCTAGACCAAAGCTATTGGCTACTAGCCTGAACGTAGTCTCATCGTAACGAAATAACGTCATCACGTTATGTACAATCGGATTTTTCGACAATTTAGTCCGACCGTGTGTATGCAACATCACTTCCGGACCTCTTCCGGAATTAATCCATCGGAATTACTCCGACGGATTTGGTTGTCGGAATCTCCGACCGTGTGTACAAGGGCTTACACAGGTGTGTGCGATCAGCAAGCGTTCCCTGACCCACATATTTCTGATCCTAGCCTTAAGCCTAGTACACATGGGCTGAAGGTCGGGGGAGATATCGTCTGGTTCAATAAAAATCCACGACATTTGGCTCATGTGTGTGTGTGATGGCTGGTCCAACAGAAACCAGCCGTTTGGTCGGCTTCTGTTGGACGACCATGCTGGAAAACAAGCAGCCGACCGACTCCCGATCAGCACTCTCAACCTATGGCTGACCGAAGTGTTCTGGCCAGAGGGGGGGGGGGGTCGCTCTGTCAGAACACAACAGCTCAGCAGGGGAGATAGCTGTACTAACACCGGATTGTTAGTATAGCATCTCCGAATTTGAGCTGCCAGTTTCTTTTTGTGTGCCTTCATTCATGGAACAACCTCCTTTTGGTGAAGTGTAACAATTTATTTACAATCCTGAGCTAAGAACAGAGCATTTCTGCACTGTTATATTGTATACTTAAAATTTATTGTCTGGTGCAGAGCTTCCCACATTGTTATTTTGTACAAAATGTTCATTTCTAATGCTAGGTTCATACTTCTGCAACCTGCATTCTGTGTATAGGCAGCCAATTCATTTCAGTGGACTCCTCCACCCACCGAAACAAAGGGAAAGAAGTCTCTAAAACATTTTCAAATCACACCACACCCAGCTGCATGGTACTGCGGCACCAGGTGATTTAGTTACATAGTTGGTAAGGCTGAAAAAAGACAACAGTCCATCCAGTTCAACCTGTGTAGGTGTGTGCGTAGAGAAATCATTTCCCATATCCCTGTATATTGTTTTTTCTAAGATGCCCATCCAAGAGTCTTTTAAAACTATCCATACTTCTTGCTGCCACCACCAATTGTGGAAGAGTTCCACATCCCTACCGCCCTGACAGTGAAAACCCCCCTACATAGTTTAAGGTTAAACCGCTTCTCTTCCAGTCTCATCGTGTGGCCCCATGTCCTCTTACATGCCCTGGGACTGAAAAGTTTCTTACGTTGGGATCACCGTTGAGATATTTGTATATCACTATCATGTCTCCTCTCAAGTGGCTCTTTTCCAGGGAGAATAAATTTAGCGCTTGTAGTCATTTCTCATAATTGACGTCCTCTTGTCCCACTATTAATTTAGTTGCCCTTCTCTGGACTATCTTCAGCTTCAGCATATCCCTTCTGAGGACTGGTGACCAGAACTGCACAGAATACTCCAGATGTGACCAAACCAGAGTTTTATAAAGTGGCAGAATAATCGTTTTATCTCTGGAGTAAATTCCCTTTTTAATGCATGATCATATTCTGCTGGCTTTGGTAGCCGCAGCTTGACACTGCATGCTATTACTCAGTCTGTCTTCAACTAGGACCCCTAGTAAACAGTGGTGTTACCGGTTCTAGAGACAGCTACTACACCCACATTCTGAAATTGTAAATTGTGTACATATTGGGAAATGATCCCATGAAAGAAATAGAACTTTTAAGGATGTAGAGCTGACATTGAGGTGAGCACACAAGGTAGAATAAAAATAGTTTAATTAAAATAGTTTGTTAAAATCACATACAGAGATATAGACGTATCTCAGAGTGTAAACAATAGCATAACATGATGTATTGATACTTGTTCCACATGCTTGATAACAGTTCATATGAATAGAATCACCCAACGTATTTTGTGAAGTAATATCTCCGCTTCTTCAGGGAAATTCACAGTATATCTAATTTACATTAAATTAAGAAGAATACCATTATTATCACATTATGTCAGTTAAACCATACATTATCAGATATTTATTTATTTACATATAAAGAACTCATGTTACAAACGTGCTCACCAAATACATCCGTATACAGCCCAATGCGCCCTCTCAGGCTCAATATATAACAAGACTGCCCTCCAATCAGTGGTGATTGATAATTAAACCAGGACCCCGTCAGGCGAACACTGGATCATGTAATGATGGATATGGCGGAATAATTATCCAATATCTAGTACTGTAAAGGAAGGAGAGTATGTATATTCTACAACTATCAAGGTATCCAGAAATTAATATACACAACTTTAATAGCGCCACATATGTATCCATCACCCATAATGGATACAGATATGGATACATATGTGGCGCTATTAAAGTTGTTTAATTATCATGAACCACTGAATGAAGGGCAGTCTTGTTATCTATTGAGCCTAAAAAAATATGAATGCAACTGGATGTTACTGATTTCCTGGTTGTATCTTATTTTATACTCAGTTTCACTAGTTATGCTGGAGACACTATTAGCTTCGGCACAAGAGATACCGTTGAGAGCGTTCCCTTTTTCTGGTATCTGGTTGAAATATCACTTTTGGCCAGACTTGCCAATATTAATACTCAGAAATCAGTGGCGGCCCGTCCATACAGAGCGTAGGGGCACCGTCCGCTTAATCCATGAGCATGTCCCCTAATCTACATGCGGGATGCTGGACACATGGATTCCAATGTTTTTTTTTTTTTAAAGCAGAGGTTCACACAAAAATTGAACCTCCGCTTTTTGGAACCCTTCCCCCCTCCGGTGTCACATTTGGCACCTTTAAGGGGGGTGGGGGTGCAGATACCTGTCTAATACAGGTATTTGCACCCACTTCCGGGCATAGACTCGTCCCACCGCACTGTCTGCTGGGACACACACGGGTCCCAGAGACAGCGACAGCACGGGTCCCAGAGACAGCACGGACCATTTAGATTGCGCTGCGTGACTCGTGAATGCGCAGCAGGGAACTGGGAAGTGAAGCCACAAGGCTTCATTTCCTGATTCCCATAGCGAAGATGGCGGAGGCAGCATTTTGGGACCGAGTGACGGTTCGGTCGGGTGCCGACATCACTGGACCCTGTGACAGGGTGAGTGTCCTTATTTTAAAAGTCAGCAGCTGCAGTATTTGTAGCTGCTGACTTTAAAAAAATAAATTTTTGCGGGTCTCCCAACTTTAAGCACATGAGCTTGAGTCTCTAATTGGCTTAAAAAAAGGGTGGGCTTGAGGCGCAGAGCACTGAGCCCACCCTGTTGTGTGACAATAGCGAGTTAATATTTGCTATTGTTTTACTGATTCTCCTCTCGGCCAATCGAGAAGCTGGTCCTGAGACCCAATTGGCCAGGGGTCTCAGGACTCACTTCCTGTTCAGTCGAGCGGAGAAGAAATAGCCCGGCTCTTCCATTCTCCTGCCTCTTAAGTTAAGGTCAATCCATCTAACGCTGGGGGGGGGGTGGTGCATGCGGCGATTGTCGCCTTCCCGCCTATCTCCCACAGGGGGTGCTTGCGGTGACTGCCACCTTCCCGGCTGTTTCCTCCAAAAAATATTTAGCACCAGCCACCACTGTCAGTAATGAAATAATAATCAAAAGAGAAGTATTGGAATTAAAAAAACACCACTGATGGCTCAGTTCTCAGTTCTTAGTTAGCAGAGACTGTCAGTCACCGCCTCTCTGCTCTGCTCCTCCAGCGCTCACTGGAGTTCAACCGCTGAGGGGCTGAGCCAGCTGCTGGTCAGGCATCTGGGTTGACCCTGACATTATTGTCGTGATCCTTGCAGAGTCTGGACTGGTTGAGTGACACCGGCCAACGGCAGGCTTTAGCTGCTGTCAGATGTGCACTCCTGTGAACCACAGGAGAACTTGGACCAAAAGAGATTTGGCCCTACTTCTCCTTCAACTCCAAGTATTCACTGTCTTGAATCCATGCATATGCATTTCATTGGTTTATCAGAAGGATATCAGTGTTTGTTTTTCAATAAATTGTAGTTTTTCACTATGGAGTTTTTCACAATAAAGGTGACCTACATTTAATGTCAGTATTTGATGTTAATGAAACTCAATCTTTGTCAAGAAACATTTTGTGTAGCAGTGCAGACTGTATGGTTTAACTTAGCAAGGATTCAATGAAAGCATCCAAATTTAAATAATAGGCCCCTTTCACACGAACATTCCAATTGGGTCCTCCTGTCAGTTTTTCAGGAGCACCTGATCGGAATCTCCATTCTTCTCTATAGAGTGGTGGGTGTCGGCGCCATCCGGTCCGCTAAAAACAGACAGTTCCCCATCTGTCCGGCGGATTGGATCAGTTGACAGTCGGATTGAAAACGGACATAGAGAACAGTGGGCTGTGTCCATGTCTGCTCTGCATCAGCGGAATGGACACAGACCTCTCATTTGTCTGCTCAGCAGGGATCAGTGGAGAGATCCCCTGCCGAGCCAACGGATCCACTGCCATGTTTAAGGGGCCAAAAGCAAAGCGCCTCTGATAACCTCAGCACTACAGGCACATCCCCAGCCCCCATTCACAAAACAATGTCTGGGGCTGTGTTTTTCGAGAATGCTAAGGATCACCACACACATTACAATCTGATCATACAATCAACTTCAGATTTACCAAAATGATGTAATGTGAGGACAAACCTAAATAACTCATTCAGTTATTATCTATTCAGGCAAGCATAGTTGATGGTAGATCTAAAGGAGATTGTACAATGGCAATGGGTTGAGATCCAAACTTAAAATGGTTGCAAACCACTGTGTTTTATTTTTTGTTTGTTTTTTTTGGACCTGCAAGGTAAAGGCATAATGTGCTAGTATGCATCGCATACTAGCACGTTATGTGAAACTTACCTAACAACGAAGCCTCCCCAGCAATGCGATGTAATCACTGGAGGCAGCATCCATCTTCACCCACTCCTCTGCCTGGGTCCGCGGACTCTGGCTATGTGATTGGCCGGAGCCACGATGATGTCACTCCTGCACATAGCACAGGGGGAGGTGTCATTCATGGCACAGTTCTCTGAAGGAATGGCACCTGTGACCGTTCCTTCAGAGTGCATGCGCCAATGATGCCATCGGCTGCTTGTAATGTTAATATCTCCTAAACGGAACGTGTTTAGGAAATATTTATAGTACCTATAGGTAAGCTTTATTATAGGCTTACCTATTAGGTACAAATTACACTTTTTTGAGTTTACTTCAACTGTAAAGCAGAGGTCTGAGACCTGCAGAGCTTACACCAGGAGCAGCCAGAAAGTACAGTGGATACTGGGCTTCCTCCAGCGTATAAATTGAATGATTTGCAGGACAAAGAAATACGGTTGCAGTGAGGTCCTCCCAAGGAACAAGGAGGTGTACCTGCTTGTATCCTGTGAGAATAACCCTGCCTGGAGTTGAGCTTAAGCACAAATATTTCATTATGAAAGCATGAATAGAAAGCAGTTGATGGAAATGAGCAGCATTCTGAATACTGATCCCCCTCTAGTGTCTAGTGGGATTGCTGCATGAAGCTTACTATTAAATAGGTTCTTATACAGTGTCCCAAAAATTTACAAAAGGATTATTAAAAAAAAAAAACTGCCGGGTCCTTTTCCTAATTTGAACTGCAAAGTCCACATGGCTTCCAATGCAAGTCCCTCTTGGCTTATCACATGAATAATTATCCTCTTCTGAAAACACTGCGCACTTTGTAATGTAAACTCTTGCCGTCCACATAATGCTTAAGTGCGGTGGCAAAAAGGGTGGACGTTAATATCCACATGTCGCACATACAGTGGGACAAAAAAGTATTTAGTCAGCCACCAATTGTGCAAGTTCTCCCACTTAAAAAGATGGGAGAAGCCTGTAATTGTCATCTTAGGTATACCTCAACTATGAGAGACAAAATGTGGAAACAAATCCAGACAATCACATTGTCTGATTTTTGAAAGTATTTATTTGCAAATGATGGTGGAAAATAAGTATTTGATCAATATCAAAAGTTCATCTCAATACTTTGTTATATATCCTTTGTTGGCAATGACAGAGGTCAAACGTTTTCTGTAAGCCCTTGTACACACGGTCGGACATTCCAACAACCAAATCCGTCGGATTTTGTCCGTCGGATTTTGTCCGAAACTGTTACATACACACGGTCGGACAAAGTTGTCGGAAAATCCGATCGTTCAGAACGTGATGGCGTAATTTTGTTACGACGGGACTACCATCAGGCTAGTAGCCAATAGCTTTGGTGTAGGAATTTGATCTGAGCATGCGTGGCACTTTGTCCGATCGGAATTCTCTACACATGATCGGACAAGGTCCGATCGGATCATGTTGTCGGAGAATTTTATAGCCAAGCTGGAAAACTTGGTCCGTCGGATATTCCGACAGAAACAGTCCGATGGAGACCACATGCGGTCGAATTATCCGACAACACGGTCCGATCGGACATTTTCCGTCGGAATGTCCGACCGTGTATACAAGGGCTAAGTCTTCACAAGGTTGTCACACACTGTTGCTGGTATGTTGGCCCAATCCTCCATACAGATCTCCTCTAGAGCAGTAATGTTTTGAGGCTGTCGCTGGGCAACGCAGACTTTCAACTCCTTCCAAAGGTTTTCTATGGGGTTGAGATCTGGAGCCTGGCTAGGCCACTCCAGGACCTTGAAATGCTTCTTACGAAGCCAGTCCTTCATTGCCTGGGCGGTGTGTTTGGGATCATTGTCCTGCTGAAAGACCCAGCCACGTTTCCTCTTCAATACCTTTGCTGATGGGAGGAGGTCTGTGCTCAAAATGTCACGATACATGGCCCCATTCATTCTTTCATGTACATAGATCAGTCATCCTGTTCCTTTGCAGAGAAACAGCCCCACAGCATGTTGCCACCCCCATGCTTCACAGTAGGTATGGTGTTCTTTGGTTGCAACTCAGTATTCTCTCTCCTCCAAACATGACGAGTTGTGTTTCTACCAAACAGTTCCACTTTGGTTTCATCTGACCATATGACATTCTCCCAGTCCTCTTCTGGATCATCCAAATGCTCTCTAGCAAACCTCAGATGTGCCCGGACATGTACTGGCTTAAGTAGGGGGACACATCTGGCTCTGCAGGATCTGAGTCCCTGGCGGCGTAGTGTTACTGATGGTAGCCTTTGTTACGTTGGTCCCAGCTCTCTGCAGATCATTCTCTAGGTCCCCCCGTGTGGTTCTGGGATTTTTGCTCACCGTTATTGTGATCATTTTGACCCCACGGGGTGAGATCTGGTGTGTAGCCCCAGATCGAGGGGGATTATCAGTGGTCTTGTAGGTCTTCCATTTTCTAATTATTGCTCCCACAGTTGACTTCTTCACACCAAGCTGCTTGGCTATTGCAGATTCAGTCTTCCCAGCCTGGTTCAGGTCTACAATTTTGTTTCTGGTGTCCTTCGACAGCTCTTTGGTCTTCACCATAGTGGAGTTTGGAGTGTGACTGTTTGAGGTTGTGGACAGGTGTCTTTTATACTGATAAAAAGTTCAAACAGGTGCCATTAATACAGGTAATTAGTGGAGGACAGGGGAGCCTCTTAAACACTTGCCGACTGCGCACGACGATATACATAGACAGAATGGCACGGGCAGGCATATGGGCGTATATATACGTCCCTGCCTTCCCGCGGGTGGGGGGCCCGATCGGGCCCCCCCCCGGTGCCTGTGGCGGTCGGTATTCGTTCGGGAGCGATCCGGGATGAGGGGGCGGCCATTCATTCATGGCCACCCCCTCGCGATCGCTCCCGACGAATAGAAATGCTCCGTGACATCACTTCCTCTCCTGTAATGTAAACACAGGAGAGGAAGTGATGTAATCTCTCCTCCGTGTCGGTATTTTTCGTTCCGGCACCGAGGAGAGAGGATCGGTGAGTTGCACCAACACGACACTACACAGTAGAACATGCCAGGCACACTCACACCCCCCCGATCACCCCCCCAATTACCCCTGCCCCCCAGTCACAGTGACACCAATGTCATTTTTTTTTTTTTTTTTTGCATTGGTGTCATTTGTGACTGTAATAACTGTTAGGGCAGTTAGGGTTAGCCCCCTTTAGTTCTAATGTACCCCCCTAACCCCCCAATAAAGGTTTAACCCCGTGATCACCCCCCGTCGCCAGTGTCACTAAGGCTGGGTTCACATTGCAGCGGTTTATGAGAACGAATGTGATTCGCACCGCACTGCAGTGCAAATCACATCCGATCTCTGTGCGATTCGAGTTCAGCCATACAGATAGTATGGCTGAATTTGCGTCGCACCCGCCGCACCCGTCGCAAATTCGCACGGGACCCTTTTTTGGTCCGCAGCAGAATCGGATCGCATGGGTGTTCACACCATGCGATCCGAGTTTGCAGATCGCACTGCGATATGCGAACTGATCTGGGGGTGTCATTAACATTTCACTGACACTCCCAGCAGTTCGCATAGGGCAGTGTGAACTGCCGCCGGGAGGCATGTGATGCGGGAACCCGCCGCGGATTCGTGGCGTTCCTGCATCGCTCCAGTGTGAACCCAGCCTAATAAGCGATCATTTTTCTGATCGCTGTATTAGTGTCACAGGTGACGCTAGTTAGGCAGGTAGGTAGTTAGGTTCGCCGCAGCTTTTTATAGCGCCAGGGACCCCCATATACTACCGCATAAAGCCCCCTGATTGCCCCCTAGTTAACCCTTTCACCAGTGATCACCATATAACTGTTACAGGTGACGCTGGTTGGTTATTTATTTTTTTATAGTTTCAGGGCACCCGCCATTTATTACCTAGTCTCACTAGTGTACCCCTAAATTTAGGGGTGTCTACTTTCCAAAATGGGGTCATTTGGGGGGGGTTTGTGCCATCTTGGCATTTTATGGCCTTCAAAACTGTAACGCCCTTAGAAAGCCTGAAGGCGGTGCTTGGTTTTCGGGGCCCCGTACGCGGCTAGGCTCCCAAAAAGTCCCACATATGTGGTATCCCCGTACTCAGGAGAAGCAGCAGAATTTATTTTGGGGTGTCATTTCACATATGCCCATGGCATGCGTGAGCAATATATCATTTAGTGACAACTTTGTGAAAAAAAAAAAAAAGTTTGTAATTTTCCCGCAACTTGTGGCAAAATATAAAATATTCCATGGACTCAACATGCCTCTCAGCAAATTGCTTGGGGTGTCTACTTTCTAAAATAGGGTCATTTGTGGGGGTTTTGTGCCATCTTGGCATTTTATGGCCTTCAAAACTGTAATAGGTAGTGAGAAGTGAAATCAAAAATTTACGCCCTTAGAAAGCCTGAAGGCGGTGCTTGGTTTTCGGGGCCCCGTACGCGGCTAGGCTCCCAAAAAGTCCCACATATGTGGTATCCCCGTACTCAGGAGAAGCAGCAGAATTTATTTTGGGGTGTCATTTTACATATTCCCATAGCATGTGTGAGCAATATATCATTTAGTGACAACTTTGTGTAAAAAAAAAAATAAAAATTTTTTTTTGTCATTATTCAATCGCTTGAGGCAAAAAAATAAAATATTCAATGGGCTCAACATGCCACTTATCAATTTCCTTAGGGGGTCTACTTTCCAAAATGGGGTCATTTGGGGGGGTTTTGTACTGCCCTGCCATTTTAGCACCTCAAGAAATGAGATAGGCAGTCGTAAACTAAAAGCTGCGTAAATTCCAGAAAACGTACCTTAGTTTGTAGATGTGACAACTTTTGCGCAAACCAATAAATATACAGTTATTGACTTTTTTTTTACCAAAGACATGTGGCTGAATACATTTTGGCCTAAATGTATGACTAAAATTGAGTTTATTGGATTTTTCTAATAACAAAAAGTAGAAAATATCATTTTTTTTCAAAATTTGCGGTCTTTTTACGTTTATATCGCAAAAATTAAAAATCGCAGAGGCAATCAAATACCATCCAAAGAAAGCTCTATTTGTGGGAAGAAAAGGACGCAAATTTTGTTTGGGTACAACATTGCATGACCGCGCAATTACCAGTTAAAGCAGCGCAGTGCCAAATTGTAAAAAGACCTCTGGTCATTGACCAGCAAAATGGTCAGGTCTGAAAGTGGTTAAAGAAGAAGATACAGGTCAGTGAGAGCCAATAACCTTCCTTGTTTGTAGGTGACCAAATACTTATTTTCCACCATAATTTGCAAATAAATTCTTTCAAAAATCAGACAATGTGATTGTCAGGAATCAGGATGTGTTTCCACATTTTGTCTCTCATAGTTGAGGTATACCTATGATGACAATTACAGGCCTCTCTCATCTTTTAAAGTGGGATGACTTGCACAATTGGTGGCTGAATACTTTTTTGCCCCACGGTATGTGTCCACGGATGACCAAACTTTCTTTGCTGAGTGCGCACTCACCACATGCCCCCAGTACAGTGACTGAGCTGTCATAGACAGCTCCCAGCTTGTCATAATGATAGGGAGTCAGCAGGATTGGCTACTAATGAAATGATCAGGCAGTCCTTCCCACACTTGGAAGAACCAGTTAAGGGATGCCAGGGCTTAGTAGGACGGGGTTAAAGTACAGGCAAAAAAGGACATTTTCCTATCCTTCCTTCCCACCTCCCTCAAACCCATTATGTGAGGCTAATTTTTGTCTTACTTGGTGAAGGAATGTATCACCTAGGTCTCGTTGTCTCTTGAGATGCCATCACTCTTCTTCTGGCTTCTGAGAGGATATGCTGCTGGAGAGCCAATAGGAGTTGTCCACATTATACAGCCAGTGATTTTAACTACGTAAGCCCTGGAAGGATTTACCCCCTTCCTGACCAGAGCACTTTTTGCCTTTCGGCACTGCATCATTTTAACTGACAATTGCATGGTCGTGCGACGCTGTACCCAAACAAAATTGACGTCCTTTTTTCCCCACAAATAGAGCTTTCTTTTGGTGGTATTTGATCACCTCTGTGGTTTTTATTTTTTGCGCTATAAACAAAAAAAGAGTGACAATTTTTTAAAAAAAACGCAATATTTTTTAGTTTTTGCTATAATAAATATCCCCCAAAAATATATAAAAAAACTATTTTTTTCCTAAGTTTAGGTTGATATGTATTCTTCTACATATTTTTGGTAAAAAAAAATAAAAAAATAGCAATAAGCGTATATTGATTAGTTTGCGCTAAATTTATATCGTCTACAAAATAGGGGATTGTTTTATGGCATTTATTTATTTATTTATTTTATTAGTAATCTCGGTGATCTGCGATTTTTATCTTGACTGTGAAATTATGGCGGACAGATCAGACACTTTTAACACTATTTTGGGACCATTATCACTTATACAGCGAACAGTGCTATAAAAATACATTGATTACTGTGTAAATTACACTAGCAGTGAAGGGGTTAACCACTAGGGGGCGGTGAAGGGGTCAAGTGTGTCCTATGGAGTGATTCTAACTGGGGGAGGGGCTACACCTCACATGACAGCGACCACTGCTCCCGATCACAGAGAGCAGTGATCTCTGTCCTCTCACTAGGCAGAACAGGGAACTGCTTTGTTTACAAAAGCATCACTCCGTTCTACCTCTCCATCACACGATCACAGGCACTTGGTGGACATCGAGTCCACTGGACCCACGGTCACGGAGACCATGGTGGGTGAGCGCGCAGAACCGGTTCTTAAAGAGGACGCACCTGTACACCCTTTTGCCCACCAGTGCCATTCTGCCAACGTAAATCGGTGTGCACTGGTCGGCAAGCGGTTAAAGTGGGTGTAAATTATTTTTTTTTTTTTAAATAACAGACATGCCTATACTTACCTGCTCTGTGCAATGGTTTTGCACAAAGCAGCCCCGATCATCTTCTGGGTTCCCCCGCGGGTACTCCAGGGCCCTCATGAGGTGCCCCCACGGTAAGGCCGCTTTCCATGGGCTCACACATGCGGGTGTGCTCCTGAGTGAGTCCTGCTGCTGTCCTTTGACACAGACAGCAGGATTCAGCCCCGCCCCTCACTCCCATGTGACAGCTTTTGATTGACAGCAGCAGGATGAAAAGGTGAAAGGTGCCGATTGTGGCACCGGAGGGGGGGGAGGGATAAGATTAGCGGAACTTCCCCTTTAGGGTGAAGAACCGCTTTAACTGACAATTGCGCTGTCATGCAGCACTGTACCCAAACCCAATTTTTTTTCTTTCTTTTTTTTGCCACAAATAGAGCTTTCTTTTGGTGGTATTTTATTACCTCTGCGTTTTTTATGTTTTGCACTATAAACAAAAAAAGACCAAGGCCGCGTACACACGGGCGGACTGTTCGTCCAACCTTGTCCGCTGAACAGTGTTTGGGCGGACAGTCCGCTCGTGTGTGGGCTTTCAGCGGACAGTTTCAGCGGACAGTTGGACGGACAAAGTCTTTCGGAAATTCCGAAAAACTGTCCGCTGAAACTGTGTTTGAGCGAACAGTCCGCCCGTGTGTGGGCCTGTCCGCTGTACTTTCGAAATGAGCGGACTGTTCCCGCTCGGAAAGTCCGCCCATTTCGAGCGCGTGTACAGGTAGGCGGGGCCCGCGAAGGAGACGTCGCGGGCTCCGCCGCCTGGAATGGGCTTAAAGGGGAACCCCAACGCCGAAAAAAATCGGCGTGGGGGTTCCCCCCAAGTCCACACCAGACCCTTGCCCGAGCACGCTACCCGGCCGGCCAGGAAAGGGGGGCGAGCGAGCGCGCCCCCCCTCCTGAGCCGTACCAGGCCGCGTGCCCTCAACATGGGGGGTGCCTTGGGGAAGGGGGGGCCGCGCGGCCCCCCCACCCCAAAGCACCTTGTCCCCATGTTGATGAGGACAAGGGCCTCTTCCCGACAACCCTGGCCGTTGGTTGTCGGGGTCTGCGGGCGGGGGGCTTATCGGAATCCGGGAGCCCCCTTTAAGAAGGGGGCCCCCGGATACCGGCCCCCCACCCTATGTGAATGAGTATGGGGTACAATGTACCCCTACCCATTCACCTGTGAACGAAAGTACAATAAAAAACACAACACAGAGAAAAAATATTTTATTGCACAGCCGGGGGTCTTCCGTCTTCGGGGGTCTTCTCGCCGGACTCCTCCGCTATGTGTGTGTAGCTCTTTTGCTAGCGGAGGAGTCCGGCTTTCTTCCTCCCCGCCGCCGGCCTCTTCTCCCGACTTCGGGGGTCTTGTCCCCCTCTTCGGTTCTTCTGCCGGGCCACCGCGCCTGGTCCGGTGGCCCGGTCTTCTGTCGCCGTCTTCCGTTCTTCTGTCGCCGCCTTCGGTTCTTCTGCCGGGCCACCGCGCCTTCTTGTAGCTCTTTTACAGGCGGTGGCCCGGTCTTCTGTCGCCGCTGTCGTCGCCGCCGCCGCCGCCTTCCGTTCTTGTTCTTCTTCTTGTTCTTCTTCTTCTCCTGGAGATGTTGACTCGACGAGCTCTCCGGCCGGAATGCCAGGGACACGCTCCGCTGCCACTTATATAGTGACAATGGGGCGGTGTCACATGGTATATGTCACATGGGTTGGTCACATGGGTTGATGTCACATGGGGACTATGACATCGTAAGGGGGCGGGGTCACCATGTGACCAACCCATGTGACATATACCATGTGACACCGCCCCATTGTCACTATATAAGTGACCGCACAGCGCGGCTCTGGCATTCCGGCCGGAGAGCTCGTCGAGTCAACATCTCCAGGAGAAGAAGAAGAACAAGAAGAAGAACAAGAACGGAAGGCGGCGGCGGCGGCGGCGACGACGGCGGCGACGACAGCGGCGACAGAAGACCGGGCCACCGCCTGTAAAAGAGCTACAAGAAGGCGCGGTGGCCCGGCAGAAGAACCGAAGGCGGCGACAGAAGAACGGAAGACGGCGACAGAAGACCGGGCCACCGGACCAGGCGCGGTGGCCCGGCAGAAGAACCGAAGAGGGGGACAAGACCCCCGAAGTCGGGAGAAGAGGCCGGCGGCGGGGAGGAAGAAAGCCGGACTCCTCCGCTAGCAAAAGAGCTACACACACATAGCGGAGGAGTCCGGCGAGAAGACCCCCGGAGCTGTGCAATAAAATATTTTTTCTCTGTGTTGTGTTTTTTATTGTACTTTAGTTCACAGGTGAATGGGTAGGGGTACATTGTACCCCATACTCATTCACATAGGGTGGGGGGCCGGTATCCGGGGGCCCCCTTCTTAAAGGGGGCTCCCGGATTCCGATAAGCCCCCCGCCCGCAGACCCCGACAACCAACGGCCAGGGTTGTCGGGAAGAGGCCCTTGTCCTCATCAACATGGGGACAAGGTGCTTTGGGGTGGGGGGGCCGCGCGGCCCCCCCTTCCCCAAGGCACCCCCCATGTTGAGGGCACGCGGCCTGGTACGGCTCAGGAGGGGGGGCGCGCTCGCTCGCCCCCCTTTCCTGGCCGGCCGGGTAGCGTGCTCGGACAAGGGTCTGGTGTGGACTTGGGGGGAACCCCCACGCCGATTTTTTTCGGCGTTGGGGTTCCCCTTTAAGCCCATTCCAGGCGGCGGAGCCCGCGACGTCTCCTTCGCGGGCCCCGCCTACCTGTACACGCGCTCGAAATGGGCGGATTTGCCTCCGCCTTACGTGGGTGAGTCCGTTCATTTCAAAAGTTGAGCGAACTGTTTGCCCAACCTTGTTCGTCAAACAGTCCGCTCGTGTGTGGGCAAGTCCGCTCATGCAAATTTTGAGCGGACTGTTTGATGAAACTGTTTGCCGAACAAGGTTGGGCGAACAGTCCGCCCGTGTGTACGCGGCCCAACAGTTTTGAAAAAAAACTATATTTATTTTTTACTTTCTGCTATAAAACATATCCAATAAAAAAAGTCTTCATCAATTTAGGCCAGTATGTATTCTGCTACATATTTTTGGCAAAAAATCCCAATAGGCATATACTGATTACTTTGTGCAAAAATTATAGCAGCTAGTGTTTTTTATAAGCTCAGAAAAAAAATGCTGGGTGAAAAACGCTGATAATAGCATGTTTGTGCCAGTTTCTAGTAACATTTTATTAGCTTTTAGAAGCATTTGGAAACTTTTTGGAGAAGTTAGAAGCATTAGCATTTTATTAGCTCGCTTGCGGTACATGAAGAAAAAACTGAAAATTGTATACTCACCTTTCCGTAATTTTCCTTTCCTGATGCATCTTCATGGCACCACACACTGGGTTGTGACTCCGCCCCCACAACCTGACAGGATTGGTTAACTATAAATTTGAAGGGGAGACCCCCCGCTGCATTCTCTGTAAATATCATCATAAACAAAATAAAATAGATGGGCATTGTGTGGTGCCATGAAAGGTGAGTATACAATTTTCCGTTTTCCTGACGCCTTCATGGCAGCACACACTGGGAAATAACTCGCCAGATGGGTGGGTAAATGAAAAAAATATTTAATTCCTGCAATGCCGAAGAATTGGCTCTTATAACAGATCTACCAAAATCTGCCAAGGACAAATGGGCAGAGTTCACTTTATAGTGAGAAATGAAAGTATGTGCGGAAGACCAGGTTGCTGCTCTACAAATCGTCTCCGGAGAAACCCTGCAATATGCTGCCCAGGAGGTAGCCACTGCCCTAGTAGAATGAGCCCTGATGTCTTCTGGAATCGCCAAATGCTGAGTGGAATATGCCTTTCTAATGGCTCTCACCAACCAGGATGCAATAGTGCATGAGGAAGCTGTTTGCCCGGGTTTGGTTCCATGAGGAATGATCAAGAGTGAGTCCGTCTTCCTAAAGGAGATGGTGGCTGACAAGTAGTTGGTGATGGTGGTTTTAATGTCCAGCGGATGAGGCTCTCCCTGATCATCAGTGAAGGATGGAAGGACAGTATCTTGGTTATAGTGAAAGGAAGAAGCCACTTTGGGTATGAAACTATCTGAGGGTCTAAGAACTACCCTATCTGGAAAGAAAACCAAATAAGGTTCTGAAATAACCAGAGCTTGAATTTCTGACACTCTCTTGGCTGATGTTATAGCAATTAGAAAAGTAAGTTTCAAAGTCAAGTCCCATAGTGAAACAGACTCCAAAGGAATAAACGGTGGATTGGAAAAGGCATGGAGAACTACTGACAGGAAAAATAGGTTTCCTAGGAGGTTTTATCTTCAGGCTAGCTCTAAGAAATTGTATGACCAGGGGATGGAAAGCCCATTTTGTGCCTGTTTTAGCGGAAAGAGCAGAAACTTGCACCTTGAGGGTACTTGAACTGAGGCCTTTGTTAATTCCCAACTGAAGGAATTCCAGAATTTGACGCGGTTGAGGAGAAAGAGGACTCCAATCTCTTTCTTGGGCCATGAGGCAGAACTTTTCCCAAATCCTTGCGTAGATGGAATTAGTAGAAACCTCCTAGCCTGCATTAAGGTAGAGATGACCTCCTGAGAACAGCCTTGCGCCCTCAGTCTAGACCTCTCAATTTCCAGGCCATCAGATGCAACCTCTCGGGAGCTGGATGGAAGAACTGTCCCTGTGAGAGAAGGTCTGGTTTTAGTGGAAGAGGAATTGGCGGTTGAAGACTGAGTTGCAGAAGGGTCGTAAACCATGGCCTCCTTGGCCAGAATGGAATCACTGAGATTATTGTTACTGAGGACCTCCGAAGTCTGGATAGGAACCTCGCAATCAATGGAGTAGGAGTGAATATGTACCCCAACTTGAAATTCCATGGGATGGACCAGACAGTCTATTCCCTCGGCTGAGGGAAACAGATTCCTTGACAGGAACCTGCGACATTTGGTGTTTATTGGTGTGGCTGCTAGGTCTATTTCTGGCATCCCCCAGGCTTCCGTCAGGAGAGAAAAAATTTGAGGACTCAAAGACCACTCGTTGTTGGACAACGATCCCCGACTCAGATAGTCGGCCAATACATTCTGCGCTGCTGGGACATACACTGCTCTCAAGTCCGCCAGGTGAATCTGAGCCCATTCTAAAATGGGAAGAACTTCCCTCATCAGAGCAACACTGGTACCTCCCTGTCTCTGTACATAAGATACTGCCACCTTGTTGTCCATCCTGATAAGCACACTTTTTCCCGACAGTAGAGGCGTGAATGCCATTAGGGCGTGAAAGGCCGCCCTGAGTTCCAATATATTGGAAACCACTCCTAGGGCTTGGAACTGCCATTGGCCCTGGGCTGCTAGATCCTGATAGTGGGCTCCCCAGTCGTTCTGGCAAGCATCCGAAGTCACTACCTCTGGGTCCGGAGGGACTATTGGCTTGTATCTTTCTAAATTGCTTTGGTGTGTCCACCACCATACTGATCGCTTCACCGACCTGGAGATGACAATGATCTGATGCATGGACACTCCATCCCACTGCTTGAGAAAGGAGTTTTGCAAGGTCCTCATGTGCCATTGGGACCATTGCACCATGGGTATGGTAGCTGACATGGATCCCAGCATACTCAGACAGACCCTGGCTGACAGATGATTCGCTGACAGCAGCCTCCGCATTTTTTGAATTAGAGGCTGAATCTTTGCCTGTGGGAGTTGTACTCTGTTCCGTTCGGTGTCCAGATGTGCTCCTAAGAACACCATCTTCTGAGTGGGTTGTAAACTGCTTTTCTTCCAATTGATGATCCATCTGAAGTTGTGGAGAGTTGAAAGAAGAATTTCTCGGTGCTGAAGCAAAATCTCTTGACTTTTTGCCAACAGTAGGATGTCGTCTAAGTAATGATGAATTTGAAGACCTTTTCCTCTAAGGAATGCCACTAACGGTAATAGAACTTTGGTGAATGTCCTGGGAGCTGACGAGATGCCGAATGGAAGGCACCGAAACTGAAAATGGCAATGATTGATGGTGAATCTAAGAAATTTTTGAAAAGCCGGATGGATTGGGATGTGAAGATAGGCGTCTGATAAATCTACTGACAGCATCCAATAGCCCAGACTTATCGCTAGGAGTATGGATTGGAGACTCTCCATCTTGAAGGCTTCTACTCTGATGTTCCTGTTGAGCCTTTTGAGATCCAATACTGGACGAAAATCTCCTGTCCTTTTCTTCACCAAAAATAAAGGGGAGTAGAAACCTCTCCCTCTTTGAGCCGATGGAACCTCTACAATAGCCCCCTTTTGTTTTAAATCCGCTACATATTCTACAAGGAGATTTCTCCTGAATAGTGTGGATGGTAGTCTGGTAGCCTGAAAGTGGTTCCCTGGAAACCTGTTCACGAACTTCCACTTGTGCCCATACTTGATTGTGGACAGTGCCCAAATGTCCTGTATATGTCTTGTCCAGATCTGAAGAAAACCCCTTAGCCTGGCTCCCACCTGGGCTGGGTGGGCGGGCAAACTTTCAAAATGATTTTGGGTGCTCCCCTGCGGGTGTAGCTTTGGTCTTCTGCATTCTCAGGAAGGAATGTTTAGTATTTTTCCAATCTCTTCTGAACTCTCTGCCGGGAGGGTAGGATCTGGACTCCCTATACTTATCCGGGGAGATTGCGTCTAAAAGAAGGCCCTTTCTGAGCCTTGAGTCTTCTATCGGAGGGAATCAGCCCAGATTTTCCTCCCGTGACCTTGGAAATGGCCGAGTCTAGTTTGGCACCAAAAAGATTAGAGCCATCATAAGGAATTTTGCACCAATTAATTTTAGATGCTGTATCGGCCATCCATGGTTTCAGCCATAAGGCCCTCCTTGCTGTCACCGATGCCAACATTGTTCTGGCCGAGGACCTTATGATGTCTACTGAGGCCTCCGCTACAAAGTCACCCGCCAATCTGATCTCTTGCAAAGAAGAGACTATTTTCTCCATCTCTGTACCATCCAGAAGATCCTTCGCTATCTTAGCTGCCCATCCCGAAATGGCTCTTGCCACCACCGCCGCCGTGGTAATAGCCGGCCTGCAGGAACCCCCTGCCATGGAATACGCCTTTTTCAATTCCAAGTCCATTTTACGATCAAGTACATCCTTAAAAGAGACTGCGTCCTTGATAGGTAAGGTGACATGACGGGCCAGACGCATCAGAGAGGAATCCACTATGGGAGCATTAAATAAAGGTTTAACCTTTGATTCATCTAGAGGATACATTTTCGCTAGCCTGTTAGCAATGCTTGGCCGTTTGTCTGATTCATCCTTAATGAGATCTCCGAGTTCTTCAATAAACGGAAAGGACTCTGGGCATCTCTTTAAATTGGGGAAATACTTGCGAGTTTTCTGAGGCTCAGTAATAACGTCTTCCCAGCTGATAGCCTCTTTGACTGATCTTGCAAAGGGCTCCACCAAAGAAAAATCAAACCCTGCAGACATTTTCTGACCGTCATTATCAGAAGATGATTCTGAAGCCTGGGAGTGATAGGGGTGCGCAGCGGATGTACTAGGGACTGCCACATCCATAGCGGGTGCTGTTGTCTCCAAAATAGATTCCCGTACTGATTCCCTTATAAGATTAGTAGCTATTCTTGCGTCCGCCTCCTTCTCTTTAGTTGCTTCGTTGAAGCAAGAACGGCAGGCGAGTTTTTCTGGCAGGGCTGGTGCACCGCATATCCAGCAGGCGTTAGCTGCGGGTCTGGAGTGACGGCTGTGATGAGAGGAAGGAGACCTCCTGTGGTCCGACCGGCTATGCCGAGGGTGACTGTGGTGCGAATGGCTTTGATGAGAGCGACCATGTCTCCGACGAGATGAGGACCTTGAGCGACTTCTGTGTGTTCTTCTACTAGAAGTGCGACTTGATCCTCTTCCATGTCTGGAACTCGCTCCTCTTGCTCTGGTAGGGCTGCCAAAAAATGCAGCATTTTAGCACTCGGCACTCTCTTTTCCTCCCCTTCTTTAATACTCACCTACAGCGGTAGAGCCTCTTACCTTTCTTGCTGTCAGTGGTCTGCGTGGGCAGTGGACTCCATGGAAAAGAGTAGACAGTATAGACTGAAGGGAAAATAAAAAATATTTTTCTCACAAACCAATAAACAGAAAAATAAACAATAATAAATTATTTTTTTTTCCTGCCCCTTTAAGACTTAGAACCCTCAGAGACCTGCAGATGCCATAAACAAGAGAGACAATAAAATGTAGCAGAAAGAAAACGTTCTTACCTTAACCAGCAGAAAGGAGAGGATACAGGGCAGTATTAGGCAAACAACAGCAGTATGCAGAAGCACACAACTGGATTTTAAAAAGGGCGCATAGCGGCGGCCGAATGACCCTCCGCGCATGCGCAGAGCGTCTCGAGGGTACCGGCGCCATCTTGAAAGAGAGAAAAAAAATCGATCATTTTCTTCTCTCTTCAGAGAAGAAAACTATCCAGCTGCAAAACGGACATGCGCAGAACAGCAGGGACACTAGCGGCGGCCATGACAGCTGTGCTGGAGGACAGCAAGCCCCAGCAACCCTGGAAGAAGAAAAAAAGGTAGAGCCATAAAAAAAAGTAATTCAGTATAGCAAGGGAGTCCACTGCAAAATGAAAGCTTATTTAAAGCTTATACAAAACAAAGCCAGATGTCCCCTGAGACCACCAGAACAGGGATTCCCTCCATAAAGCTCCTTTAGAGACTGTACAGGAGGGACTTCCAAACAGGAGAGGCTTGAACCTGCTGGGGTGATGCGGTAAGAGGCTTATTCATCTGTAGATATCTTGAAACCTGGATAATCCAACCTGTCAGGTGAGGATAAAAAAAAGAGAATGCAGCGGGGGTCCTCCCCTTCAAATTTATAGTTAACCAATCCTGTCAGGTTGTGGGGGCGGAGTCACAACCCAGTGTGTGCTGCCATGAAGGCGTCAGGAAAAAAAGCTTTAAAAAAAGCTGTTTGTAGCATTTTAGTAGCTTTTAGAAGCGGTTAAGAACATTCAGTATTTTTTTCTGCTGAAAAACGTTCCAAGAAACTCTACAAAAAAATAAACTCTGCTCCTAGACGCTGAAGTTCAAAAAATGCTAATAGCCGAAGTATTGTACATGGATACATAGGATAACACTATTTAGCTTCTAAGAGCAGGAAAAAAATGCTAATTACAGCTTTTAGGAGCTTAAAAAAAGGGCTAGTGTGAATGGAGCCTAAGGCCTCATGCACACAGCACATTTTAAAAATGCCAGCGCTACAGCTGCGTTAAAAACACGCAGTTTGCCACAATTTGTTGCGTTTTTACAATAGCATTTGGACCATGTATTCCGGCTTTTTTTTTTTGGCAGTAACGTTTTTCTTTAAAAACACTCCCTATAATGTAAAAACGTCCAAATGAGGCCACCAGAAAGTCAGATCACAACAGCTAAAAAAAAAGAAAGGGGGATTTGTGCTGGAGGAGGCTAAGAACAAATGAAGGGACTTTTCTGAGTTAGGAATAACATAATTGTATAGAATTTTTTATTTTTTTTTAACAGAGTTTAGTGTCACTTTAAGTGGAGTCCTATATATCTACTTGAACAATGGCAGAGTCACACATATCCAATGCGGGAACCAGAGAGATTCCAGCGCAGTTTCCGCATCACATCACCCTCGCAGGCAGTTCACACTGCCCTCTGCGAACTGATGCGGGTGTCAATACAAAGTTAATGACACCCCCAAATCAGTTTGCAGATTGCAGTGCGAACTGTGAATTTGGACAAGAATCAGATTGCATGGGTGTAAACATCCATGCGATCCGATTACATTGCGGGGGGGAGGTTCATGCACTATTTCCGTGCAAATTCAATGCGAGTTCAGCCAAACAACTGTATGGCTGAATTCGCATTGCACAGACATCGCATGTGATCGGCACAGCAATGCGGTGCGAATCTCATGCGATGTCTGACATATGTGTGAACCGAGGCTCAGTGCAGGGAGTAGGTTTCAAATAAATGGTACTTTACAGATAGAATGGCCACTCTGAAGCTTAGTGACACACTGACATTTACCAGCTGAAGACTTAAAAGATTTGGCCCCGGTGACATTGTTCTCGCAGGGATGAATAGGGGCAAAACACTTGGAGTGTAAACTTGTGTATAAGCAGCTAGTTTCACATGTCATGGTGATGATGCATGGCTTGGTAGGAGAAGTGATACGCTGTGACGCTGAGAGCCTGGAGCTGTACTGGGTATATCAGCGACCCTCTGAGCTTCTACTAAAGATGCCAAGCTACAGCACAATGTACCTGGTGAATGCAATTCTTGGCTGATTTCCATCACACTGTCACAACGCATAAGTGTAATCGGCTGTTACATAGCAGAACAACAGAATGTGACTGCCAATTGCAACAGACAAATGTGCTGCAAGTGTTGTAGAGCTTTGTTATCTACCTATAATCTGTGTCAGCTGAGTATTTTAAATGCTGTGTATTGGCAGGCATATATGGCTATGCTGCCTTTACTTCACTAGAATGTATAAAGCGGGCACAACCATTTGGGCCTGCTTTCTTGGGACTGGGGCCACCCGGCCCCCTTTTAGGATAATTTTATTAGGTAATGTAAAAGGTATGGTATTAGGGGCACTGTCCCTTTAAGGATTTCTGAAGGGTATATGAGTATATAGTATAGGGATAAATCTTGGAAGCTTCTGGATTTCCCTGGGGAGGCTGTAGGAGGCAGCAACCAGGAAGAAGAGAAGAAGAGCCCCCTCCCGTCCCGTCGTGGCATTTTGTGTGGTTGGGTCACCCCAGAACCTGGGGGGGGGGCGTGGTAATAAAGTTTAAGCTGCCCGAGTTCTGAAAACTGGCCAGAGACTATTTGATGATGTGATGTTTATGTCATGCAAGTTGGATTATATATAATGGTTTGCATATTATTTTATACAGTGCCTTGTGAAAGTATTCAGCCCCCTTGAACTTTTCAACCTTTTGCCACATTTCAGGCTTCAAACATAAAGATATAAAATTGTATTTTTTGTGAAGAATCACCAACAAGTGGGACACAATTGTGAAGTGGAACAAAATCTATTGGATATTTTAAACTTTTTTAGCAAATAAAAAACTGAAAAGTGGTGTGTGCAAAATTATTCGGCCCCTTTACTTTCAGTGCAGCAAACTCACTCCAGAAGTTCAGCGAGGATCTCTGAATGATCCAATGTTGTCCTAAATGACTGATGGTGATAAATAGAATCCACCTGTGTGTAATCAAGTCTCTGTATAAATGCACCTGCTCTGTGATAGTCTCAGGGTTCTGTTGAAAGCGCAGAGAGCATCATGAAGACCAAGGAACACACCAGGCAGGTCCGTAATACTGTTGTGGAGAAGTTTAAAGCCGGATTTGGATACAAAGATTTCCCAAGCTTTAAACATCCCAAGGAGCACTGTGCAAGCGATCATTTTGAAATGGAAGGAGTATCAGACCACTGCAAATCTACCAGGACCTGGCCGTCCCTCTAAACTTTCAGTTCAGACGAGGAGAAGACTGATCAGAGATGCAGCCAAGAGGCCCATGATCACTCTGGATGAACTGCAGAGAACTACAGCTGAGGTGGCAGAGTCTGTCCATAGGACAACAATCAGTCGTACACTGCACAAATCTAGCCTTTATGGAAGAGTGGCAAGAAGAAAGCCATTTCTCAAAGATATCCATAAAAAGTCTCGTCTAAAGTTTGCCACAAGCCACCTGGGAGACACACCAAACATGTGGAAGAAGGTACTCTGGTCAGATGAAACCAAAATCCAACTTTTTGCCCACAATACAAAACGATATGTTTGGCGTAAAAGCAACACAGCTCATCACCCTCAACACACCATCCCCACTGTCAAACATGGTGGTGGCAGCATCATGGTTTGGGCCTGCTTTTCTTCAGCAGGGACAGGGAAGATTGTTAAAATTGGGGGGAAGATGGATGCAGCCAAATACAGGACCATTCTGGATGAAAACCTGTTGGAGTCTGCAAAAGACCTGAAACTGGGATGGAGATTTATCTTCCAACAAGACAATGATCCCAAACATACAGCAAAATCTACAAAGGAATGGTTCGCAAATAAACGTATCCAGGTGTTAGAATGACCAAGTCAAAGTCCAGACCTGAATCCAATCGAGAATCTGTGGAAAGAGCTGAAAACTGCTGTTCACAAACGCTCTCCATCCAACCTCACTGAGCTCGAGCTGTTTTGCAAGGAAGAATGGGCAAGAATTTCAGTCTCTCGATGTGCAAAACTGATAGAGACATACCCCAAGCGACTAATCGCAGCAAAAGGTAGCTCTACAAAGTATTAACGCAAGGGGGCCGAATAATTTTGCACGTCCCACTTTTCATTTTTTTATTAGTTAAAAAAGTTTCAAAAATCCAATAGATTTCGTTCCACTTCACAATTGTGTCCCACTTGTTGGTGATTCTTCACAAAAAATAAAAATTTTATATCTTTATGTTTGAAGCCTGAAATGTGGCAAAAGGTTGAAAAGTTCAAGGGGACCGAATACTTTCGCAAGGCACTGTATATACTGTGATTCTGTGCTTGCCAAATATGCTGCAGAAATCTCCCTCCACTGAGTCTGGCTGCAACCATATTAACCGTGGGCAGCTGAAGCTGCTGCCTGCTCACTTCCTGGATTTACACACACACACAAACAGGCACACCTCCAGCTCTGCAGCTCTCATTGACCCACTTATGACTCATCCCCCTTCCCTTCTTGGCAAACTCTCACAAGAGTAATGCCCTGTACACACGATCGGACATTCCGATCACAAAATGCGTTGGATTTTTTCAGATGGATTTTGGCCGAAAATGGTGTTGCATACACACGGTTGGACAAAGTTGTCAGAAAATCCGATAATTCGGAACGAGGTGACGTTCGTTGCGTACGACGGGACTATGTGGAGGCTGGTAGCCAGTAGCTTTAGTCTCGTAATTGAATCTGAACATGCGTGGTGCTTTGTCCGTCAGAATTCTCTACAAACGATTGCAAAAAGTCTGATCTAATTTTTTTTCTTGGAAAATTTTAGGTCCTGCTCTCAAATTTTTTCCGTCTGAATTTCCGACGCAAAAGGTCCGATACAGCCCACACATGTTTGGATTTTCCGACAATATAATCCGATCGGACCTTTTCCGTCGGAATTTCCAACCGTGTGTACAGGGCATAAGAGAAAGAGAAGCATCAGCCCCGGCAGCAGCCTACCCCAGATCCAGCAGTGCACTGCAGGGGGGTGGCTTTAGTGAGAGGATCACCAATGTGATTGATCGATCGATGGATCGAGAGCCGCGTAGGGGGTGGCTTTAGTTCGAGAGGATCGCCGCTGTGATTGATGCTAGTGTGAGGGTCAGGTCTGTTTAAAGCCACCCCCTAGTATATACATTACTGATGCAGTTTAAGCCTTTGTACATACGGTCGGAGATTCCGACGGAATGTGTCCTATCCGACCGTTTTGTCGGATATTCCGACTGTGTGTGGTCTCCATCGGACTGTTACGTCGTAATATCCGACGGACCAAGTTTTACAACTTGCCGGTAAAATTTTCCCCCAAAATTCTCCAATCGTACATACTCCGATCATGTGTAACCTACTCCGACGGACAAAGTGCCACGCATGCTCAGATCAAAGCTATTGGCTACTAGCCTGAACGTAGTCCCGTCGTAACGAAATAACGTCATCACGTTATGTACAATCGGATTTTCCGACAACTTTGTCTGACCGTGTGTATGCAACAGTTTCGGACAAAATCCGTCAGACAAAATCCAACGGATTTGGTTGTCAGAATGTCCGACCGTGTGTGCAAGGGCTTAGAGTTTGGAAATAAATTAAAGTGAAGTGCCACCCTAAAAAAAACAAAAAAAAAACAGCATTAATATTTTTAAAAAAAGTAAAAAAAAAAAACATTTGAAAAAAAATGTTTTACCTTACCAGAAACCCCTGTTGCTAGGCAGTCTTCCTAATCTGCCTCTTCCTACTCCGCGGTGATCTTTGGTCTTCTCTCCTCCTCACGTTGTCTTCTGGGTAATGGGGCGCGCTATGTCCTGGGAACTGTGTGTTTCCTAACACAGCGCATCCCATTCACAAAGCGCCGCACGACTTGAGCATGCGCAGTAGGAAACGGGCAGTGAAGCCGCAAGGCTCCACTGCCTGTTTCCCTTAGTGAAGCCGCAAGGTTACACTGCCTGTTTCCCTTAGTGAGGATGGTGGCGCCGGGACCCGAGAGGGACAGGTTGGCATCGGGCGGCCGACATCGCGGGCGCCCTGGAAAGGTAAGTGTCATTATTAAAAGTCGGCAGCTACTTTTTTTTTTTTTTTTTTAGCTGCTGACTTTAAAAAAAAAAAAATTCCCCGCTGGAACACCCCTTTAACTGGCATGGTAGTTTTGTAAAATTAAAATAATTCGTTCAGAATGTTAACGCTTATCCTCACCCAATAATAATATTTTAATATATTGCAGCTGATTAAACCCTAGATGTAATGGCTGCATTCATTTTTATTTTTAGAGTTTTTTTTCTTTCACCTGTTGATCCAGTAAGTCTGTTATTTTTCAACTTCTTTTTACAGACCAAACTATCCAGCAAAAGTGGCAGATATTTGAGAAGAACCATTTAACACTGATAGGGGTGATTACAATGGTCAGTTTTTATTCATTTACACTGATCAGCCATGACCACTCACCTATAGGTTTTATTGAGTAGGTACCCTTTTTGCCACCAAAACAACCCTGCCCCATCGAGGCATGGACTCCACTATACCTCTGAAAGTAGACTGTGGTATCTGTCATCAAGCCATCGGTAGCAGATCTTTAAAGTCCCATAAGACATGAGAATGTGATGTCTCCATGGATCAGACTTTTTTCTTCTAGCACATCCCACAGATGCTCGATTAGACTGAGATCTGAAGAATTTGGAGGCCAAGTCAATAGCTCAAACTGATTGTTGTGTTCAACAACAACATTGTTGTGTTGAACCATTTTTGAAGTTTGGCTGGGGGCATTATCCTGCTGAAATGAGCCAAGGAATACCATTTCCATGAAGGGATGTACTTGGTCAGTAATAATGTTTAGATATGTGGTATTTGTCAAAGAAGCATCCACATGAATGGCAGGACCTAATGTTTCAAGGTTTCCCAGCAGAACGTTTTCTTTTCCACAAATTCAGGGGCTGAGCATAGTCATCCTAAAACAAGAATTGTGTTACTGGACAGATCACCACATGAAATAAAAGGAAAAAAAAAAAAGAAAACAAATGCAACCACCACTTCGAAAAGACTGAAGCCGCGTACACACGGGCGGACTGTCTGGCCAACTAAGTCCGTCAGACAATCCGACGGACAGTCCGTCCTACTTTTGAATGAACGGACTTGACCACACATGATGAACAGACAGTCCGCTGAAAGCTTGCGCGATGACGTGTACAGCACGTACGACGGGACTAGAAATACGACGTCCAATACACTGCAATGCAACCTTCGGCCGTGTAAACCCTTTCTGAGCATGCGCCATACTTAGTCCGTCCAACTTGCCTACTCACGAGCGGACTGTCCGCTGAAACCAAAGTTGGACGGACAATATTACGGAAATTCCGAAAGACTTAGTCCGCCAGACTGTCCGCTGAAAAAGTCCGCTGAAGCCCACACACGAGCGGACTGTCCGCTGAAATGTGTTTCGACGGACTAAGTTGGACGGACAGTCCTCTCGTGTGTACGCGGCTTGAGGCTTTAATCACTTGATCTCCATAAGATTTACCCCCCTTCATGACCAGGCCATTTTTTGAGATATGGCACTGCGTTACTTTAACTGAAAATTGCGCGGCCATGCAAGGCTGTAGACAAATAAAATGTATGTCATTTTTTTCCCCACAAATAGAGCTTTGTTTTGGTGGTATTTGATTACAACAACTGTGGTTGTTTTTTTGTTTTTTTGTTTTTTTTTGCACTATAAACAAAAAATATCATGTCAATATTATTTTACTTTCTACTATGAAACATATCCCCAAAAAAAAATCTAAAAATCAAATTTCTTCATACATTTAGGACAATATGTATTCTGCTACATGTTTTTGGCGAAAAAAACACCCAAATTGCATATATTGATTGTGCAAAAGTTATAGCGCCTACAAAGTATGGGATATATACTGGAATTTATTTTTTATACTAGTAATTTCGGCAATTAGTGACTTATAGTGGACTGTAATGTTGCGGCGGACAATTGGACAGTAACTTACACTTTTGAAACTTTGTAGTAACCAGTGGCACTAATACAAAAAGATACAAAAAGATCCATAGCATAGCATTTTTGTATTTTTCCACATTTGCCGCTTGAGTCTGTGAAGAGAGACATACCAGCTACTATCATTTGCATCAATATCCATATGAACAGGCATTATCCTGTACAAGCGTTACTTGACTTACTTTTTAATTAAAGTGGTCAAACGGATCTGGTAAGCAGTTTGGACTTGCATCTTCACAACTGGTGTAGTGCTGCGTTTATGGTGGAGGGAGTCGCAAGCCTTTTTCCCGACTTGCTGCTATATCACGATTAATATTTGTTTTCCACATTCTGGATCAGCAGAATTTATTTTTTGTAGAGACACGTCATTTGGACTTTACATTGCCAATTATTATAATTATTTTTGGTGGTTCACCAATGTCTATTTCTTCAGTGTAATTATTGTTATCATATATGTGCATATTTTTACTCTGGTGATTATCATATTGTCTTAAACATTTTTTGCCACAGTCATTGCAAATTAGTAGTTCAGGGAACATTTTTTGCAGAGCGCCCCTTATTACTGTTATCACTTAATCTAGGCTTACCTGTAGGTCAAAGTGGTTTGTAAGGGTTTACAACCACTTTAGGTTCCCTATAATATGGACTCTTACGCCTCGTACACACGATCGGATTTTCCGCAGATAAAACCTGGGACTTTTGTCCGAAGGTGTATGCCTGGATTTTGTCTTGCATACAAACTGCAAGTACTTGTCAGCTAACAAACACGAATGTAGGAACGTACTACGTAGTTTTTCAGCTCTTTAGCACCACCCTTTAAGCTCCTTCTGCTACTTTTGTGTTAGTAGAAGTTTGAGTGTTGATTTGCACTTTTCATTTTGCGCTTTTCATTTAGCGCTTTACAGTTTGCGCTTTTTATTTCGTGCTTTTCAGTTCAATTCTGAATGGCTGTTCGTTAACCATACATGTTGCGAAATCGGAGGAGATAATTTGTTATTTATTATTGGCCTTGGAGTTATTGCTTTGACCAGTCCAGGAACAGGAGGAGGACTACTTGGACCAAAAATTGGTTGCTTTATTAATCGTCACCAATTATGTCATATGCCTTTGCTGTGGAGCTCCAGGAGAATAATCCAGATGATTTTCGTAATTCTCTCCGGACCCCTGCTTTCACCAACTCTTGGCATTGTTGACTCCCTATCTGAAGAAGCAGGACACATGCATGAGGCTTTTATTTTATTTTTTTAGTTGAATAATGATTTGATTTTGTATATTTTCTATATTTTTGGATGCATAGAATGCACTTTTTGTTCTATTCAGTTCTTTTTGTTCTATTCAGAGGCGGCTCTAGGCTTTGTGAGGCCTTAGGCAAATCTTAGACATTAGGCCCCACTCATGCCCATAATGGGAAAAATAATTCAAACATTTTCCTGGCCCCCACCCCTAGCCATTTCGCTTCCTATCCCAAAATCCCCCCAAAAAAATGCACATTGACTTATCTAAAAAAAACTTTAATAATGTAAACATAAAGTTCTAGTTCACGCTCACTGATTGCTCCAGGTTCACTGATTGGTTGCTAGAGGTCACTGCACATCATTACTTCTTACTGATTGGTTGCTGAAAGCTACTGCACATTATTACAGCTCACTGATTGGTTGCTGGAGGTTACTGCACATCATTACAGCCTACTCATTGGTTGCTAGAGGTTATTGTACATTATTACTGCTCACTGGTGGGTTGCAAGAGGTTACTGCTTATTCTTATCACTCACTGTTTGCTTACTGGGTGGCAGGGCAGTATTATGGTGTGTGATGCAACTGTTGGATTGCAGTTGGTTGGATGACAGGATGTAGTTTGGGGTGATGGTGGCAGTATTGGGAGAGGCTGAGATCATATCTCCCCTATAAAGATAGGGGGTAGGGTGATAGGATGCCAGAGGTGGGGTACAGGAGGTAAGGTGGTAGTATGCCAGAGGTGGGGTACAGGGATAATGAGGAATGGGGATGTTGATGACAATAGGCGCGGTGGTAGGATGGCAGCAGTGGGGTACAGGGGGGATGATGATGAGGTGGGGTGGTAGGCAGCCGACACTGGGGTACAGGCGATGAAGATAATGATGATGATAACGGGGGTAGGATGGTGGATGCTAGAGGTGGGGGATAAAGATAAGGATGATAACAGGGGTAGGGTGGTGGATGCTAGATGTGGGTTACATGGGGATGATGATGATAATGACAGGAGGCAGGGTGGTAGGATGTCAGGGTCTAGGTACGGGGGGGGTGATGACGGCAGGGGGTGGGGTGGTAGGAGGCTGGCAGTGGAGTACCAGGAGGGATTAAGATGAGAATAATGACAGGGGACAGTGGGGTACGGGGGGGATAATGATGATGTGAGCTGGTAGGCGGTTGACAGGGGGGCTGACAGTGGGGTAGAGGGGGAGATGATGTGGGGTGGTGGGCAGCTGACAGTGGGGTACAGGGAGAGATGGTGATGATGTGTGGTAGGCAGCTGACAGTGGGGTTCAGGGGGAGGAGTGATGACGTGGGGTAGTAGGCAGCTCACAGTGGGGTTCAGGGGGAGGAGTGATGACGTGGGGTGGTAGGCAGCTGACAGAGGGGTTCAGGGGGGAGGAGTGATGATGACATTGGGTGGTAGGCAGCTGACAGTGGGGTACAGGAAGAGATGATGATGACGTGGGGTGGTAGACAGCTGACAGTGGGGTAGAGGGGGGATGATGATGATGTGGGGTGGTAGGCAGCTGACAGTGGGGTACAGGGAGAGGATGATGATGATGTGGGGTGGTAGGCAGCTGACAGTGGGGTACAGAGGGAGATGATGATGATGTGGGGTGGAAGGCAGCTGACAGTGTGGTACAGGGAGGGGATGATGATGACGTAGGGTGGTAGGCAGCTGACAGCGGGGTACAGGGAGGGGATTATGTGGGGTGGTAGCCAGCTGACACTGGGGTACATGGGGGGATGATGATGACGTGGGGTGGTAGGCAGCTGACAGAGGGGTACAGGGAGGGGATGATGATGACGTGGGGTGGTAGGCAGCTGACAGCGGGGTACAGGGAGGGGATGGTGATGACGTGGAGTGGTAGGCAGCTGACAGTGGGGTACAGGGCGAGATGATGATGTGGGGTGGTAGGCAGCTGACAGTGGGGTTCAGAGGGAGGAGTGATGATGACGTGGGGTGGTAGGCAGCTGACAGTGGGGTTCAGGAGGGAGGGGTGATGATGAAGTGGGGTGGTAGGCAGCTGACAGTGTGGTACAGGGGGAGATGATGAATACGTTGGGTGGTAGGCAGCTGACAGTGGGGTATGGGGGGGATGATGATGATGATTACGTGGGGTGGTAGGCAGCTGACAGTGGGGTACAGGGAGAGGATGATGATGATGTGGGGTGGTAGGCAGCTGACAGTGGGGTACAGGGGGAGATGATGATGATGTGGGGTGGAAGGCAGCTGACAGTGTGGTACAGGGGGAGATGATGATGTGGGGTGGTAGGCAGCTGAGAGTGGGGTTCAGGGGGGAGGAGTGATGATGACGTGGGGTGGTAGGCAGCTGACTGTGGGGTACGGGGGGAGGAGTGATGATTACGTGGGATGGTAGGCAGCTGACAGTGGGGTACAGGGGGGATGATGATGATGTAGGGTGGTAGGCAGCTGACAGTGGGGTACGGGGGGGATGATGATGACGTGGGGTGGTATGCAGCTGAGAGTGGGGTACGGGGGAGATGATGATGATGTGGGGTGGTAGGCAGCTGACAGTGGGGTACAGGGGGGATGATGATGATGTGGGGTGGTAGGCAGCTGACAGTGGGGTACGGGGGGGATGATGATGACGTGGGGTGGTAGGCAGCTGAAAGTAGGGTACAGGGAGAGGATGATGATGACGTGGGGTGGTAGGCAGCTGACAGTGGGGTACAGGGGGAGATCATGATGATGTGGGGTGGTAGGCAGCTGACAGCGGGGTACAGGGGGGTTGATGATGACGTGGGGTGGTAGGCAGCTGATAGTGGGGTACAGGGGCTTTGATGTGGGGTGGTAGGCAGCTTTGAGTGGGGTACAGGGGATGATGATAATGTGGGGTGGTAGGCAGCTGACAGTGGGGTACAGGGGGAGATGATGACGTGGGGTGGTAAGCAGCTGACAGTGAGGTACAGGGGGAGATGATGGTGATGTGGGGTGGTAGGCAGCTGACAGTGGGGTACAGGGGAGATGATGACATGGGGCTGGTAGGCAGCAGACAGTGGGGCACAGGGGGATGATGACGTGGTGTGATAGGCAGCTGACGGTAGGGTACAGGGGGGGTGATGACGTGGGGTGGTAGGCAACTGACAGTGGGGTACAGGGGGGGGTTAAGATAAGGATAACAGGGGTAGGGTGGTGGATGCTAGAGGTGGGGTACATGGTGATGATAATGGCAGGGTGGTGGGATGTCAGAGTTGGGGTAGGGGATGATGATGACAGGGGATGTAAGAGGTTGGGTAGGGGAAGATGACAGGGGGTGAGGTGGTAGTCAGCTGGCAGTGGGGTACAGCAGAGGTGATGGTAAGGTGGTGGGATGTTTGAACCGGGAGATGAGGAGGATAATGACGATGGCATGGGGTCAGTAGGTGGCATCACATGCCGGATTGCATGCACATCATCACTCAGAGCAGTGTGTGTAAGGTCAAAGGCACGGAAGGCAGTGGTAATTCTGGGGGGGTGGGGGAGCCCTCAGTCAGGTGATGTCACGGGTCAGGAGTTGTCAGTGTCAGGCACCAGGGCAGGACTGTACCTTTTGAGGCGGTTAGTTGCAGACATGCTCCTAGATGATCGCCGGGCGTCAGCTGAGCTCTGACAGGTCCTCTTCCATTTCAGATTGTCCACCATGCAGAGGAGATCGGGGAGCCGGGGGAGCTGCTCAGCCACTGCAGGCATTATTCGAGCTCTGCTGGAGTCAGAGATCCGTGGTGCATGGCAGGAGGGAGGAGCCGGGGGAGAGAAGTACATGGCTCCACCCACTGACCCTCCGACCTCAGGCAGTAGTCAGTGAAAGTCCGCCCTGGGGTGGGGAAAACGAGTTGGGGCCATGGACGTAAGTCGGGGACACCCATCGGGGGGACATTCCCTGCAACTCCCACACGTGCGCTAGGAATATTAGGCGGCCGCTAGGCCCCTGAGAGTGCACAATTAAAAAATTGTGGAGAATACTTGGCCATGTGTTTTACTTCAAATGACCGTTTGGGAGTAGGCAGTTACATAAAAAAAAAAATAGTGTAAAATTGACAAGGGATACCAACATTTGTATCTTTGATCTTAAAAACTACAGGACAATGGTGTTGTGTCAACTTGCAGCAAAAAAACAAGCATAATAATCTTGATATCACTGGAAAAAAAAACGCCTTTGAAAATTAGTTTGCAATAACTCCACCAGTATCACCAGGAAAGCAGCTTTGTTATTATCTCATTAAAAAAGAAGAGAATTGCGCGCTGCATTTGGATATTTCATAATTTGCCACGTCACAAATGTTGATTCTCCATTATGAACGCTAGTTTACAAGACCGACCGCTTCTGGCTCGTCCTTCCTTGCGAGCATGCGTGTTTTTACTTTGGACTTTTGTCCGATGGACTTGTGTACACACGCTCGGAAAATCGAACAACAGACCTTGGTCCACGGAAAATTTATAAACCTGCCATCGAACATTTGTCCATGGAAAATTGGCCAACAATTGTCTCATGGAGAGTACAAACAGTCAGGCCGCGTACACACGCGCGGACTGTTCGCCCAACCTTGTCCGCTGAACAGTGTTTGGGCGGACAGTCCGCTCGTGTGTGGGGCTTCAGCGGACAGTTTCAGCGGACAGTTGGCCGAACAAGGTCTTACGGAAATTCCGAAAAACTGTCCGCTGAAACAAGGTTTCAGCGGACTGTTCGCTCGTGTGTAGGCTTGTTCGGCCAACTAAGTCTCGCGCATGCTCAGAAAGGATTTCCACGTCGGAAGGTTGCATTGCAGTGTATAGGACGTCGTATTTTTCGTCCCGTCGTACGTGCCGTTCACGTCATCGCGCACGGTTTCAGCAAACTGTTCGTCCGTCGTGTGTGGCCATGTCCGTCCATGCTAAGTTTGAGCGGACTGTTCGCTCAAACTGTTGGACGGACAAAGTTGGGCCAACAGTCCGCGCGTGTGTACGCGGCCTCAGATTTTCCACCAAAAGCGTGTCATCACACAATTCCCGTCGGAAAATTCGATTGTGCTTACGAGGCTTTAGTTGGAACTTTGGACTTATTTTTCTGTTTTCACCACATGCCTATAGATTGACTTTGGTGCACACTATATATATTGATCATGGAGTAACAGCGCAACACTTATGTTTTTTTTCTGTTATGATGTGTACATATGCAAGTCCTGCGGGAACGCATGGGAACGGAGTTCCTGTACTTTTTCCACAACAGGAACTCCGTTCTCATTAGCAGCCGCGTCCTGCAAGACTTTGAAGTATGCGAGCTGTGTGGCAGGTGCTACACCAGCAGCCACCAACACAGCTCGCAATAGTAGGTGCCGCATACCAGGGGTGGACTGACCATTCAGGCATTGACAGTAGGGGGCCCCATGACAGCTTCCTCTTTGATCTACCTGTCAGTCACAGCTAGCTGATGGGTAGATCAGGTCCCTGCTGCTAAGAGATTGTATTTAGTCAGACATCTCGTGATGCGCTGCTCCCCGCCGGCCCCACCTGATTTTCTGTCTCCTCATCCACCCCCCCCAGTCTCCTGCATACTTACTCTGTGTGTCCCACTGAATCCCCTCCTCTATCTTCAGTGCCATATGATGAGGGAACCCAGACCTGGCAAAGTTTAATGCCAGGAGGGAAGTTTATGTGGAAATATGTGAAGGGTTGGAATAGCAGCGAGTATGTGTTGGAGCCCCTGCAGAGTTTGCAGCCCCCCCAAGCTAACATACATCTCCTAAGCAGGAACACATCACTATCTCCCCAAGCATTCTGTCCAGATAATGTGCAGTTCATTAATGACCTTTCCGTTTAACCCTGTTATCCAAACTCTGTTCAATGAAAAGTGTAAACTCACCACATAAACACTCTATATACAAAATTAAATTCCCCAATAAAGATCAGAACATGATGTTCACATTTGCATGGAAGCACAATTGAATGCTGATTATTTAGGGAATTACCGTATTTATGTTTGAGGATTATTATTATTTTTTATGTACGAACAGTTAAGCTTCATACACACAATATGAAAATTGGATGAAAAAATACCACTTTTGAAGTGTTTGTGCATATGAGCGTATCATTCGTTTTTTTTATTTATTTTGGTGGGGGGGGTGGATCTTGGGTCGGAGTTTCCACACTTTTTTCCCCAGGACTTGACCCCTGTACATATGTGAGGGCTGCTGTTTTGTTCATTTGTTTTTTCACTTGGTTTATTCACTTGAAATCAATATTTACTTACACATAGCACAATGTTTTTCTTTATATAACTAGTTTTATGTCAAATATATTTAACCATTTCAAGTTAATATAGAACTGGAATTAAATGGTGTTTTTAATATCCACTTCTCTTGTTTAGATTACAGATAGTAAGGTTTAAGTGGATATTCAAAGTCGGGTAACCTTCATTCACTTTAGCACGTTGAGGCGCATGTACCAGAGATTCTTTGGATTGACTGAATTAATTTTTGAGCAAATGTTCAGCATGGGTTCAGTGAACGAGTGACTTTCTGATAGCGGCTGCTCACTTTACTAGCAGGCAATGCCCATAATCCCTGCGGAGATTCCATTAGCAGTTGGTTGACCTGAAATTCACATGAGCTGGCTTTGGATCAGTGGTGGACTGCTCAGCACAGCTTGAGATATTGTTCACTTTACAGCCAGTTGCTGAAGTATCAACCAGCCTTTGTTGTATGATTTACCTACATTGTGTATAGTTTTTTTTAATGTACGTGTGTATGAGTTGCAAAATAATTTATTTAGCATATCACAAATTGATCCCGTAATTTTGTCCAGGGAACATATTTATTAAGAGAAAGGCATAATGAGCTAGAATGCATCGCATACTCCAATATCTCCTAAACTGTGCAGGTTTAGGAAATATTTACAGTACCTACGGGTAAGCCTTATTGGCTTTCCTGTAGGTACAAGTGGTGGAAATAGGTTTACAACCACTTTAAGTGTGCTCTACTGAAAGGAAATATACACTAATATAAGCTGAATTCTGGTTTAACCACTTGACCACTGGGCACTTAAACACCCTTAATAACCAGACCAATTTTCAGCTTTCGGTGCTCTCACATTTTGAATGACAATTACTCAGTCATGAAACACTGTACCTATATGACATTTTTGTCCTTTTTTTCACACAAATGGAGCTTTCTTTTGGTGGTATTTAATCACCGCTCGGTTTTTTATTTTTTGTGTTATAAAAGAAAAAATACAGAAAATTCTGTAAAAAAAAGAATTTTTATTTGTTTCTGTTATAAAATTTAGCAGATTCGTAATTTTTTCTTCATAAATTTTGGCCAAAATTTATACTACTGCATATCTTTGGTAAAAATAAGTACAAATTGGTGGATTTTATTTGGTCTTTGTGAAAGTTATAGAGTCCACAAGCTATGGTGCCAATATCTGAAAATTGATCACACCTGAAGTACTGACGGCCTATTTCAATTCTTGAGACTCTAACATGCCAGAAAAGTACAAATACCCCCCAAATGACCCCTTTTTGGAAAGAAGACATTCCAAGGTATTTAGTAAGAGGCATGATGAGTTTTTTGAAGTTTTTTTCCCACAATTCTTTGCAAAATCAAGATTTTTTTTTTTTTACTTTTTTTTTTTTCCACAAAATTGTCATTATCAGTTTATTTCTCACACACAGCATATGCATACCACAAATTACACCCCAAAACACATTCTGCTATTACTCCCGAGTACGGCGATACCACATGTGTGAGACATTTACAGTGTGGCCACATACAGAGGCCCAACAGGCAGGGAGCGCCATCAGGCGTACTGGAGCACCCAGGACAATTCTGACATTTCTCTCCAACATGTAAAAACTATCATTTATTTGCTAGAAAATTAAATAGAATCCCAAAACATTATATGTGTTTTTTTAGCAAACACCCTGGAGAATACAATGGTGGTCGTTGCAATTTTTGGAATGCTTTTTTTGTGTAAAAAGTTTTGTGCTAAAAAAAAAAAAAACACAGTAAAGTTAGCCCAATTTTTGCATAATGTGAAAGAGGAAGTTACGCTGAGTAAATAGATACCTAACATGTCACTCTTCAAAATTGCACACGCTTGTGGAATGGCGCCAAACGTCGCTACTTAAAAATCCCCATAGGCGACGCTTTAAATTTTTTTTACTGGTTATATGTTTTGCGTTACAGAGGAGGTCTAGGGCAAGAATTATTGCTCTCGCTCTAACGTTCGCAGCGATACCTCACATGTGTGGTTTGATCACCGTTTTCATATGTGGGCGGGACTTACGTATGCGTTCGCTTCTGCATGCGAGCACATGGGGACGGGCGCTTTAAAAAAAAAAAGTTTTTTTTATTGTTCATTTTACTTTTATTTTAGTTTGACATTTTTTTCCCCCAAAATAAATTTTTTGATCACTTTTATTTCTATTACAAGGAATGTAAACATCCCTTGTAATAGGAATATGGCATGACAGGTCCTCTTTACAGTGAGATATGGGGTTAATAAGACCCCACATCTCACCTCTAAGCTGGGAAGCCTGAAATAAATAAAAAAAAGATTCTGGCTTTGATCGTATTGGCGAGTCGGTAGAAGCACCGGAGGGCGGCGGGAGGGGGGGGGGTGTCTATGGCTGGGTATGGCTGGGTATCTCCGGGTATGGCTGGGTATCTCCGGGTATGGTCATTTATGGCAGGGTACTGCAGAGTATTGGCTGGAATTGTACTGCAGAGTATTGGCTGGAATTGTACTGCAGAGTATTGGCTGGGTGTTGCGGGGTTAAATTTCGATGAGCAGCGATGTGGGCACTGCAGATGCAGCCCACAGCGCTGCTGACACCAATCTCTTCCCCCTCCGCTGTACCGATCGGTACAGAGAGGGGGAGGGAGGAATTTGACGGAGCGATTACGTGGTAAACGGCCGCGATGAGCGGCCGTTTACCGTGATCCGATATGCCGTGATCCTGTGGACCCGGCGGTCACGGATGCTCTCGAGTGCGCGCCCCAGGGGGTGCGCGAGAGCGGAATTCTGGGAGGACATCATATGATGGCCCCCCAGAGTTAAACAACCGCCCTGTAGCCGTCATTCGGCTATGGGCTGGTTGTTAAGTGGTTAAAAAAGACACAAATCTATGCAGTTCAATACATCATTAACTAAATTCTATTTTAAATGTAGGCAGTGTTAGTATATAAATATGACCTGGTATCAGCATCTCGCAGTCCCTATACAGCACAACTGGAGCATGAGATGAAGAAGCAGCACAAGAAGCCAATCAGTTTATGTGCTGACAAAACACATGCTGATAGAAAGAAAAAAAATGAAATTGGCTCTTCAATGTGCTGCTTCTCCTTTTGCTGTCCAGTCACAGACTAGAGCAGTTTCAGGAGGACCTGGGCTCAGAGGAGATGAATTGAATGATGCTAGCCCTGAGGCTAAGGACATCTAGTGCTGAACAAAAATCCTGTGGGTAAAATTTCTAAATTGAATGTTGTTGTAGCAAAAGCTGTTTTTTTTTTTTATTGGGTTGTTCAGTTTTATCTTATTTTTGTCTGTAGTTCTGCTTTAAATATGTAGAAAGCAATAATGGGGTCAGATCCAATGCTTTAAAAATCTGACTCTCATTGTAGCAGTTTCACCTGTCAAAACATTGCTTGCAATTACCCCTCAGACATCTAAGGAGCAAGAGAAAAAAAATTTTGGGCTAAGCCTGTCCAAAGACTATAGAAGTTGAATTGTCATATATGATTTCCCCACCAAACAATAATTTTTGAAATACAAAATGGGATAATGTATCAGGAACATTTCTTGTCGCCTAGAGCAAATAAACTTTCAACTATCCTGGTGTGAAGACCTGATCTGGCAGTGAGATTGCCACCCCCAGTAGAAGACATACACCCACACATGTCAAATGTAAGGTATTTCTTTTGTTTGGCTTCTCATCTCTATTCACATTTTTTTAACAAAGGAGGAATTTTTTAGTTTATATAAACCAGTGGTTCTCAACTCCTGTCTTCGGGACCCACTAAGGCCTCTTTTACACGGCTGATCCGTTCAGGTCCGCCTGTCAGTTTTTCAGGCGGACCTGAACGGATGCTCCATAGAGGTCTATGGAGCGTCGAATGTCAGCGGTGACATGTCTGCTGACATCCAACCTGCTTAGATCCTGAAAAAGTGTGACGGAGGAAAAAAAAACTACTTTTCCATCCATCATCGGATCGGGTGATGACGGACTGTGCGGTGTGTTGTCATCCGAACTCAAATAGGGGAGAGCGGCGCTCTGACAGGTCCATCCCTGAGCAGTGTGCAGAGACAGAACTGTCATTTTCCTGCTCAGCGCAGATCGCTTCGGCGATCCCTGCTATCAAGCACTGATCTGCCCTGTGTGAAAGAGGCCTTACAGGCCAGGTTTGCAAGATAATTTAAATACATCACAGGTGATATCATTTGCTGCTCAGTGATTGCAATATTCTAGTCTGCATTTCCCCAAGGTAAGGGCTCTTTCACACAGACGGAGCGATCCCCCGCTGAGCAGGGATCGCTCCATCGATCCCCGCTGAGCAGGCAGATGATAGGTCCGTCTCTGCACACTGTGCAGGGACGGACCTGTCAGAGCGCCGCTCTCCCCTATGGGGGATCGGATGAAGACGGACCACAGAGTGTGTTGTCATCCGATCCGCAGATGGATGGAAAAGTAGGTTTTTCCTCCATCACACTTTTTTGGATTGGAGCAGGTTGGATGTCAGCGGACATGTCACTGCTGACATCCGTCGCTGTCCATGGAGCATCCATTCAGGTCTGCTTAAAAAACTGACAGGCGGACCTGAACGGATCGTCCATGTGAATGAGGCCAAATATTTAAAATCTGACCTGTTAGTTGGTCCAGAGAACAGGAGTTGAGAACCACTGATATAGACACTTTCGAGGTCCAGTTTGGACAAAACTGTAAGATATGAACTACTACCATCTAACAGTGGATGCATTGGCTTGCAAGTGGTATGTTGTCTTCCTATAATGACACTTTATAAGATGGACTTAGCTATGTATGTAATAGCAGAGTACTGGTAAACAGGCAGCCCTTGGGGACATGTCCCTCCCTGCATTTGCCATTGAACACCAGAATTGACAGGTCCACCACTGGCATCCTGTGTTTTTCACAGATGAGAGCAGGTTCACCTTGAGCACATGTGACAGACATGAAAGGGTCTGGAGAAGCAGTGAAAAACGTTATGCTGCCTGTAACATCATTCAGCATGACCGGTTTGGTGGTGGGTCAGTGATGGTCTGGGAAGGCATATTTATGGAGGAACACAGACCTCTACAAGTTAGACAATGGCACCCTTACTGCTATTAGGTATCGGGATGAATTCTTTGGACCCATTGTCAGACCCTATACTGGTGCAGTGGGTCCTGGGTTCTTCTTGGTGCATGACAATGAGGACGGACAGGACCCACTGTGGTGAGAGTATGCAGACAGTTCTGGAGGATGAAGGAATTGATACCATTGAATGGGCCCCACGCTCGCCTGACCTAAGTCCAATATAAAACATCTGGGACTTTATGTTTCGGTCTATCCGATGCCTCCAGGTTGCACCTCAGTCTGTTCAGGAGCTCAGTGATGCCCTAAACCACATTTGGGAGGAAATACCCCAGGACACCATCTATCCGTCATCTCATTAGGAGCATCCCCGACGTTGAGGCATGCATACAAGCATGTGTGGGCCATGCAAATTACTGAGTACCATTTTGAGATGCTGCAATTAAATTTCGGCAAAATGGACTAGCCTGCTGCATCATTTTTTCACTTTGATTTTCAGGGTGTCTCTGAATTCAGCCCTTTGTAGGTTGATGATTTTCATTTCCATCAAACAATGTGGCATCCTTTTGTTTCATGTTTTTTGTTTGTCCATATCAGTATAGCTATTCAGCATGATATTTTTCCCTCATTGAGATTTTATGTTTTCAAAGTGTTTCTTTAATATTTTTGAGCAGTGCATTTTAAATTTATAAAGGATTCGTTTCTAATGCTGTGGATTTTATTTAATAGCAACTTGGTACCTCTTGCGGAAGCTCCAACATGAAACGTGTAGAGTGGTGATCTCACCCTCAGTCAGTGTAATTTAGACATTACCATATGATGCAGATTGTAGGCTGCATTTCTAGCTGTTAGAATTTTGAGCTTGTTATATGCTTATGGGTTAGGGCAGGTGTAGGCAACCATGGCCATCAAGCTGTGGTAAAACTACAAATCCCATCATGACCCTGCCTCTAGAAGTCATGCCTGTGATTGTTAGGGTCTTGGAATGGGACTTGTAGTTTCAAAACGGCTGGAGGGCCGAGGTTGCCTACCCCTGGGTTAAGGGAAATGCAAGGTGTACTGTGCTTTTATCCCAAATGGGAAAACACCTATGGATTTTAAGCCTTTTAATTTGAGGCATACATGTGAATAAATGTTTTGTTTTTTTAATCTACTGTATGTTTCTTTATACCTGAGAGCCCACACAGCAAATCCACTTCTTTATTCTTCCTTTGTATATAACTGTGATGGATGTTGTGTATCCATCACCAAAGCTCAGTTTAAAGAGTAACTCCACTTTTGCTGAGAAACCTTTTGGATGATCTAGGTACAGTGTAGGGATTTTCACATACTTTGCTGTTGGGGTCGCAGCATTCAATTGTTACTGACTATTTGTTTTTTGACCCTACTTCTACTTGCTGCACGCAGCTACATCGTTTGAAATAAAAATAAAAATGAGTCTAAAAACAGTATGCAACTACAGCACCCCATATTTTAATACTCACATTTACTGCAACTGACCTAACCTCATAATAAAATTAAGTTAGGAATACACTGGTTAGGCCTTTTATCGATAATTAAAACGTTGTAGCTGATAGCCCATTTTACATTACTTTATCCTCTGCAGTATCCTAATTCTTGTAGTAAAACTTCAACTGTGCTATTTGTCTTTAATAAACTTGGGCTTAGCCTTGCTATTGTCCTGCTGGCCAATTTTACACTGTTGTGTAATCTGCAGTCTCCTAATTCTTGTAGTAAAATGTTTGCCTGTTTGCTCTGTTAAAGTATATTTCAGCCATTTTCTTTCTCATTAAAAATGTCCTGATGCCCTCCCTTTCCTGGCCACGCAGGGCACATACCTAAATAAAGGACGGGTTGGAGTTTTTTAAAGGATAAATACAGCCATAGCTTGTTTGGCTGTACTTCACTTGTGGATCACAGTGGTGAAGTTCATTCTGCACTCCTGGGACCTGTTTTCAGCCAACAGCGGCCTAAAGCCTGCTGTCAGCTGACATCACAGAGCAGGTCCAGCCTGTGGAAAGATTACCATATGTTTGGGATCCACCCAGGAGCCTGGATTGGCACCTGGCTCAGCCTCTCAAGCTGCTGACAGCCTGAACCAGCTGCTCCCACCCCCTCTACAGCTCAGCGGTGGCGGCAGAGCAGACAGCGGGTGACTCAGTCACCGCTCTCTGCTCAGAGGTGGGGAGAACTGAGCGATCAGCAGTGTTCGATCGCTCAATTCTCAGTCTTAGAGATGGTGGGGGATGGATGCAGCATTGCATCGTATGATTTAAAAAAAATGCCATACCTTTCTTTTAAGGGGAACTCCAAGACATATTTCCCTTTTTTCAAAAACGTTTATTACCATATTTAAATTTAAAGTGTTAATAAACCCAGGACATTGCATTCACTGTATCTGGTCTCCCACAGTACACAGAACATGGGAATGCAATTATTTGAGTAAATATAAGCTGTTAAATACTTTTCTTGATCATACATCACGGGACACAGGAGCTTCATTACATAGTGGGTTATATAGGCACCTCTGGTGATTGGACAGTGGTTGACCCCAATTAAGGAGAATTCCTCCCCTATATAACCCCTCCCATCTGGGAGGCACCTCAGTTTTTTCGCCAGTGTCTATGGTGATGGTCACGTAAAACTTTAGCTCTATGAAGGTTCCTGCAAGGGCCTAAGGGCTACAATAAACCGGATCCATACCTCGGGCCGATATTTGACTCCCAAGATGGTATGGTACCCGGGCCTCGTCTACCGAAGAAGCAAGGTTTTGCCTGTAAGTCCTCTCCATTGCACGAAAGTTTCTGGCAGAGCTTTCTACATGGCCCAGGTGGGAGGTTCTTCCGAGAAGGAGCCCCAGATATACCTGAAGGTTGGCTAACAATACCCGCCGTGATGGGTGAAGGCTGGAATTTGTCTGGTTCAGCAATTCCTGCGGCGGGGACAGGTAAGGGAAGTTATCCTGTATATTTAATTATATGAATGGATTTCTTCATTGTGAGTAGTTGTATGTCTTGCCTGGTTTCCACCACTAGAGGGAGTAAGAGCAGCCTGATGCATACTTACATGCCTTTTCAATACACATGCTCAGTGAAAGCCTGATTCTCCAGCTAACTCACGTCTCCATTGCAGTCCCTGCCACAAATAAGGTAAACACTTCAGGGGTCCCACGCAGCTCCGTTTTTGGGTTCTCCTTCCCCCCCTGGATTCCGCGGTCCTCGTGCATGCGCGCGGGCGCGTGCACGCGCATCGGGCGCGCTCCCGGCCTAATGGAGGAGGGGGGGTGTGGTTGCGAGCCGTGCACGTCAGTGTGCACGGCGCTGTACTGCGCAGGCGCCAGGCGGCAGTTTTAAAAGCCCAGAGCATCAGGGGGCTGTAATTGGAGACACAGGAGCTGTGGGCAGTAAGCATCCGTGGGGATTGGGTCCAGGCAAACCTAGACACCTACTCAGCATCAGGTTGTGCAATTTAAGCATATATATTATTGTGAGACTTTAAGCACAACAGTGATTGCACTTGTACTAGTACCTCTGCTTTGTAGCCTAGTACTATGTCTCCTCGTAAGAGGGTCTCAGGGGGAGGTAAGAAGGGCACTGGTAAATCACCGCCTTGGTCCAGGGGTTCCAAAAGTGCCTGTAAATTACCATCCCCCCCTGCAAGACTGGAGCCAGCCTATCAAGACGAGTCAGTGCCCCTGTCGGGTTTTGCAGCCTCTCCTAATGTCGCAGCCCCGGTTTATGTCACTGAGGACTCCCTTAGGGCTACATTGGAGGGTTTTGAAGGGAGAATCATGAATTTTATTTCTGCTTCCCTAAAAGATAGCAGGAAAAGGGGTAGATCCCCTCCCTCTGCTGATATCCCTCTCTCAGATGATTCTTCTGAAAATGAGGAGGGATCCCTATCTTTGGATAGGGATCATGAGCAGTCGGATGAGTCAGAGGAAGAGGAGATAGTCCCCTCCTCCCAGGCGCTCAGAAAACAGGTGCAGTATTATACTGAATTGGTGCGTACCACATTCAGAATGCCTGCTGCTGAAGTCGCTACGTCCTCTGTCTCTTCCCTGGGAGTCAGGAAAGCCCCACAGACTGCCTATTCCTTCCCAATTCATCCTTTAATGGATAAATTGATGTATGAGGATTGGGGACATCCTGATAAACTGTTTGCTCCTCCTAAAAGGTTTTCTATGCATTATCCTGTGGAGGAAAGTTTCACCAAGAAGTGGGGGGTCCCATCTGTCGATGCGGCTGTTTCTTGTGTGAATAAGAACCTAACTTGTCCTTTGGATAATGCGCAGGTATTCAAGGATCCAACTGATAAAAAGCTGGAAACCTTATTAAAAGCCTCCTTTTCCATGGCTGGCACTGTGGTGCAACCTACAGTCGCAGCCGTGGGGTTGTGTCAGTTCCTCAAGGAACAGGTTAAACAGATGCTTGGGCTCCTTCCCAGTGAGGAAGTAGAAAATTATACAGAATTGCCTCACATTCTGTGTTTCATAATTGATGCGATTTTGGATTCCGTCCAACAAGCATCACGTTTGTCTCTCATGTTGGTTCACATGCGAAGGGCCCTATGGCTAAAGAATTGGGCAGCTGAGCTGTCATGCAAGAAGCATTTGACTGGGTTCCCGTTTAAAGGGGAGCGTTTGTTTGGAGAAGAACTAGATAAGTTCGTCCAAAATATTTCAGGAGGAAAATCTACTCTCCTTCCAGTCAAAAAGAGCAAGCGTCCTTCATTCAGGCGTGCTCTCTCTCCCGAAGCATCAAGCTCTAAACAGTGGCGACTGCCTTCTCAGTCCTCCTCTACCAGAAAGGCTCAAGGCCAAGCCCAGGGACAGAAAAAGACTTGGGGGCGAAAGCCTGCCAAGCAGAGCCCAAAAACTTCCTTGTGAAGGGGCGCCCCCGCTCGGCAGAGTGGGGGGAAGGCTCCTGCAGTTTGCAGGCGCCTGGCGGGAAGAGATCCAGGACAAGTGGGTGATCTCTTCAGTATCTCTGGGCTACAAGCTAGAGTTTCAGGAGATTCCACCTTCTCGTTTCCTAAGGTCAAGGATCCCCAGGGATCCAGTAAAGCAAAAACCGCTATTTCTGGCCTTAGATCAGTTACTATCCCAGGGTGTGATAGTAGAAGTGAACCCGAAAGAACAGGGTTCGGGGTTTTACTCAAATCTCTTCACCGTTCCAAAACCAAGTGGAAGTGTCAGACCTATCTTGGATCTGAAAGACCTGAACCGGTTTTTACACATCCGGTCCTTCCGAATGCAGTCAATCCGCACTGTGGTCTCCTCCCTGCAAGGAGGAGAATTCATGGCATCAATAGATATCAAGGATGCATATCTCCATGTGCCAATTTTTCCCGCACACCAAAAATTCCTAAGGTTCGCGGTAGAGCGGCGCCATTTTCAATTTGTGGCCTTGCCGTTCGGGCTTGCTACAGCCCCTCGAGTCTTCACAAAGATTCTAGACCCTCTCTTAGCAAACTTAAGAGCTCAGGGCATAGCCGTCATGGCTTATCTAGACGACTTGCTTCTCATGGAGAAAACTGCAGCATTCCTAAGTCGCAGCATCACCAAAACGCTAGAACTCCTAGAACGCCTAGGTTGGATTATAAACCTAGAAAAGTCATCCCTACAACCGACTACCAGGTTGGAATACCTAGGTATGATCATCGACACCGCTCAGGGCAGGGTGTTTCTTCCAAGGCTAAAAGCCTTGGCCATTGGGGATCTGGTGTGCCTGATTCTGGGCAGAAGATCTTCCTCCATTCGGTTGTGCATGAGACTGTTAGGGAAGATGGTCGCCTCCTTCGAGGCCGTCCCATTCGCCCAGTTCCATTCAAGGCCTTTACAAGGATGCATCCTTGCGGCTTGGAACAGGAAGCCCCAATCTCTGGATCTTCCTATGCGTCTATCCCCAGGGACACGCAAGAGTCTTGTCTGGTGGTTACAAACCAAGAATTTGCTGAAGGGCAAAACCTTTCTTCCTCTCTCATGGAAGATTATCACAACAGATGCCAGCCTGACAGGCTGGGGAGCTGTATTGGAGGAAACATGCTCGCAGGGGAAATGGTCTGCGACCGAGAATCTACTGCCCATAAATATCTTAGAGATTCGGGCAGTTTACATGGCACTCATAGAGTGGTCTTACAGACTGCGAGGTTTCCCAGTTCGGGTTCAGTCCGACAATGCCACCGCAGTGGCTTATATCAATCACCAGGGCGGTACCAGAAGTCTGGTGGCCCAAAAAGAGGTGAATCGCATACTTGTCTGGGCAGAAAAGCATGTTCCGTGTCTTTCTGCAGTCTTCATCCCAGGAGTGGAGAATTGGCAGGCGGATTTTCTCAGCCGCCAGCAGTTGTGCCCGGGAGAATGGGCTCTGCACCCCGACGTGTTTCAGAACATCTGTCACAAGTGGGGTACTTCAGACGTAGATTCAACAGGAAGCTGGACAAGTTTGTGTCAAGGACAAGAGATGCACTTGCTCAGGGGTCAGATGCTCTGACAGTTCCCTGGGATCAGTTCAATCTGATCTATGCCTTCCCCCCCGAGCCCGCTTCTGTCGCGGTTCCTGGGAAGGGTCAAGAGGGAGACAAAGTCGGTCCTTTTGGTGGCCTTGGCTTGGCCCAGGCGACCATGGTACGCAGAAATCATGAAGTTGGCAGTAGGCAGGCCATGGACCCTCCCTCTCCGGCCAGATCTGCTCTCACAGGGTCCAATCTACCATCCTGCTTTACGCAGTTTGAATTTGACGGTCTGGCTGCTGAGACCCACATTCTGAGAGACCATGGCCTTTCGGGGCCAGTCCTTTCTACTCTGGTCAATGCCAGAAAGCCGGCCTCCAGACTTGTTTATTACAAGATCTGGAGGACATATGTTTCCTGGTGTGAACTCAGGAAATGGCATCCTAGAAAGTATGTCATTAACAGAATCTTGGCCTTTCTCCAGTCAGGCCTGGAAATGAATTTGGCCATAAGCACTATCAAAGTGCAGATTTCGGCCCTGTCGGTATTTTTTCAAAAACCGCTTGCATCACATTCCCTAGTACAGGCTTTTATCCAGGGGGCCGCCAGTTAAACCTCCGGTATGCCCATGGGATCTGAATTTGGTTCTCTCGGCCTTACAGGGGCAACCATTTGAACCTTTACACCTGGCTTCTTTAGCTCTCCTGACTAAAAAGCTGGTCTTCTTAGTAGCCATATCTACGGCTAGAAGAGTATCAGAGTTGGCAGCTCTTTCCAGTAAGGAGCCGTATTTAATTATCCATAAGGACCGGGTGGTCATGCGTCCCAACAGGTCCTTTCTGCCTAAGGTGGTTTCGGGTTTCCATTTGAATCAGGATGTAATCCTACCATCCTTTTTTCCGGACCCTCAATCCACAGAAGAAGAATCTTTACACACTTTAGATGTGGTTAGAGCAATCAGTATTTATCTTCAAGCAACTACTTAGATAAGAAAAACTGATTGTTTATTTATTCTGCTGGAAGGCCCTAGAAAGGGCCAGGCGGCGTCAAAATTCACTCTCTCAAGATGGATCAGGCAAGTTATCTCTCAGGCCTATGGTTTAAAGGGGAAGATTCCTCCTTTTCGGGTGAAAGCGCACTCTACTAGGGCTGTTAGTGCTTCTTGGGCAGTGCATCACCAGGCCTCCCTGGCTCAGATCTGTAAGGCTGCGACTTGGTCATCAGTCCACTGTCATGGTTATGCATTAGAGTTGTTCTCCTTACCTGTCTGCATGTGTTCATTTCTAGAGACCAGCCGAGCTTCACCTGACTGCTTTTATTTCCTTCCTCTGGAATGGCTCCACCCTAGCCCCTATCAGACTACACTATATTAACCTTTGCACTGCTAGCCTATCCTGCTGATCAACCTTTGTGTATTAGCTTCCTGTTTCCTGTCGTGTGCTCTGCTTCTGATTTCCGTTACCGACCTTGGCGTGTTCTGACCATCCCTGCTTGCCTGTGACCCTGACCTATTGGCGTGTACCCGACTATTCTGTTCTGCTTGTGGCCCCGACCTTGGCTTTGTCCCTCACCATCCCTATCCTCCTGTTACCTACTGTGGGTGTGAGCTGGGGGACCCTGGGGGTCGCGACCTGGAGCCAGTTGCAGCCAAGACCATCTTCACCACTCGAAGCTCTGGTGAACACCAGCTGGCTCTTAGACTCCGCGCCCCGGGGAATCTTACGCTCTTACCCCAGTGGGATCTGTCCCCCGTCTGCAGCCATCAGCCGTAGGGTCCACAGCCTTGCGGTGCATCCCCAACCCTACGGTGTGCACCTGTCACCTGGGCTCTAGGTGACCTGACAGTTTGATCAGCCATGGACCCGGCTGACGTGCCGCTCCCTCCAGTCGACTGCAGGGCATAGTGCGGAGACTCGAGACCCAGGAATCTAATCAGACTCAGGTGATGCGATTCCTCCAGGATCTGGCTTCTCGCTTCGAACAGCTACAGGCTTCCTTGGGAACCCCGAACCCGCAGCCTCAAGTACAGTCTGCGACTGCACCTATCGCACCAGTCGCATCCACGCATTCATTAGTACTGCCTGCTCCATCCCGTTTCTCTGGGGACTCCAAGGCCTGCAGGGGCTTCCTCAGCCAATGCACCATTCATTTTGAGCTCCAGCCTCAAAACTTTCTATCCGATCGGGCAAAGGTAGCCTATATCATTTCCCTCCTCTCCGGTGAAGCTTTAGCCTGGGCTGCCCCCCTGTGGGAGAAAAATGATCCAGTGGTTTCCAGCCTGTCCGACTTCTTGAAGCTCTTTCGTAACATCTTTGAGGAGCCAGCTCGGGTTTCTTCTGCGGCTAGTGCCCTTTTACGCCTTCGCCAAGAATCTGGTTCAGTGGGCCAATATGCACTTCAGTTCCGTATCCTTACAGCGGAATTGAGCTGGAACAATGAGGTCCTGGTCGCAACCTTTTTACATGGCCTCTCAGACCGAGTGAAGGACGAATTAGCAGGAAGAGCTATCCCCGCCGGTCTAGACGAAGTCATTTCCTTATGTAATCAAATTGACATTCGCTTCCAGGAGAGGTCCTTAGAAAAAAGACGCCAGCACCCCCCAGGTTCTAGTCAGCCTGAGCTTTTTCCCCGTCGCCCTGTGGAGCATCCTCCGTCTGCTGAGGAGCCCATGCAGCTGGGCCGGACCAGACTAACCCCCGAAGAACGTGCTAGACGCAGAACTCTGGGCTTGTGTCTTTATTGTGGGGGAAAGGGTCATTTTTGTGACTCCTGCTCGCTCCGTCTGGGAAACGCTCGGGTCTAATACATTTGGAAGGTGGAGTATTGGACCCAGAAACATCACCTTCTCGTCTCCTTCTTCCGGTGTTCCTCCATGTAGGCACTTCTCCCCAATCAGTCCTAGCATATCTGGACTCCGGGGCTGCCGGCAATTTTATGGACTGGAGAACTGCCTCTTCTATGAAGCTTACCCTTTCTCCCCTCGCTACTCCACTAGTAGTCTCGGCAATTGATGGCACTGTGCTCCCAGGGGGTCCTATCCGTTTCCAGACGCTACCTATTAGGATGTCGGTAGGGATACTCCACCAGGAGTGGATCTCCTTCCTCATCCTACCCAAGGCCTCTACCCCCATTGTATTGGGTCTTCCTTGGCTGCAGCTCCACTCGCCACATGTGGACTGGGTATCTGGGCAGATCCTGGCCTGGGGTCCATCGTGTTTCTCGTCTTGTCTTTCCAAGGTGACCCCCAAGAAGAAACTTCCCATTGCTACCACATCTGTCTCGTCCGATCTTCCTGCGGCTTATAGCGATTTCCGGGATGTGTTCTGTAAGAAGTCTGCTGAGGTACTTCCTCCTCACAGATCTTTTGACTGTGCTATTGACCTTGTCCCTGGAGCAACCCTGCCCAGGGGTCGTACCTACCCTTTATCCATTCCAGAGACCCAAGCCATATCTGAGTATGTCGCTGAGAATTTGGAGAGAGGTTTCATCCGGAAATCCTCATCGCCTGCAGGAGCAGGGTTCTTTTTCGTTGCCAAAAAGGATGGCACCCTCAGGCCCTGCATTGACTATAGAGGTTTAAACGCTGTGACTATTAAAAACCGTTACCCCTTACCTCTAATATCTGAGCTATTTGACAGGTTGAAGGGGGCTTCCATTTTCACTAAATTGGATCTCAGAGGTGCATACAATCTCATTCGAATACGAGAAGGTGACGAATGGAAGACCGCATTTAACACTAGGGACGGGCATTACGAGTACTTGGTTATGCCTTTTGGTTTGTGTAATGCTCCAGCTGTGTTCCAGAACTTTGTCAACGAAATATTCAGGGATCTACTGTACCAGTTTGTTGTCATCTATCTGGATGACATTCTCATCTTTTCCCAAAATCTGCCTGCTCACAGAAACCATGTACGCACCGTACTTCAGCGCCTTAGAGAGAACAATCTCTATGCCAAGATGGAGAAATGTTCCTTTGAATGTTCCGAGGTCCTGTTTCTGGGATGTTTTGTTTCTAGTGAGGGTCTTCGCATGGATCCCGGAAAGGTCTCTGCCATTACCAACTGGCCCCTTCCTGCTAGCCTCAAGGCCACACAGCGCTTCCTTGGCTTCACAAATTATTATAGGCAGTTCATAAGGAATTACTCTTCCATTGCTGCGCCTATTATTGCTTTGACCAAGAAGGGTGCTAATGCCAAAGACTGGTCTTCCGAGGCTGTCTCTGCGTTTCACGATCTGAAACAGGCCTTTGTCTCTGGACCCCTCTTGAGGAGACCAAATCCTGAAGACCCATTTTTTATTGAAGTAGACGCTTCTTCGATGGGGGTGGGAGCTGTGCTTCTTCGGGACTTTGAGAAGAAACGTCAACCATGTGCGTTCTTCTCCAAAAAAAATTCTCAGGCAGAGAGAAATTATGCCATTGGTGATCGGGAACTTCTCGCAATTAAATTGGCGTTGGAGGAGTGGCGTCATCTCTTGGAAGGTTCCCCTCACTCCATAACGATCTTTACTGATCATAAGAATCTACAGTACCTACAGAATGCTAAACGTCTGAACCCCAGACAGGCCAGGTGGAGTCTCTTCTTTTCTCGTTTTAAATTCACGATTACGTACAAACCTGGTTCCTGCAACGGTCGAGCTGATGCGCTCTCTAGGTCATTTGACACCTTGGACAAGGAGTCCAACCCTGATCCTGAGCCGATCATTCCTACCTCTTGCATTGTTGCCCATTCTACCACCCTGGAATCAAAGATTCCTCCTGGTAAGACCTTTGTTCCCACGGAGCTAAGAACCAAGATCCTTCGTTGGGGACATGATTCCAAGATGGCAGGTCATGCTGGGTTCCTCCGATCCTTCCTGCTTATCAGTCGTCACTACTGGTGGCCTAATCTCCGCTCGGATGTTAAAGACTATGTTAAGGCTTGTCACGTCTGTGCTCAGTCTAAATCTTCCACTCAAGCCCCTGCTGGTCTTCTCATGCCCTTGCCCATTCCTAAGGAGCCCTGGTCTCATATCGCCATGGATTTTATCACTGATCTTCCACTATCGGAGAATAATACGGCCATTTGGGTAGTAATCGATCGGTTCTCCAAGATGGCTCATTTTGTTCCTCTTCCTGGTCTCCCTTCTGCCCCTGCCTTGGTTCCCATTTTTGTACGAGAGATTTTCCGCCTTCATGGTGTTCCTTCGCATGTCGTCTCGGACAGGGGTGTGCAATTTACTTCTCGTTTTTGGGGAGCCTTTTGCAAATCCCTCGACATTACCTTGGATTTTACCTCTTCTTATCATCCCCAATCCAATGGCCAGACTGAGAGAGTTAATCAGGAGTTAGAGGTCTTTCTCCGTACCTTGGTCTCTGCCCATCATGATGATTGGGCATCACTATTACCGTGGGCTGAGTTCTCCCACAATAATCATGTTAACGTCAGTTCTCAGAAAACACCCTTCCTCACTGTTTATGGAAGACATCCTCAGCTTCCCCTTCCTATGATTTGTTCTTCTGACATTCCAGCTTTGGCTACTGTTCAGGAATCATTCAATTCCATGTGGGCTGACGTTCATGATTCCCTCCAGAAAGCTGCCAACAAATTCAAGAGTTTTGCTGACCGTCGCAGGCGTAAGCCACCCTCTTTTCAGCCAGGAGACAAAGTCTGGCTCTCCACCAGGAACATCAAACTCCGGGTTCCTTCCCTCAAATTTTCCCCAAGATTCATTGGTCCATACACCATAATTTCTAAACTGAATCCGGTTTGTTTCAAGCTCCAGATTCCCAAAAGCCTCAAAATCTCTAACTCCTTCCATGTTGCCCTTCTAAAGCTGTTAGTCCTCAATAAGTTCTCTCGTCCTTCCCCTACCATAGCACCGGTCTCTGAGGATGATCAGGAGTACGAGGAGAGCCAAATTTTGGATTCCCGACTCTGTAGAGGCATTCTCCAGTACCTCGTGCACTGGAAAGGTTTTGGTCCTGAGGAGAGGTCGTGGATTTCGGCTTCCGAGGTCTTTGCACCTCGTCTGTTGAGGAAGTTTCATTTGAAGTTCCCCTCTAAACCTGGTCCCAGGCGGGGGAGGGGGAGGCCTCGTAAGAGGGGGGGTACTGTCATGGTTATGCATTAGAGTTGTTCTCCTTACCTGTCTGCATGTGTTCATTTCTAAAGACCAGCCGAGCTTCACCTGACTGCTTTTATTTCCTTCCTCTGGAATGGCTCCACCCTAGCCCCTATCAGACTACACTATATTAACCTTTGCACTGCTAGCCTATCCTGCTGATCAACCTTTGTGTATTAGCTTCCTGTTTCCTGTCGTGTGCTCTGCTTCTGATTTCCGTTACCGACCTTGGCGTGTTCTGACCATCTCTGCTTGCCTGTGACCCTGACCTATTGGCGTGTACCCGACTATTCTGTTCTGCTTGTGGCCCCGACCTTGGCTTTGTCCCTCACCATCCCTATCCTCCTGTTACCTACTGTGGGTGTGAGCTGGGGGACCCTGGGGGTCGCGACCTGGAGCCAGTTGCAGCCAAGACCATCTTCACCACTCGAAGCTCTGGTGAACACCAGCTGGCTCTTAGACTCCGCGCCTCGGGGAATCTTACGCTCTTACCCCAGTGGGATCTGTCCCCCGTCTGCAGCCGTCAGCCGTAGGGTCCACAGCCTTGCGGTGCATCCCCAACCCTACGGTGTGCACCTGTCACCTGGGCTCTAGGTGACCTGACATCCACACATTCACCAGATTCTATCAGGTGGATGTCAAAGGGCAAGAGGATATCGCCTTCGGGCGCAGTGTACTGCAGGCTGCAGTTTAGGTCCTCCGGTCCCTGGCGGCCTATATTTATGATCTGTGTCTCCCTCCCCTCAATCTGAGCATTGCTATGGGACATCCCACTATGTAATGAAGCTCCTGTGTCCCGTGATGTATGATCAAGAAAATGGGATTTTTATATACAGCTTACCTGTAAAATCCTTTTCTTGAGAGTACATTACGGGACACAGGGCTCCCGCCCCTCTTGGGTTTTACGTGGTTTCTTATTGCTTTGCTACAAAACTGAGGTGCCTCCCAGATGGGAGGGGTTATATAGGGGAGGAATTCTCCTTAATTGGGGTCAACCAGTGTCCAATCACCAGAGGTGCCTATATAACCCACTATGTAATGAAGCTCCTGTGTCCCGTGATGTACTCTCAAGAAAAGGATTTTACAGGTAAGCTGTATATAAAAATCCCATTTTCCTCATCAGCAGCATATAGCAGTCTGTGACTTCTATCAGTGTCAGGCTGAGCACTGATTAAAGCTTGCAGGAGGAGTATTCATTCTCCTCTGACTGCCCTATGAGGCTGCAGGACCCCTGATCCTCTGTCTGGTGCTGATTGGCCCTGTGCAGAACATATGCATCTTCCATAAAAAACAAAACAAAAACAATGCTCTAGCAATACACATCAAACTGTGCATGTACAGGGTGCCTCCTCTGGCTTTGTGCTATCAGCAGATGGATTGGGGACAGTGGAAGGAGAGGATCAGAGAAGAAAGGATCAAACAGCCTTTTTACACAATGCATAGGATTAGGTTCCATAATGAGAACAAGCCTGTTTTACTGCATATACAGACTGATTTTACTGTTGTGGGATTAGTAACACTTAGATCACTAAAACCATACTGTCCTGTAGCGCCACATACAGCTTTAAGGCCCCAAACCCATTTCATGTAGCAGGAATGCATAGTTCTGCTCACTTTTTTTTGCAGATTTCCACTTACTCTTCAATTAACCACTTAAGCCCCAGACCAATTGTGAGCCTAAGGACCAGAGGTCTTTTTACAATTTCGCACTGCACTGCTTTAACTGGTAATTGCGCGGTCATGGAATGTTGTACCCAAACGAAATTTGCGTCCTTTTCTTCCCACAAATAGAGCTTTCTTTTGATGGTATTTGATTGCCTCTGCGATTTTCCTTTTTTACGATGTAAAAGGAAAAAGACTGAAAATTTTGAGAAAAAAATATATTTTCTACTTTTTGTTATAACAAAAATCGAATAAACTCAATTAGTCATACATTTAGGCCAAAATGTATTCAACCACATGTCTTTAGTAAAAAAAGTCAATAAGCGTATATTGGTTTGCGCAAAACTTATAGCGTCTACAAACTAGAGTAAATTTTCTGGAATTTACACAGCTTTTAATTTATGACTGCCTATCTCATTTCTTGAGGTACTAAAATGCCAGGGCAGTATAAACCCCCCCCCCCAATGACCCCATTTTGGAAAGTAAACACCCCAAGGAAATTGCTGAGGGGCATGTTGAGCCCATTGAATATTTTTATTTTTTATTTTTTTTGTCCCAAGTGATTGACACAAAAAAAAGTTTACAAAAAGTTGTCACTAAATGATATATTGCTCACACATGCCATAGTTATGTGTGGAATTGCACCCCAAAATATATTCTGCTTCTCCTGAGTACGAGGATACCACATGTGTGGGACTTTTTGGGAGTCTAGCCACGTACGGCACCCTGAAAACCAATCACTGCCTTCAGGATTTCTAAGGGTGCAAATTTTTGATTTCACTCCTCACTACCTATCAGTTTTGAAGGCCATAAAATGCCAAAATAGCACAAACCCCCCCCCCCCCCCACAAATGACCCCATTTTGGAAAGTAGACACCCCAAGCTATTTACTGAGAGGCATGTTGAGTCCATGGAATATTTTATATTTTGCCACAAGTTGCGGGAACATTACAATCTTTTTTTTGCACAAAGTTGTCACTAAATGATATATTGCTCACACATGCTATGGGCATATGTGAAATTACACCCCAAAATAAATTCTGCTGCTTCTCCCGAGTACGGGGATACCACATGTGGGGGACTTTTTGGGAGCCTAGCCACGTACGGGACCCCGAAATCTAAGCACTGCCTTCCGGATTTAAATATAAAACGCTACCAAAAAAACTGTTAGCGATCGCAGGAATCAGGCCTGACTGCGAACGCTGCAGTTATGTGTGTTGTGTTTTGTAAGTGACAGTGATCGATCGATACTGCACTTGGGTGGGCTCGGCGGAGGGGCAAAACGCAGGTGCTAGCAGGTATCTGGGCTGATCCTGCTAACAACGCGTTTTTTTTAACCCTTATATGGTGATCGCTGGTGAAAGGGTTAACTCTAGGGGCAATCAGGGGGTTAAAATCTTTATTAGGTAGTATATGGGGGTAGCTATAAAAACCTGGCAGCTACCTAGTGGCACCAGTGACACTAATGCAGCGATCAGAAAAACAATCGCTTAGTCACACTGGCAAAAGGGTGTGAAAGGGTTAACTCTATGGGGCAATCTTTATGGGGGGGGGGGTAGGGGGCTACTCTGGACCTAACACTAACTGCCCTGACAGTTTTTACTGTCACAACTGACACTAAATGCAGTGATCAGTAAATGATCACTGCAATCAGTGGCACTGTGACTGCGGGGGGACGGGGGGGGGGTGACAGTGTCAAAAAGACCGCCCCAAGGAGAGTGACATCACTTCCTCCTGCCTGTGTGTACACTACACAGGCAGGGGAAGCTTCTCATTCGCCAGGAGCGATCGAGAGGGGATGGCCAGAAACCAATGGCCATCCCCTCATCCCGGATCGCTCCTGAAGCGAAACGGACCGCCGCAGCCAGCGGGAGGGGGTCCGATTGGACCCCCCACCCGCTGGAAGGCACGCACGTACGGTACGTACTTGTGCCCATGCATGCCATTCTGCTGATGTATAGTTACATGCGGCGGTCCTTAAGTGGTTAAATAGGCTGTCCTATGTGCAACAAATATGCCAAAGAAGTTCCCGCAGTTTTTCAGAGATGGGGAGTTGCACATTTTTCAATGTGTGTTTGTAGTGTGTTTGCTGTGTGACAAAATACATATCAAAACATGCATTGGCTAACCACATTTGGGGTGCCATTAATGGCACGACAACCATGATGCATCTTTTTTTTACTTGTTTCACAAAGTGTTAACGAGGCCTGAGAAATACCCCAAGCATATTATATAAAGCCGGAACAAAACCTCCTATTCTTTACAGCTGAGGATGCTGCCAACTTAGCCTCTGTTTTATCTCCAATTGATGTGGTGCTGCACATTTGAACAGTTACATAATTAGGTTGAAAAAAATACACAAGTCCATCTAGTTCAACCATAATAAATAAATAAAAATAAATAAAATAAAAAATATAATACAATCTCATATATCCAATCCTATACCCACAACTGACACCAGCCATTTGATCACTTGACAATTTAGCTAACAGCTCAAGCAACTGTCACAATTATCATTTACAGCAAGCCTTAAAGTGTTTGTAAACCGTTACAACACACTTTGACCTACAGGTAAGCCTAGATTAAGGCTTACCTGTAGGTCCAAGAAATATCTCCTAAACCTACACGGTTTAGGAGATATTTGCCGAAAGACAGGCACTGCTGTCTACGGCGCATGCGCCGTAGTCAGCGGTGCGCAGGTGCACTGAGCGCAGCATCGTCAGCGACGAAGATGCCGCGCGTGTCTGCTCCCGTGCGCATGCGTGGGAGTGGCGGCTTCGCCGAATGACAGCGGCGGAGCAGCGAGACCCCACCGAAAAGATGGATGCGCCGAAATACAGGGGACAGTGGTGACATCGCTGGCTCCTGTGTCAGGTAAGTGACACATGATGGACTACTATGCGGTGCATAGTAGTCCATTATGCTTTGCCTTTGCAGGGAATGAAAGAGAAAGTAAACTCATCAGTTTACTTCCTTTTTAATCACTTGCTTACTGGGCACTTAAACCCCCCTCAGTCCCAGACCAATTTTCAGCTTTCAGTGCTGATGCAATTTGAATGACAATTGCGCGGGCATACAACACTGTACCCAAATTAAATTTTTATCATTTTTTCCCCACAAATAGAGCTTTCTTTTGGTGGTATTTAATTACAGCTGGGAGTTTTATTTTTTGCTAAACAAACAAAAAAAGATGCAAAAAAAAAAAAAAATCATGTTTAATAGTTTGTTATAAAATTTTGCAAACAGGTCATTTTTCTCCTTCATTGAAGTGCGCTGATGAGGCAGCACTGATAGGCTGCACTGGTGGGCACTGATGGGCTGCACTGGTGGGCACTGATGGGCGGCACTGGTGGGGACTGATGGGGCGGCACTGGTGGGCACTGATGGGGCGGCACTGGTGGGCACTGATAGGTACCACTGATAGGTACCACTGATAGGTGGCACTGCTGGGCACTGATGGGCACGGATATGTGGCACTGGGGTGCAGCACCTTTGAGGCAGATTGTGGGCACTGCTGGGTGGCACTTTGTGCACTGCTGGGTGGCACTGTGGGCACTGCTGGGTGACACTGACGGGGGGCACTTATTTTTTAATGATGTTTAGTGATGAGGGGGCAGGTGGGCACTGGCAGGGGGCAGGTGGGCACTGGCAGGGCTGGCCGTGATCGGGACTGATGTCCCGATCGCGGCCGCCGGTGATCGGCTCTTTTTTTTTCTCCTCACGCTGTCAGCGCGAGGAGGAATAAAAGCCGATTACCGTCTCCGTTATATCACATGATCAGCTGTCATTGGCTGACAGCTGATCACGTGATAAGGGGTTCGGGATCGACCCCTTGCTCGGATCGGTGATCAGGTGAGTCTCATAGACTCGCTGATCACAGAGCGCCGCGCGCCCCTCAGGGGGCGCGCAGGCTGCTCGTGCACGGGACGACGTCAATGGACGTAGTCCCGGCAAAGGAGATCCGCGCTGTAGCCGTCATTCGGCTATAGCGCGGGTCTCAAGTGGTTAAATGTAACTGTTATGCTAAACAGCTAGATCTGATTTAAAGGATATGGGTGTAGAACTGACTCGAAGGAGCGGCTGATTTGATTTGGACTTACCATTACCTTCTTGACCTCGTATGCATCTAGGGGTTTCCTGAGGTAGATGGCCCAAAGAACTATAGAGACTGACACTGGATCCACTTCAGGGATTTTTATTTGCAAAATGGTAGACAAAACAGTCTCTCAATAAAGGAAAGTGGGTATAGGTAGGAAGTTCAGTTACTCTTGGAACTGCATAAATTTCTCACCATAGCATCCAGAGAATAGCCATTCGCAACTGGATATTACAGCCATTGGATAAATCTCCTCTCAGCAACCGATAGATGGTTCAAATAGAGAAAAGTCTCTGCCACAGAATTGGTTGTAACTGAAGGATATTTGAAATTGGACCTACAAAAAGTTTTTTGCATGTCCATCTGCAGGTGTTTTACCCCCCATCCTTCTCTCTGGGTCCCATAACATGGCCCCCTGTAAGCTCAGCGGACTATGCACCCACCCAGAGGGCGCGAGGGGAACATGTGGCAGCGATGGGATCACTGGATGGCTATAATCCTGTAATGCCGGTTCATGCGACACGTCCTCATGTCCTCATACACCCATTGGTAACTATATCTCTATATGCATGGAGACATATTTTTGCTTAATTTGAAATATTATACTTATATATATTTTTATATTGTCCAAAGTCTTTAATTAGATATTTTGACATTCCCCTAGAATATAAATCCCCCTGAAGAGACCGGAAATCGCAAGGGTCGAAATGCATCGGGGTTTTTCATGTGGATATATATGTTACGAATACAATTGGCAAACCATGCTTGTACATAGAGTCTTTTGCTATGAGTGATGTTCCATGTTTGTATTTGTCACACTACCTATATGGATGATGTATTATTGTTCATTTGGAATTACTATTGTCTGTCAAATAAATAATTTTTTTACATCAACTATTTTCATACCAACTCTCTGCTGCTAAAAAAACCCTGGGGAAACTTTTCTGTGTTTTTATTTGAAATTGGAGAACCCTTGTACGGTACCAGTATCTTGCAGCCGGTCCAGTGATGCCATATGAGTGTGGATTCGCCTGGTGTCTATCAACTTAGCTTCCAGGCTCTTACCGAGAAGCCAGCCTCCTGCATGGCCCTCTTCTGAAGAGTCCTCCCCTGGTTGCGTACTCAGTTGCTGTGCCTCTACAAAGATGAGATGGCACCGGACCACCTTGGAATCCTCCTAGTTACTGCGCCTTGGGCTAGCCAGCCCCAAGCCTCGGAAACGGATGGATCCGCACCCCAGGCCATGGGGGCCCCTGAGGGCTGGTCAGGAGGACCAGGACCAAGAAGATGGAACGATCCTCTGGGCCGGAACCCTGTACCACGTGACCTCAGCTTCCTTAAGTACCCCCTCCCAGAATGCCCAGCAAGATGACACACTCACTGGTTGGTTTCCGAGAGAGATTGCCACCCAATGCATCCAACCGGACAGCGTTCTTATGCTTGCCAGGGGTGACACCGACACTACGGTCAAGCAGAACACAGTGCAATCCAGCCAAACTGGTACTGAGACCGTAATTTAGAACAATTAACCCCAAAACCCAACTGTGATTTTAGGAAATTTACATTTACAAAACAAATAGCGCATGCTCATTGGGAGCCTGGCGCTACATGTGTATTTTCATTGTTTTGGTGCAAGTGAATAAAAGACCCTCCCCTCCATATGGTATGTAACACCATCCTAGATAGGTGCTAGGTTTAGATAAATAAGATTAGTTTGTGTTTTTATAGGTACATTTAGCATACACACTGTTGTAAGCATGGCTTTGATTCTTAGGTAAAAGCTTAGTTTGCTTACTGTAATCAGTGAAGCTACATTCTGCTAGTCAGGTCTGCTCAGTGTTTTCAGCTGCTGCCAGTCTGATCCCTTTACATCTAGAAATCTTGATAAGTTTTTGGTTAATAGGTGTGGAGCTATGCAGATGGTAGCATGAATATTGATCGAGTCCTGGCCTATCCCAGAGATGCGGACCCTGATAGTATGCTGGGAGACTGTATATATTATGTGAGCACCCTGCCCTCTCAGGCAATGCTGTTATGTCTGCTGTCATGAGGCCTCAGGTGGGCGACTGGAGGCCCTTGATGCGAATGATCCTGGAACTAAAGAGAGCTGACTGAGTGCTGTCTGCTGAAGGTCTGGTATCACTGGTGTAAGTTGTCGCTTGGAAGGAGGCAACCAGTTGTCCTTGGGCCTTGTGTGAGTACAGGCGCTTTTAAGAGATCTTGGGGACCTTTGTGGTTTTGCCATCCCTCTGGTGCTAGAGAAAGTGAGCTGTGGGTCTAGTCAAAGGGGACATCGGCTGGTGTCCTGAAGACCTTTGTCCATTTAATTTTCTACTTAAAGGGACTCTGCTCTTGTTGCTTTTAATAAATTTACAGTTTACTACTACTACTACTACTACTACTACTGTTACTGTATATTAAACTTGAAGTCTACTGTTTGCTCCAAGCACAGATTTTAATATTAAAGGTATGAAGGAATAGATAGTGGCACTAAACCCAGTGTGAATTATACCAATCCTTAAACGGAGAGGTTATGCTAATTTACGTGATCCTCTTGTGCAATACATGCTCATAATTGCATGCTCATAATTAAATATATAAGTGTAAAAAAAAAGGAAAATAGCTAAACTATACTAAATGGTGTTAATTAATATACTGTGTACTCGCACAAAAAGTGCTGAAACATGTGCCAATAAAACTAAAATTAAATTAAATTATTTCATAAATGACTTTAACATCAAATCAAGTTCACTATGCAAAGACCATAATACAAAATCAAGTACAATCAGAACCACATCCAGAATTCATTAGAAAAAATGTCCCATATGACAGTTAAGTAAAGTGACTAGTGCAAAGTGCTGGTATCTTCAATATAGAGAAGATTTTAATATAGCTTGTTCTGAAGAATATCTGAAGAATATCTACATACTCTTGTTTACATGTGTAGGTATAAAGTGATCAGCACAACTTCTTAATCATAAACATCAATAATAGTATACAAAATACAAATACTCATAAACAGTGACGTGCTAAATGTCACAAACAATAGTGCATAATGATCTAAAGTACAAAAAAAATCTGTGTCAGTAAAACACTCCTTACAATTATATTTCCTTGCAAACAATATTCCCATGACTTCCCACAATTGCTTAGTGCTCACAGAACTCTCACCTCTATGTAGTGTTGAATCAGCCTTATAGGTATCATATGGTGGTGGCGAGCTTCCACTTCCAGACTCCCAATTACCAGGTCACTGAAAGTTCCGGATGTCATGCGAGACTAAAATAAAAGCCTCCCACAGTGTAAAGTAGGGGTCTCAAACTGGCGGCCCTCCATCTGTTGCAAAACTACAAGTCCCCATCATGCCTCTGCCCGTGGGAGTCATGCTTGTAACTGTCAGCCTTGCAATGCCTCCTGGGACTTGTAGTTTTGCAACAGCTAGAGGGCCACCAGTTTTAAACCTTTGGTGTAAAACGTTTAAACAACTAAATATTAAAAAGCCAAATGGATTCTTACTTAGAAAAAGTTTTAAAAGCACATGTAAAGTGCAACAACGGCGTTCCAGCCGCCTCTTATGTCACTTCCAGTCTGCTCTGTATTTCCGGCCAAGCCCTACGCATTACGTCACATCACGTGACTTCATTAGGGGTGTACTCACTTTTGTTGCCAGTGGTTTAGACATTAATGGCTGTGGGTTGAGTTATTTTGAGGGGACAGCAAATTTACACTGTTATACAAGCTGTACACTCACTACTTTACATTGTAGCAAAGTGTCATTTCTTCAGTGTCGCATGAAAAGATATAATAAAATATTTACAAAAATGTGAGGGGTGCACTTTTGTGAGATATTGTATATGTAAAGTGCTGCATACATTTTATATAGTGTGTGTGTGTGTGTGTGTGTGTGTAATTTTACTGTATTAATAAATAAAATGTATTTTTCATGCAACTGGATTTCCTTTTGCACATGATCAAACTCAACAATTTTTTAAGAGTTGTACTTCCAGAAACAGGCTAGTTATAGGCCAATTATGGCTCAAACAGACTTGTAACTGATAATTGGCCTGCGCTGGGGAGTCTGGCACAAACTAAGAAAGGATCAATCTTATTCCAAGAAATTAACCTTATGCACAATTATGATACCCTAATTTTCATGCAATTAGGATCCTTCAGACTAGCACAATGATTTTGTACACTGTAAAGTAGTGTGTTGGATTTTCACCATCATGAAATTGTGGTTCCAATACCATTTGTGCTATTTTGGCTCATGCTAAACATGCATTTCTTTTTTTTTTTCTGACAGTTTTAATTAAATCTGGCTAGGTAATTATAAAAAAGAGCAAATAAAAGAAATGTGTCCTTTAAAAAAAATATATATTTTTTAGGTAGGCAAATTAATCAGAGGGATAGTGAAGTTAAATTGGAACTAAACCTATGGATATAAAGTTGGCTGAATACTTCTGTTCCAATGATGTGACCATTGGATCCTTCAATAGCTGTTTACATCTTCCAAGGGTTTTTAGTCTCTTGAATGGCTGTGGGGACCCCACCCATGCATTAGCACAGTAGTAGTTCATCCTGGCACACTAGCACCATGCCAATGTATGCTCAGTCTACATTCAATGGGAAATGGAAGATTATGAACAGGCAGGTAAGTTCGTTTTATTACAGAACAGCATGCTATGTGTCTTCTGAAATAAAAAGCTGACTGTTTGCCATCTATTTTTACTGAAGGTTTAGTTACACCTTAACCACTTAAGGACTGCCTCACGTCGATGGCCGTTTGCAGAATGGCATGGCATGGCTGGGCACAGGCACGTACAGGTACATTTGCCCTTAAAGAGCCCAGTCGTGGGCCGCGTGCTGCTGGCGGCGCACTCGCGACCCAGTCCTAAGCTCTGTGACCGTGACCGTGGGACCCATGGACCCGATCGCCGCTGGTGTCCTGCGATCGGGTCACAGAGCTGAAGAATGGGGAGAGGTAAGTGTAAACCTCTCCCCGTGCTTCCTAGTGTGGCCGTCACGGATCGTCTGTTCCCTGTTATAGGGAAAGACGATCAGTGACATCACATGCCAAGCCACGCCCCGCTACAGTAAAAAAACACACACTCACTTAACTCCTACACTGCCCCCTAGTGGTTAACCCCTTCACTGCCAGTAAAATTTTTACAGTAAGCAGTGCATTTTTAATCGCTGTATTAATGCCAATGGTCCCAAAAATGTATCAAAATTGTCCGTGTCCGCCATAATGTCGCAGTCACAATAAAAATCGCTGATCGCCACCATTAGTAGTAAAAAAAAAAATATAAAAAAAAGCCATAACTATCCCCTATTTTGTAGACGCTATAACTTTTGCGCAAATAATCAATAAACGCTTATTGCGTATTTTTTTTAACCAAAGATTCGTAGAAGAATATGTATCGGCCTAAACTGAGGAAAAAAAACGTTTTTTATATATTTTTTGGGGATATTATAGCAAAAAGTAAAAAATATTGCATTTTTTTTTTCAAAATTGTCGCTCTATTTTTGTTTATAGCGCAAAAAATAAAAACTGTAGAGGTGCTCAAATACCACCAAAAGAGCGCTCTATTTGTGGGAAAAAGACGCCAATTTTGTTTGGGAGCCACGTCGCACGACCGTGCAACTGTCAGTTAAAGCGGCGCAGTGCCGAATCGCAAAAAGGGGCTTGGTCCTTTAGCTGGAAAATGGTCCGGGGCTTAAGTGGTTAACTGATTCCCAAAATGGTTACATATAATGCATGCCTCTTGTGACCTGTCACTGTTTCCAATGTGCTTATGTCATCTCAAACTAAATGTCAAGCCTTCAAATGGCTGGTGTCATAGCTGATCACACATGTAGCCTCATGGTAATGGCTGTCATTTACCAGGTTGGAGGCTGAAGTGATGAGAGGGCGTCCCTTGCAGCTGAGGACCAGGCACTCCTGGAGTCTTCTGGTAAGAATGACAAATCCACTTTATTATAACCCAGACTCTCGCTAAAAGCCCTGAAGAAAGATGCCTTCAATTCCATGAAATACAGTATGCTAGAAGTTTAACTTTAACAAATTTTAACACATTATCAATAGAATTTTTTTATGCATATAACTCTTCACACAACACTATCGAAATACATCTTTCCAAGAGAATAAATAATTTGGACGAAAGAGAAATCCTGCTTTTATTCTGTGCAGAATGTACTGTAAGTACACTGAAGGGATCTCATGTATCCTCTGTACCTTTTTTAGTTACATCCTAAAGCATTGGTCTCCAAACTGTGGCCCGTGGGCCAGATAGGACCCTTCGCTTGTCTTTATGTGGCCCTTTGGCACTATTTCCCCCACTGACACCAACAGTAGGTCATAATTCCAACCTCTGACACCAACAATGGAGTATTCCTCCCATTAACACCAGTGATGGGGCATAAGTTCTTCCTTTTACACCAATAATGGGGCACTATTCCTTCCATTAACACCAATGACAGGGCACTAGAATAAATAAAAAAGAGTCCTGCGCAAATAATACCACAAAAGATGAATAATGTATATAAATGTGAAAAAAACAAGAGTCAATGAAAATATTTCAAAATAAACACACCAATAGTGTAAGTGTGTAGTGAAAAAACACTGGAGAAAGAACAGGACCAAATGTTCCAAAAAATCAGGCTCCCAGAACTCTCACCTCAGAGATGGAATAATAAGGCAAAAGAAAATAATTCCAATGGACTTCTCCTTCACTTCTCTGTGCACAATCATCAAATGGTATAAACTTCTACCACTAGAGGGCCGATTCAACCTCTTATGAGTAATACTGCAGCATATGTATCCTCGTGGTGTGAAACTTAAAGAAAACACAGAGGGGAAGGGGGAAGGGAGAGAGAAAGGGGACTCCAATAGTGTAGTGGTTTCCAAAACTGAATAAATTTATTTAAGAGAAAGCAATGGACTCTCACATTTAAAAAGAAAGTATCAAACAGAAAGAGATCTGGCGTATACAGCCAGTCTTACGCTTGTTCCGGTATTCCTACGGCCACTCCCTACGCGTTACGTCACCACGTGACTTCTTCATAGGGAAGCCAAACTTTTTTCACTACACACTTACACTATTGGTGTGTTTATTTTGAAATATTTTCATTGACTCTTGTTTTTTTCACATTTATATACATTATTCATCTTTTGTGGTATTATTTGCGCAGGACTCTTTTTTATTTATTCTAGTGATAGTTTGTGTTTACTATTTTGTCCCGCTGCATTTTTTGTTTTATTTAGCAGCACTTGCACTTTTGTTATTCCACAGATTGTTACATTATACTTTGTTATATACTCTATTTTGATGCACGTAGATCCATTTCACGTTTAGCACATAGTGGCGCGAGGGTCCATTTTACACAATGACAGGGCACTGTTTCTATTAACACCAATGCTGGGGCACTATTCCTTCCACTGACACCAATGATGGGGCACTATTCCTTCTACTGATTCCAATGATGGGGGACTATTTATTCCACTGACACCTATGATAGGGCACTATTCCTTCCACCAACACCAATGAGCTCTGATCTCCATATTGAGTCTGTCTGGGATTACATGAAGACACAAAGATTTGAGACCGCCTACATCCACTGAAGATCTGTGGTTAGTTCTCCAAGATGTTTGGAACAACCTACCTGCCGAGTTCCTGCAAAAACTGTGTGCAAGTGTACCCAGAAGAACTGATGTTGTTCTGAAAGAAAAGGGTGGTCACATCAAATATTGATTTGATTTAGATTTCTCTTCTGTTCATTTACTTTTTTTTTAAACTAACTTAATTGATAAAAGTAAACTATTAATGAAAGCTTCTATTTCTGAAAGCCTTCTTAATTTGCAGCACTTTTTCACATCTGCCTAAAACTTTACACAGTAATATATATGTGTAGCAGAATCTCTTACCTCTTCCAGTCTAATGACAACCTTCAAGGTCAAAGATGACTGACATCCTTCAATATGTGGTGGGTTGAGAGGCATAGTGGGTGCAAAGGTGATAAAAGTCATTGGATTTAAAAGGTTTTCTTTGACAGTCCTTTTTCTATTTTGCAAGGGAAAGAGGGTTATGGCCAGGACACCCTTAGGTAGTTGCAATTTCAATTGGCAGACTCAGAGACTTTAATAAGAGGACAGCTGTACAGGGAAAGGCCCCAGCGAGGTGCCACTTCTGCATATGCAGAATTGCTGACTCCTATTGTAAGTTAAACAGTTCCTAACTCAAAGTAACAGTTCTCTCAGCTGTTCTACAACGTATCCTTGTAGTTCTTCAGCCCCTTGAGCTCCTGGTCTCTCACTGGACCCTCTGATTCACTACTCTGAATCCCATGAGCTCCTCAAGGCTATTGGTATCTACCTCAAGCATCACCCATGCTCCCCTGCTGGGTCCCTAGCTTGGCACTATGGATACCTTCAAGCTTCACACCTGCTGACCAGCTCGGCCCCTACCTTGGCACACAAGGCTGCTCTGCAAGCATCACCTCCGCTGGTTGGGTCCCTGACTTGATCACCGCCTGAAGTTTCCTGATTCTCCACCGTGCCTGTTCCGGTGAGAATACTGCTCCAGTACTTCAGTTTCTCACTGTGATCCCTGGTAAAGGCCATTGGTCCCTTCATGGCGATAACTTCCCTTCTACCTCCGACCACTGACAGGTTCTATGGCCGGCAGACCGGCACTTCTGGTTGGACTGCAAGCCACAATCCCAACCCTGAGCTGCCCTCTTCAGGATAGGCCCTCACACAGCCTGCCAGTCTGATGCCCCCGGGATAGGCCCAATCTCTGGCCTAGCAGCCCAGGGCAACAGTGGACAGTGGTCCAGGTGGCACACAAGAACCTTGATCACCTGTCCTCCTCCGAATATATAGGCTCTCCCAAAAGGCCAAGGGATTCAACAAAATCCCTGCCCATTCGCTGAGATACCCCATATACCCATAACCTGACCTTGAGTTGTCCTCCTCAATCTAATACCTCCAAGTGCCTGGCCACCAGATGGTAGAAAAGTACAACCTGGCCAAACTTAGGGAGAAAGCAAAGGATCCCTAGCAATTAACTACAGTAGCTACTCCTGACAAAGGACTTAGCGAGGAGCTCCCTGACTAAACCCCAGGGCGCCACATCCTGTCCAAGAAACTACATCTTGGAGTTTGCATAAAAAATAATTTGCGATTCCAAGCCTGAGAGCGGATGTCCTGGCAAAAACTGGGATGGGAAGGAAAACAGGAAAGGGTTAACGGTATAACAGTATAACAGATGTATGTGGCGTACCACATGAATAGGCATTAGTACCAAACATGAAATAGTGTGTCAAACTGTCTTCACTCATGGTGAATTGAGGGGTCCCATATAAGGATACATAGATGTGTGGCTCAGTCAATAATACAAAATTAGAACCCTAAAAGCATAAAATTGTGTTTTCCAGGCAGCAAATAATTCTGTTATCTTCACTCTCTGTAAAGCATAGGAAAATAAATGGGTACTAGTATTGGACTCTGTAATCATGGATAGAAGTTAGAGGGTATGCATCTGGCTGTTACCAGATATGCCATGCATTGCTTGGATAGACAGGATGCAGGTAACAATCAAGTTATTTACAGTTTGTGATGAATATGACAATGTTGTCTATGAAGAGATGACATTTATTGCTGCGTGAATTCTCACCTAGGAGATTTCGCCTTACTTCTAGTCTCTTAGATTTGCATTAGAACAGGAAGTGAGAATAAAGCCTCGTACACACGCTTATTTTTTTTTTGGCTGACCGAACGTACGTTTTTTTTGTGGCATGCTAGCCTCATGTCGAAAGTGAAAAGGTTACTCACAATATCAAAATTCGTATGTCAGAATACAACCTCTGAAGTGACGTAATGTGTTGAATAGTTTTGTATGTATTCTTTCGTTTCTGAGCATGCGTAGTCTTGCTCTTACGATTTTTTTTTTTCTAACAAAAACCATACTAATGAAAGGAAAATCGGACATTGAGTTCACATCCGCGAAAAATGTTAGTCTGCACATCCAGCTCTTGTCAAACAAAAAAGTGAAATCGGCTGTCGAAATGAAGGGGAATCTTCCCCAACAGGGACACATGCAGTAAACACATTTTCCAGAATAGCGAGGAAAATTGAGGACTTCTGTAAGACCTTTAGGGCCGGTTCACACAGGGGGCGATGCGAGGCGACACGACTTGCCTCGCCGCGACCTGCCGCGACCTCAGCGGCGACTTGCAAATGACTTCTGTATAGAAGTCAATGCAAGTCGCCCCGAGGTTGCCCAAAAGTAGTACAGGAACCTTTTTTCTGAGTCGGAGCGACTCGAGTCGCTCCTCTTAGAACGGTTCCATTGTACAGAACGGGGGCGACTTGTCAGGTCGCGGCACGGCAAGTCGTGTCGCCTCGTGTCGCCCCCTGTGTGAACTGGCCCTTACTTCTGTCTGTGTCTCTATCAGGGCGAGTTCTCATTTCCTGTCCAGAGTATGGATATCAGGAAGCAAAAAACAAAACAAAAAACACCCTCTGTTGGCTGCATTTAAATTCTTAAAGCGGTCCTCCACCCTGAAATGGAAGTTCCGGGTGTATCTGCACCCATTTCCGGGACAAGACCGCCGCAGATGTGCCCCCCCCCCCTTGTGTTCTGGGAAACACACAGTTCCCAGGACACAGCGGGGACCAGCAGAGATGCGCAGCGCGACTAGCGCATGCGCAGTAGGGAATCAGGCAGTGAAGCCGCAATGCTTCACTTCCGATTCCCTGACAGAGGATGGCAGCGGGGGCAGCAGAGAGACGAGCGATTGCTCTTCATCTGCCGCCGACATCGCTGGACCCTGGGACAGGTAAGTGTCAATTTATTAAAAGTCAGCAACTGCAATATTTGTAGCTGCTGGCTTTTAATATTTTTTTTTAAAGGTGCAGAACCACTTTAAGGGAAAGTATCTCCATGTTAAAATTTGACAGAATTTCTGACTCTTCGCCATTATGCCTCCCTCCCCCCAAAAAATGTTGCTTTGGATGGAATTGGGCGTTTAGGTAGGGAGACTTGCTAAACCATTTGAAATGTCCTCATCACACTGGGGTCAAACAAGGTAACGGGACATATAATTAGTCATCTTTGTTGCCAGATTCTAATCCTTTTATTGATGGGTGACATGTCTGCATTTTACCAACAGAGAATTTACATTAAACTATGCTCTGTAAGGTGTTTCCCAACCCTTCTATACAGGATACAACTGTCAGACCACTTGTCATACCACACCAAATCTCAGGTTCAGTTCATTAATGATTTTGGAACTTTAAAAAGATAGAAGACAGAGTTAAAATGAATACAGAAGGTTTACTGCTTAGCACATTCCAACAACTCAAGAAGTTAATCAAAGGAACGTGGCACCCTAGTGGATCAGACAACTCTTCAGATGCTTCTCACATGACAAACTTAGAGGCCGCTTCATTCTAATTACTATGTCTAACCACAAGACTGAGCGTTCCTGTACAAAAGTCTTGCTGTTCAGTGACAACCTGGCCCCTTATGGGAACCTGACCATTACTGGAATAATAGGGACGTTATATAAGTTTGTATGTACTAACACCTTATACTAGAGTCTTGGGGTCTACATTAAAATCAAACAAAAGCTATTTTTTTCCAAATTTTGGATAACGTAAGGGAGGGTTAGAACTACGGTCAGGTGTTTGTGCCGCCGGTCTCCCACTGGAGAGATTTTCCGTCACTTCCTGTTCAATCGCCTTAACAGGAAGTGAGAGGTAATCCCTATAATCAACAAAACTAGCGAAGATTTCCCTCTATTCCTCTTCTGTGACTACTCAAAATATGTGATTTTCTTTTACTTTCGCTGATAGACAATAGGCCTAATAGAGAGGGTGAATCTTCTTAACAGGGACACAGTCAGCAATAAACACCAGACAGGTGTTTTAGTCTCTGTCCACTCTTTCCAAAATGAAAAAAGTTTTTCTTTGGGTTATATTTTAACCACTTCAATACAGGGCACTTTTACCCCCTCCCTGCCCAGGCCACTTTTCAGATTTTAGCGCTCTCATACTTTGACAATTGCATGGTCATGCAACACTGTACCCATGTGACTTTTTTTTTTTTACACAAATAGAGCTTTCTTTTGGTGTTTTTTTAATCACCACTGGGCTTTTTTTTTTTTTTTTTCTGTAAATAATTTCTTTTTATTGAAAATACTGTAAAACATAACAGAGGTAAATGAGCAAATAATACAGTGGTTTTGGCCCCATTGTTACAGTGGCCGGAGGCAACAATTACACAAGAAACACAAGAGTTTGAGCTGTCATTTATTTTCATCTAGACCTTAAGTCTATATAAGCACAGATGGATTGTGCGTCTGCGTCTAGTAGCCTACTACGCTTAAGCCAGGGGGTGCCAAATGATCATCAGTCAGACCCTCATGATGGACAGTTCTCGCTGCAGTTTGGTGCCCCATCGCCTCTGATTTCTATGCATCAGAGGAAGGTGGACCGGGGTTCCACCTAATGATCAACCCCGAGCACCACCTCCCCCTGTAATTCCCAACCGAAGAGAAAAGGGGACAACTTAGAAAAAGCAAAAAATAAAGAGAAGAAAAGAAAAAAAGGGGGGGGGGGGAGCAGTGGCGGAATTATCAGGGTCGCAACAGTCGCAGTTGCGACTGGGCCCTGGAATTCCATCACTGTCGGGGGCCCCGGCGTGGTTGCTTTTCACAGGGCTGTGAGTGGAGAGCGTGTCTCATGTAAACAGCAGCACAGAGACACCGGCACTCCGGAGTGAAGTTTCATTTTCCCTTGTCCGCTCGCAAAACACACAGCTGATCCTGCTCCCCCTTCGGCCCCCCCTCCCCTCCTCTCCTCTCCTCTCCTCTCCTGTGTTCTCCGCGGGAAATGTGAGCTTGTTAGCTTCACACCTGAATGCCCGCGGAGAACACAGGAGAGGAGGGGAGGGGGGGCCGAAGGGGGAGCAGGATCAGCTGTGTGTTTTGCGAGCGGACAAGGGAAAATTAAACTTCACTCCGGAGTGCCGGTGTCTCTGTGCTGCTGTTTACATGAGACACGCTCTCCACTCACAGCCGTGCTGACCCCTCTCCAGTGTGTAGACTCGGGAAGATCCCGCCGCCCATCAACATCCATAGAGCTGCTGATCGCTGCCTCCCCCCAGGTGCGTGGGGGGGGGGGGGGGTGTACAGAGATCTGCTGGGGGCCAAGGTGCACAGCAGAGTCCAGCAAGGTACAGCGAAACCTCTTTAAGGGGGGTGACTGTCTAGGGACCCTAAAGTAAGGGGGGCTCTCTGGGGACCCTAAAGTAAGGTGGGGTATCTGGGGATCCTGATGTCCAGTACCACCGCCACCCCTCCTCCAGTGCCACCCCTCCTCCAGTACCACCACCACCACAACCACCGTGCTACCCACCTTCAGTACCACCGCCACCCCTCCTCCAGTACCACCACCACCCACCTTCAGTACCACCGCCACCCCTCCTCCAGTACCACCACCACCCACCTTCAGTACCACCGCCACCCCTCCTCCAGTACCACCACCACCCACCTTCAGTACCACCGCCACCCACCTCCAGGACCACCGCCACCCCCTCTCCAGTACCACCACCATGCCACCCACCTCCAGTACCACCGCCACCCCTCTCCAGGACCACCATGCCTCTCCAGTACCACCACCCACCCTCTAGTACCACCACCGCCACCCACCTCCAGTACCACCGCCACCCCTCTCCAGGACCACTATGCCTCTCCAGTACCACCACCCACCCTCTAGTACCACCACCGCCACCCCTCTCCAGGACTACCATGCTGCTCCAGTACCATCGCCACCCTCCTCCAGTACCACCACCACCCACCTCCAGTACCACCGCCACCCACCTCCAGTACTACCATCCCCCTCCAGTACCACCGCCACCCCTCTCCAGGACCGCCATCCCTCTCCAGTACCACCACCCCCCCTTCAGTACCACCACTGCCACCCACCTCCAGTACCACCACCACCCACCTTCAGTACCACCGCCACCCACCTCTAGTACCACCACCACCGCTCTCCAGGACCACCATCCCCCTCCAGGACCACCACCGCCACCCACCTCCAGTACCACCGCCACCCCTCTCCAGGACCACCATCCCCCTCCAGTACCACCACCACCCCTCTCCGGGACCACTATCCCCCTCCAGTACCACCAATGCCACCCCTCTCCAGGACCACCATCCCCCTCCAGGACCATCACTGCCACTCCCCTCCAGGACCACCACCGCCACCCACCTCCAGTACCACCATCCCCCTCCAGTACCACCACCGCCACCCACCTCCAGTACCACCACCCCTCTCCAGGACCACCACTGCACTGGTGACACAGGTTCCACTGGGGACACAGGCTGCACAGAAATGTTTTACTTTGTTGTACAGTGGAAAAAAAATATAGTATCAAAATCATGCTTTTCGGGGGGGGGGGGGCCCTTCCTGATTTCTTGCACCGGGGCCCTGAGGTTTCTAGTTACGCCTCTGGGGGGGAGGAACACGGGAACGGGAAGACGGGGAGAGGAAAGAGGAAGGGGAGGAGAAGGACAAGGGGGAGAGTATCCGGGGAGGAGGGAACCAGCTGTCCAGTTTTGGGGAGGGGGTGGGGACACCACCAACTGACCACTGGGCTTTTTTTGCTAAATAAAGTAAAAAAAGGCCAATCATTTTGAAAAAAATAAAGTTTTTGTTAAACAATTTTGCAAATCTTTCTTCATGAATTTAGGCCAAACTGTATTTCTTTGTTGAAAATAGCCCAAATCAGTTTGTGTTATATATTCTATAGGAAAGTTTTAGAGTCCCCAAACTATGGTATATACAGTATATCTGAAAATAGATCGCTTCTGATGTAATCACGGCCCATCTCATTTATTGTGACCCAAAAACACACCAGGACGGTACAAATCCCCCTCCAATGACCTCAGTAGACAGTCTGAGGTATTTTTTGAAGTTGTAATTGTTCTGTCATAATGTTTTGGAAAATGAAGAAAACAAATAGTTTTTTCACATTCTCTTTCTTACATACTGTCCCCAGTACAATACAGCGTCATCATATAACTGGTGTGGTGGTGTCCAGGGACACTCACTGGTGACATGTAAGAAAAAATTATAATTTTTGAAAAGATTTTACAATATTATTTTTATTACATTTCTTTAACATTATTTTTTACATGCTGTGAGCAGAGCAAAACAGGATTACCATAATAACACTGTAACACTCTGGGGGAGTTTAAGATATTTTTTTTTTATTTTTTTTTACATACTACAGTGCCTTGAAGAAGTATTCATACCCCTTGAAATTTTGTCATGTTTCAAACAAAATGTAAATGTATTTTATTGGGATCTTATGTGATAGACCAACACAAAGTGGCACATAATTGTGAAGTGGAAGGAAAATAATAAATGGTTTTCACAATTTTTTACAAATAAAATCTGAAAAGTGAGTGTGCATTTGAATTCATATTCAACCTCGTTACTCTGATACTCCTAATTCAAATCTAGTGGAACCAATTACCTTCAGAAGTCACCTAATTAGAAAATAGTCAATCTATATGTAATTTAATCTCATTATAAATACAGCTGTTCTGTGAAGCCCTCAAAGGTTTTTTAGAGAACCTTAGTAAACAAACGGCATCGTGTAGGCCAAGGAACACACCAGACAGGTCAGGGATAACATTGTGAAGTTTGAAGCAGGGTTAGGTTATAAAAAAATATCCCAAGCTTTGAACATCTCATGGACCACTGTTCAATTCATCATCTGAAAATGGAAGGAGTATGGCCCAACTGCAAACCTACCTAAGACATGGCCGTCCACCTAAACTGAAAACTGAGAGGCCGTCAAGGAGAGCATTCATCAGAGAAGTGGCCAAGAGGCCCTCTGGAGGAGCCGCAGAGATCCACAGCTCAGATGGGAGAATCTGTCCACAGGGCAACTATTAGTTATTTACTCCACAAATCTGACCTTTTATGGAAGAGTGGCAAGAAAAAATCCATTGTTGAAATAAAGCCATCAGAATTCCCATTTGCAGTCTGCAAGAAGCCATGTGAGGGACACAGCAAACATGTGGAAGAAGGTACTCTGGTCAGATGAGACCAAAATGTAACTTTTTGGCCTAAAAGCAAAATGCTATGTAAGCCGGAAAACTAACACTGCAGATCACCCAGAACACACCCTCCCCAATGTGAAACATGGTGGTGGCAGCATCATGTTGTGGGGGATTCTTTTCTTCAGCAGGAAAAGGGAAGCTGGTCAGAGTTGATGGGAAGATGGAAGGTCCCAAATACAGGGCAATCTTAGAAGAAAACCTGTTAAGATTGGGGCGGAGGTTCACCTTCCAGCAGGACCACGACACTAAACATACAGCCAGAGCTACAGTAGTAGTAAGTATTGACTGGGGGGGGCTGAATACGAATGCACGCCATTTTTCAAATATTTATATGTAAAAAGAATTGAAAACCATTTATCATTTTTCTTCCACTTCACAATTATGTGCCACTTTGTGTTTGTCTATTACATAAAATCCCAATAAAATACATTTACATTTTTGGTTGTAAAATGGCAAAATGTGGAACATTTCAAGGGGTATGGATACTTTTTCAAGGCACTGTATGTTTGCACATAACCGTAATTTTCACTGCTATAAGCAAATATTTTTACTAAATGACAGTGTGTAGACACTATTTATTGTGGTTAGCTATGATTGGCCACAGCTAATTATATGGTACAAATTAGCTGTGATTGGCCCTGTCTGTACCATGTATTCACTGTGACCAATCATAGCTAGCAACACAATTATATACAATGAATGGCATGAAAGGAAGCCATTCCTTGTTTACAACTGTGATGTGATCTGCTGTGATCAGTTTGATCAATCACAGGTTGATCACATGGTATTGGCAGTGGGCCGGTTCACTGATCAGTTATCTGCTATGTCCGGTGGACACAGAAGGTGACATATCACGCCAGACCCCGGGGGGACATCATATGAAGCATATGGGGAAGCAGTTGAATAAAAATGGAAAAACCGTGCACAAGTCTGGGAGTAACATCATTGTGCTTTTATTCAGGTGGCCAAATGGACCTAATCAGGAATGAAGACCAAGAGAAGTTGAAAATGCCATGACCAGCGGGAGCACTGGTATGAAGCACAGCACTGGAGGGCACCATTTGAAAAGTCTGCCATAATGTAGTAATTTGTAGTGTATACTAGCCCATTATGACTAATGGCTTCTGGGGGGTCCATTAAAAAAACAAAAATGGCAAAATTGAATTCTGTTTTAAATTCCTTTGGGCTAGCTTGGACCAATTTCACTATTTGCATGTCGAAATGGAAAGGCTGCTGCTTAGGCTGCAATATACTTCAATAGCTTGTGCTATATACTGCAATCGATGGTGTGTTCAAGTAGTTGTACGATAGGCTTCTCCTCTAGTCCTGGATATAGAGAGAGTAGGTTGTATCACATTTTCACCAGAAGAAGAGACTTGTATTTTTTTCAGTTAATACAAGGCTTTCTCTCATTGGTTTAGGTGTGAAGGTGGGCAGATGACATGGTCCCCACTTTGACCAATCAGAGAAAGCCTTGTATTCACTAAAATTATACAAGGCCTCTTCTGGACAGTGATAGAGATGCACTATAACTGTCTTTTTATATCCGGCAGCAGAGGAGAAGTGTCATACTGCTGCCGGGGCAAACCGTTGATTACTGTATGTAGCAAAAGCTACTACGGCATTTTACAGCCTAAGCAGCAGTCAGTCCAGTATACAGGTAACTCTGTTGGTCCAAATTATTTAAAGTGACAGAAACCCACCTAGAATTTTTAGGCAGTGAAACTTGGTCTGTGACGGTGAGCTGAGGAGGACTCTCTGGAGACCGGGTGTTGGGGACGGACACTTGCTCCACGTGTCTCCTCTCCTGTAGCAACCAGCTCCAAACACGATGATGCCGGGTGGCTGGTAATGTCAGGGGGAGGCAGGAAAAGAGGGCGTGGCTAGTGCCCACAGCTCACTTCGGCTCCGTTTGCAAAGGCAGGGCACAGCGCCTTTTGGCTGCTCTTGTAGCTAATGCCCATGGCTCATTTCGGCTCCATTCAGAGTGGCACGGCACAACATGGATGACGTAATGCAAACCTTGATTATGTGCCACTTTGTTTGTCTATTACATAAAATTCCAATAAAATACATTTAACTTTTTGGTTGTAAAATGACAAAATGTGGAACATTTCAAGGGGTATGGATACTTTTTCAAGGCACTGTATGTGTGACGGACTGGGGTTTATATGGTCACAAAACAGACACCCCAAAGCAAAGTACATATTCATTTTTTTTTATATTTCTAAACATCTCCCTTCTATTCTATTAATAACCAGTAGATGGCAGAGAAGGTACACAAACAGAGTCTATATAAGGCCACACACCATGTGACTGGAAATTAAACTACTTCCAGCCATAAAGTCAGTGGTCATATCTCATGCTGTTTGTGTGATTCTTTGCAGGTATGTACTCTAAATTGTTCCTAATCTGTATTAACCTGTGATAGAAAGATTCCTAAACATCTTGAGCAGATGCAGAAAAAGTCTCAGCAGATTTTATGCTATAGTTTTGCTGTAATTAGAAGTTTAGAACAGCATGTGTCAGAAACAAGTGAAAAGTGCATAAGAACATGAAAATACTGCATTAGTCAGAACAAATGTCTATGATAAACACTAAACTGTTCTAAATAGGTATATTTAAACCTGATTTATTGAAAATGGCATAGATTTATAGAAGCACATGTTTTCTGTTATTTAATATAGAAAAAAACCTATTGTATGTAAAGCATCATACAGACATGCAATGTGCACCATCTAGTGGTTAAAAAAGAGTACTACCATGAAAATATTTGTATTAAAGCAATGCATTGCTAGTATGATTATTGCACACTTAAAGTGTACCAGAGATATAAAGATAATTATCTATAACACTGAATAACAGGGATATATATGTTATTAAAATATAGTAATGTTCATTGTTGTAACTACATTTTAAAATACTTTAGTTAAAATCGGTATTATATATATTGTTAATGTTTATAAACATGTGACTATAAAAATGTAAAAGATGTATTGTTATGTAAAAATTAAACTACTTCCAGCCATAAAGTCAGTGGTCATATCTCATGCTGTTTGTGTGATTCTTTGCAGTCCACGCCAAGCTGATCACCTTATCTCATCGCGTCTACAATCATCGGCTCTCTTAATTCACATTTTGAGGCCGGTAACATTTTGGGGGCTCGTCCGGGATTCGCTGTGTTACCAGTGAGAAGGAAGCGGAGACAAGCGTGAGCCTGCTACAGAGCTACAAGGAGAGTCCTGAGTGTCGTCTGCCTTGTGAGTGCAAGTCTTCAGATTGCAACAGAGATGGCGTCTCCTCATCGTGCGCTGATGTGGGATATCCGGAAACAAATTCATCTGCTTAATGAAGAACAGCTGCATAGCCTCGCTATTACGCTGGGAGATGAAAGAGACGTGGACGTTCCATCAGTGACTGGTACCAACGAAATGGAACTTGTTGAATTTATTAAAGACTACTTGAGAAGTGATCAGCTGGAAAAGTTGGAAGACCAAGGTATGTCTTACCTACTCATCATCCAAGACAAGATCAATGAACTAAAACTTAACAAGGAAAGTACACCAACTGTGGACATTGCAACCGCTGCAAAAAAAATAAGTAGTGGGACTGCAAGGACTGAACAGGTATCGGAGGTGGTGAAATTAACTGATGTTGTTACTTTATTGCCACGTAGAGAATTTAAAATGCATGGTGGTGTAATTTCAAATCATGGTTCGGACATGAGTTACAGTAGCGTGTGCAGACAAATTGACGAGGGTCTAACAGAAAAATTCCCTGAATCTGAAATTATACGCACAGTGTTGAGAATAATCAAACCTGGTAATTTTAAAGATATGTTGACTGACAAAGATGATCTCACTGTTGCTGAATTGAAAAGGTTTTTGAAGTCACATATGAGAGAACGAAGTGGTAATGAGTTATTTCAGGACCTTAGCAATGCTACCCAGCAAGAAAGAGAAACAGCACAACAATTTGTTTACAGGCTAGTGGGGTTAAAACAAAAAGTTCTGTCTACATCACAACATGATAGGCGAGAGCTTAGCTATGACAAAAAACTGGTGCAAGGCATATTCCTTCATACACTGTATCAGGGACTAAATGAGAAAAATTCTAATGTTAGACGAGATATCAAGCCTTATGTGTCTGATTTGACAGTAACGGATGACTTTATCATAGAGCAAGTCACCAGATCAGTTGATGAGGAAACAGAAAGGCAGAGACGCTTAAACAGTGCACCTAAACATAAACCTCTTACTGTTCATTCATCCCAGACACCAGGGAATAGTGAAAAAGACACCTTGCAACAGAGAGTTGAGGGAGATGCTAGAGTAAATCACACTGCATTAATGGAACTAACAACACAGGTCTCTGCTCTCACAAAGAACCTGGAAAAGATGATGAAGCAAACTCCTCTTGTTGGAAACCAAATGACTAAGCCACTAACCAATGTTCAAGTTCCAGATACAACTCACTGCAAGCCCAGGTGTGATGATTGCATTAAACGAGAGAGTCAGAACTGCTACCATTGTTTCTACTGTGGTTGGACAGGACACAGAGCGGTTGATTGCTTGAAGAAAAGAAGGCAGTCGGGAAACGACAGACGGTCACTGGGAAAGGGACAACCAGTGACCACCTCAAATGATCTGTCCCATGCTAAGGTAAACAGGGTATTCACCCACCGGTCAACTAGAACACTCCCAAAAGAGAATGGATTCTCCAAACAACACGTAGCACAATTAATTGGAGGAAAATGCCTACTGTCATGTCGGATGAATGGTGTACCGGTTGACATGTTGATGGATACAGGAGCTCAGGTCAGCATTGTCGGGAAGGCATGGTTAGAAAAGTTTCTACCCAGCGTCTCCATTAGGCACATACAAGATTTACTTTGTGATGTCAACTTATCCATTACAGCTGCAAATGGTTCTATCATTCCATTCATAGGGTGGATTGAAGTCTGCCTGGAATTCGAAAGTAGTGGACATGGAAACTCAGCCATTTATGTGCCAATGCTGGTGAGTGACTGCTGTAATGACAATCCAATTCTTGGGTTTAATGTTATCGAAGAATTAATCAGAGAAAACCGTGACCGACCAAACAGCACCCAAAACCTGACTATCTTGCTGAGTGAAGCTATGAAAGTAAGACAGAGTGTAGCGAATAACATTGTCAATGCTGTCAGTCAAGCAACTGACCCAGGAGAAATATTCGATAGTCATATGGTCAAAGTGGGGAAGAAGGGACTCCAGATTAAAGGAGGCGAGCTCTGTGAAGTCAAATGCAGAATTAGAGCGTGGCCGAAAGGAGGAATCATGTCATTTGAACCACTTCCCGAATATCCAGTCGAGGAAGGACTTGAACTATTTCCTTCAGTGGTAGATGTGCCAAATGGGTTCTCTAAACTGGTGAAGATACCTATACTGAACCGTGCTCAACATGACATCTACCTTCCACCCAGAACAGTATTGGGTACCATCTCTCCAGCAGCTGAGATTCTACCATTGTCTCCAAACAAAGACGATGGAAAGGGAATTGACCAGAAGAAAAGGGTGTTTCATGTAAACCAGTTGAATCAAGTGGACACTGGAAATCAGCTACCCACTTACAAATCTGTTAAGTGGCACCCACCTGTCAATTTGGAAGGTCTCTCAGAAGAAGAACAGGAGATAGCGAGACAAATGTTATATGATGAATCAGATGTCTTTGCTCGAGATGAGGGAGACATAGGATGCATCCCTAACCTGAAACTGAGGATAAATCTGAAAGATGAAACTCCTGTCCAGAAACGCTACAATTCGATACCGAAACCCCTATACAAAGAAGTGAAAGAATATATCCAAAACCTTCTTGACCGAGGTTGGGTAACAAAATCTTCTTCTGCATACTCATCACCAGTTGTTTGTGTTCGAAAGAAGGACAGTAGCCTACGACTATGTGTTGACTTTAGGGAGTTAAACCGAAAGACTATCCCAGATAGACATCCACTACCCAGAATACAAGATCTGCTGGATAGCTTAGGAGGATTTACGTGGTTCTCAATCCTGGACCAGGGTAGTGCGTATCATCAAGGCTTTGTGCATGAAGACTCCAGACATCTGACGGCTTTCAGCACCCCCTGGGGACTCCTGGAGTGGAACCGTATTCCATTTGGATTAACGAATGCCCCAGCAGCTTTTCAGAGATGCATGGAGAATGTATTAGAGGGCATCAGAGACAAATGTTGTTCTCCATACTTGGATGACGTACTTTGCTACTCCAAAACTTTTCAGGAGCATGTCAATGATATTAGGCAAGTGCTTAGTCGAATGCGTGAGCATGGTATCAAACTTAGACCGAAGAAGTGTGAACTCTTTAAACGACAGATTCGATACCTTGGACGAATGGTGTCAGAAGAAGGCATAAAAATTGACCCAAAAGATCTTGAAGCGGTATTACATTTGAAAAGGAAAGAACCAAAAACAGTGGGAGGAGTCAGATCTTTGTTAGGATTCCTGAGCTACTACAGGTCCTTCATTCAAGATTTCTCTCGACTTGCTAAACCACTGTATGAACTTTTGCAGAACACTGAGAAAGAATCTGCTACATCCATCCCCAAAAACAATCGGAGGGAATCTACAAAGAAAAACGGGAACAAAGCACAAGTGCCATCTAAAACACTGATTCAATGGACACCCAAACATCAAGCTGTAGTATCCAGACTGGTTGACATGCTAACCAATCCACCAATTCTAGCATACCCTGATTTTGATTTACCCTTCGTCTTACACACTGATGCTTCCAATGAAGGCCTAGGTGCTGTACTATACCAACGACAAGGAGAAAAACGTTGTGTTATTGGGTTTGGCTCCAGAACATTGACTCCAGCAGAGCGCAATTACCATCTTCACTCTGGTAAACTTGAGTTTTTAGCTCTCAAGTGGGCAGTCTGTGACAAATTCAGAGATTACTTGTACTACGCTCCAACATTCACCGTTTACACAGACAACAACCCATTGACATATGTATTGAGTACTGCCAGACTGAATGCTGTGGGTCATCGCTGGGTTGGCGAGTTGGCTGATTTCCACTTCGATATCAAGTACAGGCCAGGTAAACAGAATGCAGACGCAGATACACTGTCACGATTTCCGGTGGAACTCACGAAGAATCTGAGTGAGTACACAGAGCTTGTACCATCTGAGGTTGTGTCAGCTATGTGGCAAGGGAGCAAAGCTGTTGACGAAGAAGAGGCATTATGGGTGGCTTCATTGACTCTTCACTCAGAAAGTGATGTGGCCGAAGAATTGCTGAAAGGACAGACAATCTGCCGAATGACTCAGGAGAATATCAGAGCATTACAACAAGACGATACCAACATTAGAGAAGTGGTCTGGCTTAAGGAGAACGACTGGATTCCAAACCACAAAGAAAAAGAGAGTATGACCAGCAAAACAAGACGTTTGATACATGAATGGAATAAACTCAGAGTCGATGAAGGAATCCTCTACCGACACTCTGGAACCCGAAAACAGCTAGTTCTACCAGAAAAGTTAAAACCATTGGTCTTAAGAAATCTTCATGATGACATGGGTCACATTGGTACTGACAAGGTAACCCACCTAGCACGTGAACGATTTTACTGGCCATTTATGCAAAAAGACATTGATGAATATGTGCTGAAGAAGTGCAGCTGCATCAAACAAAAGCGTCCAAATATCACCGAAAGAGCACCTATGGGTTTGATTACTACCAGTTCACCTTTGGAGTTAGTATCCATTGATTATCTTCACTTGGAGAAAAGCAAAGGAGGATATGAGTATATACTTGTAATAGTTGACCATTTCACACGCTTTGCACAAGCGTATCCAACTAAGAACAAATCTGGAAAAACGGCGGCAGAAAAGATCTTTCAAGATTTCATACCACGTTTTGGCTATCCAGAGAAACTCCACCATGACCAAGGAAGAGAATTTGAAAACAACTTATTTCAGACATTGCAACGATTGGCAGGGATTTCTCATTCAAGAACTACTCCATACCATCCACAGGGTAACCCAGTGGAGAGACTGAACCGTACTTTGTTACAGATGCTTCGCACCTTAGAGGAAGAGAAAAAGTCAGATTGGAAAGAACATCTTCCACATATGGTTCATGCATACAATTGCACCAGGCATGAAGCCACAGGATACTCGCCATTCTTTCTATTGTATGGAAGATCTCCTCGTTTGCCAATTGACCTAATGCTCAACCTAAATTTGAAAAAGAAATCAGAAAGTCAACCAATATTTACTCAGAAATGGGCATCTAGAATGCAAGAAGCTTACAAAATCGCATCCGAGAATAGCAAAAAATCATCTGCTAAAGGGAAGAAGTACTATGACAAACAGATAAAAGGAGCACCTCTTCAACCGGGTGATCGGGTCTTAGTACGAAATCTCTCTGAAAGAGGAGGACCTGGTAAACTTCGTTCTTACTGGGAAGAATCAGTACACAAAGTGGTAGAAAGAATCAAAGATGGGCCTGTGTACAAAATTCAGCCTGAAAGTGGTAAAAAGACTATTCGAGTACTGCACAGAAATCTTTTACTACCAGTAAATGACCTACCAATTGAAGGACACATTCCAAGAGTACAGATGAAACAAAGACAATCAAGTAACAGAAAGGATACCAGAATGGATGTGAACCAGGAGGAGGAATGTTCAGATGAAGAAAGATGGTATTATCCTTATATACCAGAGACTACAGAAAGTCATGATTGTGTTGTGTCTCAACCAAACTCTCAAAACGTACAGAAAATCCCATTAAGAGTTTCTGCTGAGGAGTTCTATCCTACAACTACCACACCCAATCTTGAACAAGAACAAAATGATGGAACAGTAGTTGGCGACCAAATCTGGGCTACAGACATGGTGGGACTAGACACTGCAGAATTACCCTCATTAAGTCAAGACTTACCTGTGAACCAAGATATGCAAATGGAGAATGATGTTGATGGAGAAGACTCAACTCCTGTCAGAAGATCTACCAGACAAGCTAAGCCTAAAGAGATCTTTACATATGACACACTAGGTCAGCCAAGATACATACCAAGTCAGATTCACACCATACAAACTCCTACAATGCTAGCTACTCCCAGGACATGCCAGGTAGTTAACGTAGCTCCTTGGTGGCAACAAGTACCTATTTGGGTTACTTAAATCACTAAATAGTGTTCAGATACCAATTGAGTTTAATGTCGGGAGCCATTAACTGAAGGAGGGGAGAGTGTGACGGACTGGGGTTTATATGGTCACAAAACAGACACCCCAAAGCAAAGTACATATTCATTTTTTTTTATATTTCTAAACATCTCCCTTCTATTCTATTAATAACCAGTAGATAGCAGAGAAGGTACACAAACAGAGTCTATATAAGGCCACACACCATGTGACTGGAAATTAAACTACTTCCAGCCATAAAGTCAGTGGTCATATCTCATGCTGTTTGTGTGATTCTTTGCAGGTATGTACTCTAAATTGTTCCTAATCTGTATTAACCTGTGATAGAAAGATTCCTAAACATCTTGAGCAGATGCAGAAAAAGTCTCAGCAGATTTTATGCTATAGTTTTGCTGTAATTAGAAGTTTAGAACAGCATGTGTCAGAAACAAGTGAAAAGTGCATAAGAACATGAAAATACTGCATTAGTCAGAACAAATGTCTATGATAAACACTAAACTGTTCTAAATAGGTATATTTAAACCTGATTTATTGAAAATGGCATAGATTTATAGAAGCACATGTTTTCTGTTATTTAATATAGAAAAAAACCTATTGTATGTAAAGCTTATGTATTGCATCATACAGACATGCAATGTGCATCTAGTGGTTAAAAAAGAGTACTACCATGAAAATATTTGTATTAAAGCAATGCATTGCTAGTATGATTATTGCACACTTAAAGTGTACCAGAGATATAAAGATAATTATCTATAACACTGAATAACAGGGATATATATGTTATTAAAATATAGTAATGTTCATTGTTGTAACTACATTTTAAAATACTTTAGTTAAAATCGGTATTATATATATTGTTAATGTTTATAAACATGTGACTATAAAAATGTAAAAGATGTATTGTTATGTAAAAATTAAACTACTTCCAGCCATAAAGTCAGTGGTCATATCTCATGCTGTTTATGTGATTCTTTGCAGTCCACGCCAAGCTGATCACCTTATCTCATCGCGTCTACAATCATCGGCTCTCTTAATTCACATTTTGAGGCCGGTAACATATGTTTGCATATAACAGTAAATTTCACTGCTATAAGCAAATATTTTTACTAAATGACAGTGTGTAGACACTATCTATTGTGGTTAGCTATGATTGGCCACAGCTAATTACATGGTACAAATTAGCTGTGATTGGCCCTGTCTGTACCATGTAATCACTGTGACCAATCGTAGCTAGCAACACAATTGTATACAATGAATGGCATGAAAGGAAGCCATTCCTTGTTTATAACTGTGATGTGATCTGCTGTGATTGACCAGTGATCACATGGTATTGGCAGTGGGCCGGTTCACTGATCAGTTATCTGCTGTGTCCGGTGGACACAGAAGGTGACATATTGCACCAGACCCTGGGAGGACATCATATGAAGCATATGGGGAAGATAAATAAAAATGGAAAAACTGTGCACATGTCTGGAAGTAACATCATTGTGCTTTTATTCAGGTGGCCAAATGGACCGAATCAGGAATGAAGACCAAGAGAAGTTGAAAATGGCATGACCAGCGGGAGCACTGGTATGAAGCACAACACTGGAGGGCACCATTTGACAAGTAAGTCTGCCATAATGTACTAATGTGCATTCTATACTAGCCCATTATGACTAATGGCTTCTGGGGGGTCCATTAAAAAAAAAAAAAAAAAGCAAAATTTAATTCTGTTTTAAATAATTCCTTTGGGCTAGCTTGGACCAATTTCACTATTTGCATGTCAAAATGGAAAGGCTGTTGCTTAGGCTATATACTTCAATAGCTTGTGCTACGTAATATCAGTAATTAAGGGGCGCTCTGAAAAAAATATATTTTTTACACCACCATTAGCAGTAACTGTGGCATTAAAAAAATGCTTAAAACAACATTCTAATCGCCAAATACAAATAAACACATATATCATATCAATAAATGCAATGCAAAATACTGAACATTGGTGAACCACCAAAAAGTAAATAAAATAGAGTCCCAATGACGTGTCTCTACATAAATAAAATCTGCAAATCCAAGTGTGGAAACAGATATTGATCGTGATATAGCAAAAAATCTGAAAAAGGCTTGCGACTCCCTCCACCAAACACGCAGCAATGCACCAGTTGTGAAGATGCAAGTCCAAACTGCTTACCAGATTCGTTTGACCACTTTAATTAAAAAGTAAGTCAAACAACGCCTGTACAGGATAATGCCTGCTCATATGGATACTGATGGAAATGATAGTAGATGATATGTCCCCCTTCACAGACTCAAGCGGCAAATATGAAAAAATACAAAAGGATCCATAATAGTATAATACTGACTTTAATAGAAAATAAATAAAAACAGACAGCCAAATGGCTCCTTACATGGTTATGTGCCCGACCTGGCACTGGGGCTGCTCGCTTTGACCGAAAGACTCACTCTCTGACCAAACGAAAAAGTCCTTCCGCATTCGCTATTGGCGTGCGTTCCAGGCCTTCAGACCGGTGAACCAGAGGGCCGGAAGTGGCGTCGAAAAGCGTGACCAAGTACCGCTCCAACGTACGTTTCGTTGTTAACGTCCTCAGGAAGCGTACTAGGTCACTCGTAATTGGTGCTTATATCGAATCCTTGTCGAATTATGGCGAATAGAGGAGCAGGTCATGCGCAGCCTCAGTACCACGCAGGCAACACAATAAACAAATGCCATCACTAACGTTCATGTCTATAGTATATAACCTGCTAGACAATGCACCAAAAATACATTTTTCATTCAGAAATAAAATATATAAAAAACAAAAAATAATTAATCATAAAAAAGTAAATGGCAATTTTATGATTTTTTTATGATTAAATATTTTTTGTTTTTTATATATTTTATTTCTGAATGAAAAATGAAAAATGCGAGGCAAAATCTGACAAGTTTGATCTCCCTCAGCTCTTTGCTGATCGTATGATAATTCCTCCGATCTGCGCATGAGCTGTTGACGTCACTCCAGCTGATATGTTCATCAGCTGATGTGACGTCAACAGCTCATGCGCAGATCGTTGCATCATGCGCAGACCCATTGGAGGCAGTATCTGACAGAAGGCATTTTTCAGTAGAACGCCGGCAAGGGAACATTGAGAGGGTGAGTATCCTCCCTTTAGTTTCTCTTTTAAGTCTCTGATCTGTTGTCATGGTGCTGCACATATTGGTTATGACACCAGCTATTTGATGGCTTGACAGTTTGGTTGAGAGCACAAGCAACTTTGACAATTTTCATTCATGGCATGCCTTGAATGTAAGGCTCCGTTCACATCTCCGCGTATGGGGGGGCGACAATCGCAGTAGAAATGCGTAAATAGAATTTGCGGGATGGCCCTCGTCCAAAAAGAAGCTCCTGTATATATTTTGTGCAGTGGGCGTCCAGCGCCACGTTTAGGGTGCTATTGAAATCAACAGGCAACACACTGGGAACGCACGGGCATCCTGCTATTTGCCACTATTGAAAATTGCTGCGATTCCGCCCGCAATTCGCAACGCAGAGATGTAAATGGAGCCTAACTGTTTTGGGAAACTGTTAAATAAGGATAGCTCTGCTTTAAAGCAGGAATAAAGTTTAGTTGTTACAAATTGTGAGCTGGTAGGCTCTTTATTGCAGAAGAGACATGTGATCTTATACTGCCACCTGCTGGGTATTGTTAGGTATGAAGTTAAACAGAATTATTTAATCAAAAATTAGCAAACAGAATGCAGTAACCTGTAGCTATAATAATTTATCTTCAGCTAATAAGACTCCAGTATAGTGAAATCTAGTTGGTTGTATAGAAGTTTGCATTCATTTGCAACTTTGATTGGAACATTACAGTATGTTTTCTAACTCTGTATGTATTCTCCCAGTGATGAGTATATGCATTTAGTTGTGCTGCCTGTGTACCTAGACAATACTAATGCGTTCATGTCTGTATGCTGTGGACCAAGAGCTAACAATCTCATACTGTATTGTCCTTACAAGATAAGCTTTTAGGGTGTCTACCCCCTTCTTCTAAGGTCCAAGCAGTACTCAATTATAGCAGGCAGTACTCAACTGGCTTGTAGTCACAGTAATTAATCCAGTGTTAATAACTTACTGAAGTTGCATTGTGTACTGCTGAATATTTATCCAAAGTGATACGGCAGATGTCCCTCCTCTGATTCATCTATATTTAACAAATATGGCTAAACTTGTGAAGGATTGGGTCACCCACCATGAACTAGAAGCTTAGGGCTACCCAATGTACAGGTGCCCGGGCAGCTATTGTTACCACACGGGCCATTTACTAAATTGATGTGTTTTCTGGCAAAAGAAAACAAAAGGCATAGAAATAGAAATTCAACCCTTATAGAATTCTGGAGCCATCTTTGATATACTTTATAAACTACCTTTCTTTTTCATACATCACGGGACACAGAGTTGCATAGTAATACCTATGTGGGTATGTAGGCCACCTTCAGGTGATGGACACTGGCACACCCAAGACAGGAAGTCCCCTCCCCTATATAACCCCTCCCATACAGGGAGTACCTCAGTTTATTAACCAGTGTCTAAGGTGTTGGTCACGGTTAAGAAAATGCTTTGAGCTCCACTGGAGGATCCTTCGGGCTCAAGCAAGCTTTGCAGACCGGCCCTGCGCTGCCTGCCGGAGTTCGGCCACCTCTGCTGCTGGTCGCATGCTGCCTCCTCACTAATGTCACTTGGAAATACTCCTTCCAGCGGCCACTCTCACCCCTCGGGTATACACATTGCTCTGAGAGAAGAGGAGGAGGGGGGCGGGGACTAAGCACAGAGGAAGCTGCTTCTGCGACTGGCACTCTGGCAGGCTGCATGGACATCGGAGGACAACATGCTGTGCCTGTGAGTAGCACTTGGGACAAAGGAAAACTGTACTGGAATCCGGGGGAGGACAGCCTTGTAGAGGAACTCTGCACCCACCCCGCACTCTGCACCCACCCCACCCTTCAATGCTAGTGTAGTTTGGCCACACCTGCAATTTGCACTGATGTGTAGTAACCTCTAGAAACTAATTAGTGAGCAGTAATAAAATGCAGTAACCTCTAAGATCCAGTCGGTGAGCAGTAATATGCAGTAACCTCTAGGCTCCAACTGGTGAGCAGTAATAATATACAGTAACCTCTAGGATCCAATCGGTGAGCAGTAATAATGTTTTGTAATCTCTGGCAGCCAATCACAATCACTGCCTGATCTGCTGCAGTAAACTCATTTTGAGTCCCGCCGGGGGTGGCAATTTAAATATTTGCCCAGGGTCCAATCAATATTAGACGGCCTTGAGTAAAGAACGAGGTTTTGCCTGTAATGTTCCTCCTAGGAGGGCTGGACCCAGGAAACCAGTGCTTTGGTTATACATCAGATACCAAAGATATTTATCTGGCTGGGTGCAATACAGGTCCAGGGCAGTGGAAATTGTGGAAGGACCCCGGTCCCTGAAGGTCAGTGACACTGCCCGCCGTGATGGGTGAAGGCTGGGTCTGTCTGAATTTTCCAGCAGAATCCTGCGGCAGGAAAGGTAAATGAAGAGTCCTAAGGAATTTTAACGTTCACGTGGATTTCTATTTTTAATAAAGCGTCATGTCTATTTTTCATCACTAGAGGTGAAAACATACCTGGTCAGAGCCTTCAGTGTATCGCTGCTTCAGCAAGCCTGTCTGAAGGCTTCCTCCTGGGTACAGTTCGTTCATCTGGGAATGTCGGGGGGAATTGCTGGCAGTCGAGTGCAGGCATGGAGGTAGCCGGTGGATGCAGGTTCACCCCTTTACCCTCCTCACCCCCCCCTTTTTTTTGTTGGTGGCAACGGCGCACCCCCATTCCAGGGACTGCTGGGCCCCACTTCTTTCCAACCCCCTCGAGGGTACTGGAGGCTGTCTCCCTCCCATTTCCCTTCCTCTCCCCATGCTGGCCTGAACAGCGCTCACGCGTGCAGGAGTTAGGTTTAAACATGCCGGTGGGCGGGGGAGAGGAGGAGTGGCGTGGCTTAGCGCTGCGGCAGGCGGCAAGTGTACGTGACCCGGCGGACACGTCCTCACAAGGCGCAGGCGCAGAACTGTTTCCCACACATAAACATCACCTTGTGGAGGTGCAGGCGGACGGATGGACACAAACTGTGGGCACGTGAGTGGGTGATACTGGCATTCCCTGTGACACATTTACTTGCATCGGGCTAAACAGTGAATAGCAGCTTTTAGGCTGGACTATAGTTCTGCAGTGGATGCATTTGGTATAGTACCTCTGCTTTTGCACTTAGGACTATGCATTCCAGGAATTCAGGGGAAAGGATGCTAAAGCAGGGAATAATTCCTCCAAAAAAGGCTTAAAAAGCATTACCATCAGGCTCTGAGGATCCTGGTCATGCCTCCACAGTAACTTCCTCTCTGGAGAAACCAGATGTGGCTCACCAAGGTGAGCTATCGGAACCCTTGGGTGCCATAGCCCCTTCCACTCCCCCAGCCTCTGCCTATGTTACTGAGCAAGGGCTTTCCTCAGCTCTCATGGGTCTGGAAGAGTGGTTGGCGACTTTCATCGCATTCTCTTCCCAGGGTGGTAGGAAGCAAGGACGGTCTCCCTTCCCCGCTCTGAGTCCTCAGGCTGCGGAACAGCAGAGGCTGGTAGAAGATGAGTCGCCCTCAGCAGACAAGGAGGGAGAGACTGATGATTCCTCAGAGGAGTCTACTGTAGGGGAACCCTTTTCAGCCTCACAATCTGAAAAGTTACTAGTACAATCCCTTACAGAAATGGTTCATCCACAAACTAAACCAGCGGAAAGATCTGTTTCTTCCTTGGCTTCTTTAAAAGCCCCGCAGACTATGCATGCCTTTCCTGTCCATCCTTTGTGGGAACAGTTTATTTATGAAGATTGGGATCATCCAGGTAAGCTCTTTCTTCCTCCTAAAAAAAAAAAAAAGTCTGCACTTTATCCCATGGAAGAGAAGCTCATCAAGAAATGGAGTGTGCCAGCAATTGACGCTGCTATCTTCTGTGTGAATAAGTCTAACTTGTCCAGTGAACAATATTCAGATGCTCAGAGATCCAACAGATAAAAGGCTGTAATCTTTGCTGAAAACCGCTTTTTCTATGGCAGGTGCTATAGCCCAGCCTGCAGTGGCAGCGGTAGGCATTTGTCAAGCCCTAAGGGATCAAATGAAGCAGGTTCTCAGGATGATTCCTGCCCGCAAGCCCGAGATTAAGCCGTTTTGACAAGGGCACTGTTTCGCGGTTGACGCTATTAATGATTCTATTCATCAGGCCTCGCACCTTACGCTCCTGTTGGTGCATATGCATAGAATGCTGTGGTTGAAGAATTGGTAAGCCGCTGGTTTACCATTTCACGGAGAACAATTGTGGATGATTTGGATTTCCAGTGGAAAAAGTACTCCTTTTACCAGTTAAGGAGTAGGCATTCTTATTTTAATCGGCTTCCTCAGGGACATCAGCCGCCAGGAACATCAGCCTCTAGGCAGTCATGATGGCCTCCTTCGTCAGGGTCAAGAATGAAAGCTCAGGATGAAACCCAGGGACACGAGATCCTAGGGATGGACACCTACTAAGCAGAGCCCCAAGGCCTCCTTATGAAGGGGCGCCCCCACTCGATCTAGTGGGGGGAAGGCTTCTGCAGTTTTCAGAGACTTGGCGAACGGAGATCCAGGACAGATGGGTCTTGTCTAGGTTACAAACTAGAGTTGCAGGAGTTGTTTTTCATGGGGGAGGTGACCGGATGTGTTCGGGGCGTGGTGTGAACGGGAGGATGTGGTTGGGCTGAGGTGAGTGAGACACCGCTGCTCTGTCTCCTCCTCACCCTGTCTCCGAGTGCCACACGCTGGATGGCCCGACGTACAGCTTAGGGAGAAGCATGATCCGAAAAACCAGGAGGTCGGAAGCATCGGCACAAGCCGAAGCCGGCCGAAAGCGGCCGAAGATTCCTAGAGGCATGACGAGCTCGGCCGAGGATTTCTGGGATATCGCTAGAGTGAAGGCGCGGTAATATGCGCCGGCCGCTAACGGCCGAAGATACAGAGAGATCAGCTTAGGCAATATTCAGACGCCGGCACTTCCCAGCCTACGGTATCCGTGAGTACCCCCAGTGGGGGAATATAGCTGAGGAATAGCCCCTCTCGATGAGAGGAGAGGAGTCAAGCTTAGCACACTGACTGTGTTTGTGATTGGTTAAAAAGATCATGATATCTGCTTTTTTTCGTTCTCCATCTGGTATATAGAAGCTAAGTCAGCAGGATGCAATCTATACTCTTCCTGCGTTTCATGTCTTGCTGTGTATTACTCGGTGATAGGATTGAAAGCTTATACAGCCTATAATGCCACTCATTGAACTGCTATTAGTTCTGTTTTCTTGAGGATGACAGGAATTTTTTTTTTTTTTTCAAACCTCCTGAATGATATTTTATTGATATCTTAAATACAACTGCATAACGGCATGCTCATTATTGGTTAAATGACTTCTGGATGTAGCTAATGGTGGACACTGCCAGAAACGTTTTTTATAAAATACTGGGTTTCAGTAGGTAATGGTCTGAGGGATAAAAAAAAAAATATAAGAAAATTTTTTTTTTGTTTTTTTTTTTGCTTGCTTTATTGTTTCCTCTCCTGTGTATAGTAAGGAGCTGGGGGTCTGCCTGGGAGGTCTTGGCACTGGCTCTCCAGTTTCCCGGCTCTATTCCAGGCTCTATTTTGGGGGAACGGCCTATATAACTTAAAATGTCTAGGCGACGTGGGGAGGACCAGTTGCAGCATGAGGGGCTGGGGACACAACATCTCAGCAAGTTCAGCTGCGGCAAAATTAGAACGGTTTGTGCACACTCCAGTGCATACCCCAGACCAAACACCAATAAAAGGGGCACAGACGGTACAAACCAAATCTCATACCGGGGGTCCTGCTGACAGAAAAAGCCAAGGCCAAGTGGCCTCATTGACCATGCTAGTTCCTGAGGGCAAGAGTAAAAAGAACATGGGGGGCACCCAAGGAGATTTGGAGTCTGATAGGCCTGGTAGGCTGCAAGAGGAGGAGGCCCCAACATTGAAGGATGTACTACAGGCGGTTAACGTATGCCAACAGTCCCTGGGAGACCTGGCAGCTCAGCTAACAGGAATGAAGGAGGATATACTGTTAGTGCGACAAGACATCCAGAAAGTAACTGAAAGAACAGCGGAGCTGGAAGTAAGAATAAGTCAGCTGGAGGACGATTTAAACCCAATACAGCATACGGTTAAGAATATGCAAAAGAACTTGGACAGCTACGCTACTAAAATGGATGAGTTGGAAAATAGAGCATGCCGGGTTAACATTAGGCTGCTGGGGCTACCCGAGAAAAACGAAGGCCCTGACGTTATAAAATCCTTGGAGTCATGGTTACCAGACAAGTTCGGAAGGGAAGGCTTCTCACCGTTCTTTTCGATAGAACGAGCCCACCGGTATCCCTTTAGAATACCACCGCCTGGGGGGCGTCCCAGACCCATACTGCTGAAGTTTTTTAATTACAAGGATAAGGTGACATTAATGCGTAAGGCAAGGGAGATGGGGGAAATTTCCTTTAATGGATCAAGGATTTCTCTTTATCCAGACTACTCTCCCGACCTGCAGAGACGTAGAGCGGAATTTTGGACAATTAAAGCCACTTTTCAGTCATATAATTTAACATATGCTCTTTTATACCCAGCAAGACTGCGAGTGGTAACCCCGGCTGGGGTACAGATTTTTGACTCGGCAGCCGGAGCTTCACAATGGCTGGAGGATAATAAGGAGTCTCTACGGAGTAGCCGAGGGGAAAGGGAGGGGAGACAGTGAAGGAGGGCGACTGTAAGCGGTTTTGATAAACTTTTGGTTGGATACCGTAGTTAAGAATTTGCAGGATGGGGGGGGGGGGGGGAACCACCGGGGCGGTGTCTGTGAGACAGGGCGTGAGGAGGGTTATGGATGGATTGGTCACGTTAAACTCCCGTAGGGAGCACCTTGTTAGGTGGGGGGAAGGAAGGGAGGGTTTGGTATTAAATAGGTGGGAAGGAGGGTTGGGGGAGGGTTTGGGGGGGTTGGGTTGGAGTGGGTGGGGGGGTAAAATTGTATGAAAAAAGTAAACACGTGAAGGTAAAATTTGAAAATAGCACGATAACCACACAAGAGAGTAAACACGTGAAGGGAAAATATGAAAGCGGCAGGATAAATGCACAGGAGAGAAAGAACACAAACACAAAGCACTATTACAAGATATTTTTTAGGGTTAAATTTAATTGGGTTATTAATGTACAAAGTTGGGAAATATCAACGGATTATGATATTTGGGTGGGTGCATTTAATGAAGATAGGTATCCTAGTAGATTTTATATTCGAGAAACTTCACGTAGTCGCTCTTTGTTTAGCTGTGTGGCGTTCTCTGCTTGTTAGTAGGGATGAGCCGAACACCCCCCGGTTCGGTTCGCACCAGAACTTGCGAACGACCCCCGCGTTCGGTACGAACGTTAGAACCCCATTGAAGTCTATGGGACTCGAACGTTCGAATTGGAAAGTGCTCATTTTAACGGCTAATATGCAAGATAGTGTCCTAAAAAGGGTTTGGCGACCTGCCTCCTGCCTCAGGGGACATGGGTCACTGCAAAAAAAAGTTTTAAAAACTACCGTTTTGGCGGGAGCACTGATTTTAATGACGATTAAAGTGAAAAAAAAAAAGTGAAATATTCCTTTAAATATGGTGCCTGCGGGGTGTCTGTAGTATGCCTGGGAAGTGCCACGTGTTTCCCGTGTTTAGAACAGTCCCTGCACAAAATGACATTAAACGGAAATAACACCATTTAAAACTGCTTGCGGTTTTAATGTTATATCTGGTTCCTGCAATATGGTTGAAAATCATTGAGAAACATGGCATGGGTAGCCCTCCCTGCCCATTACCAGCCTATTTGGGTCTTGTACGCATATTAAGGGGAACCCCGTACCCATATTAAAAAAAGGAAATGCGTGTGGCCCCCAGGCCCTATATACTCAGAACAGCAGTATACAGGCGGTGCAAACAAGACAGGGACTGTGTAGGTTTGTTGTGTTAAGTTGAATCTGTTTGTCATTTTCAACCGGTACATTTTTAAAGTGTAGCTCCAGTCAAAAAAACTATCTTTAAGCTTTTTGGAAAACATAGGGAAGGGTTATCACCCCTGTATAATTTGTTTTGTCGTCCATCTTTTTTCATCTCACTTGCTGCTGTCTCCTTGCGTTTGCAAGTAGGAGATGTTTGTAAGTTGGATGTTTGAAAGTAGGGGCCTGCCCTATATTATAGCGGTATGTACTGGGTACAGAGCACGCAGACAGCACGCACTCCTAACACTACTGACTGCAAGCTCTATTATTAACCACTTGTTAGCCCAATGTTTGCATAAAGTGAAAGATGAAGTTATGCTGAGTAAATAGATATCAAACATGTCACTCTTCAAAATTGCACATGCCCGTGGAATGGCGCCAAACGTCGCTACTTAAAAAATCCCCATAGGCGACGCTTTAAATATTTTTTTACTGGTTACATGTTTTGAGTTGCAGAGGAGGTCTAGGACTAGAATTATTGCTCTCGCTCTAACATTCTCGGCGATACCTCACATGTGTGGCACATGCGAGCACATGGGGACATGGGCGCTTTAATTTTTATTTTATTTTTTTATTGTTCATTTTACTTTATTTATTTTAGTTTGACATTTTTTTTCCCAAAAATATATTTTTGATCACTTTTATTCCTATTACAAGAAATGTAAATATCCCTTGTAATAGGAATATGGGGTGACAGGTCCTCTTTACAGTGAAATCTGGGGGGTCAATATGACGCCACATCTCACCTCTAGGCTGGGAAGCCTGAAATAAAAAATAAAAAAAAGATTCTGGCTTTGATCGTACTGGCGAGTTGGTAGAAGCACCGGAGGGCGGTGAGGGGTGGGGGGCGTCTATGGCTGGGTATTTCAGGGTATCACCGAGTATGGCTGGGTATCTCTGAGTATGGCTGGGTATGGCAATTTATGGCAGGGTATTACAGAGTATTGGCGGGGTATTGGCGGGGTACTACAGAGTAATAGCAGGGTACTGCACTGCAGAGTAATGGCAGGGTACTGCACTGCAGAGTAATGGCGGGGTACTGCACTGCAGAGTAATGGCGGGGTACTGCAGAGTAATGGCGGGGTACTGCACTGCAGAGTAATGGCAGGGTACTGCACTGCAGAGTAATGGCGGGGTACTGCACTGCAGAGTAATGGCGGGGTACTACAGAGTAATGGCAGGGTACTGCACTGCAGAGTAATGGCAGGGTACTACAGAGTAATGGCAGGGTACTGCACTGCAGAGTAATGGCAGGGTACTGCACTGCAGAGTAATGGCGGGGTACTGCACTGCAGAGTAATGGCGGGGTACTGCAGAGTAATGGCGGGGTACTGCAGAGTAATGGCAGGGTACTGCAGAGTATGCACTGGTATTGCAGAGTATTGGCAGGTAATTGAGGGGTTAAATTCGGTGAGCAGCGATGTGGGCACTGCAGATGCAGCCCACATCGCTGCTGACACCGATCTCTTTCCCCTCCGCTGTACCGATCGGTACAGAAAGGGGAGGTAGGAACAGGCGTCATAACATGACGCCGGTTTGTTTCCAAGTGATCACTCAGTCATTTGACGGAGCAATCACGTGGTAAACGGCCGCTATGAGCGGCCGTTTACCGTGATGCGCCGGGTCCTATGGACCCGGCGGTCACGGATGCTCTCGAGTGCGCACACCTCGGGGCACGCGAGAGCAGAATTCTGGGAGGCCGTTAATTAACGGCCTCTCTGAGTTAAACAACCGCCCTGAAGCCGTTAATCGGCAATGGGCAGTTGTTAAGTGGTTAAAGCTAGATCACTAGCTATATAGGTGAGGTGAATATAGTGGTGTATACTGCAGTCAGGGCACAGACAACAACCACTACACAGCAGCAAGATAGGAAATCAGCCAAAAACGATTGGTGTGTACTGTGTTGAAGGTACACAGAACACCCACTGCTTCAGATGCAAAGTAACACACTACAGGAGGCCGCCTTAAAGGCGGCCTTATATAGTGTGGGGCGTGCACTACACAGCCTGAGCTATGATTGGCCACAGGCAGGATGCCTGTGGCCAATCATGGCTCTCCTCGCTGCCGGCGCTGCGATTGGCCAAGCATGCGGGGTCACAGTGCATGCTTGGCCAATCATCGGGCAGCAATGCACTGCGCCAACGCAGTGCATTGTGGTCCGCGCGCGCGTCACTCGAATTTTGACGCGAATGGCCAAAACGTTCGGAATTCGCCGAACGGCCGAACGGCCAATGTTCGAGTCGAACGTACGTTCGACTCGAACACGAAGCTCATCCCTACTTGTTAGCTTGTCTTCTTTTATAATAGATGGTAAATTTGATGCAGGGTAAATCTATTAATATCGGGTCTTGGAACGTGAGGAGCTTGGGCACCCCGGTAAAAAAAGCGATAGTTTTTGCTATGCTGGAGAGATTTGATATTGGACTGGCTTGTTTGCAGGAGACCCACCTAACCAATATGTCTAAATCACTGTTAAATAACAGGAAATATCAACAACAATACCACTCAGTTTACTCCTCCTACTCCAGGGGGGTAAGCGTGATAATAAAGGAGGGGGTGAGTTTCTCCTGCAACCAGGTCAGCATAGATGAGCGGGGTCGATATGTTTTCCTGTATGGTAAACTTGAGGGCAGTAGCTGTATTCTGGCAAATATATATATACCCCCACCGTTTAAAATGGAAGTTATGTACAAACTGATGGAATTTATTGGGGATAAAGAAGACATCCCAATTATCACGATGGGAGACTTCAATGAAGTCCTAGATGTAAACTATGATAGGTTCCCCCCTAAGGTGCGGTCCGGGGACTTAGGTGAAACCAGGCTGAGCTGCTTCCTGAATGAAATAGGTTTGAAGGACCTTTGGAGAGAGAGGCACCTGAGAGTTAAACAATACTCTTGCTTGTCAGGATCGTATGGTACCCTTTCTAGAATAGATATGGTTATAGGAAATGTGGAAATGGCACAAAATATAAGGGAGATAGAATATATGCCAAGAGGGATCTCAGACCACTCTTTGGTGAGGGTCGTGTTTAACACGGGGATTAAAAAAATTCAGGGGTGTTGGAAGATTAGTCCTTTCTGGTTGGAACTCATGAAGGACGAAGTGGAAGTTAAACTAAGATTAAGAGAATTTATAAGCCTTAATGCGGGCTCGGCGCCAATGAGTGTGATCTGGGATACCCTAAAGGCGTTTATTAGGGGCATATTGATCCAACAGGTAGTAAGAATGAAGAGAAAATCCAGATTATGGGAGGAGAATATTAGGAAGGAACTCTTAGAAGCAGAGAATGCCTATGTCATGGACCCAACCCCAGAAAATCAAAAAATTTGGTTAAACAAACAACAAGGTTATAAAATAGCGATTGTAAAAAAAGAAGAGAGTAAACGAATATTTGTGACACAGCGCTATTTTGGAGAAGGAGAGGGGGTGGGAAGATTGCTTGCACAGTTGGTTAAGACAAACTCTTCCCCTTCACTCATTTCAAGTATTAGAAATTTAAACGGGGTGACAACATGCAATGGTGAGGAGATAGTAGAAACTTTTGGAAACTACTACAGGGAGCTGTACCAGTCACAAGGCTCAGGGGAGGTAGGGGCAATGGATAGTTTCCTGGAAAATCTAGAAATGGCGACTCTTACTCGGGAGGAACGGGAAATCTTAGACGCCCCGATAACCATTAGTGAGCTACAACAGGCAGTGGCTGGGATGCCAAATCATAAGGCCCCCGGCCCGGACGGGCTCCCGGTAGAAATATATAAATATCATGGAGAACTGTTACTCCCTGAGTTGCATAAAACTTTAATAGACTCAGCGGAAGGGAGACACTTACCTGCATCAATGACAGAGGCAACGATTATAGTGATCCCCAAAACGGATAAGGACCCGCTGGAAGTAGCCTCGTACAGGCCAATATCACTACTAAATGCGGATGAAAAAATCTTAGCTAAAGTACTTTCAAATAGGTTGAATCAATTTATGACAAAGTTAGTACACCCAGATCAAACGGGGTTTATTATGGGAAGATCCACTAGCATGAACATCAGAAGAACCTTCCTAAATATGCAGATCCCAGCAGAGAATGTAGGGGCGAGGGCTATAATGTCTCTGGATGTAACAAAAGCTTTTGACAGCTTAGAGTGGAACTTTCTGTGGCGGGTGTTGGAGAAAGTAGGAATGGGCCCCATCTTTATTTGCTGGATTAAAAAGATGTACAACGCCCCTAGCGCCAGGGTAAGGGCCAATGGTAGGTATTCAGAAAAGATTGAAATGAGCAGAGGGACAAGGCAGGGTTGTCCCCTGTCCCCTCTGCTCTTTGCGTTGGCCATAGAGCCATTAGCCATAGCTATTAGGGCCAACTCTGGGATCAGGGGATTTCAAAGAAGTGGAGAGAGACAGGAAAAGATCGCTTTATACGCAGATGATGTTTTACTGTTCCTGGGAGATACTGGACCATCTCTGGCGCAGGCAGTTACCTTAGTAGAAGGTTTTGGAGATTTTTCAGGGCTGGCTATTAATTGGGCGAAATCCGAGCTGCTCCGAGTCGACCCCCCGGATGCTGCACTCCCGCTACCGGGGATAAGGGTAAGAGAGGTAGATGCGTTGAAGTACCTTGGCATATATTTGACACTGAACCCTGATCAATATATCAATAAAATTTAGTTCCCCTTCTGCATAAATTTAAGTGCAAATGCAACGTCTGGAGTAAACTTCCGCTCTCAGTAATGGGTCGGTGCAGCCTGATCAAGATGATTTGGCTGCCGCAGTTGTTGTATGTCTTGCATAATGCGCCGGTATGCATATGTAAAAAATGGTTTAAGAAATTGGAGACCCTTTTTCGGGAACTTATCTGGAAGAAAGGCACGGCCCGGATACGACTCCAGACGCTGCAGATGCCAATAGATAGAGGAGGCTTGGCGGTTCCACAACCTAGGAATTACTACCTGGCGGCGCAGATGCAGCATCTGGCGGGTTACGACTCGGAGCAGGGAAGAAAGCTAAAAGGAGGGATTAGAATGATAGGAGCCCCACATGAGTTTATAGCTGAGGTCCTGGAGGCCGACTCCTTTCAGCATAACAACTCGATAACTAAAATGTTAGGTAAGGTTTGGAAAGCGGTGAAATAAAAAATGGGCTTTTCAGGGCTGTTAGAATCTACACCCCTCTGGGACAACAAAAACTTACCTGAAATATTTATTATCGGTAAGATTAAATCATGGGAAAGGAAGGGTATAACTAAACTGATCCATCTCTATGATGGAGGGGTCTTAAGGACATTCTCGGATTTAATAAAAGTATATGATATACCACAACACTCATTTTTCAGCTACCTGCAGGTGAGACATGCCTTAGCAGCACAGTTTGGGGGAAATTTGCCACCGTGGGATAAAATACCTCTACTTCAGAAGTTGCTCACCTCAGACAGGGTAAAGGGGTCCATCTCAGGAATTTACAATCAGTTAGGTATGAATTCTAATCAGGAAATTGACTGTCCGAACTTGAAGAGGAAATGGGAAGAGGACATAGGGGAAATATTAGATACACAGTGGAGGAGAATAATGGAATTAGGGCCAGTGACCTCGATCTCCCCTTCCCAAAAGATCTCACAATTAATGCTGGTGCACAGGGCTTATTATACCCCTAAAAGATTACGTCAGTTTGGTAGGAGAATAGACGATAGATGCCCTAGATGTCGGGGACAGAGAGATCTTTTACACATGTTGTGGCGTTGCCCGAAGCTCTTTCGTTATTGGAGAGAAGTGTTGGCGAGTATTAATAGGATCTTTAAGTTAGAAATGGGAATGGACCCGATTTTGTGCGTATTGGGATGTAGGCAAGAGCCGAGAGAAGGGAAATACATCACGGTGGCAGTGGTAAGATGCCTGTTTCAGGCACGCAGATTGATCGCGCAAAGATGGCAAGCTGAAAGAGCCCCTACAGTAGGAGAATGGACCCAAAGTATTAATGAACTAGTCTGGAAAGAGAAGACAGTGTATGTAAGGAGAGGAAATTTTAGAGAGTGGAAGGGAATATGGACCCCATGGATAACCGAGATGGGACACCCTATAGACTAGAAGGAATAGGAGAAATAGGGGTAGCATATTGATGTTTTTGTGCACTTGGGCGTTCGGGAGGGCTTTGGAGGGGGGGGGATGGGGGGGGGGATCAGGATGGGTAGGGGTAGGGTGGGTAAGGGATAAATAATATAGGTAGATTGTTGATGTTTAGATATGCTCTAGGAAGGTTTGTAATTTTAGTTGGATTATTTAATAAAAAACAGTGAAAATAAGAATTATAAACCACAATGATGAGATATGGTGCTGAGATAAAAATGAGAGGCAATATGAATGAGTCTCTAGCACAGGACCTCTGACGTGGAATAAAAAAAAAAAAAAAAAAAAAAAAGAGTTGCAGGAGTTTCCTCTGCCTCCTTTTCTGAGATCAAGCGTTCCCAAAGATCCCGTGAGAGAAAGTCAGTCTCTCTCGCTCTCTCTCGCTTAGGGGGTGATCATAAAGATTCCTCCAGAAGAGCCATGCACGGTTGGGATTCTATTCAAATCTCTTCAAGGTGCCAAAGCCAAATGGGGAGGTCAGACCTATTCTAGATCTAAAAGGTCTAAATCAGTTCCTAAATATCCGCTCTTTTCACGTGGAGTCTATCCGGTCGATAGTCTCCACCCTGCGGGGGGGGGGAGAACTGCTAGCTTCAATCGACATCAAAGACGCATATCTGCATGAGCCTATTTTTCCTGCCCACCAGAGATTCCTGCAGTTCGAGGTAGAGCAACATCATTTACCAGTTTGGAAGGAAGGCCAATGATTCTGGTAGCCCCGGCATGGCCCAGGAGGTCCTGGTATGCAGAAATTGTAAGGGTGGCTGCAGGGGATCCATGGACCCTTCGATCTCCTTCGGACCTGCTCTCGCAGGGACCAATATTCCACCCTACCTTACAAACTCAAAATTTAAAGGCTTGGCTATTGAAGCCCACATTCTAAAGAACTGGGGGGCTTTCTGGGTCGGTAGTTTCTTCCCTGATTAACGCAAGGAAACCAGCTTCCAGAGCCATATATTAGAGTCTGGAAGGCATGTGTGTCTTGGTGCGAAGCCTAAGGTTAGCATCCTAGAAAGTATGTCATAGGTAGAATTCTTGCCTTTCTCCAAATGGGCATGGAACTGAAGCTGGCCTTGAGTACTATCAACGGTCAGGTCTCGGCCTTTTCAGTATTGTTTTCAAAGACCGCTGGCTACGCATTCTATAGTTTGGGCATTTATACGGGGGTTACGTGGATCAATCTGCCAGTTACCTTTGTGTCTGTGGGACTTGAATTTGGTTCTTTCGGCATGGCAAAAGCAGCCCTTTGAGCTATTACGTCATATTCCCTTATATTTATACTAATATATTCCCTTATATTTCGAGCACCTATAATCTAGCTTACCTGTAGGTAAAAGTGGTTGTAACGGGTTTACAACCACTTTAGTAACAAAAAACTGGCCACTGTCCACACCTATAACTGGCCTTCACAGTGAGGAGCCCATGGAGGACATATAAAACAAAGACAATTCCATAGCGCAACTCACCAACCAGTCTGCTGACCAACCAAATTAACGCACACGCAAACGCATGTGTAAGCTGCATGGCCTCGTCACGGCACCCTGTGTTGCTTGCAGTCCTTAATCTGGCTCACCTGTAGGTAAAAGTGGTTGTAACGGGGCCGTGCCCGAAGCGTGGCGAGCCCACGAGGGGCCCTCTAATATGTGCAGCCCTCCAGTCCACTTGGATGGTGGGGCTTGCACCTTGACTCACGGCACAGGCGCCGTTCATCTTCGGAGATTTTCCGAATCTTCTGCTCCGAACTGCGCAAGCGCTGCGCCTGCGCAGTACGGGTCGGACACTTTTAGATGGCCGGACTGTCAGAACACCGGCTTGATGGAGATGAGGAAAAAGCTTCATGTTTTCTACATGAAATTTTCATTTGTATTTAAACTAATTAAAAAGAGGTCAGATTTCAAGCAAAACCAGGTGCATGCTCGTTTTGTTATTTTTAATTTATTGTTAATTTCAATACAGGCCATTTTCACCCCCTTCCTGCCTAGGTCAACTTTCAGTTTTCAGCACTGATGTACCCATATTTTTTTCACCACAAATAGAGCTTTCTTTTGGTGGTATTTGATCACCTCTGTGGTTTTTATTTTTTGCGCTATAAACAAAAGAGCGACAAGTTTGAAAATACAATTTTTTTTACTTTTTAATAAATATCCCAATTAAAAAAAATAACTTTTTTCCACAGTTTAGGCTGATATGTATTCTTCTACATATTTTTGGTAAAAAAAATCACAAGCATTGGTTTGTACAAAAGTTATAGCGTCTACAAAATGGGGGATAGATGGGACAAATCTCAGTTGACCCTGGATCAGTAGATCCAGGTGAGCCAGCTAGTCAGAGATTCACTGATATGGTGGATGAGGTCCCTGGTGCTTCAGTCCAGGAAGTCGTTCCTTCCTTTAAAATAGACAGTGATCACAATGGATGCCAGCCTATCCTGGGGTGGGGTGGAGTGATGAGGGTTCAGTCGGCTCAGGGCCTCTGGTCGACGGAGGAATCTAAATTGCCGATCAATCTGCTCGAGCTGAGAGCGATCAGGCTATGCCTCTAAACATGGTCGATGAGACTACAAGGGCGTCCGATCAGGATCCAGTCAGACAACACCACTGCGGTGGCGTATGTCAATCACCAAGGAGGAACAAGAAGCTTAGCCGCCACACGGGAGGTCGCTCACATACTTCGGTGGGCAGAGCAACATGTACCGGCCCTGTCGGCCATTTACTTCCCAGGAGTGGAGAACTGTCAGTCGGACTATCTGAGGCTGGACCCAGGAGAATGGGCATTGCATCCGGAGGTGTTCAGGCTACTGTGTGTGCGGTGCAGACGTGGATCTTCTGTCCTCACGTCTCAATCGGAAGGTGCCGAGATTCGTGTTCAGGACAAGAGATCCTTGGTCAGTATCAGCTGATCTATGCCTTTTTTTTTTTTCATCCTGCTTTACCATCGCTGGTTTTAACGACATGGCTATTGAGAGCCAGGTGTTGAGGAACAGGGGTCTATCGGACTCGGTGATCCCCACTATGTTGAGAGTACAGAAATCCTCTTCCAGGAAGATTTATCATCGTACATGGAAGGCCTACATCTCCATGTCTGAGGAGAAAGGGATGGCGTCCGCACTCCTTTGCTATATCCAGGATCCTGCTGTTTCTCCAGCAAGGAGTAGATTAGAAGTTGGCGTTAAGCACCATTAACCACTTGCTTACTGGGCACTTAAACCCCCCTCCTGCCCAGAGCAATTTTCAGCTTTTAGCGCTGATGCAATTTGAATGACAAACACTGTACCCAAATTAAATTTTTATCATTTTTTTCCCACAAATGGAGCTTTCTTTTGGTGGTATTTAATTACAGCTGGGAGTTTTTTATTTTTTGCTAAACAAAAAAAGATGCAAAATAAAAAAAACATGTTTAATAGTTTGTTATAAAATTTTGCAAACAGGTCATTTTTCTCCTTCATTGAAGTGCGCTGATGAGGCGGCAGTGGTGGGCACTGATGGGCTACACTGATGGGCACTGATGGGCTGCACTGGTGGGCACTGATAAGATGGCACGGATGGGTGGCACTAAGGGGCACTGATAGGTAACATTGATGGGACTGCTGGGCACTGATAGGTGGCACTGCTGGGCACTGGTAGATGACACTGATGGGCACGCATATGTGACACTGGGGTGCAGCACCGTTGAGGCAGATTATGGGCACTGATGGGTGGCACTGTGGGCACTTCTGGGTGGCACCGACGGGGGCACTTATTTATTAATGAGGTGGCACTGGCAGGGGGCAGGTGGGCACTGGCAGGGCTGGCCGTGATCGAGACTGATGTCCCGATCACGGCCGCCGGTGATCGGCTCTTTTTTTTTCTCCTCGCGCTGTCAGCACGAGGAGGAATAATAGCCGATTACTGGCTCCATTGTATCACATGATCAGCTGTCATTGGCTGACAGCTGATCGTGTGGTAAGGGGAAGGGATCGACCCCTTGCTCGGATCCGTGATCAGGCGAGTCTCATAGACTCGCTGATCACAGAGCGCGCCACGCGCGCCCCTCAGGGGGCGCGCAGGCCGCTCGTGCACGGGACGACGTCAATAGACGTAGTCCCGGCAAAGCAGGTCCGCGCTGTAGCCGTCATTCGGCTATAGCGCGGATCTCAAGAGGTTAAAGAGTTTTATGTGGATTTCAACTTTAACCACTTGAGACCTGCGCTATAGCCGAATGACGGCTACAGCGGGATCTCCTTTGCCGGGACTACGTCTATTGACGTAATCCCGTGCACGAGCGGCCTGCGCGCCCCCTTATCACGCCCTTATCACAAAGGAGGTCCGTGCTGTAGCCGTCATTTGGCTATAGCGCGGATCTCTAGTGGTTAAAGGACAAATCTCAGCCTTGACTGTCTTTTTATTTATATTTTTCAATGACCCCTGGCGTCTCACTCACAGAGTACCTTTGTTCAAGGGGTCCGACATGTAGTCCCTCTGGTGCGTCCACTGTTACCCCCATGGGATCGGAACCTGGTGTTATCGGTGCTTCAAAAACCGCCATTTGAAAATATCAGGGAGATTCCCCTGTTGACTCTTTCCCAGAAAGTGGTCTTTCTAGTGGCCATCACATCGGCCAGAAGGGTTTCAGAACTGGCTCTCTTGTCCTGCAACTGGTTATCCACAAGGATAAGGTGGTTTTGCATCTGCAATCGTCTTTTCTGCCAAAGGTGGTCTCAGCGTTTCACATCAATGAGGACATTGTGTTACCATCCCTGTGTCCTAAGCCGACACATCCTAAGGAGGTAGCCCTTCACGCTTTGGATGTGGTTCAGGCTCTGAAGGTGTATTTGTCTGCCACAGCTCCATTACGGAAGTCAGACTCGCTGTTTTTCGGTGGCTGGTCCAAAGAAAGGCATGGCGGTTTCGTCAGCCACAATTTCCAGGTGGATCAGACAGATTGTAGTACAAGCCTATGCCTTGAAGGGGCAGGTGCCCCCTTTTCGGTCACGGCCAACTCCACAAGGGCAATCGGGACATCTTGGGCCTTCCGACACCAAGCGTCTGCCTCTCAAGTGTGTAAAGCAGCGACCTGGTCCTCTGTCCACACGTTTACCAAGGTAGAAATCAGTGCATCGGCTGATGCCTGTTTTGGCCGCAAAGTTTTGCAGGCGGCCGTATAGTTGCAATTGAGCATGCAATATTTTTTTTTCCTGGTTTTTCAATAAAAATGCAGTACCGTTAAGTTAATGCACTGTTGCTTTACATTCCGCAGTTTTTGGATTTGTGGTGGATTATCCATGCATTTTTTTGTGGGTAAAGTTTCACTAGTTCCCACTGGCCATGGTGGATGAAGTCTTTTATGCTTTTTTTCCCACCCCTCGTTTGGCACTGCTTGGGGACGTCCCAGAGAGGAGCTGTGTCGCTCAGTGAATATAAGAGAATAAGATTTTTTTGTACTCTCCGTAAAATCCTTTTCTCTGTAATTCACCAACCGACACAGCACCCGCCCCTCTTTTTTTCTCTTTACGTTATACTGCTTGTTGACGTACTGATGACTGCATGGCCGGCTGGAGGGTTGTTACCCAAGGGACCGCCCCCTGGGCAGAACTGGAAAGTTCTGTGTGTTGCATAACAATGCCTAGTATTCTCCTAAAGGTGGGCGTAACAGCCCAATGGCTAAGAGATTTAAAATGGCTATTATTTAAAATAACAAACATGTTATACATAGCTACTCTGTGCAGTTGGTTTTTGCACCGAGCAGCCAGGATTCTTTTTCTTGGGTCCCTCTTTGCTGCTCCTAGCCCCTCCCTCCTTTGAATGCCCCCTCAGCCATCAGCTTGCTACAGGGGTCACCCAGGCAGAGTCAGACGTGGCCCGCCCCCTCTCTCCCCTGATTGGCTGACTGACTTTGACAGCAGCGGCTGCCAATGGCGAGGAGTGTACTGGATGGCTGAGGGGATCTTAGATATCGCTGGAGAGAGAGGGAGCTCGGGTAGGTAATTGGCGGGGAGGGGGGGAGGATGCTGGGGAGGCTGCTACACACAAGTTTATTTTATCTTAATGCATAACATGTATTAATGAATTAAGATAAAAAAAAAAACCTTCTGCCTTTACAACTCCTTTAAGATTGTGCTGGGTGGGTATGTAAGTTGTAGCTGAGAAGAGGAATCCATTGGCTAATACCAGAAAAGTGCCCACCCAAAATGGTAAGCTCCACTTGTTTTCATCCTCTGCTACCACGTGTGGGACTTTTTGGGGGGAAGGGGGGAGTGGGTACCTGATTTTGACAAGTACCTGCTCCCACTTCCGGATAAGAATGGTGATCTACAACATTTAACGTCCCTCCTCCCTTGATGTTAGGCTGACTGGACTATAGTTTCCAGAGATTTGTTTCTGTCCTTTTTTGAATATTGGTACCACATTGGCTTTTCTCCAATCAGCTGGTACCAATTCTGTCAGTATGCTGTCCACAAAGATTAGGAACAATGGCCTGGCTTTAACCTGAGTTCTCTGAGAACTATCGAGTGTAAACCATCTGGTTCTGGTGATTTATTTGTATTAGCTTTATCTAGTCTTTCCTTCACTTTACTGCCTCTGTTAGCCATGAGAGTATGCCCTGTGATGTGTCAGTAACAGTACTGTCGTGGTCGGTATACTCCTCCTTTTGCTTTTATGTGGGCAATGTGCTCTGATTTTGCCTTTTTATTGTTAATGTATATATAAAAAAAATTCTTTGGATTTTTTTACTCTCCTCCGCTATGTTTCTCGTAGTCTTTTTTTTTGGCTGCCCTGATTGCGTTCTTACACTTCATATTGCATTCCTTGTAGTGTTGGAATGCTGACAGTGACCCATCCCTTTTATATTGTTTAACCACTTTAACACCGGACCATTTGGCTGGCAAAAGACCAGAGCATTTTTTTGCGATTCGGCACTGCCTCGCTTTAAAGGAGTTATAAAGGGAATTTTTTTTTTTCAATAACAAACATGTCATGCTTACCTCCACTGTGCAGCTCGTAGCATCGAACCTGGTCTTCTGGGGGGTCTCTGCGGCTGTTTCGGCTTCCCCCCGCAAGTACTTCTCACGTTCATGCAAGCTCCCTTGCATGGTGAGACGTACTTGCAGGCGTGCTCCCGTGATACAGCCGGCGGCTATAGTGGCTCACAGTATAACTTGGCCACGCCCCCCAGTGCGCTGCATCATTGGATGTGACTGACAGCAGCGCGAGCCAATGGCTGCTTTAAACCCATCCACTCTAGCCAATCAACGGCCAGGCTGAGCGGCAAAGAGGATGTTGGAGGCGAGCGCGGGACTTTTTAAGGGGTCAGGTAAGTAAAACGGGGGAGCTGGGGGGGGGGCATTGTCAGATGTTTTTTCACCTTAATGCATACAATGCATTAAGGTGAAAAAAATGTTTACCTTTAAAACCCCTTTCACTGAAAATAGCGCGCTCATGCGACGTGGCTTCCAAACAAAATTGACATCCCTTTTCCCCACAAATAGAGCTTTTCTTTTATGGTATTTGATCATCTCTGCAGTTATTTTTGCTATAATGAATATCCCCCAAAAATATATAAAAAAAAGTTTTCCCCTTAATTTAAGCCGATACGTATTCTTCTACATATTTCTGGTAGGGGTGCACCGAAATTTCGGCCGCCGAAACATATCGGCCGAAAATGGCTTTTTCGGCAATTTGCCGAAAGAAAATTCTTGCCGAAAATGGGGGCGGGACCCCGGTTCCGCCCATCACGTTGGTATCGTTTTGGAGTGCTGCCGTGCTTTGTGGAGGAAACTGTGCAGAGCGGCTTTCCCTCCCAGCTCCACCTCCTGACATCTCGCTTTGAGTTTCTCCTGCACAGTATGTTAAGTGTGCCTTGTCTACAGATTGATCGGAGGCACAGGCTGTGGAGCTTGCTCCCCTCCTCCCATCATTCAACACTTTCTTCCAGGTTCTAGCCCCACCATCCAAGAGGACATAGTTGGAATAAAAAGAGCCGAGCGCAGCGATGCCGTGCCCGAAGCATGGCGAGCAAAGGGCTCTCTAATATGTGCAGCCCTATGTCCACTTGGATGGCGGGGCTTGCACCTCGACTCACGGAGCAGGCGCCGTTCATCTTCTGAGATTTTCCGAATCTCCTTCTGCTCTATACTACGCAAGCGCTGTGCCTGCGCAGTATGGGGTGGACACTTCTAGATGGCCGGACGCTATATGGCAGAACACCACTTTTCTTCTCTCTAGTTGCCTCTCACTATACTCGCAGCTCCCCCCCCCCTTTCATCCTCAGCATTTCCCACAATCTTTTCATCTCAGTCTTCTTAAAGCGGGAGTCCACCGGGACTCTGCGTTTTTTTTTTTTTTTTAAAAGCCAGCAGCTACAAATACTGCAGCTGCTGACTTTTAAAATAGTGACACTTACCTGTCCAGCGCGCCCGCGATGTCGGCACCCGAAGCCGATCTCTAGGTCGTCTGTCGGGTCCTGCCGCCGCCATCTTGGGTATGGGAATCAGGAAATTGAGCCTTTCGGCTTCATTTCCCGGTTCCCTACTGCGCATGCGCGAATCACGCTGCGCAATAAGGACGCTCCCCGCTGCCTCTGGGATCTGTGTGTTTCCCAGCAGGCAGCGGGGCACTTGCGGGAAGGGGCGGGCACTTGCGGAAAGGGGCGTAAGTTACGCCCCTTTCCGCAGAGAGCTATCCCGGAAGTGGGTGCAGTTACCTGGATTATCCAGGTAACTGCACCCCCCTCCCCCCTGAAAGGTGCCGATTGTGGCACCGGAGGGGGGGAGGGTTCCGATGAGCGGAAGGTCCACTTTAGGGTGGACCTCCGCTTTAACCCTCTGTATGCTCTAGTCTGCAACTGTCTCAGCCTCAGAATCCTGCCAGCTTACCATTCATTCCTCATTGCTCCTTCATTCTGCCAGAACTTTTTTTTCTTTACTTCACTGCAGGGACATAACTACAATGGTCACCATTGCGATCCAGCCTGAGAGGAGAGGGAGCATACGGAGGAACCAATGCCTTCCATGTTTTTTGTGCAGGAGGGAGAGCAGAAAAAGTGGGCATTCAGCAGCTGCAGGAAGAACATGGAGGGCATTGGTTTCTCTGTATGCCGCCCCTCCTCTCCAGCTTTTTTCTGCTGCCCGTGGGCACTTCAGCTCTCTCCTGGCCCTTCTGTGATCTTGCCCAGCAACTTCTCTGGGCCCCCTACTGTTCTCTGGGCCCCCCCTGTGCTCTTCTTCTCGGGCCCCCCCCCCGTTCTGTTCTCCTTTACCCTGCCATTCTCCTGTCTCCCTGTACGGTCTCCTGCCCACCTCCCATCTCCCACCTCCCACGTCTGCTGTGGAGAATGTCAGGATGGAGAGCAGGGAAGGCTTCCCTGCCTGAAATGACAGAGTACGTAATCTGTACAAATCACTTACTCTGTCCATTCCTAACTGTAGCATAATAAACTGTTTACAGACAACAAAGTTTACTATGCTACCACACCCACTTTTTGCCGCGGTGCACTACACTTGTCACAGGTCAATCTCCCCCCTAAATGTCCCTCATTCTCACCTTCAAAAGTTGGGAGGTATGCACTGGTAGGCTGATGGGCACTAGTGAGGCTGATGGGCACTGGTAGGCTGCTGGGCACTGTCAGGCTGCATATGATGGGCACTGGTGAGGTTGCATTGATCTCCTGTACCAGGTCCCCAGTCTCTGACCATCTCCTGTACCAGGTCCCCAGTCTCTGACCATCTCCTGTACCAGGTCCCCAGTCTCTGACCATCTCCTGTACCAGGTCCCCAGTCTCTGACCATCTCCTGTACCAGGTCCCCAGTCTCTGACCATCTCCTGTAAAAAAAATATTTTTTAAAAAAGTCATTTTCAGTATCGGTCAGTTTCGGTTTTCGGCCTAGTGTATTTTTCATTTTCGGTATCAGTTTCGGCACCAAAAACGCAATCGGTGCACCCCTAATTTTTGGTAAAAAAATTGCAATAAGCGTTTGATTGGTTTACGCAAAAGTTATAGCGTCTACAAAATAGGGAATGGTTTTATGGCTTTTTTATTATTTTTTTTTATTTTTTACTAGTAATGGCGGAGATCTGCGATTTTTTTTTTTTTTATGGCGACTGCGACATTATGGTGGACAGTTCGGACACTTTTGGTGTGATTTTGGGACCATTCACATTTATACAGCGATCAGTGCAATTAAAATGCATTGATTACTGTGTAAATTTGACTGGAAGTGAAGGGGTTAACCACTAGGTGCCACTGTATAGGTTAAGTGTCTCCTAGGGAGTGACGTGGGGGGAGGGGCTATGTGTGACACAACACTGATCACCGCTCCCGATTACAGGCAGAATGGGAAAATGCTTGTTTACATCTGAATTTCCAGGTTCTTCCTCTCCGTGAGACAACCGTGGGTATGCCCACAGACATCGAGTCTGCGGGACCCATGATCACACTCACGGAGGCCGCACACTCACGAACGTCGCCCGCAAACCACAATGTACAGGCACGTTGATCTGCTTGTGCGTGCCCTTCTGCCGACGTATATCGGTGTGAGCCAGTCGGCAAGCGGTTAAAGGCCATTTTTCTCTTTTAATGAGGCTTTTTACTTTACGGTTTAGCCATCCAGGTTTCACCTTCGCTCTTCTATATTTATTGCCCATTGGAATGTGTTGTGCAATACCTTTGCTTATGCTCCTAAATCATTCACATTTTTTTTCCATGTTCAATGTATCTAGGATTTGGTTCCAATTGATGTCATGTAGTAATGACCGCAGTTCAGAGAGATTGGCTCATTTGAAATCTAGTGTTCTTGTGCTACCTTCGTTCCTCCTTTTTCTATGTTTTACGTTAAATGCTCATCCTGTGATCGCTAGATCCCAAGTTGTCCCGTATTTCGACATCTGAGATCAGACTAGGATCGTTCATAATTAATCTAGCAGGGCCTTCTTTCTGGTTGGTGAATCCACCAATTGGAACATGAAGTTGTCCTATAAGACATTCATGAAATGACAGGCCTTTTAATGAGTGAGCTGTCCCCTCTGCCCAGTCAATTTAGGGATAATTTAAGTTCGCCATTATGATGACATTTCTCATCCTTGCTGCCATTTCTAACTGTGATAATAGGTCCCGCTCCTCCTTCCGGTTGGGGTGCCTATAATACACACCCACTATTAATTTCCTACTTCATCTCTTTGAAGTTTTAACCATACTGATTCCACGCCCTCCCCCTCCCCTCATCCTATTTACAATGTTGCTAGTCTCTACCACCCGTGCATCATTTTTGTCATATAGACACCCCTCCCCCTCTTATACATTCCCTGTCTTTCAGATACAAGAAATGTGTGCCCTAGGACTGTGCCATGCTGTACCCTAAGCTAATACTCTAGTGTGTGGTAGCAATGCAAACAGTTCCCAATGCAGAGACCAGGTTGGCCAGGACAGGAAGGACAATAATAGGTGTCACACCTATATCCATGTTTTCCACAGACATGACATCTTCTTTGGGGTGCTCTTTGGGTAGGGGTAGCAGGGAGGACATACGGAAAATGCCGCTCATGCAACTGGCCCACTGCATTTAGATTGGGAAATTGGGCCAGAGCACCTTCTGAATACAGAAGGGCTGTGATGATCTCTTCATGGAATTTTAGAAAGCATCCAGTTCTTCCAGATGTTTAGTATAGTACATAAGCATTGAACAGAGCCAATTGGAATAGGTATACAGACACTTTTTTGTATCAGTCTGGTCTTACGGGCAATTAAGTACAGCCCCATCATCTGGTTGTTGAAGTCCACCCCTCCCATTTTGAGGTTTTATTCATGGACACAGAGGGCTTCTCAACACCAGTTGTAGTATTTTTTTGTGCCATATCTGCGTGAATGGAAGAGAGAACGAAAACGTTCCATTTGTCCTTCCATCTCACTGCAAGCAATTCATTGGACCTCAAGCAGGCTTTTTCCCCCATCTATGTCGGGTATCTATAAGCTGTTTGAGAAGACCCGGTGAATAGATCGCGCGGTGCCACATGTGCCAATTCTTGAAAGAGATGTCTAAAAAGTGCCACGCTTGTATAAAAATTGTTCACGTATAAATGGTACCCCTTTCGGAATAAGGTTGACACCAAGTCCCTAACAATCTTGCTGCTGTTCCCTATGTAGTCTGAGCAGTCACAGGGCTCCATGCTGCTAACTTTTCCCTTGTAAACCAGGAAACTATATGTATAGCCTGTTGCCCTGTCACAGAGCTTATACATCTTGACCCCATATCTGGCATGCTTGCTGGGGAGAAACTGAACACAAGGCGGCCAAAACATTTGCTCAAGGACTCATCAACTCAGACATCTTGATCAAGGATAAACAAGGCTGCAAGTTGTTGGTTGAAGTGGTTTAAGAGGGGCCAAATTTTGTGGATTATATTCAGGGTCACCCTGATGGTGACAGTTCATTGTCTAAGTGCATGAACAAGATTTCCTCGTATCTAGTCCTGGTCATGGGTAGCAGAGAACATGGGCATATGGTGAATTGGGTCAGTGGACCAATATGACCGCAACTCACTTTTTTTTAGTAATGCCCATGAGGAGGGATTGGCCCAGAAAGGTCTTCATTTCGGGAACCGTTATAGGTTTCCAGCCAAATTTTCTGGCAAGGATCAAATTTGGATTTGCGATAAATTGCCTAGCATATAAATTGCTTTGGTCCACAATAAAGATCTTCTGTAAAAAAAAAAAAAAAACAGTTCATGAAAGTCAAGGGAAGTAAAATCTTCTGTTACCATCTCAATTCCGGGTTGGCCAGTGAATGGGGGAAGTGCGGGCGTTGCAGAAGTTGTGGGCTCCCAATCGGGACTTACAAGTGCAGCGGGAATGGCACTCTACGTGCCTGTGTTCAAATTCTTGGTGGCTGCGGGACACTGCTTGTGCTAGTCACGGCACCAGCTTGAACTGCACTTATGGGACTCGCCATGTCACCAAATGTTGTTGCAGTGCTAGTTTGTCTACGACCAGGACATACTAGGCTACTGGTGCTTGCCAGTTCACCAGAAGGTTGAGTGGCACTAGTACTGGCACTCTGCTGCATACGAGAACCATGCAATTGTTGTACCTCAGCAGCAGAAGAACAGGGTCGGTTATGCCTGACCTTAGCAGGGACCTCTACTCTGTCGTCAGAGCTATCTGTCAGAGTGACACTGCCCTCTACAGGTTTGTATACTAAGCCTGAATCCGATTCTGATTCCTGTAGGCCTCTTCACTAGTGTACTTTTCCTTTGACATTTTGGCCACTAAATTTACAGGTACCTAGTGTGACTCTCAGGTAAAAAAGCACCTGGTTGTCGGACTGTTGAAACCGTTACAAAATAAACTGCTAGTGCTAGCAGAGATTAGGTGTGACTCTAACGCTGTAGTTTTGTGTGCTGTGTATTGGAAGAGACAGTGATCTACTGATCCTGCACTTTGGGTAGGCTGGGCAGGGAGGCTAAACGCAGGTGTCGGGGCTGATCCTGCTAATGTTGCATTTTTGGAAACACTATACTATTGGGGATGCTAGTATAGCTCTGATTGAATCAATATTGATCCGTTCAGACACTATACTAGTATTGGTGGTGTGTGTGTTAGTGTTCCTGGCAATCAAAGGGTTAAATCTGACACTGTCTGAGATTGCCGCTGACACGAAGTGATGTCACCCGTGACACTAATACAGTGATCAGAAAAAACATCTGTACACTATACCAATGACACTGTGACATGGAGTGAAAGGGTTATCAGGGGGTAAAACTTTATTAGGGAATATGTGGAAGGACCCTGAACTTTTATAAGACTGGTGCTGCCGCTAACTGGCACTAACTAGCTAACGAGCGTCACCCGTGACACTAATACAGTGATCAAAAAATAAATCTGTACACTATACAAATGACACTGTGACAGGGAGTGAAAGGGTTAACTGGGGGTAATCAAGGGGACAGGCACGTTCTTTCATGCAGCCAGGCCACCCTGCCACATCATATGTACGGTGGGCTGTCCGGAGCTGGTTAACAAGTCACATTAAAAGATAAAAGGTCATTCACGATTAGAGAAAATTCATATATAATATAGACGTATGATTTCAGTAAAACTGCATCCAAAGAGCTTGACGTGTTTTATGGAGTTCACTCCACTTCTCCCAAAAGGAGAGAGAACCAGGAAAGGTATCCCATCCAACTATGAGTTAGAGCTAGACAAAAATATTCACCGCAGGTACTCCCCAACGTGACGCTAGGGTAGGAAATGAGAGGAGACGCCATCACCTGAGCGGCGATTGCCACCCAGAAATGACATCAAGGGAACTTCCTCAAGGTGCATGCGCCAATGGAAGAAGCCCATAGGGAGGGATATTTTATTGTTTTGGAGGGTTCCCTTTTTGGCCCCTTCTGCCCCTCTCCTCTTTTTGGTAAACTACTAGATTATATATATATATATATATATATATATATATATATTTATTTAAAAAAATTTTTTTTTTTTTTTTACAGATGCACACCTTGCTTCTGAAGTGCAGTGAACTCCATAAAACGTATTCGTCTTTGGATGTAGTTATACTATAATCGTGCCTCTGTATCATATATATGAATTATCTGTAATCGTGAATGACCTTTTATCTTTTAATTTGACTTAAATAAAATCTGGATCAAATCTCCCTCTCAAATTTTTATTGTGTGTTTATGAAAGTATTATTATGGACCTATACATATTTTTTTCCTTTTCCAACTATATATACTCTGATTAAACCAAGAGTCCTTTGGTAAAAATCAATTGGCCAGAAGTGAAGATCTAGTGATCCTCTCTCCCATTCACTGACACACTTTTGATCAAGAGATTCCAGGCCTGGCCACCACGGCAAGGGAGACTCTTCTAGGGCAGGACCTACACTAAGCTACCCTACTGATGCTAGTCATAATTTTTCTAATGTTGGATGTATGTTTGTAGTAGGCCTCATCCTATAATCTGTGTGCGATCTACTCTCTCCTAATTTGGTTGTCTGTGTGCATCTCGCTAAAGCATGGACCAGTCAGTTTATATCTGGACGTCCTCTGTTAGGCTGCTTTCACACTGGGGCGGTATTCAGGCGTTACAGCGCTAAAAATAGCGCCTGTGTAGCGCCTGAAAAAAAACGGCCCCTTTCCCTCCAGTGTGAAAGCCGGAGGGCTTTCACACTGGAGCGATGCGCTGGCAGGACGGTGAAAAAAGTCCTGCTAGCCGCATCTTTGGAGCGGTGAAGGAGCGGTGTATTCACCGCTCCTATACCGCTCCTACCCATTGAAATCAATGGGACACCGCGGCGCTTTGCGGGCGGGTTTAACCCTTTTTCGGCCGCTAGCGGGGGTTAAAACCACCCCGCTAGCGCCCGCAGACCGCCGCTAAAACGACGGTAAAGCGCCGCTAAAAATAGCGGCGCTTTACCGCCGACGCCGATCCCGCTGCAGTGTGAAAGCAGCCTTAGTGTAGGTCAGTGCATGCCAGTCATTGTATGTTGTCCAGTGTGTGTTAGTAAATGTTAGTCTTGTTTTTACTTGGGCACGTAGCCAAACTTATCTGCAATTTGGAGTTCATCTTGCCTTCGGTCAAAAAAAAAATCTGTCTTCCCCGATTTGAGGATGAAGGAATCACATACTCTGTCCATTTATGCATACATCTTCAGCCTAAAGATCTCCTTCTTCCTGTCGGGTGGAAATCTCCGGGTTGTTATTTGGCTTCATGCTGGCAGGAACTCTTTTCATGCTGCCCCCCTGCAAAGTGCTGCCTAGGCCTGGGCCTTGTTGGCCTAGGTCAAGATACAGCGTTGCTTGCATCTGTGCCCTAAGCTGTCTATCTGATTGAATCTCTATATGTTAAGCTGTCCACCTTCTTGTGCTTACCTCTCCTGCTCTATGCCATATATATGATCCATAGCCATATATATCGAAGTACCTAATTTGAGATTATTTTCTCATTAGGATATACTCAGAGGGCTGCTGGCAACATCCAGCAAAGACTATGACCGATAGACCTAGCTTTAAGTGGATTTTATTTACTGCGTTGGCCTGTTACCTTTTGCATCTTAAGTCATATATGGTCTGTAACCTCAAATTCTAAAACTTCGGATGGTGTCCACATACTTGTATCCTTTATACCAAATGGCATTTTTATTAGCCAGTCCCCTCTCTCCCTCCCCCCTCTCTCTCTCCCTCCCCCTCTCTCTCTCCCTCCCCCCTCTCTCTCTCTCCCTCCCCCCTCTCTCTCTCTCCCTCCCCCCCTCTCTCCCTCTCTCTCTCTCCCTCTCTCTCTCCCTCCCCCCCTCTCTCCCTCTCTCCCTTTCCCACTCTCTCCCTCTCTCCCTTTCCCACTCTCTCCCTCTCTCCCTTTCCCACTCTCTCTCCCTCTCTCTAGAAAAGGAGGATCGGGCCACTCTGTACAAAACCATTGCACAGAGCAGGTAAGTATGACATGTTTGTTATTTGTAAAGGTTCATTTTATTTCTTAATGACAACTGCGTCAAAGTAATCCCTGTCTGGCCATTCCCTACTCTGCTCTGTAAAATGCAAATGCTCCAGTGGATATAGTGCCAATTTGGGGCAAATAAACACAAGTTGTAGGAGAGCTCTCATAGCTTCTATAACCCATTAAGTGCAAAAGGGATGTGACCGTGTTTAAAATTCTGAATGGACCCTCTGCACACTGCTATTGATCCTTTTTAGGAAACTTTGCACAAAAGACAGGTGTTTTGGTTCACATATATTGCAATACATCTTTAACCACTTCAATACCAGACACTTTCACCCAGGCAAATTTTCACCTTTCAGTGCTGTCACACTTTGTATGACAATTGTGCGGTCATGCAACGCTGTACCCAGTGGTGTAGTTTGGTTTTGTGCTGCGCTAGGCAAGACTAAATTTGTCCCACCCCTTCTTTTCACGTTAGCAGTCCAATTGGATCCACGTGTCCCCTTTTCAGGCAGACCCAATTGGACCTTCCATTCTCCTCTATGGAGCAGAAGGTGTAATCTCCAATCCGGTCCACTAAATGGGTGTAAATGGACAGTAGATTCTGTTTATATTGCCATCACTTAGCCTTCTAGTACACAGAGCTTGAGCAGGAGAAAAGGGATAAAGCACCCCCTTCTTCTCCCACCCCACCCTGTACACTCAGCTCAATTTTGAAAATAATCAGTCCTGTCAGGAGGTTAATATAAGTCTTAGTTTCAGCCCTGTCTTCACTACAAGCCTGAACCTCCATTCCCCCCCCCCCTTCCACCCCTTGGTTCTCCCTTTCTCTTCCCCCCAGTACGTAGAGCTCTGACCACTCCTAACATTGATTTAAAAACTGATGTCCATCCAGTTCAGCAGTGCATCTGTTCTTGGATCCCCTGTTCCTTAGATAAAATAGCTTCTTGGTTGATGAGGTATTTCATTTTCCTTTCTACAAGGTTCTCCATTCATCGCTGACAAAAGAAAAGTTGATGAACTTCTTCCGATCCTTAGCTTTAACAGCCTTTTCTTGTCTGTGATTTGTGCCAACTCTATTTCTGCTGGTCAATATGCCGGGAGCACGTGCTCTTCATTCTAACCCTTCATTCTCCCCCCAGTACGTAGAGCTCCCCCCACCACCTAGTCCCTCATATTTATATTCTGTCTTCATTTATTATAATTGTGCAGCTTTTTTATTCATATCTGAGCTTTACTTGGAATCAGATTGAGAGTATGGGGGGAAAGAGTTACATATTACTTAGCTATAGAGCTCTCTGCTATGTACTCAGGAGCTGGGAGACAGCGTGTAAAACTGTGATCCTGAGAGGATAGCAACAGATAGACCTCATATGAGCTCTCAGCCCAACTCTCAATCTGAAGTCTCAGGAGGAGTGAGTAAAGTGAAATAAGGGGACATATATAAACCTTTCAGAAGTGAGTTTGCGTAATTCTAATAGTGAAAATCTATATACTTGTTTATGCACAGTAGTGACTGGTATCTGACGCCTGACAATCATATGGACTTGGATAACCCATACAGAGGGAAATGCCCCCCTGAGGTCATAGAGGCATTTCTTCTAATTATTAGTCGGTCTAACTGTTCTTTCTTTTTCAGAAACCCGCAAATATAACAAGAAATAAAATGGAGCTGGAAGAAATCACAGACCAAGCATTCGCTGTTGAAGCTAAAAATCAGGAAAAGTTTTTCGGCTTTTCTTTTGTCAGCGACAAATAGAGACCCTTGTAGAAAGGAAAGATCTCATAAACCAAGAAGCTATTTTATCTAAGGAACAGAAGATCCAGCAATAGATCCACTATTGAATCGGAGCTGAATGGGATGGACATCATCTTTTTACTGGGGGGGAGTGAGAGAAGAAGGGTCACTTTGTCCTGGGGCGAGCTCAAGCTCTGTGTACTAGAAGGCTAAGGGATGGGTAAGCTCTGTTCTGGAGGGAGCTGTGCCCAGGGGTTGGGAGGAAAGGGAGTGCTCTGTATACAGGGGGGGGGGGGGGGGTGAGGGACTAGGTGGTGGGGGTTGGCAGAAATCAGACAAAGTCTGTTAAAGCTAAGGATCGGCGGAAATTCATCAACTTTTAATTGGTCAGCGACAAATGGAGAACTTTGTAGAAAGGAAATGAGACTCCACCCACTTCAGACCATATAAATTGTATTAGCTGTCCTAGCCAATTAAAGAAATTATTTTGAAATCAACAGTATGTATTTGGAGGGATTGGTGGTGGGGGTTGGCAGAAATCAGACAAAGACTGTTAAAGCTAAGGATCAGCAGATATTCATAAACTTTTAATTGGTCAGCAATGAATGGAGAACTTTGTAGAAAGGAAATGAGACTCCACCCACTTCAGACCATATAAATTGTATTAGCTGTCCTAGTCAATTAGAGAAATTATTTTGAAATCAACAGTATGTATTTGTGTTGCTCTCCGTGCATGTAGGTAACTACATGCTTGTATAATAACTAAATCTATTTTTAAGTCTGGCTTTAACAGTCAAAATGTTACTGAAACCCATCAGTTTTGGGGTTTCCCCTCCAATTGTAATGGCATAAAACTGCTAAGAGGTTTATTTATAAAGATCGGTGGTGTCCACTCTCTGCACATCACAGGAAATACTCCACACGTTGCTGGCAATTTACATCCTATTAATAAAATGCAGAGCACAATGTGGACTCTGCGGTGTGTTCTCTGCATAATGCTCCCAAGATTTTTTTGTTCATAGGAGGAGAGTATTGATATTTCAAGGTCATGTGAGAGTACTAATGCCAGTGAAGAGTAAACTGCAAAGGACACTGACTCATTGGCTTAGCCTGAATGTCTACTTTTCTTGTCCCATTGGGACTGTGTCACTACTTACCTTTGCCAGTAAGTCCAGGAAGTTAGGGTCGGCCTCTTCTGGATAACGTGGCTCATCCTGAAGTATGGATTTCTTCACCTTGGCATCGTCCTTGCCAGCGTTGAATGGGTTATATTTGAAGGCCACCTCGAACAGAATTATTCCCAGAGAGAAATAATCTGCTGTTCTGTTATATGGTTTAGATCTATGGACCTGCAAGAAAATCAGAGAGATTAGGATCAGAGCAACAAATAAGGCTGGCAAACAGGAGCATCACTTAGAAGCACCTTAAAGAGAACCCGTCATCATTAATTAACTAGATGCTGACCGCCAGCCGTCAAATGACAGCCAGGCGGCGCACCTATTGTGGCGGGAGGCCGTCATATGACGGCCTCCCGTTTAAACAGGGAATGCGCGCGATCGTGCGCGCGCATCCCTGTTTCTTCGGTGGTGGCGTGTCACGGAGACACCGCTTGCCACCGAAGGGGGTGAACAGCCATTGGTTATGGCTGTTTACCACATGATCGGCCGTGATGAAGTCATGGCCGATCACAGATGGTCACACCCCGACTGTGTACGGCGCATGCACACGATCGTGAGCGTGATACGCGTGCACGTCGGTGGTGGCGTGTTCCCCGGGAACACTGCTCGTCACCGACGCTGGTAAACAGCCATTGGCCGGCTGTTTACCCACGTGATCGGCTGTGATCCTTTCACAGCCGATCACTAAAATGTAAACAAACCGCGGTAACGAGATGTTACCGGGTTGTTCTCCCCCTCACACAACGATTATGTGCGAGGAGGAGATTGCGGTAACATCTCGTTACCGCCTAGTGTACACCAATCACACTGATTGCCTGCCCCCCCCCCCCCAATAGAGGACCTGTCACCACCCCTCATAGTACCTGTCAATCACAGTCCATCAGAGTACCTGTCACAGTCCATCAGAGTATTTGAGTACCTGTCACAGCCCATCAGAGTATTTTAGTACCTGTCACAGCCCATCAAAGTACCCGAGTACCTGTCACCAGGCCATCAGAGTACCCAAGTACCTGTCCCAGCCCATCAGAGTACCCGAGTACCTGTCACATTCCATCAGGGTACCCGAGTACCTGTAGTCCATCAGGGTACTGAGTACCTGTCACACTCCATTAGAGTACCGAGTACCTGTCACAGTCCATCTGGGTACCCGAGTATCTGTCACGGTCCATCAGGGTACCCGAGTATCTGTCACAGTCCATCAGAGTACCCGAGTACCTGTCACGGTTCACCCGAGTACCCGAGTACCTGTCACGGTTCATCCGAGTACCTGTCACAGCCCATCTGTGTACCAGAGTACCTGTCACAGCCCATCTGTGTACCAGAGTACCTGTCACCAGGCAATCTGTGTACCCGAGTACCTGTCACCAGGCCATCAGAGTACCCGAGTACCTGTCACCAGGCCATCAGAGTACCCGAGTACCTGTCACCAGGCCATCAGAGTACCCGAGTACCTGTCACCAGGCCATCAGAGTACCAGAGCACCTGTCACCAGGCCATCAGAGTACCCGAGTACCTGTCACCAGGCCATCAGAGTACCCGAGTACCTGTCACAGTCCATCAGAGTACCCGAGTACCTGTCACAGTCCATTAGAGTACCGAGTACCTGTCACAGTCCATTAGAGTACCGAGTACCTGTCACCAGGCCATCAGAGTACCCGAGTACCTGTCACCAGGCCATCAGAGTACCCGAGTACCTGTCACCAGGCCATCAGAGTACCCGAGTACCTGTCACCAGGCCATCAGAGTACCCAAGTACCTATTTGCAGCCCATGTCTCATAGAATATATACGTTGGGGTGTTTGCTTTCCAAAATTGGGTAATTTTGTGCGTAATTTCACTGTCCTGGTGGTCCAGGACCTTTAAAAGTGTGATAGGTAGGAATGAAATGAGATGTGTCATTTATGCTCCTAGAACGCCTGAACGTACTACTTCAATGTTCGGCCTCTCTGTGTGGCCAGGCTGTGTAAAAGTCCTACACATGTGGTATCGCCATACTCGGGAGGAGTAGCAGAATGTATTTTGGGGTGTAATTTTTGCTATATACATGCTATGAGTTAGAAATATCTTATAAATGGACAATTTTGTGTAAAAAAAAAATGCGTTTTAATTTTTTTCCACATATTCCAAAAACTTCTGGAAAAAAATTAACCATTCAAAAGACTCATTATGCCTCACAGATTATACGTTGGGGTGTTTGCTTTCCAAAATGGGGTCATTTTATGGGAAATTCCATTGTCCTGGTACTCCAGGGCCTTCAAAATTGTAATAGGTGGTTGAGAAATGAGATGCGTCATTTTTGCTCGTAGAACGTCTGAAGGTACTACATCAATGTTGGTTTTCTGTATGTTGCCAGGCTGTGTAAAAGTCTCATGCATGTGGTATCGCCGTACTCGGGAAGAGTAGCAGAATGTATTTTGGGGTGTAATTTGTTGTATGCATATGCTGTGTGTGAGAAATAACCTGATAATATGACAATTTTGTAAAAAAAAAATAATAATAAAAAAAAAATCTTAATTTTGCAAAGAATTGTGGGAAAAAATGACAACTTAAAAAAACTCACCATGCTACTTACTTAACCACTTCAGCCCCGGACCAATAAACACCTTAAGGACCAGAGGTCTTTTTCCAATTTCGCACTGCGCTGCTGTAACTGGTAATTGTGCGGTCATGCAATATTGCACATCAAACGAAATTTGCGTCCTTTTCTTCCCACAAATAGAGCTTTCTTTTGATGGTATTTGATTGCCTCTGCGATTTTTTTTTTTTTTGCGATATAAATGGAAAACGAGCGAAAATTTTGAAAAAAAAAGATATTTTCTTCTTTTTGTTATAAGAAAAATCGAATAAACTAAATTTTAGTCATACATTGAGGGCAAAATTTACTCAGCCACATGTCTTTAGTAAAAAAAATGTCAATAAGCGTATATTTTTTGGTTTGCGCAAAAGTTATAGCGTCTACAAACTAGAGTACATTTTCTGGAATTTACACAGCTTTTAATTTATGACTGCCTATCTCATTTCTTGAGGTGCTAAAATGGCAGGGCAGTACAAACCCCCCCCCCCCCCAAATGACCCCATTTTGGAAAGTAGACACCCCAAGGAAATTGCTGATGGGTATGTTGAGCCCATTGAATATTTATTTTTTTTGTCCTAAGGGATTGAATAATGACAAAAAAAAAAAAAAATGTTTACAAAAAGTTGTCACTAAATGATATATTGCTCACACATGCCATGGTTATATGTGGAATTGCACCCCAAAATATATTCCGCTACTTCTCCCGAGTATGGGGATACCACATGTGTGGGACTTTTTGGGAGTCTAGTCGCGCACGGCACTGAGAGGCATGTTGAGTCCATGGAATATTTTATATTTTGCCACAAGTTGCGGGAATATTACAAACTTTTTTTTTTTTGCACAAAGTTGTCACTAAATGATATATTGCTCACACATGCTATGGGCATATGTGAAATGACACCCCAAAATACATTCTGCTGCTTCTCCTGAGTACGGGGATACCACATGTGTGGGACTTTTTGGGAGCCTAGCTGCGTACGGGACCCCGAAATCCAAGCACCACCTTCAGGATTTCTAAGGGCATACATTTTTTATTTTACTCCTCACTACCTATCACTACCTATCACAGTTTTGAAGGCCATAAAATGCCAAGATGGCACAAAACCCCCCCAAATGACCCCATTTTGGAAAGTAGACACCCCAAGCTATTTACTGAGGGCCATGTTGAGACCATTGAATATTTTTTTTTTTGTCCCAAGGGATTGAATAATGACAAAAAATAAAAAAAAAATTTTTTTTTACAAAAAGTTGTCACTAAATGATATATTGCTCACACATGCCATGGTTATATGTGGAATTGCACCCCAAAATATATTCCGCTACTTCTCCCGAGTATGGGGATACCACATGTGTGGGACTTTTTGGGAGTTTAGTCGCGCACGGCACCCCGAAAACCAATCACCACCTTCAGGATTTCTAAGGGTGCAAATTTTTGATTTAACTCCTCCAAAATAGCACAAAACCCCCAAAATGACCCCATTTTGGAAAGTAGACACCCCAAGCTATTTACTGAGAGGCATGTTGAGTCCATGGAATATTTTATATTTTGCCAAAAGTTGCGGGAATATTACAAACTTTTTTTTTTTTGCACAAAGTTGTCACTAAATGATATATTGCTCACACATGCTATGGGCATAAGTCAAATTACACCCCAAAATAAATTCTGCTGCTTCTCCCGAGTATGGGGATACCACATGTGGGGGACTTTTTGGGAGCCTAGCCACGTACGGGACCCCGAAAACCAAGCACTGCCTTCCGGATTTAAATATAAAATGCTACCAAAAAAACTGGTAGCGATCGCAGGGATCAGGCCTGACTCTGCGATTGCTGCAGTTATGTGTTTAGTGTTTTGTAAGTGACAGTCAACGATCGATACTGCACTTGGGTGGGCTGGGCAGAGGGGCAAAACGTAGGTGCTAGCAGGTATCTGGGCTGATCCCGCTAACAATGCGTTTTTTTGGAACCCTGAACTGCTGGGGACGCTAGTATAGATCTGATCAGATCAGATATTGATCTGTTCAGATTCTATACCACTACGGGAGGTGTATGCTTTGCGCGCGGGTGTTAGCGGTACTGGCACTAACCTAGCGCTGCCTGGGGCGACGCAGACCCTGACCCTAAAACCTAATTGATATCACCCGCCGGGTGATCAGGGGGTTAAACCTTTATTGGGTAATAAATGGTGGGTGCCCTGATGCTATAAAAAGCAAACTAACCAGAGTCACCCGTAACACTTATACGGTGATCAGTGGTGAAAGGGTTAACTAGGGGCAATCAGGGGGTTCAAATTTTTATTAGGTAGTATATGGGGGTCCCTGGCGCTATATAAAAACCTGACGGGGAACCTAAATAACTAACTGGCTAACCAGCATCACCAGTGACACTTATACTGTGATCGCTGGTGAAAGGGTTAACTAGGGGCAATCAGGGGGTTAAAACCATTATTGGGTAGTATATCGGGGTACCTAGCGCTATAAAAACCTGGCGGTGAACCTAAAAAAATAACTAGCTACCTAGCGACAGTAGCGACACTGATGCAGCGATCAGAAAAATTATCGCTTAGTGACACTGGCAAAAGGGGGTGAAAGGGTTAACTAGGGGCAATCAGGATGTTAAAACCATTATTGGGTAGTATATCGGGGTACCTAGCGATATAAAAACCTGGCGGTGAACCTAAAAAAATAACTAGCTACCTAGCGACAGTAGCGACACTGATGCAGCGATCAGAAAAAGGGTTTGTGTACCTATGTGTACCTATGTGTCAATGTAGTGTTTTGGTGCACTTACTTTTAGTCTTCTCCTCGTAGTCCGGTCAAAAAGACCGCCCCGAGGAGAATGACATCACTTCCTCCTTCCTGTGTAAACAATACACAGTGGGAGGAAGTTCGTCATTGGCCAGGAGCGATCGAGAGGGGGTGGCCAGAAACCAACGGCCATCCCCTCTTCACGGATCGCTCCTAGAGGGAAACGGACCGCCGTATCCAGCGGGAGGGGGTCCGATCGGACCCCCCACCTGCTGGAAGGCAGGCACGTACATGTACGTGCTTGTGCCTGCCTGTGCCATTGTAATGACGTACATTGGCAATACGGCGGTCCTTAAGTGGTTAATACCTTGGAATTTCTACTTTGTAAAAAGGGGTCATTTGGGGGGTATTTGTACTTTTCTGACTTGTTAGTGTCTCAAGAAATGAGATACACCTGATGTACTAAAGGCCTGATCAGAAGTGATCAATTTTCAGTGATTGGCACCATAGTTTGTAGACTCTATAACTTTCACAAAGACCAAATAATATATACTAATATGGGTTATTTTTACCAAAGATATGTAGCAGTATAAAGTTTGGCCAAAATTTATGAAGAAAAATTACTAATTAGCAAAAATTTATGACAGAAACAAAGAAAAAGGCATTTTTTTCACAAAATTTACGTTTTATTTTATTTATAGCACAAAAAATTTAAAAACCCACTAGTGATTAAATACCACTAAAAGAAAGCTCTATTTGTGTGGAAAAAAGGACGCAAGTTTCATATGGATACAGTGTTGGATGACTGAGTAATTGTCATTCAAACTGTGAGCGCTGAAAGCTGAAAATTGGTCTGGTCAGGAAGGGGGTGTAACTGCACTGTATTGAGGTGGTTAAACCTGCTCCAGTTGACCCTTCCTGAACGCTGTCATTGTGCAACACCTCCAGGGCTGACCACACCTCCTTAGGGTCACACAGGAATTTGCTAGCCATGGATCTAGCACTGCTTTAGGGAGTCAGAAGCTGCCTCCAGTGTCAGATGGGACCCTCAGCTGAGACTGGAAATTGCCAGAGATTTTCTCTTGTATACAGGTTTTCTTTAATTCACCTCTAATCTGGTTGATAATTGCTCCTTATATACAGTTTCAAATTAAGGCCTAGTCAGGTTGATAATTGCCCTGTGTATGGGCACATTGGACCAGCAGATGGCTGCTCTTTTACTTCTGGTGCCATATAATGGTCTGTTCCAGCATTTTCCCTCACTTTCTTGTTTCCAGTCATGTTAGTCACAGCTAGACCAAAGCCCACGATATTCACGTGACCATGGTCACCTAGAAGGATGTTTCCTGGCTTTAGGTCCCTGTGGGAAAAAAGTTTCAGTTCTGCAGTTCAGACAGTTATCTTCCCTATATCCCAGTATTACTGATCAATAGAGGGACTAACATTCACAAATCTGCTTTTCCTAGCGCTGCCCCTACACAGAATGATCGGATCCAGGATACAGTGGTGTCTTTCCTGAACTGATTAGATCTGAAGAAAATAATTGTTTATTGATCATATAGTAGTAGTGCAATCAGTCCTGGTGGAAAATCCAATCAAATCTGGCCAAATTGACACTTTTTTTTTTTTTTTACTATGTAAGTGAAACATTAAAAAGTGATCCATTCTGCGCTCAACCATTCACTGAGAAGGGACAGCAGAGGTGCAGCCACATTCATTGGATGGAGAAGGGTGAAGGGGCAAGTGTTATTACAGTCTATGAAAGGTACTTACCTGTGCACGACTCCTTTGGAATGTAGGAACTACAAATGGCAAAGCAGCTCCACTGCCATATGTCTGATGTCATTGATGGTACATTTTTTTTTTTTTTCTGCTCGTTATCTTCTCCCGCAGCTCTTCTCCGCTCATATATTGCATTACAAAGAATAAGTAATTCTGGAGAAGGAAATACAGGCAGGTCAGTGAATGAATTCAGTTAGGTCAAAATTAAAGAATCGGATTATAATTCTTTACTAAAAACACTACATGATATCGCTCTATCACTATACATCGTTTGGTAAAATGTTTCTGGTGTCTTCCCCTACATCTGACATATCCTATTCTATGTGAACTCCAGTCAGGTATAAATCATCACTTGGTTCCAGAGATGTATTCATTAAGACCCCTTTCACAATGAGGCGTTTTTCAGGTGCTTTTGGGCTGAAAATAGCGACTGAAAAACGGCTCCCCTGCAGTCTGTGTAAAAGCCCTGGGGCTTTCACACTGGGGTGATGCGCTGGCAGGATGTTAAACTACTGCAAGCAGCATCTTTGGAGCAGTGAGGGAGCGGGGTATATCCCGCTCCTGAAATTAATGGGCAGCGCCGGCAAAGCACCCCACTAGCGGCTAAAAACCTTTACCGCTGATGCCGGCCATGCCCCACTGTGAAAGCAGTCTTAATATATTTCTTAACCACTTCCCACCCGGCCAATGCATATATACGGCCGGGTGGGAGCCGTCTACTTCTGATAGGACGTTCAGGAACGTCCTTCAGAAGTAGCGGGATCGCGCGCGTACCCGTGCAGTGGCGCGATCCCGATGTGCTCGTGTCACCCGGAAACGGCACATCTCAGATCGGCAGGAGGGCTCTGTGATTGGCCCTCCTAATCACATGACGGCCGTGTCCAATCACGGCCGTCATGTGATGTAAACAAACAGCCAGTTGCTAGGCAATCGGCTCTCCTTTCCTCACACGGAAGTCATCGCTGAGGAGAGGAGAGCAGAACGCTGCAGCCGGCTGATGATCAGTGAGTATGGGCTGCTTTTTACAGCTTTTTACTCACTGATCATCAGTCTAGTGTCAACACACAACACAGTGTAAACACAGTCCCCACATATGTCCCCAAAACACACATGTCCCCAAAACATACATGTCCCCAAATAATAAAAACACATGTCCCTAATAATAAAAACATGTCCCCCACATATGTCCCACTAAAATCACGTCCCAATGATTATCTGCACACACATGTACGTGATCACCTGCACACATATGTACATGATCATTTGCGTACATATGTCCGTGATCACACAAACCAATTATTATACACTTATTGGAATTTTTTTTACCAAAAACATGTAGCAGAATACATTTTGGCTTAAATTTATGACAAAATTTGATTATATTGGATTTCTTTTAAAATAGAAAAAAGAAAATATTGCTTTTTTTCCAAATTTCCGCTTTTTTGCGCTTATATCGCAAAAAAAAAAAAAACGGAGTCGTGAATAAATAACACCAAAATAAAGCTCTATTTGTGCGAACAAAATGATAACAATTTCATTTGGGTACAGTGTAGCATGACCGCGCAATTGTCACTGAAAGCGCTAGAGCGATGAAAGCTGAAAATTGGGCTGGGAAGGAAGGGGGCGAAAGTGCCCTGTATTGTAGTGGTTAAATACAGCCAGTAAAAATACCAAAAGTCATTTTTATATTGGCTTCCTCTTCCTTGCAGCAGCTATGAGAGGAACAGTTATTGGTGAGAACCAGTCAAGCCAGTATGCACTGTATAGCATTGGCCAATGCAGTGTGACAGTTATCAGTGTAGGGGGAAGGCCAGGTGATTAGCCTCTATTATGTGACTACAAGTGAGGTCTCTGACCTGGCAATGTTGTCTGGCAGGGTTACTTTGATCAGAAGCCAATCCTTTGACAGGTGAGATGTACTATACATGTGTCACATCTGCATATTCCCTGCCTGTCTGGAGTTCAGCTTACAAAGCCGGTATGCAGATGTCACAAAGCAATGTTTCTGCTACTATATATTATATTGTCCAAAAATACGCTTACGTCTGTCTGAAAGGCACCATAGAGGTGAGTACAGTAAGGGCTGCACGCAACCATCTCCAAGACCTTCCTCTCAATCAGGACGGAAGCCAGGTCATCCTCAATTACAAAAAAAAAAAACCTGTGACGTCGTCCTGTTAGTGACGAAACGTGTAGGGAGGGGGAGCGACGCACTGACGTCACCGCTTCACGTGCTTGTCCCGGAAGTATTGGGCGTTGTTTTTGAGACCGGCTGGCTCGAGTATTATATGCTATTTATCCATTGGTGCTATGTAAGTGCGCAATTTGCTTTTATTTATTACATTAAAGTGTTTGGTTTTACACTATTGCAAGCCTTATTTTTTTATGGTCGCTGATGTGAGGGATTGGTTGGAGCTGTGAGAGGTCTTTTCACCATCCTATTTATCCAAGTATCCCAGGCTGGGGAGAGTTAGCCATCTGCGCTCTGTGGTTCTCTGTATTAAAGAACCATGTGTTTCTGGTAAGCGGCAGTGTTAACCGTGGTGGAGGTGTTCAGTCTACACCGATTTGGATGGTTTTCACCGTTCCTTCACTGTGGGAGCTACTATTACTATTCCATAACTTGGAACTTTCTATATGGACTTTTTATTTTGTTTATGGACTATTATGACCATCTAAGTGATTTTTTTTCTTATTATACATTGTTTGCTAATTGTGTTGCTTTGTGACTTTATCACGTTTATTATTGGACTGGATAACTATTAGATGTCCAATCCTCATCTTTTCATCTCCCCTATCATATAGGAGAGATCCTTTGCATTTATGTATATACACTTGTATTTTTGCTGATCTTTTTGCACGTATTTCTATATAGGATTGGTGGTAATATTTACTCATTTATTCTTACTGATTCAATATTTAATTTTTAGCGCAACCCACTCTTTTTTTTTTTTTTTTTTCTTTTCATCCTCAATTAGAAGCTTTTTGCTGACAATCTTCACTGCTACCAGTTGGTTACTGGCATGTTGGGTGGCAGCCACAACCTGTAAGACAGGGACAGTTAATACATCATCTTTTCCATGCGCTCTAGCTGTAACATCATTACTAGACATTCCTCATGTTCTCTCTGTAATTGCATTCATTTTCCCCCTTTCGGTCATTTGTCAAAAAATTATCAACCTCCATAAATGTCCTATAGACATGAAAATGAGCTTCCATCAGCCCTATTCATCACAGCAGGCTGATTCTTAGGTGTCATAACCCTGACCGACCAATCAGAATTCACTCTGCAGAAATCAGACTTGGACAAGGTTGATGGTGACTGGTTGCTACACCGACGGGCACACTCAGACACTTTGCATTACAGTAGAATTCCAGGAAAACCCCAACTAGTTCTAAATATGCTCCCTCACCCTCCTAACATCCGTGCTGACTAACCTTTGTAAGAATGTTGTATATACTTACCTATTTTCAGCCCACCCCGGTTCAGTCATCTGATCTGACTCTCTATGACAGCCATCGGCGGCTGCAGGAGAGAGGCCGGAGCAATGACCATAGATAGGCCATAGAAAGCCCTCCAGGCTTTACCAGCCATTAAGTGCTCTCTCCTCTCCCCTGCAGCTGGCACTGGATGACATAGGGGATCACATGACTGGGTGGAGAGGGCTGAACATAGGTAAGTATATACATATTTTTTTAGAGGTTAGTCGGCTTAGGCTTTGGGGAAGGGGACATTTTTAAGCCTAGTTAGGCGGTAGCTTGGAATTCTACTTTAAAGCTAAGTTTCGGGGGGGGGGGGAACATTCCCCATGTAGTGGGGACCCCTCTGCAGTGCGAGGGTTAAAGCGTAACTAAAGCCTCAAAAAACCTAATTTATTATATTATAGATTACCAAGGAGTAACAGGATCACCCTTGGACTGCACGATTCCCAATCAGTGGAGGGGGGTGTGTTAGATGGACTAGTATTAGATGTAGATGGATTTTTACATCTATGACTAATTAACCACATCAACCCCTGAAAGATTTACCCACTTAATGACCAGGCCATTTTTGCAATACCCCACTGCGTAGCTTAAACTGACAATTGCGCGGTCGTGCGACATTGTACCTTTAGCTTTATTTTAGTGTTATTTGATCACCTCTGCGTTTTTTTTTTTGTTTTTTGCACTATAAAACAATAAGTGACAATTTTTTACTTAATTCATATCCAAAAAAAGTTAAAGAAAAAATGTATTCATCAGTTTAGGCCAGTATGTATTTTTCTATGTATTTTTGGTCAAAAAAAATCTCTAAGCGTATATTGATTGGTTTGCGCAAATGTTATAGTCTCTACAAACTATGGTATAGATTTCTGGAATTTTATTTATTTTTTATTGGTAATGGCGGTGATCTACGATTTTTTATTTTTTTTTAAGCGGGACTCCAACATTGTGGCTGACAAATCTGACCCCAAACATATGGAATTCTAAGCCTGAATCTGATTCTGTCAATGAGGCTTCCCCTGCGCTCTCATATGTCATGCTCCGCGTCCTTTAAGCCTCTTTACTAGAGTACCTTTCCTTTGACATTTTGGCCATTTTACAGGTACCTAGTGTAACTCACAGGTAAAAAAGCACCTGGTTGTCGAACTGTTTAAACCACTTCAAAATAAACTGCTAGTTCTAGCAGAGATCAGGCATGACTCTGCTAACGCTGCGGTTTTGTGTGCTGTGTATTGGAAGGGAAAGTGATCTACTGATCCTGCATTTTAGTTTGGCTGATGTCATCCGTGACACTAATACAGTGATCAGAAAAAAGATCTGTACACTATACTAATGACACTGTGACATGGAGTGAAATGGTTAACTGGGGTTGCTCAAGGGAATAAAACTATTAGGGAATATGTGGCAGGACCCTGAACTTTTATAAGACTGTTGCTGCCACTAACTGAAACTAACTAGCATCACCCGTGACACTAATAAAGTGATCAAAAAAAAAATCTATACACTATACAAATGACACTGTGACAGGGAGTGAAATGTTTAACTGGGGGTAATCAAGGGGTTAAACCTTTTATTAGGGAATATATGGGGGTACCCTAAACCTACCTGGGGCTAATGTTAACTACCACTAACTGCCCTAACCCTGTTTAGTGTCACAAGAGACACCAATACAGTGATCAGTAAAAAAAATCTGAACACTGTACCTTGGTGATGCTATGACAGGGAGTGAAGGGTTTAACTGGAGGGGTGATCAGAGGGTGAAATATGTACCTACGTGTCCTGGTGTCAGTGTAGTGTTGGTGTACTCACAGTTGGATGCTCTCTCCTTACACACTGGAATCGAAAGGGCTCCAGGAGGGGAGATTGCATCCCTTCCTGTGCCTGTATTTACATTACACAGGCACAGGGAGATCTATTGTTTCTCCAGAACTGATCTGCAGGCGCAGGCCAGAAATCATTGGCCTGGACCTGAAGACTGATCGGTTCCGTAACTAATCTCATCGCCACTTGGACAGGTACATTGTTTCGCGCAACCAGGCTGCCCTGCCGCAGTATATATACGGTGGGCGGTCTGGAACTGGTTAACAAGTCATATTAAAAGATCAAAGGTCATTCATGATTACAGAAAATTCATATATATGATATAGATGTATTATTTCAGTAAAACTTCATCCAAAGAGTTTGACGTGTTTAATGGAGCGTCTTCAGGAGCATATGCAGGGTACATATCTGTAAAAAAATATATAAATACCAATGAAGTCTAGATCTGCAAGAGTAATTACCTTATGGTCCAGCATATAAAAGCCATGATCCAAGTGTGGTACAAAATATCCCAAAAGGAGAGAGAACCAGGAAAGGTATCCCGTCCAACTAAGAGTTAGAGCTATATGTGAAAATAAAACCGAATGGGATAAAAAAAGAGAAATTGTTCCGGGAACGCCAGATAAAGGAAGGGTCAACCACAGCTGTATGATGAAATTAATTAGACTTTATTGATGAAAAAGATGCACACCCAATGATAGGGGAATATAAAAGGCAACAGTATGTTCTATATGGAACTGCATCTCTCACTATACCCAATCACAATGATAAAAACATACTGCAATTAGTAATAACATTATTATGTTCATCTGAACCTCTACTGTCCTTATTCATCTGTTCCTTTTGTGGACTGTGGAGGTGTATGTGACTTGTGAGATTTGTGAGGCACATATAATAGGATTTTTATAACAGCTTACCTGTAAAATTCTTTCTCTTATATTCACGACCGACACAGCTCCTCTCTGTAACTAAATGGGTTGTATAGCCTGCCATTAGGAGAACTAGGCAAAATTGTTACACAATACACAGAACTTTTAGTCCCGCCCCAGGGGGGCGGACACTATACTATCAACTCTCCCCACTGCTCCCAGCAGATTCAGTTTTTATTTTGCCTAGTAAGGAGAAGGACCTAGGAACCCTGTGGGCCCTTGTGGTCCATTCTTTTGATGCAGGTTTGATTTTTTTTGCGCAAGATGGATGATCCTGGGATCTTCTATCAACTGTCAGTTGGGTGACAGGCTGGTTAATGATTATCCTTGTAGTCTCCCCAGTCGGGCCATCGAGCATGAGCAGGCCGCAGCTAAGGCTCAGCAGACCACGACATGCCTCAGCTCCAGAGGTGGTCGGTGAGCTTCAATGCTCCGGGGTATACATATGACTGGGCTACTGCTGTCTGGATCACAGTATACCGAGCCAACAGCTACCCTGTAACTGCGCAGGAGTAGGTCTGTGATGGAATGTCTCCCAGCTCTTCAGGACTGGTAAGTACGGCTCTCCCTGCTTCGGTGGGGTGAGCAGCTGGGCATTCCCTGGGGGGTCAATTCGGGGGCAACCTCACCTCCCTTTCTTCTCTCCCAAGCCCCTATCTCCCCTCCTTCCCCCCTCTGAGGGGGGTGACTGCATGCGCTGTGGGCAGTATGTGTGTGTGTGTGTGTGGGTTCGCACTGCTAGTGGCATTCACAGAGGCCCCAGGGTGGTGAGTCTAGCGCTAAGCCCCCCCCACCCCCCCCATGCGGCGGCAGCAGGGTGGTGGGGCCTTCACTGTCCTAAGTCCCCTTGCAGGTGGCAGACAGGCTAGGGTCAGCATGACTTCAGAAACTTGTGTTTCTTCCCCCGAAATACAGGCTATAGCAACCGAGTCACCTGCGGATAGCGCGGTGCGCATGGACACCCTGACGGCGGTCCTTAACTCCTTTGTTGCTAAAATAGTGGTGGTACCTGCCAGGAAAGGTGCACGTATAAAAGGCCCCTACCTCCCCCCCCCCCCCGTCCTCTAGGGAGAGCTCTAATGCAGACTCGGGCCCTGCTGTGGCTGGCTGGTGATCCCTGATCTGACCTATCAGACGAGGCTGATCAGGACCGTTCGAACAGTGAGGATGATTCCCTGTTCGGGTCTGGGCGTGACAAATCACTTGTTGGAGCACTTATCACAGCTGTGCGTGATACCCTGAAGATACAGGAGCCAGCGGATCCCTCTGCTGATATACCGGTCCCTTTTTGGTCCAACAAGCCAGCACGTTCACCTACGGTGTTCCAGTTTTTGACTTATTTTGACAAATTCATCTACAGGGAATGGGGTTGCCCGCAATGGACCTTTTCGGTCCCCAAAAATTTGGCGGTGCGTTACCCCTTTGAGGAAAGCCTTCTCAAAAAGTGGTCGGCTCCTCTGGTCGTGGACCCCCCAGTATCCAGGTTAAATAAAGTAACCACAAACCCGGTTGAGGGGACGCCTGCATTCAAGGATCCCACGGACAGGGTGGCTCATTTGTTTACGGTTGTGGGGTCAGCCATGCGACCTGTACTGGCATCCGCACTGGTGTTGCAGACACTGACTGAGTGGGCAAAACTTTTGCACTGCGAATTGGGAGAGCAGAATGCCTCCCCTGTCTGCGTGGAGCTAGCAGACCAACTAGTGCAAGGCCTTAAGTACGTTTGTTTCATAGTTTCATAGTTAGTAAGGTTGAATAAAGACACCAGTCCATCCAGTTCAACCTGAGTGTCTACAATTGTCCCTATCCCTGTACATTGCTCACTCACATCAGTCCCTGCCCTGAAGGAGCCCACAATCCTAGGTCCCCATTCATATACTAGGGCCAGTTTTGGACAGAAGCCAATTAACCTACCTGCATGTCTTTGGATTGTGGGAGGAAACCAGAGTACCTGGAGGAAACCCACGCAGGCACAGGTTGAACATGTAAACTCCAGGCAGGTAGTGTCGTGGTTGGGATTTGAACCAACGGCCCTTCTTACTGCTAGGTGAGAGTGGTAACCACTACACCACTGTGCTGCCCACGTTTGTGACGCGGCCCTTCCCTCTGCTATGCAAGGCTTCAGTGTCAGCTGTGGTGCTGAGGCGCCTAATTTGGCTAAAATGCTGGTCTGCTGACCAGGCATCCAAGAAAGCCCTGATGGATCTTCCCTTCCTTGGCGACCAGCTCTTTGGAGCTTCGTTGGATGACATTATTAAAAATGCCACGGGTGGTAAGAGTACATTACTTCCACAGGCCAGGAAGGCTAAGGAGCCTCGCCGCAGGCAAGTGCCCTCTTTTTCCCCTCACAAGCGGCTTTTTTGTCTGCCCAGTGCTCCGGCAAAACGCCCCCAGCCCGACAGGAAGCCCACGGACAGTCAGAAGCGTCCCTGGAACTGCAAGCCTAACAAGCCTGCGACCAAAAGTGCTACCGCATGAAAGTTTGCCCCCACCCACTTTTCGGGTGGGGGGTCGTCTTTGGGAGTTTGCAGCCTGGTGGACCTCCTGGTTATCCGACCTATGGGTCTGCGATCTGATTTCTACAGGCTACAAGATAGTTTTTCTCTTGGCCACCAAACAGATTCTTCCCCTCCAGCATACCCGTGTCCCCGGTTCGCCGGAAGGCCCTGTTAGGGGCAGTAAGGGACTTGCTGAATCAGGGGTGATTGTACCGTTTCCGGAATCGGAACGCTTAAAGGGGTTCTACTCCAATCTGTTTCTGGTTCCCAAGAAGGAAGGGGTACGTCCAATCTTGGACTTAAAAGCCCTCAATCACTTTGTAAAGGTGCAGAGGTTCAGAATGGAATCAGTTCGCTCAGTAGTCGCTGCACTCCATCAAGGGGACTTCCTGGCATCCTTGGACATCCAGGATGCTTACCTACACATACCCATTTGCCTTCGGCATCAAAAATGTCTGCATTTAGCAGTAGGGGAAGCCCACTACCAGTTTGTGGCTCTTCCTTTTGGCCTGGCATCAGCCCCCCTGTGTCTTCACCAAAGTACTGGCTCCAGTATTGGCGTTGCTGAGGCAGTGAGGGATCACAATTGTGGGTTACCTAGACGATCCCCTCCTGAGAGCACCTTCCGCCTCAGAATTAGAGGAGGATGTGGCGATCACCATGCAGACCCTAAAAGAATTTGGGTGGCTGTTGAACCTAAAGAAGTCGGTGGTTTTACCGACTCAGCGTCTGGAGTACCTTGGATTGCTGTTGGACTCCAGGGAAGCAAGGGTTTTTCTCCCCTTGGACAAATTGCTGACTCTCAGGTCTGCAGTCAATCTCCTGTTGAACCGTAAGTGGTCGTCGCTCCGCTTTTGCATGCGAGTGCTGGGACTAATGGTGGTCTCCTTCGAGGCAGTACCTTATGCCCAGTTCCACACCAGAGTCCTGCAGAGGGAGATTTCAACAAAATGGGACAAATCTCTGTTGTCCCTGGATCGGCAGATCCAGGTGAGCCAACCAGTCAGGCATTCCCTGATCTGGTCGTTGAGGTCTCCGGCGATTCAGTCCGGAAAATTGTTTCTTCCTCAGAACTGGACGGTGATCACTACGGACGCCAGTCTGTCTGGCTGGGGTGCAGTGATGGGGATTCAGTTGGCTCAGGGCCTCTGGTCGATGGAAGAATCCAAGTTGCCGATCAAACTGCTCGAATTGAGAGCGATCAGGCTGTGCCTCCACACGTGGTCGACGTGTCTTCAAGGGCGTCCGACCAGAATACACTCAATCAACGCCACAGCTGTGGCATACATAAATCACCAAGGGGGAACAAAAAGCTCAGCTGCTGCTCGGGAGGTCGCTCACATACTTCGGTGGGCAGAGCGACACGTTCCGGCCCTGTCAGTCATTTACAGTGGTGTGAAAAAGTGTTTGCCCCCTTCCTCATTTCCTGTTCCTTTGCATGTTTGTCACACTTAAGTGTTTCGGAACATCAAACCAATTTAAACAATAGTCAAGGACAACACAAGTAAACACAAAATGCAATTTGTAAATGAAGGTGTTTATTAGTAAAGGTGAAAAAAAATCCAAACCATCATGGCCCTGTCCACACCTGAGTTCAATTTCTCTAGCCACACCCAGGCCTGATTATTGCCACACCTGTTCACAATCAAGGCATCACTTAAATAGGAGCTGCTTGACACAGTAAGGTCCACCAGAAGATCCTTAAAAGCTACACATCATGCCGAGACCCAAAGAAATTCAGGAACAATTGAGAAAGAAAGTAATTGAGATCTATCAGTCTGGAAAGGGTTATAAAGCCATTTCCAAAGCTTTAGGAATCCAGCGAACCACAGTGAGAGCCATTATCCACAAATGGCGAAGACATGGAACAGTGGTGAACCTTCCCAGGAGTGGCCGGCCACCCAAAATTACCCCAAAAGCGCAGCGACGACTCATCCAAGAGGTCACAAAAGACCCCACAACAACGTCCAAGGAACTGCAGGCCTCACTTGCCTCAGTTAAGGTCAGCGTTCATGCCTCCACCATCAGGAAAAGACTGGGCAAAAATGGCCTGCATGGCAGAGTTCCAAGGAGAAAACCACTGCTGAGCAAAAAGAACATCAAAGCTCGTCTCAATTTCTCCACAACACATCTTGATGATCCGCAAGACTTTTGGGACAACATTCTGTGGACCGATGAGACAAAAGTGGAACTCTTTGGAAGGTGTGTGTCCAAGTATATCTGGCGTAGAAGGAACACTGCATTTCATAAAAAGAACATTATACCAACAGTAAAATATGGTGGTGGTAGTGTGATGGTCTGGGGCTGTTTTGCTGCTTCAGGACCTGGAAGACTTGCCGTGATAAAAGGAACTATTAATTCTGCTGTCTACCAAGAGATCCTGAAGGAGAATGTCCGACCATCTGTTCGTGTACTCAAGCTGAAACGAACTTGGGTTCTGCAGCAGGACAATGATCCTAAACACACCAGCAAGTCCACCACCGAATGGCTGAAGAAAAACAAAATGAAGACTTTGGAGTGGCCTAGCCAAAGTCCTGACCTGAATCCTATTGAGATGTTGTGGTATGACCTTAAAAAGGCCGTTCATGCTCGAAAACCCTCTAATGTAACTGAATTAGGACAATTCTGCAAAGGTGAGTGGGCCAAAATTCCTCCAGGACGCTGTAAAAGCCTCATTGCACGTTATCGCAAACGCTTGGTTGCAGTTGTTGCTGCTAAGAGTGGCCCAACCAGTTATTAGGTTTAGGGGGCAATCACTTTTTCACACAGGGCCATGATGGTTTGTATTTTTTTTCACCTTTAATAATAAACACCTTCATTTATAAATTGCATTTTGTGTTTACTTGTGTTGTCCTTGACTATTGTTTAAATTGGTTTGATGTTCCGAAACACTTAAGTGTGACAAACATGCAAAGGAACAGGAAATGAGGAAGGGGGCAAACACTTTTTCACACCACTGTACATCCCGGGGGTGGAAAATTGGCAGGCAGACTATCTGAGTCCTCAGATGCTGGACCCAGGAGAAGGGGCGTTGCATCTGAAGATATTCCAGCTGCTGTGCCTGAAATGGGGCACGCCAGATGTGGATCTCTTGGCCTCCCGTCTCAATCGGAAGGTGCCGAGATTCATGTCCAGGATGAGAGATCCGTGGGCAGACGCGTCAGGCGCCCTGGTGGCTCCGGGGATCAGTACCAGCTGATCTACGTTTTTCCTCCACTAAAACTGTTGCCACGTCTACTTTGCAGAGTGGTAGCCGAGGGGATTCCAGTAATCCTGGTTGACCCAGATTGGCCTCATCGGCCCTGGTATGCAGACGCTCCCTGGCGACTGCCACTGCAGGAGGACCTCCTATCTCAAGGTCCAATGTTTTACCCTGCTTTACCATCGCTGGCTTTAACGGCATGGCTATTGAGAGCCAGTTGCTGAGGTACCGGGGTCTGTCGGACTCGGTGATTCCAACTATGCTGAGGGCGTGGAAATCTTCTTCATGGAAGATATACCATAGTACCTGCAAGGCCTACATCTCCATGTGTGAGGAGAAAGGGTGGCATCCATGCTCCTTTTCCATATCGAGGATCCTGCTGTTTCTTCAGCATGGAGTGGACCAGAAATTGGCGTTGAGCACCATTAAGGGGCAAATTTCAGCCCTGGCTGTCTTTTTTCAGCGACCCCTGGCGTCTCACTCATTAGTGAGTACCTTTGTTCAGGGGGTACAACATGTAGTCCCTCCAGTGCGTCCTCCGTTACCTCCATGGGATTTGAACCTGGTGTTGTCGGCGCTTCAGAAGCCGCAATTTGAGAATATCAGGGAGATTCCCCTGTTGACCCTTTCACAGAAGGTGGTCTTTCTAGTGGCCATCACATCGGCCAGGAGGGTTTCGGAATTGGCAGCCTTGTCCTGCAAGTCGCCTTATCTGGTCATCCACAGGGATAAGGTGGTGTTGCGTCCGCAACCCTCCTTTCTTTTTTTTTCTTTTATTCGAAAAACAAACTTCATTGAGAGGGAAAAAAAAAGACATAGTAGGCATACGTATGGTACAATAAATAACATAGGCCAACATGGCCAGGACAGTAGTGCATACATGAGTACATTGGGTTATCTGCAAAGTATAGGGTTCCAACCATCCTTTCTACCAAAGGTGGTTTCGGCTTTTTATATCAGTGATGACATTGTATTACTATCGTTGTGTCCTAAGCCGAAACACCCCAAGGAGGTGGCCCTTCACGCTCTCGATGTGGTTAGGGACACATGGGACACTTAAAGGCTCAGAAGTGCTTAAGCATAAAATTCCCCATGCTTTTCCATGCCAGTGGAGCCATAGGTGGCATGTACAGCCATTCAAACAAGTGGATGGTCATATTTGGCTGTACTTTCAACACTGATGCTCCTATACATTGATGTTTACCCCTACGTGTTAGTGCAGTGTGTTAGTTTGGGATTCAGAGTAATTTGCCACAGTCTTGCGGGTAAACACAATGACACAGGTGCATCAGTGTTAAACTGGAACCCGTCATTATTTTGAAAATAAGCCTGAGCCTGATTTTTTTCACTCCTCAGCTTTAGAAAATAAACCCCCATAGTCTCTTCTGTAATAAAAGCTTACCTGCTAGCCGTTTCTATACGCTATAGTGCCACTTAGTCTCAGTTCACACTGGGGTGGCTTCAAATTAGCGCGACTTGCAAACAACTTATTTAATAGAGGTCAATGCAAGCCCACTCCGAAGTTGCCCCCAAAGCAACTTGAGTTGCTCCATTTAGAATGGATCCATTGCCCTGAATGGTGTGCAAATTTTCATGCAGCTAAGTCGCCTGACAGGTCGCCCCAGTGTGAACCAACACTGAGTGTCAAAACCTCCGGGAAACTTAACAAATTGAGATACAACTTCTTTCTTTCCCGATAGGCTTTTCAAAGTTGGACCTGAGTTTTTTATAATGTTTTGGGTGAGGTAATCATAATAAACAAGTTTTTTGCCAATGTTTTATTAATTATTTTTAAACAACAGGAGTGCTTTATTTCAAAGAGATCTTGACAGGATACCACAGAATGAGACAGAGGAACTACACAGCATACACTTTAGAGCATGGATACAGGCTTCAGAACACAAGTCATACAGTGATAAAGAAACAATAAAATACACCTACATTAACTCTCAGAATATGGAACCTGTTAACACACACAGCACATAATATACACAGCACATGATTGGCGTTGGCCCACATGAAGAAAACTAAGCAAGGGGGGGCGGGGGGGGGGAGAGGGAGGGGGGGAGGGGGGGGGATGAGGGGGGGGGGGGCCGGGGGAGGGAGAAAAAGGGGGAAGGGAAGCCAACGTCGATCAGCAGCGGGAGACATACATGCCATTGTCATCTTTTAGCCCTCAAACAGTATCCCCAGAGGTCCATGGAAGCCAAATTTTGTCAAATTTCCACGGGCAGCCCCTATTGTGGTACGTGAGTTTATACAATGGAAGGGCAGCATTGATGTCACGTTCCCACTGGGCCAAGCTAGGGGGGCGGGTCGACAGCCATTTGCACAGGATCGCCTTCTTCGCGTAGAAGAGGAGATAAAGAACCAACAACTTCGAGTGGTAAGGCATGAGATCATCTGAATGAATGCCCAATAAGGCTAGTGCAGGGGTCCGGGGAACCCCCAGCTCCAGCCGTACATTCAATTGTTCAAAAACCCCTGACCAAAAATCCTGCAGGCGACGACATTCCCAGAACATATGCATGTACGTTCCAACCTCAGTTTGACACCGGGGGCATTGGGGGTCTCTAGAGGGGTAAATTCTTGACAGACGTACTGGAGTAAGGTACACCCGATGAAGGAACTTCGTCTGAATGAGTTTGTCACTCGCGGAGATAACCAGCTTAGTACCCCTCTCCAGGCAATCCTCCCAATCCTCTCTCTCCAGCCCCGGGATGTCAGCCTGCCACTTATTCCAGAGCGAAGTCAGCCTCGCCGAATCCACCGGGAAGACCACCCGGTACAAATCGGAAAGGGGTTTCTCTAATCCCTCCCCTATAAACAATTCCTCCAGAGGAGTAGACTGTAGGGTCGGAGGTGCAGGGAACTGGGCTCTGACGGCATGGCGCAGCTGGACGTAGCGGAAGTACATCCAGCCAGGCATGGCGTGCAACTCTGACAGCCGAGCAAAGGAGAGCAACCCCCCCGTCGGCATAATGTCCCTCAGCCTGCAAATTCCAAATCTCACCCACACCTGCGGGTCTGGGATCGACCTGAACTGCGACAAGCTCGGGTTATTCCATAATGGTTGGGCCGGGGACCAGCAGTTCGGTCTCACAAGCCGTCGCCCAGCTGCCCGCCACACCCTTAGCGTCGTCCTCGTCGGGCCAGGAAGCGACGTATTTGCCCCCACCCCCCTGTAGACTAGCTCCCGCAGGGCCTGTAAGGAGCCCGCGACAGTCACCTCCAAGCGCACAGCCCCATTTGACTCCGACGCAGTGAACCACCACGACACCGTGACCAGTATAGCTGCCCAGTAATAAGCCCGTAGGTTGGGGAGAGATAGGCCCCCGATACTCGTCGGAGACTGTAGAATAGACTTCGCCAGCCTGGGGGACGATCCGTTCCATATGAACGAACCTATAACTTTATCCGCCTCCCGGAAGAAGGACCCCGGAATCCAGCCAGGGCAGTTCCGAAAAATATAATTAAATTTGGGTAACAGCACCATTTTTAGAATGTTTATTCGCCCTATGAGATTCAGAGGAAGCCCAGACCAAGACCGGCATCTCTCTCGCAGGGTGCGGAGAAGGGGGAGCACATTCAGAGTATAATACTGAGCAGGGTTTTTGGTCACCTGCACCCCAAGGTATCTGAACTCGGTGGCCCTCTGTAATGGAATATTACTGTCCAGTACAGACGCCCGATCATCCACAGGAAACAAAATCGACTTGGACCAATTTATACAAATTCCCGAGAAGGAACCAAACTTGTTAAAAATCGCGAGCGCCTCCGATAGCGACGGGCCAGTGTCATTCAAGTATAGTAGAGCATCGTCTGCGTACAGGGAAATCCGTTCCTCCAATCCCCCCGTACGAAAACCTCTGATAACCGATGACTCCCGAATGAGGATTGCCAGAGGTTCCAGGGCCAGGGCAAACAGTCCCGGCGAGAGAGGGCACCCCTGCCTAGTTCCCCGTTGAAGAGAGAAAGGCTCCGAGAGCCAAGCGTTGGTACTCACTCTGGCCCTGGGAGCCCTATAGAGCAACCTAAGCCAACCAGTAAATTTAGGGCCAAACCCAAAGCAGCGGAGCACCCCCCAAAGGAAATCCCACTCCACCGAGTCGAATGCCTTCTCGGCGTCGAGAGAGGCAATCGCACGGGACCCCGGAGTTTCAGGAGACATAGAGAGATTAAGGAATAGCCGTCTAATGTTGATGTCCGTGCCCTTTCCGGGCATAAAGCCAGTTTGGTCAGCATGAATCAATGTGGAGATCACTACTTTCAACCTATTGGCCAGGATTTTTGCCAGCAGTTTGGCATCCACATTTAGAAGGGAAATGGGACGGTAAGCCCCACATTCCTGAGGGTCCTTACCCGGCTTCGGAATCAAAACAATGATTGCGTCCCCCATAGACTCCGGGAGAAAGTTCTCTCCTCCGAGCCCATCAAGGAGCTTCTTAAATTTAGGAGCCAGCACATCAGCATGTTGGGAGTAAAACTGCGCCGGCAGACCATCAGCGCCCGGGGCCTTACCCTTTTGAAGGCTGCCGATCGCCGATTGGACCTCCTCCAGCGAAATCCCCTCATCCAGCAGCGCCCTATGCTCCGCAGACAGTGCCGGAAAGGGGATGCCCGCTAAATATTCCTGAAGCGCCGCATCCGTGTAATCCCGCCTAGATTCATACACCCCCTTAAAGAAGTCATAAAACCGGGCATTGATGTCCCCAGGGGAAGTGAGCTCCTGCCCCCGAGCATCACGGATACTGGCAATGTGCGTGGAGGCTGAACGAACCTTTGCTAACCACGCCAATAAGCTGCCATTCTTGTTCCCAAACTCAAAGATCCGCTGCTTAGAGTGTAGCATGGACTGCTGAGTATGGGTCACCGCCACCAGGGAGACCTCCCGCACCACCTCCTGCCACCTCCGGTAAGCCTCCTCCCCCCCCGATCTAACATACTCCGCCTCCCGCCTAGCACATTGCCCCTCTAGGTCTGTAAGAGAAGCCGTCGCCTCCCTACGCAAGGAGGCAATATTGGAGATATAGTGGCCCCGGAGTACAGCTTTAAATGCATCCCATACAATAGGACCTCTCTCAGGGTCATCGTTATGCTGCCAAAAATTACTAACGGCCTCATCAGTTTTCTCCCTCAGTCGCTCATCAGTGGCCCAGAACCCAGACAGGCGCCACCTCCTCGAGCCCGGTGGACTCGAGAGAGATAGCACAAGCATGAGCGGGGCATGGTCGGAGATCCCCCGGGGCAAGTGTCGCACAGACCTAGACCATTTCAGAGCCCCAGGAGAAGCATAGGCCAGATCTATGCGAGACATCGCCCGATGGGTGGCCGAATGACAAGTAAATTCCCGACCATCCGGATGATAATGGCGCCAGAGGTCAGTTAGGGAGAAAGTATTCGCCCAACTCCGGAGTTCATCACCAGCCCGGGAGGTAGGGTGCAACCTGTCCAGGTCCTGCTGAGGGACCAGGTTGAAATCCCCAACCAAGAGGACCTCCGGAGTATGGAAACCCAAGACCATTTGCATAATGTCGTATAACAACTGCCCGTTCACAGGGGGGGGCAGGTAGAGTCCCACCAATACCATATCTTTATCATACACCGACATATGTATAATCACAAAACGGCCTCCAGGGTCCGTCCGCACCCCCTTAACCTGGATCGGGAGAGACCTGTGGATCAGGACACTGACACCTCTAGCGTAATTAGAGTAGGTGGCGTGGTAGTGAGTACCTACCCAGGCCCTACGGACCCCTAGGATCCGCGAACCAATCAGGTGAGTTTCTTGAAGTATACAGATGTGGGGATTAAACCTCTGCAAAAATTTAAATACTAGAGATCGCTTGGTCGCCGAGTTGAGACCTCGGACATTCCAAGAAATAATCGAGACTTCACCCATTAGGCCAAGAAAGTATATAATGTGTCCCAATCCACAGGTGCCCCCCCACAACTAAACCAGAGGAGAGAGCGCCCGCAGAGCCCACCCATACCCGACAGCATTTAAAAATGAACCCATTCCCCTGAATCATAAAGCCACTCCAACAGAAACTAAAATAACAAAAAAACAGTACTAAACAAAAAAGGTGCAACCCATCTGCAACGGCAGACAACAGGAACCCCTCCCCCCACCCCGCACCCCCCCCCCAAACCCGGGGGTACCTCAATCCCCCAAACTCGTAACCAAGTCATCCACTAAGGAGGGTACTAGTTCATAGCTAGAGGATTTGCCCAACGGCATATGTGGGCCATAGAGATGCTGACTGATGCAGAAAAAAGTCTCCTACCTCCCGGTAGGGGTTTCAAACTTAGTTTACAACAACAGTTAATCCCGAAAACATCACTCCGATCAGTAAGCTTGCAGGATACGATGACCACGCAATCTCCTATTGGAGATATCCGCAAGCAGGACAAGTCCCCCCGGAGCTGTATGCAACCTCAGGCACAGCCAGGCGGAGCGGAACCACCGCTAGAGTTACTTCACGCTACAGCAGTTAGCAGTGCTGCAGAGCCCTATATGTCCAAAGCTCCGTCTCCCCCTCCAGAATGTATGTTCAGTGTCCAACAAGGCCTGCAGAGGCAAAGGATCACAATCACGGGCCCCCATGAGGTCCGCAGCAGGTGACACGGATAAGGACAGTATCTATCCAGTCTCATGTTGGGCGTCAGGTTCAAGTGTGTGCACCAGGGCAGCCGCAGGCATACAGTCTCACACCTGAAGGCAGGACGTGTGCACAAAAACATAAAAGATCCAAAATAAATCCTAAAGAAATCCAAAGCTCCCCAGCTTACCTCCGGCAGGAAAGTCTTGCACATACAGTAGGGAGAACAAGCCAGGGGGGCGAAAAACAAAAAAATAAAATGAGACTGATCAGAGAGAACAACAGACCTGTAGCTCCATCACTAAGGCTCACTGACGTGGAGGAAGGGAGTCTAGCCAGGCCGCAGCCTCTCGCGGGTCAGTGAAGAAACGGGTGGTCTCACCATCCTGCACCCGCAACCGAGCCGGGAAAAGGACGCTGTATTTAATATTCCGGGCCCGCAAACCAGCCTTCACATGGTCGAAAGATCTTCTCAACTTCTGCGTCTCCAAGGAGTAATCCGGGAATAGCATGATAGTGGCATTCTGGTACCGTAGGTCTCCCACTCGACGGGCCGCCCGGAGCGCCTCATCCCGATCTCGAAAGTGCAGGAGCCGAAAGATAAGCGTGCGCGGACGTGCCCCCGGGGGGCCCGGGGTGGGGGGGACCCGATGCGCCCTCTCGACAGTAAAATAAGATGAAAACTGCGCATCAGGTAGAAGGCTGCGCAACAGTTCTTCCACAAACACCGTAGGGTTCCTTCCCTCCACCCCCTCGGGCAGGCCGACGACACGAAGATTGTTCCGCCGGTTCCTGTTCTCCGCGTCGTCGGCCTTGTACTCCAGGGCCCGCACTCGAGTGTGAAGGGTGCGGATGGACTCCGCGTGCTCCGAGGTGAGATCCTCCACCCGGCCAACGCGCTGTTCCGCCTCCGACACCCGCGACCGCAACTTGTCAAGGTCCTGCCGGACCAGTCCGACATCCAGCTGCACCGCCTCTATCTTGTTGGTCAGCGCCGCTTGACAGGAAGCAATGGCCGCCATAACCTCTCTGAAGCCGACTTCAGCCTCCTCTTCCCGATCCTCCATCTCCGTTTGGGACGCCATGTTGCGCAACTGCACGAGCGGAGACTCCGTCTGCAGGCTCAAAAGCGAGGCAGGGTCCGGACAGGAGTGCTTTTTCCCCTTGCGTTTGTTTCTGCCTGACATCCGGAGCACACGGGTGTAGTTTATAGGTGAGTTTGAGGTACAGAGATGGAAATCCGGATAAAAGGGTCAGCAGAGCTCCAGCAACCACAACCTCTCAGGTCGCCATCTTGGACACGCGGGCTTATTAATTATTTAAATACATCAGTCGCCCAGACGGCGGGCGTCATGCGGCGTACGTGAGAGGGGAGGAGCCTAGCGGCGGCTTCCACGTGACAGGGATGGAGGAGGGTTCGCCGTTCCACCCGGAGCCAAGCGCAGGGAGAAAGCGTGGCGCTCCTCAATGACTCCCGCTCCGGCACCAGCTCCCGCTCTTGATTGTCCGCTTGCCCAAGACTAGAGTGCACTCCCAGCACGAACCGGAGGGACTCCGGTAGACGGTACGGAGGGCCTCGCTGGAGCGAGCGGAACCCTCGGTTCTACCCCTCCCCCCATACCTCTCCACTCCTCTATCTGTCTGGTAGACGCCGCTGAGTGTGCGCTGTCCCTGCGGGCTGAAGAGTCTGTGAAAGCAGAAGACTACTAACAGGTCAGACCCTTCCAAACTGCTATGTTTTTTTTCGCCTGGACTACTATATATCCTCCAGTTAAATACATCAGTCATACAACCAGAGCCTTTTTTTTTTAAATAAAATTGAAAAAATAGTGAAAATGTTTTTTGCCGCTGAAAAAAAAACTTGTACTGCTCTGTCAGTCATGTTTGTCCTACATGAAGGTGAACTTTACTTTATGAGAAGTGTCTGCTGAAGCTTCATCATTGCCCTCAGCAGCTGTGTGTAGGAGTTGAATGAGGATGGAAGACACTTGTCTTGTTCATTAACTATAAGGCCTCATGCACACGAGACGCAGTTAAACGCGCGTTCAGATGCAGTTGGACAGTTTTTTCAACTGCACCTGAACTCATTCAATGTTATCCTATGTGTCCATGCACACAGTCTCGTTTTTTTGCGTTTATATGCAGTTGCGTTTAATCACGTTTTTCCAGAAGCAAAAAAATGCGTTCAGAGACAAAAATTTCTGCGTTTCAGACGCAAAACGGGGCTAAACGCGGCTAAACGCGGCTGAACGCGGCAACCGCGTTTAGCCGCGTTTGCGTTTATATGCGTTTTTAAAGGTGACCTTTTTTTTTACATTAAAAATCTCAAAAATGATTGCAAATGATGAAAAACCATTAGAAAAATATTTTAAACAATTGCAATTGCAAGTGGACAATCCACAACTTGTGGCAAGTGACGTGGCAAGTGGACAATCCACAACTTGTGGCAAGTGACATGGCAGGTGGCAAGTGATGTGGCAAGTGGACAATCCACAACTTGTGGCAAGTGACGTGGCAGGTGAAGTGGCAAGTGACGTGGAAAGTGGACAATAGACAACTTGTGGCAGGTGACGTGGCAAGTGACCTGGCAGGTGACGCGGCAAGTGACTTGGCAGGTGACGTGGCAAGTGGAAAATCAACAACTTGTGGCAGGTGACTGGCATGTGACGTGGCAAGTGGACAATCCATAACTTGTGGCAGGTGACGTGGCAAGTGACGTGGCAAGTGGACAATCCACTTGTGGCAGGTGACGTGGCAGGGGACGTGGCAAGGGACGTGGCAAGTGGACGATCCACAACTTGTGGCAGGTGATGTGGCTGGTGACGTGGCAAGTGGACAATCCACATCTTGTGTCAGGTGACGTGGCAGGTGACGTGGAAAGTGGTGTGGCAAGTGGACAATCCACAACTTGTGGCAGGTGATGTGGCTGGTGACGTGGTAAGTGGACAATCCACAACTTGTGGCAGATGGCATGGCAGGTGACGTGGAAAGTGGACAATCCACATCTTGTGGCAAGTGACGTGGCAAGTGGACAATCCACAACTTGTGGCAGGTTATGTGGCAAGTGATGTGGCAGGTGATGTGACAAGTGGACAATCCACATCTTGTGGCAAGTGACGTGGCAGGTGATGTGGCAAGTGGACAATCCACAACTTGTGGCAGGTGACGTGGCAGGTGATGTGGCAAGTGACGTGGCAGCTGACGTGGCAAGTGGACAATCCAAAACTTGTGGCAGGTGACGTGGCAAGTGACGTGGCAGGTGACGTGGCAAGTGATGTGGCAAGTGGACAATCCACAGCTTGTGGCAAGTGACGTGGCAAGTGGACAATCCACAACTTGTGGCAGGTGATGTGGCAGGTGACGTGGCAAGTGAACAATCCACAACTTGTGGCAGGTGACGTGGCAAGTGACGTGACAGGTGAAGTGGCAAGTGACGCGGCAAGTAGACAATCCACAACTTGTGGCAGGTGATGTGGCAAGTGACGTGGCAGGTGATGTGGCAAGTCACGTGGCAAGTGGACAATCCACAACTTGTGGCAGGTGATGTGGCTGGTGACGTGTCAAGTGGACAATCCACAGCTTGTGGCAGGTGGCATGGCAGATGACGTGGAAAGTGGACAATCCACATCTCGTGGCAAGTGACGTGGCAGCTGACGTGGCAAGTGACATGGCAAGTGGACAATCCAAAACTTGTGGCAGGTGACGTGGCAAGTGACGTGGCAGGTGACGTGGCAAGTGACGTGGCAAGTGGACAATCCACAACTTGTGGCAGGTGACGTGGCAGGTGACGTGGCAAGTGAACAATCCACAACTTGTGGCAGGTGATGTGGCAAGTGACGTGGCAGGTGATGTGGCAAGTGACGCGGCAAGTAGACAATCCACAACTTGTGGCAGGTGATGTGGCTGGTGACGTGGCAAGTGGACAATCCACAGCTTGTGGCAGGTGGCATGGCAGATGACGTGGAAAGTGGACAATCCACATCTCGTGGCAGGTGATGTGGCAAGTGACGTGGCAAGTGGACAATCCACAATTTGTGGCAGGTGACGTGGCAGGTGATGTGGCAAGTGGACAATCCCCAACTTGTGGCAAGTGACGTGGCAAGTGGACAATCCACAACTTGTGGCAGGTGCCGTGGCAAGTGACACGGCAAATGCAAGTGTACAACTGCTCTCTATGCTGCTGCTGCTCACTCTGATCAAAATAGCAGAAATAGTTAAAAAAAATGCTTTGAGAGCTTGGGGAGGGTCTACATGATGTTATCTTTATAAACGCGTCTAAACGCAAACGCGTCTAAACGCGTCTAAACGCGTCTAAACGCGACATGCAAACGCGGCAAAACGCGCGTTTCTAAACGCGCGTTTCAGCTTTTTTTTGACAGAGGTTTCATCTGCGTCTCGTGTGCATGAGGCCTTACAGTGTTATATTAAAACATGCTTTTATCCATTATATAGATTTGTTGTATTTTAAATTTTGTTTGGACATACAGAGTTGGGAATATTATGACATGTCCAATATTCCTTAATTGGTATTCCATAAATACATACTTGTTATGTTTAAAATATATTCCAAATGCAGACATTAAAGGAATGATCTCTGGGAGCCACCAATGCTGACCTCATTTTGTAATGCCTAGCTGGCATGGCAATGATCCTCTCAAATCTGAATCTGCAGTTTATTCAAAGTTAGAACCTCAAACTATATTGAATCTATTACATTGGCAGGACAGCCATAAAACTAGCATTTTTTTATAGAGAATTCTGAATGGGCCATGTGTATCTTTCATTAAAATGGCCGTATTGGAATGTATTTGATATATTTGTACAGGAAGTTGTTACAATTACAAGTTACAAGTAAACCTGGCAACCGTGCTGGTCTGGGATAAGATTCTGTGGACATAGCAGAGTGATTCATGGCTCTGGCAGCTGAAGTGTTAATGGCAGCGAGTGGCACTTTGTGTTCTATCACAGGAGACAGTTGTTCGCGGTGACAGGAGGGCGAGGCCCCAATCGGTCAGCAATTTATAACCAGCGCCCTGTACACTGTGCTACTAGTCACCTCTGCTGGATTGTAATGCTGATAAAGTCTGATGAAGAACATATTGCTTCTTGCCAAAGACGGGTGTAACTTGGAGATATTTAGTCCTCCTCCCCCTTTTTTTTCTCTCATAAATCAAATATGAATAACATAACTTGCATGCATTTGGTGTGTGTGTGTTTTTGTTTTTCAAATTTCCTCTTCCTGACCTTTCTTTGAAACCATCCCCCTGGACTGCGCTGCTACGATCCCATTATATTTGTGTCGTTAGGATCTACACACTCCCATAGAAGTCTCCTGTACTTGTGTGCTTCCGCCTTAAACTGTGACTGCAATCACTCAGAGCACCGCACACACGCAGCATGAAGGGGACGCCGAGCCACCATCAATCGCCACTGTAGAGGTGAAAAGGCATGGCTCCTGCTCAGTGTGCGACACCCTGAAAGGCTGCACATAGTTGTAGTTCCAAGCAGGAGCACCCATGTAGAGGACTCCTATGAGTCTCCGTAGATCCCAGCAGCACGGTGGGCATAAATGTAACGAGTGTGGCAGCACTGCTAGAGGACAGCTTCAAAAAGAGACCCGGAGGAGGAAATTTAAGTAAATATGGCAAATTTTTGAAAATTATGTTTTTATTAACTAATTTATGAAAACAAGAGTTTTTTTATTTTATTTATTTATTAACAGTTTTATCAACACATACAGTACAACACACATGTACCCCCCCCCCCCCCCCGCCCCTTAATCCCCTGTGCAGCCTTCCAACCAATACTAAATATTCCATATTCCCAACTATAACAAATATTACATGTCCAAAGCATCCAAGACAGTACCGTCCAACCCGCATACAGAAAAATACCATACTCGTATCACTCCCCCGCCCAGTATAACAAGCTTGAAATCCCAGCCCCATCACAATGGATTAATTCACAGTATCTTTAGCATCTAGCCAACATTGCCACACTTTCTCAAATTTTTTGGGACATCCCCTACTCAAGTAGGTAGCTTTATACATTGGTAGTGATTTGTTAATTATACTTTTCCAGAATGACACTCTGGTCTCTTCCAACACAACAGAATAGCCTTACGGGCATAGAACAAGGAAAGAAATCATAATTCTTTGTGCCCTTCTGGGCGCCAACTCCTCCACCAGCCCGAGTAAACATGTCGCGACCGTAACAGGAATCGGCACCGAAAGCACCGTCTGTATAGTGTGTGTCACCCCTTTCCAGAATACTTGTATCTGCCGGCACTGCCAGAACACATGGTCAAAGTCAGCATGATTGTCCGGGCAGCGCCAGCATACTGCCGCATCTGTGCCATATATCCCATCTATCCTTGCCGGGGTATAGTACACCCTGTGTAAAAGTTTGAATTGAATTAGCCTATCTCTGGCTGACACCAGCGTCTTAAATGGGTAATCCCACATATCATCCCAATCCTCCCCCCCGAAATCCGTTACCAATGCACTCCATGTATCTCTACACTTTTTAAGCATTTTTGGCCTTTCCACAAATAGTTCTTTATAAACTGCAGAGAGGGGTTTTATCAGGTCCTCTTTCCTCAACATACTCTCCAGGGGAGACACGCCCAGCTCCAAAGCATCAGAACCAAACTGAGTAAGGAAGGCGTGCCTCAACTGGAGGTAACGAAAGAAATACCAATTAGGAAGGTTATATTTTTCTTTCAGTTGGTCAAACGTGTATATAGCCTTATCCCCCCCACCTTATGCTTTAATTGTTTGATGCCGACTCTGGCCCAAATTACTGGATCCGGAATTGCACCAAAATGAGACAGTCTGGGATTAAACCAGAGAGGGGTGTCCTGTGACCAGCTCCCTGCCTCTGTTTTCATCAAAGCCTGTGCCTTATCCCACACGCGTACTTTTGTTCGCATTGAGGCAGTCAAGGGTGAGGCAGTTTGTGGGCCCCTATAAACTAGATAAGATAAACTCTCATATGAACCTAGACAGGCTGCCTCTAATACTGACGCCGAGTCCCCAGCGTCCTTCGTCAACCAGCGCCTAACAATCACCATCTGTCCCGCTATAAAATATTTGAAAAGATCAGGTAGCGCCAATCCGCCCTGACCCCAGGGTTCCTGTAAAGTACGCAAACTTATCCTAGGATGCCCAGCGGCCCATAAAAAGGAGCTAAAAAGACTATTAACCCGTCGAAAAAAAGAACAGAGAATCCAAATCGGAGTGTTCCGCAAGAGGTAGAGAAAAACCGGCAGGATTTTCATTTTAAGTAGGTTAACCCTACCAATCAGAGACAACGGCAGATGTTTCCATGCCTCCAGTTGCACTTTGACCCTGGTCAATAATGGTAGAAGATTAAGAGACATAAAGTCACCCACTCGGGGTGATATATGTATCCCCAAATACTTCAACTCCTCCACCCAAGCTATGGGGACCCTGTTGGATGCCAGAGCCCTGGCACCCGAGTCAATAGCCATCACCGTGGACTTCTCCCAGTTAACTCGGAGTCCGGAGAACGTGGCAAATTTGTCAAGCACCCCGAACACCGCCTCCAATGACGGCCCTGCATCACGCAGGAAAAGAAGAATATCGTCCGTGTAAAGTGCAATGCATTCCCGGATGCCCCCTACCTCCAACGCTCCCACTTCGGGTGACCTCTGCAACGCTATGACCAAGGGCTCTATCGCGAGTGCAAATAAAGATGGGGACAGCGGACACCCTTGGCGCGTGCCCCTACCCACAGGAAACTGAGGGGAAACCGAGGTGCCTATCTTTATGGCCGCTTGAGGTTTACTGTATAGTAAGGAGATCCAGGTCATGAAGACGTCCCCAAAGCCCATGTGTCGTAGAACTGCCAACATATACTGCCAGTCCACAGAATCAAAGGCCTTGGCCATGTCCAGAGACACCACCACCCTAGTACCTGTCCTATCGTGTTCCATCTGCAAATGAGCAAACAGTCTGCGAAGATTTGTGTCAGTAGACTTTTGCGGTATGAAACCCGTCTGATCTATGTCAACTAAAGTAGTAATGACCTGGGAGAGTCTGGTAGCCAGAACCTTTGTTAAGATTTTAAGATCCTGATTCAACAGCGCTATGGGTCTATAGGATGAACAGGACAAAACGTCCTTGCCCGGCTTCGGAAAAAGAATCACCTGCGCTTCAGCTAAGGAATCGGGGAGGCATTGGTGCTTGAGACAGTAAGAGAACAGGGTTTTAAGCCTAGGAACTAGGTCCTCCATATGCAGCCTATACCATTCAATACCGAAACCATCAGGCCCAGGAGATTTGTGAGGGGGGAAAGCCCTTATAGCTGCCTCAATTTCTTTTTCATTTATGTCAGCCTCCAACACCTCCCTATCCCCTGCAGACAGCACTGGGATCTCAAGGGACGTCAACAGTGCATCCAATTCTTGGGAATCATAGACCGGAATAGGAGCATACAGTGTCTTGTAATATTCCACAAACGTGTCTATAATATCAGTAGGGTTATTGAGTACATCCCCCCTAGCATTCCTATTACAGGGTATATTGGTTTGTATTCTCTGTTCTGCCACCAACATTGCCAGCAGTTTACCATTTTTATCCCCTTGTTCAAAAAGGGATTCTGCAGATTTTGTCCTAGAGGTATGTGTCAAGTCAGCGAAGTGAAGTGCAAGTGTGCGCCTGGCCTCTAACAAGGCCTCATACGTGACATCAGACTGGTCGTTGGCGTGAGCCCGTGCACAAGCCCTTTCCCTATCCTGCAGCTCCTGCTCTTTCTGATTATGGGACCTGCGTGCCTGCTTAATGGCTGAAATATAGTGGCCTCGCATACATGCCTTAAATGCATCCCATACCACTGTGGGAGCAGCAGACCCGATATTATCATTCCAATAGTTATTATAATGTGGGGCCACCTGGGATGATACCTCTTCTACCTCTAACCAGCCCGGATTTAATCTCCATGCCCCTCCTTTAAGAACCGAAGGAGGAACAATGTGTACTGAAAGTGGCGTGTGATCTGAGATGCCCCCTGCCAAATATTTGGCTCCACCCACCAACTGCAACATGGATGCATTAGCAAAAGCCAAATCGATTATTGAAGAAGATCTATGCGTTTTGGACAAATGAGAATAGCATCTAGTGGAGGGGTTCTTCCACCGCCATAATTCCGTGAGAGAGGCCGTAGCCGCCCACGCAGAAAGGTCAACTGATGCCACCCTAGATGTATTAGAGGAATCCAACGTAGCGGAGTGTATGGCATTAAAATCCCCTGCTATAAGAAGTGGAAGATGCATGTATGGTGCCAATTTACCTAATAGATCATACAATATCTGTACCTGAAAAGGGGGAGGTATGTAAACGTTAACCAAAACCATCTTGCAATTACTGAGATCAGCAACAACAATCAAGAACCTGCCTCCCGGGTCTGAGATGACATGATGTATGGTGCAGGGTACCGCTTTACTAATAAGAATAGACACACCCCTAGAATAAGTGGAGTATGTCGCATGTAGCGCCCTCTGTATCCAAGCTCTGTGTAAAGCCAGCACTCTGCTCCCATCCAGATGTGTCTCCTGCAGAAACACCACATGCGGAGTGATCATTTTCAAATATTGGAACATTAAGGCTCTACGAAACTTGTCGTTCAGGCCTCGGATATTCCAAGATACCACATTAACCATGGATCCTGCCATTGTTACCTGTTAACTCAATAAACATTAAACGGCACCCCTGTAAGGAGAGGATGAAATACAGTTGGTTATGATTTTCAGTCATATAACATATCCGTGAAATAACAAAGTTGACGTGGAAGGCTGCACATACTAAGTAACCGAACCCCTGACCCCCGTAAACTCCCTGCCGCCGTGTAGCAAACCAAAACAACAGGTACACGCAGCTTTTTCTCAAACCTTGTCCAAAAAAAGTCCTGAAGGGCATGACCGTACTACAGGTCAGATGGACCAGCGTTCCCAAAAAGAAAAAAATCAAAAAACACAGAAACAAAGTGCAAAAAACCTAACTTGCATAAACACATTGTCCGCGTCCATAGAGCTCCCCGATGCCTGTCGGCGACCCGTAACTCACCCAAATGGGCAGTACAAAGGTGTGTCCCTCCTCAGTCCCAGTTCTTGTAGGTGTCCCAGTGTGATGGAGGAGCATATGGCATAACAGGAGTCCCACTGAGGTGCGGACAAGAGTCACCTTGAAACCTGAGTATGAAGGAGAAGTATAACCATGTCCCACTTCTCCCCCCCCCACCCCAGACAGGATAAGCCAAAGCATCTTCAACTGTAAATACCTAGGTGAGATCTCTGGGGTACCCAAACCGGAGCATGAGCAATGAACCTGATGAAGGGAAACCAAAAAAAAAAAACCCCAGCAGCCGCCGAGGCTGCAACTGGACAGGTAGGCCCAAACAATTATCTCAGGGACAGCAACCATGTATCTGCCTCCGCAGGAGAATCAAAAAACTTCACTGAGCCTTCATGCTGGACCCGTAGGCGACTAGGATAGAGCATGGAGTATTTCAAATCCCGTTCCCACAGCCGTCTTCTGATATCTGTGAAGGTTTTGCGCCGTCTCTGTAGATCCGCCGAGAAGTCAGGATAAAGGTGTACCACTGTATTCTCAAAGGGCAGAGTTGGATGCTTCCGAGCCTCCCGGAGGATGCGGTCCCGGTCCCTGTAATTGAGGAATCGCACAAGGAAGGGCCTCGGTGGGGCCCCTGAGGTACCCCGACCCGTTGGTACCCTATGTGCCCTTTCCACCACGTACGTCGGAGGTACCTCAGTCAACTTGAGAAGAGTCTTAAAGAAGACCTCCGCAAATTCTGCTGGGCGATCCCCTTCCGCCCCCTCCGGGAGACCCAGGACCCTGACATTCCTTCGCAGGCGATTTTCTGCATCGTCAGATTTAGCCACTAGCGTTTGCACAGTGCGCTGCAGGTTATGAATGGCGTCATCATGACAGGCAGTAATGTCCTCCGTGACAGATATTCGTGACTCAGTTTCAGAGAGTCTACCCCTAAATTTGTCTAGGTCTGCTCTGATGAGATTGCATTCCTCCACTAGATGATCAATGCGGACCAACAATGAGGTTCTGCTCTGTTCAATTGCCGCCAAAATAACAGTGGTATAATTTGCTGGTGGAGTCACCGGCACCGGAGGCTCAGCCGGCGCCGCCTGCTCCATGTCCGCTAACAGCGCTTTAAATTGATTCAGAATGTCACTGGGGCAAGGCGCAGGCTGAGTTGAGGCCTTCTTAGTTGCAGATTTACTTCTTGAGGGCATGAGCAAGCAGACCAACAATGTGCAGGGTGAAATTTAAAGCAATAGGGTGTTCCCCTTTAAGAGTTCACAGCAGAGAAGCACAGCTCATATGGAGATAAACAAGGACTCCTAGCTGGTCACCTTGTCACCTATCCACGTCACTGCCTGGCGGAACTGGTTTCTGGCCCCAGAGTTAGCACTCACCTCCCCTCCTGGCAAGGTAGGATGGCTCCACAGGCCTCAATATGGCACTGATTCACGGCGGTATGCTGCCGGCCACGGACGGCGGCATCCAGCTATCTCGCCGTCCCCCCTCACAGCAGCTCCTCCACAAATGCCGCCTCGACCACGCCCGCACTCCGTGGCCCTCCGCGACGCGATCGGCGCACTTTAGAGCGGTCTTCCGGAGGCTTCACAGGTCCGCACAGGCCTCAAGATGGCGGCCGGCCGCGCCAGACTGAGTAGGCCGCAACCGGGTGTTCCCGTACCGAGGCGCTCAGCCCCGCAATAACCGGCTCCTCCGGTACCACTGATGCCCTGAGGAAGGCAGGGGAACTCCACAGGCTCTTCGGGTCGTCGAACAGGGAGGATGGCAGAGGATTATGTGCAAGGATGATCGGATCTCTGCAGCGGTACGTCCTTCCTGTTTCACATTCGGACACGCCCCCATGAAAACAAGAGTTTAAAGTGGTAGTAAAGTCAGCAAAGAGGAAAGGGGGGGAACCCTTGCAAGTCAAGAGCATAATGTGCTAGTATGCATCACATACAACGCCTTTAAATGTCCCTCTAGTTGCACACTCACAGGTCTTCCATCTTCATGCGATTTTTCCTTCGGGTTTCCAGGGTCTGGATGTTTGAGTGACCGAGCTGCAATGATGCCACTCCTGTGCATGCACACGGGAGTCACCATCATGTCACAGCACTCTGAAGGGATGGCATACTTTTTTTTTTTTTTTTTATTATTTTTATTAATTTGCAAGTAAACAATAAAACAACCTACAGCCTATTGGGCATACCCAGGCTGATTATTACAAAAACCCCCCTGAGTCAAACAATCAGGGAACAACCAAATAACCCTCCCCCTCCCCCCACCCGATACACCGCCACCGGCGTGTGCATCCAAACAGAAAAAAGAAAAACCCCCCCTCCCCCTGTACGCTCCAGCACCACTGCACATTACTCAGGACAGTTACTTAATTCGCCCATGCTCCACCGCAGTCCACACTCAGACCCAGGATAAAATATGCAAGCATCACCCTTCACCTACCAATCCCCTATTGCCCACGTAAATAATGACCCAGGGTTACATGAATATCACACAACTTAGAACTCTTCCACTAGTCACTAATGAAACTCCATCAGTCCGGATTCAAGTCAGCGTTGGTGTCACGCGACTCCGTCCAAATGCCCCATACTTTATGAAATTTAGTGCCACACCCTTGCGAAAGGTAGGTGGCCCTGTAAAGAGGGAGAGCCGTATTCACTAAGTGCTTCCAAAAATTAATAGAGGGGGCTACCGGGGCCTTCCATTTAAGAACAATCGACTTACGGGCATAGTACAGCAATAAGCCCAGGAGTGTTCTGAGCGCTCGGCGTGGAGCCAGCGGCTCGACCAGTCCTAAGAGGCATATCTCGACCGACAAAGGTATGTTAACGGTGGTAACCTCCAGAATAAAATTAGTCACCTCCACCCAGAACCCAGCTATCTGAGGACAGCTCCAGAACATGTGTATGAAATCCGCCGAAAGTGAGTTGCATCTCCAACAAGAATCAGGGACAGATGGATAGATTCTGTGAAGACGTTGCGGAGTGTAATATACCCTATGTACTATTTTGAATTGCACCAATCTATCTCTGGCTGACACTAACTGTAGGAAAGGATACTCCCATACATCTTCCCAGTCCTCCGTATCCAAGGAGGGAAAATCAGCCTCCCACCTTGCCCTTTGGAGTTCCAAACCGGTATGGACACCTGGGAGTAATACCTTGTAGATAGCAGACAACGGTTTGGACAGATCAACATCTCTGAGCAGAGATTCCAACCTTGAGGTGTAAAATGCGACGGGGGCATTTCCAAACTGCGTTCGAAAGGCATGATTAAGTTGTAAGTATCTGAATAAGTGTGAGTTGGGCAGTGTATACTGTTGTTTCAGCCTATCAAAGGTCTGTATTTTGCCCTCAACACAGAGTTGATCAATATATTTGATACCCCTGCTTGCCCATACACTAGGGTCGGGAATAGAGCCAAATTCCGGTAAATTCGGGTTGAACCAAAGAGGACTATGCGGGGAGATGTGTCCCGAGGGTACGGGGCGCATCAGATTGGCAGCCTTCCATGCCCTTATAACCGCCCTCATTGCAGCAGTAAGAGGAAAAGGGGCTCGTAGACCGCGATACACCAAGTGTCTTAGTGCCTCATACGACCCCAACCACGCCGCTTCCAGGACCACCGCCGCATTGGACTCGTCTGAGACCAGCCAATTATGAGCATGGGACAGAAGAGCCGCCACATAGTAGGAGTGCAAATCCGGGCAAGCTAACCCGCCCTCCCCCCAAGGCCTCTGCAATACCGTGAGCTTAAACCGTGGCTGACCAGCGCCCCAGAGAAAGGACACCAAAAGAGAATTTATCGTGCAAAATATTTTTTTAGGAATCCAGACTGGAGCATGTCTGAGAACATAGAGAAAAGCAGGCAAAAGCTTCATCTTAAATAAATTAATTCTCCCAATCAAGGTGAGAGGGAGATGCGACCATGCCTTCAGTCTAGTCCTCATCCTCCGCACCAGTGGATCCAGATTAAGGGCACAAAAATCAGAGGTAGAGGGGGAAATGTAAATCCCCAAATATTTCATTGTATCTGTCCACATGAGTGGCAGGTTGGGATCCGCAGCTGCCTTGGCTTCCCTATCTATTGACATAATTTGAGATTTATCCCAGTTTACCTTAAGCCCTGAACAGTCAGTGAAGTGAGAAAGAATAAGTAGCGTCTCCCTGAGAGACTGGGACGGGTCACTTAAAAAGAGTATGAGGTCATCTGCATATAAGGCTAGGGATGGCATACTTAAGAGCACAGTGCACATGTGACAGTGACCTCACCAGCTGCAGAAATATTGAATATCCTAAACTGTGTTTATAGGGTGCCCCACTTTTTCTACAGCCTTGTGAAGCTGGATGCCACAAGTGCATAGGCTTTCCTGAGGGGGAGAGACAGTTAATGTCTGTGGGGGATTTTTCCCCTCTCCCTTATTCTCCTCACTGACTTCCATAGGCATTCGCCCGCTCTGCTCCCTCCCCTGTGTCCCTATTGGCAAGAGTAGGAGATCCAATTACAGGAGCAAGCACAGGAGCCAATCAGGTGAACTTTAGCAGCAGATGCAAAGGATCCTGGGATCCTTGTATAGGAGCAGAAACTACAAGAGCCAGTATGCTCTGGGGGTAAACGAACAAAAGACTCCATCTTGCTTATCTGAGGGATTTTGGACACCACCTGGCAAGAGAAGAGACTGGACTCAGGGGAAAGATGCTGCCTCCCAGGTCAGTCCACCACAACATTTCAGCCATCCACAGATCCCAGGCGCACCGGCACCAACGGTGTGAAGCATTCTAGTGTGAGGTGGACCAGCTGGGTCACCAGAAGAGCCTGCCTATTCCAGGACAATCATTGGGCCTTGACTGCAGGATTGGTGAGAGGCACTTGCCCATCTGCAGGAAACAAGGACACACTGCACATAGACAGAGTTGCCTCACTTTTGACTAAACTTACCAGAACCTGGGTCTTGTTAATGGCCTGTTAAGCAGTCAGTGTCTGCCTTGTTATCCAGATACTGTCAGTATACCACAGATACACTTTGCTAAGCAGGAATCTAAGTGCACCAACTAAAGTGGCTAGCCGAAGATCCATGGCCTCATCCTTCTTCAAAGGGACTGAAGTTACTGGTGACATTTGGGCATGCACCACACAGACTCAGGGCTCTGTATTTGTGGGTGTGTGGGATAATTTACCTTGGGGGCTGATCCATTGAATGTTGATTTGAGTACAGTGTTTGTAGATGGGCCTGTGGTGTCAGGGGATAGAAGAGAGGCTTGACATAAGAGAGGGTCATTTCTCTGCTCTCCTTCTGCCTGGATTCATAGAACCAATTTATATAGAGGTAATCTGTAATCTGATATTAAATTTCCACTGCTGAAGTGTTTGCCTCTGCTCCTGAGGTTTTCAGGTTTGGAATTCCCTGAAAGCAGCCTGAATATTGCTCTCCATGTTGGATTACTTGACTATATACTGTATTGTTTGTTACCCTTTTCAACAGAAATGTTGCAGTAAAGACACTTTCTGTGTTTTTTTTTATCATAGTGTATGTGTTTTCATTGGCCCTTGCACTGTTGCCAGGTGTGCCAGAGGGGCTGCGGCTGTTCTTGGGTTTGAGAGGAAGAGTACAGAACCAAACATACTTAAAGTGGAAATAAACCCTTCTATCGTTTTCAGTCAAGGAAGCCACCATCTTGGCCTCTAATAATTCTTCAACTGCCATAATGCTGCACATGTGATCAGTTATGACACCAGCTATTGGATGGTTTGAAAGATTGGTTGAGGGCACAACCAATGTGAACGTTAGCATTTTCGGCATGCCTGGAATGTAATTGTTGTTTGAAACTGGGTTTACTCCCGCTTTAAGCAGCTCCTGCAGGGGTAGCTCTACATGTGGATTTAGGAAACATTCCTTGTCCCTGTATGTTGTGAGCTTATTTGTAGGTATAAGTCATAAAGCGGCGTTTGCTACCATTTTAATAATGGGTTAAGGCTACATGCCTCTGTTACAGAGATCTATAAGTGACCTTCATGCCGCGGGGTACTATTTATTCATAACATTTTGGGAGCATTTAAAATTTTCAGTCCTTAGAAATCTGCTAGTGGTTCTCCCCGCAGAACAAAAAAATTGAAATGAAGCTTAGGAAAAATATATTTGTTGTCCCCGCCCACCCCCCCTTTTTTTTTTTTTTTTTTATTTTTTTTTTACCCAAAAGTAATTTAAAGTTGAACGGAGTCTGAGGGTAGAGGAATAAGCTGCATATGCTCCAGGTTATGGGTGGACCTTGGGCATCCACACATACGGTGTAGGGCTATTTGTCCTGCACTGTACCTGATGATCTCAGTATGCGAAGGAAGAAGCCTGTCACGACAAGGTATACGTTGAGTGTTGCTCCTTTCATCTAGCCACAGGGGATCCCTGCAAGAGTATTTTTCATGGAACTTCCAGTGTTTAGCTTTAACATTCACTTAAAACGAGGATTGAGTAAAATTTTGGGAATCCTGGGATAAATACATTGCTAGAGAACCCTTATTACTTGAGAAGAGAGTAGACCGAGGGAAGCCAATTAGTTATTGTGCCTCTTGCACTGTAGTTAATAATTTAAAGCAGATCTTCAAATATGATCAAAATACACCGCCCCATACTACTGTTCAAAAATTGTTCATAATATTTTTAGCTCAGGTGGAAGGGAACCCGGCACATGCTGGAAATGTAACTGTCACACTGGTTGTGCTTTCAACCAAACTGTCAAACCATCTGATGGCTGGTGTCGTAACTGATCACATGTGCAGCATCATGGCAGTCAAAGATTAATCACTTCAGCTCCAGCAGTTTTTACCCCCTTCCTGACCAGGCCATTTGTTGCGATACAGCACAATTGCACGGTCGTGCAATGCTGTACCCAAATAGCTTTCTTTTGGTGGTATTTGATCACCTGTTTTTTTTTTTTTTTTTGTTTTTTTTTACAGCGGACAAATCTGACACTAAGTAACACTTTTTGGGGACCAGTGACACCAATACAGTGATCAGTGCTGGAAAAAAATGCACTGTCACTGTATAAATGAAAAAACAAATGCAAGCACCTCCTGAGTTAGACTGTAAAGTGCATATTAATAAAAACACATAGTAACTTATATCAAGGTAAGCAAGGAAGGCTACATCTGTGGGTAAACGCTCTATGGGGCATCCATAGCTCTGGTCAGTGGAAGGTACTCTGTCTCAGCCACTCTGTGGCCTCTTCTGGCTGGTAGGAAGATGGTATGGTGGTGGAGAGGGGGCAAAGGGTTAAGTGTACTCCTAGGGAATGCTTCCTAACTGTGTGGGGGATGGACTGACTCCAGGGAGAGACATTTGTGTTCCTGATTAGAAGGAACACAATACTTATCTTACTGTCTGACAGAATGAAAGTCTGCCTTGTTTACACAATCACACCGCCACAGAGCCGAGAAGAGAAATTGCATACAGGCACGTGATTTTGCACTTAAGGGCCGCTCTGCCGCAGCATATGTACGTGGTACGGTGCTTAAGTGGTAAAGTGGTTGTTAACCCAATGTAAAAATGTCATATAATTCTGTCCGTTTCCTAAGGATAGGTGCTCCTGTGTCTCTTTTTTTGAATGCTGGTTAAATCTCATTTCAGATCGCTGCTAGGCACTCACGTGACCGGCCGGCTCTCTCCTTACTCCGTCTGACAGATGCAGCGGGCGGGGCCGAGATTCCCCCACTGACATTGGTTGGAAAGAGAGAACCGGCCAATCACATGAGCGCCGAGAGGCACTCTGAAATTGGGTATAATTGGCTTTTTTTTTTTATAAAGCACAGACAACATTAAATGGCCTATAGAATTCTATTTTAGCAGCAGGAGGGGAGGGGGCGGGCCCTGACACAAGAGAGACAGGAGACGCAGCGGATGATATAATCACGTAAACATACCTCTGTGTCAGGGCTCAGCAGCCATGATACACTGTGGTCAGTTTACAAAGGGGAGGGCAGAAACTGGTAGGATCAGCCAGGTATTTCAGGTGTTACAAGGGGCTAAATTACACAGCACAAGCACTGTGCTGTATAACATGCTTTAAAGGATCTTTTTTTTCCAAGTTTATAAGGACAAGATGGCAGCTTCCTTGGCTGAAAACATTGTGTGCCAAAATTGGAGTGAAACTCGTGTTTCTTCTTATTAGTATATAGGAACAGCTAACGTACCTGCTGTCAAGCAAGGATTCACAAAGATCTTACAGAACAGCCCCTACCACTGACATCGGCGCCTGCACCTCTCTGAATTTGTGCTTCTGTGAAATCCAGACAATTGTACGGAGTTGTAGAATGAGTCTTGTCTGGGTTGTGGTGTTATGCTTGGATGAACTTGAAAAACTTGTACTGATAGGAAAGCCAAGGCTGCCACCTCTTTGTAAATATGTTAGTTGCTTTGCTTTACCAATACTTATGTTGTCATTGGTCTGTAAAAGATAAAAAGTGGGCTCTAGGCACAGAAGCGTGCCATTGCAGGAAAACGGGCGTTGGCTTAAATTGTGCTAAATGGGTGTGGCTAAATGGTTTGTGTTTTAATAGTCTGAGGTGACTTGCATGGTTCAGTAATGTTAAATAGAGAATGTACAGTGTGGAGTGAATGGCAGTGCATAGTTGCCAACTGTCCCGAATTAATTTTGTCCCGGAAAAAAAGTCCCAGGAAATTCAGTTTGTCCCGGGAAATTTAATTTCCTGTTTTTTTGCCGCTGGCTGCTAGAGGTCCGGGCCGGCGGAGACATTGTCATTTTTAAGAAGACCAGAAGTTGGTCTTCAATAGAGAACCTGTGGCGCTGCCCACCCCCCCTGCCAGTGTGTGTGTGTGTGTGTGTGTGTGTGTGTGTGTGTGTGTGTGTGTGTGTGTGTGTGTGTGTGTGTGTGTGTGTGTGTGTGTGTGTGTAAAGTGCAGTGGGCGGCGCCACAGTTCAAAGCCTCCGCGCGGCAACGGCAGCATGTCCAGGCAGGGGCCAGTCTGTCACTGTGGATGTCGGAGCGGGGGCCAGTCTGTCACTGTGGATGTGGGGGCCAGTCGGATGTCGGGGGCCAGTGGTAAGATAATGTCGGGGGCCAGTCTGTGGATGTGTGGGGGCCAGTCTGTGGATGTGTGGGGGCCAGTCTGTGGATGTCGGGGGGGCTGCTGTCCCTCCTTTCCCTCTCCCCCCCTCCTTTCCCTCTCCATCCCACATTCATCTCAGACTCTAACCACACCCCTTTGAGCCACGCCCCATGTAAGCCACGCCCACTATTTTACGTAAACCACGCCCATACTTTGCCACGGTGCAAGCCGCATTTTTACCTTTTCCTATGCCACACCTATAACCGCATGCCCCGCCCCCTAATAATACCACTACTCCGCCTACTGCCAAAAAAGTGTCCCGAATTTTTTTTTTACAATGTTGGCAACTATGGCAGTGGGTAGTATGTGCAGGAGAGGAGTGTATGGAGATGGGTAGTATGTGCATGTGAGGAGTATTTTTTTTTTTTTTTTACATTTTTTTTTTATTTTATTTTTTAGTATTTTTATAATTTTTTTTTCAGTTTTTTTCAAAATGCTTTGTGGCAGGCAGTGGACGGTATCAGTAGAGCAATGGACAGTGTCAGAATTAGTTTTATTTGTATTATTTTTTTACAATTGTATTTTTTAAATTATTTCTTAAAAATTTTTTTTTTTTCACAATGATTTGATTTATTATTATCTTATTCTCTTATTTTTTACAATTATGTTGTTTTTATAATTTTTTTATATTTCTCTTAATATTTTTTTTCACAGTGCTCTTGGGGAAGGGGGTGGAGTGAGGTATGAGGCAGTGGGCGGTGTTAGTAGGGCAGAGGATGGTGTCAGTTTTTATGTGCTTATTTTTTTTACAATTATTAAAGCGGAGGTCCACCCTAAAGTGGACCTTCCGCTCATCGGAACCCTCCCCCCCTCCGGCGCCACAATTGGCACCTTTCAGGGGGGAGGGGGGTGCAGATACCTGTACAGTACAGGTATCTGCACCCACTTCCGGGATAGCTCTCTGCGGAAAGGGGCGTAGATTACGCCCCTTTCCGCAAGTGCCCGTCCCTTTCCGCAAGTGCCCCGCTGCCTGCTGGGAAACACACAGATCCCAGAGGCAGCGGGGACCGTCCTTATTGCACAGCGCGACTCGCGCATGCGCAGTAGGGAACCGGGAAATGAAGCCGAAAGGCTCCATTTCCTGATTCCCATACCCAAGATGGCGGCGGCAGCACTCGAGAGACGATCTAGAGATCGGCTTCGGGTGCCGACATCGCGGGCGCGCTGGACAGGTAAGTGTCACTATTTTAAAAGTCAGCAGCTGCAGTATTTGTAGCTGCTGGCTTTTAAAAAAAAAACGCGGAGTCCCGGTGGACTCCCGCTTTAATTTGTTTTTAATTTTTTGGGGTTGTTGGGGCAGTGGACAATGTAGGCATGGGGGGGGGGGGGGTCAGTAGTTTTTTAATTTTATTTTTTTACAAGTATATTTTTTATAGGAGGATATGGTAGTCATACATGCTTCGATTCCATAATCCGATCAATGTGTGATTCCATCGAATCTGAAACCAATCGAATAGCTATAACTTCCACTCCAGGTGAATGAGACTTGGTTTGGATTGGATTCAATAAAATGGAGACGATCAGCCAGGGCTGAAAATTAATAGTCATTTTGCATCAATTGGTAGCACTGATATGATTCAATCAGTTTGAGTTTATTATTATTATACAGAATATAATGCCAACATATTACGCAGCGCTTTACAATATAAAGGGAGACAGCACAATAACAATACAATTCAATACAGAAGGAACAGGATGGCCTTGCTCGTGAAGCTTATAATTTAGAGTGGGGGATGGTACAAAAGATAATTGCTGCGCAGCGGATGATCTGATGGAGGTGACTCAAGTACAGTTCTTAGGTGGAGTGAGGCGGACAGGGTAGGAGCTGACTGGACATGCAGGGTTAGGGAGTTCCAGAGGATTGGAGAAGTCCTGGAGGTGAGCATGGGAGGAGGTAACAAGGGAGCAGGAGGGAGAAGTGGAGAGGACAATTTGGCTGATATCTGCAGATGGAGTTGGTGATGTAGCTGGGGGGCGATGTTGTGGATGGCCTTGTATGTTGTGGTTAGTATTGTGATCAATGAGTTTGAGGTCAATCAATAGCTTGCAGTCCTATCTTCCAACTGTTCCCTGAATTCCTCTTCCCTGTGTGTGGCATTTCAATAGATTGTGTGGCAAACTATTGATTATTCCTTTTTGAAGAGATTGATCGAAAAAGAAATCGATCATTTATCGAGGCGATGGCCATTCTTCCCGTACCCATTGCTGTTCCCTCATTTACAGTGATTTACTAAAGGCAAATAGACTAATCACATTGCAAGGGAATTTTCACTCCTCCAACAGTGGCCATACACACTTCAATAAATGATCAATTTCTCTTCTGATCAATCACTCCCAATAGATGGCAGCACAACCATTGATATGCCACACACAGGGAAGATGTCAGTTTCACCTCATTAACTAAGGGAAAATTCCCTTGCAGAGAGAAAAGCCTATTTGCCTTTAGTAAATCAATCCCATTGCTTCTGATGTAGGTCTGTGTCCCTGAGCCTAGTGGTCATCTGCTGTCATTTGCTGTCATGCTGCTCTTCACAGCTCGCTTTTATCTACATCCTGGGACACATTGTAGGTTTGCAAGAAATGGAAATGACACCTTTACCCGGCTCTCTCTTGCTGTGGAGTGTCATTCCTGAAGACGACAGTTTGGTAGAGAGGGAGAGCTCTGATGCCAACCAGAGCAAGTAAATGGCTACTAAACTAGAGAGTGACATACCGAAGGCTGCTGAGCTGGACACTAAGCCCCCGGTCACACCGGTGCAACTTATCATGTGATATGACAGGTCCAAATCCCATTACAAGTTGCACCCTATTGTTGGCAATGGAATTTTTTTAATCGGTGCAATGCCGATTTTGTAGTGCCACACCATTTCAAAAAGGTTCCTGCACTATTTTTGCCTATTTCAGGTGCAAGCTGCATAGACATGTGTGCATGAAATCGCACAGATTTCAGCCAAGTCACATCTGAAGTCGCACTGACATGCGGCTTTGAAATTGTCCATTTTCAAATGAAGTTGTACAATTTCAAAGTCGAATTTGCTGTGATCGGGGGTGAAGTTGTGATTTCTACCCTCCATAGAGAGCATTGAGGTTGATTTACTAAAACTGGATTGTGCAAAATCTGTTGCAGCTCTGCATAGAAACCAATCACCTTCCAGGTTTTATTGTCAAAGCTTAATTGAGCAAGCTGAAGATATAATCTGATTGGTTCCATTGCAGAGCACCACTGCACACTTCAGTTTTAGTAACTCAACCCCAGTATGTGTCCAGTCCTTGTTAATATAGCAATGAGGAAATCAATGTTAAAGTGACCCTAAACAGTATCCTAATGCTCCAAAAACAATCCATAAACATCCACTACTTAATGGATCTATCTTCTAATTTGCAATAAATCGTGTTGTATTTTCCTGCGTCTTTTACTGTCCTTCATGAGCTCCCAAACCTCTCCATTTCCCACTCACTTGTGTTTGAAAACAAGCAGTGCATTTTTTGTTGCAGTTATGCACACTGCTCTATGCACACTACACATCCCATAGTCCATAGTCCATCTGGAGAGTGAAAAGGAGAGGGTGACTGCGTTCCTACATACAGTCGGACCATAGAGAACGGACATAGCCACCCTCTAGCAGGATGTCCGATCACAGCAGATAAAAAAAAAAGAACTTGGAGCAATTGAATTGACATTTCTGCATTAAGAATACATACTTAAAGCAGAGCTCCACCCAAAAGGGAAAGCTTTGCTTGTTTGCTCCCTCCCCCTCTGCTGCAACATTTAGTACCTTTCGGGGGTATCGGGTACTAGACCTCTGCGGTTCATTTCATTCAGAATCAAAAAAAAATATTTTTTTACTTTCTGCTATAAAACCTATCCAAATATAAAAAAATGAATTTCTTCATCAATTTAGGCCAATTTGTATCCTGCTACATATTTTTGGTTAAAAAAAATCCCAATTAGCATATATGGATTGGTTTGCACAAAAGTTATTGCGTCTACAAACTATGGCTTTGATTTAGGGACTTTTTTTACTAGTAATGGCAGCAATCTGTGTTTTTAGCAGGACTACAACATTGTGGCGGACAAATTGGACACTAAATGACACTTTTTGGGGACCAGCGACACCAATACAGTGATCAGTGCTAAAAAAAAAATGCACTGTCACTGTATAAATGACACTGACAGGGAATGAGGTTAACATCAGGGGCAATCAAAGGGTTAAATATTTTCCCTGTTTGTGCTTTCTTAGAGCCCTTTCACACTGTAGCACGCCTGCCATTAGAGACAAAGCACCGCTAGTTTTAGTGGTGCTTTACTGTCGTTTTAGCGAGGCTTTGCGGCCGGAAAAGGGTTAAAAGCGACCGCAAAGCGGGCAGGGGTGGTTTAGGATCGGTGTATACGCCCGGCAAGCGCACCACTCCAGTTTGAAACTGGGACTGCAAGGGAGTCGTTTTTCAGACACTTTGCAGGTGCTATTTTTAGCCCTTTAGCGCCTGAAAAAAACGCCCCAGTGGGAAAGGAGTCTTACTATGTGGCAGGGTGGATTTGATTTAAATCACTAGTACAAAGGCTTGATTTAAATCAACTCGATTTAAATGATAATTTTTAACCACTTAAGGATCAGGCCTCTTTTTCAGACTCAGTGTTTACACGTTTAAAACAGTTTTTCTTGCTAGAAAATTACTTAGAACCTCCAAACATTATATATTGTTTTTTTTCTAACACCCTAGAAAATAAAATGGCGGTCATTGCAATACTTTTTTTCACACCGTATTTGCGCAGCGGTCTTACAAGCGCACTTTTTTTGGAAAAAATTCACGTTTTTGAATAAAAAAATAAGACAACAGTAAAATTAGCCCAATTTTTTTATATTGTGAAAGATAATGCTACACCGAGTAAATTGATACCCAACATGTCATGCTTCAAAATTGCGCCCGCTGAGTTCTAACGCCAACCATAGGCGGAGGAGGGTATGGCTTTGCTCGAGCACAGAATAGATCCCTCAGGGGGTGCTCGGGTGGAACGTTCTCTCTCTCTGATGTAGTAGATGAACTTAGCAGACGGTACTGACCCAGTCTTCCACATGACTAGCCTTCCAGCTGGACCCGTGATTCTACTTTATTTCATAGAGGTGTTGATTCTTCCACTGTGTGTGTCCATCAGTATTTCCGCTCTTATAATTTACATAGCGGTCGACACTTATCTCGACTTCCTAACGTCCTTCTGCATGTGGAATAAGTTATTGTTTTATTGTCTTCTCTTTTGTTCGAAGCCTGTTTTTTTTTTTGCTTTTCTCTATTAGCAAGGCATACAATCACATCCTCAAAGGTATACACACATGTTACCATTTCTTGAGTTATCTTAGCAATGCCGCTTTTGTTGACTTGATTTACTATAAGTATTACTAATGTACATTACCTACTGCTGTACATCCAATCCTGATTGTTCATTGTATAATGAAAACTTGAATAAAAATTTATTAAGGAAAAAAAAAAAATTGCGCCCGCTTGTGGAATGCCGTCAAACTTTTACCCTCAAAAATCTCTATTAGCGATATTTAAAAAATTCTACAGGTTGCATGTTTTGCGTTATAGAGGAGGTCTAGGGCTAGAATTATTGTTCTCGCTCTACCGATCGCGGCGATACCTCACATGTGTGGTTTGACTACCGTTTTCATAGGCGGGCGCTACGCACGTATGCGTTTGCTTCTGCGCGCAAGTGTTTTTAAAAAAATAATAATTTTTCTTATATATTTTACTTGATTTTATTTATTTTTACACTGTTAAAAAAAAAAAAAAAAAAAAAACTGATCACTTTTATTCCTATTACAAAGAATGTAAACATCCCTTGAAATAGAAAAAAGCATGACAGGTCCTCTTAAATATGAGATCTGGGGTCAAAAAGTCCTCAGATCTCATACTTGGACTTAAATGCAATAAAATAAAATCAAAATGTAATTTGAAAAAATGACATTGAAAAAAATGTACAGTACCTTTTAACCAGTTTGCGACTGGCGGCCGTCAATTGACGGTCTAGCGGCACATCTCTTGTGGCGGGAGAGCATCATATGACGTCCTCCCATGTAAACAGGGAATGCGCACGATCGTGCACGCGCATCCCTGTTCCTTCGGTGGCAGCGTGTCATGCAGACACCGCTCGCCACCGAGGGGGGTGAACAGATGGTTACACCCCCACTGTGCACGGCGCGCGAGCGCATGTCAGTGACGGCGTGTTCCCGGGAACACTGCTCGTCACCGAAGCTGGTAAACAGCCATTGGCTGGCTGTTTACCCACGTGATAGGCTGTGATTGTTTCACAGCCAATCACTAAATGTAAACAAACCACGGTAACGAGATGTTACCGGGTTTTCCTCTTCACACACCGATCTTTTGTGAGGAGGAGATTGCGGTAACATCTCATTACCGCTTACAGTGTACACACCAATCACACTGATTGCCCGCCAATAAAGAGGACCTGTCACCACCCATCAAGAGTACCTGTCACAGCCCATCAGAGTACCTGTCACAGTCCAGCCGAGTACCCGTCTCAGTCCATCTGAGTACCCGAGTACCTGTCACAGCCCATCAGAGTACCCGAGTACCTGTCACAGCCCATCAGAGTACCCGAGTACCTGTCACAGCCCATCAGAGTACCCGAGTACCTGTCACAGCCCATCAAAGTACCCGAGTACCTGTCACAGTTCATCTGAGTACCTGTCCCAGTCCATCTGAGTACCCGAGTACCTGTCATAGTTCATCTGAGTACCTGAATAACCTGTCACAGTTCATCTGAGTACCCGAGTACCTGTCACAGTCCATATGAGTACCTATCACCGCCCTTCAAAGTACCCAAATACCAGTCACCAGGCCATCAGAGTACCTGTCACCAGGCCACCAGAGTACCCGAGTACCTGTCACCAAGCCATCAGAGTACCCAAATATCTGTCACCAGGCCATCAGAGTACTCAAGTACTTGTCACCAGCCCATCGGAGTACCCGAGTACCTATTTGCAGCCCATGCCTCATAGAATATACGTTGGGGTGTTTGCTTTCCAAAATGGGGTCATTTTGTGAGTAATTTCACTGTCCCGGTGCTTCAGGACCTTCAAAAGTGTGATAGGTAGGAATGAAATGAGATGTGTCATTTATGCTCATAGAAAGGCCGAACATTGAAGTAGTACCTCCAGGCGTTCTAGGTCTCCAGGCTGTGTAAAAGTCCTACACATGTGGTATTGCCATACTCGGGAGGAGTAGCAGAATGTGTTTTAGGGTGTAATTTTTGCTATATACATGCTATGTGTTAGGAATATCTTATAAATTGACAACTTTATGTAAAAAAAAATTGGTTCAAAAGACTCATTATGCCTCACATATTATACGTTGGGGTGTTTGTTTTCCAAAATGGGGTCATTTTCCTGGTACTCCAGGGCCTTCAAAAGTGTAATAGGTGTCTGTGAAATGAGATGTGTCATTTTTGCTCGTAGAACGCCTGAAGCTACTACTTCAATGTTGGTGCTCTGTATGTGGCCAGGCTGTGTAAAAGTCTCACCCATGTGGTATTGTCATACTCGGGAAGAGTAGCAGAATGTATTTTGGGGTGTAATTTGTTGTATGCATATGATGTGTGTGAGAAATAACCTGATAACAATTTTGTAAAAAAATAAATAAAAATCTTTTGTAGACGCTAGAACTTTTGCGCAAGCCAATCAATATACGTATATTGCGATTTTTATAACTAAAGATATGTAGAAGAATACATATTGGCCTAAACTGAGGAAAAAAATAGCTTTTTTTTAAATAAATTGGGGATATTTATAGCAAAAATTAAAAAATATTGCTTTCTTTCCAAAATAGTCGCTCTATTTTTGTTTATAGTGCAAAAAAAGACCACAGAGGTGATCAAATTCCACCAAATGAAAGCTCTATTTGTGGGGAAAAAAGGACATACATTTTGTTTGGGTACAGCATCGCATGACCACGCAATTGTCAGTTAAAGGGATGCAGCGCCGAATCGCAAAATGTGGCCCAGTCATTTGGCAGCCAAATAGTCCGGGGCTGAAGTGGTTAAGATATCCTCACTATTCCTGATAATGGTAAACCGGATAGATATAGAGAATGAATCTCCCTAATGGGGGCACACAGCAATAGAAACCTGACAGGGGCTGCATCCCCTTACCAATAGTGGTGCAATGGATCGTCGCCGATCCGAATGGGTCAACCTGTTCGGATGGGCACACCACGCAATCCGCGGAGCGCTCCATTACTTCATCCTTAGGAAAGCCACAACTTCAGCCTAGCTCCGGAGCGGCGGCCATCTTCGTACACCCGGTGCGTGTTGTAATGACATATTCGCCGACCCATCGAAGTTTGCTACGGGAGTCACGTTCTGTCACCGCGATCTTGCTGCAGCCCACACTCGTCCACAGTAAGGATACACAAAGAAGGGGGAAAGCGAACATGTTACACCCACCACAGTTTTGCATTTTACATGTATTTATAACAGTAAATTGCATTTATATAGTGAAATACAGTACTTAGAACTCCATCTGACTGGTTAGATGTTGAATTTTAAAAGCAGCAAACTTCTGTGATATTAGTAAACCTGAGCAGGGATTCCGCTGCTTTTAAAATTTAACATCGAACTAGTCAGACGAAGTTCTAAGTACTGTATTTCACTATATAAACTCGCTTTACTATTATAAATACATGTAAAATGCAAAACCGAGGTGGGTGTAACATGTGCGATTTTCCCCTTCTTAGGCCGCGTACACACGGCGGACTGTTCGCCCAACTTTGTCCGCTGAACAGTGTTTCAGCGGACAGTCCGCTCGTGTGTGGGCTTCAGCGGACAGTTTCAGCGGACAGTCTGTCGAACAAAGTTTTTCGGAATTTCCGTAAGACAGTCCGCTGAAACTTGGTTTCAGCGGACAGTCCGCTCGTGTGTAGGCTTGTTCGACAAACTAAGTTTCGCGCATGCTCAGAAAGGATTTACACGGCGAAGGTTGCATTGCAGTGTATTGGACGTCGAATTTCTCGTCCCGTCGTACGTGTCGTTCACGTCATCGCGCACGCTTTCAGCGGACTGTTCGTTCATCGTGTGTGGTCAAGTCCGCTCATGCATATTTTGAGCGGACTGTTTGTCGGATTGTTTGACAAACTAAGTTGGGCGAACAGTCCGCCCGTGTGTACGCGGCCTTAGTGTATCCTTACTGTGGGCAAGCGTGGGGTGCAGCAAGATGGCGGCGACTAAACATCACTTCCGTAGCAAACTGCGATGGGTCACCAAATATGTCGTTACAGCGGCGGTGAGCTGCGCGCTGACGTCATCACCCCTCAACTGCTCGTGGATTGGATCTGGCCGGCTTCTAATCTCGTAAGGTAAGACTAAACACTAGTTTTAGCCCTTGTACACACGGTCGGAGATTCCCACGGAATGTGTCTGATCGGACCATTTTGTCGGATATTCCGACTGTGTGTGGTCTGCATCGGACTGTTTCCCTCGGAGTATCCGACGGACCAACTTTTCCAACTTGCCGGTAAAATTTTCCCACAAAATGCTCCTGTCGGACATACTCCGATCATGTGTAGAGAATTCCGATCAGACAAAGGGCCACGCATTCTCAGATCAAATTCCTACACCAAAGCTATTGGCTACTAGCGTGAACGTAGTCCTGTCGTAACGAAATAACGTCATCACGTTGGATTTTCCGACAACTTTGTCCGACCGTGTGTATGCAACAGTTTCGGATAAAATCCGTCGGACAAAATGCAACGGATTTGGTTGTCAGAATCTCCGACCGTGTGTACAAGGGCTTATACTGTATACATTTGGGGAGATGTCTGTGGATATTACAGTGGGGGAGATGTCTGTGGATATTACAATGGGGGAGATGTCTGTGGATATTACAGTGGGGAGATTTTTTTTTTTTTATTTGCTGATCCGAGCCATGACTGATCTGAGGAACTATCCGAACTGTGAGTTTTTTGATCCGTTGCACCCCTACTTACCACTATCCAAAACTGTATATAGAAAAAGAAAAGTTTTGCCTATAGGTATACTTTAAAACCATCCAGGTTTTCTTTCACTTTTAAATCGTGTGTTGGGTCATTCGCTGACAGCAGCGTATTATACTGTAGTAGTATCAGTTACATACAGTATATAGCGCCCTGTTCTGACAACAGCACGAGGACTTCCGTCTGTTGTTAGAACAAGGTTGAGTGGCCAAGGGTGGATAATATCACTATCTCCACCTTTGGACAATCAGAGGAAGCCTTGTATTCATTGATACATATTCAAGGCTTCTTCTGAAGGGCTGAGAAGCACTGCATCCGACTCAATTTTGCCTTCTGTACTGCTGCAGAGCATTGTGCTGTACTATGTAGCTCTGATGCTACTACAATATGATACGGTGCTCACAGAACCAGAATAAAAATAGCAATGAAAATAATTTGTTTGGGTCAGCTTGGCCCCAACAAACTAGTGACAAGAAACCTGGACTTCATATTACAAAGAACATCACTTTTTTTCTTAAAGCGGTTGTATACCCGCTGAATTTTTTTTTTTTTTTACTCACCTGCAAAGGAAAAGGTGTAATGAGCTAGTATGCAACGCATACTAGCTCATTATGAAATACTTACCTAGCCGTGATATCGTCACTCCCGTGCATGCACGCGGGAGATTTCTTTCCGGCAAGGTCCAGCGCCTGCCAGACTTTCAGCCGAGAATCCCCTGTGCGCATGCGCCGCTGCAGTCAGCGGCGCATTGCGAGGGGAATATCTCCTAAACCGTACAGGTTTAAGAGATATTTTTTCTACCTACATTTATGCCTTATTATAGGCTTTCTTGTAGGTAAAAGTCCCAAAATTGATTATACAACCACTTTAACATTATTGAATTACCAATGGGATAGAAGTACATGTAGTACTTTGTCTGATCTCCCTAGGTGCCCTGCCCTGCAATAGAAAAGAATTAAATTCGGATGACCACACTCCAACATATAGTTACTAGGGGTGCACCGAAATAGAGATTTTGGTGCCGTAACCAATGCCGAAAATGAAGGATGCACTAGGCCAAAAACCGAAACAATACCCAAAATGACAGTTTTTGAAAAATATTTATTTTTTATATACAATTGTATTATATTCGATTTTTTTAATTAACCACTTTCAGACCGGACCATTTTGCTGGTCAATGACCAGAGGTCTTTTTACAATTTGGCACTGCGCTGCTTTAACTGGTAATTGCGCGGTCATGCAATGTTGTACCCAAACAAAATTTGCGTCCTTTTCTTCCCACAAATAGAGCTTTCTTTTGATGGTATTTGATTGCCTCTGCGATTTTTATTTTTTGCGATATAAACGTAAAAAGACCGCAAATTTTGAAAAAAAAATGATATTTTCTACTTTTTGTTATTAGAAAAATCCAATAAACTCAATTTTAGTCATACATTTAGGCCAAAATGTATTTAGCCACATGTCTTTGGTAAAAAAAAAGTCAATAACTGTATATTTATTGGTTTGCGCAAAAGTTGTCACATCTACAAACTAAGGTACGTTTTCTGGAATTTACGCAGCTTTTAGTTTACGACTGCCTATCTCATTTCTTGAGGTGCTAAAATGGCAGCGCAGTACAAAACCCCCCCAAATGACCCCATTTTGGAAAGTAGACCCCCTAAGGAAATTGATAAGTGGCATGTTGAGCCCATTGAATATTTTATTTTTTTGCCTCAAGCGATTGAATAATGACAAAAAAAAAAATTTTTTTTTTTTTTTACACAAAGTTGTCACTAAATGATATATTGCTCACACATGCTATGGGCATATGTGAAATGACACCCCAAAATAAATTCTGCTGCTTCTCCTGAGTACGGGGATACCACATATGTGGGACTTTTTGGGAGCCTAGCCGCGTACGGGGCCCCGAAAACAAAGCACCGCCTTCAGGCTTTCTAAGGGCGTAAATTTTTGATTTCACTTCTCACTACCTATTACAGTTTTGAAGGCCATAAAATGCCAAGATGGCACAAAACCCCCACAAATGACCCCATTTTAGAAAGTAGACACCCCAAGCTATTTGCTGAGAGGCATGTTGAGTCCATGGAATATTTTATATTTTGCCACAAGTTGTGGGAAAATTACAAACTTTAATTTTTTTTAATTTTTTTTTCACAAAGTTGTCACTAAATGATATATTGCTCACACATGCCATGGGCATATGTGAAATGACACCCCAAAATAAATTCTGCTGCTTCTCCTGAGTACGGGGATACCACATGTGTGGGATTTTTTGGGAGCCTAGCCGCGTACAGGGCCCCGAAAGCCAAGAACCGCCTTCAGGTTTTCTAAGGGCGTAAATATTTGACTTCACTCCTCACTACCTATTACAGTTTTGAAGGCCATAAAATGCCAAGATGGCACAAAACCCCCACAAATGACCCCATTTTAGAAAGTAGACACCCCAAGCTATTTGCTGAGAGGCATGTTGAGTCCATGGAATATTTTATATTTTGCCACAAGTTGCGGGAAAATTACAAACTTTTTTTTTTTTTTCACAAAGTTGTCACTAAATGATATATTGCTCACGCATGCCATGGGCATATGTGAAATGACACCCCCAAAAAAATTCTGCTGCTTCTCCTGAGTACGGGGATACCACATATGTGGGACTTTTTGGGAGCCTAGCCGCGTACGGGGCCCCGAAAACCAAGCACCACCTTCAGGCTTTCTAAGGGCGTTACAGTTTTGAAGGCCATAAAATGCCAAGATGGCACAAACCCCCCCCAAATGACCCCATTTTGGAAAGTAGACACCCCTAAATTTAGGGGTACACTAGTGAGACTAGGTAATAAATGGCGGGTGCCCTGAAACTATAAAAAAATAACTAACCAACCAGCGTCACCTGTAACAGTTATATGGTGATCACTGGTGAAAGGGTTAACTAGGGGGCAATCAGGGGGCTTTATGCGGTAGTATATGGGGGTCCCTGGCGCTATAAAAAGCTGCGGCGAACCTAAATACCTACCTGCCTAACTAGCGTCACCTGTGACACTAATACAGCGATCAGAAAAACGATCGCTTATTAGGCTGGGTTCACACTGGAGCGATGCGGGAACGCCACGAATCCGCGGCGGGTTCCCGCATCGCATGCCTCCCGGCGGCAGTTCACACTGCCCTATGCGAACTGCTGGGAGTGTCAGTGAAATGTTAATGACACCCCCAGATCAGTTCGCATATCGCAGTGCGATCTGCAAACTCGGATCGCATGGTGTGAACACCCATGCGATCCGATTCTGCTGCGGACCAAAAAAAGGGTCCCGTGCGAGTTTGCGGCGGGTGCGACGCAAATTCAGCCATACTATCTGTATGGCTGAACTCGAATCGCACAGAGATCGGATGTGATTTGCACTGCAGTGCGGTGAGAATCACATCCGTTCTCATAAACCGCTGCAATGTGAACCCAGCCTTAGTGACACTGGCGACGGGGGGTGATCACGGGGTTAAACCTTTATTGGGGGGGTTAGGGGGGTACATTAGAACTAAAGGGGGCTAACCCTAACTGCCCTAACAGTTATTACAGTCACAAATGACACCAATGCAAAAAAAAAATAAAAATGACATTGGTGTCACTGTGACTGGGGGGCAGGGGTAATTGGGGGGGTGATCGGGGGGGGTATGAGTGTGCCTGGCATGTTCTACTGTGTAGTGTCGTGTTGGTGCAACTCACCGATCCTCTCTCCTCGGTGTCGGAACGAAAAATACCGACACGGAGGAGAGATTACATCACTTCCTCTCCTGTGTTTACATTACAGGAGAGGAAGTGATGTCACGGAGCATTTTCATTCGTCGGGAGCGATCGCGAGGGGGTGGCATGAATGAATGGCCGCCCCCTCATCCCGGATCGCTCCCGAACGAATACCGACCGCCGCAGGCACCGGGGGGGGGCCCGATCGGGCCCCCCACCCGCGGGAAGGCAGGGACGTACAGGTACGCCCATATGCCTGCCCGTGCCATTCTGTCGACGTACATCGTCGTGCGGCGGTCGGCAAGTGGTAAATATCATCAATTTAAATTAATATGAATTTATTGTTGCCCATTATTGGCACGCTTAGTGCAAGAAAAGCTCAAGAAAAATGCAGTCTGCAGTCTCTAACCATCTCTTGTATCATGTCCTCAGTCTCCACCATATGATACAAGAGGTGGTCAGAGACTGCAGACATGATACAAGAGATCAATGCAGCCTCACCAGTGCCTGTCAGATGCAGCCTACCTGTGCCCGTCATGCAGCCTGCGCATGCCCCTCAGATGCTGCCTACCAGTGCCCGAATCAGAATGGTGATCTCTGTGTGTCGCAGAGCTGTATTTGAATTGCCCGGGTCGCAGTAACAATGTCCCACCTCCTGTGATCACGTCACACTGATTGAATGTCCCACCACTGGATCAGTGTGCCATCTGTCACAGGAGGTGGGACATTGTTACTGTGGTCTGTGCAGTTCACACGGAGATCGCAGCAAGGAGGGAGGGGAGGAAGAGAAAGGAGAGGACTGGGGCGCTCCAGAACGACAACCCCATAGTGGGAAGCCAAAAATTTGGTGCATCTCTGGTTTAGATACAATCTGGTGTATTTTTGATGCATTTAGATTCTCTCTGGTGTATTTTGAATGCATTTAGATGCTCTCTGGTGTATATTTGATGCGTTTAGATGCTCTGTTGTATTTTTGATGCATTTAGATGCTCTCTGCAGTATTTTTTATACATTTAGATGCACTCTGGTGTATTTTTGATGCGTTTAGATGTTCTCTGGTGTATATTTTATGTGCTTAGATGCACTCTGGTGTATATTTGATGCATTCATTCTTTATTTCACTGCTAATATATACTCAGCATTGACCTTGTATAGTGCTTTTCTCTCTGGGGACTCCAAGTACTTGGAAATGGCGTTGGCCGGGAATCTAACCCGGGTCAGCTGCTGGGAAAGCAGCTATGCTCCACTGCACCACCAGCGCAAGGTAGCAGGTCTTTGTAGTGTGGGAGGAAACCGGAGTATCCGGAGAAAATCCATGCAAACACAGGGAGAACATGCAAAATCCATGCAGATAGTGTCCTGGTCAGCATTTGAACCAAGGACCCTGTGCTGTAAGGCTAACCACTAAGCCTCTGTGCTGCCCATATGCAGCCTCTGTTCTCTAAGGCCCCTGCAGAGTGGGGTAGATCAGTTATGTATACTCAAGGCGCCTACAGAAGAAATCCCAACTTAACCTAAACTATAATATATATATATATATATATATATATATATATATATTTAGGGCTGTTACTGATTAAAATTTTCGTGTTCGATTAATCGACTAATTTTGATTAATTATAATGCACATACAGATCCAACTACTTTTAGCTGATCTACTTGCATTGCAACTCTGCATTAGTCAGTGGTAAATGTGGTATACACTATACACAATCCATGACTTAACGTCACAGTTCACACAAATAAGTTTTAAATTCAAACTGTAGCACTTAAGCATAAGATTTAATTTTTGTGTTCAAACACAAACTACTCACATAAAAATGATAAAAACACAGCATGTAAAGCCGACAATTGTGTTGGTTCCATAGGACGGCAGCAGCAGGGGACCTTAATGCGTAGCTCCTCCCCCACACAGGTTACGTTCAATCAGAACTTCAACGGACTCATCCCCCCTTCCCTTCGTTAGCAGACAGTGGCACTTGGGGAAGGAGTCCAGTGACGTTGATGTCTGTGATGTCACCGGAACTCCCTGAAGACCCAGAAGCCAGCGGAGAGGTGAGAATTGATCAAAATAATTTTTATCAATCAAAAAAAGAATCCATTAATTGAGACATTAATCTTTAATTTCCACAGCCCTAATATATATCACTCCAAAACACACACAAAGAATAACGCAAGGCTCCACAACATATACACACTTATCCTAATCTATAATATAACACTCCTATAATAAAACACATCCAAATAATAATGAAGAGGGGTACAGTGGTCCCCATATTAGCGACCCCCCTGGAGCTAAATATTCCATTCACACTTAGGCCTCATTCACACAGGGGGTATGAATCCATACCCCATGGAAAGGCCTTGATTACTAGAACAGGTATGCACAGGTGTTGCCAGCATCCCATGTAGGCACTCTCATTGCTGTCAACTGGACTGCAGTGGCTGTACCCAATGTGACATCTGTACAGGTGCCAGTGCACGGCCCTGAACGCATCCAGGGTGCATCCACACAACTACACCCGCAAGGATGTCCTTTTTGGGCTAAACGCAGCCCCCACACAGGGTACAGATTCATACACGACATGTGAGTGAGGCCTTGGTGGGAAGTTCTCATTTCCCCAGCAAAGAAAGCTGGAAAGACTCCCCTCACCTCTGAAGACAAGAAGAGTTCCAACCTCCCCTCCTAGCCGGTCCAACACATGCCTAAAATACATACTGGCCTCCAACCTCCCCTAATAGCCAGTCCAACACACGCCTGAAAAACATACTGGCCTCCAACGTCCCCCCTCCTAGTGCAAACCTTCCCAAATCACCTCCCTAGCAAAAACTCTCCCAAATTCCTCCTCCTAGCACAAGCCCCCTCACCTTCTCTCAAATCCCCTCCTAGAACAACCCACCCACCTCTATCCATATTCCCCCTTCTAGCACATGGTTGTGTGGGAAGAGTGCTAGGTCCCCACTCCTAGCACAAACGTTCCCAAATCATCTCCCTTGCACAACCCCTCCCCCTCTCTCCAAATTACTCTCCTACCACGATTCCCCAATGCCCTCTCCTAGCACCCCTCTAATTACCCTCCTACCACAGTTCCTTCTCCTAGTACAACCCACCCACCTCTACCCCAATTCCCCCTTCTAGCACATGGCTGTAGATGGTTTGGAAAGAGCGCTAGGTTCCCCCTCCTAGCACAAACCTTCCCAGATCCCCCCTAGCACAGCCCACTCTATCCCTCCTAGCACACTAAACTCCCTAATCCCTCCTAGCACAACCCCCTCAACTTTACCCTGATCCCAACAACATGGTGTGTTTGGCTTCATTTCAGCTTCTGCATGGCTTTCCATTCGTCACTGACAAAGGAAAAGGCATCAAACAGCTTCTGTTTCTCAGCTGAAATAGGTTTCAAAGGGTTTCCCCATTTATCTATGTTGTTTATCAGGTCTTCTGGTTTTATTGCCTCTCTTGTCACGTTTCTGAAGCCCTAAAATAGAGAAAGAAAGCCATGAGATCCACTACTAATTAGAAGAAATGTCTCTATGACCTCTGTGAGATGTCAAATACACCACTGTGCATGAGTAAAAATTAGTATTTTCACTATTAGAATTGTGCAAACTCACTTCCAAATAGTTTTATATTTCTCCCCTAATCTGACTTTACTCACTTCTCCTGAGTCTTCAGATTGAGAGTCAGACTCGGAGCTCATCTGAGATCTGCCAGTTGCTATCCTCACTTTCACAGCTTCACACATTGGGGTTGATTTAGTAAAGGCAAGCATTCTGTGTACTGAAAATGCACTTGCTTCAGAGCTTAGTAAATGAGGTAAAGCTTCACTTTGCAAAGAATACCCAATCGCTTGCAAGGAAAAACAAAAACAAATTTTTGCTTGCACATGATTGGATTATATAAATCAGCAGAGCTTTCCCTCAGATCTAGAGCAATTGCACTTGCACTACACAGTATATTTTCCTTCAGTAATTCAGCCCCAGTGTCTCCCAGTTCTCAAGTGCATAATAGCATTAAATAAAAGAACCCTGTGGCTGTGAAATGTAAGTCCTTTCCTGAGACTCTCAAACTGATGAGTCAGACTCAAGGTAAAGCTAAGATGGCAAATGAAAATGCTGCACAATTAGAACAAATGAAGTCAGAATATTCAGATTCTTTCATAAATCTGATCTTGATGGTTTCTCTTTCATCTTGAAAATGCTCCCTCCTCCTTCCTAACATACTGACTAACCAGTACTAGAAAGGTGTATATACTTTACCGTGTCAGTCAGCAGCTGCTGCTGGGGAGAGCAAGGAGCACCAACAGTTGGGCCATATGAGTCTATGGGTGATGTCACCACTCCTAGGCATTCCAGCCATTATTAGCCCTCTTTCCTCTCCCTTGCAGCTGCTGCTGGCTGACACAAGGAAGTTGGATCACCTGACCAGATTGGAGCAGCCTGGAAGTAGGCAAATATATACATCATTTTTATTTAGTTTAGTCAACAGATGTTGGGGGAGGGAACATTTTTAAGATTATTTAGGGTTTAGCTTTGAATTCCTCTTAAAGCACAATGATACTCTGTCTCACAAATGTCATTGTTTCCACTATAAACATCTCCGCTAAAAGTGACGGCTGTGTACAGTGACAGGTTGGTGGACCATACACACACTACTCAGATTTTTATCTTACCTTCCGTTGTACGAAAAAAGGAGGTGGTGCCTCCCCTGCTACCAGTTCCTTCCAGTATATGCCGTTGAAAAATGGATGATCTTGTATGTCGGCAATGAAATCATTGCATCTGCGTGGATCTTTACACAGGAGCTGTGGGGCAAAAATAGAAAAACAGATGACAGCTATGGCATAACATTGCTAAGAATTCTATTTATACAGTCCTGTGGCCTTCACTCTCTGCACATTGCAGGAAATACTCCACGTGGCACTGGCAACGTATATCATATTTATAAAATGCTAAGCGCAATGTGGAGTTTGCGGTGTGTTCTCTGCATAATGCATGATCATAGGAGAAGAGTGCTTTCACATGACACTTTTTCTCTTATATTCACCGACTGACACAGATCCTCTCTGTAACTAAATGGGTTGTTTAGCCTGCCATTAGGAGAACTAGGAAAAATTGTTACACAATACACAGAACTTTTAGTCATTTTAGTTATTCGTTATTTTGCCTAGTAAGGAGAATGACCTAGGAACACTGTGGGCCCTTTTGGTCCATGTTTTTGCTGCAGGTTTGATTTTTTTTTTTTTTTGCGCAAGATGAAAGATCCTGGGATCATCTGCCGGCTGGGTGACAGGCTGGTTAATGATTATCCTTGTAGTCTCCCCAGTCCGGCCATCGAGATTGTGAAGGCCGCAGCTAAGGCTCGGCAGGCCACGACATGCCTCAGCTCCAGAGGTGGTCAGTGAGCTTCAATGCTCCGGGGTATACATATGACCGGGCTACTGATGTCTGGATCACAGTATACCAGGCCAACAGCTACCCTGTAACTGCGCAGGAGTAGGTCTGTGATGGAATGTCTCCCAGCTCTTCAGGACTGGTAAGTACGGCTCTCCCTGCTTCGGTGGGGTGAGCAGCTGGGCATTCCCTGGGGGCTCAATTCGGGGGCCACCTCACCTCCTTATCTTATCTTCTCTCCCTAGTCCCTATCTCCCCCCCTCCCCCCCCCTCTGAGGGGGGTGGCTGCATGTGCTGCGGGCGGTGTGTGTGGGGGGTTCGCTGGGTCTCTCACCTGTGGGGCTGGGTGCAGCTAGCGTTGGTCCTAGTCCCAGTCTGGGGGGTCCCAAAAAGTGTCTGTGGAGGTGTTCTGGCTGTAGGCAGGCAGCATTGTTCTGGGTTTGTCCTATCACTGCATGGCGCTGTCCGGTGGCCATCTTGACTGTGGGAAAGGCAGGTTTCCCTTGTGAGCCTCAGCAGCCATCTTCTATGGGATTCTCCTATTAGTTGCATTGGCAGGCATTTTCCTGAAGCCCGAGCGCTCTTTTCACCGCAGTTCTCTTGTGACAACTTTACATGTGCTCTCACAGGCTGTTTCACAGCCGTCCGACCAGTACTGGCATCCGCACTGGTGTCGCAGACACTGACGGAGTGGGAAAAACTTTTGCACTGCGAATTGGGAGAGCAACAGGCCTCCCCTGTCTGCGTGGAACTAGCAGACCAGCTAGTGCAAGGCCTTAAGTATGTTTGTGACGCGACCCTGCATACTCTCCCTCTGTTATCCAGGGCTTCAGTTTCAGCTGTGGTGCTGAGGCACCTGATTTGGCTAAAATGCTGGTCTGCTGAACAGGAATCCAAGAAAGCCCTGACGGATCTTCCCTTCCTTGGCGACCAGCTCTTTGGAGCTTCATTGGATGACATTAAAAATGCCACGGGTGGTAAGAGTACACTACTCCCACAGGCCAGGAAGGCTAAGGAGCCACGCCGTAGGCAAGGGCCCTCCTTTTCCACTCACAAACGGCTTTTTCATCTGCTGGTGCTTCGGCAAAACGTCCCCAGCCTGACAGGATGTCCACGGATGGCCAGAAGCGTCCCTGGAACTGCAAGCCTAACAAGCCTGCGAACAAAAGTGCTACCGCATGAAGGTTTGCCCCCACCCGCATGTCAGGTGGGAGGTCGTCTTCGGGAGTTTGCAGCCCAGTGGACCTCCCGGTTATCCAACCAATGGGTCTGCGATCTGATTTCCACAGGCTACAAGATAGTTTCTCTCTTCGCCACAAACCAGATTCTTCCCCTCCAGCATACCCACGTCCCTGGTTCGCCAGTAGGCCCTGCTAGTGGCAGTAAGGGACTCGTTGAATCAGGGGGTGATTGTACCAGTTCCGGAATGGGAAATCTGTTTGTGGTTCCCAAGAAGGAAGGGGTACGTCCAATCTTGGACTTAAAATCCCTCAATCACTTTGTAAAGGTGCAGAGGTTCATAATGGAATCAGTTCGCTCATTAATCGCTGCACTCCATCAAGGGGACTTCCTGGCGTCCTTGGACATCCGAGATGCTTACCTGCACATACCCATTTGCCTTCGGCATCAAAAATGTCTGCGTTTGGCAGTAGGGGAAGCCCACTACCAGTTTGTGACTCTTCCTTTTGGCCTGCCATCAGCCCCCGAGTCTTTACCAAAGTACTGGCTCCAGTATTGCCGTTGCTGAGGCAGCGCGGGATCGCGATCGTGGGTTATGTAGTCAATCTCGTTATGAGAGCATCTTCCGCCTCAGAATTAGAAGAGGATGTGGCGATCACCTTGCAGACCCTGCAAGGATTTGGGTGGCTGTTGAACCTAAAGAAGTCAGTGGTTGTACTGACTCGGCGTCTGGAGTACCTGGGGTTACTGTTGGACTCCAGAGAAGCGAGGGTTTTTCTCCCTTCAGACAAATTGCTGACTCTCAGGTCTGCGGTCAGTCTACTGATGAACCGCAAGTGGTCGTCGCTCCGCTTTGGCATGCGAGTGCTGGGACTCATGGTGGCCTCCTTCGAAGCAGTATCTTATGCCCAGTTCCACACCAGAGTTCTGCAGAAGGAGATATTAGCAAAATGGGACAAATCTCCATTGTCCCTGGATTGGCAGATCCAGGTGAGCCAACGAGGCAGGGATCTGGTGGTTGAGGTCCCCGGTGATTCAGTCAGGAAAATCATTCCTTCCTCTGAACTGGACGGTGATCACTACTGACACCAGTCTGTCCGGCTGGGGTGGAGTGATGGGGATTCAGTCGGCTCAGGGCCTCTGATCGCGGGAGGAATCCAAGTTGCCAATCAATCTGCTCGAATTGAAAGTGATCAGGCTGTGCCTCCACACTTGGTCGATGAATCTTCAAGGGCGTCCGATCAGGATTCAGTCAGACAACGCCACGGCTGTGGCGTACATAAATCACCAAGGGGGAACAAGAAGCTCAGCCGCTGCTCGGGAGGTCACTCACATACTTCGGTGGGCAGAGCGACACGTTCCGGCCCTGTCAGCCATTTACATCCCGAGGGTGGAAAATTGGCAGACGGACTATCTGAGTCATCAGATGCTGGACCCAGGAGACTGGGCATTGCATCCGGAGATATTCCAGCTGCTGTGCCTGAAATGGAGCACGCCACATGTAGATCTCTTGGCCTCCTGTCTCAATTGGAAGGTGCAGAGATTTGTGTCCAGGACAAGAGATCCGTGGGCAGACGCGTCAGTCGCTCCGTGGGATCAGTACCAGCTGATCTACTCTTTTCCTCCACTGAAACTGTTGCCACGTCTGCTTTGCAGAGTGGAAGCCGAGGGGATTCCAGTAATCATGGTTGCCTCAGATTGGCCTCAGTGGCCTTGGTACGCAGACCTGGTGCGTCTGGTGGCAGATGCTCCCTGGCGACTCCTATCTCAAGATCCAATCTTTCACCCTGCTTTACCATCGCTGGCTTTAACGGCATGGCTATTGAAAGCCAGGTTCTGAGGAACCGGGGTCTGTCGGACTCTGATTCCAACTATGCTGAGGGCGCGTAAATCTTCTTCACGGAAGATATACCATCGTACCTAGAAGGCCTACATCTACATGAAGAGAAAGGGTGGCATCCGCGCTTCTTTTCTATATCTAGGATCCTGCTGTTTCTTCAGCATGGAGTGGACCAGAAATTGGCATTGAGCACCATTAAGGGGCAAATTTCAGCCCTGGCTGTCTTTTTTTTCAGTGACCCCTGGCGTCTCACTCATTAGTGAGTACCTTTGTTCAGGGGGTATGACATGTAGTCCCTCCGGTGCATCCTCTGTTACCCCCATGGGATTTGAACCTGGTGTTGGCGCTTCAGAAGCCGCCATTTGAGACTATCAGGGAGATTCCCCTGTTGACCCTTTCACAGAAGGTGGTTTTTCTAGTGGCCATCACATCGGCCAGGAGGGTTTCGGAATTGGCGGCCAAGTCGCTTAATCTGGTCATCCATAGGGATAAGGTGGTGTTGCGTCCGCAACCGTCCTTTCTACCAAAGGTGGTTTCGGCTTTTCATATCAATGAGGACATTGTATTACCATCGTTGTGTCCTAAGCCGAAGCACCCCAAGGAGATGGCCCTTCATGCTCTCGATGTGGTTAGGGCTCTGAAGGTGTACTTGTCTGCCACAGCTCCCTTTCGGAAGTCCGACTCACTTTTTGTTTCAGTGGCTGGTCCTAAGAAAGGCATGGCGGTTTCGTCGGCCACCATTTCCAGGTGGATCAGACAGATTGTAGTCCAAGCCTACGCCTTGAAGGGGCAGGTGCCCCCCTTTCCAGTCAAGGCCCACTCTACAATTTTTTTTCCTCGTTTTTCGATAAAAACGCAGTATTGCTTTGTTAATGCACTGTTGCATTACTTCCGCAATGTTGCGGTCTTTGGGATCACTCCTGTTGAGAATACCCGATTATATGGTGGTGTTTTTCCACACACTGCTGTTTGTTTGTTTTTGTGGGTTTAATTTCACTAGTTCCCATTTGCCATGGTGGATGAAGTTTTTATGCTGTTTTTTCCCACCCCTCGTTTGGCACTGCTTGGGGACGTCCCATTTAGTTACAGAGAGGAGCTGTGTCGGTCAGTGAATATAAGAGAAAATAGGATTTTTGTACTCACCGTAAAATCCTTTTCTCTGTAATTCACCGACCGACTCAGCACTCACCCCTCCTTTTCTCTACGTTATACTGCTTGTTGATGTACTGAATCTGCTGGGAGCAGTGGGGAGGGTTGTTAGCACAGGATCCGCGCCCCTGGGGTGGGACTAAAAGTTCTGTGTATTGTGTAACAATTTTGCCTAGTTCTCCTAATGGCAGGCTAAACAACCCATTTAGTTACAGAGAGGTGCTGTGTCGGTCGGTAAATTACAGAGAAAAGGATTTTACGGTGAGTACAAAAATCCTATTTTTTTTCTTTTTTAATTTACATTCATTAAAATGAATGGGGCTTCACTTTTTTTTCAGAGTTCCAAAGCAAGTGAAGCTCCAACCATATTTATAAAGCACACTGGTTCTTGGCTGAGCCTATATGTCTACTTTGCCTGTCCCACTTGGAATGTTACTACATACCTTTTGCAGAAAGTCCTTGAGGTCTGGGTCAGTGCCATCTGGGTAGCGTGGCACACAATACATTAGGGATTTTGGATCACCATAATGACCATTAATGAGGGAAAAAGGAATGATTAGCTCAAATAGTAAGATCCCCAATGCATAGTAATCAACGGCTCCATCATACGGAAGTTTGAACAACATCTGTGGGAAAATCGAAGAGAAAGAGAAGGATTAGAGTGATAAATCAGACTGGAAAGCAGCGTCATTTAGAACAAGGCTCCACCCAGAAGTTTTCATTTAAATGTATAATTCAGGTAATTTAGAATCATCCAACCTCTATGTGGAGCCGACATAAACTAGCCATTACACACTGTCCAGATTCACTGTCTGTACACACAGAGCTAGAAGTACAATTCTCTGACCCTTGTCACATTGACAAGAGTGATTTTTATCCTGACACTAAGAATAATGATATCAGGGATACATAATATATGAATGTCAGATAATCCTAAACAGAGAGATGGGTCACCCAGGACTGGGTGGTAACTGGACAGGACCCCCAGGGCTGGATGATTCCTGAGCTAAACTTTCAATTGCAGAACACAATCAAATATGAGTTTTCTACAGTCCAATTAAAGCAGTTCTTTACTTTCCTTTTGTCTCCCAGTTATTGGCACATTAAAGAGAACCTATCCCTGTGGATTAAACTTGTCTCAGTTGAAAATTTTCTTTCACTTTTAAATCGTGTGTTAGGTCATTCGCTGACAGCAGCGTATTATACTGTAGTAGTATCAGCTACATACAGTATATAGCGCTCTGTTCTGACAGCAGCATGAGGACTTCCCATCTGCTGTCAGAACAAGGTTGAGTGCTCCTCAGCCATTCAGAGGAAGCCCCAAATTTCCATTGGTCAACACAAGGCTTCCTCTAATGCCGAGGTGGAGATGTGGGCAGATAATATCACAATCTCCACCTTTGGACAATCAGAGGAAGCCTTGTATTCATTGATCCAAATTCAAAGCTTCTTCTGAATGGCTGATAAGCACTGCACCCGACTCAATTTTGTCTTCCGTACTGCTGCAGAGCATCGTGCTGTACTATGTAGCTCTGATGCTACAACAATATGATACGGTGCTCACAGAGCCAGAATAAAAATAGCAATGAAAATAATTTGTTTGGGCCAGCTTGGCCCTAACAAGCTAGTGAGAGGAAACCTAGACTTCATATTACAAAGAACATCACTTATTTTCTTAACATTATTGAATTACCAATGTGATATAAGTACGTGTAGTACTTTGTCTGATCTCCCTAGGTGCCCTGCCCTGCAATAGAAAATAATTAAATCCGAATTGCCGCACTCCAATATATAGTTATTAGGAGTGCACCGAATTGAAATTTTGGTGCCGAAACCGATACCGAAAATGAAAGATGCACTAGGCCGAAAACCAAAACGATGCCCAAAATGACAGTTTTAAAAAAAAAAAAATTGATGCATTTAGATGCTCTCTGGTGTATTTTGAATGTGTTTATATGCTCTCTGGTGTATATTTGATGCGTTTAGATGCTCTGTTGTATTTTTTGATGCGTTTAGATGCTCTCTGCAGTATTTTTATACATTTCGATGCACTCTGGTGTATTTTTGATGCGTTTACATCTTCTCTGGTGTATTTTTGATGCATTTAGATGCACTCTGTAGTGCTTAGATACACTCTGGTGTATGTTTGATGCATTTATATGCTCTCTGGTGTATATTTGATGTGCTTAGATGCTCTGTTGTATTTTTTGATGCGTTTAGATGCTCACTGCAGTATTTTTATATATTTTATGTGCTTAGATGCACTCTGGTGTATTTTTGATGCGTTTAGATTGCTCTCTGGTGTATATTTGATGCACTCTGGTGTATTTTTTATGCGTTCATTCTTTATTCCACTGCTAATATATACTTAGCATTGACCTTGCATAGTGCTTTTCTCTCTAGGGACTCCAAGTACTTGGTAATGGCGTTGGCCGGGAGTCGAACCCGGGTCAGCTGCTGGGAAGCTATGCTCACCACTGCACCACCAACACAAGGTAGCATGTCTTTGTAGTGTGGGAGGAAACCGGAGTGTCCGGAGGAAACCCACACAAACACAGGGAGAACATGCAAACTCCATGCAGATAGTGTCCTGGTCAGAATTTGAACCAAGGACCCTTGTGCTGTAAGGCTAACCACTAAGCCTCTGTGCTGCCCATATGCAGCCTCTGTTCTCTAAGGCCCGCCCCTGCAGAGTGGGGTACACCCAACACACCCAAAGAATAACGCACAGCTCCACAACATATACACATTTATCCTAATCTACAGTATATAACACTCCTATAAGAAAACACATCCAAATGAAGAGGGGTACAGTGGTCCCCATATTAGCAACACACCGGAGATAAATATTCCATTCACACTTAGGCTTCATTCACGCAGGGGGTATGAATCCATACCTCATGGGAGGGCCTTGATTACTGGAACAGGTATGCACAGGTGTTGCCAGCATCCCATGTAGGCCGTCCCATTGCTGTTAGCTGGGGTGCAGCAGCTGTACCCAATGTGACATCTGTGCGGGTGCCAATGCATGGCCCTGAATGCACCCAGGGTGCATCCACACAACTACACCCGCACAGATGTCCTTTTTTGGGCTAAACGCAGCCCCCACACAGGGTACAGATTCATACACGTCATGTGAGTCAGGCCTTGGCGGGAAGAGTTCTCATTTCCCCAGCAAAGAAAGCTGGAAAGACTCCTCCCACCTCTGAAGACAAGAAGAGTTCCAAACTCCCCTCATAGCTGGTCCAACACATGCCTAAAAAACATATTGGCCTCCAACCTCCCATCATAGCCAATCCAACACACACCTGAAAAACATACTGGTCTCCAGCCTCCCCTCATTGCCAGGCCAGTCCAACACACACCTGAAAAACATACCGGCCTCCTACCTCCCCTAATAGCTTGTCTGATGGGCACTATTGCGGCTGTACTGATAATCAGGACACTGTCAGTGCAGATGTCTCCCTACACACTAGCCAGTTACTAGCTCTCTCCTCTCCTCACACTGTGACATGGTTGTAAATGGTTTGGAAAGAGTGCTAGGTCCCCCTACCACAAACCTTCCCAAATCACCTCCCTACCACAAACCCTCCCAAATCCCTCCTCCTAGCACAACCCACCCACCTTAACCCAAATTGCCCCTGCTAGCACATGCTTTAAGATGGTTTGACAAGAGTGCTAGGTTCCCCCCCCCCCCCCCCATCTAACACAAACCTTCCCAAATTGCCTCCCTAGCCCACACCCTCCTAAATCCCTCTTTCTAGCACAACCCCACTCACCTGCTCTCAAATCCCCTTCCTAGAACACCCCACCCATTTCCCCCCTTCTTGCACAAGGTTATAGATGGTTTGGGAAGAGTGCTCGGTTCCCCTCCTAGCGCAAACCTTCCCAAATCACCTCCCTAGCAAAAACCCTCCTAGCACAACCCCCAATCCCCTTTCCTAGCACAGCCACCCTATCTTTCCTCCTAGCACAATTCCCCTAATTCCTCCTATCACAACCCCTTATCTGCTCTCAAATCTCCCTCCTAGCACAACCCTCTCGCCTCTACCCAGATCCCAAAAACCTGGTGTGTTTGGCTTTATTTCAGCTTCTGCATGGCTTTCCATTCGTCACTGACAAAGGAAAAACCATTAAACAGCTTCTGTTCCTCAGCAGAAATAGGTTTTATAGGATTTCCCCAATTATCCATGTTGTTCATCAGATCTTCCGGTTTTAACGTCTCTCTTGTCAAGTTTCTGAATCCCTAACGTTGTATGAAAAAAGGAGGGCGTGCCTCTCCCGCTTCCAGTTTATGCCGTTGAAAAATTGGTGATCTTTTATGTTGGCAATGAATTCATTGAGCATTGTTGGATCTTTACAAAGGAGCTTTTGCAGAAAGTCCTTGACGTGGGGGTCTGCGCCAGGCGTCTTGCATGTCGCAGCATACATTATAGGTCGTGGATCACCGTCACGGCCTTCAAAGGCATATAGATTAAAGGCAAGGTCAAATAGTAAGATGCCCAATGCAAAATAATCCATGGCACCATCATATGGAATTTTGAAAAACATTTCTGGAGCCCCATTATACATATATCTTAAGTATTCTGTCACCATGTTGCATCCATACACGTTGATTGCTGCCAAGCCATAGTCCGTAATTTTTACATGACCGGTGCTATCTACAAGAATGTTATTATCCTTTATGTCCCTATGAACAATACATCTGGAATGCAGGTACTGCAGACCACACACGAGCTCCGCTGCCAGTAGTCTGAGCGTGGGGAGGTCCACTGTGTCCATGGGGTCAATTATGCCCATGTCCTCCAATGTGTCTGCCAGATCGCCTCCTCTCATATATTCCATAACAAAGCATATGTATTTCTCTGTCTGGAATGTGGCATAAACATGGGCACAGAAAATATTACCCCCAGCTATCTCCACAGCTATGCGCTCATTTAGCACCCTGTCTGGGTTACCATTAAGTGGCTTCCTCTTGTGGACAATTTTCACAACCACCAGTCTTCCACTGTCATGGTGTGTAGCCTGCACGACCTTCCCATAGCCTCCTTCTCCAATTATCTTATGGAAGATGAAGTTCTCTGGACCCAGGGAGGCAGTTTCACGTTCTTTACTTTCTGTGCTTTGACTCAATGTCACACCGCTAACGCCAGCTTTGTCTGTTCTCGCTTTCTTCGTCATAGGACTCTCGCATTCAGACTCTTCAGTAGATTTCCTCTTCTTGCCTCTCTGTTCTGCAGATCGCTGTACTGTCTCTCTAGCAGTGTAATATCTGCTTGGCGTCACACCATCTTCTTCTGAAGAGCTTTGCACTGTCTTCTTCACCACAGGGCTCTCACATTCAGTCTCTGCAGTAAATTTCCTCTTCCTGGAGCTTATTTCTTCTGCAGAGATGTGTACTGTCCCTCTGGCAGTGTAATATCTGCTCTGCTTCCTTGTAGTCTCAGGGTCCTCCTCTGAAGAGCTCTGTACTGTCCTCTTCTTCACTGCAGGACTCACACATTCCGACTCTTCACTATATTTCCTCTTCTTTCCCCTCTGCTGTGCAGAGTTCTGTCCTGTCTCTGCAGCGCTGTCACATTTTCTCTGCTTCCTTGGGGTTGCACCATTCTCCTCCACAGAGTCCTGTCCTTCTCTAGTGCTATCAGATACTTCCTCTCCGTGCCTCTTTCTGGTGCTCATATCTGAATTGTTAGATGTTGAACAGCAGACGTTCTCAACTCTGCTGACTTCTTCCTCCTCCTCCTTAGATTCCCTAAGTTGCCTCTGGGAGATTGGAGCAAAAGGCTCCTACCGAATGCACTCTGCCTGGGACAGCAACAGCCAGCAATACCTGGATAGAAGACTGTTATTAAAGGTCATTTTATTACTAAATCCCCAGTGTATGTAAGGGCATATCTGTTCTGCAGTGGTTACTGATCAAACTGATCCGCAGGGTTAGCTGCACTGTGCCATAGACTTCTGTTATTACCTGTGGGTTTGATGCACTTTCAGAAAGTGCACCACACCTGCAGGATATAATAGAAGTCTATGACAAAGTGCAGCTAACCCACAGGAAAGCCACAGGTGCGCTGCCCTGCATCTCTGCATCTGCGGTGTGGGTAAACTACAGTGCACCAGTGTGAAAGCAGCCTTAGATCCCTTTCATAAGATTGGTCCGACTCAATCGGTCCCTTCATTCACCTCTATGGAGAGGCAGATGTAAACAGACTTGTGCCCATTTACAACCGCCTACCTTCAATCCGATCTGCTAAAAAAAAAAAACGAAGAGGATCTGTCCCCTTCCATCTGGGTGGATCTGATCAGAGGGCCCATATAGTAGGAGTGGGCTGTGTCTGCTCTGCATATGCAAAGTGGACACAGATCTGTCATCTGTCTGTTCCACTCATCTTGGCACGTGACCGGTTACCAAGTCGCCTAAGTGGCCCTCACTCTTCAAAAGGTTGGGCACCCCTGGTTTAAATGGACAGCTTCATGTAATCTCTACTGCATTATATAGTAGGTGAGGTTGAAAAAAGACAAAAGCCCATCAAGTCCAACCTATGTGTGTGATTTTATGTCAGTATTACACTGTATATCCCTGTATGTTGTGGTCGTTCAGCTCTGCATTGATGCAGTAATTCATGCAAAAGGAGTTCCGACCAAGTGCACACTATACTGTACATACTTCTCAGTAAGCCACCATTTCTGTATTCAAAATCCTTTTTTTTATTGGTCTATGTAATATTCTAATTTTCTGAAATTCAGAATTTTGGGTTTCCCTAGCTGTAAGCCATAATCGTCAAAATTAGAATAAAGAAATTTGAAATGTATCACTTTGTACGTAACGCATCTGTATAATATGAGTTACACTTTTTGAATTCAATTCCTGAAATAAATGTAACATTTTGATGATAGTCTAATTTTTTAGAGATGCATGTATGTGTGCGTGCGTGTGCATGCGCGCGCGCGTGTGTGTGTGTGTGTATTTATGTATGTGTGTGTGTGTGTGTATAATCTTTATACACCGACCTATGTGGGGTCCACTCTGCTCAACTTCATGGAAACATTAATTGGCCCCCACACAACACATGAGGAGGAGATGATGGTCGGTCCTGCGACTGTATATGTGGGGGGTGGCCAGTGGAGAACAGAACATGTGCAGTGAGTGCTGTCGGCTGATTGTAGTGACTGGGGTGGGGGGCAGTGTCCGGTGTTCTGTAGCATAATGCCCCCCATCGAAAAATGCATCCTATGCACGGCGCTATTTATTGACTGGGCATGTGCAGTTCTTCCCTCCATAAAATCTGATGTCTCCCCAGCAGAGCCCCTACCTAAAATCAGATGGAGGGGCTCCATCAAAAGCAGAGTTCTGCCATTTAAAAAAAAAAAAAAAAAGTCAGCATGTACAAATACTGCAGCTGCTGACTTTTAAAATGTGGACACTTACCTGTCCAGGGCACCCGTGATGTTGGTACAGTGGCGTAGATACCAGTGGGTGGTGTGGGTATCTATGCCCGGAAATTGGGGCAAGATACCTGCTCCCCTGCCAAATGTGACACTGGAGGGGTTCTGAAAAGCGGCGGTTCCATTTTTGTGTGGAACTCTGTATAATTCTCTCTCCGCACTCTCCATGACTCGCATACCACAAGATCCCCATGTGTCATATTATTGAAGATCTTATACAGCAATAGGACACTTGTGATATAGATTTAATACTCCTTTTGTGCAAAGGGGTTTTTAATATGTATTTTTTTTATTATAATAAAATTATATATATATATATATATATATATATATATATATATATATATATATATATATATATTACAATAATTCAAGTATTGTACTACATCTGACAAAAGTATATAGAAATATATTTTAATGTATATGTGTGAAAATATATTGTTTCAATTATATTAGAATAACAACACTAATAATTTGCTAATTATAAATCTATTTTTGTATGGAACGCCGTTTAAATTCTCTCTCCGCGCGCTCTCCATGACTTGCATACGACGAACTGCGCATGCCCACTTGCCCAGTCCATACGTCACGCGAGATGCTCGGGATATTAGCTGGCGTGAAGTGACATACTGCGCATGCGGTTTTCGACGGGGTGGATTATTGACAGAACACCGGAATGAGGCAGCAGGGGGCGGTGTGTAGACACGAGATATGTGGCACGCGGTGACAATGAACCTGATGAGTCTCACAATGTGTCACCCCGCCCCCCTTGTCCTGGAACAGCTGCACACAAGGACAACTCTCCCTCGGCCTTCATTGGGCTCTGTGACTCTCCTCCGCCCGCCCCTGTCCCACTTTCCAATCAGATGAGGACCACACTCCTCCCGCCCCCTTTCCCATCCAATGAGAGTTTGACAGACACCTGACGTGCCCCAGCGCGGCTCCGGCTGTCCCCTGTTGCCGCTCTCCATTGATAGTGATAGACGGAGCTGTGCCGCTCTCCCGGACCATGGATTCTTCCTCCAGTAGTTGACGTTTAGTCCCCCTCCTTCTGCTCTCCGCGTTCTTCTAGGTCTCCATTCCATCCCCCGCCGTCACCGGACCTCCTCCGTTACTTTATATTCACACCACATCGGACCGGACATGAAGATCGTTGTAGGCATTGGCGGGTAAGAGCACTCCATGTGGGCGGACTACAGGGCTCAGCGGACCGGGGGGGAGATAAGTATAGCGAGAGATACATCACCGCTATGCTCCATCAGTGGGGGGTAATACATCCGGAATGACCCCCCCCTCCCCCCATAGAAGAGTATTATTATTATTACTGTGTGTCCTGTATTCTCCTATAGCAGGGATATGCAATTAGCAGACCTCCAGATGTTGCAAAACTACAAGTCCCATCATGCCTCTTCCTCTGGGTGTCATGCTTGTGGCTGTCAGTGTCTTGCTATGCCTCATGCGACTTGTAGTTCTGCAACAGCTGGAGGTCCGCTAATTGCATATCCCTGTCCTATAGCTTCGTTATTTGTAATAAAAACCTCCCAGGAGGGAGGAGAAATTTTTATATATATATATATATATATATATATATATATATATATATATATATATATATATATATATATATATATATATATATATATATATATATATATATATATATATATATTCTACTAGTTCAAGTATTATACTATATCTGACAAAAGTATATAGAAATATATTTTAATGTATACATGTGGTAATATATTATCATTTTTTATATTAGAATAACAACACTAATTTTATAATATTAAATCTATTTTAAATAGCTTTTATGTACTACAAAAAAAAAGTTTTATATTTGATTTATAATAATTAGTATTTTACAAATACAATCATTTAAAAAAAATATATATACATGATTTGGGGGGCGGTTGGATAATAGTTTGTAGTATTTTCTTCTGCTTTCTATACATTTTGTGTAAAAAAAAAAAAAAAAAAAAAAAAAAAAAAAAAAAAATGTGGGGGGTGGTGTTAACTAAAATTTGCTCAGAGAAAATATGTGGCAGTTACTATACCCACAGCTATTTGGCGCTGAATGTCAGACAAGTTAATTTCTAGAAGCCTCTGTGCGTCCATACACATCCACCTCACTTTACACCAGTATGTGTAATTGTGAAGACTCTGGGACAGATTTGACTTAGAACCTTGGTGAGGGACTTGATTTTTGGAGCCTCTTCTGGGACAATAATATAAATGATCACATATCACTCTCACAGTACGTTGGTAGAACAGCTCATAGAACTTGGAAAATGCATTGATATTTATACTAAATATGATGTATTTTGCTTCGCTCCCCCTTTAATTTACCCCCCCCCCCCCCCCCCCAAAAAACCTTATACTGGTGAATAAACATTGCTGATGAATTTTCTGGTTGGGTAGGGGTTCCTTGTCACATAACATTTTTGCATTTCCTCCATTTTCTTGTGGCTTCCCTCCATTTTTCTATTTAAAATTTCCTGAGCGAAGCCATTTCCTTATATTTTATCTCTAAGAAATCTAGAGTGGGGGATATATATATATATATATATATATATATATATATATATATATATATATATATATATATATATATATATATATATATATATATATATATATATATATATATATATTTTTTTTTTTTTTTTTTCTCTCTATTTTCTACTTCTACACACATACTTTTTTTTTTTTTTTTTTTTTTGTCATTCACCTCCCATGCACATTTCCTTTTTTCTGTTACCAAAACAGTGTCTGGTTATTGTAGGACGCTGAGGTCTGTGGTGGAATCCATCACAATATTGACGTTGTAACTAAGTTACTCAGTGCGTGGTGTGTTTGTTGTTTTTTTTTTTTTTTGTTTTTTTTTTTTTAATCTGAAATTGTTATATGTCTGATTGGAAACAGATCGCCACCGCAATCATGACTTGTCTGGTGGCTACGTTTTGCTTTGCCTCTCTGCGGTTTGTTACAATAAACAACCAATATGTAAAGGCCAAATAGAACTTATGTGATCATGTCTGGAAAGCTCCAATATAAATCCTTAGTTTGTGTAGGTAGTGTATTTCTTTGTCCCCAGCATGGGCTAGGTTGACATTTTGTATGATGCAGCAATGCAGAACGTGTCCTTCCTTTTTACAGGTGTACGCCAGCGCCCTTTATTTTTTAATGGCACCCCAATGCACCGTTTAACATTCATGCCAAAACAAATAGTAACAAAGTACTATATGTTTTGTAGTGACACGATTTAAAAAAAAAAACATGCACTTATAGGGCAGCCCATTGACTGGTTTGCTCTAAACATGGGCCATGACACGCACATCATCACACCTGCAAACGTGAACAGAGCGACTCACTACCTCTGCTGGAAGTCTGTTCCACATATCCTCTACCTTTTCAGTATTCTTATACATTCTAAGATTCATTTTGAATTTTCCACCTGCTAGTTTGAGGTCATGTCCCTGTGTTCTTGATCCTGGGTTCTCACTGCAGCACGGAGCTCCTTACAGCGGGGGGGTCTGGTGTGTCCCTGTCCAGAAGAGGCACAGGACTCTCATGCAATTTGACAGCCAGTCACAATCTCCTGACATGCAAGTTGGATGTGGAGAAACCGCATCCAATTCACATTTGTGTGAACCCAGCCTCCAAATACTGCCATACTCAACCCTATAACCACCCTTAAAGCAAACCCATGGCACCCCCAACCCCCCAGAACAAGTGAATTGGAAAGCAACCTGAATGAAATCATTACCAATTTTTATTATAATACATATTACAGTTAATAAACTTGTAACGACTATCCTTCTTCCCTTTTTTTTTTTTTTTTTTTATTATTTATTTTTTTCCCCCAGTTGAATATCAGATTATAAAAAATGTTTGGTTTGGGTAAAAGCTGTATGAAAACATAAATTGATCCCTGATGGGGATGAACTCCTTCCTATACCCATTATAAAATCTTTCTTCTTCGTGCTGCTAGTTTCCTTCATTATTATTTTTTTTTTCACAATCTTTGTTGCCAAATATCTATCTTGCGTGTTTTTATTTTTATTCTAATCGCCTCTAAGACCCTTTTCACACTGGGTTGATTTTTTTTTTTTTCTTCGGGTGCTTTAGCGCTAAAAATAGCACCTCTTAAAGGGCCTCATCTGCAGAGTCCGTGTGCTTTCACACTGGGATGGTACATTGCTGGACATTAGAAAATGTCCTGCAAGCAATCTCTTTCTGGCAGTTTGCGAGTGGTGTATACACAGCTCCGCTACCCATTGGAATGCATGGGCAGCGCTGCCAAAGCACCTGCAAAGAGCTTCGACAGCAGTGATACAGGGAAACTTTTAACTCTTTTGAATATGAAACTTGCGTCCTTTTTTCCACACAAATAGAGCTTTCTTTTAGTGGTATTTAATCACTAGTGGGTTTTTTATCTTTTTGTGCTATAAATTTTTTTTTTTTTAAAAGCGTAAAATTTTGTGAAAAAAATGCTTTTTTGTCATAAAATTTTGCTAATTAGTAATTTTTCTTCATAAATTTTGGCCATTTATACTGCTATATATCTTTGGTAAAAAATAACCTACATTAGTGTATATTTGGTCTTTGTGAAAGTTAGAGTCTACAAACTATGGTGTCAATCACTGAATTTATCACATCTGATCAGGCCTTCAGCACATCAGGTGTGTCATTTCTTGAGACACTAATGAGTCGGGGAAAATACAAATACCCCCCAAATGACCCCTTTTTTAGAAAGTAGACATTCCATGGTATTAAGTAGCATGGTGAGTTTTTTTTTTTTTTTTAAGTTGTAATTTTTCCCACAATTCTTTGCAAAAAGAAGGGGGGTGTGGGGTGTTTTTATTTATTTATTTATTTTTTTTTCCAAAATTGTCATCAGGTTATTTCTCATACACTGCATATGCATACAACAAATTAACCCTAAAATACATTCTGCTACTCCTCCCAAGTATGGCAATACCACATGTGTAGGACTTTTATACAGCCTGTCCATATAGAGGCCGAACGTTGAAGTAGTACCTTCAGGCGTTCTAGGAGCATAAATGACACCTCTCATTTCATTCCTACCGATCACACTTTTGAAGGTCCTGGAGCACCAGGACAGTACAATTACCCACAAAATGACCCCATTTTGGAAAGCAAACACCCCAACGTATATTCTATGAGGCATGGGCTGCAAATAGGTACTTTGGTACTCCGATGGGCTGGTGACAAGTACTTGAGTACTCTGATGGCCTGGTGACAGGTATTCGGGTACTCTGGCAGCCTGGTGACAGGTACTCTGATGGCCTGGTGACTGGTATTTGGGTACTCTGAAGGGCGGTGATAGGTACTCATATGGACTGTGACAGGTACTCGGGTACTCAGATGAACTGTGACAGGTTATTCAGGTACTCCGATGAACTATGACAGGTACTCGGGTACTCGGACTGGGACAGGTACTCAGATGAACTGTGACAGGTACTTGGGTACTCTGATGGCCTTTTGACAGGTACTCTGTGTCAGAAACCATGAATCGGACTGAGACAGAAGTACAATTAAATCACACTTGTTTATTTATAAAAATGTAAATGGAAAAAGCATAGTCAAGCATAGCCAGAGCCCAGTAACCAGATCGGGTAATCAGCCAGGCCAGAAGTCGGGGATCCAAGTAGAGCAACTGCAAGCAGGATAAGGAGCCAGGAGGGATGTCAGCAAGCCAGTCTTGAAACAAACAGCAGGAGATGGTTCCTTGTGATGTGACCAACGCGAAGGCAGAGAAGTGAGCTGGAAGGCTTTAAATAGGCAGGTGAGACGAGCATCATCGGGAACAGCTGGTAACTGGAGAGAGAAGAGAGCTGGCAATCGGCCAACAGCTGAGCGGCCAGCCCAGAGGAGGAAGGGCTAAGCCAGCCCTGACACTCGGGTACTCTGATGGCCTGGTGACAGGTACTTGGTTACTCTGGACTGTGAGTGACAGGTACTATGATGGGTGGTGACAGGTCCTCTTTATTGGTGGGGGGGGGGGCAGGCAATCGGTGTGTGTTGGTGTACACTGTAAGCAGTAACAAGATGTTACTGCAATCTCCTCCTCACACACGATCGTTGTGTGAGGAGGAGAACCCGGTAACATCTCGTTACTGCGGTTTGTTTACATTTAGTGATCGGCTGTGAAAGGATCACAGCCGATCACGTGGGTAAACGGCCAGTCAATGGGAACACACCGCCACTGATGTGCACGCATGCGCCGTGCACAGTGTGGTTGTGATCGGCCACGACTTCATCATGGCCGAACACGTGGTAAACAGCCATGCACAATGGCTGTTCACCCCCCTCAGTGGCGAGCGGTGTTTCCGTGACACGCCGCCAACTAAGGAACAGGGATGCGTGCGCACGATCACACGCATTCCCTGTTTAAACGGGAGGACGTCATGACGCCCTCCCGCCACAATAGGTGCGCCGGCCGGCGGTCAGCATCTAGTTAAACACTTTTTTGGGGGGGGGGGGGGGGGGTTAAAGTGTCCCATCCGAATAGCGGCGTCAAAGCACAGCTAAAACTAGTGGAGCTTTACCGCTACCGCCCCAATGTGAAAGGGATCTAAAGCTCACCATAAACTGCTAAAATTTCAGCCAGTTGTGGATGAGTGCTGAGTTGAGGGTGGCCTTGTCAGCCCCTCTAAGCTTGACAAAAGTAGATTGTGATAGTCACCACAACCTAGAGGATGCAGCCACCGTTGGGATGTTGTGGCTGTTTGAAAACCATAGACTGCACAGACGATTCCTCCATCCACACTAAGCCTGGATGGGGGCATCAGCATTTACCTATGCGTATGGCATATTCCCAGAATGGGAAATTTCAACATTTGGGGTATAGGTCATCAGTGGTTAAATGACCATACAAAAAATACACGTGTGTGTGTGTGTGTGTGTGTGTGTGTGTGTGTGTGTTTTTTTTTTTTTTTTTATACCACAATACTCCATTTTAACTTGGTTGACACACTCCCATTGCTGTGATATGAATACAAGAGGCAGTACTGTACTTGTATCACATATTTTTAACTCTGGTTTGATTTCCATGTGCAGCTGCTATTTGACATTGAGAGCCTCTGCTTAGCTTACTGTAAATCAGTAGCCACGTGTTGTCACATTTTAAGCTAAGAGGGTTCACCAGAGGCTCCCCGCAATATTCTTTGCAGGAATTGCTTCACAGTAAGTCAACGTTGTGTAGGAAAGTGTCTTTCTATTCAGCAGTTTTCTAGTTTAACCACTTAGATCGGACCATTTTGCTGGTCAAAGACCAGACTACTTTTTGCGATTCGGCACTGCGTCTCTTTAACTGACAATTGCACGGTCGTGCAACGTGGCTCCCAAACAAAATTGACGTGTTTTTTTTTTTTTTCCCCCCCCACAAATAGAGCTTTCTTTTGGTGGTATTTGATCACCCCTGTGGTTTTGATTTTTTGCGCTATGAACAAAAATAGAGCGACAATTTTGAAAAAAGCATTGTTTAACTTTTTGTTATAATAAATATCCCCCAAAAATATATGTAAACGTTTTTTTCCCTCAGTTTAGGCCGATACGTATTCTTCTACATATTTTTGGTTAAAAATCGCAATATGCGATTATTGGTTTGGGCAAAAATTATAGCGTTTACAAAATAGGGATAGTTTTATGGCATTTTTATAAAAAAATTTTTTATTTTTTTACTAGTAATGGCGGCGATCTTTTTATTTATTTATTTATTTATTTATTTATTTATTTTTTATTTTTTTTGTGACTGCGACATTATGACGGACACATCGGACATTTTTGGGACCATTGTCATTTATACAGCGATCACTGCTATATAAATGGACCGATTCCTGTGTAAATGACACTGGCAGTGGAGGGGTTAACCAGTGGGTGGCAGTGTAGGGGTTGTGTTCCTAGAGGTGTGTTACTAACTGTGGGGGGGGGGGGGGGCTGGGCTTTAATTTAGTGAACACTGCTCTCTGCTCCAATCACATGGAGCAGAGATCAGCATCACTAGTTGCTAGGCAGAATGGAGAAATGCTGTTTACAACGGCATTTCTCCATTCAGCCGTCCCGTGAGGCGATCGTGGGTATGCCCGCGGCGATCGGACTCACGGGGGTCCCGACCGGTGCGTGCTCGCGATGGCAGGGCGGCATTGAAGATTGGACTTACCTGTACGCCAATATGCCTGCCCGTGCCATTCTGCCGACGTACACCGGCGTGCGCTGGTCGGGAACCGGTTAAGGACCGCCTCCTGTACATATACGTTGGTACTTTGAAGAGGGATATCTCAGTAACTGCAGCAGCTGCTGCCACAACTGAGATATCCCCCTTTTACAGGAGGTGATCCTGTGTGCGATAACGGTTGTCTCTCCCGGGTTATCGGCGGCGGTAGAGGTGCCGCTCCATCCACCGCTTACCGGAGCAGTCGGAAGTGGCGGAGGCGATCGGGTCCTTTCCATTGCTGGGTATAGAGACAAGTGAGGCTAAGATGACCCCCACTCGTCTCTATACCATAGGAGGGCGGAAGCGACGTCAAAACGGCACTTCCGCCCATACCTCTTAAAGGTTATTTCTTTTTTTTAATGTGGAGCTCCACCCTAAAGTGGAACTTCCGCTCATTGGAATCCCTCCGGCGCCACAATTGGCACCTTTTCAGGGGGGAGGGGGTGCCGATACCTGTATAGTACAGGTATCTGCACCCACTTCTGGCTTAGATATCTGCAGAATCGGCGGATATTTATGCCACTTCCTGCGGGTCTCTGGGATCCGTGTGTTTCCCAGCAGACAGCGGGGACCATCCTTATTGCGCAACTCGCGCATGCGCAGTAGGGAACCGGGAAGTGAAGCCGCAAGGCTTCACTTCCTGATTCCCATACCCAAGATGGCGGCGGCAGCACCCGAGAGAGCCGATCGAGAGATCGGCTTCGGGTGCCGACATCGCAGGTGCGCTGGGCAGGTAAGTGTCCTTATTTTAAAAGTCAGCAGCTGCAGTATTTGTAGCTGCTGACCGTTTTTAATAAAAAAAAAAAAAAAAAAGTGGAACTCCCGCTTTAAGTCCAAATATGAGATCTGAGGACTTTTTGACCCCAGATCTCATATATTTAAGAGGACCTGTCATGCTTTTTTTTTTTTCCTATTACAAGGGATGTTTAGTGATAAACATGATAGATAAAAAAAAAAATATATATATATATATATATATATTTATATTTATATTTATATTTTTTTTAAAAACACCCGTCCCAACGGGCTCACGCACAGAAGCGAACGCATACGTAAGTAGCGCCCGCATATGAAAACGGCGGTCAAACCACATGTGTGAGGTATCACCGCGATCGATAGAGCAAGAGCAATAATTCTAGCCCTAGACCTCTGTAACGCAAAATATGCAACCTGTAGAATTTTTTTTAAATGTCGCTTATGGAGATTTTTGAGGGTAAAAGTTTGATGCTATTCCACGAGCAGGCGCAATTTTGAAGCATGACATGTTGGGTATCAATTTACTCTGCGTAAGATTATCTTTCACAATATAAAAATAATGGGTTCATTTTTACTGTTTTAACTTTTTTTCAAAAAAAAGTGCGCTTGTAAGACCGCTGCACAAATACGGTGTGAAAAAAAGTATTACAATAACTGCCTTTTTATTCTCTAGGGTGTTAGAAAAAAAACTAAATATAATGTTTGGGGGTTCTAAGTAATTTTCTAGCAAAAAAAAACTGTTTTAAACATGTAAACACCAAATCTGAAAAAGAGACCTGGTCCTGAAGTGGTTATAGGTAGCTGACACTTTTTGATAAGACCGCATCCATGTGGGGCTCTGCCCACACAGCCACATCATTCAGAATTCTGACTGAATCTGCTACCAGCATCCTTTGTGTCTGTTGGCTTGTGATTCTCCATGAACTACCACGGCGCTGTTGAACGCTCTGCTAGTTCATTGAGTCTTCCTGTCAGTGTGACACTGCCTGTCCATACGATGTATGGGCAGACAGATTAGATTGAGTCTACAGGAGTCATGCATGGCACGGGGGTCTGCTGATCGCTGGTGCAATGCTGTCCAGGCGTCTACATGAAGGCGGGGGGGGGGGGGGGGGGATTTTTTCCCTGCAAAAAAGATGTGCATTTTATAATATTTTTTTATTTTTTTCTTTAAAGTGGAGAGCAGTGAATGTCAGTCACCGCTCTCCGTTCTGCTCCTCAGGCACTCTCACTGAAGCATCAGGCTGGAGAGGGCAGATGTGGCTTGCTTTGGTTCCTAGCCATGCACTGTGAGCTGTCTGTCAGCTGGGTGGAACCCATCAATGAGGTTGGGATTCCTCCAGAGCCTGGAGCGCCATGTGATGTGATGTCATCTGATTCTGGGTCACAGGAGAGCAAAAGTAAGTTCACTCCTGTGACCAAGAAGTGCAGTATGACCCCCCCCCCCCCCCCCCCAAAAAAAAACACATTTGGCCATACTTCAATATCCCCTAGATCAGGGATATGCAATTAGCGGACCTCCAGCTGTTGCAGAACTACAAGTCCCATGAGGCATAGCAAGACTGACAGCCACAAGCATGACACCCAGAGGCAGAGGCTTGATGGGACTTGTAGTTTTTCAACAGCTGGAGGTCCACTAATTGCAGATCCCTGCCCTAGATAGTTCAGACACTAGACTGTCTATGAATGGGAAAACATTGGCAGGGTGAACCATGGTTCAAGCTGGACTTGCCACAATTATAACTTTACTGAATGGTTTAATGTCTTTGGGATTACCTGGTAAGGGCCGGTTCACACAGCGAGGCGATGCGAGGCGACACGGCTCGCCTCGCCTCGCTCCCGCAAGTCGCCCCCGTTCTGTACAATGGAACCGTTCTGAGAGGAGCGACTCGAGTCGCTCCGACTCAGAAAAAAGGTTCCTGTACTACTTCTGGGCGACTTGCATTGACTTCTATACAGAAGTCCTCTGCAAGTCGCCGCTGAGGTCCCCGCAGGTCGCGGCGAGGCAAGTCGGAGATGCCGCGCCGCGCCTCGCTGTGTGAACCGGCCCTGACAGCCTGTTCACACCTGAACGTTTTGTAGCCCTACGCCTGAAGCTACAAAACGCTGGAGGGGAAAAAATCCATTATTCTCAATGGAGATGGTTCACATCTCCACTCCATGTCGCCTGAAGCCCTACGCCTGAAGCTCAAACAAATTCCGGACCCTTTTTTGTTGCGCAAATTGGGCTGATTTGGGCGTTTTCATTCCCATAGAAACTAATGGAAACGCTCGATTCGAGCGTTTAGCGCGACAACGAGCGTTTCTACGGGCGTTTTGACGCTGTATCTGCTCAAGAAAAAATAAGCAGATGAAAAATATTTTTCCTATTGGCTGGAAAAAACGCCGAAGTTAAAAAACGCTCGTTGTCGCGCGTTGTAGTGTGATAAAACGCTCGTTGTCGCGCGTTGTAGTGTAACAAAACGCTCGTTGTCGCACGTTGTAGTATGACAAAACGCTCGTTGTCGCGCATTGTAGTGTGACAAAACGCTCGTTGTCGCGCGACAAAACGCCGGTAAAAACGTTCAAACACGCTACACTCAGGTGTGAATGCAGCCTAAGCGGCATGACTGTGAATTGAAAATGTTATTTATGAAATGTGATGAGCTCTTGTGACATTTTCAGTTGTCGCTTTTATCGTTTGAATTGCAGTTTTTTGCTTTAAAATTTTTGTCTAAATTTTGAAGTTTCATTCTTATGGATATGTTTGGTAAGCTTGTTGCAGTTACTGTCGTGAAAGCGCCAGGCTTAACAGATTCCTGAAGAGTCAACAGATTGATGTGTCTGATATATTGCTAGACAGATGGCAGAATTGGGTTACATGTACATGGGCGTTTTGGATGTATGCATGTTGCTGTATTGAAGCTTGAGCCTTAGCTTAAAGTGATTGTAAGGCTTTGTTAATAAAAAAAAAAAAAAAAAAACTTGCCTCCACTTTGCAGTTTGTTTTTGCACAGAGTGGCCCTTATCCTCAACTTCTGGGGTCCCCTGTCTGCGCTGGTAGCACATCGTATAACCCCCTAGGAGAAGCGCACTCCCGAGTTCAGCATTCGGCTTCCATAGACGCCAAATGTAGGACTACATGTTTGGATTTGATAGCAGCGGGAGCTAATGGCTGGACTGCTATCAATCTATCCAATCAAGAGCTACGAAACCCCGGGCAGAGAGGAAGAGTGCGTCTTCAGTAGGGGGGGGGGGAATACAGGGGACTGGGTGGGGGGGTGGCATTTTTTTTTTTTTTTCACCCTAATGCATAGGATGCATTAAGGTGAAAAAAGAGGGTTTACAATACCTTTTTTAAGGCTGGGTTCACACCGCTGCGGCAGCGAGAACCGGATGTGATTCGCACTGCAGTGCAAATCACATCCGATCTCTGTGCGATGCGAGTTCAGCCATACAGATAGTATGGCTGAATTCGCATCGCACCCGCCGCAAACTCGCACGGGACCCTTTTTTTGGTCCGCAGCAGAATCGGATCGTATGGGTGTTCACACCATGCGATCCGATTCCTGTCCGAGTTTGCAGATCGCACTGCGATATGCGAACTGATCTGGGGGTGTCATTAACATTTCACTGACACTCCCTGCAGTTCGCATAGGGCAGTGTGAACTGCCGGCGGGAGGCATGCGATGCGGGAAAACGCTGTGGATTCGTGGCGTTCCCGCATCGCTCCGGTGTGAACCCAGCCTAAAGGGTTCTGAAGGCTTAAGGATCTTTACCTTTTAAAGCACTCTGCATTAAGGTAAAAACCCTTCTATGCTGCAGGATTCCTCCCCTATACTTGCCAGAGCCCCATATTCATCCAGCGATATGCTTAAGAGCCCTTAGCTCCCGCTGCTATCAATCACAGCCAGTGAGGAGATAGAGCTTTCTTTTGGTGGCATTTGATCACCTCTGCGGTTTTTATTTGTTGCACTATAAACAAGTTTAGACTGATACGTATTCTTCTACATTTTTGGTTAAAAAAATCATGACTGTGACATTATGGTGGACACGTCGGACAATTTTGGGACCATTGACAATAATATAGCCATCAGTGTGATTAAAATTGCATTTTTTTTTTACTGTAAAAATTTCACTGGCAGTGAAGGGGTTAATACTAGGGGGCAGGAGAAGGGTTAATGTGTATCCTATTTTGTGTTCTAACTGAAGGAGGGGTGGGACTGTGCAGGACAGACGATCTGCCAGTTCCTTGCTCAGAGAACCGGAAACTGTTTACACACACAGCTGCCGGTTCTCTGTGTGCCCTGAGTGATTGAGGCCGCCAGGCACTCTCATCGGCTCGGAGAGCGAGCTGGGACGGGCACGCCCCTAGTGGCTGTTTGTTACCGATGTAACATAGTCGCTTTGCGCAGCCGAACCATGCTGCCGCAGTCCAACTGCGGCGGCTGGTCGGCATCCGGTTAAAGGAAAGATGCCATGTTCTGCCCCCAGAAGAGAAAAAGCCCTGTCGGCTACAAGCTGCTAGAATTATTTCTTACATAAAGACATGGACTCCATCTGTGACGGCACTGATTAGACCAGTTCCACCAAACCCCAAAAGCACTGTCTTTTGGTTCCTGTTGCTGTTTAGAGCCAAAAGCTAAATTTTAGGCTTCTGGGCATTTAAAGGGCAAGTGCACATTAAAACAGTTCACATATCCTGTTTTTTGTGCTGCTTCCTGAACTTGACCAACCCACCCTTCTCCACAGATGCTTACTTGCCATGATCCAGTTGGTCATGGCTCTGCTGTCTGCTTTACATCCAATACTGCAAGTCTTCACTGTCCTGACTCTTATTTGTGCAATACAGCTCCATAGACTTCCCTGGGCTGCTCTGACTGACAGCCCCACATGGGGTATTGCTTTGAAGCAATGGCCAGGACAGTGAAGACCTGTGATGCTGGATTTAACCACTTCCCGACCAGCACACGACTATGTATGTTGGCAAACTGGCGTACAGGTACTTCCATTTGTAATTGCTGGCCTGCCATCGCGTGCGTGCCGGTCGGGGCCCCCCATGAGTCCGGTTGCGGGTCCCGCGGACTCTATCGCCGAGGGGAAACCCGCGATCGTCTCGCGGGGAAGCTGCCGCTGTAAACAGCATCTCCCCGTTCTGCCTAGCAACAAGTGACGCTGATCTCTGCTCCCTGTGATTGGAGCAGAGATCAGTGTTCACTAACACACAGCTCAGCCCCCCACAGTTGGTAACATGCCCCAGAACACACTTAATTCTTACGAGGTCACCCCCTGGTTATCTCCTTCACTGCCAGTGTCATTTACACAGGAATCAGTGCATTTGTATAGCACTGATTACTGTATAAATGACAATGGTTCCAAAAATGTGTCAAAAATGTCTGTCCGCCATAATGTCGCAGTCACAATAAAAATCTGGCTGCCGCCATTACTAGTAAAAAAAAAAAGAGAAATGCCATAAAACTATCCCCTTTTTTTGTAAACTCTATAAATTTGGTGCAAACCAATCAATCGCGCGTGTGTGTGTGTGTGTGTGTGTTTGTTTCCGAAAATAAGTAGAATGCGTATCGGCCTAAACTGAGGGAAAAAAACAATTTTATATATATTTTTGGGGGCTATTATAGCAAAAAGTTAAAAATAAAGCTTTTTTTTTTTTTTTTTTTTTTTTTTTTGTTTATAGCACAAAAAATAAAAACCGCAGGGGTGATCAAATACCACCAAAAGAAAGCTATTTGTGGGGGGAAAAAAATGTCAATTTTGTTTGGAAGCCACGTCGCACAACCGCGCAATTGTCAGTTAAATCGATGCAGTGCCGAATCGCAAAAAGTGGTCTGGTCTTAAGCCAGCAAAATAGTCCGGTCTGAAAGTGGTTAAGCAAGCAGTGGCCATCCATTAATGTAATTATGTATTTGTGGAAGTTTAGGTCTGGGTAATGATGCTCTGTGGTCTTAAAATGTACATAACCTTTGAGGCCAACCTGTTGCTTTCCCTGAATGCATGTGCGTTTTAAGCGGGGTTCCACTGCCCTAAACGTTTTTTTTGTTTTTTTGGTACAACATCAATGATTATGTCCTTAAAACTTATAACTCACTTGATGCATGTTCTCAGGGTTAAAGATGTCAGTTTTCTATTCCAATATCAAGTTTTAATTGTTGTTGTAGCCGGGTCGTCCTCTTCCGTGATACAGTGCCGCTGATCGACCAGCATGCACTGCGCGTTGTATCCCTGATCTTGCACAGTAACAGTAAATGGGAGCGTCATCGGAAGTCCCGGCCCGTTGTGATGGCAACAGAGCTGTGCAAGTAACAAAAGATGTCTAGCACCAGGCCACCGCACTGACTCCTGGGAACTATGACAGGAGGCAGTGCGGATGGAGGATATTGCGAAATATCCGCACTATCCCCGCCCATATCCGCGATCACCATAGACAGGAAATGGACATCACAAGAAGAAAAAAAAAACCTTCAGTTTTTGAATGATGACATCTATTAAATCAGCTTGAGATATGTTAAAATCAGGTGGAGCTCCACTTTAACATAATTCAGGCTTTGTGCAGTTTAGATCAAGACAAATGGGCATACATGAGAGGTAACCCTGTACTGCACTGGTAACAACTCTTAATGCCAGGTACACATGTACCAAAAGTCAGCCGCTTGTTCAGAGATTGCAGACATGATACAAGAGATGTTCAGAGACTTCGGATGTAATACAGTATATAGTCAGATGCGGACAGGATATAAGGGATGGTCAGAGATTGTACACTTGAGGGCTTTTGAGCTTCTAAATGTCTGTGTGCATTAGACCTACATGTAGTCACAATCTGTTTCTCCAAATATTTTTTGCAGTATTGTCTTTAAGTGGTGACCTGTCTCTGCTTGATTTTAGTGTTACCAACGGTGGCAAGACCACTCTGACTAACAGATTGATAAAAACCCTTCCCAATTGCTGTGTCGTACATCAGGATGACTTTTTTAAGGTAATTATTATTATTTTATTTTTTTTCCAATACTTTTCATTTCAGATGAAGTCTAGCAATATAAAACCTACTGACCCTTGTTGCTTTTGTGTGTTTTCATCCATCAGGCTCATGTCTTCAAATAACGCTTATGCAATATTGGCCAATGTTTGCATATTCAACAATTGTGTGGGGTGTTTTTTTTTTTTTTTTTTTTTTTTTTTTTCAGGCTTTTGTTCAATCAACCCCCCCTTAAATGATTGTGGGAATGCAAAGTATCTGAAGCAGGTTAATTGCACCTGCAATAAGTTCTGAGTGATCTCAGAAGTGTCTCAACCTGGTATCAAAGAGCGTTGCAATTTGAAAGGGCCAAAAACACAATTAGGGCCAGTGTTGACCACTGGCCCTAATTGTGTTTTTGGCCCTTTCAAATTGATGTAAACGCATCTTGGGTAGCATATTCTTTACAAATTGCATTACTGGCAGATAAGTGCCCTATAATACAAGTTTACAGAACTGTCTGCATACTCTCCTAGACATGACCCTTGTACATCTCTCTTTGTGGTCACTGTTTCAGCCCCAGGACCAGATCAAGGTTGAAGATGGATTTAAACAGTATGATGGTAAGACAGTGATGTTCTCTGCTTCAGTCAGATCACTGGTGGAGAGCAATTCAACAAGCAATCAAAACTTATAAAGTGATTATTCCTGTTAACTGTAACATAAATGTGATTTGTATTTTTATAGTGATCGATGCTTTGGATATGGATGCTATGATTGAAACGATTAGCGCTTGGAATAAGGACCCTGTAAAGTTTGAGAAATCTCATGGTATAAACAACACCATGGACAACGAGTTGTGTCAAGAGAACGAGGAGCAAGAAAAATGTCACATTCTGATTGTGGAAGGATTTCTTTTATACACCCATGAGTAAGTGTTTCTTCCTGTATAGGGATGTTGGTCAAGTACTGAAGAATTAACCTTTACAACCACAGCCACTTATATTGGTGGGCCAGTAATGGGCAATTCATGAATTTAATTTGACGTTTCAGGAAAGGGTAGCTGTTTATAGCCAACCAGTTTGTGATAAATTTGTCTTGGCCCAGCCATGTATAAGTGATCACCCAAAGAGATGCGTACCCACAACTTTTTATTTTTTTATTTTTTTTTTTTCCCCCCATACCACCTTGCATAGCATAAATAAATGTCTTTTGTATTCTAAGGAGAAGTTTTCCAATAAGAAAGCCAACCAAAGTGATGTTCCCATTATTGTACTGTAAGGTATAGGCACCCTTTGGGCCAGCTTTGACCCTGACACATCTGTTGCGATGTCACTAAGGAAAATATATTTAAAGCCTAGTACACATGATGAGAATATTAGACGAAAGATTACCCGTGTTTATTTTATTTTGTTTGCCTCATGTCGAAAAGCAATAGGTTACTAAAGTTGTAAAAATTCCTGCAAGATGGAATAAAAGTTCTGAAGTGATCTTTTGCTTCTTGTGTCTTGGCCACACACTTTCCACAATAATCAAAATATACTATAGAGTCAGTGTTCATTCTGTTATCATACGAGAAACTTTTTTTTTTTTTTTTGTGGCATTAAGTAGTTTTATGAAAATTTCAGTGCAAGTGTAAGGATATCAACATCACAATTTTTTTTTTACCTACCCTAGACAAACACCCCCCCCCCCCCCCCCCCCCCCAATTCATTGAATGTACAAATGTTGTTGTTTGTTTAATTTTTTATTTTTTTATTTTTTCAGACCACTGATAGAAATGTTAACCCATCGCTATTTTATTACGATACCCTATGATGAATGCAAGAGGAGAAGGAGGTATTTATATTTTCTATAAAAGGCATATTAGAGTTTATTTTCTGATATTCAGTATTGTATTGGGAGATCTGGATCTCCTGAAGACTGGTCATTGCCCCGTTTTTGTGTCAGATGTAAAGGAATTAGGTGAGCAGGGAATTAAAAAGTCAGTACACATTTAAGCCAGTCGTTCAGTGTAGAGGCAGTGTTCTGGTTGCAGAAAAAAACATGGATAGGGCCATGTGGACCTTGTGTATAGCTACCAGAAAGAAACAAGCTAGGATTTGGGCAGAACTGTGGTGAAAGTAATAACAAAAATCGTGTAGTTAACTACACATCAAGGTCCTCTCCTGTCTACACTCAGAAGTACTCATGGCTAACATTAAAGACCTCAAAAGCAAAGGAGTAAGTTCCATGGCCAAGAACTCGTGTGTTTTTTTTATTTTATCCTATCTGCCAGCAGCATCCTTGACAGCTGTGCTTTGTTTTAAATAGTGGTAAGGGGTTAACCTCTGTCAGAATTGTTTCCCTCTGTATCTCCATTTAGGGAGATTTACTTTTACGTAATTGTTTCTTTTTGGGGTTGGAGCAGGTATCTGGCTTTGACAGGTACCTGCTCCCACTTCTGGTTAGATGCGCTGTGGCAATCTGAGCTGGCAGCTTGGGGCCCCCCGCAGTGTTCAGGGACGCTTCACAGCTCCCAGAAGACTAGGGGACCATTCACAGGGCACAGCAGGAAACCAGCTGTGAAGCTTCACTGCTGGTTTCCCTTCCAATGTCCCTGTACCAAAAAGCTGGTTGAATAATCTTCTCGGGTGAGGACATCACTGGATCCCAGGACAGGTAAGTGTTCTTTATAAGACAGCAGCTACGGTAGAAAAAACGAAAAGTCAGCCAGAAGCTTTTAGGTACCCAAAGCTAAACACTCTCTTTCGCTGAACTATGTCCCTCACTAACGTGTGACTGCTAGATTTGCAGGATAAACTACATGTAGCTGTGCCTATATACTGCATTCTGCACTGTTCTGGGTACTAGACAGGAACTCTTGAACCCAAAAGTAGTTCATCACAGCGGCGCACAGCCATTCAGAATACATTGCTTTCTCTATCAATGAGTCAGTTTGACATCAGCACGCCTCTCTGACTCGGGAAGATTTGTTGCATTGATGGGATACACTGTTTTCTCTGGCTGAGCACCCCATGTAATACTGTGTCCTGGGTATGAGATGGGAAGTCTGGGCTGGCCCACAGTGTGGGATGCTGTATGTGGCCGCAGCTGCTTAGTTTATACCGCACATCTAGCGGCCTCATATGTTGGTGAGGGGCATGGTTTGTTTGGGCCAAGCTGGCCCAAACAATGTGAAGTATATTAACCACTTGCCGCCCGCCCTATAGGCAATTGACGGCGGCAAAGTGGTTTCATAATCCTGACCGGACGTCATATGACGTGATCAGGATTATGAGCCGCTGCGCGCCCCCGGGGGCACGCATCGCGGCGATCGTTGTTGCGGGGTGTCAGTCTGACACCCGGCAACTACGATCTCGGTAAAGAGTCTCCGACGGAGACTCTTTACCACGTGATCAGCCGTGTCCAATCACTGCTGATCACAGTGTAAATGGGAAGAGCCGGTGATCGGCTTTCCCTCACTCGCGTCTGTCAGACGCGAGTAGAGGAGAGCCGATCGGCTGCTCCTCTGACAGGGGGGGGTCTGTGCTGATCGATTATCAGCACAGCCCCCCCGAGGATGCCCACACTGGACCACCAGACCACCAGGGAAAAGGTAATCCTCCCTAGACCACCAGGGATGCCAGTCAGCACAATGGGTGCCAATCAGTGCCCATAATGGATGCCAATCAGTGCCCACAATGGGCATCACTGATTGGCATGCATTATTGTTTGGCACTGATTGGCATCCATTACTATAGGATAACACCTGTGCCGCCTATGAGTGCCCACCTGTGCCGCCCATCAGTGCCACTTCATTCGTGCCACATTGGTGCCCATCAGTGTCGCCTTATCAGTGCCCATCAGTGTAGCCCCATCAGTGCCCATCAGTGTAGCCCCATCAGTGCCCATCAGTGTAGCCCCATCAGTGAAGGAGAAAACGTACTTATTTACAAATGTGTAAAGGGAAAACTAGTGCGCTCCACCTAATGTCATAGGAAAACTAAATACAAAAAATGATGTACATAGGAAGCAGCCAGCATCAAAACAGTGATCTCAGCACCAAAAATGAGTATATAAATTAATAAAAATGCGGCGCTACCTAAAAGTGCTATCCCAAAATAAATGTAAATCAGATAATATCCACTAAATGCAACATATATAATATATGAAATAAATCAATATAAATAATCCAAATAAAAATGAACGTGTAACCAATATGTGTACAAAATTGATGAATGAAAATCCGTGAAAAAATCAATCTAATGGTTAAATAGAAATAATCTGCATTACGAACCGCCACCTACTCTTACCCCTACTCGGGATGCTGGTTTAACTGACAATCTGATGTTGTGCTTATGACTGTACTATGCATCATCCTGTGCTCTTTATTGGGAATGCTCTGTTCTCCTTTTTATTCTTTTTTCCTTTTTCCTGTTCGCACGATTCTTCGTGTTCTTGTTCACCCTTCCTATTTTCCCTCTTTCTCTTTAAGTTCCCTTCCTTTTTCTTTTTTGGTCACAGAAAGGTTTGTTAAATTGACCGGTAGCAGGCTGCAGGAATCTAACTCTCCCGGTAACTTGAGTGTCATTGTACTGTAATGCATGAGTTGATGCAATGTTGTATTCTTTGCCTTTGCTTACTGTGGTCTGTGACCGCTTACTTTTATTGCCTGTGCCTTATTGTTCCTTCTTTGATTTCTTTGTTTCACTTGAAATTTCAATAAAATGTCAGTTTTCAAAAAAAAAAAAAAAGAAATAATCTGCATTAAGAATCCAAATATAAACAGACGTATAAAAAATATATAATATATATATATAAAAATATGAAGTGAAAGTTCGTGAAAAAAGGCAAATAAAGTGATTATTTAAATAATCAATATAAACACGTGATTGTCCATTAAATAACGCGCACTGATGACTGGTAAACTTGCAAAAATAAAGTTCATGCAGAAAAGTGTGAAAATCAATTCCCAAAAGTGACAATCCACTGCAAACTTCAGTGCTTAATGGGTGCACCACCTATTTCCCCCAGCCTCTCACCTCCAATAACTGGTAAATAGGCACTGTGTATAAAGATAACTGCTGGCTTCTTATTCATTCAGTCACACTGCTCCACCGCTGTTAGTGTTTCACTGTATGGCTATGTATTACATGCCCTCCCAATAGCTCCAGGATGTCCAAGTAGTATAGGATAGAAGAACACAGAGGGCTTTCATGTGTAGTATTTCGCTATTTTATTGTAATAAAAGATAAAATCCACACTTACATCAACATATACAGCAGAGTGTGCAGCAGACGCGGACTTCCGGTTTCGGCCGTAACCGGAAGTGATAGGTCCGACACCAAATTCCTTCCCTGACGCGTTGCGTTACAGCACGTAACTTTTTCAAAGGGTGATAGGAAGTAGGTGTCATAGGTATTTATATGCAACGAGCGCCGTCGCCATATTAACTCAGGGCGGCAGCGCTATTGCGGACTCCAAATAAATGACTATAGCATCAATATTCAATATATTCCAAAGACACTTATAGTGAGACTACAAAAACCATATAGGTAAATCACTATTTAGAAGGAACATATAATTTAAAATAAAATTAATTTAAAAATAGGCCGTAATATATATGGACTTATAGAAAGAGCGACATCTAGTGGTTGAATATAAAATTGCTCTTTAAATTATTTAGCTTGAAAAAACAAAAGCACTAATGGGAGAAAGACATTTTGTATATACAGAAGAAGAGATCCTAATAATTATATCATTGAGCACATAATCACTAATTCTCTCTATTAAAAACGAACTATGTGAGAGGGAATATCTCAATGACAAATCTTTGTCTCCATAATATAAATAGACAAATATATACATAAAAAATCATTATAAAATTTCATGAAGGTTGATAAATCACCATAAATGTCGGAAAATAAAATCCATACAGTACCAGTGGATATAGACGCTAATATATATCGTATAAAAAATGTTAAAACTAATAAAATATAATTTTTTCTAAAATATATATAAAATTCTCTATAAATATTACTGGATAAAAATAGGTTAAAAATTAGAAATAAAACAATTGAGATCAAATTCAACGTTGTGTCCTAGTGGTGTAAGGGTACGAAGTTCATGTATCCATCTCGACTCAGCTTGGCTGATTTTAATCACCTTATTATCACCTCTCCAATGAGGTACAAATTTTTGAATACCACAGATTTTTAATGTCATAGGGTCTTTATTATGGAATTTGGTATAATGTTTAGATAGGCTATGTTTATCAAAACTATCTAAACATTATACTAAATTCCATAATAAAGACCCTATGTCATTAAAAATCTGTGGTATTCAAAAATTTGTACCTCATTAGAGAGGTGATAATAAGGTGATTAAAATCAGCCAAGCTGAGTCGAGATGGATACATGAACTTCGTACCCTTACACCACTAGGACACAACGTTGAATTTGATCTCAATTGTTTTATTTCTAATTTTTAACCTATTTTTATCCAGTAATATTTATAGAGAATTTTATATATATTTTAGAAAAAATTATATTTTATTAGTTTTAACATTTTTTATACGATATATATTAGCGTCTATATCCACTGGTACTGTATGGATTTTATTTTCCGACATTTATGGTGATTTATCAACCTTCATGAAATTTTATAATTTTTTATGTATATATTTGTCTATTTATATTATGGAGACAAAGATTTGTCATTGAGATATTCCCTCTCACATAGTTCGTTTTTAATAGAGAGAATTAGTGATTATGTGCTCAATGATATAATTATTAGGATCTCTTCTTCTGTATATACAAAATGTCTTTCTCCCATTAGTGCTTTTGTTTTTTCAAGCTAAATAATTTAAAGAGCAATTTTATATTCAACCACTAGATGTCGCTCTTTCTATAAGTCCATATATATTACGGCCTATTTTTAAATTAATTTTATTTTAAATTATATGTTCCTTCTAAATAGTGATTTACCTATATGGTTTTTGTAGTCTCACTATAAGTGTCTTTGGAATATATTGAATATTGATGCTATAGTCATTTATTTGGAGTCCGCAATAGCGCTGCCGCCCTGAGTTAATATGGCGACGGCGCTCGTTGCATATAAATACCTATGACACCTACTTCCTATCACCCTTTGAAAAAGTTACGTGCTGTAACGCAACGCGTCAGGGAAGGAATTTGGTGTCGGACCTATCACTTCCGGTTACGGCCGAAACCGGAAGTCCGCGTCTGCTGCACACTCTGCTGTATATGTTGATGTAAGTGTGGATTTTATCTTTTATTACAATAAAATAGCGAAATACTACACATGAAAGCCCTCTGTGTTCTTCTATCCTATACTACTTGGACATCCTGGAGCTATTGGGAGGGCATGTAATACATAGCCATACAGTGAAACACTAACAGCGGTGGAGCAGTGTGACTGAATGAATAAGAAGCCAGCAGCTATCTTTATACACAGTGCCTATTTACCAGTTATTGGAGGTGAGAGGCTGGGGGAAATAGGTGGTGCACCCATTAAGCACTGAAGTTTGCAGTGGATTGTCACTTTTGGGAATTGATTTTCACACTTTTTTCTGCATGAACTTTATTTTTGCAAGTTTACCAGTCATCAGTGCGCGTTATTTAATGGACAATCACGTGTTTATATTGATTATTTAAATCACTTTATTTGCCTTTTTTCACGAACTTTCACTTCATATTTTTATATATATATTATATATTTTTTATACGTCTGTTTATATTTGGATTCTTAATGCAGATTATTTCTATTTAACCATTAGATTGATTTTTTCACGGATTTTCATTCATCAATTTTGTACACATATTGGTTACACGTTCATTTTTTATTTGGATTATTTATATTGATTTATTTCATATATTATATATGTTGCATTTAGTGGATATTATCTGATTTACATTTATTTTGGGATAGCACTTTTAGGTAGCGCCGCATTTTTATTAATTTATGTACTTATTTACAAAGTTTTGAAACTGAAACAAAAAACATTTATTTTTTTCAAAATTTTCGGTATTTTTTTATTTGTAGCGCAAAAAATAAAAACCGTAGAGATGATCAAATATCACCAAAAGCTCTATTTGTGGGAAAAAAATGATAAAAATTTCATTTGGGTACAGTGTAGCATGACCGCGCAATTGTCATTCAAAGTACGACAGCGCTGAAAGCTCAAAATTGGTCTGGGCAGGAAGGTGTTTAAGTGCCCTGTATTGAAGTGGTTAAAAGATGGCGTTCAGCTTTAAAGCAGGACTAATGTTTTCTGTACTTGCCTGCCAAAGCAACCTTTCCATCAGTGAAACATTTACGCCCTGCCTCTGTCTGTGCTTCCACTTTTGCCTATTTTTATGTCAGACAGTTTTTTTCCATTTTCACTGGCTGGCCCGGGATAACATGACTATCCAATTGCCCTGTAGTTTTTCATCCAGGCACCCAAGGAATGACAGGACTGTACAGTGAGCTGCATATGCTTGGACTAATGTACAGTCATTAAATGCTAGTTAGTAGGTAGCCAAGATGCTTCCATGGCAGCAGAGACATAATGGTTTATTTACTAAAGATGCAAAGTCAGGCTCACTTCTGCCTAGAAACCAATCGGCTTCCAGGTTTTATTGCCAAAGCTTAGACAAGCTGAGGTTAGAAGCTGGTTTCTATGTAGACATGAGCCCGATTCTGCACTCTACAGCTTTAGTAAATAAAAGCTTACCTGCTAGCCGTTTCTATTTTACACACTTGGTGTCAAAACCTCCGGGAAGCCTGACATCTTGAGGCTGGCTTCACACTGCTGCGGCTAGGAGACCCGGATGTGATTCGCACCGCACTGCAGTGCAAATCACATCAGATCTCTGTGCGATGCGAGTTCAGCCATACAGGTAGTATGGCTGAATTCGTATCGCACTCGCACAGGACCCTTTTTTTGGTCCGCAGCAGAATCGTATCGCATGGGTGTTCACACCATGCGATCCGATTCCTGTCCGAGTTTGCAGATTGCACTGCGATATGCGAACTGATCTGGGGGTGTCAGTAACATTTCAATGACACTCCCAGCAGTTCGCATAGGGCAGTGTGAACTGCCGGCGGGAGGCATGCGATGCGGGAACCCGCCGCGGATTCGCGGCGTTCCCACATCGCTTCAGTGTGAACCCAGCCTAAGATGCAACTTATTTTTTTTTTTTTTTTTTTTTTTTTTTCCTTTCTTGCTAGGCTTTTCAAAGTAGGAATAGTTTTATGTTTTTTGGGCGGTGTAACCATAATAAACAAGTTATTTGGCAATGTGTGTGTTTTTTTTTTTTTTTTTTTTTTAATTATTATTATTGAAAGAATAGTGAAAAATGTTTGCAGCAGAAAAAAAACTTGTACTGCTCCGTCAGTCATGTTTGTGCTACATGAAGGTGAACATTTATCCCACTTTACTTTATGATGCATGTCTGCTGACGCTTAGTCATTGCTCTCTATGTGACAGCAGCTGTGTGTAGGAGTTGAATGAGGATGGAAGACACTTGACTTGTTCATTAACTATTAGTGTTCTATTGAAACATGCTTCTATCCATTATATAGATTTGTTGTGGGGTTGTGTTTGTGGGTTGTTTTTTTTTTTTTTTATTTTTTTTATATTCCTTGCAAGTATTATGACGTGTCCCAATATTCCTCATTTACCATATTTATCGGCGTGTAACACGCATCCCAAGTTTAGGAGGGAATTTTAAGGAAAAAAAACTGTTAGGAGGGACGTTTGGGGGGGGGGGGGGGGGAAACTTACATTTATATGCCCATCAGTGTCATTTGAAGCCTTGTCCTTCTTTTTTTTTTTTTTTGCTATGTTTATTTTAAAAAAAATGCCGCCGCCGAAATACAGAGCCGGATGTGTATCTCGGCGGCGCGCAGTAATTCTCGGCTGCTGAGAATGGCTGAAAGCCGCCCAGAGGCTCAGAATTTCGGGGAATCGGCGTATAACACGCACCCACGATTTTCCCCTGCTGTTAAGGGGAAAAAAAGTGCGTGTTATACGCCGATAAATACGGTAGTTATGTTTTTCAATATATTCCAAATGCAGACGTTAAAGGAAAGCTATCTGGGAGCCACCAATGCTGACCTCCTTTTGCAATACTGAGCTGCATGGCAATGAGTCTCTCAAATCTGAATCTGCAGTTTGTTCCAAGTTACCTCAAACTATACTGAATCTATTACATTGGCAGTACAGCCACAAAACTCATTTTCTGATAGAGAATTGTAAAGCGGCCGCCTGTACATTTCCTTGAAATGGCCATCTTAAATATGTTTTGTTTAGAATATATATTTGTACAGGGAGTTGTAAAGTAAACCTGGAAACGGTGTTGGTCTGGGATGAGATTCTGTGGACATAGCAGAGTGATTCATGGCTCTGGCAGCTGAAGTGTTAATGGCAGAAGGTTGCGCTGTGTGTTCTATCACAGGAGACAGTTGTTCGAGGTGACAGGAGGGCGAGGCCCTAATCGGTCAGCAATTTATAACCAGCGCCCTGTACACTGTGCTACTAGTCACCTCTGCTGGATTGTAATGCTGGAAAAGTCTGATAAAGAAAATATTGGCAGCTTATCAGGGTTGGATGTATGCATATCTTACTTTGTGTTCGGGCAGATTTGAGCTTATCTTTTTTCCCCCATTTTTATATTAGAGGTGTAACTTGGCGATTTATTCGAATTTTTTTTTTTTTTTTTTTCCATAAATCCTTTTAATAACTACGTGTTTTTTCATATTTTAAATTCTTCCTGACATGCCTTTGAAACCATCCCCCTGGACTACATTGCCACATGCAAGTCGAGAGCATAATGTGCTAGTATGCATCACCTACTATAGCACATTTTGAAAGGCTCCTTTTTTAAAACCAAGCCCTCCAGTGGCAGGCTGACAGGGCTTCCATCTTGAAATGAAATTCATAAATTCTGGGACAGTATTGGTCTCTGAGTATTGTCCGTTTCATTATCTTAGAGCCAATGTGTGTACAGTGAACAGTGCAGGGCTATTGGTCCCTTATTGTACCTGATGACATCCACATGCGACTGCTAGCTCAGAGTAAATGCTGGGGGGGGGGGGAGCCTGTCAATGCAAGGCATAAGTCGAGTATTGCACCTTATTTCTCTTACACCATAGTTATAATAATTATTTAAAGCAAATCAGATCAAAATGCACCTCATACTATATTTAGTTAAAGCAAAAGTAATTCGTGGGGCACAAACTTAAAAAAAAAGTTTACTTTTGCACAGCAGTGTGAATTGTCACTTGCTCAAGTAGGGAAATGTTCCCCATTATTCTCTCTGGGGGAAGGGCAAACATTTGCCCTATTCCCTGGCGTATGCATGCATTAAAGGGAGCAATATATTTATACAGCAGGAGAAAAAAATATTGTCTAGAGTTTTGCTCTATGCCTTTTTCACTCTTCTGGTTTTACCAGCTGTTCCCTGTATGCTGTGTATCAGCTAGATCTCAGAGAACAAAAGTATCTATCTTCTTGCTAAGTCATACCTTGTGATAATACAGTATGGCTGAGTGCCTATCTCCAGACATTGTGTGCCAGAATTAGAGTCAAACTCGTGCTTCTCCTTATCACTATAGGAACAGCTAAAGTGCTTGCTGTGAAAGGGCAAGCAAGGATTCACCAAGGTCTTCTATCTTACAGAGCAGCCCCTGCCACAGATGTCAGTGCCTGCACCTCTTTTAATTTGTGCTTCTGAAATCCAGACAATTGTACGGAGTTGTAGAATGAGTTATGTGATGTAACAAACCTGTACTGATGGGGAAAACCAAGGCTGCCACCTTTTTTGTTAGTTTCTTTACAAATACTTTTGTTGTCCTTGGCCTGTAATAAGTATGCCAATGAGGAATGCCCAGACTGCTAATCTGCATACTCCTTGATTCAGTCTATTTACTTTTTTTTTGTACTGCATCAGATCAGCACGATGGGCAGAGTACTGGCCTTTTCAGCAGTGCCAAGCTCCAACCTCCCATATCAGTGGCGGCTGGTGGTATATTTTCTTTGGGGGGCAGTGGCAAACTATGCAGCTACCCCATCCAGTCGGTCAGGTCACCACAGACGCTGAACTGACTGGAAGGGGGACAGGAGAGCCACAGATGATGGACGTAAACTGACCACGGTAGTCTGGGCTCAGCAGCCATGATTATCATGGTCAGTACACTGAGGTGGGCAGAGGAGGTGGCCGAATCAACTTTATTTTTATTTTACAGTTTAGAGGGGCAGGTTAAGCACAAGCACTGCTGTTTAATCTGCTATAAGAGAGCAGGATCCTTCCCATCCTTTATTTTTCAAACACTTTAACACAAGTTGATAAGCACAGGCACCTTCTGGCTGACAGCGAAGATGCATACATTGGCATACATAATAAAACTGCAGACAGTACATGTCTGACCACTGGAAATGGAGGCGCCACTCTAAGTGCAGTATTAAGAGTGCTTTAATAAAAACTTAAAATTTGGTACTCAAAGTACACTAGCAATAGGCGTGTAAACAAACTGTCAAACATCCATGGAGTGGAATCATTCTGTGAGCTGGAGGACGGTGGTATTCAGTAGAGCAAGCTGGAACATACACTGCTGACACTTCTGGTTGGTGGAACGCACGCCAACAACCAGGGGAATGACGTCCCTTCTGGGTGCTGGAGTGGATGGCCGAATAGGCGATGCGTTTGCGGAGCTACACTCCTTCCTCAGGCCTAATGTGGGCAGTGATTGGACCGGAGTTATATGGCCAGGAAAAGGCCCTGATTGGACAAAACAACCAGCATTCGGATGGATGCTAAGGAACACACTGGATCACTTGTGGATAGTATGCAAAAATGGGAAAGCAATATCAGTATATATGCAAATGAGATGTACATGGAATACTTCACAATTATCTAAACAATTTTGTGTATATAGAAAATATTATGTAAAACTATGCATACAGCAGATTGTTTCTACTTTATTAAATACAAATGAATGAATTTTAAGAAATGAAAAGTGAAAAATAAAAGTTTGATGAATAAATGAAAAAGTGAAAATGAAGATTAATTGTTGAAACTAGGATAAACATAGGAATGAAAACACAATAATTAAGAATATAAATGAAAATAATAGAAATAAAAAATGGAAAAAAAATTGAACATGATTGCACGTTTTTCTCATCTCTAGTTCTTTTTGAACCCCTGTGACGTATGCTTAAGAACAGTGGCATGTATGTAAAGTCCCCCTGAGAAGTCTGTGGTTCTTTTCAATCTTTTAGGTCCAGTTTTTAAATCTTAAATCTCTGGGAGCTTGAGTTTTTATTTTTAGGTCAACTACATCATAAACAGTGTTTCGGTTCTTTCCTTTTTGCAAAAAGCTTTTTTTATTCATGGTTTTAAAAAAAAAAAAAAAGTTTTTTTAATTTTTTTTTTTTTTTTTTATATTATTGTGTTTTCCATTCCTATGTTTATCCTAGTTTAAAAAATGTAATCATTTTATATTTTCCCTCTTTCATTTTTTTTCTTCATCATTTATTAAACATTTTGTTTTTTTTTTTCCCTTTTTTTTTTTTTTTGTTTTTTAAATTTTTCATTAATTTGTATTTGTTTTTTTACTTTATCTGCTGTACACATCTTTTTATATATTTACACAATTGTTTAGATAATTGTCAAGTATTCCACGAACATCTCTTTTGCATGCTATCCACAAGTGACCCAGTGTGTTCCTTATCAGCATCCATCCGAATGCTGGTTGTTTTGGCCAATCAGGGCTTTTTCCTGGCCATATAACTCCAGTCCAATCACTGCCCGCGTTAGGCCTGAGGAAGGAGTGTAGCTCCGCAAACGCGTCGCCTATTCGGCCATCCGCTACAACACCCAGAAGGGACATCATTCCCCTGGTTGTTGGCGTGCGTTCCACCAACCAGAAGTGTCGGCAGTGTATGTTCCAGCTTGCTCTACTGAATACCACCGTCCTCCAGCTCACAGAATGATTCCACTCCATGGATGTTTGGCAGTTTCTTGTTTTACATGCCTATTGCTAGTATACTTTTGCGAGTACCAAATTCTACTTTATTTTTATTTATTTTTTTTAGCACTCTATTAATACTGCACTTAGAGTGGCGCCTCTGTGTCCATTTCCAGTGTTCCTAGAAGATTGCCTTGCTGCTTCTTAGTCTTCAAAAGGGGCTGCCTTCTACAGTTGGTTTTTCAACTACATGATATGGACTTTCATAAGCTATGACTTGTTTTCTTGTCATTATTCCTCTTGTGACTGTTTATATGCTATTTTAAGTTGCCCTTTCTCCCCCCCCCCCCCCCTCCTTCTCCTTCACCCTTGTTTATGAGCAGTCTGATGGTGAAATATACAGCGTAAGAGTTAGCGCTCACTCTACCCACCAGTACATGTCTGACCAGGAGACTGCAAAGGAGGTCTCTTTGATTAGGAAAATTACATTTGACAAACTACTTCACTTATGTGCTGAGAAACTGGAAACTTCTTGCTCACAACAGTCTCATATAACCATCAAGTGTCTAAAATAGCAACGCTCTCTGGTCTTTATTATATAAATTTTTTATTTTTTTTTGAAAATATTTTTATTGAGTTTAAGACAGTCAACAGGTAACAGTAAACATGCCACAGCACCAGGACTAGACCCACGCAGGGGCCAATGAGTTGTTTCCAACATTATTAATTCTACAGCTGTAGCACGTCCACAAGAACAAACAACAACTAACTTGGTGCTAGGTTGGCTCCCACTCAATTGAGATATCTAAGGACCAAATTCTTCAGTCGGGCCGTAAGGGACTATAAAAGAAATGAACTAAACCCATAGCAGTAGCTACACTATCTAAAAAGCAAATAAAGGAGTAAATCGATACTAGGCACCCACTGCAACAAAAATCCCATCCACCCGTAAAGTGGCAACATGTACATGTTCAGTTTGTGGACGCCTCAGCCAGCCACCTGGCCCACACTCTCGTGTATTTTTTGGGGCATCCTCTATTATGGTATGTTTCCTTATAATGTGGTAGTACATTATTGACATGAGTTTTCCACAACAGAATTCACGGCGGGGCCTGCTTTTTTCCTTTATTATATATAATTAATTTATTATGTCATTGTCTTTTCAATGTTGTGTCAACAGCTCTAGAAATTACACCGTTCCAGATCCACCGGGACTTTTTGATGGCCATGTATGGCCAATGTATGTGAAACACAAGAAGATTATGGAAGACTTGAATGTTTGTGTGGGTAAGTGTTTGGTACTATACATGTCTCTCTACAGGCAACTTTTGCATTTCATGTAATATAAATATTACTTTATTTATTTTTTCTTTATAGAAAAGCTTGATGGAACACACACACGGGAGGAATTATTTAACAGAGTATATGGAGATGTGCTAAATCTGTTAAATTGAAGGTATTTTCTTGTATTTCTATTAGAATTATAGGCTCTTTATCTTTTTGAAAGACTTGCAATCCAATATGTATTTAAAGGATAATGGAAAGAACCCGAACTCTGGTATCCGTCCAAATTCTTTCTTTGATAATCGCCAAGTACAGAGTAACTTTTTTCCTGCAAAGTGTGTATGCAATATATTCATTTTATTTCTAAGGGTAGCCACACCACTCTATGCTTGAAGTAAATGCCCAGGTGCTCACCCACATAGAAATCCCATGCCAATCCAAACTGGTTTAAAGGCACTTTAGGGTCTTGCAGTAGAGGAAGATCAAAAACAGCAGTTTATTTTATTTTTCAAACATTTTGATGAAGCGCAGACTATCTTTGAGATAGACTGTGCTTCATTGAAACGTTAACAATAAATACACTGCTGTTCCTCTTCCTCTACAAGACCCGTAAGTGCCTCTAAACCAGCCTTGGAGTTTTAGCTTATATACTTTTTTTTTTTTTTTTTTTTTTTTTCAGAAGGTTAACTTTGTTTTAAAGCCCTCCCTACACAAAAATATGATTTGTATGTAGCACATACATTAAGGTGTTTTTGATCTAGGACTGAACCATTATATACAATACACATTTCACATTACTATTTGTATAATTATACCCTAGCAACTAGAGGACCTCATTGACCTCTGTAGATGTATGTACAGTTTTTGATGGTGGTCTTGCTAGTCTGTATAGCAAATTACCAATGGCAACCTGTGTAAATTTTGCAAAAAAAAATTACAAATTTGTATTGGCCCATCTTGTATGCTCATATGGAAGGGATTACCTCTGCGTGGCTCACTTACGACACCTCTGACTTGATACCATGTCACCTTTACACTTTTCTATAGGGGGTATCCTATAAAACCTTTTACTATTTCCTTTTGGAGAGAAAATTTTATTTTCTGTAGTTATTCTGTAAACCAGCCATATTGCTTTCTGTATGTGTGGTTCTGCTTCAAATCTGTTTACTTACCTGATGTTGGGATTCATGTTTATGTTCTAATGTTTGCCTTTTCTTTTATTTTACAGTTAAACTGCAATAAGAAGTGGCCTTACACCATAGATGCATTATGGATTTTAATTTATTTTACACTCCCTCCATCAGGGTTTTTTTATTTATTTTTGATTGAAGAGAACCATTTTGGAAATACGTTTTTGAAAAGAGAGCACTCCACCCAAATAAACACTTCGTTTTAAAAAAAAATGGTTGTTTTTAATTACTTGTCACATCTTTGTAAGAAAGCTTAGATTTTTTTTTTTTTTTTTTCCTGGGATTCCAGTGCTTCCTGGTGAAGCTGCATGTGTTCTAAAGATTCATCGTGGCCTACTGAAGAAAGGCCTTGCCAAACCTTTCTTTAGAGAGATTCTATGCATTTGCATTATCTGCTATACTCCCATTATTGTGTGTGGACCTTGCTTTGGTCACTGGATGACTGAATTCAATACAATGGCAGCTCTAATTTATATTGTCTGATCAGAGTAACACTGGCAGGGGTGATTTTATCAAGCAAATATCTAGGGGATAAACAAATGCAGCCCCACTGCATTTATGGACCGACCAGCTGCAATGTATACAATTGTTTTTCAGTGCACTTTAAAAAGTGGCCTAGGTTTCCTATTATGTTGGCACAATACTACAGTTGAGCCACAAAAGGGGTTAGGTATTTATGAATCCATGTAGATGGCAAAGATATCCTAGCAAGAAATCACACTTGCCACATAGTGTGTCATGGCTTTTCTTGTGTCGAATGCTTGAGTTGTGAAAATTGGCTTGTTTACCTGATTCTGAAAAGCATGGAAGTTAAAGCTAACCTTCTATGAAGCAGATCTGTTTGCTCTGTGTCCCCCCAGGGATAGTTTCCTTGTAGTTTTCCTGTCCATATGTTGGATGACTTGCAGAATTGGCTATATATATTTTTACAATTTTTATTTGTCAAAAAGGACATCGAATTATTTTTTATTGTTCTATTTTTGCACTAACCTAAAAGCATGTTGTATATCAAACTTGCTTTTTGTAATTTTTATAAACCTTGCATGGCCATACTGTGTTTAATATCTTTTGTGAAGCCATCTTCCTTTATTTATGTATGAGCTTTGTGTGATGTGTATTAAATTATAAAAACTGAATATCAGAAATCTCTCAGAAAACTGCCACAGATTTCCTTTAATGCATGTATCCTTAATGCTGTATGACTGTGAATGTTTTTTTATGTGCTGTGACTAGCTATAAATCCTAGGTGACCAGTCTCTGGCAGTTAGAGCTGGAAAAAGTGTATGTGTGCAACTTTAGTAGGGGAGGGTTAAAACCCATGTCGGGATCATGGTTACTAGCATCAGAACATTTTTCTGCTTCCACTACCACAGTCCAGTCCCTCTAAAGCAGGGGTCTCCAAACCTCAACAAAAGGCCACTTTTCAGCCTTTCAGTCTTTAGGATGACTGGACTGTGGCCAATGGGAGCAGAAATTGCCCCAGCATCAATAACATTAGCTCTGTGGGGTGAGGTGGCCAACAGGCACAGAGAGAATAAAGAATAAAATGGAGAACTGCCTGTTCAGAATCTCCTGAAGGAACCAGTACCTGAATCTCAGCCAGATAAGATAAAGCCTTCTGCAAACCAAGGAACTGCCATAACTAAAGCCTAGTACACACAGGCTCAATGTTGGCCGGTTCAATAGTAACCAGCTGACATTTGGCCAGCTTCTGTCAAAGAGGCGTGACAAAAGTCTTCTGGTTGGCTCCCGATCAGAGCTCTCAGCCAATGGCTGAGTGCTGACTGTAGTGTTCTGGTGGGGGATTGTAACCTGTCATAATAGACAACAGGGGTGATTACTGTACCAACATTGGATGGTTAGTACCGTTGCTCAAGCCTGAGCTTTTTTTTTGTTCTCCTCACCCCCCTAGAGTGCTAGTATGAAGACTAGCCTGACTGAAGGGAGTAGGGTGAACAAAAGGTACCCCACAAAGCTAGGCAGGGATGCTGTTCTACAGATACACCAGAAGAATAAAAGGATAAGCAGCGACCCAGACAGTTAAAAATCCAGAACACACCTGCAGCAGGATGCCAGCATGTCCTGCCTGCTGAGGGTCCAGAATAGCGCAGCCATCCAACAATGGATGTTTTCTGCCATGCAGGAGATGAGGAACACCCTGGTACTGAACCCCCACCCTTCAATGAGAAGACTACAAGCTGAGGAAATTCAAATGGTAATTTATTGTCTCAGGAAGACAAAGTGGTAAAAAATAGCATATTCAGCATTGTTAGGACCAGGCTGCTCTTCCTGTCACAGGAAGACGGACCAAACTTTTCTATAGGTGAAAGGCCTGAAACGTGTTAGTGATGTCCAACTGAATTAAGGCCAGGAAACCAACCTGTCACAGTGGGATCCCCTGGTAAAGTGGGGACTGTCTGTGTTGGGAAACCCACATTCACCATCTGGGTGTATTACTCTGATTTTAGGCCCTAAAACTGAAATATCAACAAGCGAAAAGACTGTTAGGAGTCTCTCAAAGGGAAGTAAGGGACCAATGACCCTCAAAGTGAAACTTTGTTTTGGCGCCTGTTGTATTTTGCAGATTTGCACTACAGAATGTGTTCCATAGGACACCATGTTAAATGGACTGCAGTGCAAATATGCAAAATACACTAAGGGCTCTTTCACACGGGGCGGATCCGTGATGAGCCGCCCCGTGGATATCCGCTTGCTCACTGCAGGGACGGACCCGTCAGGGCGCTGCTCTCCCCTATGGGAGATCGGATGACGATGGCCTGCAGAGTCCGTCGTTATCCCTTGCCTGATGGAAAAGTAGGTTTTTCAGATCAGAGCGGGTCAGATGTCAGCGGACATGTCACCACTGACATCTGACGCTCCATAGAGGTCTATGGAGCATCCGTTCAGGTCCGCCTAAAAAAAACTGACAGGCAGACCTGAAGGGATCTGTCGTGTGAAACAGCCCTAAAACTGCATAGGTGTGAATTCGGCCTTGGTGAGGAACAGACCATGCTATACACCTGGGAAGCCCTAGCCCATTGAAGCTTGCAGGTGTTTGGACTTTCCGCTTGACCGCTTTTTTTTTTTTTATTTTTTTTTTATTTAATCCTGACTGAAAAGCTAACTCAGGTTACCAGTGGCTGAGGGATCCTGCTTGAGGAAATCTACCTATTCAGTTTGACAAAAAAAGGTTACCTCCAACACAGGTCAGAGGACTAAACTTGTTAATTCATACTATGATTTCCAGAGGTACTCTGTCAGGGAAATCCTAAAAGATGACCTGTTTAGGTGGATCACTGGTGCATCCTTCAGTAAGAGCAGAGCACTTCTTTATGAATGCCCTCCTTCAAAGCAAAGGTTCGACACACTAGACCTAAATAGCAGGTGTACTGGAAAAATCTTTGCAGCTGTTGGAGCCCTAAAAGACCCAAGGCCTGGACGGCTAATCCTCTAGATGCATGTTAACATGCACTACATTGATAAGGTTTGAAACCACTTGTAAATCTAAACAGCAGGACACTGCAGTGCCTCAAAGTCTCCAAAGGTGGACAGTTGGGACTTTGAATCAGAGATGGTAATATCCCAATTTCATTTAGGGCTCAGGTGAATCGGAGACAGGCTCTGCAGTGGTTACATGCTTGGAGCCTGTGTGGGTGGAGTGCCTCAGTATCTGAGTACAAATGGCTCAGAAGTCCAGAGTGATCATGGAGGTCCCTGTGGGCATGGGGGAGGCCCGATGGAGCAGAGAAAGACTCCAATTATGACAACAGGGGCCAGGTTCTGGATTACGGGAGCTGGTTTCTTCTGGGCATACCAAGTAAAGACCCCCCAGGACCACACTAGGAAAGTATTGGCTGTGGCAGCAGCCTGTCTTCTGTGCGTCTTGGTGAAAACTGCATCTGCAGAGCACAAATGCAGACAGATTATGCTGTGAGGCAAGTCCTCACAAATCTGGGTAGCTGGTACTGATGAGGAAATGTTGGGAAAGGCACTTTTCCTGTGTGGAACACTCCACCCAGTGTATGTCAGTGCTGGATCCCTCAACCCTTCCTGTAGGAACTTTGAAAAGGCATCCAATAATGCAAACAGCCTTGCTGAGTATTCAGAGACAGGTCATTATAACTAGCTGTGCCACAGCTATGGACCTTAAAAAGCACTCAATGGCTATCCAACAGCACACTAAGGTCTGGACAGCACCACAATGCTGAGCCCATTGCCAGAGGTCGTGTTTCAGGATAGCTCTTGCGGGTATCGGGTACAGCCTCCAAAGCTAGTGCTGAGGAAATTCTGAGCCTGAATAGCTGCTATGCAAAAACCAGCTCAAGTGTCTGTGGTAAGGACTCTCTACTAAAGTATTTTGAGGGGGGGTGGGGAGAAAAAAAAAAATTAAAGTGTCAAAGGCTCTAGCCTTTTTTCAGCATAAATTAAATCCACACTCCTGGGACAATAGCAAAAAATAAAAAAACAGGCTTGCTGGGTATAAGAGGGGTTATAGAGAGGCTGGTTTACAATTTTTCTGTTTGCTAGTGTCCCAACCCACTATAGGCAGCATTATAATGTATTGGCTTCAAAACGGATGTCTTGAATGTATGTTTGTCATTTACATTTCAATAAGCACTGACATTATTACACATTAAAATAACTGGTGCAGAAAGATCTGATGCCTGCAGTACACAGGTTATGAAAAGGTCCAGCAGTTACAGGTGTGTTCCCACTGAGGAAGCACTCTAGGTTGTACAAGGGCCATCCTAGGTCCCTAACTGGTTACTAAATAATTACATTGTATGGAAATCTTTTGCATCTCTCTGGAGTTCAGTGTTGGGTTTCGTGTGCCAGTTATGGAGATAGAATTTGTGTTTTGGCTCAATTTCCTCTGCAGCCATAGACTATACTTATGCTGGGATCCATCCAATTCTGTGACAGGCTCTGGAAGCTATGCTAGGAATCCATTGTGTTTGTAGTCATCCTATCATTAAACTCTGGTAATACAACAGCTCGAGTATATGCTGCACACAATCAGAAAATACTTAAGTAAGAAGTTGAATGTGGAACAAACATTCTCCTTAGGGAAGGGATAGAACACTTTTTTTCTGATATTTCCTATCCCCCGTTGTCACCAGCACAAAGTGTTTTTATTGCAGTTTGTGCTACAATAAATGAGGAAACATCTTAATCCTAATAGTCTCTGACACTAGTTACAGGACAGGAAGCGAGATCATATATGCTTAATGGTAACCTGAACATAAATATATTAGTACAGTTGGGACTGAATGCAACATCAGCCAGGTTTTTCTCTGCTGCTTTTGCCCATGGTGATGTCAGATGAGATCGGAGGTCAGAACAAACCTTCCCAGTGGTAACAGCTATGAAGAAACCTTGGTGGAAGGGGTTAGAACTTCACTCATGCTTTTACTTAATGTATCTGGCACTAGAATATTCTGATTTGATTCTAAAGGTGCCTATCTGAATGTACTTCAACCTTGGCTACAGTACTCTAACCAAACAAAACATCTATACAAATAGCATAGGTATTTAGAGCCACGTAACTATGATGACTTGAATTAAGTTGCTCTTAAACCAACTTAACAAATGTCTACAACAATATCATTAACCAACTTCAAATGCTTTCACTGCCTAACTTTTAAACCATCAATACACTTTGCTGAAGGATATTATTAAAGTAGTAAACTCCGCTAAATAATTTTCATTTTAGGGTCCCCCCAGGTGGGTTATGCCATAATGTGCTAGCATGCACTGTATATAAGTACATTATGGCAGACTTGGCTGTTAAACTATGCTCTCCAGTGTTGTGGTGGGATCAAGCCAGCAGTGCTCCAGCACTTCCATTTTGACCCAGTCTTCCTTCCGGGTTCTGTCCCATTAGCCGTTTTATAGGCCAGGCCACGATGACATCACTTCGGTACCTGCACACTGACGGGCAGGAGGACGCTGATAGGGTCTCTTCCGTCATAAATACCCTGAATGTCAGCAAAGTGTTTGAAAAATTAACTTTACTTCCACATTAACACCTTCCCATCCGGCCTATATTAGGATGACAGGTGAGAGGTGGCTTTTCCATCCTGACTGGACAGCATATGACATTTTTCAGAAAGCACCACTTGTGGGGCCACGCAATCTGTCACCAATCGCAGCAGGTCACGTGACAGTTGTACACAATGGATGGCTTCCTTTCATGCCATCCATTGTGTACAATTATGTTGCTAGCTGTGACTGATCTATTTGATCACATGGTACAAACGGGGTCAATCACAGCCCATCTGTACCATGTGATTAATCACAACAAAACAAACAGAATGAATCAGTTTTACTGAATTCAGTAAAATGCTTGCTTATAGCAATGTAATTCAGCGCTATAAGCAAACAATGTATAAAACAAAAAAATCCTGATTACTTACCCAACGTCATACTATGTTACTTTGGTAACATTATATTGTTCTGGTCACAGTGTATTTTTGTACTGTCACCTGACCCTGACCACCACCATACCAGTTATATGATGACTCTGTACTCCACAGGTGACAGTATGTAAATTATTAATTTTCCAAAATATTACAACTTTAAAAAATAAAATCACCGTGTCTCTTACTAAAAATATCTTGCACTGAAAAGGGGTCAATTGGGAGATACATTTTAGGGCTTCAAGCAATGCGATAGGCCGTCAGGCGTCAGTACATCAGAATTGATACATTTTAACATATATACCATAGTTATTGGATTCTATAACTTACCTACAGACTAATATACCCTGGTTTGGGTTATTTTTCACCAAAGATATGTAGCAGAATATATTTTGGGCTAAATTTATTTACAATTTTTTATTTACAAAACTTTATAAAAGAAGCAAAGAAAAAGATGTTTTTCTCCAAATTTTTTCAGTCTTTTTTCATTTATTTAGCAAACAATAAAAAGCCCAGTAGTGATTAAAGACCACTAAAAGAAAGCTCTGGTTGTGTGAACAAAATTATAAAAATTTAGTTAGGATACACGTTTGTATGACCACACAATTGTGCAACAGTGCTGAAAGCTGAAAATTAGCCTGGGCAGGAAGTGGTTAAGTAGGTCAGCCACAGGCAAAAAGACTGTGCAGTTGTACTCATTCTTCCCAGAGCCTAGTAAAGTTGGTGAAACGCTGTTGATTTCCATCACCCAATCATGTGCAAACAAAAATGCAGCTTTTTTATTTTCCTTACACCTGATTGAGTATTCTTTATACATATTGAAGCGTCACCATATTAACTAAGTTCTGGGGAAAATTAGTGCAATTTCACTTGCAAAGTGCACAGTCTAATTGCGTTTAGTAAATGCCCTGCCCCCTATAATGTCGTATGCACAAGAACATTGGGACCAGTAACTAAATCATATGTAGTATTGGAGACCACACAAATGAAATAGATTCAAAGCCTTCTATCAAAATGTACTACCAAAAGCCACTGAGCAATTAAAGGGGTTGTAAAGGTAAATGTTTTTTCACCTTAATGCATTCTATGCATTAAGGTGAAAAAACATCTGACAGTGCCGGCGCCCCCAGCCCCCCGTTTAACTTGCCTCACCCCTCGAAAGATCCCGTCCTTCACCACTCAGCCTGGTCGCTGATTGGCTGGAGTGGATGGATGGAAAGCAGCGCAGCCATTGGCTTGCGCTGCTGTCAATCACATCCACTGACGCGGGGGGCGGGGCTGTGTGATACAGCCAGCTGTATCACGGGAGTGCAACCGCAGATGCTTCTCACCATGCGAGGGAGCTCACATGAATGTGAAAAGTACCTGCGGGAGGAAGCAGAGACAGCCGCCGAGGGACCCCAGAAGAGCAGGTTCGGGGGCACTCTGTGCAAAACGAGCTGCACAGTGGAGGTAAGTATAACATGTTTGTTATTTTTAAAAAAAATAATAATTTTACTTTACAATCCCTTTAAGATAACTGGGTTATGACACAAGCAATCACAACACTATGTTTAAAGACTTTATTAATGTAGAAAGATTTCTTTAAAAAAATACATGATTTATCAGCAGAAAAGTGATAAAAAAAAAAAAAAAGGGCAGCAGTTTGTTTTGTCAAAGCATGAGTTCTCTGTAAAAGGAAAAAAAAAAAAAAATTTTGAAGAATAGGTTTGCAGATGATGTACTTTATAGGCATAACACAGGTATAAATTAAAAATGTATTTATTACAAAAACATCCAAAACAATTGTATTAAAATTCATTGGCTATTCACAAATATGCCTTGAAGCAGGAACAACACACCACCTACATAACATACTTAAAATGAGGGACCAAACAGGTCACTCTCCAATACTTAATGAAATAGTGTATAAGTGAAAGACGGTGTGTCACAATACAGCTCAGCTCTACATGTTGCACGTATTTAAAAGACGCTTCTTCAGGAGATTATGGCATGTTCGTTTTATAATCAAACAAGGGAGAAATAAGCAGAGAATAAAGTCCACAGCACAGCTGGGGATACAGGGGAGAGATATCTTCACACAGCCTAGATCAATCTGTGAGACGGCCTCACACAAGAAGCCTTGGGGCGATTGATGGTGGCTTTTAAAACCATTAAGTGCTGATGGGTAACTAATATGGCAATATCTGGATTAATCAAGGGGACACCCACTAAATATATAGCTTCATTATCCATGTGTAAATAGTTCCCAGAGGGCATCCTACGGGATGGAAATCCCCTTCAACTCTCCGCTTACGTGACAGCCATCGAGCGTAGTAGAGGTAGCTGTGAACACGCCATTACCTCCTAAAGAAGCATCTTTTGAATAGGCGCAACATGTAGGACTGAGCTGTATTATGACACACCTCTATGCTATTTCATTAAGTATTGGAGAGTGACCTGTTTGGTCCCTCATTTTAAGTATATTATTTTATATGTTATGTAGGTGGTGTGTTGTTCCTGCTTCAAGGCATATTTGTGAATAGCCAATGAATTTTAATGCAATTGCTTTATATGTTTTTGTAATAAATCAATTTTTAATTCATACCTGTGTTGTGCCTATAAAGTTCACCATCTGCAAACCTATTCTTTAAAATCCAATTTATCGGGACGTGGCATTATATACCCAATTCTCGTATCCACAGCACCACTCTGTGTTTGGCTTGTGATGTGACAGTGGTTGTATTGTTCATATTATTTCATTCCAAGGTGCATGATCTTCCTGTAGGGGGCTGGACCTCCCCAGTATCCCCTGCAAAGAGACGAGATGTTTTATGGTTCAGAGACATAGACAAGTGACAGAAAAAAAAAGACCAAGCAGAATATCAAGTCTGCCTCATTTTTATTTTCGAGTTATATATGTTTTTTTTAAAATCTAAATATAGATCTATGTTTGTCCCAAGCATGTTTGAATCCACTTACTGTTGACTGACTCACTACCTCTACTCTTTTCCAAGCATCAACCTACTTTTTTTATAGTAAAAATACTTTCCAAGATTGGTTTCCTCCTGCTAGTTCTTGTTTACTTATTTGTTTACTTATTTCATCAGCACAAGATTGAAATGAAAATTTACACAGTTTATTGTAAGATTGGCCTCAGATTACTCACCTCTCTGGCAGTCTGTCTCCTACTTTCCCCTTCATTCCAGGACTTCGTAAGGCAGTTCAGCATTCGGCACTGCTGATATGATCTGATGCCTGTGCACCCTGCCACAGACACGCTGCTCTAGCCAACCAATGAAAAGAAAGGTTTGGGAAACAGCAGCGTCGACAGGCATTTGTAAGCCACACCCCCAGTGTACAGCGATTGGCAAGCTTATTGCCCAAGTGGGCAGGGATTAGTTGCCTGTGTTTTTAGGTGGGCAATGGGTATGGAATGTTGCAAATGTTAGCTGGTACAGAGTCTTCTCATACAGTCTACCTCAGGGGTGCCCAAATTTTTGAAGAGCGAGGGCCACTTAAACTATTTGGTTTAAGTCGGGCCACAATGAGTGGAGCGAGCAGATAACAGGTCCGTGTCCACTCCACATATGCTGAGCGCACACTGCCCGCTCTACTCTATAGGCCATCCAATCAGACAGAAGGGGATGAATCCCCCTTTTTTTTTGTGGATCGGATTGGAGGTAGGCGGACACAAGTCCATTTACATTTGCTGCTTCATAGGAGGTGAATGAAGGGTCCGATTGAGTCAGACCAATCGTGTGAAAGTGGCTTAAGGCTGCTTTCACACTAATGCCCTGTGATTTACCCACATGGATGGTGCAGTACAATGTACCTGTGGGTTAGCTGCACTTTGCCATAGAATTCTATTATATCCTGCAGGTGTGGTGAACTTTCTGAAAGTGCACCAAACACACAGGTAATTATGGAAGTCTATGGTTCAGTGCAGGCAATCCGCAGGCACACTGCGCTGTACCTGTGGATCAGTTTGAAAGCAGCCCAGTAACCAATGCAGAACAGATATGCCCATATATACAGTGTGATTTCAGTAATAAACCTAACAGTCTTCCATTCAGGTATCGCTGGCTGTTGCTGTCCCAATTGGAAGGTGCATTTGGTATCACTCCACATCTGACAGGAGACGGTGCTATACGGGAAGCATCGGTTTATGCAGCTCTGCTCCACAGCCGCTCGATTCCTCTACTGCTGTCCCAGAACAGAATTGCGGGCCACATCAGAGGGCTCCATAGGCCACATGTGGCCGGGCACCCCTGGTCTACCTGATGCTGCACCCAATGACAGCTCCTGCTGGGCTCAGGTCTGGTATCCCCTGTTGACCCAATGGGGCTTAGGCCAGGTACAGCTGGACTGCCTGTACCCCCCTGTCAGTGGCCCTGCATAATCGTATCCTGATTAAATGGATATTCCTGTTCCACTACGGTTAAAAGTGGACGTCAAGAGGAAGTAAATTCCCCTGTTTTTGTACCTATAGGTAAGCCTACAATAAGGCTTATCTGTAGGTACTGTAAATATCTCCTAAACTTGCACTGTTTAGAAGATATTTACTGTATACTACAACAATTATGTCAACGGTGCATGCATTCTGAAAAAAAAGCCACCTGTGCAGTTTCTTCAGGGCCCGTGCCGTGACTGGCGGCTTTGTTCTAAGATAAGTATTACCCCAATACTTACCTTAGAACCCCAAATCAAAAGTGTAATATATTGCAGCCTACCAATCATTAAATGTGGTGGCTGCATTATTTTTCTTTTTTTAGGCTTTTTGCCCACTCTTTTCAACTGCGATCTGGCCAGTAATACACCTCCTGTATTAGAGTGCCCCCACTCTGCCAATGCCGATGTCAAAGGTGCCCATTCAGCCAAAGTAGCTGTAATGTTAGTGATGACAATTACTGGCAGCCCTTCTGATATAACAAGCTATACTACACAGTGTCTGTTTTTATTAAATTATGCAGCTGAATACCTTAGTTCACATCTCCGCTGTGTGATCACATGACCCCCTGTCGCTCTCCTCTGGTCTGAGGACTACAGCAGAAGGGGCTGAGATTCCCCTCCGACATCAACTGGGAGGTCATGTGACTGCACAATGGCACTGTGCAATAAGTTATTTAGCTGTATATTAAAAAATAAAACAGACACTGTAGTATAGCTTGTTATAACAGAGGGGCTGCCAGTAATTGTCATTAACAACTTTTCAGCCCCATGGAATAGTGATGGGAGAGCAGGGGCAGGTATGAAGAGCGGCTCTCAGACTAGGAACTGACAGGTAGGGAGGGAGGTGCAGAGGTGTGAGACTGAACACAGTGGGAAGACAGAGGCACGTAAACTGACCACGATATCAGGGATTCGAAGCCATGATTACCGTGGTCATTGGGGGATACAGGAACAGGCAGGATCAACCAGCTATTTTTCAGCACAGAAAGGGACAAATGACACTGCAGAAGCACTATGCTGCTTAACATGCTTTAAAAAGGAACCCGATTTTTTTTTAGGGTCACAACTGCTTTAATCTGGGGAAAGCGGAGTTTTTGATGTACTAGAAGATTTAGATACAGTAACAAATCAAAGCTTAATGCCAACTAACACTTTATAAGCAGTTAAAGCAACATTGGTTTCTTATTTTTGGAATAAAGCTTTTACATAAACGAGTAAAAGATGATTATTTTAAACAACCCTGCCAGTGGTAAATGGGTTGTCTCGACCCTGTAACTGCTACATCTGCAGAACAGTTTGTGGTGTTGAACAACAGACTTGTTTGCCAAATTGCCAGGTGTCAATAAAGGAAAGTAAGCCTAAAAGAATATATCAAATGGATCCCTCACATGTAGAGAATTGGTAAACTGCAAAACAGTTTTTTTTTGGGGGGGGGGGTCACCAAACAACCCCCCCCCCCCCCCCAGGCCACTGGTGGCACTAACCCACAACACACTTCCCCACCACCACCCGCTGTCCTTACCTTGGACAGTGACAATGCTCTGTGTCCCGAGGCCACCCTATTTGAAGCCTTACCTGCCTGCTCTAATTCATATGCCTGGTGACCTGGCGCATATATTATATATATATATATATACATATACATACATATATACATACATATATATATACATAAAAAATTTTTTTTTGAGAAATATTAAAAATTTCACTTCCTGTGACACAAGGAACCCCAGGGGGAACTTCGTTCACGCTGAGGGTGCAAGAAGATATCGTAATTGGACAGCTCTTTGGCCTTATGGTGGAATACTCTGAGAATGACACTACTGTTTGTTCCTCCTAAGATCATATTGTTAAAAAAATGTAATAAGCCAGAGCGCTTCAAACTGAAATGTAGTGTGCCAAATTTATACCCCAATAGCAGCTATGCTTTCATTCTCACTTAGTGGTTTTTCAAAATGAAATTCTGCTTCTCTTGGGTTTTTGCATCTCCTTTATTTGCAAAACTGGACCCAAACTGTATCAGTAGTTGGTATAAATGATGTCTAGCCTTCTAGCCAATCAAGGGTTTTCAGTGTTCCTGGGCTTTAATGCCTCATGCACACAGGACAGTTTTCCAGCTGCTCATAGGGGCATCTGGTGTTTATTTTCCCCTGCCTCTAAACGCCCCTCCATGTTAGCTTGCATCTATGCACACACAGACTTTTAGAGGCAGAGGTGGATGCCAGTGCATCCAGGAGCAGCAGAGTTTTGGCAGAAAAAAAAAGCTTGACGCTTGTATAAATGCACATTAACGCTAGGTGTGCTTATCGCTTGAGCTTTTATTTATTTCAATGGCCATTATGGGATTATTATTCTGGCCAATCAAAGTGCTTGACACCTGTAACCCCTTCCCGCCGAGTGTACGCAGATCTGCGTACTCGGCTTCCGGGGGGTATACCGGGATGATGCCCGCACCTGCAGGCATCATCCCGGTACAGTTTTCTTCAGCAGGCGATTGGCTATCCAGGCATAACAACCGATGCGGCTAAAAGCCGCTCGGCTGTTATGCCGGAGGAGCGGGAGGGGACGTCACCCCCTCCCGCTGCTGTTACCGGTGCTCCCGATCGATCGGGAGCACCGATACCATGTCCGTTGCCTCCGGCTGCTGGGGAGAAACTCATAGTAAACACGGAAGCGACGTCACTGGCATACAACAATGGCGCCGGTTTTAAAAAGATATACGGTATTCAGAATCGCCGTTTTCGGCGATCTGAATACATTGAAGTGTAAAGGAGGGGTGGGGGGTCTTTTAGACCCCCGATCACCCTCCATAAAGAGTACCTGTCACCGCCTATTACTGTCACAAGGGATGTTTACATTCCTTGTGACAGCAATAAAAGTGATCAAATTTTTTTTTTAAAACAATTTAGTCATTTAAAAAAAATATATATATATTTTTTAAAGCGCCCGTCGTCCCCGCGAGCTCGTGAAGCAAAGAAAACGCATACGGAAGTCGCGCCCGCGTATGTAAACTGTGTTCAAATCACACATGTGAGGTATCGCCGCAATTGTCAGAGCGAGAGCAATAATTCTGGCACTAGACCTCCTCTGATGCTAACCTGGTAACCGTAAATTTTTTTTTAAAGCATCGCCTATTGAGATTTTTAGGTACCGTACTTTGTCATCAATCCACAAGTGCGTGTGATTATAAAGTGTGACATGTTTGGTATCTATTTACTCGGCGTAACATTATCTTTCACATTATGCAAAAAAATTGGGCTAATTTTACATTTTTTTTTTTTTAAATCATGAAAGTGTCCCTTTTCCCAAAAAGTTGCGTTTAAAAACACCGCTGCGCAAATACCGTGTGACATAAAATATTGCAACAATCGCCGTTTTATTCTCTAGAGTCTCTGCTAAAAAAATATATATAATGTTTGGGGGTTCCAAGTAATTTTCTAGCAAAAAATATGGATTTTAGCTTGTAAACACCAAATGCCAAAAATAGGCTTAGTCATGAAAGGGTTAAACCCCCCTAAACTCATTACATGCTTTTACAAGCATCAGGCATTTTTTGCTACCCAAACACTGCTGCCAAGAGGGAAGACTGAGCATGAGCCTAAGCCTCAGTGGCAGTAAACTCAGCTAAAAAATAGCCACTTGGCAGACTTATCTGTCAACTGTAGACCTCCAGTGCTGCTCTGTCTCCGGTCCTGGAGCGTCCAACTTCACCCAGTATTTTTCCGGGTTCATGCTGTCTGCCCATTTGAATGGTTGGGCCATGATGACTTGTCAGCACTTTATGTGCCCCGAGTACAGAGCGCATGTGCAGTGATGTAATTGGCTCCTGTTTATGTGAAGATCTCCTAAGTGGTGGAAGTTTAGGAGACATCCACTCATACCTACAGGTAAGCCGCATTATAAAAACTTACCTGTAGGTACAAGTCAAAAATCTCACATTACTATCACCTTAAAGAGAATGTAAACCCTGGTGGGTTTACTTCCTCTTTGATTCCCTGCAAAGGTAAAGCATAATGGACTACTATGCATCGCATAGTAGTCCATTATGTGTCACTTACCTGACACAGGAGCCAGCGTAGTCACTGCTGTCCCCTGTAGTCCGGAGCATCCATCTTCTCGGTGGGTCTCGCTGCTCCGCCGCTGTCATTCGGTGAAGCCGCGATGGGGTCACTCCTGCGCATGGGAGCCGCCACTCGTGACATATCGCCGTTGACAGCGGCGCGCTCAGTGCGCCTGCACGCCGCTGTTAACGGCGCATGCACCGTAGACAGCGGTGCCTGTCTTTCAGCAAATATCTCCTAAACCATGTAGGTTTAGGAGATATTTCTTGGACCTACAGGTAAGCCTTAATCTAGGTTTACCTGTAGGTCAAAGTGTGTTGTAAGGGTTTACAACCACTTTAAGGCTTAATGTACACGGGGTGTTTCTAGAACTTCTCCTGATCGATTTAACTTGACAGATAGTAACCCACGTTTAAGATGTCAGTTTTGCCACATTTACATGGCGCATTTAGCCGCGTTTGCGTTTAGAAGCATTTGAAAACAATTTTTTTTCAAAACAGTCAAAAATGAAAAATGCCTGCAAACGAAACGCAGCTAAACGCGCGTTACCGCGTTTGGCGCTTGAAATGACTCTACACTCAGCGTCTGAACAAATTTTTTTGAAGAAGGCATATAAACTCAACTGACTAAAAACGACAAAGGAACCTGTGTACACATAAGATAACATTGGATGAGTTCAGGGGCAGCTGAAAAAAAAAAAAAAAAAAAAAAAAAAAGGAGTATCCAACTGCCTTTGAATGTCCGTTTACCAGCAGCCGTGTACGAGGCCTAACTCTAGGTACTGTGGCACCTCCTAAATTTCAGCTATTAGGTAACTACTAATATTTTTTTATTTTTTTTTATTTTTTAGGTGCCTGAAATAAAATGTACATTAAAAAAACAATCCAATTCTTGAAGATAACTTACGTAAGAAGCAAATTCCAGTACAGGAACGGCATCATGTCTGCTTTCATATGGTACATGGACCATCTCTCTTTGCTCTGGTCGATGGGAAAGGTCTCTAGTGGTTGCTGGTTGTAGTCAAACTCAGCCAGGATCACTTTGCTGTAGCCTGTCACCAGGGGACATGAAGTGTACCCATCATACTGCACACAATGAAGAACATTAGAATTCATTAAACAAGGAATATACTCTTCATTTGTGTAGAGTTTTTTTTTAGTTCATGTTTGAAAGGAGCATCGCTGTTTTCAGGATAATCATTTTAATAAAGCCACGAAACAATGAACATTTCCATACTAATACATATGGCCTAGATGTTTTTTAATCTAATCTAAACATCCACAATTATTGTAATTTTTTTTTTCTTCACGAAGGTACAACAGTTTTAAAAAAAAACACATTCAGCTAATGTTCTTTTTCCAAATTGATATACAGTAAATAAATCACATGTAATAAGAATGGTTTAAATTTGCAGTCTTTGAAAGTAGAACTATAGATAAACCTTTTTTCTTTCTTTTTTTTTTGGATAGAGTATACAAAGGTTATAAGCCTGTTTTGCAATCTGTGTCCCATTGGGGAGATTTACCTTCACTTCCTGTCCCATAGCCAAACAGGAAGTAATAGATAATCCCGACAAATTAAGGGAATTCCTCCATTGGAAGATTTCCACTCTATTACTTTTCTGTGGCAAACCAAAATTTGTGTTTTATTTTTTTTTATTTTTATTTTTTATTTTTTTACTTTCAATAATGGTAAATCTCCCTAAAAGGGGCACAGACAGAAATGGGAAACTAATAGGTGTTCAAACCCTTCTCCACTCTATCCAAAACGAACGTTAAAAAGTTTTGCAAAAAAAAATAAAAAATTATAGGTCAGCTCATGTTAAATCTTCCCAAAAAAAATGCAGATAACTTTACTAATCAACCCACTGTCATCAGTGAGTACAATAATGATGTCTTCAACATGGTATATACCATATCATACTAACAAGTCACCTACTAATATCTACTATTAAACAGTAATGTTAAAAGAAAAAAAAGATGCCAGACGGGAGAGTGCAGACATGGCCACACATGAACAGAATTTCAGCCAGTTCTGCGAAATTATGCAGAAAATTTGTTCTGTATATTGCCAGCTTAAGGATAACCACATACAAGCATATTTGGTATGTGCCTTCTATATCTTCTAGTCCTTCAAAGAAACACCCACTAGGAATATGGGGTTTGCTCCTAATGAATATTCTTTGCCAATGCAGGTTTCCATATTGGAAACATTTATTTTGACCAACTTTGTCGTTAGAGGCAGAGAATATCTGTTTCATGCACCTCCAGTTATTCCCTGATGCCACATTTTGTTATACAGTGCCTTGAAAAGTGTTGTATGCATTTGTTTCCAGCCCCCCCCCCCCCCCCCAGTCAATACTTTTGTAGAAGCCCCTTTCTCTGCAATTACAGCTGCAAGTCTTTTGGGAATGTCTCTACCAGCTTTGCACATCTAGAGAGTGAAAATTTTGCCCATTCTTCTTTGCAAAATAGCTTAAGCTCTGTCAGATTGGATGGAGAGAGTCTGAACAACAATTTTCCAGTCTTGCCTCAGATTCTCAACTGGATTTAGGTCTGGACTTTGACTGGGCCATTCTAACACATATATAAGCTTTGATCTAAACAATTCCATTGTAGCTCTGGCTGTACGTTTAGGGTCCTTACCCTGCTGGAAGGTGAATATCCACCCCAGTCTCAAGTCTTTTGCAGACTAACAGGTTTTCTTCTAAGATTGACCTGTATTTGGCTCCATCCATCTTCCCATCAACTCTGACCAGCTTCCCTAATCCTGCTGAAGAGAAGCATCCCCACAACATGATGCTGCCACCACCATGTTTAATGGTGGGGATGGTGTGTACAGGGTCAGGACAGGACTTAGGGTGGTAGGGGCCCCTGGGCTTGAGTCTCTTTCGGGCCCTACCTTCTATACATTACCGTATTCATCGGCGTATAACACGTGCCCCAAGTTTAGGAGGGAATTTTAAGGAATAAACTTACATTTAAATGCCCAGCAATGCAGCCTTGCCCATCCATCTGCAGCCTTGTCAGTGTCATTTGCAGCCTTGTCAGTGTAGCCTTGTCATTTGCAGCCTTGAAGTTTAAAAATGGCGTCCCTGTGTTATGACCATCATAGGGTGGGACTGGGCGTGACTGTGAGCTGGGCGAAGCCGAGTACACTCGGCTATGTATCTCAGCGGGGCCCCCTATTGGGCGGGGCCCATGGGCTACAGCCCAGTCAAGCCCAATGGTAAGTCCAGCCCTGTACAGGGTAATGTGCAGTGTCAGTTATCCCACACAGCGTTTTGCTTTTAGGCCAAAAAGTTCAATGAATGGGGGGGGAAGCCACAGAGCCAGAGTCCGTGGCCCTGGAAGGACGAGGGGCAAAGATGGATACGGCCTGCACAGGGGACAGCACGGGCTTCGTTTGCAGGTAAGTGTCACATAATGGGCTAGCATGCAATGCATACTAGCCCATTATGCTTTTACTTTGCAGGCTCTTTTTCTTTAACCATGGAGACCCCAGGTTATTATCAACATATATTTAAAAAAAAAAAAGTACAGACAGAATAAAAAAGAAAGAAAAAATAATTTTTTTTAACATGTCAAGCTATTTAGTAGAAGTTTTCGGTACTAACCCCACTATCCCCGTTCTCCTTCCACTACTACCTATTCTACATCCCCAGACTCTCCCCCTGTAGATTCCCACACAGGCTCAGGTTTTGAAAAAAATAAGCCTCTTTTTAATGGGGTCTTTGAATGAAGCACTTTAGATGGATGTCACATATTCATATATTACTTACTTTGGCAGAGGACTTTTGGCTTTTCATAACCAAGGAGATAGTCTTATCCAGTACTGCTGACTGGGCAGCTAAAACCAAACACAACAAAAACGTCAGAATCTTCTCATAGATTTAGTATTAAACACCTTATATACAACAAAATAATAGCAGTTCCTGTGCAATGATTGTAGTTTGCTCTTATTCTCTGTTTTATATGTAAAATATTAGCATTAACCAGATTTTGATTAGGCGCTGTGTACAACTCTTTCCTTTGCCGTCATTTTTATAAATGCCATAGACTAGAGATGTCCACCTGGCAGGGACTTGTTTTGCGGTTCCCAGCTACAGGCTATCCAAAATTGCAGGGGGTGCCGAGTGCTGGAATGTTTTCTGTGTTCCAGCACTTGGCACCCGAATGACGCTGGCACTGCCTGTTGGCTGATCTATATCACTATGGAGTATACATCATTGGGGAAGGAGGACACTGCACAAGAGAGTGGTAACCACTGAACACCAATGTTGGGGTAGTGTGGTTATCGCTGCCCTTGACACCAATGCTGAAGGTTATTATTGGCACACTAATGCACAATCAGTTTTGCACAAGAGCACTTTCAGAACGTTGCATGTGTGTTTTATTGTAATAATTGAATGTGGATGCACTTTATAAGTAGAGCTGCAATAGTGACTTATATTGGTACTGTTATTATTGCACATGCTTACTATTATTTCATATTGTTGGAATTTTAATCGCATAGGATTATCATTGGCATTATAGCACTAGACTGCCATTATCATTGCATATGTTTTACTATTATCGGATATTATTACAAATACTGCACAGGACTGCAGCAGTTTTTGGATAATCTGTAGTAAAATAGCAGAAGATTGTGATTTTCCAATTTGCATATGATCACAATATATGTAGTAATTAGGCTGCTTCAGATTACAGCATTATCGCATGAGATTGCATGAGATTGCAATTTTTAATCGCAGAGGATTATCGTTGATATTTCACTATTGGATTGCAATTTCTAACTGTATAGGATTGCATTACATGCATGGCATTTACCACATAGGATTGTAACACTTTATAGCACTATACGTTTGGGATTTTTATGATTGTATTTGGATAGCACAGCATTTATTGGTGTATAGATAAGGTTGGCACGAACACATGGGACGTGATCACTGCTAGCAGCTGTCTTGCTACTCTAATTGAATGCTCACATGGTAGCTCGCAAGAATTTGTTTCTTTTTTCTAAAGGTTATAATTGCTGCCACCGACACCAATCAAGGGTGGTTTATTATTGCTGCCTCCCAGCTGCTCAGAGCTGAATGCAACTTCTCCTTGCATGGCTGTATTTGTGGCAGCACATCACTTCCATACAGGCTGGTGTAGGAAGGGGATACATTGGCAGTATACAAGTGAGAGGAGGACCCCCCTGAGGACTGATCTACCTGAAATGTGTTATTACAACTATATGCATTCCTTTTCATGGTTTTATTATGATACAAATGACAATTGTCTGATTTTCAGATGCAACCTTCCAACTCAACTTGCAGAAACAAATGCGGCCCTTTCAGGGGCGGACTGACCATTCGGGTACTCGGGCACTGCCCAAGGGCCCCATGCCACTAAGGGGCCCCATCAGGGTTGCCAGCCTCAATCAAACCAGGGACAGCATCTAAAATCCTTTTTTTTTTTTAAATCCCAAGATTATAGCTGCCCCACCTCTCCAGTACCTTTTCAGTGTGTGTATGTGTATTCTGTGTGTGAATATTGTGTGTGGGTGTGTGTATACTGTGTGTCCCCATAATCTCCTATTGCCTGGGGGCCCCATAATCTTCTCCTATTGCCGGGTGGCCCCATAATCTCCTATTGCCCGGGGGCTTTGTGAGTTGTCAGTCCGCCCCTGGGCCCTTTAGGCCCCTTCAAGTTGGGCACCATTGTCACTGTCACAGTCCATTCTGTAAAACAGGAATAGCGAGATGTCTTGCACTTTATCTGGCTGCCAAATTACCTTTATAGTAAAAGTTTTTTTTTACACAAATGCACAATGAGCCAACAACATGCATGTTTCCACCCATGGAGATGGGGATATTTTACAGACAACACTGGGACCATTAAGGACATCTGTCAGGACCTATAGAGATATACATTTTCCAACCAAACTGTAAGCAGCTGGATGAGTGGAAAGTGCTTTGATCTCTGTAGGTTGCTGGTTAATTGGTACCATTTTTGCTTTTTTACATCTCCAGAAACAAAAAAAACAAAACAAACAAAAAAAAGGCCTTAAAGTGATATTAAAGAAATAAAAAAAAAATAATAAAAAGCATGTTATACTTACCTGCTCTGGGCAATGGCCTTAGCAGACGGGAATCCCTCACTTGCACTTTTTGGGTTCCCTGCCAATGCTTCCCGCTATTCCTACCCTGCTGTGTACTATGGGGGCACTCCCAAACCAGGCTATGTGCATCCATAGATGAACACAACATGGCTCAGATTTGACTTACAGTCCCTATGACAAGTAAGGCAGCCCCTAGGAGATGTTTTTTTTTTCTCGTTCAACCAGCGGGTTGAATGAACAAGACAAAAAAAAAAAAAAAGACGGAGTGATTTTCTTTTCTGCAAACCTATAAATTGCTTGATTCCCCCATCAAGACCGTCAGTCCCTCTCACGGAATCACTGGGGTTGATTTACTAAAGGCAAATAGACCGTGCACTTTGCAAAGTTCAATTGCATTCTGCAAATGCAGTTGCTCCAGAGCTTAGTAAATCAGACAAGGTTTCACTTTGAAAAAAGCACCCAATTATATGCAAGGAAAATTAAAAGAACAGCATTTTTGCTTACATATGATTGGATGATGGAATTCATCGGAGTTTCTGCTCATTTACCAAGCTCTTGAGCAACTGCACTTTGCAAAATGCACAGTCCTCTTTCCCTTTAGTAAATCAGCCCCATAGTGTTCTACCTGCAGAGAAAGGGGGGAGGGAAGCTGTCCCTGCCGGGAGAACACCGTAATTACTGTTAGCAGCTATAATAGCCATTGGCAATAATCGCATGTAAAATCTGACAGGCTGGTTGTACCCAAGTTGATCGACCAGTAAACTTGGGTACATTCACCACACTCATTCGTGGTTCAAATCTCGGCCAGTCCTTGCTGAACCGGTCAAGATTCTAACCGTCTATGTGCGGAAGAACTTGTTTTCCCCCTCCACACATTCAATGAGGATGGGGAAATCTTCCACGCTGAGCTATTCTATTCCGACTTCCCCGCCGTCAAAATACACTGATCAGTGGTGCTGGCTATAGCCTGTAGCTTCGGCGGGAAAATCTAGGGCAGTTGTACAGAACCTTTTGACTTTAGAGGCACTTAAAATCTTAAAAAAGCCTTTATTCTCCTACATTCTAAAGATTAGAGCATGCAAACATACAGATACACAATATCCTTTTCAGAAAATTCCATTCGTCTTCTAATGCTTAAATTCCACCTATTATATTTCTTTTATAAATATAGGCTAATGTGATCACAATCCACAAATGCTGTTTTGGATCTGGAAACTACAGCATCAAATGTTTATAAATTGACAAGATATTCTGAGTATGAGGTCCTATGACTGAATGGTCCTTGTATGAGGAGTTAAAAGCGCTCTGCTCTCACTCTTTCATACATGTGAATAAGGGCCTTAAGTTCTCAAGTCTTCCTTGAGTAAGTGGTAAGATGTCTTATGCCACGTATGCACGATCTAATTGTCCGGCGTACTTAGTCCGGCAAACAATCCGGCGGATAGTCCAGCGGACTTTCTACCGAACGGACTTGGCCACACACAGAAAGTCCGGTGATTGTTAGCGCGATTACGTACAGCATGTACGACGGGACTAGAAAAAGGGAGTTCAGTAGCCAATAGCTTCCTTTTCGTACTTGCTTCTGAGCATGCGTCATTCTTAGTCCGCCGGACTAGCATACTCACGAACGTATTGTCCGCTGAAAAAGTCCGCTGAAGCCCACACACGATCGGATTGTCCGGTGAAATGCGGTCCGGCGGACTAAGTACGCCGGACAATTTGATCGTGTGTACGCGGCATTAGTTGATATGTTCGGACCCACCAAACTGCTGGATTCACAGTTCACAACATCTAAATAAAAGCTGCACAGATTACATTCTTCACGAAAACTGCATTTGTCCTCATAAACTGGGTCACTATGATTCTACACATCTTATCCACCGGAGGAGCAGCAATTCTAGTGGAACTTTCATGGTCAAACAAGGTCACCATAAAGTGTCCTTAGATATCCTCCTCAAATCTGTGTGACGTAGACTTTTCTTATTTTAATAGGGACCATACAGAGAGGTTAGGACTTTATTGAGGAACAGAAGGTTCAACATATAAAATACTGTACATCCCAATAAGACACGTGGACAGCTATGACCACACTAACTTGATATTATTGTAGATACTCCTAACCCTGTGGATCCAAAGAAAAGCCAATGTGGAGTTTATTCAAGTTGTGAACGTAGAGGGTTATTATGATTTGTCAGCTGCTTTAGACACTTCCAAGACTAATCTGGGACACATTGTACTAGCTCTCTAGTACATGCTGAGCACAAAGTAATCCAAGTCAAGCAGTCTATTATCAGTCATGTGACAGTTGCATGCAGTGTGCAGATAAGGAGGACAACTGTGCAGGTTTTGGAAAATCACCCTTATGCAATCTAGTGAGACTGTTGCATTAGAATAGCTCTAAATATTGTAAAATAGTTAGTTAATTATTTGAATGTATTCCATTAAAAATTATCCAGTCAGTAATAATTTATCTACAACTGATATGGGCAAGGATTAAGCCCCCTGTCAGGTGTTTACCTGCCTGTGCAGATCACATGCGATGTCTGTGCAATGCAAATTCAGCCATACAAACTGTATGGCTGAAATTACAATCGCATTCACACCAAAAAGGTGCAGGACCCTTTTTCGGTCTGCACTGGAATCGGAATCACACCTATGCGATCCGATGACTGCACCATTTCACAGTTCGCACTGCGATCTGCAAACTGATCTGGGGGTGTCATTAAAGTGGAGGGCCACCCTGAAAAAAAATATATATTAAAAATTACAAAGAAAAAAAAATCTAAAAAAAAAAAAATGAAATTTTTATTTTTTATTTTTACTTACCAGAAATGCCTGTTGCTAGGCACATAATCCTAATCTTCCTCTTCCTCCTCCATGGAGATTTTCTTTCTTCTCCTCGCGTTGTCTTCTGGGTGTGTTCCAGAACACAGCGCGTCCCATTCACAAAGCGCTGCGCGACTCGCGCATGTGCAGTAGGAAACGGGCAGTGAAGCCGTAAGGCTCCACTGCCTGTTTTCCCTTAGAAGGAATGGTGGCGCCGGGACTCGAGAGCTGAGGGACGGGTCGGCCTCCGGCAGCCGACATCGCGGGCGCCCTGGAGAGGTAAGTGTGCTTATTAAGTCAGCAGCTGCAGTGTTTGCAGCTGCTGACTTAATTTTTTTTTTTTTTAAACGGCCCTCCTCTTTAACTTTCCATTGACACAGCAGCAGTTTGAAGATGTCAGTGTGAACCGCCGGCGATTCAGGTGCGATGCGGGAACCCACACAGGATTTGCAGGGTTTCCCACCTGGCACAAGTGTGAACCCAGCCTAATGCCTGGTACACACTAAGAGATTATCGAATGAATGATCGTCCGTTTTTTTTTTTTTTTTGCATGCTAGTCTCATATCAAAAAGGAAGAGCTTACTAAAAAGTTACGAAAATTCTCATACGACAGAACAAAATTCGGAAGTGATTTCATGTCTTGTAGTGTATTTTAGGGCTGCAACTAACGATTATTTTCATATCGATTAGTTGGCAATGTTTTGATTAATCAAATAATAACCTTAAAAAAGTGTGGTATATAGTTTCGTTAACATGTAACGTTTAAAATAAAAAGGCAATTTATTCTTAAATATCTCTATAAATATAAAAATAACCAATTATGTAGTTCAGGAGCAAAATCTCTAATCCACTCTCAGAATAACAGACAGAAGAGATATACTGTATATACTATTAGAGGTTGAATCTGGTAAATATCAGACTCAGATTTAATTTTCTTATTTAAAGAAAAAAAAAAAAAATAGACTGTTTTGTGGATTTTCAGACAGAACTGTTATATATTATATAGGACAGAGTCCCTTGTCATAGGCAAGTGGCTTGATAAAAGCTGCGTGCGCCTGCTGTCACTTATGCTGACCATACAAAAACAATGTCTTCCTTAAAAAAAAAAGTAATTTTAAGAACGTTCATTAATTTTCTAATTGTTAGTGGGGTCAAATCAACGTTTGTTTTCGACCAGAGTGACAGGAAAATTCAAAGGAGCAGAATAGAAAACGTCTTAGTCAAAGGAATCCCCCCACCGACGCTTCTGGCTCCTCCTGCCTTCAGAGTGTCCCAATAGCAAGCTGCAAAGTATAGTATAAAGCGCCCCAATAGCAAGGTAAAAAAAAACTGCCTTTAGAACCACTCACTTCCTGCCCAGGACTACATGTCCCATGAGGCATGGCTCCTCACTTTCACATTCACAAGTTCTCAGGCAATTACTGACATATGGACAGTGTCCTGAGCTGTATGTGAGCTGCACTGTATTTCCTACTATGTAAACAAATAATGCATTCTGTATGCAGGCCAACTAATTGGCTGGCAACTATTTTCGTAATTGATTAGTTGTTTCGGCCCTAGTGTATTTGTATTGTATTTTCAGATGAATACTTGAACTGATTAACCACTTGCCGGCCTCTGCACACCGATATACATTGGTACAGTGGCAGCGGTGGGCAAATGGGTGTACCTGGACGTCCCCTTTAAGAGCCGGGGATAGCAGGCACGCACCTCAAAGTCCGCCGGTCTCCGTGTCACGAAGCCTCAGAACAGGGAAGTGCCTATGTCCCCTTTCTGGCTTGTGTCATGACAGAGATCACCACTCCCTGTCACCAGGAGCAGTGATCTATCATGTGACTTGAAGCCCATCCCCCTCCACAGTTAGGATCAGTCCCGACTCCCTAGGACACACTTAACCCCTTCATCGCCCCCTAGCGATGAAGGGGTTAACAAAAAACAAATAAAGAGAAAAATGCCATAAAACTATCCCCTATTTTGTAGATGCTATAACTTTTGCGCAAACCAATCAGTATACGTTTATTGTGATTTTTTTTTTCTACCAAAAATATGCAGTAGAATACATATCGGCCTAAACTGAGGAAATTATATATATATATATATATATATATATATATATATATATATATATATATATATATATATATATATATATATACACACATATACATATATATATATACATATACATATATATACATACACACATACATACATACATACATACACACACACACACAATTTTTTGGGGTGGAGATTTATTATAGTAAAAAATAATGTGGCGCCCTTTTTTTGTTTATAGTGCGAAAAATAAAAACTTTAGAGGTGGTCAAATACCACCAAAAGAAAGCTCTATTTGTGGGGGGGGGAAAAAAAAAAAAAAAGACATAAATTTTGTTTGTGTGCAACGTCACATGACTGCGCAATTGTCAGTTAAAGGGACGCAGTGCCAAATGGTAAAAAGTGCTCTGGCCAGGAAGCGGGTGGCACGCCGGAATCCTTTCGGCCAGAACAAAACAATGATTACTGCTAGCAGCTATAGTCACTGGTAGTAATTGCATGTAGAAAGATCCGATAGGCTGGCTGTAAGAAAATCAATCGATGGATCAACTTGGGTACAATCAGCCTGCCCATACATGCATCGAAATTCATTTAAATTTCGATCCATGGATGGCTGGCTTTAGATAGATATCTCCCCCACTTACTGTCATGGTTTTACCAGACAGCTTGCAAAAGGAAAAACTCCAAGAGCCACACAAAGAGAATATATTTAAGTAGGGAGAAGCTAGAACTTGTGGGGTTTGTATTGCAGTCTGTGTTGCTGTTTCTGGTTTCTCACTTATTATCTGGTAATACCGTCTAACACAGCCCTGTAAGAACCAGACAAATCTTCCCCAATCTATCCAAAACTAAAAGGAAAGCTTCAGGCTTGTCATACCCTTTAAAATTAACTTGTACGCTGTCAAATGCAAAGCATAACACTAATCAAACAAAAACAATAATTTTGTTGGATAAGGCGCCCTTGCCTACAGGCAAATAACTATCATTAAGATTTATCACCATAACATTTTATTGTAAAGGCATTTTTATTGAGGACAAAAAGGTAAACTGTAGTAGAAACGAAACAATAACGATTTAAAAAAGAAGAGGATACTGGACAAGACAGTGTTCGTGGGCAGGGCCGGGACAAGGGGTGGGCAGGAGGGACGGCTGCCCCTGGCGCAATGGTTTATTGCAGGGGTAGGGGGCATCCTGACCCTAACCCTAAAGGGAAAGGGGGGCGCAGTTTGGCATCTTTGCCCTGGGTGACCTTGTCCCGGCACTGTTCGTGGGACACATGAAAGTAAAACAAAAAACAAGCCAGCCGACGTCTTGATTGTCAACAAGATCTCATGGTCCATATTTGTCAAACACAAGGCCGTGGGGTGAATGTGGCCCACCAGGCCTTGTCATGTGACCCCCTCACACCAAGTTTTGGTGGAACTCCATTCCCCCACCTCATCCTCGGCTCCCCATTGTCACTTGTAAACACAGAAGCTTTCTGTTTTACAAAGGACAGCTTTGCTCTCAGTGGCTTCCACATCTAACAGATACCTGCATGCTCTCACATCAGGGCGCGGAGGGGACAAATCTCCAGAACCCAGAGAGAGATAACATTCTGCAAGGCGAGGCAGGCCCATCTACACAGGGGGGTACTACAGCTGGGCCAGATAGGAGAGAGTAGAGATGTGAGGCACCTTTGAGCGGAGGGGGGTTGGGGTTGTACACTGTGCATAGCTCACCCCTAAATCCTGAACTCTGCACGTGGCGCACTCCTTAACCCTGCACTAGCCTCATCCTGACACCTGCACTCTGTACATGGCGTACTCCTGAAACCTGCACTCTGTACATGGCGTACTCCTGAAACCTGCACTCTGTACATGGCGTACTCCTAAAACCTGCACCCTGTACATGGCGTACTCCTAAAACCTGCACCCTGTACATAGGGTACTCCTAAAACCTGCACCCTGTACATAGGGTACTCCTAAAACCTGCACCCTGTACATAGGGTACTCCTAAAACCTGCACCCTGTACATAGGGTACTCCTAAAACCTGCACCCTGTACATAGGGTACTCCTAAAACCTGCACCCTGTACATAGGGTACTCCTAAAACCTGCACCCTGTACATAGGGTACTCCTAAAACCTGCACCCTGTACATAGGGTACTCCTAAAACCTGCACCCTGTACATAGGGTACTCCTAAAACCTGCACCCTGTACATAGGGTACTCCTAAAACCTGCACCCTGTACATAGGGTACTCCTAAAACCTGCACCCTGTACATAGGGTACTCCTAAAACCTGCACCCTGTACATAGGGTACTCCTAAAACCTGCACCCTGTACATAGGGTACTCCTAAAACCTGCACCCTGTACATAGGGTACTCCTAAAACCTGCACTCTGTATATAGCACACCCCAGATACAAGAGGCCCTTTGAGGGCAACCCTATTGCTAGTGTGGCCCACAATGAAATTGAGTTTCACATCCCTATCATAGTCCATCTCAAGAATGAGCAAGAGTGAGCAAGAGTGAGTGGCTCCATTCCTACATGCAGTGGGACCATAGATGATGAACATAGCCACCATCTAACAAGAAGTCCGATCACAGCAACAAACAAGGGAATCTGGAGATGTGGAGGAGGCTGAGAGCTACAGAAGGGCATTTTTTGAGTTAAGAATAAATACTTGCATAGAATTTGTTATTTAAACCAGAGTTTAATATCACATACATTGGGTGTGATAAACATTGACACCCACATTTCCTGACGTGCTGTCTACTTCTTCATCCAAGAAAAGCTGTATTGTGGGGTAGAAAAAAAAAAATTCCCTTGGAAACAAAACACATTTTGAAGAAGCGTGCTTACCTACAGCAGCTGCTGTTTTTGAAGTTGGGAGATTAGTGCAGTCTCCTATGCCAAAAACATTGGGGTACTTCTTATGTTGGAGGGTCTCCTTGTCCACATCCACCCAGCCACCTGCATCTGCCACGGGGCTGTTGACTAGTACATCTGGTGGTCCCATCGGAGGGGTCACATGAAGCATTTCATACTATGAGACATAAGAATTGGGTGAGTTGCAATACTATCATGCAATCTAAAAGTAAGCAAGATAAAATATTTTTTTTACATAGCAGCTGTAAAAAAAAAAAAAAAAAAAAAAATACTGTTTGCATAGTGCACATTCCTGCTCACGTTTGTGCACTTTTCTGCAGGTCATGCATAGGACAGCCCATTAACTTAAGGCCCCTTATATACAGCATGCCACAAAAGTAAGTACACCCCTCCCATTTTTGTAAATATTTTATTATATCTTTTCATGTGACAACTCTGAAGAAATTACACTTTGCTACAATGTAAAGTAGTGAGTGTACAGCTTGTATAACAGTGTAAATTTGCTGTCCCCACAAAATAACCCAATACACAGCCATTAATGTCTAAACCGCTGGCAACAAAAGTGAGTACACCCCTAAGTGAAAATGTCCAAATTGGGCCCAAAGTGTCAATATTTTGTGCGGCCACCATTATTTTCTAGCACTGCCTTAACCCTCTTGGGCATGGAGTTCACCAGAGCTTCACAGGTTGCCACTGGAGTCCTCCTCCACTCCTCCAAATTGGGCCCAATTAGCCATTTTCCCTCCCCAGTGTCATGTGACTCGTTAGTGTTACAGAGTCTCAGGTGTGATTGGGGAGCAGGTGTGTTAAATTTTGAGTTATCGCTCTCACTCTCTTACTGGTCACTGGAAGTCTAACATGGCACCTCATGGCAAAGAACTCTGAAAAATTGTTTGCTCTACATAAAGATGGCCTGCCTAAAGCCATAAGAAGATTGCCAAGACCCTGAAACTGAGCTGCAGCATGGTGGCCAAGACCATACAGCGGTTTAGCAGGACAGGTTCCACTCAGAACAGGCCTCACCATGGTCGACCAAAGAAGTTGAGCGCATGTGCTCAGCGTCATATCCAGAGGTTGTCTTTGGTAAATAGATGAGTTCTGCCAGCATTGCTGCAGAGGTTGAAGGGGTGGGGGGTCAGCCTGTCAGTGCTCAGACCATACGCCGCACACTACATCAAATTGGCTGTATCCCAGAAGGAAGCCTCTTCTGGAGATCATGCACAGGAAAGCCTGCAAATAGTCTGCTTGTCTTCAGCAAACTAAGGACATGGTGTCAAGCATGTGTGTCGGCAACCAGGTGAGGAGTACAAAGACAAGTGTGTCTTGCCTACAGTCAAGCATGGTGATGGGAGTGTCATGGTCTGGGACTGCATGAGTGCTGCCGGCACTGGGGAGCTACAGTTCATTGAGGGAACCATGAATGCCAACATGTACTGTGACATACTGAAGCAGAGCATGATCCCCTCCCTTCAGAGACTGGGCTGCAGGGCAGTATTCCAACATGATAATGACCCCAAACGCACCTCCAAGATGGCCACTGCCTTGCTAAAGAAGCTGAGGGTAAAGGTGATGGACTGGCCAAGCATGTCTCCAGACCTAAACCCTATTGAGTATCTGTGGGGCATCTTCAAAACGGAAGGTGGAGGAGCGCAAGGTCTCCAACATCCACCAGCTCCGTGATGTCATCATGGAGGAGTGAAAGAGGACTCCAGTGGCAACCTGTGAAGCTCTGGTGAACTCCATGCCCAAGACGGTTAAGGCAGTGCTGGAAAATAATGGTGGCCACACAAAATATTGACACTTTGGGCCCAATTTGGACATTTTCACTTAGGGGTGTACTCACTTTTGTTGCCAGTGGTTTAGACATTAATGGCTGTGTGTTGAGTTATTTTGAGGGGACAGCAAATTTACACTGTTATACAAGCTGTACACTCACTACTTTATATTGTAGCAAAGTGTCATTTCTTCAGTGTTGTCACATGAAAAGATATCAAAATATTTACAAAAATGTGAGGGGTGCACTCACTTTTATGAGATACTGTACATATGTATATATAGTTATGGGTAGATTATTACTTATAAATATTTAAGTATTCACTGTATGTTAATGGAATGTCTAACTATTAAGATAACTGGAGACAAGTGTTTTGTTTAATGAATTGTATGTATGTGAGTGTAAAAAGGAAAAAATATGTTTAATAAAGAGTGTTTCAAAAGAAAAAACGTAAGGCCCCAGTCACACACGTTTTTCATGCGTTTTCGTGGGTTTTGCATAAGGCAGCCAGTGAGCTGCCCCATGTGTAACAAAAGCACCAAAGAAGCCTCAGAACCTTTTGGATAGGGAGTGTCTTGCATTTTTTTTCAGCGTGTGTTTTGCTGCAATTTTTCGCACATTTTGTCTCACGACAAGCGTGGCAAAAATTGCACAGTGTATGGGATGCCATTAAGAAATAATGACACTGCAAGTGCATTGAGTGTTTTGCCATTTTTCTAAAAATGCAGCCAGAAGCGCATGATTCTGCCTGTGTTTTCAGAGCGACCAATTGTGAATGGGCCCAATGAATTCAAGTGAATTCAAGTTTTTCCAATAAACAATATGCAGCAATAGAATATTTCCTATAACTTATTATATATTCATGTTTCTTCGAACCAAATTTTATTTCCTGCTTGATACACATTCAGGCCCAATTCACATTTCATGTAGCTGGGGAACGCCCATTTGTGTTTTTTTTTTTTTTACAGTGATTAAAACATGTTTCCGCGTGTCGTGCATAGGGCAGCCTTTTCACTAGAATGGGCTTCCCTATGTGCACTTGTCGCAGCAAGGAAGCTCTGAGACTGAGAGCTTTGAAATTTTGGCCCCAAGAGCCAGGTAAATTTTTGCACATGCATTTTGCCGCAATTTTCACACAACAAAACTGCACTGCGTTTGGCATTGCTTTAATAATGAATGGCGCCCAAATGTGCGTTATACGTTTTGCTGCAATTGAAGCATGATTTGGAATCACAGGCAGAATTGCACAGATTCCGCCCACAATTCCAAATCACTAAGTGTGAACAGGGCCTAAACCTGACGTTTAGAACATAGTTACACTGATGCCAATAGAAATATGTCTGTCTCATACTTTTGGGATCCCTGTGGAAGCCAGAAATCACAGTAGTAGGTGTTGGTACTACAATGATCACTGCAGCCTCCCAGGTCCTGTGCCAAGTAGCTGCCTTGCTGCACAGTGCAAACAGGGGGTCACTTGGTTGGCATGCGTGCCATTCACGGGATACCTTGCACATCCATGCCTCTTCACCTCCAGTCAGAGAATGACTTGCATTAATTGAAAAAAATACACAACGTTTTGTAAATGGTGAAGAGTGAGCAATCCCCCGTGTTCACTATGTAGCTGGGCAACCACTCAGCATTGGAATTGGAAGGCAGTAGTGATCACTGTAGTAGCAGCACCTACTACAATGATTTGCAACTTCCACAGGGATCCATCAGGTATGGTACATGTATACTTGCCAAGCTGGAACTGCTATAAAATTCATACCTAAACTTCATCTTTACCCAGAAGCTGGACAGCTGGCATGGCCAATTATGCACCTCAACTTTGCTACGTGAAGAACTACCACTGCTGGTCTATATTTAACGCCTTGAGGACCTCGAGGATATAAATATATTCACTTCATCTGAGCCTCCCGGGCATGTGTATACACATCCTAGAATGACCCATATGCTGTGTGCGCTCTCGTCGGTCTCAACAGAAGCAGCTCCCAATAGCCCCTGCTTGATGACTCCAACAGATTGCTCCTCACATTGCTGGAATACTTTGCTGCATCGATAAAATGTTGCAGCCTGTAACTGCAGGACACAACTTTGTTCTGTGACCTAAACACAACTTGAAACCCAGGAAAGCTTTATAGTGTTTTTTCCTTTTTTTTATTTTCTTTGCTTTTTTTTTATCAAAAGATCATGCTTATTAAACCTTAAATGACCCCAGTAACACTAAATTACCGGTAGTCCTATGTCCTAACACCCCCCTTATCTCCTTGTTTTTTTGTTTTGCTTTTTTTTGCGATTTCTTGTTTCTTTATTATTCATAAACATTTTGTACTTTTTTTGTTTTTTTTTGTTTTTTTTGTGCATTGTGTTGAAAATATACATACACTTATAAATAAGAATTTCATTTGTGTCAGAATACCATCAAATAATTTTATGTTGTGATAAGCAGGGTCAGTAGTATAGAAAAACGTGTACTTTGGAGTGGACTGTGCACCTTGTAAAGTGCAGTTGCGCCTTATCTCAGTAAGTGAGCAGAAGCTCTGCTGACTTCCATCATCCAATCATGATGAAACGCTGTTTTTTTTTTCGTTTTTCTTGAATGGGATTGGATATTCTTTGCAAACTGCAGCTTTACCTCATTTACTAAGCTCTGGAGAAACTGCATTTTGCAACATGCAAAGTCTATTTACCTTTAGTAAATCAGCCTTCAAGTGTCTGCAGTGATATTATTTACTTTAAGGCCTGGTTCACACCTATGCATTTTTAGGGCATTTTCAGTTTTGCAGAAACGCACTACAGTCCATTTACCAAAGTTCCCTATGGGTCACCTTCACATGTGCATTTTATGGAAGGGGCCAGGGACTTTTCTGTTTTTTTGTTCCATAGACTTCAATGGATCAACAACGTGTATTAAAACACACAAAATGCACCTGGAATATGCAAACTGCATAGGTGTGAACCAGGCTTGAAACATACATTTATTTTTTATTTTTTTACTTCTATTGTACTTAATTTTCATTTAAAATATACCGGTCACTCCAATTATTAAAGCTGAAGTTTAGGTATGAATTTTATTGCATAGTTACATTGGCACAGCTTGAACCAATGTAAGTACATCTCATACCTGAGTGATTCCTGAAGCTGCAAATCACTATAGTTAGAAGTCTTCTGAGTCCAGTGCTGAGCAACTGCCCTTTGCAAAAAAAAAAAAAAAAAAAAAAAAAAAAAAAAAAAAAAAACGCAGATGGTCGCTCACATGGCACTGCTGCT